>NC_138347.1:94625560-95825560 GCF_046562875.1 Panthera onca | reverse complement strand
GTCCTAAGCCCTGTACGTGACAGCTAACCTACATAGGAATGTGGCTGAGAATGATGATTGAAACAAAAATGCCACCAGTTACCAAATGCAGATGACAAAGACAAGGCACTAAAACTAAATTTTAAAGATACAGACGTACCTAAAATGGAAAGTTTCCCTTGTAGCTTCTCACCCCCACTTCCTAATGGTAGCCATTGTTAACAGTTTGGGGTATTCTACATTATATTAATATATCTATAGGTATAGATATGGATACACACATACCCTTTTATTTTTCAAGTGAACAGGTTCATATTTCTACACACATTTCTGCAACTTGATTTTTTTCATTCATGATCATCTTTCCATGTTAGGATAGACAGGGATAAATACATATGTAGAGAGTGATCCGCTTACTTTTTATAATTGATGTATAGTGTTTTATAGTATTGGTACACCATAATTTAATCTTTTTTTGTTTGTTTGTTTAACGTTTATTCATTTTTGAGAGACAGAGAGAGAGCATGAGTGGGGAAGGGGCAGAGAGAGGGAGACACAGAATCTGAAGCAGGCTCCAGGCTGTGAGCTGTCAACACAGAGCCCAGTGCGGGGCTCGAACTCACGAATTGCAAGAACATGACCCGAGCTGAAGTCGGACGCTCAGCCAACTGAGCCACCCAGGTGCCCCCATAATTTAATCTTTTTTACTGATTGATAAGCACAAAAAGTTGCTTTCATTAAATCACTATTTCAAATTATGCTAAGGTGACATCCTCATATTTAATATGTATTTTTGCAAACATGGTCCAAAATTTGCCTGTTTTAAAACTTGACCCTGTCCTCCAAACACTTATCAATTTACATTCCCAACAACAGTTTACAGTGAAGTGTTTTCCTTTTGTTCCCATTGCACATTACTGGTCTTTAAAAATTTTCCCAATAGAATAGGCAACAAATGTTAACTTTTTTTTACAACTATCTTTTTATACATACTGATCATTTTTATTTCCTCTGTGGGTTGTTTATTCATATCTTTTGCCCAGTTGTCCTCCTGGATTCTTTCTCTTTTTTTCATACATTTATTTGAAGGGACATTGGCATGTTGTCTGTTACAAAAGGTGCCAGCATTTCTCTAACCTGTTGCTTGTCTGGAGTTTTTCATTTTTATTTAATCAAATCTGTCGTTTTAAAAATTTCTTTATGGCTTCTGGGTTCTCTTAGGTAAATGTACTTCTCATTTAAAAATACTCTATTTTTATGTCTGTTATGCAGCTTTTCAAGTGGTTATCAATAAATCTGATATTTGGAGGTTTTAATTATTTGTGGTGTATTGATAGAACTTAATTTCTTAAAAAATGTATTCTAATACTGCTATTGAATACGTTCTTTCGCCACTGATTTGAAGGACAACTTTTTTCTATACTAAATTTCTCAGATGAACATAAGTACTTTCTATTCTGTTTCATTGATTTTTGAGGAGGAATGTGTTTTTGCATTGGTTTAATTATTGTGGTTAATTTTGATATATGTTATGGAAAGGTCATTTCATTAATTTTCTATTTCCAGATTTTCTTGGCTATTCTTACACATTTATTTTGTCTTCCAGATCAGTTTTTGAAGGTTTTCGTAGGTTTCAAAAAAAAAAAAAAAAAATCTTATTTTGATTTGGAATTGCATTGAATTTACAAGTTAATGTCAGAACTGATAGTTTTATAATACTGAGCTTGGCCTTGTAAGTATGTGGCATAATACCTATTTATTGATTTTTTTTCGTATTTTTCAGTAAGGTTCCTGTCCCTTAGATCTTGCACATTTCCCATTAAATTTATTCTTAAATGCTTTATAATTTTGTTGCTTTTGTGAATGGGACTTTTATTCTCATAGCCTTATTTTATACCATCTATTTTTGAATATTTAAGTGGAACTGGTCACCTTATTCTAATTCTTAGTTAACTATCTTAGAATTTCTAGCTAGATAATATCATCTGCAAATAACAGTTGTGCCTCTTGTTTACTATATATCTCACTTCTTTTTCTCGTTTTTTTTTTTTTTTTAAGTTTATTTATTCTTGGAAGAGAGCGAGCATGTGCACGAGCAAGAAAGGGGTAGAGAGAGAATCCTAGGCAGGCTCCATGATCAGTGCAGAGCCCCATGTGGGGCCCGATCTCACAACCGACTGAGAGATCATGACCTGAGCTGAGATCAAGAGTCAGACGCTTAATCGACTCAGCCACCCAGGCGCCCCCTTTTCTTATCTTAACCATTGCCTGGGTTTTCCAGTGTTGAATTTTAACAGTGAACTTTTATCTTAAAATATTATCAATAATTAGAAAAATTTCACAGATTATCTTCAAAGATATCCAGTCTCCTTTCATCTCTTTGATGTATGCTAAAGAGCATAGAAAGAGAATGTACCCAGTTGTGCCAAGAACTGTGATAAGTGTTTTGCCCTTATTTGTATTCATAACAATATTCAGAGGCGGGTATCATTATCTGCATCATATCGATGGTAACGCTGAGGCTTAGTAAGCCACCATACAAAGCTGAGTCTTACCCTTCAGAAAAATTTCTCTTTCTCCTTTTACTATATTGATGGGGCTTTTAAAAATCACTTTTTTGCTTTATTGTCAAATTCATATCTCACAGTTCTTTTTGAGCCAATTTTCTGTCTTCTTGATCATTAAAAAATAGAACTTGCTTTATGCCTGTCAATGAATAACAATTACTTTGAGGAATGATACTGTGATTTATATGAAGTCTCTTTCCCCAGAACCTTCAGCCTAGTGATTTTACCATCCATGGATAATTCTGCCTAAATCTCTTATATCAGTGATTACAAATAAAACTTTTTTCTGTTTATACTACATTTAATTTTGGAGAAAAGCTTATTTTGAGATAGCAGAAGGATTGAACTGGTGGTTCTTTTTTCAGGTTTATTTTTAAGAGCAATTTGTCCTAAGGAAAAACTTTAGATTCTATATTTTAGAACATAGGAACATAATGAATGCTTAAAGCAGTTTGTCTTCTGAGGCCCAGTAGCAAAATTAAAACTGCCTTTTTTTTTTCTTTTTAAAAACTTCAGCTAAAACTATATCTAAATTTTCCATTTTGGGAATCTTTGTGGTGAAGCAGAATATATTCTGTCAAAGACCAGTGGTAAGATAATGTATGCTAACACTGAAGTTAAAACCAGAGAAAAAAAATCTTTCATGCATAATTTGTTTTATACCTTTAGAATGTAATATCTTTATTTTGCAGCTCATTTTTAGCTTTAGTGCTATAATAAGAATCTGGTGTTTGTGGAGGGTATGAACATGGTGCTTTCTCAATTACTTAGAGAAGTGTTTACATAAAACTCCCTTAAATGTTTTAGTTCCTGGAACTTAAGGAGTGGTCATTGATAAAGCATAACTCCTTCCCCGAGTCTCCTTAGGATGTTTGTACTTATGTTTTTTTAATGATTATAGAGATGTTTTTAAAAATATTTGTATGTTCTGATAAATGTTTTTTAGTTCTTGAAAAATAAGATTTCTTAAAAATCCGTATTGTATACAGACATGCTTATGTATGTGTTAATTGTAACTCCATGTGGACCTTAATAAGAAAGTCATATTTTGATGATGCCAGATGTTAATTTTTTTTCCCTTGCATTCAAAAAAGATGTCATCCTTGTACTTTGCCAGAGAACTTCTATGGAAACCTTTCCTTCTCTTCTGACTTAATTCTAAAATATAATCTCCCAATCCTTATATCCCTTATACTAGTAAACTTGAAGGTATTTTGAAAGAAAAATTGTTGTAAGGTAAGGATGTTAGAAGAAGGAACTATTTTATATTTTTAAAATAAAATTTTAAAATATTTGAAACAATTTTATTTATAAAAAGTCATTTTAAATTGTTTTACATTTTAGGGGTGTGTTGATGGCTCAGTCAGTTAAGCATCTGACTTTTGGTCTTGACTCAGATCATGATCTCATGGTTTGTGAGCTCGAGCTCCATGTCAGGTTCTGGGCTGGCAGCGTGGAACCTCCTTGGGATTCTCTTTCTCTTTCTGCCCCTCCCCTGCTTGCTTACAAGTGTTCTCTCTCTTTCTCTCTCTTAAAATAAATAAACTTCAAAAAATTGTTTCATATTTTATTTTTTTATTAGAAAGCAAATTTTATAATAAAATCATACCTTTATATGGTAGAGAAATTAACAATAATCTATACCATTCAGAAAGGTCTAAGTACAGAGTACATCTTCTTTCCATCTGTAGTCTCTCCTCAATTCCCAGTTCCACCACCTAGAGTTAACTACTTTTAAAATTTTGTTTTGTTTTATTATATCTGTTGATAGATATGAAATAAGAGGAATTTAGTACTACTTGCCATTTCTCGTGCCTATTTTTAGTTCTTCTAATAGTTATGTTTGTAAGTTAAGTAATGTGCCTTCTTCTGCTTTTGTTTTTAATTGTGGCTAAAAAAAATTAAATTTATCATCTTATCTATTTTTAAGTGTACAGTTCAGTAGCGTTAACTATATTCACATTGCCATGCAACCAATCTCCAGAACTTTTTCATTTTGCAAAATTGAAACTGTACCTTTTGAACAATTCCCCATTTCCTCCTCCCTCCAATCTCTGGCAACTACTGCTCCAATTAAGTGGAGTCATACAGTATTTGTCTTTTTGTGACTGGCCCATTTCACTTAGCATAATGTCTTCAAGGTTCATCCATGTGTCAGAATTTTCTTACTTTTAAAGGCTGAATAATATTCCTTCGTGTTTATATATCACATTTTATTTATTCGTTCCTCTGTCAGTAGACCCCTGGGTTGCTTCCATCATTTGGCTATTGTGAGTAATGCTAGTCCGAACATGGGTGTACAAATATCTGTTGGAGTCCCTACTTTCAGTTCTCTTGGATATATACCTGGAAGTGAAATTACTGGACCATATGGAAATTCTATTTTGAAGTTTTTGAGGAACCTCCATACTGTTTTCTATAGCTGCTGAACTATTTTACATTCCCACCAACAGTGCACAAGGCTTATTTCTCCACATCCTTGTCAACACTTGATAGTCTCTGTGTTTTTGTTTTTGTATTTTTTTTAAAGTAGGCTCCATGACCAACGTGAGGCTCGAATTCACAACCTGAGATCCAGTCAGATGTTCCACCAACTGAGCCACCCTGGCGCCCCTGGTTTTGTTTTTGTTTTTTTGATAGTAGTTATACTAATGGGTGTGAGGTGATATTTCATGATGGTTTTGATTTGCATCTCCCTAATGATCAGTGATGTTGAACATCTTTTTTTATTTTTATTTTTTAAAAATTTTTTAACGTTTATTCACTTTTGAGAGACAGGGACAGAGCGCGAGCCAGGAAGGGGCAGAGAGAGGGGGAGACACAGGACCCAAAGCCAGCTCCAGGCCCTGAGCTGTCAGCACAGAGCCTGACACGGGGTTTGAGCCCACAAACTATGAGATCATGACCTGAGCCAAAGTTGAATGCTTAATCAACCGAGCCACCCAGGCACCCTGAACATCTTTTCATAGGCTTGTTAGCCATTTGTATATCCTTTTTGGAGAAATGTCGATTCAAGTCCTTTGCCCATCTTTTATTTGGAATATTTGTTTTGTTTTGTTTCTTGTTCCCTGCTATTTTTAAATTATTGGTTTTAGATAGAGTATTGATTCTCCGCTAGGAAAGAAACATTTTGAATTTACACTTTTACTTTCTCTACATCTTGATTTTTCTTAGTAATTTTTATATTATAAAGGTTTATAACATTATTCTTTAACTTACAAATTTTTCTTTAGAGAAATGAATGCTTATGTAAGTGTTAAGCACTTGAAGAGCTAAGTAGTATGATTAGATGCTTAGACAAGGAAAAGTAATCTTGTGTCAATAAAACTTTTCTCTTTTAATTTTTTTTTTTTTAACGTTTATTTATTTTTGGGACAGAGAGAGACAGAGCATGAACGGGGGAGGAGCAGAGAGAGAGGGAGACACAGAACTGGAAGCAGGCTCCAGGCTCTGAGCCATCAGCCCAGAGCCCGACGCGGGGCTCGAACTCACGGACCGCGAGATCGTGACCTGAGCTGAAGTCGGATGCTTAACCGACTGAGCCACCCAGGCGCCCCAAAACTTTTCTCTTTTAAAGGTTCCTCATAACTGTGTTGTTTGGGGCTAGTATGTTTTCTCAGTCACTTTTACCCATCTGTTTTCAGTCATCTGCGATTTTTCTTATGCTTTCTGGTCTGCTGCTGGTGACTTTTTTGTTTTCTAAGACTTTGATAATTTGTCATTTCAGTTATCTGTTGTTTCAACGGGCCCTTCAAATGAAAGGATATAGATATGTGTTCCCTCTGCCATAATGCACCAGAAGCCTCTGAGTGTTGCTTTTAGAAAGTTACATGACTTTTTATCTAATTAGGCTTCGCTTCTATTTAAAGTATTATGTGAATATATAGCGTTTTTTACATTTACTGAACACGTAGGATCCAACATGTGACAACTCCATTCACTCAACCTAGAGTAATTGAATGTCCACTCTGAGCCAGACACTGTTTCAGTTATTGGTGATATAGCAGTGAGCAAAACTAAGTGCCTGCTTTCATGGATTTTACATTTAGTCAAGGGAGATAGACTAAAATATGTATAATTTACATATGCTGGCACAGTATTTTCTCTGAAGAATAAAAAATTTAACTAGTGGGCTCCTGGGTGGCTCAGTCAGTTAAGCCTCCAACTTTGGCTCAGGCCATGATCTCAGGGTTTGTGAGTTTGAGCCCGCATCAGGCTCTGTGCTGACAGCTCAGAGCCTGGAGCCTGCTTCAGATTCTGTGTCTCCCTCTCTCTCTCTGCCTGTTACCCACTTGTGCTCTTTTCTCAAAAATAAATAAACATTAAAAACAAAATATTTATTTGGTGAGCATGAGAGTGGAGGGGGGCAGGGAAAGAGGACACAGAGAATCCCAAGCAGGCTCCGCCCTATCAGTGCAGAGCCTGATGTGGGGCTCGAACTCATGAACGGGGAGCTCATGACCCAAGCTGAAATCAAGAGTCAGATGCTTAAGTGACTGAGTCACCCAGGCACCCCAGAATATACTAATTTAATATCCTCATCAGGGATTTCATTTTTCATTAGCCAGTCTTTTAAAAGTGAGATTATGTAACCATTATGTTCTTGTCAAAAAACCATCTAGGAATAGATGTGCATTGGGTAGATTCTACTGTGGAAAGTGGTGTCTGGTGTGCAGGAGATTTACTCAGGTCGACGTCTACGGAAGGGAAGGCAAGGGAAAGAAGTAGGCTTAGGTAGGAGGAAATCAAGATGCCCTAAAGTCTCAGCAGAACCCTCAGTTGACCCTCCCAGGAGTTCTGAAGATGAGTTGATACTTCAGAGCTTTCCTGAGTTGTCTACGACCTTTATACCCCCACATGGAATCAGTCATTCACTGTGGGCTGCTCCAGGAAGTGGGTGTGACCATAGGTGAGATTCAGATCTCTGAAGGAGACTGACAGCTGGGGATTATCTACTGGTAACATGTCCAGCAGCTGGTATAATAAATGCTCCATTGCTAATGGGGGATTTGGGGGGGGGGGGGGCGAGTCAGATCATAGCATCCACCACAGGTGTCATTAGGATTTGGTTTGAATTCTTCTATTTTTTAACTGTGAGAGACTGGCAAATATTCCTTTGTGTTTTGATTTTTAAATCTGTAAAATAGGTTAGTATGTCCAGTTTGACAGTTCTTGTGAAGATTATATAGATAAAGTTTATTTTTTTAATTTTTTTTTTTAATGTTTATTTATTTTTGAGACAGAGAGAGACAGAACATGAACAGGGAAGGGGCAGAGAGAGAGGGAGACACAGAATCTGAAACGGGCTCCAGGCTCTGAGCTGTCAGCACAGAGCCCGATGCGGGGCTCGAACTCACGGACCGTGAGATCATGACCTGAGCCGAATTTGGACGCTTAACCCACTGAGCCACCCGGGCGCCCCTGATAAAGTTTGTTTAAATACCCAGAGCACACTCAGTTTTCTATAAATGTTTATAGGCAAAGGAAATAAACAGTGATATTTCCTTGTCAAAAGTACATTTTCTGGAAGATGGATTTCTCTTAGAAAGTATTTCTTCTACATCCAATTAAGAAATGTTTGAGTCCTTCTTATATTTTTTAAAAAGTATTTTGTAAACTGTTATGTATATATGTTATATACACATATATAACATGCATACGTATATACACAAATTTAAAGAACTGTTGTTATAGGAAAGTGTAGGTCGTAATAAGAGAATTTTTTTATTACTTTCAAAAAAATGCTTTAAGGTTCTTCCAAATTGTAGCTGTCTACTACCATGACAATTGGATTTCTAATTTTTAGATATTAAATTATTTTTTATTAATATTTGTTTATTTACTCTCGAGTTAGTTAATATGCAGTGTAGTCTGAGAGTCCTCATTATGTTAATAGTACTGTGACTCTATGAAACAGTCCGAGGATTTTTGTCTCCCAGTTGTATACAATTTAGTTGAGGATGTGTTATCAGTGTATGAGTTAAATAACAAAAGATGAAACATAAGATACATGTTGGACAGGTTTAAAAGTATGGACCATTGAGCTTATGTGATTAAAAACTGTTTAATGGAAGTTGATGTTGAAGTGCCTATTAGAGAATTGATCCTCACCTCCCTCTATAAACTGGGAGGGCCTTGAACCTCCCTCTAAATACTGGGCCAAGTATTAAAACTTGGGTCATCAAGGTCTTATGTGTGGGAGTTATGAGTAAACCAGATGAGTGCAGTAGAGTATTTGTATTGGGAATGGTGGGTTCAAGTTGAGAATGGGAATTAGAACCAGATCATCAAAAGGTAGAATTACAGGTTTAGGAGACCTCTACATAGAGATAGTAGTTAAAACATTGAATATGAATTAAGTTTCAGAGAGAAAGAAAGAATGACAGAAGATGAATGTGAGAGAGAATGTAAAGAGTACCTTGTGATTGAAGATCAAAGGAAACTTAAGCGTTCGTTCAGTATAGCAGACGGAGAGCCAGGGAAGCTTACTGTTATGAAAGCCAAGGCAAGAAGTTCTCAGAGGCAGGGATACAAAGCTGTGAGATGCTTAGAAAGATTATCAAGAAAAGGGCAATCCATTTTGAGGCTCTGCTCTTTGCTTACCTTTGATAGCCCATAAAGACCAGTTTTAAACTTTTTTTTTTTTTTTTTTTTTTTTGCGCAGATGACTAAAATTTGAAATTCCTTATTTCCTACTCTGTGTTCTGTGTTCCAGCTACCCATTTCTGTTCACAGTTCCTTCCTTTCTTGAACAGGTATTTCTTAAGCATCCGTTCTGTGCCAGGCACTGTGTTGGTTGCTAGGAATATAATGAACAAAATAAAACCCCTGCTTTCACCAAACTTACATTCTAGCTGGGGTAGATGGTAGAATATAAGCATTGGTTTACCTGCTCAAGTAGTAGAAGAGGTTGGTCAGAGAGGTAGCCAGGGTCTCGTAGACTCCACTAGGGACTTTGGATTTTACTCTTCATGAGACAGAAAGGCATTTGAAGAGTTTAAAACAGAAAGGACATGGCCTGCTTCTGATTCTGTGTCTCCCTCTCTCTCTGCCCCTCCCCCGTTCATGCTCTGTCTCTCTCTGTCTCAAAAATAAATAAACATTAAAAAAAAAAAAAAAAACAGAAAGGACATGAACTACATTAATTTTGTAAAACTGTTAGGACAGAATTTGACACATAGGCATCACTCTATAAATTTTTATTAGAGTCATTCAGTCTGTTTGACTTACATTTGAAAGGTGATTGTGTCTGGCTACTGAGTGGAGATGTGATCATAGGGAGCCTTCTCCTGGCTCCTTGGAGGAAGTCCCAGGCCTCTGCTCTAAAACAGTTTGTTGCGGTTTTAAATTTTATACTAAATAGCCACTACGTAGATTTATTTGAATACTGTTGCTTATCTAACACTAATACAAACAAATACACATTTATGTCTGTTCCTATGTTCTTTGGGTATCTACCTAAAATATTAGTCTTATTTAAACCCAATTTTGGCAAATGGGAATTCTTTGGGAAATGGTGAAAATGAAGGTGTGAGGTCTAAAAATCATGCCACACAAAGAATGGGTGATGGTCTCATGGGTGGTTAATTTGTGGAAGTGAGGGCTGGGGAAGAGGACTTGACAGATCTTGGTCAAATTATTGAAGAGCTGTTTCTTAGATGAAGGGTGGACTTTTGGGGGAGGGGAGATCTGCAACCTGTGATTGGAACAGATTTCAGTTAAATATAAGGCAGAAGTTCATCAATAATAGAGCTGTTCATCTGCGGAGTGCAGTGCCTCACAAAAGAGTGAGCTTTTGATAACAAAATTAAAGCCAAAGTGGGACAACCATCAGAGCAGTTAGGGTGGCCTACCTGAATGAGAAGGAAGATTGAATGAAAGTTTCTCACAAATCCACTATTTTTACTTTTTTTTCTACTAAGTTTATTTATTTTGAGAGAGAAAAAGCATGAGAGGGGCAGAGAGAGAAGGAAAATCCCAAAGAGAGAAATCCCAAGCAGGCTCCATGCTGTCAGCACAGAGCCCGATGTGGGGCTTGAACTCACCAACCATGAGATCATGACCTGAGCTGACACCAAGAGTCAGAGGCCCAGCCAACTGAGCCACCAAGGTGCCCCCACTATTTTTACTTTTAAGCATTATTTAATATGGATTTTTTGTTTTTACTTTATGGAGATAGTTTACCGGAAGCAATGCATGTTGAGGCACTCACAAAATAACTGATGTTCATCTGATTTTCAGGCACTTGGTGTTATGTAGAGTATTATTAGTTTTGGTCATTGTCAAACTTAAGACTCCTTTTTTTTTTTTTTTTCTTTTTCAGGGATATCATGATAACACATTTTGAACCTTCAATCTCCTTTGAGGGCCTTTGCAGTGAGGTTCGAGACATGTGTTCTTTTGACAACGAACAGCTTTTCACCATGAAATGGATCGATGAGGAAGGTGAGTGGTAAAGAGAGGGTTGCCTGTGTAAGCATTGATTTAAGATACTATTTTGTCATTTGTTTTCTTTTTTAAAGTTTATTTATTTTGAGAGAGAGAAAGAGAGTATGTGCACACACGCATGAGTTGGGAAGGGGCAGAGAGAGAATCCCAAGCAAGTTCTGCACTGATGACTCAGAGTTCCATCCCACAAACTGTGAGATCATGACCTGAGCCGAAATCAAGAGTCGGATGCTTAATCAACTAAGCCACCCAGGCACCCCTGTCGTTTGTTTTTAAAATGTAGTAAAAGTTCAAATTAATTAGGACTATTAGGTATATTAGAAATTTTATGTTATTCTTATTTTGCTTCAAGCACTTAAATAAAATGAATACCAAAGGGTACAATCTTTGTTTTGTCCTTTTTACTCCAAAATAGAGTGAAATTAATGTGACTTGTTTTCTACCATTAATGTAAACATCTCATCAAATAGTGTTACATTTTGCTTTAATTTTGAATATGAGTATTGTCTTATATTTTAGAGATTACCTTCAATAATCTGGCAGTATTTTTTTGCTGAGTACTATAAATACTTCAAAGAAAGTGCTACAGAATAAAAGTGATTGTGATAGCCATGATTTCAGAGGTGGTGGCAGAGACTTGATACCTTAATGACTTGGACTCAGAAAACATCTATTGAACATCTGTGTGCTGAAGATAGAAATTTTCTTTTTTTTTTTTTAATTTTTTTAATGTTTATTTCTGAGACAGAGAGAGACAAAGCATGAGTGGGGGAGGGACAGAGAGAGAGGGAGACACAGAATCAGGAGCAGACTCCAGGCTCTGAGCTGTCAGCACAGAGCCTGACGCGGGGCTTGAACTCACAGACAGTGAGATCGTGACCTCAGCCAAAGTCAGACGCTCAACCGACTGGGCCACCCTGGCGCCTCTAAGATAGAAATTTTCTATATTCACACTCATAGTCTCATAGGGAGATGGACATATAAATAACAAATGTGTTAAGTTGAACATAAGTGCATAGGCATCTTGGAATCCAAAAGAACCAACATCTCCATGTCCTTGAAATATTTGTGATGTTTGGACTAAATATAAAACAAAGAGTAGAAGTTTTTGAAGTGGAGGAGGTGAGGGGAAAACCACTTCTGATGAAGAATTAAAAAAGAGACGGAGGTGTGAAGAACATGGTATATGTGGAAGAGTGGTAATTCACTAAATTAAAGTGCAAGGTGTAGAGAGGTGTGGATGAGGGCTAGATCCTTGCTCCTTGGTGTGGTCTGCGAATTTTTGGAAAATGGGACTCTCAGGCCCCATCACAGATCCCTGGATCTGAACCTACACTTTAATAGGAACTCCAGGTGAGTGGCATACATATTTTTTTAAGTTTATTTATTAAAAATAAAGTTTATTTATTTATTTTGAGAGAGATCACACACATGCACGCATGTGCAAGCATGAGTTGGGGAGGGACGGAGAGGGAGAGAGATTCCCATGCAGGCTCCAAGCTCTCAGCACAGAGCCTGACAGCAGGGCTCAACCTCTTGAACTGGGAGATCATGACTTGAGCAGAAATCAAGAGTCAGATGCTTAACTGACAGCCACCCAGGTGCCCCAAGTTGCATGGATATTAAACTTTGAGAAGCTTAGGATTCAATCCTGGAAGCCTTTGCAAACCACATTAGACTTTATCTTACATGATGGAACGTCATTGAAGTATAGTTTAAAGATACCCTAATTAGGGGCGCTTGGGTGGCTCAGTTGATCGGTCTTCCAACTCTTGATTTTGGCTCAGGTCATGCATGATCTCATTATTTGTGGGATCACCCGCATCTGATTTTTCCGCTGACAGCGTGGAGCCTGCTTGGGATTCTCTCTCTGCCCCTTCCCTGTGCACACCTACTCACTCTCTCTCTCTCTCAAAATAAACATTAAAAAAAAGGAAGACACCTTATATATACTAGTTTTGTATTATGACTTTCTCTTAATTGTAATGTGAATGGAATTTCATTTTAAGGAATGTCATAATATTTAGCTCAATATTTAGGGCATTTCTGTGTTTTCTGATGTGAAAAGCACTGGAAAGATATCCCAACTCCAAGCTATAGATAAACTCAAATGCATTGTCGTTTTCTAAAGACATTTTTTATTTGATTTTATTTATTTATTTTTAAATGCTTATTTATTTTTAAGAGAGAGAGAACGTGAGAAAAAGAGGGGAAGAGAGAGGGAGACAGAGGATCAGAAGCGGGCTCTGTGCTGACAGCAGAAAGCCTGATGTGGGGCTTGAACTCATGAACTGAGAGATCATGACCTGAGCTGAAGTCAGACTGCTCAACCAACTGAGTCACCCAGGTGCCCCAAGACATTTTTTTAAAAAAGGTTTTTAAAAAAAATTTTTTAATGTTTATTTTTTATTTTATTTTATTTTTTTCTTTTCTTTATTTAGTTTTTAAAATTTACATCCAAATTAGTTAGCATATAGTGCAACAATGATTTCAGGAGTAGATTCCTTAGTGCCCCTTACCCATTTAGCCCATCCCCCCTCCCACAACCCCTCTAGTAACCCTCAGTTTGTTCTCCGCATTTATGAGTCTCTTCTGTTTTGTCCCCCTCCCTGTTTTTATATTATTTTTGTTTCCCTTCCCTTATGTTCATCTGTTTTGTCTCTTAAAGTCCTCATGTGAGTGACGTCATATGATTTTTGTCTTTGACTAATTTCACTTAGTATAACACCCTCCAGTTCCATCCACGTAGCTGCAAATGGCAAGATTTCATTCTTTTTGATTGCCGAGTCATACTCCATTGTATATATACACCACATCTTCTTTATCCATTCATCCATCGATGGACATTTGGGCTCTTTCTATACTTTGGCTATTGTTGATAGTGCTGCTGTAAACATTGGGGTACATGTGTCCTTTCTAAATAGCACACCTGTATCCCTTGGATAAATGCCTGGTAGTGCAATTGCTGGGTCGTAGGGTAGTTCTATTTTTAGTTTTTTGAGGAACCTCCATACTGTTTTCCAGAGTGGCTGCACCAGCTTACATTCCCAGTGTTTATTTTATTTTTGAGAGAGAGAGAGAGAGAGAGAGAGAGAGAGAGAGAGAAAGACTGTGAACAGGAGAGGGGCAGAGAGAGAGGGAGACACGGAACCCAAAGCAGCCTCCAGGCTCTGATCTGTCAGCACGAGCCCAACGCAGGGCTCGAACTCATGAACCGTGAGATCATGACCTGAGCTGAAGTTTAATGCTTAAACCACTGGTGCCCCTAAAACAGTTTTATTTATTTAATTGCTGTACTCAGTGTGGGGCTCGAACTCATGACCCCAAGATGAAGAGTCACACATTCCTCAGACTGAGCCAGGTAGGCACCCCTTTAAAGACCTTTTTAAAAGTTTTTCTAAAGTAATTCATGTACTTATATGTTGGACAAGGTTTCATTTCAACGTGCATGAAATTACATCATTACCTTTTTTTTTTTTTTTTGAGAGAGAGAGAGAGAGAGAGAGAGAGAGAGAGAGAGTGTGAGAGGGGGAGGGGCAGAGGAAGAGAAAGAGAGAGTCTTAAGCAGGTTCCATGCCCAGGAAGGAGCCTGATGTGGAGCTCTATGACCATGAGATCATGACCTGAGTGGAAATCAATCAAGAATCGGATACTTAACCGACTGAGACACTCAGGTGCCCACCATCATTACCTTTTTAAGCACTGTATAATATTCCATATTGTAGATATTTCATGATTTATTTATTTAACCCTTTATTGATGGATATTTGGACTATTTCTAATGTTTTTGCTACCATAAGACAATACATAATGCACATCTTTATATGTAATTTTGTGCTATTGTATGGGAGTCTCTCTGTAGCCAATTCATAGAATATGTCCTTCATAAATTTTGGTAGCTAGTGACAATTTGGTATCAAAAAAGGTTTGAGCCAGTATATGGCACAGTTACATTGAATGAGAGCATCTCTTCACTCATGCCCTTGCTCACCTCAGATATTATGAGTTTAACTTTTTTTCTTGGAATCTGATCGGTGAAATACTAGCTTGGTCTTTTAAATTCTGTATTATTCAAGGGTAAGGCTGAATATCTTTATTCAACCACTTTAATCTTTAAATATTTATTAATAATTGTATATTAATAGCCATATATTATATATTAATTAAATATTAAATTTAATCTTTAAATCTTGTTGATTCTAAATGGTGTGGATATCTCACAGTGTATCTTCAGGCTGAAAATGAGACTATGTAATTTAGAATTTAGCATAGTACATACAATATAGTTAGCATCAATAGTTTGATCATTATCATGAGCTAATGTTATTCTCATTTTTTTAAAGGAAGCTCTATACTCAGTGTGGGGCTTGAACTCACAACCCAGAGATCAAGAGCCTCATGCTCCACCAACTGAACAGCCCCAGTGTTATTCTCATTTTAATTCTGTGCTGATCACTTCATGCCATTTACTTGCCACTTAGGGTTTTTTCAGTTGGTGGTTTTCAAATTCGTGCACATAGGAATCACAGATAATGCATTTTATTAAAAGAAATTGATTTAGAGATAATCCACTAAATTTTTTTTTTATCGTACTCTTATACTTTGTAATGTCTTTACCTGGGGAGCTCTGTTCCCAGATTGTTACAGGGCTGTCTCTTTCCTGTCATTCAGGTTACTCAAATGTCCTGTCTCCAAGAAGCCTTTCACTTCTATTCACTTTGTATCTTATTTATATGGTAGAATGTAAGCTCCACGAGAACAGAGTTCTTGTCTTTGCCATGGAGCTCCAAAGCCTAGAGCAGTATAGTACACTCAAAAAACATTTGCGAATTGTACAGAAGGCTAATAGCAAGCCTTTCCACAGTGTAGTTTTATGTTTGTTATTAGAGATTTAAGCATGGGGCGTTGTGGTTTATTCTATTTTTTCCTAACATAAAAGCATCTTTTAATTAACAGGTGCACATAGTAAATTAAATTAATTATCTGATGAAACAGTCTTATCCTTTTATAATGCAATTCAAAGTTCTTTCTCTCTAAATAGCTGTTAAGTGTCCTAATTTTCTGGGGAAAACTACAAAACTATAGCCCCATCCAAGTAAAAGGTTAAACTTTCTATTAAGGTGTGTTGATTCCCATGTGATCCTTCTTACCCTGGTTAATTGTGATACCAGTCTTTTCTTAATTTTAGGTATATAGAACCAGTAGTAATTATTTTTAAGCTCCTTGCAATTATTTTTCAGTTGTAATTGTGTTGCCTTTATTTTTAGCCATATAAGCATGGGGGTTTGCTTATCTGGAGAAAAAATTCTCTCTAGAATCACTGGAAGACAGGACTATAATTTCTCTGGTTTATGAGAAACACTTTCTAGAAGCTAATCTTTTAATTGTGGGATTTTATATTAGGGCGAGTAATGATCATAAGCTTGCTTCATTTCTTTAAGTAGATTTATGACAACTGTTCTTTTTCCTTGTGTTTAAAACCAGTTTTAATGATTTGTTTTGATGTGCCTGTGGGAAAACTGGTTTGCTTAATCTAACTAAACATTTTAGAATGAATAGTAATTTTGTAACAATTGTACCTCCCTTCTCATGTGGGGAAAGTATATGGGGCAGAGAATGATAAATGACTTTATAGTTCATCATATTTTATTTTTTTTTAATTTTTTTTTATAACGTTTATTTATTTTTGAGACAGAGAGAGACAGAGCACAAACGGGGGGGGGGGGGGCAGAGAGAGAGGGAGACACAGAATCGGAAGCAGGCTCCAGGCTCTGAGCCATCAACCCAGAGCCCGACGCGGGGCTCGAACCCACGGACCGCGAGATCGTGACCTGAGCCGAAGTCGGACGCTTAACCGACTGAGCCACCCAGGCGCCCCAGTTCATCATATTTTAATTGAGACTGTTTTTCCATAAGGATGTGCTTTAAAAAAATTTTTTTTTATTGTTTATTTATTTTTGAGAAAGAGAGAGCAACTAGGGGAGGGGCAGAGAGAGAGGGGGAGAGAGGGAGACACAGAATCCGAAGCAGGCTCCAGGCCCTCAGCTGTCAGCACAGAGCCTGACGCGGGGCTCGAACTCACGAAACGTGAGATCATGGCCTGAGTCGAAGTCGGACGCTTAACTGACTGAGCCACCCAGGCACCCCAAATATTAAGTATTTTCTACATTTCTTTTTTTCTTAAGTTTATTTATTTATTTTGAGAGACAGAACGTGCTTGTGCACTTGTGTGAGGCAAGGTGAGCGGAGGGGCAGAGAGGGAGAGAGAATCCCAAAAAGGCCTTGCAACTGCAGAGCCTGATGAGGGCTTGAACTCACAAACCATGAGATCGTGACCTCTGTCCCTCTCCCCGACTTGTGCTTTCTCTCTCTCAAAATAATTAAGTAAGTAAGTAAATAAATAAATAATAGTGCATGTTAACAAAAATACTGATTTGTTTGAAGGAAAAAAATGTCTCTGTGGATCCTCAGATCCCCCTAATAGCCGCTATAAACAAATTGATGATCTTTTCATGTGAATGTACAACTAGAAGGTATAGGGTAACACTTTTTTTCTTTCTTACAAGTAGCCAAATACTGTACAAGCTGCTATTTAACCCACTTTTTCCTTTAACATCTTGTGGATATCTTTCTGTATCAGTGTATGTAGATTTATATAACGTTTATACAATGTGACTGTACATAACTTTTTTTATCATCACATTCAAGAAATTTAATACTGACATATTATTTAACATATGGTCCATATTTAATTTTTTTAATATTCTTTTTCGGTTTCTTTTTCATTTTTCTAGGACTTTTTCCCCCTGGATATAATCAATATTGATGTAGTGTTTTTGGCTCTCATGTTTCTTTGGTTTCTTTCTTTCTTTCTTTTTTAAATTTTTATTTAGTTTATTTTTTTAATTTACATCCACGTTAGTTAGCATATAGTACAACAATGATTTCAATAATGGATTCCTTAATGCCCCTTACCCATTTAGCCCATCCCCGCTCCCACAACCCCTCCAGTAACCCTGTTTGTTCTTCATATTTAAGATACTCTTATGTTTTTGTCCCTCTCCCTGTCTTTATATTATTTTTGCTTCCCTTCCCTTATGTTCATCTGTTTTGTGTCTTTTTTTGTTTGTTTGTTTTTTTGTTTTGTGTCTTAAAGTCCTCATATGAGTGAAGTCATATGATATTTGTCTTTCTCTGATGGACTAATTTCGCTTAACATAATACCCTCAAGTTCCATCCACATAGTTGCTAATGGCAAGATTTCATTCTTTTTGATTGCCAAGTAATACTCCATTGTATTACATCTTCTTTATCCATTCATCCATTGATAGACATTTGGGCTCTTTCCATACTTTGGCTATTGTTGATCGTGCTGCTATAAATATTGGGGTGCACATGCCCCTTTGAAACAGCTTACCTGTATCCCTTGGATAAACACCAGTAGTGCAATTGCTGGGCCGTAAGGTAGTTCTATTTTTAATTTTTTGAGGAACCTCAATAGTGTTTTCCAGAGTGGCTGCACCAGTTTGCATTCCCAGTGTGGTTGTGCATAATTTATTTAATCAATCCTCCTTTGATGGATATTTGAATTATTTGTAGTGTATAAAAAATATTAGTGCAGAGAATATCTTTGTGCATATGTTTTTTGGGCACCTGCACTGTATTATTTATAGGGTGAATTGCCTAGAACTGACGTCCAAAAATATTGTACCTTTTGTTATATTATTCAGCAATAGCATATGTAAGTTATTTACAGCCTGTAAAAGGCTATGTGGGGGAAAAAATAGATGCTTTGCAGAGAGTGGGAGAGGATATAATTTGGATGTAGTTCTTTGTTTTTTTATTAAAAATTTTTTTAATGTTTGTTTATTTTTGAGAGAGAGACAGAGTATGAGTGGGGTAGGAGCAGAGAGAGAGAGGGAGACCCAGAATCCGAAGTAGGCTCTAGGCTCTGAACTGTCAGCACAGAGCCCAATGCAAGGCCTGTACTCAAGAACTGTGAGATCATGACCTGAGCTGAAGTCAGACGCTTGCCTACTGAGTCACCCAGGCACCCCTAGATGTAATTCTTTAATTCATGTTACTGTTGGGTTCAGTAGGTGAGATTCATGGAAATTTGAAATGCAGGTAAACATTCTTTGACATAAAGAGTATATGTGGAGTGTTTCTGAATCTGCGAGGTTAAACGATTAAATCTGATGTGTTCATAGGGTGGACAACTGAATGTCAAGATGTAACAAAACCATACTTAGGATGGAAGGAAACATTTCATATGATATTTTACAAAAATCTTTTAAAAATTTTTTTAATGTTTATTTCTTGAGAGAGAGAGAGAGAGAGAGACAGAGTGCAAGTAGGGAAGGGGCAGAGAGAGAGGGAAACAGAATCTGAAATAGGCTCCAAGCTTTGAGCCTTCAGCACAGAGCCCAGTGAGGGGCTCGAACCCACAAACCACAAGATCATGACCTGAGCTGAAGTTGGATGCTCAACTGACTGAGCCACCCACGTGCCCTGATATTTTCCAAACATCCTTCATCTGATTTTCTTTTAGCTGGTGTGTTAGGAGCTTCATACTTTTTCTCTACCACCCCACATTGTATATTGACACTGTATATTAAGTGGCAAACATGTCAGAAGGAACAGTGAGGAGAAAACTTTCTGACTGAATGTATGTTCAGTGTGATGTCAGTTACCTAGGTAGCAGTATTATGGATCCAAACCTGAAAATTAAAAAATGAAAATTGACATCAATAAGAAAAAAATCTACATACTCCTTGAGCAGATCTTGCCTTGTAATTGGTATTTTCCTTTCGCTTAGAGAACTTCTTTTAACATTTCCTATAGTAGAGGTTTGCTTTTGATTTATTCTTTCCTCTTTTTCATGTCCTTATTTTCACCTTTAAAAAATAGTTTTATTGAGGCATAACTGACACACAATAAATTGTACATGTTAATATTAAAAGTTTACAATTTGATGAGTTTTGACACTCAGGAAACCATCACAAGTGAGATGGAGACCATATCCGTTACCCCTAAGTGTTTCTGTATGCTTTGCAGTTCCTCACTCCTACCCATCCATCCCAAGCAACTACTGATTTGTTGGCTGTCACTGTTGATTAGTTTGTGTTTTCTAGAGTTTTATAGGAATGGAGTCATACAGTATGTACTCTTTTTTTGTGGGGGCGGGGACGGGTCTGGCTTCTTTCATTTGGCAAAATTATTGATAATGTGTATTGTGTGTATCAGTAGTTCATTTCTTTTTATTGCTGAGTGGTATTCCATTATGTGGATCTACCACAGTTTATTTATGTGTTCCCCTGTTGATGGACATTGAGGTTGTTTCCAGTCTGGGGCTATTATGAATAAAATTTCTTGGCAATCATGTGTAAGTCTTTGTATAGATATATTTTCTTTTCTCATGGGCATATGTCTAGAACTGGAATGAATGGCTGGATTATATGGTCTATAAATACTGTTTTTTAAAAATAAAGTAGGAAAAGAAATATTTGAAAAAGAGATGAAGTGAGGTATTGTACCTCAGGCAGATTCTCGGGCTGATGATTTTTAGAGAGGAGTTTACATGGAAGTTGAGGGTCTGGAAATTGATATTGTTTTCTTTCTTTCTTTCTTTCTTTCTTTCTTTCTTTCTTTCTTTTTCTTTCTTTCGAGAGCATGTGCACATGCAGGGGAGAGGCAGAGAGAGAGAATTCCAAGCACGCTCTTGGCTTCTGCCCAGAGCCCAATGCAG
Organism: Panthera onca; assembly: GCF_046562875.1. NCBI lineage: Eukaryota > Metazoa > Chordata > Mammalia > Carnivora > Felidae > Panthera > Panthera onca. Next base: position 95,804,818 of record NC_138347.1, on the reverse strand, counting down.
GGCTTGATCCCACAAACCACGAGATCATGACCTGGGCTGAAATCAAGAGTCGGACCCTTAACCGGCTGAGCCACCCAGGTGTCCCTGTGAATTGATACCTTTTAAAAACTGTCTCTGCCTGGTCATCATTGGAAAGTCTTCCTATACTCCCAGGGGTAGAGTACTCCACACAGAAGGCAGCTAGATGACTTAGAGAAGTACTCAAGTATTTCTTTTAGTTCTGGCCTCTGCCCCAGCTCTGTGCTTTAGGTGTTCTGCCTGGTTAACTCTGGCTGCTGCCACTTATATAGCAGGCTGTGTGGATGCCTGACAGGCAGAGGGATCAAACGGGGGCCCACATAGGAGAAATCCCTTGCAGTGGTAGGATGGAGATGAGTTAAAAGTTGAGGCAAGCAAGAGTGGCCGTATGAGCCTGATAAGGCACCAGGACTCCCAAACTTGTGCTTTGTTCTATGGCGAGGTCTGGCCTTCTTGTTGGCATTTCCATCTCTGATTACATTGTTTTCCTTCCCTTTCTAAGGGACAACTACTACCATAGGTTAAGTTTATAATGAAACTTTTCTCACCCATATCCCTTCATCCCCAGGGAACCACTAATATGCCTTCTGTCACTATTCTATATATATAAATAACAAAGTAGTGCTTTTATGTGCTATTCAATTAATACAAATGGCATTATTCTGAAGCACATATTCTGAAACTGCCTTTTTTCACTGGGCATTGTCTAGTCTCTATGCACATTATTCATGCACATAGAGAACTAGTGTACTTCTTTTTTTTAATTCTTTTTTTATTGTGGTAAAATATACCTAACATAAAATTTTAACCTTTTTTTAAGTGTACAACTCCGTGATCTTAAGCATATTCATAATTTTATGTAAACATCCCCACTACCCTCTTCCAGAATTTTTTTTTATCATCCCAAACAAACTCTATACCTATTAACTCCCCCCCACTTTCCCCCTCCTCACATGCCTTTCTTATACTTTCTGTCTCTATAAATTTGCCTTTCTGTTCCTATGAATTTCTACTATGAATTTGTCTTTAGGTCACCTTTGTTTTTGAAAGATAGTTTTGCTGAGCAAATAATTCCAGGTTAGCAAATTTGTTTTTGCATTTTGTGCACCGTCTTCTAGCTTGTATTGTCTCTGATGCAAATCTTTGGTCAGTGGCCTTTGTTTTCTATGTAATGTGTCTCTTTGGCTGCCTTTAAGATTTTTCTCTTTATTGTTGGTTTTAAGCAGTTTGATAACGACGGGCCTTAGTTCACTTTTATTCATGTTTTGTGTCTTAAGCTTTATTGAGCTTCTTGGATCCATGGGTTTTTATGGTTTTCATCAAATTTGGAAACATTTTGGCCATTAGCTTTTCAAATTTTTTTTCTGTCACCACATCCCTTTAGGGGACTGTGGTTAACATGAATATTAGGCCTCTTAAGGTGTCATAAAGCTCACTAATGTTCTGTTCATTTTTTTTTTTCCCCCGTCTTTTTCTCTGCATTTCATTTTGGGTAGTTTTATTGCTTGTATTTAAGTTCACCAGTTTTTTCTTCTGCAATGTGTAATCTGCCATTAATCCCATCTAGTATAGTTTTCATTTCAGACCTTATAGCTTTTATTTCTAAATGTTCAGCTTGGGCCTTTTAAAATATCTTCCATCTTTACTTAACATGCCCAATACCTCCAGCTTCTTGAGCATATATTGGCTATAATTATAATAACTTTCAGTAACCATTTCTATAAATTTCTTTCATCTGTCAATTCAGGGTTAATTTCTGTTGATTGATGTTTCTCCTGTTGTAGGTCATATTTTCCTGCTTCTTCACATGCCTGGGTGTATTTTATTGGATCCTAGACAATGTGACTTTTGCATTATTGTGCATTGGATATATTTGTAGTTTTATAAATATTTTTGAGTTTTGTTCAGGTATACATTTAAGTTACAGCTGATCCTTTGTTGCTTATTTCCAGTATCTTGAACCATTTTTTTTTTCACTTGTTTTGTATAGTTTTTTTGTGTTTTAGGTAGAGGGTTAAATCAGTTCTTGTTACTTCCATCATCTCCAGAAGTGGAAGTTGAAGATGGGCAGCTTGATAGGATGGCATATGCTTCTGTAACCACTGATTTCTGCCTCCTAGAAAAAAGGAAGAAACCAGAAATCCATTACTGTTGTGATTGGGCCTAATATTGAAAGGATGACCACCTAAACACTGTAGCATTCTTGAAAAATTTTTGCAAATCTATGTTTTAAGCAACGCAACCCTTCAAAGCAGGGAATGCATGGACTTTCACAAGTGGTATGTAGTATTCTGAACCCAGTATCCAGAGGTGGAATGGCAGCAGAAAGAAGGTCCAGTGGGAACAGAATGAGTCTAAATCTATGGCAGACTCAAACATCAGGGAGAGGAGCGTTGTGATGCTATCTCAGGCAAATGTTAAAGGTGGCCAACCTTGGTTTTATGCTGTGTAGATTCTTTCAAGTGTGGGGCACTGAACTGAGTCATATGCTGAGATACCTAACATAAGTATGTTTTAAGTTCTGCGTCTTCTCAGGTTATTTTGTAAATAATTGAACCTTGCATATTTATTAAATACTTGAGGTCCAGTGCCCTAATTTGGTTCTTTCTATAGGTGAAAAGAACATGTAGATGCATTGAAAAAAAGACTTGATCTGCTGGTTATAATATACAGATCTTATTACCTTGAAATTCATTGATCTGAGCAGATCTCATTCTGGCTGTATGCCTGTTTTAGGATATGAATATGTACTTTAGTAATAGAGTAGGCTTTCAGAAATAGCTTTTCCTCCTGTCTTTTCTTTCATGATGATTCTTCACGGAATGTTTTGCTTCTGAGTTATGTGCCCTGCTTTATCAGGCATTAAACAGTTGGCCCAAAAAGGTAATACTTGAACCACAGACATTCAGTCCAATAAAAATAAAATAGATTTGGATATACATAATATCAGTAATTAACTCCTATTTTCACACTTCCTTGTGATTATTCAAAAGTGTCGATCTCTAGGTAAATACTGCATACAGGTACTTTACATGGTCTAGGTTTCAACGAACAGCAGGCAGGTATCGGTCTGGCAAAAAGACAATGTCTAGCAGAAGGAAAAGATTGATTTTTTAAAATATGGTTATAATGATACTTTCTTTATTTTAATTTTTAATTTTTTGTTTTTTAGAGAGAGCATGTACAAGAGTAGAAGGGACAAAGGGAGAGGGAGAGAGAATCTCAGGCAGGCTCCATGGCCAGCGCAGAGCCCAATGAGGGGCTCAGTCCCACAACCCTGAGATCGTGACCTAAGCCAAAATCAAGAGTTAGACGCCCAACTGACCGAGATGCCCAGGCGCCCCTGGTTATAATGATACTTTTAACAATAGTTAATTCCATTCATGGCATTTAATCAAAGTGCAATAATAAAGGTCACATGTATAATGGACCAAGCGTACTATGAGTTAACTTTAAAAATATGATCTTTAGTTTTCCCACCATCCTCACAATATAGGTAATGGCCCTCTGTAGAGAGAGATAAATATATATACACACATCTATATACATATGAATGACATACATATATTTCTTATTGTTTAAACACAATCTGAGGTGAGCTTAAATGTATTTAAAATGTATTTAGTTTCCTCACCTGGGGAGTTGTAAATGAAGTGTTAATTAAATTTCAGACTCCTATCTCTAGAATTCTTTGAATATTTCATTATTTAGAATTAATTTAGTCAACTGGCTTATTTGTCTAACTGAAAGAATAATTTACACACTTATTGATGTGTGAAATTCTCATTATTTTTATACTGCTTTTTTATTTTTGGCTTACACTTAAATCTTCTGTAGAAACAAAAGTTTTTTTAAAGCAATGTCAAAAATGAAATGTAATTATATTGCCTTTCACTTTCATAAATGTGGCAAAATGGGAGAAATTTGCGTACTAAAAAAGTGAGTCTGTGTGTTTATTTCTTTGAGGCAAGCAAAGACAGACTTTGTTTTTGGACTAGACTGTTACTTTGTTATCAGACTCACTTTTATAAAAATGCTGCAGTAAACATTTTTTTCTAAAACAGTTGCACTGAGATATAACTTATTACTTAAAGTGTATAATTCAGTGGTTTTTAGTATATTCACAGAGTTGTGCAACCATCACTGTGATCAATTTCAAAACATTTTGTCACCCAAAACATAAACCCCGTGATCATTAACATTCACTACCTATTTCCCTCTAGGTTCTTTACCCTCCACAGCCCTTAGATCAAGGTAACCACTAATCTACTTCGTGTTTCTATACACTTGCCTAATTTAGACATGTCATATCCATACTTACTCAATTTTGATGGACATTTGGGGTTTTTTTTCACTTTTTGGCTGTTACAACTGGAGTGAACATTTGGTTTCAGCTTTTTGTGTGGACATAGGTTTTCATTTCTCTTTGATAGCTACCAAGACTGGAACTGCTAAGTCATCTGATAACTATGTTCCATCTTTTAAGGAGCCCCCATTGTGTTGGCTGAAGTGGCAGCACCATTTTACATTCCCACCAGTAGCATATGAGGATTGATCCCAGTTTCTCTGCATCCTCACCAGTACTTGTTATTGTCAGTATATTGAGCGCTGATCCAAAAATGGTTTATCTGTGTAACATGGTTGGGTCATTTTGACCTCTCTGTTTTTCATCTAGCCACTCGAAGACGCCTATAACACCAAGTTATAAAGTGAGCAAATGAGAGCACCGATCTTTCTTTTATGTAGATAATACTCAAACCAGAAAGTGTATTGGAAGAAAAGATTTCATCCGTAGTCACAACGTAAATTTTGTTTTTAAATCTAGGAATAAACTTTCATTTTTTTTTTTTTTAATGTTTATTTATTTGAACCTGAAGCAGGCTCTAGGCTCTGAGCTGCCAGCACAGACGTGGGTGTCAAACCCATGAACTGTGAGATCATGACCTAAGCCACAGTGGGATGCTTAACCGACTGAAGGTTCAGTCTAGGAATAAACTTTAAAGAAATGTGTAGAAACCATATAAAGAAAACTGAAACAGAAACAACTGGATGCCATAAGCAAAACTGTGGGTGAATGGGGTGAGGAAGAAGCGTCATGTAAAATGAGAGCTCCTTACAGATCAATCTGTAAAGAGCACGACCTCCAAAAAATTTCTATTCTTTTTTTTTTCATTTCTTTTTTTTTTTTTTTTAACGTTTATTTATTTTTGAGACAGAGAGAGACAGAGCATGAACGGGGGAGGGTCAGAGAGAGAGGGAGACACAGAATCTGAAACAGGCTCCAGGCTTTGAGCTGTCAGCACAGAGCCCGATGCGGGGCTCGAACTCACAGACCGCGAGATCATGACCTGAGCCGAAGTCGGCCGCCCAACCGACTGAGCCACCCAGGTGCCCCACCCCCCAAAAAAATTCTAATAGGGTGTTTTTAAAACTGACAATTTTATCTGGAAAAATAAACAGGAAAATTCTGGCAAAGGAACTGTAAAGAGGGAAGATTTTTCCTAATTTTGTATGTCAAAAAGTACCATAATCACATATATAAGAGTAGTAACAACTGACAGAAAATGTTTGTAACATTTACAGAGGATTGTTATCTCTAATATAAAATAATTAGGTCAAAAAGAAATAGATGAAAAATCTACTTAAGGTGGTCTAGATAGCTAATTTATGAATGACAAAAAAAACAGGGGGTGCCTGGGTGGCTCAGTCATTTAAGTGTCCGACTTTGCCTCAGGTCATGATCTCACTGCTCTTTAGTTCGGGCCCATGTTGGGCTCTGTGCTAAAAGCTCAGAGCCTGGAGCCTGCTTCGGATTCTGTGTCTCCATCTTTTTCTGCCCCCTCCCCCCCACACTCACACTCTGTCTCTCTCTCTCAAAATTAAATAAACATTAAAAAAATTTATAAATGACAAAACTCAGAAATTACTAACAATTAACGAAACAAAGATTTTAAAAGAAGGCATTTTCACCTGTCAGATTAGAAGATATTTAAAATTTAATGAATACTTGTAGGATCTTAGGATAGATACTTAGTTGACTGCATTTATGATAACCTTTTTGCAGTTACTGTCATTCCAAATTTTGGAATAATTGTCAAAATTTTAAATGGGCACACTTTAAACCAATCAATTATCATGAAAAGTATCATGAGAAGTTATTCAAACATAGGAAAAAATTCATTTCAAGAATATTTACTATTCACTAATAAAAAAGGACTCAAGTACTGATACATGTTACAACATGGATGAACCTTGAAAACATTCCAAGTGAACAAAGACAGACATAAAAAACCACGTATTATGTGATTCCATTTATGAAATGTCCTGAAAAGGCAAATCTTAGATACTGAAAATAGATTAGTGGTTGCCTAGGTCTGGCAGTAGGAGGAGAGGGTGGGGGGGAAATGGGGACTGACTGCTAATGGGAAAGGAGCTTTTTTGAGGAGACAATGAAAATGTTCTAAAATTGATTATATCGAGAGTTGACAGCTCTGTGAACAGACGACCATTATACACTTCAGCTAGGTAAATTGAATGCTATGTGAATTGTATCTCAATAAGATAATTATTGGGGCGCCTGGGTGGCGCAGTCGGTTGAGCGTCCGACTTCAGCCAGGTCACGATCTCGCGGTCCGTGAGTTCGAGCCCCGCGTCGGGCTCTGGGCTGATGGCTCGGAGCCTGGAGCCTGTTTCCGATGCTGTGTCTCCCTCTCTCTCTGCCCCTCCCCCGTTCATGCTCTGTCTCTCTCTGTCCCAAAAATAAAAAAATTAAAAACGTTGAAAAAAAAAAAATTAAAAAAAAAAAAAAGATAATTATTATTATTTTTTTAATTTTTTTTTTTTTTAACGTTTATTTATTTTTGAGACAGAGCATGAACAGGGGAGGAGCAGAGAGAGAGGGGGACACAGAATCTGAAACAGGCTCCAGGCTCTGAGCTGTCAGCCCAGAGCCCGACGCGGGGCTCGAACTCACGGACCGCGAGATCGTGACCTGAGCCGAAGTCGGATGCTTAACCGACGAGCCACCCAGGCGCCCCTCAATAAGATAATTATTAAAAATTAGGTTATCTTTAGGCTTTTCATAAAATGTGAAATATTATCCCCTTTAGGTAAGGCTGTTCAGAAGAGGCATTTATTTGTCCTGGGTCTTGTAAGATTCACAGGATTTCAGGATTCAAATTGAAAGATGGTAGTAAGTTGTTTGTTACATAACAAATCACTTCAAAGCCTAGTAGCTTTAAAAAACCCACCACTTTATTTATTTATTTATTTTTAGTGATTTTTTTTTTTTTTTTTTTTTTTTTTGTGAGAGAGAGAGAGAAAGAAAGAGAAAGAATCTTAAGCAGGCTACATGCCCAGCACGGAGCCCGACACAGGGCTTGAACCCAGGAACTGTGACATTGTTACCTAAGCAGAAATCAGGAGTAGCTGATCAGGCTTAGCTGACTGAGCCACCAGGCGTCCCAGTCCCACCACTTTATTTTGTAATCTCTCACACTGGTCTCAGTTGACTGGCTGTGCTAGTCTCACATGAGGTCTCTCATGCAGTGGCAATCATATGGCAGCTGGGTCTGGAGTGACTTAGAGGCTCATCTGGGACACTGGCCTAGTTGGTTCTCCCTCTCTGTGTAACCTCATCACAATGAGATCGTGTCTTGTTGATTTTCTTTTTTTTTTTTTTTTTTTTTTAACATTTATTTATTTTTGAGACAGAGAGAGACAGAGCATGAACGGGGGAGGGGCCGAGAGAGAGGGAGACACAGAATTGGAAGCAGGCTCCAGGCTCCGAGGCTCTTGTTGATTTTCTTAATGATGAGTGATACTGAACATCTTTTCATGTGCTCATTGACCATTTGTGTATCTTCTTTGGAGAAATGGTCATTTGTTTTTTCCTTGCCTTGCTTTTGGTGTCATAGCCAAGAAATCATTGCCAAATCCAGTGTCATAAAGCTTTCTCCCTATGTTTTCTTCCATGAGTTTTGTACTTTTCACTCTTGCATTTAAGTCTTTGATCAGGTTTGAGTTAATTTTTGTTAATGGTGTAAGATAGAAGTTCAACTTTAAAAAAAAAAAAAAAAAAGAAGTTCAACTTTATTCTTTTGCATACGGTCATGTTTGGGTATTTTGTGAATTTTTGTTAGTTTTTATAGGTGTATAATGATATTGTGATCATATTAAGGAATTTTAATCTAGACTTATAAGGATTTGTTCACAATGCCATGGTGGAAGGGAATAAGTGAGTGGGTATGTAGGGGGAAGCAAAATTTGGTAACATGTTTGAAGATTTCCAAAATGAAAAGTTAAAATAGAGTTGGTAAACCAGGGGAATGGTGTTTTAGAAACCTAGATGCAGTTCTATCCTATAGATGGTTAGTAGGGAACTTTGTTAGATGCTATAGAGAGATCAATTAGAATAAAGACAGAAAAGTTGCTATTGGTTTTAGCAGCTCTTTTCATGACCTTGGATATAGCAGTTTTTGTAGAGTGTTTGGACTAAAACCTGATAGCAGAATTTTGAGAAATTCATGGAGGACAGGAACACAGAGAAAGCAGGGTGGGGTCACTCTGAATATTAAGAAAAGTTATTTCTAAAAATTTTTTTAATGTTTATTTTTGAGAGAGAGACAGAGAGTGAGTGAGCACAAGCGGCAGGAGGGGCAGAGAGAGGGAGACACAGAATCTGAAGCAGGTCCCAGGCTCTCAGCTGTCAGCACAGAGCCTGACGCGGGGCTCGAATTCCTGAACCACAAGATCATGACCTGAGCTGAAGTCGGACGCTTAACTGACTGAGTCAGCAGGCACCTCAAGAAAAGTTACTTCCAGAGGTGCCTGGGTGGCTCAGTCGGTTAAACATCTGAGTCTTGATTTCGGCGCAGTCATGATCTCACAGCCTGTGAGATGGAGCCCTGCGTCAGACTCTGTGCTGACAATGCAGAGCCTGCTTGGGATTCTCCCCCTCTCTCTGCCCCTCTCCTGCTTGCGTGCGCATGTGCTCGCTCTCTCGCTCTCTCAAAATAAATAAATTTTAAAAAGTTGTTTCTAATAAATCTAAAGTATTGTAAACCTTGATTTAAAAAGTACAAAAGCAAAGTAAGAAGTCAAAGATCAAAAGCCCTACCCTATATTTTTCCCCTTCTTCTCACCCACCCCCTCCAGTTTCAGTCTAGGGTTTGCTCTTGAGGGTGTGGCTACAATGGAATGGCAACCCGAGTGTGAGGGAGATTGTTGAGAGGGGGACTCAAACATGCCTGTGCCGGAGAAGAGCTAGTGGAAGGAAAGAAAAAATGCAAATGGAACTGAAAGGGCTAATGGGATAAGGCCCACAGGAAGGTAAAAGGAAGAGATTCAGTAAGGGAATAGCCAAGTTGGAGAAAGGTACAGAGGCACTCATTTCTTTGAGACTGGAGGAAAGGAGATGGCTTCATTTTTCTCTCGTGAGTAATAGACATAGTTCTCTACTGAGAGTGACTGAGGTTTGGATAGGGCCGGTGGCATCTTGTGTGTGGTAACATTTGGTGTGACCACAGGAATGAGCAGAAGCATTGCAGTGTGGAGGACCCAGCTCGGGCCCCAACTGTGATCTAATTACTTTTTCATTGAGGAATGCCATCATTCAGGGAGATGTGCCATCTCAGTCTTTGCCAGGGTGACTCAGTTCTTTGGCTGGTTGACTAGGAAGGTGTTTCTTCCTTAGTCTTTCTGTGTGTCCATTTACTAAAATGATGTGTTTACATTTAAAAGCAGTTCAGATTGGACTGCTGTTCAGTCCAGAGTACTTAGTAGCTGTGCTTCCTTTCTGTGAGCCTCTTGAGCAGGCTCTCAGGTGAAGGAAAAATTTGGCAGAATGATTACATGGAGACCTCTAACCGACCATATTGTGGCAGTGAAACCACTTTCACTTCCTCCTCTAGAGAGATAGGTAACAGAAAACTTGTCCCTGGCAGTTAGTCATACTGTAGTGACAATCCAAATGTGGTCGGGGTGGATTGTGTTTGCTATATTTTGCGTATACTTTATATGTTATTGAGAATTAAATGGCTTATATGTATCAAATTTGGTATCTATGAATTTCATGTAATATTTTTGGGAAATAGAAATGGAAGTTATGTAGCTACTTTAGAGAATAGAATTGGCTAAAATTTTAAGTATCTAAAGACTTGTCCTTGTCAAATATTACTTTATGTATGTATGTAATTGTTTTTCCTCAAGATTTTATGTAATGGAAATTATGTTTTTGCTCAAGATTTTATGTAATGGAAATTGTTTACTAAACATCACATTTTAGAGGATTTAAAAAGTGAGCTTTGCTTTACTTTACTTTTTATATTTTTTAGGAGACCCGTGTACAGTATCATCTCAGTTGGAGTTAGAAGAAGCCTTTAGGCTTTATGAGCTAAACAAGGATTCTGAACTCCTGATTCATGGTAAAGGAGTAGTCATTTCTTACTCTTCTAGAGCTGTATTTTTTTTTTAATAATCCTGTATTCTTGTCCATTTTAAAACATCATCATGATGTCATTTTCTTAATCTCTATCCCTCATTGCTATGTAATTGTTCAGATTTAGTCTCTCAAATGCTAGAGAAAATAAAATCACCTTATAATCTTGGGAAATTTGTTATTTGGGTTTGCCTTCTTGGATATTACACTGAATATCTCTCAGTTTTTCACAGCAAAGTGTAGGATAGAATTTAAAATTGAGTGCCCACTGGAATTCTCCTAAGTCATTCCCTTGCAGTTTTGTAATGTATGCAAATAATGATCTCCAAAGAGAAGGTACCTTAAATGTCCTTTCTTTTATTTGAAGGTTAACAGTGAAACTATTTACATAGTTATAGAGATTACGTAGTTTTCTGCAAGCCTGCAAGTCGGATTGTGGTACAGAAGAAGAGACAAAACTCAGCCATCATGTAACTGGTGCACTGTAGACCTAGTTATAGAATCTAGGTCTTCTGGTTCCAAATCTATGTTCTTTTCATTCTACTGTGCTACCCCTCAAATTTTTTATGTACTGTAGAACCCACTTAATATGGCACATTTAATTGCAATTCGTTGGCGATATTTCATAAAACATTTTTAGGAGCTTTTGCAGGCCAGACCTAGGGAACTCTTTAAAACTCAAAACAAACATGAATCTCCCATAAGTATAATGAGTCAACACCTTGTTATTATTCCCATATACTTTTCTTTACAGTGTGTTTTTCAAAAGTGAGTAGTTTGATATTCTTCTGTCTTCAGAATTTGACATAGTGACTTCCAAAGGGATCCATAGTCTAATTTGTCGAGATCCTAGCAGAATTTTAGTAAGTCATCCATTTTGGGGGTCATCTCTTTTTAGAATAAAACTGCAGTGAGTGTTTAAAGAAGTGACTGATCAATAGTATTAAATAGTTTAACTTTTGTTTGGTTTTCTGAAAGAGAGAGCACGCACAAGCAGGGGAGGGGGAGAGAGAATCTTAAGCAGGCTCCACATGCAGCACAGAGTCCGACACAGGGTTCGATCTCATGACCGTGAGATCATGACCTGAGCCGAAATCAAGAGTCAGACGCTTAGCCAAGTGAGCCACCCAGGCACCCCACTTTCGTTATTTTTACCCTATATCACATATCTGTTTTTAGAAGTTGGCTTATATTTCAACTTTTAAGAATATGTTAGCAACTGTGCTTCCCATACTCTATATTCTTTATTAAGCCATGTCCTTCTGTACATCACAGACTACAGCTGGTTGTCTAGTTCATAAATATACTATGTCTTTATATTCTGTCTCTTTATAAAAATGGCCTGAATTATCATGTTTATAAATTTACAGTTTATAAGATAAAACTTATATTTTGTTGGATTTGGGTACATGTTAATCTTGTGAACTTATTCTTAAATTTAGTATACATCTTTTAAAAACTGTAATGGTTTATGTTCATATTTGTATACATTTTTGTAATTTAATTTTTTTTTTTTTTTTTTTTTTACGTTTATTTATTTTTGAGACAGAGAGAGACAGAGCATGAACGGGGGAGGGGCAGAGAGAGAGGGAGACACAGAATCGGAAGCAGGCTCCAGGCTCTGAGCCATCAGCCCAGAGCCCAACGCGGGGCTCGAACTCACGGACCGTGAGATTGTGACCTGAGCTGAAGTCGGACGCTTAACCGACTGAGCCACCCAGGCGCCCCTTGTAATTTAATTTTAATTCTTCATTGTAGCAAACTTTACACTACAACAGAGATTTAAGGAAATAGTTAATTTCTCTAAGGACAAAAGAATCAGTAATGTTAATAGGGAGTAGAATGAATAATTTGAGCTTCTAATGCATTTGTTTTTGGATGTTCACTTTCATAAAAACTTCTTCATATAGCCCTGGTAAAATGGATCCCTTGAAAAAATATTGACCATATGCTACGTATCTTATGTCAAGAGAGGGTAAGGTTGAAATTTGGGTCAACGTTTTTGATATTAGAATTTGACATTCTATGTAATTTGTGTGTTTTAAATATGCTGTATTAATTTTAGTTTATTTTCTTTCAGTCTTCCCTTGTGTACCAGAACGTCCTGGAATGCCCTGTCCAGGAGAAGACAGTGAGTGTGTATATATACTTCATATTTTTGAGAATAGAGTTATTTATGGTACAGTGGCACAAGTGAAAAGAAATCAGAAATAGAACTTTTAGTCCGTTTGATTTCCTTTCCATTCTTCAGTCTAATTTAGTATATCTTAGCAACTGCCTAAACTCTACTTTTGCCAGATCACAATCAGGCAGTTCTTAGTTACAAGTTACTGACATAAGTGTCTGTTGCATGTTTGAAGAGAAAATTAAGTTAATTTTAAGTCATGTTTCATCCTGGTTTTTAATTTTTGAAATTTTCAAACTTGTGGAGAAGTTGAAACATTGAAAACAAAGATACAAAGGTATCTTTTGCCTCCATTCACTGATTATTAACATTTTCTATGTTTCCTGTATATCTGCATCTGTATGTGTTCACACATAGGCAGAGATGTATATACATAAGAAACATGCTTGTTTTATTTTTATTTTTTTGGTGTACCATTTGAAAGTAACAAGATGCTTCATCTCTGAATACTTGAACTTGTGTAGTTAGAAATTGTTAGGGATTTTCTTTTGAGTGTCCAAGCTGATGGTTCCCATTAGTGAGAGGAATTGAAAGTTTGTATATATACACACTTACATACAGTCAGTAGTTATTGCCTTTGATATCCAGTGTAGTGTATTATTACTTGTGGATACTACTCATTTTCATTTGTGGTTTCTGCACATATCCATGACTTTAGAGAGAAAAGTAGTAAATGTTTTCCTTTGAATTAAATGAAAGAGTTCTAAACTTTCAGCTCTGTGACTCTTCATGCAACCTGGTGAGAAGGAAAATTAAACAGCTATGAGTGTTTGTATACAGAGTTGATTGGGGGCCGTGTAATATATATAGGAAGATGGAGAAATATAAGGAAGTAGGTAGAGCCTTGAAGCTCTAGTGAAAAATTTAGGTTTGGGTTCAGCTGAGAATATTTTGCTGGAGTTCCAGTGGTGGATGGACCAAAGCCAGTGTAGGCTGCCTTTACACAGCTGTTGGAGAGGCAGCTATGTTCTTTGTCCAGTCTGCATTTTTGAAAGACTTGCCATTGTAGCAGGTCTTGGTTCCAGAGTCCCATCTCCAAATCGATCATGGGTCTTTAGCACACTTTCCAGATAAAGTAATAATTTCCTAACTTTTCACTATATTTCATGCTCATATTCACTCTTTAAAATTTGCTGGTGGGGATTTGATACCACTTCTCCCCCAGTATAATAAATGTTACTAAACTAGAGCATGGAGGAAGATTAATCACTATTAATATGGTCTCTTGGCTCTTTTAATTCCTCGGCAACACTAATATGCTTAAATTTAAGGTATATCGAGTTGTAGTTTCATGAAAGCTTCTGAAGATATTTCAGGTTAAGATATTAACAGAAACTTTCTGCTTTGGTTACTCCTAACAGAATAGATAAATAAAAATTAAAGCATTTATATTTAGGGTTCTGTATTATGCCATCTTTAGATTTCTAATTTAGAGCATTTCAACTGGTCTGTTTTATCTTAATTTTAAATTCAGTGCTACATTTGCTTTAAAATATGAGTTTAAAAACCTAATGGAATCTTTCCACAGTATTAACTATCACTATGGAATATTACTATTAATGACTAATAGACAATGTATATAATAGTGATCAATTTAACCAAAATTACACAGGTAGATTAGATTTGATCTTTTGGAACCTCTTAATTTGTTTAGAAAAAGTATTACTGTAAAAACTATTGGGTTAAAGATTATTGGAGGAGCACCTGGGTGGCTGAGTCAGTAAAGCATTCGACTTGGGCTCAGGTCATGATCTCACAGTCTGAGTTCGAGTCCTGCATCGGGCTCTATGCTGACAGCTCAGAGCTTGGAGCCTGCTTCAGATTGTCTCCCTCTTTCTCTGCCCCTCCTCCCCCCTCCCTCCCTCCCTCCCTCCCTCTCTCTCTCTCTCTCTCTCTCTCTCTCAAAAAATAAACATTAAAAAAGTGAAAAAAAAAAAAGATTATTGGAGAAGATAATATTCCTGAAATTGCAAAATGTCCCTTATAGAACACCTACGAAAAGTAAAATGTGCGTTTACAATGAAGAAAACTAGGAATCACTGCCTTTAACGGAGTGACTGAAACACTAGTAAGTGGGAGTCAGCAATCTGACATTTGTCTATCCCGTAATGTTATACAATAAGCAACACATATCGCCTATGTATTATTTTTGCCAAGAGTATTTAATACTGATTCTAATGAGGAAACAGACAAATCCAGAATGTGGGACATAACGTAAGACAACTGGACCCTGTTAAAAAAAAAAAAAGTCAACATCACGAAGACTCAACAACAAATACGGCACTGTGAATATTTCAGCATCCATTAAAGAGACAAAAAAGGTATAGCAACCAAATGCAATGCTTAAATCTTGATTGGATCCTGGAGAGAAAAAGAAAGCTATGAAATACACTCCAAGGACAAATAGGGGAGTTTGCCTATGAGCTGTATGTTAGGTGACGATTGAATTAATGTTGATTTTCTCAATCATGGTAATGGTATTGTGCCTAAGCAGAATTAGGGGGAACGTCCTTAATCTAAGGCAGTGGATATTTAGGTGTTTAAGGGTGAAGTGGTATGTCTGCAACTTACTTTTAAATGATTCCAAGAAAAAAAGCAGGTGTAGAGGACAGAAAGCAAAGGTGGCATAATGTTAGTAATTGGTAAATCTGTGTGAAGGATGCAGGTGTTTCTTGTTCTGTTCTGTCGATTCTCTGTGGGCTTAAAATTTTTCAAAATAAAAGTTGCGGGAAAATTAAAAAACACAAAAGCCCGAATGGTTATTTGAACAGTTTTACTCCATGGGCTTTGTTTTCATTTAGTTCCTTGATGCATCTATTTTAGTTTTTCACTTTGTTTTTATCCAAATATTTTTTTTCTTGCAGTGAATATCATGAAAAAAATCAGACTTAATTATAAAAAGACTTTACTCACACTTGCTCTTCTTTTTTCTTTTTTTAACTTTTTATCTCTCTTCAGAATCCATCTACCGCAGAGGTGCACGCCGCTGGAGAAAGCTTTATTGTGCAAATGGCCACACTTTTCAAGCCAAGCGTTTTAACCGGGTAAACCATGGTTTTTTAAATGTTTGATAATTTGAGATATCTATTTTTTCCCTCACTACTGTAAAGTCTCGTTTTCCCTTTTAAAGGAGTAAATAGGGTGACAACATTCCCAGTTTGCCCGAGGGCAGTATCCCTGTTATCTCCAGGTAATTAAAAAAATTTTTTTTTAAATGTTTATTTATTTTTGAGAAAGAGAGACAGTGTGAGCAAGGGAGGGGCAGAGAGAGAGGGAGACACAGAATCTAAAGCAGGCTTCAGTCTCTGAGCTGTCAGCACAGAGCCCGATGCGGAGCTCGAACCCACGAACTGCGAGATCATGACCTGAGCCGAAGTCGGCGCTTAACCGACTGAGCCGCTCAGGCGCCCCTTGAGATAATTTTTAATAGCCTCTCCCTTCTTAAAACTGCTCCAGAGTGGATGATTAATTATGTGGTTATCCTAGCTAAAATAAAGTTGGCTTTTTATTTTATTTATTTATTTTTAAGTTTTATTTATTTAGAGACAGAGAGAGAGCATGTGTGCATGTGTTTGTGGAGGAGGGGCTGAGAGAGAGGGAGACAGATTATTCCAAGCAGGCTCCGTGCTGTCAGCACAGAGCCCGATGTGGGGCTTGATCCGATGAACCATGAGATCATGACCTGGTCAAAATCAAGAGTCAGATTCTTAACCAGCTGAGCCGCCCAGGTACCCCGAAAGTTGACTTTTTAAGTATAATTCCAAACATCCAGAAAATAAGCAAAGTTTATTTTGCAAACCAGTTAATGCTGTAATTTTAACTTTCAGTTTTGAATATAATAATTGCAAAACACTGACCTAGCTTTAACTATGTACCAGGTGCTTTTCCAAATGCTTGACGTATATTAACTCATTTAATCTTTACAACAACTTGTGAGATAGGTGCTATATATTTCTATTTTATAGGTGAAAAAACTGAGGTATGGGGCAATTAAGAAACTTGCCCAAGATGACACAGCTAGTAAGTGGCAGAGCCAAGGTTTGAAAGACATTTCCAGTAGTCCATGTTTTCACTCCACTAGATAACTACAAATATATGGATCCCATTTCCATTGTAAAACTAGTGCCATGTTCTGGATTCATTAATGTAAATAAAAGCTACCACCTGAGGTTTACAAAGGTCCTTTTCTCAGTAGCACTAATATTTGAAAACCTTTGAAATAATTACTTTAGGTATTAATCTTTAAGAGAGCAGGGCTTTGCTTTGACTTCTGAACATTCTGGAAGGTTTATGTTTGCTTGGGAGTCCTTGCATAGCTTTTTCTGTCATATGGTTTTCAAGTTTAATTCACTTTTACTATTTTCAATACTCTGAATTTATGTGAAGACTAAAAATTCTTGAAGTTAGAAAACAACATGCTTGCAGATTTCACTCTTGCAAACAAAACTCTTCTGTTCAATTTTCCTATTCTAGCTTTGGAAAAGTTATGTATGATGAAGGGAACTGAGTTAGAGAAGAAAGCCACTTATTTTCACTATTTTATGAGCAGAATGTTGGCAAATAATTGCGACTGTCTTTTGGTTAATAAAATACTGTTGAATTATTCTTTCCAGCGTGCCCACTGTGCTATCTGCACTGACCGAATATGGGGACTTGGACGCCAGGGATATAAGTGCATCAACTGCAAACTCCTGGTTCATAAGAAGTGCCACAAACTTGTCACAATTGAATGTGGGCGGCATTCTATGCCACCGGTAAGACACAGTTGTCTCTTTTTAATAGAGCATTTTCAGTAACACTACTAGAACAGAGGGCTAAAATACGGAGGTGCTAAGGAATCACAGTTTTAACAGTGTTGTTACAGAATGTAACTTTACAGTCCAGTTGACCTATGGTGAGTTTTGGAATTGTTACTACAAATTTGTAGTATATAGGTAACTTCTTTATTTAATTTGCTACAAAATCATCTGGTCTCAATTAGGAAGAGGTAGGGAAAACCATTTAAGAGACTTTTTTCTCTTCTTTAAGCCAAACTCATTAGTTTGTAGCTCCCGTTGTTCTGGAGCATCCACACCAAACAGAGATCAGGTAAGAATAATCAGAGGCTTCATGTTTGCTATTTAAAGTATGAGGTTACTAGGTAGAGAGTTTTTGAATTAAAAAATTTAATTTTCACTTTTTCTTTAAATATGCAATTAAAACATGTTGGTTATAGAATAAATAGAGGATACAAATGAATAAAGAGAAATTAAATACAAATCCCTCATGAGGGGCGCCTGGGTGGCTCAGTTGGTTAAGCATCTGACTCATGATCTCATTCAGGTTTTGATCTCAGGATTGTGAGTTCAAGCCCTGCATTGGGCTCTGCATGGGGCATGAAGCCTACTGAAAAATTAAAAGTTAAATTAAAAATATAAAAATAAAAATGCCCCATGAAATGTCCTATCTAAAGGTAATTGTCTTGGTGTATATTCTTCCAGACCTTTTTCTTTGCAGATTTATATGCATAAACATTTAAAATTTTTCCATTCTATATGGATGTAGAATAATCTATTAGAATAGATTGTAGAATAATCTATATAGAATAATCTATATAAAATAATCTATAATCTAATAATTGTATTCATATAGAATAATGGAAAACTTTTAAATACATTTTAAGAGTAGATATAACAGTATAATGAACTTCCATATATCAATCATCCGGCTCCCACGGGTATCAACTCATGATTGATATTATTTCAGCTATACACCCCCCATAAGTGACCTGCTGTCATCCTATATAATTTTGAAACAAATCTAAAAGATAAGAACTCTTTTAAAAACTAACTGAAAAACAAATTCCTTATATCAAATACTCATCCAGGCAGTGTTCAAAATTTCAGTTGCCTCATAAATGTGAAAATTTTGTTTTTACGGTTTTCATTCTGAATTAGGATCCAACTGAAGTCCATATTTGCAGTTGATTGATATGTGTCCTAGATATTTTCTAACTTACTGATGCTTCCATCTCTTTCTCTATCTTGCTTTTGTCCCCCTCAAAATTTAAATGTAGAAGAAATTATGTTGTCATTTAAAGTGTTGCAGAATTTCTCTCTTTGCTTCTCCATGGTTATGTTTAAAATGTTTCCCCATCTTCTTTATTTTCTGTATGTTATAGGTGAACCTATAATTAGATTCTGGGTTTTGGTTTCTGTGGGTTGTTTTTGAGACTGCTTCATAGAAGGTGGGGTGTTTATCCATCAGAATGTGCATAATGTTTGATTTGGTCTCATTCTTTTACATACTTTTTAACAAAAGTGAGATCATATATATACTGTTTTCAACCCATTTTTCTCACTCAACTATGTATTTTGGTCATCTTTCTATATCTGTCTGTCTATATCCTCATCAATTTTAGCATATTTTGTTATATGTCTGTGTCATGATTTACTTAATGTGTTCCCTATGGTTGAACATTTGACTTGTTTTCTGAATTTCCCTGTAAAGAAAATCATAATGAACTTTCTGATAAATAAATCTTATTATTTCCTTAAGGATCCAGAAGTAGAATTACTGGCCTAAAGGATATGCATTTTTAAAGAGATCTGGAGACATCTTTCTAAATTGCCTTCTAGAATGAGTGTACCATGTTTATTCATAATACCTTCTTTGGACATTGTGAAAATAGGTTATTATTAGTGACTCTTGGCTATCAGAATTATTTAGCTTGTTCGTATAAGCTCAGGAATGGGTTTGTAGTTAGGGAGATGAAAATCCCATCTTAAGGAAAAAAAAACAAAGGCCAAAATTTGTGAACATAATTTATTTAGGGTACTGTTGTTATTCTTGAGTATTCTTAGGTGATGGAATGACTTGTGTACATTTATAAATGTAGGAAGAAAGGGGCAGGATTAGTGATTATATTGATATTTTAGGATGGATGCTAAACACAATGAAAAATCCAAAGGCCTGTCTTTAAGACAGGCTTAAAATTACAATGGTGTAGGGGAGCCTGTCAGGCTCAGTCAGTAGAGCAAGTGACTCTTGATTGAAATGAGTCCCATGTTGGGTGTAGAGATTACTTAAAAAAAAAAAAAAATCTAAAAAAAGAATCTATAACTGTATGACTTAATGTTCTTTCTCAAGTTTACCCTTTCTTGCTGGTATTCATTAAACCTGGATCCAAGATTAATGAATTAGTAGCACTTTAGTTTGAGTTAACATTTTTCCTGAGGTTATTGGCAGTTAGTGGGTTAAGTCAGTTTCTAGAAGATATGTCTTTTCCTTATTTGGATCATTGGCACTTTTGAGAATCTTCAGAAAAATGGGAAAATCCATGAAATTTTAGGTTTATAGACCATTTTGAAGTCCATCTCTGGACTCAGCTAAGGAACGTATGTACTAATGACTTCTTTTGTTAGAGATATAAAGTGAATGTATGGAGCTCAAAGGAAGAATAGTGTAGAAGAGAAACAGATGAGAGTATATAGAAGTTTAATTTGATTGCTAATTGATGGTCTGAAGTTAGTATTCTGTTTCTTCTGTTATCTGTAAAATGTGACTAATGTTACCTCATTCACAAGAATATTGCATGGTTTCATATAATAAAATTAAAGTAAATTAAATATAGTAAAAACAATTCTCACTTATTAAGTTATTCTTTCAAGCTTAAATTTTAATATGCTGTGTCTCATCAAAATAATGTTGTTTCTGAATTAATAGAGGTATTGGGATTTAAAAAGAACCCACTAAATTACTATATCTTTGGAAATGTTTGTAGGAACCAATGATGCCCATGAATCAGTCATCCATGCATTCAGACCATGCACAGACAGGTAAGAATCCCACTGGTACTAACCATTGTTCGTCAACAAAGTATCATTTAAAGACTTCTTTAGGTAACTCTTTAACTTAAATTTAAAAACATTTATGTTGTTGCCAAAAGAAGTTAGGTTACCATATTTTGCGGTGGTATTATCGGTCACAATATTTAACATATACCTGTGGCTTTTTAAGAAGACAACTATGTAAATTACAACAAATGACTCTTCCCTAATTCAGGTGAATTTCTTCTGAGACCTTTTTAAAATTCAGCAAACCTAGTTTTTTCAGTAATGAAAACATACTGATATTGTGGGCCACGTTGACTATGTTCAGGTGATCTGTTTTTATTAAAAGCTTTATTATCAGAAGTAGAAATTATGGGGGCGCCTGGGTGGCTCAGTCGGTTGAGCATCCCACTTCAGCTCAGGTCATGATATCACAGCTCATGAGTTCGAGCCTCGTGTCGGGCTCTGTGCTGACAGCTCGGAGCCTGGAGCCTGCTTCGGATTTTGTGTCGCCTTCTCTCTCTGCCTCTAACCCACTCGCATTCTGCCTGTCTCTCTGAAAAATAAATAAATAAACATTAAAAAAAAATTTAAGATGTAGAAATTATGTAAAAGATATAGAGATGTAGTATAGAAAATTCAAAAAAGATCGTGTGAGTTCCAGTGTCAAATAGATACAGAACCTTAAATATGTATCTGGGAAATTTGGAGAGCTGTTAACCAGGACAGAGCATACTGATCTCAGAAGAGTCAAGAAAAGGAAGATGAGGGAGTTTTTCTGGAAGGACAGAATACAGTCTCTTGTTCATGCAATCTGTGAAATATGGGTGTTTTTTTTTGTTTTGTTTTGTTTTGTTTTGCCCCAAGTAGTTCCAAGGAATAGAAACCTGTAGTCCAGTTTTTGAGTATGAAGAAAGTGAGGAGTAAAAACCAAAGGCCCCCTCTCTCTATGCCTTAGTCATACTAAAATAATTAAGGTTTATGGAGTCATCCTTGTAGAAGGAATTGATTACTTTGTGAAGAGGAGAAATATTTTTAAAAAAACAAAAATATTTGTTAAAATCAATACTTGGCTGTTAATTGGTTCTTGTTCTCTACTCTCATTAAAGATTAGGAGTTGACTCATAAATACGTACAATTTATTACTAGTAGGACAAATATTCCATTTTAAATAGTGAAAACTTGAGGGTGCCTGGATGGCTCAGTTGGTCAAGCATCTGACTCTTTTTTTTTTTCTTAATTTTTTATATTTTATTTATTTTGGGGGGGGGCGGGAAGGGGTAAAGGGAGAGGGAGACATAGAATCCAAAGCAGGCTCCAGGCTCTGAGCTGTAAGCACAGAGCCTGATGGGGGCTTAGACTCACAGACCGTGAGATCATGACCTGAACCAAAGTCAGACGCTTAACCCACTGAGCCACCCAGGCGCCCCAAGTATCTGACTCTTGATCTCAGCTCAGGTCTTGATCTCAGGGTTGTGAGTTCAAACCCCATGTTGGGCTCTGCTCCGGGAGTAAAGCCTACTTAAAAAAATAAAATTAAATAATGAAAACTTATTCTGAAATAGAAACTTAAATCACGAGAACACTTTAAGTCAAGCTCAGTTAACGGGTACTATTGTTTTTCTCCTTTTTTTTTTTTTTTTTTGTGGGGGGGGATTGGATTTTCAGTAATTCCATATAATCCTTCAAGTCATGAGAGTTTGGACCAAGTTGGTGAAGAAAAGGAGGTAAGATAATTAGTTTTATTGTATATTACATCATTAGCTTTTTAATAAGACTTGACAGTTAAAAAATATGAAAATTAACTTGCTTAGATTTTAAATCATAATGGTAAAATGCAGGAATGATTTTTAATGATGTTTGAGTTTTATTCTGATTTAATCTAATAATTGCTAATTTCATTTAAATTAAATCTGGTGGGATAACTTCTTTATCCTTTTATTTATTTTTTTAACAGGAGAAAATCAAATTTAATAACCATACAGGGGTAACTTATTTTTATTTAAGACAGCATAATCTAAAAAATTATTAAAATTTTAATTTAATATAAGAGTGAGGTTTAGAATACTTGGTAGTATTATTAAGATATATTGTAGATCCTTCCATATTATGGGCTAGTTGTTTATTTCAAGTATAAATGATTAAGCATCTTAAATACTATTATTTTTTCTATTAAATGTTTTATCAACTTTTAAAGCAGTAAGTTTTTAGTTAAAGATATTTAATTAAAATAATATTTTTTAAAAAATATCTTGTAGTGAAAAAGACTTAGGGGCACCTGAATGGTTCAGTCAGTTAAGTGTCTAACTCTTGATTTCAGCTGTTTGTGATCTCATGGTTCGTGGGTTCAGGCCCCATGTCGGGCTTTGGACTGACAGCACAGAGCCTGCTTGGGATTCTCTCTCTCCCTCCCCCCACTCTTTCTGCCCGTTCCCCACTTGGGCTCTCTCTTTCTCTCAAAATAAATAAATAAATCTTAAGGGGAAAAAAAAAGATACATCATGTTTCACACCTTCCACTCCCACTTTGACTTCTGAGAGGCAGCTCTTTTTAATCATTTCTAGTTATGCCTATGTTTATAACTCTTCAATTTTCCAGCTTTATATATTGCAGGCCAGAAAGATTTTGTTCACAATTCCTCCCCCTTTTTCCATCTCTTTCCAATATTTGATAGGTATATTATGTTTTACTCCTAGTTACCTTTAAAAAAATCCCAACTTTGGGGCACCTGGGGGCTCATTTGGTTAAGCACCTGACTTGATTTCAGTTCATGTCATGATCTCCCAGTTTGTGAGATCGAGCCCTGCATTGATTGGGCTCTGCACTGACAACGTGGAGCCTGCCTGGGATTCTGTCTCTCCCTCTCTCTCTGCCTCTCCCTTGCTTGTGCTTTCTCTTTCTCTCTCAAAAATAAACAATGAATAAATAAATAAATAAATAAATTCCCACCTTTTTATTGTGGAAAATTTCAAACACAATTAAAAGTAAACAGAGTAGTATAACAAAGCCCCTGTATCCATTACCCAGATAAAACAGTTATCAGTATATGGCCAATGTTGTTTTGGCTATCCATTTCCCTTATTCCTGTATTATATATACTCCTTTATTATATTTTATATTATCTGCATGAGATTATCTTTCTTCTTGAAAAACTCAATATTTCCTTTAGTGAGAAGGTACTAATGATGTATTTCTTTAGTTTGCGTTTGTCTGAAAATGTTTGTATTTCACTTTTGTTTTGAAGGCTATTTTTATAGATCAGCAGGGTTTGTTTTATTAGATCCTTTAAAGGTGGCATACCACTAGTTTCTGGTTTCTGTCTTGTTAGTGATTCTGTGAAGGTACTGTGCTTTTGTTCCATTTCATTCTCTTTTGTAGTTTCAGTTAACCACATTTAATTTTTTTTTTTAATGTTTATTTCTAAGACAGAGAGAGACAGAGCATGAGTGGGGGAGGGGCAGAGGGAGACACAGAAGCAGAAGCAAGCTCCAGGCTCTGAGCCATCAGCACAGAGCCCGATGCGGGGCTCGAACTCACGAACCGCGAGATCATGACCTGAGCCAAGTCGGATGCTCAACCGACTGAGCCACCCAGGCGCCCCCAGTTAACCACATTTAAAGTCTGTATATT
Organism: Panthera onca; assembly: GCF_046562875.1. Lineage (NCBI taxonomy): Eukaryota > Metazoa > Chordata > Mammalia > Carnivora > Felidae > Panthera > Panthera onca. The sequence continues at coordinate 95,780,736 of NC_138347.1, read as the reverse complement.
ACCTTTCCTTCTTACCATTCTATGCTTTCTTCATCTACTCTAATCTGGTTTCTTTTACTCCTCTTTATTTATTCTTGTTATCACATCAGATTATTATTTCTAGATTTTTGTGTGACCCTTCTCTTGAAACCTCATTCTCCTTCAGTTTTCATGATACTTTTTTTTTTCTTTTTTGTGCTTACTAGCTTTTCTCAAAATTTGCTCTTTGTTTTCTTGATACTCTTCACTTGAGAAAATTCATACTTAATTCTTATGGGTACATGTTGATTGTATGTGGAGGATTTTGCAGATGTGTTAAAACAGATTATCTTCGGTCTTGTCTATAAATTACCAGAAGCCCAAGTTTCTAGTTGTAAATGGATTATAAGGCTGGTTTTGTCATTCCAAAAGAGCTTGGTATTGTGTAGAAAAGAATGTTTTCCATTAGTTAAGCTGCCTCATGCTTATTTTCTGTTTATAGCTTCCAAAAATATCTCTGAATATATCCGCTCATTAGTCCAGATTTGATATATCAAGCTTCCAGTGGACTCTTTAATCTTGCAATCCCATTGTATCTTGTATCTTCAGTATGAAAAACCAAGCCCATTATCTCAACAGCTCTGTTAATCTTATCCTATGTGCACACTTTGTTTTTCTGTCAGTATTACCTCCAGTCTCCCAGTCATCAAAGTTAGTGTCATTTTTTTAATTCACGTATCTCCATTGTCTTCATACCCAAAGTTATCACATCTTAAGACATCCTTTAACATTTCTCAGATTTCAACTCCCTCTCCGTTCCTATCAGTACCCTTCTGACCTCAACTCATGAATTCATCCTTTCCTTGAGTAGATTATATCGTTTGGAATGAATAAGAATTATTAAGAACTTAAATCAGAAAATACTTAAAAAACATCTTAACCAGGTACTGGAAATATAATGTATTATGCAAAATTCCTCCAGGTATAACTATTTGATATTAATGTTCTCGACAGGCAATGAACACCAGAGAAAGTGGCAAAGCTTCATCCAGTTTAGGTCTTCAAGATTTTGATTTGCTTCGGGTAATAGGCAGAGGAAGTTATGCCAAAGTATTATTGGTGAGATTAAAAAAAACAGATCGTATTTATGCAATGAAAGTTGTGAAAAAAGAATTGGTCAATGATGATGAGGTAAGTAAGCACAATGATGTTTTATCATTTCTGAACTGTTAAGTTGGCTTAAGTGTACTATTTCAGAGAAAACCTCAATGTTTTGTCTTATCATTTCAGTCTACATTTCTAAATATATGCTTCAAACAGATTACATAAGATATATTTAATGTAATCTGATGACTACTAGATTTTTAAGAAATAAAAATCAAGCCATATTATTATCAAGGAAAAGTACTTGATCTTTGTAGAAGTTTTCTAGACTGTTTCATAATACTGAAAGATTTATTGGTGTTTTTGTATATAAGCTGTTGTTTCATGATTATCATGAAGCAGTAGTAGTTAGTTACTTACTTGTATTTGTGATAATTGAATTACTAAGAACAAATTTATCATAGTTTTGATAATTCAGTTTGACATGGATTTCTTTCATATTTTGAAATAGGATATTGATTGGGTACAGACAGAGAAGCATGTTTTTGAGCAGGCATCTAATCATCCTTTTCTTGTTGGGCTGCATTCTTGCTTTCAGACAGAAAGCAGGTAAGATTGAAAGATAATGGAATGATTCCTGGGCTCTACACCTTTTGGTATATTACACAGTGAAAACTGCTTTCTACTATAAGCCGGAAGCGGAAGACATGGAGATGGACACAAGAGTACTCTGCTTAAAATTTCCTGCTAGTCATACTCCAATCAGTGATAGCCGTCTAACGGTGGATCAGCAGTAGGAAATTTCCTGCTTTGGGCAAAAAAAAAAAAAAAAGACCAGGTCATAATTATGGCACTAAAAATCTAACTTTTTAAGTATCTTCAAGATTCTAGTTTTAGGACTTAAAGTTTCCTAGAGTTTAACTAGAGAGAGAAATCCTAACTTCTTTACCTTAAGTGACAGTTAAATAAGACTTGTTTTGCAAGGGCCAAAGTTGAGGTGAGAGTAAGAGGCTCTGGATTGCTAGTGGTACTACTTTCAAATGGAAGAAGCAGTTCTCACAGTTATGCTGGTTTACTCTTTTGTGTCTTCCGTGATTAAACAGCTTTCTTCTCCAACTACCCTTTGTTTCCGCCAAATTCCTGGAGTGTTTGTTCAGGATAAATCTGGAGAATGCTCTCTATGTTGTAACTGCTCTCTATAGTGTTTAGAAATGCAAAGTTACACTGCCTCGTTTTGGATTTTGGTGTCATGTGCTCTCTCCTGTGTTTTTTTATTTTTATTTTTTAAGCCCACTGACATGTAAAGTTCCTAGAGTTAAGCCCTGCTAATTTTCTTTCTTTCTTTCTTTTTAATTTTGTTTCTCCCACGTTTTCATTTAAATTCCAGTTCATTCACATACAGTGTAATATTAGTTTCAGGTATAGAATTTAGTGAGTCATCACTGACCTATAACACCCAGTGCTCATCACAAGTGTCCTCCTTAATCCCATCACCCATTTAATGCATCGTCCCCATCCACCTCCCCACCAGTAACCATCAGTTTGTTCTCTATAGTTGAGTCTGTTTCTTGGTTTGCCTCTCTTTTTTCCTTCCTATGTTCATTTGGGTTTTTTTTTTTTCTTATCTCTTCTGTGTTTTAGATTGTTCTTTGTCATAGAGTATGTAAATGGAGGAGATCTAATGTTTCATATGCAGCGACAAAGAAAACTTCCTGAAGAACATGCCAGGTACCGTTGGATTTTTGTCTGGGGTCGTGGGTAGGGGATGCTATGGGACTTTTTATGTGCCAGTGTTTGAAAGGGTAGATAAATCACTTATTTTGATACTAGTTAATTTTTTGGAAGTCATATAGAGGCTAAGGTAAAAGTTTATATTATAACATATGTGTAACATTATGTATTTACATATATTAACGTAAGTAATTGAAAAGTATAAAAACTATTCAAGGGGAAGCCTTCAGTTTACTAAACCCAATTATTTTATCTATTCAACATCCACCATTGAAATAATTGATGGATTTACACTTATTATTTGTATATGCTTGAGAGTAATAAAACAATTCCTCTTAAGGTTTTATGTAATTCTGACTATTCTTCCTGTAATTACAATTTCTGAATTGTTCTGCCTTTGGCTTTTTTTTCTCTGATCTCATACATGTTGATGAATAAGAAAAGAGCATTAAATATTATTTATTTATTTGTTTATTTTCTGTCCTTAATTTGACATCATTATATAAGATTGTAAATTGCTTATATGTTGGAGGAATTAGGTAGGGAAGGATCATGGCCTTGGAGAAGTTTAATTCATCAGTGCCATGATTTGTTTTGTTTTGTACTCATAATTAGCAATAATTCTCACCCTGTTGTGCTCCGCAAAAGATGAGGCGTATGAGTTTGTATATGCGTGTAACAAAGGTTAAAGATTTTATTTTTGTAAGTACTTAGTGGAAATCTTTTTTTTTAAATTTTTTTATTTTTTAGTGTTTATTTTTGAGAGAGAGAGAGACAAAGAGTGCAAGTGGGGGAGGGTCAGAGAGAGACAGGGAGACACAGAATCTGAAGCACGCTCCAGCCTCTGAGCTGTCAGCACAAAGCCTGATGCAGGGCTCGAACTCACAAACAGTGAGACCATGACATGAGCCAAAGTCGGACGTTTAACCAACTGAGCCACCCAGGTGCCCCAATTTAGTGGAAATCTTGCTAATACATTGATTCTTTCTTATCAAAAAGAGATACTATCCTTCAATTTTATAAAAAGGTAGAAATTGTACTAATCTAATCTCAGACCAAACTGTGTTTTGTTTTAATTTCCTGTATGTTCATTTATTTAGTCTTTATTAAATGGTTGCCCTTCATAGCAGAGCCGCAAATGACATTTCTAATTGTGACCAGAGCCTGTATTTGTGCCTTGTTTGTTCAGCTGGACATGGGGAAAGTAGTTTTTACGTATTAAAGTGCCAGTTCTGGTTTTGTGCTTTTCTGGGAACCAAAGTACAAAATAAGGGCTCAGGTTCTCTATTCATAGAATTAAGTAACTGAGAAGGTTTGTGTTATGTACCTCCAAACATGATCATGATAACATTCCCCAAAGTAGCAATAAACCAACTTGAGTGTTTTATTCTCATTGTTCAGGTCAAAAGTTCTGGTTATCGCCAATGAGTTAGTGGCAGTTTTTAAAAAACCCTCTCTTTGATGTTAAATCGTATGGTTGTAGGATAATTCATTTTCTAGAATTTTGGTATGCATTTTATAGTTTGAGTTAAACTTTTAGTATTTTTTTTTTTTTTTTAATTCTAGACCAATCAATGATTCTTAGCATTTGGAGAGATCATTTGTCTCTTAGAGAAGTGATAGAAGCTATGGAAACTCTGTAGAGGGAGGAGATGTAGATGTACACACGTACGCACAACTGAGCCTCTGGTTGTAGCAGTGTGGACTGTCTGAAGTCTATGGAAGGACCCAGATTAAGAACTTCTGTTTGAGACTTTCAAATTAATAATTTTTTGAAAAGTATGAGTTCAATGTAGACTGGAACTTCTGTAATAGTGTTTTGGGCTCCGGTATTTTTTTCTTTATTTCTTTTTAATTTTTTAAAAGTTTATTTATTTTGAGAGAGCAAGCATGTGCGAGAGAGTGCACGCACATGCGCGCATGCTCGAGCAGGGGATGGGCACAGAGAGAGGAGAGAGAATCCCAAGCAAGCTCTATGCTGTCAGCACAGAGCCTGATAGGGAGCTCGAATCCACGAACCACGAGATCATGACCTGAGCTGAAGTCAGACACTCAATGACCTGAGCCACCCAGGCACCCTTAAGATATTTTAAAGTGTACTTCAGTTTGTGTTTTGGTGTCATTTCTAAAAACATAGGGAGAAAAAAATCTTTTGACACGATTTTGGTGTTTTCATTTGCAGATGGGGATAGGACTTAAATAACCTCTTCTAGAAACTTACCACAATTCCGAAATTTGAATCAAATGAGTTATTTTTCTTTTTAGATTTTACTCTGCAGAAATCAGTCTAGCATTAAATTATCTTCATGAACGAGGGATAATTTATAGAGATTTGAAATTGGACAATGTATTGCTGGACTCAGAAGGACATATCAAACTGACTGACTATGGCATGTGTAAGGTGAGAGGCATTTCTAGTTAATCAGAAGGTCTCAGCAGCTCATAAAATTGTTTTGGTAAAATAACAATACTTAAAGATGGAGAAATGATTGCTACCCTGTTTGGGATGCTTTTTGGAATTTTAGCACAAAGAAAAATATACATATTTTCTAATCATTTACAAAAGTCCGTATTTTCCGTGACTGTTATATGTGCTATAATAAGAGTTAATTTCTTTTTATTGTCTGTAACATTTTATTTTGAATGTTGTGAAAGTATGGGAGAAAATTTGGAAATAAAAATTGTCTGCAATCCCATGACTTTAGCATAACTACTTGCGTGTCACCTTCTAGTTTTCGCCATTTAATTGTGACTCGTGATAATGTATTCAAGATTTTCCCAGGAAATGTATCATTTTTTGTATTTAAAATTTAAATATCTGACATAAAGTACAGTAGAACAAAATAAGAATTTCAGTTACTCTCAGGACATGTCCTTTTTTTCTCGGACCTATACTCTTTTTGTAACAGTTTTTTATTTAAGAGTCCAGTGTTTTTCCACAAAATGTGTACGGTGCTACTCTCCTTGTTGTAGTAGCTGGGCCAGAATTATCTGCACACGGTAATATGGCAACAAGCATGTAAACGTATGGATCACACTCTCCCATTTACCTGAAGGAAGTGCCTCCAGAGCTTGGAGACTATTTAAACTATTTAAATGCTAACATTAAGTAAGACACTCTAACAGTATTGAAGATTTAATGTCATTATCTCTTGATAATGACCTTAAAAGAAAATCTTTACCTCAGGTATTTTTGCTTTTAGGTACAAAACTCAGGCATTTTTATCTTTTCTTATATTAAATTTCTATTTCCTTAAAATTTTCTATTATACACATCTTTAGTTATAAACAAGTAAACATTTAGTAGGCAAACCCCTATATATCCATTTTTTATGGATATTTTTATCTCTGTCACTTTTTTACCAGGGGATTTTTTTCTTACTTCAAAAGAAAAATGTCCTATAATTTGTCAAAGGAAAATAAAGCTGAACAGCAACAACAAAAAACCCATTAAAAATGTTAACCTTGTTAGAAAGTGTACACATTAAAACAATAGTCTTTATTTTTGCATGCCAGATACTGTTTTGTTTTTTTTTAATTATAATAGTCTGCTTACAAGAGTCTGAAGAAATGGCATTCTTCTATGTCATTGGTGAGTGTATGCGTTGTTATAACTGTTTGTAAAGCAGTTTGGTGAGGATGTATCAGGAATCTTAAAGATATACAGGCACACTCTTTGATTTAGAACTTCTGCCTCTGGGATATTCTTTTTTTACATTTACATCCAAGTTAGTTAGCATATAGTGCAATAATGATTTCAGCAGTAGAATCCAGTGATTCATCCCCTACATATAATGTCCAGTGCTCATCCCAACAAGTGTCTTCCTTAATTCCACTTGCCCATTCAGCCCACCCCTGACGCAGAACCCCCTCCAGCAACCCTCAGTTCTCTATATTTAAAAGTCTCTTATATTTTGTTCCCCTCCCTGTTTTTATATTATTTTTGCTTCTCTTCCCTTATGTTCATCTGTTTTGTACCTTAACTTCCACATATGAGTAAAGTCATACGATAATTGTCTTTCTCTTACTGACCAATTTCACTTAGCATAATACACTCAAGTTCCATCCATGTTGTTGCAAATGGCAAGATTTCACTGTTTTTGATTGCCAAGTAATACTCCATTGTGTATATATACCACATCTTCTTTATCCATTCATCTGGACATTTGGGCTCTTTCCATACTTTGACTATTGTCTATAGTGCTGCTATAAACATTGGGGTGCATGTGTCCCTTCGAAACAGCACACCTGTATCCTTTGGATAAATACCTAGTAGTGCAATTGCTGGGTCATAGGGTAGTTCTATTTTTAATTTTTTGAGGAACCTCCATATTGTTTTCCAAAGTGGCTGCACCAGTTTCCATTCCCATTAGCAGTGCAAAAGGGTTCCTCTTTCTCCACATCCTTGCCAGCATCTGTTGTTGTCTGAGTTGTTAATTTTAGCCATTCTGACAGGTATGAGGTGGTGTCTCATCATGGTTTTGATTTGTATTTCCCTGATGATGAGTGATGTTGAGCATCTTTTCATGTGTCTGTTAACCATCTGGATGTCTTTTGCCCATTTCTTCACTGGATTATTTGTCTTTTGGGTGTTGAGTTTGATAAATTCTTTATAGATTTTGGATACTAACCCTTTGATACATCATTTGCAAATATCTTTTCTGCCTCCGGGATATCCTGAGTAAATTTTTTGGCCTATGAGAAAAGGCTTATGACCAAAATTTTTTTCTTGTAGTTGGTGATAAATATTTTAAATATTTTAAATAATCTAAATGGCTGGTAAGGAGAATAATTAGGGGAAATTATAGAGTGACCACAAAACATAGCATTATAAAGTCATTTAGAAGATGTTTGCCAAAACTTCATAACAATATAAAATGTTTATAAATAACATTAAATAGAGTTTTAAAGTATGGCATTGTCTGTTTCTTTTTTTATTTTTATTTTTTTAAACTTTTTTTTTTCAATGTTTCTTTATTTTTGAGAGATAGAGCACAAGCAGGGGCAGAGAGAGGGGGAGACACAGAATCCGAAGCAGGCTCCAGGCTCTGAGCTGTCAGCACAGAGCCCGATGTGGGGCTCGAACTCACGGACCGCGAGGTCATGACCTGAGCTGAAGTCGGACGCTTAACCGACTGGGCCACCCAGGCGCCCCTGGCATTGTCTGTTTCTATATGTGTTGTTGTATGTTCTATTATGTAGCATCATACATTCTGTTTACTTTTACATATTTTTGAGGTTATTATAATGGGCATGCATTACTTAATAAAACTCACAAAAATGAATTGCCTTTTACTTAATTGTAAATTTACTGTTAGTTAGCTTGTTTTTAAACTATCTTTTTATTGTTGATATCTTATTTAATTGCCTTGTGGCCAGAAAATGGTCTGAATGATATTAGTTCTTTGAAAATATATTGAGATTTCCTTTGTGACTTAGTATTTGGTCAGTATCCCATATGTACTTTAAAAAGGATATATAATCTCTTTTTTGCATGCAGGGAGTCTATGGCCTTCACACTCTCTCTTTTCTTTCCCCTTTTCTCCTCATGTACACATAGATTATACATATTTGTATGTATGTATGTATGTATATTATATGTAGGTATATACATATTGTATGTATGTATACATATGTATATGTATAATATGTATATGTATGTATATACATATTATATGTATGCATACATATGTATAATATACATATGTATGTATATTATATATGTATATGTATATTTTATATATACATATAATATATATATTTAGCTTTTGTCAAATCTTTTTCTGCTTACTAATTTTTTTGTCTGTATGATATGTCATTTTCTGATACAGATGTTTTGAAATCACCTGTCATGATTTGGGATTGTATTATCAGTTCAGCCTGCTATATCAATATACTGTAGACTAAGTGGCTTAAAAGACAGACATTTATTTCTCATAGTTCTGGAGACTGGGAAGTTCAAGATCAAAGTGCTAGTAGATCCAGTGTCTGGTGAAGGCACTCTTTATGGTTTGCAGATGCATGAAGGCACTCTTCATGGCTTGCAGATGGGTGAAGGCATTCTTCACGGTTTGCAGATGTGTCTTTTTGTTGTATTCTTACATGGCAGGGAGAGAAAGAGGGAGTTCTCTTCCTCTTATAAAGACACTAATCCCATCATCCCTAATAACTAATTACCTCCCAAAGTCTCCGGTCTCCCAGTGTTATCACATTAAGTCTTCAACATATGAATGGCGGGGGGGGGGGGGGGCATACAAATGTCCATTCCATAGCAGGGATTGTGAAATTCTTCTAATTTGTCTATTTTTACTTTGTGTTTTGAGGCTGTGTTGTTAGGTGCATACAAGTTTGTTATAAATTTTTGGTGATTGTTCCATTTCTCAGTGTGTAGTTTTTCTGTTATACACATTAGTGTCTTCTGCCTTAATTTTTTCCATCTAGTAGCTATTGAAATACAAAGCCAAAAAATTTGTGCCTTAGGAAAAACAACCAACAGTGCTTGTGTTAGCAGGTGGGATTTAAAGTGCTTTTCTTCATAAAATATGATTCCTTTTACTCATATAATTAAATTTTTTATATTAAATTTTTACCTGAATATAAATTATTTCAAGTATCAGGGCGCCTGGGTGGCTCAGTCGGTTAAGCGTCCGACTTCGGCTCAGGTCACAATCTCGCGAGTTCGAGCCCTGCGTCGGGCTCTGTGCTGACTGCTCAGAGCCTGGAGCCTGTTTCAGATTCTGTGTCTCCCTCTCTCTCTGACCCTCCCCTGTTCATGCTCTGTCTCTCTCTGTCTCAAAAATAAAGAAATGTTAAAAAAAAAAATTAAAAAAAAAAAAATAAATAAATAATTTCAAGTACAATTTTTTTTTTTTAATTTTTTTAACGTTTATTTATTTTTGAGACAGAGAGAGACAGAGCATGAGAGAGGGAGACACAGATCCGAAACAGGCTCCAGGCTCTGAGCTGTCAGCACAGAGCCCGACACGGGGCTCGAACTCACAGACTGTGAGATCATGACCCGAGCCGAAGTTGGACGCTCAACTGACTGAGCCACCCAGGCGCCCCTCAAGTACAATTTTTATTTTAATTGAACTGTCCACCAACATCGAATGAGGACAGGCTTTCTTTAAGCTATTTAGGGGCAACTCATGATTTTAATAATAAAGACAACTGTACTAGTAATATTTTATTTAAGCTTAATATATTACCTGTAGATGCTGAGCTTATATAACAAATGAAATAAAAGAGATGAATTTAAAAGATAATTTTTGATCTGATTATTTCTTTTCTCTTTTTTCTTTCTTTTTTATTTTTTCTAAAAGGAAGGATTACGGCCAGGAGATACAACCAGCACTTTTTGCGGTACTCCCAATTACATTGCTCCTGAAATTTTAAGAGGAGAAGATTATGGTAATAAATAAATAGGTGTTATTTTAGCTAAGTGCTAGATGGGTGGTTAAATGTGGTACCCACTGCATTATAGTACTCTGTAGTATTTAAATACTAATCTTATTAATATAAACTTCCTTGATCCCCTTAAAACCTACATGAAAACCCTAAAATATAAAATAAGAGACAGTGGGACCTTAGCAGTATTTGGGGGTACAGATTTGAATATTTTATTAATGGCAACACTAAAAGTTCTAGGCACTAATCCAAGCAGTTTACATTATATTAACTAAATTAATCTTCTCAATAATCCTAGGAGGTAAGCATTGTTAATTCCCATTTTACAGAAAGTTTAGATAACTTGCCCGAGATCATACAGCTAGAAAGTGGCAGAGTAAGGATTTAAACTTTAGCCATGTGACTACAAAGTCATGAACCCCTGGAAGATTGTTCACATTTCCTGGGATATTTCCTCCAGGAATCTGAAAAATGAGGGAGAGATTGACTGCTTGTCAGAAACCAGAGAATATATTTATCTCAAAACATTGGACTTCTTGGGTTCTGGCCCTCTGATTTCAGCAGATGTGAAGGAGGATGGTACTTCTGACAGCGTTCAGAATCTGATTCCAAGGTTCTTCAAGGATCTTTAATCAACTAGCAGAAGATCAAGTTTCAGACCCACGAAAGTTATTCTCAAATACAATTTAATTATATCCTCAAAAAAAAAAAAAAAAAAAAGATACAGACTATGAGTCTGAAATTACAGGCATATTTGGGAGAAGGAACTTAGTGTTTCATTTCCAATATTTTTTCCCCAATATTTTATTTTTAAAGTTATCTTTTAGGTACCTCCCCTTGTTGATAAGTGAAATATTCCTATAATCTTCACTGCCAACCATGATAGTTATAATGCATTTAGAGTTTATTTTTCATTATGTTTAATTTTTAATTATACAATGAAATGAATCTCAAGTTACTGACTTTTAAGAATGCAGAATAACTTGTTGCTTCAAAAAATTCCTTTTTTGAAGGTTTCAGTGTCGACTGGTGGGCTCTTGGAGTACTAATGTTTGAGATGATGGCAGGCAGATCTCCATTTGATATTGTTGGAAGCTCGGATAACCCTGATCAAAACACAGAGGATTATCTTTTCCAAGGTAATTTGCGGTATTTTACAGATTCTCTGTGAATAACCTATTCTAGAGTATGAATGAGGATGGCTCAGATTTTTACCTTGAGTAAGAGGAGAATAATTGGACAATATACTTCTTAATATGTAGGTCTTCATTTTTTTTTTAATATTTACTTTTGAGAGAGAGAGAGAGAGAAGGAGAGTGAGAGAAGGAAGGGCAGAGAGAGGGGGAGACAGAGAATCCCAGGCAGGCTCTGCACTGTCAGCACAGAGCCCAACGTGGGGCTCACACTCACGAACTGCAAGATCATGACCTGAGCTGAAATCAGGAGTCAGATGCCCAACCAACGGAGCCACCCAGGCACCCCTTCATTTTTTTGAAAATATATCTTCCTACTTCTATTCCTTCAGTCCCATTTACCAACTACTTTCTCATACTCAGAATTATAACAAAAAGTTCCTTCAGATTGTATATCACAGAGATTAGAAGAAGGAATCCTGTGGCTAGAGAGGAATATCTTTCCACATGGACCCCGAGGCTGAGTGCATAAGTCCAAGAACAATATGGAGGAAAAAGTGGGGTACCAAGAATATAAGAAGATCAAAAGGTGAAGAAAAGAAGGCCCACAATTGGAAATACAAAGACTCAAACAGGAAAAAAAAAAAAAAAAAAAAAAAAAAAAAAGACAAGGGATCACCCCCTGCTCCCAACACCCAGTCCAAAGATTTCCATGAAATTCTACATTTAATAATTAAGGCCATCACAGGAAATGAATAGCTGTTTCATGTAACAGAAAATCCAGATGGCCATGGAATATATGAAAAAGCATTCAGCTTCACTAGTAATTAGGGGTTTGCACATTAAAACATTAATGAGCTACTATTTCCTGCCCATGCATTTGCCAGAAATTTTAAAGTCCGATAATACCAGGGCTGGTGAGGATGTGGATGGAGTAAGTGGAACTCTCATAGACTGCTGGCAAGCAGTGAAAATTGATTTAACAGCTTTGGAGAACAGCTTGGCAATGTCTAATAAAATTGAGTATAGTAACATGTACCTCACATTTTGTAGCTATTAACTCATTTAAACCTCATAACAAACCCATGAAGTAGGTATTATTTTTATTCTAATTTTACAGATGAGGAAACTGAGGCACAGTAAGGTAGTCAAAGAATAAAATATGCATGTAAATGATAAGGACAGCATTCAGAGAAGAGGCTCTCTGAGAGGGAAGGAGAGGAGCGAGCCTGAGAAAGCACATGAGACGCTGAAGTAGTATATGTAATACCTTATTTTTTTCTTCGAGAACGCCCTTAAGTAGCTCATAATAAAAATGTAAAATTGAAGCTATGTAAAAGTGAAATATAATGCCACTATTTTATCTTTCTAGTTATTTTGGAAAAACAAATTCGCATACCACGCTCTCTGTCTGTAAAAGCTGCAAGTGTCCTGAAGAGTTTTCTCAACAAGGTATAAATTGAATGTAAAAATCTTCAGCAGTTTATCTCTGTATAGATGACACTAAGTAGAGGTTCAGGCAGTGTAATATTCCAAAACACTAGCGTATAATAATTTTTTTTCAGTTAGATCTGGAACTTATCTCTTTACCAAAGAGTATTAGATCCTGAGATGAATTGTCCTTTCCATTTTGACAGTGTAAGTCACTACCAGCTATATATTACATATGGGTTTTTAATGTAGATGATATATATACCATGTACTCAATTAGGGAAACATTACATCTTTGGGGATAGCCTCAATCGTACTTACAGCTTTGTTACTCAGTTTTCTTTGGATTATTATTCATAGATCTCTTTCCTTATTGAGCACTTGGGACAGTAGTGTTCTGTACAGATTATCATGTCAAAAGCCCTGTAATCAGATAAAATTCAGAAGAAATGAAATGCTATCATTGGTTCTTAAAAAATCTGAAGACCATTCAATTCTTCGTTGTGGTCAGTAGGTTAGAAGAGTTTTAGGATCTAAGATTATGATTCTGAATGGTTTTTACTCATAACACTTCTAACACCAAATGTGTAGGTTTTTTCCACACCAACAACCAATTCTCCACCTCTCTAGACATAAACTTGGTGTATTACAATTCAGTTTATTTCTGATACTAACTACCCAGAGTTACCATCAGATTCCAGGGGTTTAAGGGCTCAGTCCTATAAAACTATCTTCACCTCAAGTGCCAGTCATGAGTCATGAGTATTGAGTACCCACATTTTTGTCTGACTTGGCTACAGAGTTGAGCTTCCCACAATTCTCACACCTCAGGTTCAGTAATTCGCTAGAATGGCTCACAGAACTCAGGAAAATAGTTTACTTGCTATCACTGGTTGGTTATAAAAAAAAAAAGATACAAATGAACAGCCAGATGAAAAGATACACAGGGTGGAGTCCAAAAGGATCCTGAGCACAGGAGTTTCTGTCCCTGTGGAGTTAGGGTACACACCCTCCGTGTCTCCCAGCATATGGACATATTCACCAACCCAGAAGCTCTCCAAACCCTGTGGTTCAGAGGGCTTTATGGAGGTTCCATTACATTGACACAATTGATTGAATCATTAGCCATTGGTAGTTGACCTCCACCCCTCTGAAAATGAGGCTTAAAGTTACAACTCTCTGATCACATGGATGGTTCCTCCGGCAACCAGATCCCATCCTGAGCTATCTACCAGCCCACCGAGAGTCACATTATTAGTATAAACTCAGGTGTAATTGAAAGGGACTTGTGAATAACAAAAGATAATTGGCTCACTCAGGAAATTACTCCACTCAGGTTTTAGAAGCTGTGTCAGGAACCTGGGACAGAGACCAGATAAGCTTATTGTATTATGGTGATCTTGGCAATCATAAATATTTTCTTAAATAAATTGTAGGTTAGAAAAAGTAGGTTGATGTGCATTTATCATCTAAGGTAAATATAGATAATGATGAATTTTAACAAAACGAGAAATTGAAGCTTTTGAGTACTTTAGATGGAGAAAGATTTAAAATGGAAATCTAAGTGTTAGCACGCTGCAAAATGAAGGTGAGAGGTTTTAATGTTCAAAATAAAATGGCTTTTATTGGAAAGGAAAATGGTAACATGTTCTCATTCACAGTAATGAATAAGCCAAGACTGTTTGTAAGTTACAGCTCCTTAGTCCAGTGGGTCACATAATGGTTGTATCATGGTTATACACAGATTATATTGTTTTGTTGCTGTAATTGGACATAGAGCTTTACAAATGAGCTAAGAACACACTTGTGAAGTTTCGGGGTTTGTATATTTTGACCAGCACAATAACCTGTGCCAAAGAAATAGGTGGATGCTGCTGAAATGATTGTGCTGCTCTCTTTTCCCTCCCCTTTTCCTGTAGCAAGGAGTAGTGACCTATATCCACTATAATCACATGATAGCCGGAGACAGAGCCATGAGGAAATTGTACTCGTCACAAGCTTCAGATATTCATTTAAGTCTAGTGTTGTACTATGATGTAATTTCAGAGATAAAGGTATTATATAATAGACACAAAACCCAGGTCACAAAGAGGATGTATTTATTCTAAAGCATGATATCCATCCAGTTCTTGAAACATTTCTCTCCATCATAGGACCCAAAGGAACGATTGGGTTGTCATCCTCAAACAGGATTTGCTGATATTCAGGGACACCCATTCTTTCGAAATGTTGATTGGGATATGGTATGTAAATTGTCATTGTTTTCTATATTAGGTATCCTTATTATCTTGGGCCAAATTTTATTCTCTTAAAAGAATGTTAAAAAAACAAAACAAATATATCATAGCTTAAGTAACTTAAGCCACACTCTAAAGTGCTTTTTAAAAAGCTTTTAAAACAATAAAAGCTTAGAATATTAATTTAATGGAACAGGTTGTAATATTAGTAAGGCCTATATCAGTGTTCAGTTTTGTACATTATTTCCATCATCGTGAATACCGTTGAACCATGCCTAAGGACTCGCTGTGATAGGATGTGGAAGCCTCTGAGGGAAGAGGAGAAATGTAGAGGTGGAATTTTTCTAAGAACGTAGGCTTGAGCTGTCATCTAATATGTCTTTCTAGATGGAGCAAAAGCAGATGGTACCTCCCTTCAAACCAAATATTTCTGGGGAATTTGGTTTGGACAACTTTGATTCTCAGTTTACTAATGAACCTGTCCAGCTCACTCCAGATGACGAGTAAGTAACTCTATAGACTGAAATATTTCTGAAGTTATTTGGAAGTTTCATTTTTAGTGGCTACACAGTGCTTCATTACCAGATTATAACATAATTGAATTAGCCATTCAGTTATGGGATATTTGAATCTATTACACTATTATAAGTTATAACGACTGCCCTTTTCTACTTTGCCTTACGTGCCTTATCTCTAATTCCCACAACAACATGATAAATCTACTTACTGTCATCTTCCTCTTACAGATGAGGAAACTGAGACCCAGACAGGGCAAGCAGAGTCACACAGCTGTCAGGTGGCAGAGTCAGGATGGAAACCCGTGCTCTTTCCACTGCACTGCACTGTTTTGAAGATGACTGTCTTTGAGTTCCTGAGTATTACTTTAAGATAGATTCCCAGAGAGGGAATTAGATCAAAGAGTGAAAATTTAAGTTTATTTATTTTGAGAGTGCACAAACACGAGCAGGGGGATGGGGGGGGGGGCTGGGGAGAGAGAGAGAGAATGAATATACCAAGCTGGCTCCACACTGTCAGTGCAGAGCCCAATGTGGGGCTCAAAACTCACAAACTGTGAGATCATGACCTGAGCTGAAATCGAGAGTCGGACACCCAGCTGACCGAGCCACCCAAGTGCCACTTAAGAGTATGAAATTTTGAAAGCTCTTGATATGTATTGCCACATTGCTTGTTAAAAAGATGACATTAACTTACCAAGTCTAGCCAGCGGTGATCTGACATATTTTTTATGTGTATGTTCATTTTTTAAAAGTATGGTTTAGAATAATTTGGGCATATTTGATTGTTTACCTCTCTTTACAGATTCATTCTGTCATCTCAAGGAGGCCCTTACTCCTTGGCCATATTTTCACTTCTGTCTTGTTAATTCTTACCACATTCCTCATGCAGCTGTTCAAACCGTCTCTACATTTTGGAAGCCTTCAGTCCTACCTCTGCCTTCACCACTTCTAACGGACTAACCTTGCCTTAGCTTGACTGCAAGGATTGAGACCTGCCTGGTGTGAGCTTGCTCTGTTTTCAGCTGTCACAGACCATCTTGCATCTCAGAATTGCTGTCTCTCCCACCTCCTTTTTCTTCTTCCCTATTCTTGGAAGGCTATCCCTCTTTTGCAAGGGGTGCTCCATTTTCCTAGATCTGTTTCCTTAGCTTCTGCCAGGATTTCATTTTGTCAGTTATGTCCATTACCCCACCTTCTTTCTCTTTTCCTGCTGCTCTTCTTCTATTTATAAACATGCTCAGATATCCTAATTTGCCCCCTGGATCTTAGCACATCTTTAAACCACCATATTTTCTTCCCTCATTTTCTTTTCAAGATAATTACTCAATGCTCATGGTAAAAGAAAAATAAATAAGCAGTATCTCCATCAAACTCCTTCAGAGTAGTCAACATTGATTGTCTTATACTTTTCTTACTACCTGCACTTTAACTCTTTACAATTTAACCTGCTTTTTTGGCTTTTGATGGTTGAGTTGATTTGTCAATTTCTGATTTTTGTTTAATGTTTATTCATTTCTTGAGAGAGGGAGAGGCAGAGAGAGAGGGAGACACAGCATCCGAAGCAAGCTCCAGACTCCGAGCTGTCAGCACAGAGCCTGCCCGATACAGGGCTTGAACTTACGGACTGTGAGATCATGACCTGAGCTGAAGTCAGATACTTAACCGACTGAGCCATCCGGGCGTCCCTGTTGATTTCTGATTTTTAAAGCGTGTTTTGATCAGTCCTCATCTCCCCTGATGTCTGTGAAGCATTTGGTACTCATGGCCTTGCTTTGTTGGGCACTACCCATCCTGGTCTGCTTCATCTCTGTGACCACTTATCATCCTTTTTCCCCTGTCCCCTCAAGACTGAGATGTTCCACAGTCTGTTCGTAACAGCCGCCTTTTTGCTATATGCACTTTGTTCCTTGGAGATTTAGGCCAGCCCCACATCACTGATACCAGCTATTTAAATCACACCCAGCTAAATTGGCAAATGGTTTTTGAGCAAAAGGCCTTGTGCTAAGTACTGGGCATTAAAGACGATTAAGATGTAGGCCAGTCTCACAAAAAAGCTTACTGTCTACCAAAGGAGAGAGTAATGTACGAAAGTCATTATTCTGACAGTGTCATGTATTAAAAAGAACACTAGATTTAATCAAAAGATAGGAATTTGAATCCTGACCTCACCTCTTACCAACTGAGTAACCTGGATTCAAATTTCATAACTTCTCTGAGCCTATTTCTTCTCTTACTGCCTACCTCAAAAGGCTACTGTGAAGAGTAAATGAGCCATAGTTCCTAAAGCACCCCCCACCTGGTATCTCTCCTGAACTGCATTTCTATCTGCTTGTTTAAACATCTTCCCTGGTTTGTCAGACAAGCACCTCAGACATACAAAATCTGAAATAAAGGTAATGACTTCTCGGGGCACCTGGCTGGTTCACTCAGGGGAGCATGCGACTCTTGATCTCAGGGTCGTGAGTTCGAGCCCCACATCGGGTGTAGAAATTACTTTTAAAAAAGGAAAGAGGGGCGCCTGGGTGGCGCAGTCGGTTAAGCGTCCGACTTCAGCCAGGTCACGATCTCGCGGTCCGTGAGTTCGAGCCCCGCGTCAGGCTCTGGGCTGATGGCTCGGAGCCTGGAGCCTGTTTCCGATTCTGTGTCTCCCTCTCTCTCTGCCCCTCCCCCGTTCATGCTCTGTCTCTCTCTGTCCCAAAAATAAATAAAAAACGTTGAAAAAAAAAAAAATTAAAAAAAAAAAAAGGAAAGAAAAGAAAAGAAAAAGAAATGACTCTTTATGGTCTCTTTTTCTGTTGTTCCCAGTCAGTTTCTTATTTTTATTTACTTTTTTGTGCTCATTATCCCATCATGTGTTCCTGCATTCAGATCCAAAATGTCCATGATTATTGACGCTTCCTTTTCCTTAACAAACGATAATGTGTTCAGCTGCCAACTCCTTGTCTGTTCTTTCTTTACTTCATCACTTGTGTCAGATCCTTCGTTTTCGTTCCCATTGTCGTCAGCCCCATTCACACCTCTTTCAAATCATGCGTAGAATATTACACCATCCTCCTGATCAGGCTCATCCTTTGCTTTGCAACCCATCCTGTACATCTCCTGCAGTAGCACCACCAGTTTTTTAACCCCCTTTGTCAGAAGCCTCCAGTAACCTCCTCCTTGTCTAGAAGATAAAACCTGTCATCTCAGGCAGCAGTCACTGCCTTCCGCCCTCTCCTCCCACCCGACTCTCCAGCCCTCTCTCACTGTGCTCCAACACAAATGCTGTGTTCTGACCAGCCTCCATCACTCCACATCCCCGGATAGTGTGCTGTTACCTTTGCTCATGCTGTTCCCTCTGTATGCCTCCTTCATTACATACTGGAATCTTCTCCATCTTGCTGAGCTACCTCAAATGCAACCAGGTCTTTGATGAATAAAGGTGAAACTCCTTACTCTAGTAAGTATTACTGGCTTCCTTTAACTGGCCATTACCTTCCTCCCAGATCATCTACCTTTGACATGCTTCTGTTCCTGTGCTTTCAACTCCAGTAAATTACTTGGCGCTTTCCCAGACCTAACATAGTCTTTCATAATTCTCTTCAGTAAGTGGTTGTGGAATGAATGCTGGCTTTCTCAATTTCTGCAACTAGAAGTCACCCTTCTCATTAGAACTGTGCTTAGATCAAGACTTAGCTGTCCCATATGAAACTTAGCAGGTACTGCTTTCCCTTGTAGCTTTTCTTTATATGGGATACCTTCCCTCCTCAAAGGAAGGGACTGTATCCTGGGTAACTTTGCTCTGCAGTATGGTGTGTGCATTTAAGTATTCAAATATTCATTGGTATTACTCTTACTGCATATTAAATTAGAAACCCAGTATAACAGAATGCCAACATCTCTATACCCTATGACCCATGACCTCCCTGTGGTGTCCTCTCCTTATTCTAGGTCTTTCTATGTACTTGTCCCTATTGCCTTTTCCTTTTGGCTAACTTCTTCTGGGCCTTCTTGTCACCATCTTCCTGTTGAGGTGACTACTAAATTGAATGCTAATTCAGACCTGGATGTTCGCCTCTAAGTATGAATGTTGTTCAGGTCCAAAGTTAAGATTAACCAGAGTTGTGACAATTTGTGACTTTTAATTTCTAGCCTTCAATTTTGGACTACCTTTTAGTTCTAAACCTGCTTACAGGATTGTTAGTCTTTTATTTTCAGTACTCTTGATTCTTCTAGAAGATGTTTTGGGATTAATCTAAACACTTGTAGATTTCTTCCCCCATAATTTATATAAATTAGCCTTATTTTTTGTTTTTTAATTTTTGTTTACCATTTAAATAAAAAGTTGAAGAAATCTAGATTATGAAAATTAATTTATTTTTCTTTCAACAGTGACATTGTGAGGAAGATTGATCAGTCTGAATTTGAAGGTTTTGAGTACATCAATCCTCTCTTGATGTCTGCAGAAGAATGTGTCTGATCCTCATTTTCCAACTGTGCATTTTGCTTGTGTTGCCATTTAATGCATGAATAAACTCGTTACCAGCCTGGATACAATGAACCATTTTATATTTCTTACCTACAAAAAAAGCATTCAGTATCTTCTATTGTTGGCTGTAAGAGTCAATTATTACATCTAACTATGAAAAAGAAAATGAAACTAGTTTCCAGACGGTCGTGTCAACATTCAGTTATACTGGTAATCCAGCAGCCTACTGATGAGTAATGAAGTTGTCCTTTTTGTTTAAAGGAAATACTTAACCACTGCGTTTAAGGCACATGATGGGATTGTGTCATAAACCTACTGTGATTTTTGTCACTCTTCATTTAGTCCTTAAAGTTTTAAATTTTGGAATAGAAGAGTAATTCAAAATACAACAACTTATATTACCTATTACTTTCTGAGTTCTTTGTGTTTAAAAATTCAGCTGTAAGTTTTATTGCCTTGGATAATTAAGTTATTGATTTTTAAGGCAACAGTTATTAAATTGGTAGTAAAGGATGTCACTTGCTTAGAATTAGGGAATACAAGTTCTCCTTGAGGAAAAAAAACCAGGCACATTTTATTAAGTATTAGATTCTAAATCATTAGCTATTTTTGAAAAACTGATGAGTGATTTCTTAGGATAGGGGTGTAAGCTTCTGAGCTTATCCCTTTAGCCAGAACTTTAACTGGAATGTTAGTAACTGTCATTCAAAGAACCAGGATGCATTTGAATGGAGCATTTCTCAGTATATAGAAAGGGAGAAAAATAGAAATTAAAAATGTTTTAAATTAAAAAAAAAAACAAGAAAAACACCAGAAAAGTGCAATGGTAATCCCACAGTGACTTTTTATGGTTTTAGATAACAAGGAAGCACTCCTTATCAAACTTGTAAAAGCATTCCATTATCCAGTAGAGACAGAACGTATGCAATTTTTTCCTTATAACTTAATATACATAAAAAGTATTTTATCTTCCAAATAGTGTCTTAACCTTACTCATTTATTCACCAAAACCACATTATCCATACTTTTGGACCCTGTTTATAGTATGGAGTCTTCAGTGAAATTAAAAAAGGTCAACATGAATAAATATTCAGAACACAGACATAAATATTCCACAAGTTCCAGCTCCTTAAATGAGTTTTTGTTAAGTGGGTAACACATATAATCAGAGTGGAATACATTTCAGGGGCAGAGTTCTTCAGATTATTTTTTATTAATACTAGTGTTTAGCGATTTATTATTTAAAGGGATGCCTGTGATAGCATCCGTTTATTTTGAATATTTTTTTAATGTTTATTTTTGAGAGAGAGCTTGTGAGTGGGGTAGGGGCAGGGGGGTTACAGAGGATCTGAAATGGGCACTGTGCTGACAGCAGGCGAGCCTGCTATGGGGCTCGATCGAACTCACCCAACTGTGAGATCACAACCTGAGCTTAAGTTGAATGCTCAATCAACTGAGCCACCCAGGTGCCGTGCCCCTAAATATTTTTTTAATGAAAAGGGATGTAAAAAGTAACAATAATCATCTAAATTACTCACAATTGTCCAATCTTAGTAAAATTTAATTTGGGGGGAAGCTATCTAGTCTTAAATTTATAATGATTTAAAATTTATAGGCATCTAATAATTTTTTTTTTGGATGCTACCTTTTATTTGAAATGTAATTTTTCTGAAGTTTCCGACCATGTACTCATTTTTCTTCAAATGACCAAATCTGAAAGCAATGAAAACCTCAAAGGAAAAAGTTTATATACATTCCCATGTTTATGTAAGAAGTATGTATGTTTTTCTTAATACCTAAAACTTGTTTTAAAAAAGCAGTATTCACTTCAAATCATAAACTTATAGAAAATTCTGACATATCAGAAATATGTTTATGACCTTGCTTTTAAATGGTACTGTCTCCCCTAGGGCATTAGTTCCCAAATTGTAGAATGGGGAACGATCACCTGGGACATTTGTTTAAAATGCATATTGCTGGGCCCACCTTAGAATTCTGTTGGGTCTTTGGGCCTTATTTTAAGAAACACTTTCTTTGAGTTATTCTTTTATTTTGGCTGTAGTTATATATTAGAATATTCATGATAAGTTTTGAGAAAGGGGTAGGCAATGAATTACTATCTTATCTACAATTTTAAATAAACTTTGAATGACTTCTTCAAGTTAGATATCTCTTCCCCCAAAAAATCCTATCCATTTTCTATCAATAATGTTACAAATGATGAACATTTTTCTGTGATGAGGTTTTAACCATTATTCAGGGTGGTCTTTTGTGTTTAAAAAAATTTTTTTTAACTAATAACATTTACTGTGTATATTTTATACAGAATTGCATTACAAATATGTTTTTAACTGTGTTCTGTTTTTTGTAGTTTTTAAGTGCCATGCCAGTTGTTTTTATATTATATAGAAGTTCTCTCAAAATACTCAGCGGGAATAAGGCAGTTGACAGAATGTTTGGAATTTTGGTGTTCTAAGAAAAAATTTATATTGCATAAGCATGTATGTGGTCAGCTCATTTTATGTGAATGCAGCCTGAATTAGATATCAGGTATTATACTTGTTTAGTACCTGTACATTTACTTTTTAAATTCTGTTTTGATTTATGTCCTACACAATACTGCCTTGATCATCATAATATCTGTACTTGTGTACCGTTTTTTTTTTTTACTTTAAAATCTTTAAATAAAATGTTTAATATTCATCAAGATTGGAACATGTTTAATATGTAGCATATCAAATTTGTGTAAGAACAGGGTGTATCAAAATTTTTTCAGGAAGAAAAGTGAAAATTTTAGAGTGTGGAATTTTCCTTTACTTACAGCAGCATTTTGGTAGTACTAATGCCCTATTGCAGACATTCATCCATAAAATATTGTTCAGTGTGTTTTCAAACTTGCCCTTCTATGCATCCCTTCTATTAGAAAACAAATTAGTAAGAAATCAGCTGAACATAGTTTTAACCAGTTTTAAAACTGAAGCAAATTTAAACAGATTCAGAACAGATTATTCCCAAATTATTTTGTACCGTGATCTAAAGTTCCAGACCTTCTTGTTTCTCCGTTGTAGCTGGTGTCCATATATAACAAGCGTGAGTCTTGGCACTCCACACTTACAAACCTCTTTACCTTAACTTAATGTCTTCTTACCTTCACGAGGAGAATGAAATCTTAAGTGCCTTTACTTTTTTCCTCCGTGCACTTGTCAGAGAGCTAGGGCGTATATATATTAAAACCACCAAAGACTGATCTCTGTCTGACCATTTTATTTTATTAAAGACTTTTTAAAAATGTTTATTGATTTTGTGAGAGAATCCCAAATAGGTTCCATGCTGTCAGTGCAGAGCCCCACGTAGTGCTTGATCTGAAGAACCATGAGGTCATGACCTGAGCTGAAATCAAGAGTCAGATGCTTAGCAGACTGAGCCACCCAGGTGCTGCTTAAAGATTTTATTTTAAAGAAAACCAAAGCTGGAGGCATCACAATCCCAGACTTCAAGATGTATTACAAAGCTGTAATCATCAAGATGGTATGGTACTGTCACAAAAACAAGACACTCAGATCAATGGAACAGAATAGAAAACCCAGAAATAGACCCACAAATGTATGGCCAACTAATCTTTGACAAAGCAGAAAAGAATATCCAATGGAATAAAGACAGTCTCTTCAGCAAATGGTGCTGGGAAAACCAGACAGTGACATGCAGAAAAATGAACTCGGGCCGCTTGATTACATCAGGCACAAAAATAAACTCAAAATGGATGAAAGACCTAAATGTAAGATAGGAAGCCATCAAAATCCTAGAGGAGAAAGCAGGCAAAATCCTCTTTGACTTCAGCCTCAACAGCTTCTTGCTCAACACGTCTCTGGAGACAAGGGAAACAAAAGCAAAAGTGAACTATTAGGATCTCATCAAAATAAAAACTTCTGCACAGCAAAAGAACCAAATCAAAACTAAAAGGCAACAAATGGAATGGGAGAAGATACTTGCAAATGACATATCAGATAAAGGGCTAGTATCCAAAATCTAATAAAGAACTTATCAAACTCAACACCCCAAAAACAATCCAGTGAAGAAATGGACAAAATACATGAATAGACTTTTCCAAAGAAGACATCCAGATGGCTAACTGGCACACGAAAAAATGTTTAACGTCACTCATCATCAGGGAAATACGAATCAAAACCACAATGAAATACCACCTCACACCAGTCAGAATGGCAAACATTAACAACTCAGGCAACAACAGATGTTGGTGGGGATGTGGAAAAAGAGGATGTTTTTTGCACTGTTGGTGGGAATGCAAACTGGTGCAGCCACTCTGGAAAACAGTATGGAGGTTCCTCAAAAAATTAAAAATAGAACTACCCTACGACCCAGCAATTGCACAACTAGGTATTTATCCAAGGGATACAGGTGTGCTGTTTTGAAGGGGCATGTGCACCCCAATGTTTATAGCAGTACCATCAACAATAGCCAAAGTATGGAAAGAGCCCAAATGTCCATCGGTGGATGAATGGATAAAGAAGATGTGGTATATATATACAATGGAGTATTACTCGTCAATCAAAAAGAATGAAATCTTGCCATTTGCAACTACGTGGATGGAACTAGAGGGCATTATGCTAAGCAAAATTCATCAAAGACAAATATCAAATGACTTCACTCATATGAGGACTTTAAGATACAAAACAGATGAACATTAGGGAAGGGAAGCAAAAAAATATAAAGACGGGGAGGGGGACAAAACATAAGACACTCTTAAATATGGAGGACAAACAGAGGGTTGCTGGAGGGTTTGTGGGAGGAGGTATGGGCTAAGTGGGTAAGGGGCATTAAAGAATCTACTCCCGAAATCATAGTTGCACTATATGCTAACTTGGATGTAAATTTTTTTAAAAAATAATTAATTTAAAAATAAAACCCAAATAAAAAAAATAAAGTTATCTCTACACCCAACGTAGGGCTCAGATTTACAACCCTGAAATAAAGAGTCACGTGCTTTACCAGCTGAGCTAGACTGGCTTCCCTTGTGTCTTATTATTTTATCCTAATTTCAATTCTTGCTTAAAATGGAGTATAGGCAATATTAACAAAGCTCTGTTCAGGGTAACCTCTATACCAAATCACAAATATGGTTGTTTTCTTTGAGTTAGTAAAATCCCAAAACAGAGTCCAAAGAGGAGTTCGAAGCTTTAGGGAAATGGTGCACTAAGACAGTCACGAGGGCAACCGGTTTCTTCCGGAAAGTTAAAGCCAATCTCCAACCATTAAAATTCAGCAGCTTGGCTTCTGAACAACACCCAATACCGAGTCATTTGGTGTATTGATGGCCTGTCTTCCTTTGCAGATTAGCCTTAGCCCTTAAGGGACCAGTTAAGGCCCATATAGTCTGAGTAGTTTGTATCCATAGTTTATCGTTCCAGGATATACTGGATTTGTTATGCATGGTGCTAAATAAGACAATCTCTGCCCTTGACCTTCAAGACAGGGAATGGACATACTGAGAAGATATTCATATTTACAGCAAATAGTCCAGTTATAGGAGCCAAATAAATGCAGTAAAATATACATTATATGGTCATGATAGTTTATCAGCCTCACCAATGAAACTTGCATGAGTTTTGACATTCATATGTAATTTATGCTAGACATTTTTCAGATTTATGGTAGATAAAGCTTTCAGAATTCATATATACACAGTAAGAATTCATATATACACACATATTCTTTTGTATATTTATATTTTATTGTTTTTGGCTTTTGTGCCCAGAAATATGAATGGGAAAGGGAGAGAAAATTGTTAGATGCTTCTGCTTAGATTAGGTTTTGTACAATTCATCTCTGAAATTTATGGTTAAAATGAATCCAGCTCAGAATTTGAGAGTGATTTTTGGCAGTACAGTTTACCTTCATGTAGCAATTTGTGCCTTACTGGCATTAACACTATATTTACTGTAATTATTATTCCTGATGTATTTAGTGAATAAAATGAAATTATAATTTTTCCAAGAGTTAAGTATTTGGTGTGATCTTTTATAGGATGTCTGAAATTTAAAACCCATGCCAGATGGATTTGAGAATTTCAGAGAGCTTTATCTTTTCATTGACAGTTAAGCTGATCAGAAGCAAATTCTGATTGTGTAGGAAAACCCGTTAGAAAAGAGAAAAGAAAGAGCCAGTTGAAAAGCTCTAGCAAAATCCTTGAAAAATTAGAAGCTTTGTTTTTCCCATAAAAGGCAAGTTCTGGGTTTCTAGAGGTAGTGCCGCGTAACGACATTTAAAACTTACATGATATAAACTATCTGCAATGTGGGTGGTTATACTTGGTGACTTTTTACATTATTCATAATATAGGGGAAAATCAGGTAAAGGTAGTTAAGTACAGGAACCTATTTTAACTCACATTTTGTGGCCTTTTACAGAACATTTTCTTTTCTAAGTGAAATTTGTTACTAGGAACTCTAGATTTTTATTTAAAAGTCAGGTTTTAAAATGTAAGCGTCATAAAAGGATGTGCATTGGTGAACAGTTTGAAAGTTTGCCCAGTTTGAAACAATATTTTAATGAAGAAATCTAAATCGCTGTGGCAGACTTGATGTTTTGCTAAATTATTCTTACTTTCTTGATGTTTAAATTTTTAATTATATTTATTGGAGGCGTTACAATGTGTCTAGCACTCTACTGATTCTGCAGAGTTTAGAAATGTTTTATTGTAAGGAATTTGTGATATAAAGAATAAATGCATTTCAGAAAAGATGGCTTAAGTTCAAAAGAAAATTCTGTGTGTATATTATCCCTTTAAGTAGGGGATATTTCCTATGATTAAAATAAAAATTAACATTCTCCCCCAGGTAGTGAGGTCTGAAACATGGAAATGGGAGACAGCGCTATAGCCTTTCTCTGAATGGGGATCCTATCTGCTTTACCACCACCAGGGGCCAGTCTCTTGCTATAATGAAGGTCAGAGTTACCAGCCCCTTAGCCCTCTGGAAGAGGCAGTATATTCACTACAGGCCAGTTAACAACAGATTCCAGGATTTCATCAGGCTAAACATGTGTATTTTGATTTTACAGAATTATTGGAAATCAACATTTGAATTGCCTTTCTGAAGGAAATCAGGAATGTGTTATATGTGGGTGTCTGGCAAGTTTTCATAG
Organism: Panthera onca; assembly: GCF_046562875.1. Classification (NCBI taxonomy): domain Eukaryota; kingdom Metazoa; phylum Chordata; class Mammalia; order Carnivora; family Felidae; genus Panthera; species Panthera onca. The sequence continues at coordinate 95,753,588 of NC_138347.1, read as the reverse complement.
AACTGCTTTGCCTTGTGGGTGTTAGAACTTTTTATATTTATTCAACACAAATGAGGACCTACTATGTGCCAGGCCCTTGGGGGATATATCAAGAAAGAATTTTGTCATATATTTATTGCTATCTGGACATTTTTCCATCTATAGAAGATACCTTCAGCTGAAAAGAAAATCAAGACTGTTTTTGGTCATTTAAATACTGAGAAATTCAGTGAAAACAAAATGCAAGAAATTGTTCACATTCTTTCATTTGTGGAATTCTAAATCAAATATTGCACGGCATCACAGATTTAACCCATGAATGTTGGTAGACCTTCAGATTGTCCATCAAAAACATGATTTCAGAAGAATTTTGACTAGGTTGCTATTTCACAAATACTGAACACTTTTGTACTGGAGGTAAACAGCTGAAAGCATCAATTTGCCAAGAAAAGGCACATTCCTGTTAATCCTGCTGAAAATTTCCACCATGCCTCAATTCCAGGCAGTTATTTACTTCACCGCCCAAAATAACCAATTGTACAATATGCCGTAAGTTGCATTCAACAACCTCACACCTTCTCCTTCGCGGGTTTTTCATCAACAACTTTTTTAGATTGTTGTTGACACCACTTTATAATTTGCACATTGTAACTTGGTAGTAAGAGTAACTCAGAAGAATGATAGCTGTCCACTTGCAAATTCTTGAAAGGATGAGTTCCTTTATTTTTATTTTTACTTTTTTTAAATAGAGGGGAGGGGCACCTGGGTGGCTCCGTCGGTTAAGTGCCTGACTCTTGATTTCTGCTCAGCTCATGATCTCATGATTTGTGAGTTCAAGCCTTTTGTGGTGCTTGGGATTCTCTGTCACTCCCTCTGCCCTCCCCCCCCCCCAAAATAAATAAATACACTTAGAAAAAAAATAAAGGGCAAAGCTTGTACGTTATAATGAGGCCTGGTGTTTCGTTTCGTTTCGTTTTGTTTTTTACTTCTGTTTGATTTTCAGTGATGCCAGAGGAATTTCAGTTTCCCAAAGAAAGTTGCTCCTCAATGTCGGGTCCACCCAAAAAGGAATATTATTTATGGGTTTTAATAGCTGACGTGAGCCAGGCATATGCTAACCATTTAGCATTAAATCTAAGTAGCAGTGTCTCCACAGATTCAGGATCCAACATCCAACCACACACCAACCCCCGTCCCTTCTTTTTCATCAGTTTTTTTTCCACCACACCAATTGCCACCTCAAGACCTTAACACGTGCTGTCCCCATGCCCTGGGAGTGGGCACCTTATATCTTTCAGGCATGTGTCACTTGTACAGAGAAGACAACCTCAGGCTACACCACCTGGCGGCCCCTCCCCTATTCTCTGTTGCACTTCACACGTTTTCTCCACAGCTGCTCTCACAATGTCGAAGTATGCATTTGCTGGCTTATTTTATTATCATCTGTCACTTCCCCCCACTCTGGGAGCTGCATGAGGACAGGGGCCATGCCATTTCCACTTCCCACTGTAGTCTGGGCACCGGGAGCAATGCTTGGCACACAGACCCTCCAGGAATAGTTATTAAATGAATGCATAAATGAGCGAACGGACACACATGAGCTCTCTACTTTGGAAAGAGAAAGCTCCCAGGGGCGTCTGATTTCCCCAAGAGTGGAGATTGGCAGAGAAACTCTCAGCGCTACAGCAGCATTGGGGCTAAGGAACCAGTACTTTTAACAGACCACGCAGATGTTTTTTCTGCTTTAATAAAGACCAGAAAACTGAGCTAGGAGAAGGCTTTCACCCACACACTAAATGCTGACCTAGGCCAAAGAAACTTTTTGCTACAGTTGGGAAGGTGAATCATTGTGGGGTTTTGTGGGATTCCCCAGCACTGATGTAAACGGAAGCTTTTAGAGAAAGCCCCAAATTTCTCAGGTAACAAATGGAAATCTGGGGAAAGGAAGGCCTCCCAAAATATTGAAGAGACTGCAACGCACAGACTACGTCAGTTGATTGTTAGTTTTCTGTTTTGTAGGAAGAATTTAGGAGAGGAGAATTTCATATAGATTGCCTCTATTGCCTTAACCAAGCGAATCCTAATGAAAGTGCTCCACGGAAGCACATTTCATACTTTGAAGGTGGATTCGATTCACAGAAATCCTCAAAAGCTAGTTGGAGTCAAATCTCATGTGGGCAGCAAACCTGGGAAATACTGCTCTGGAAATTTGGACTTTAATTCCCCCTCCTTCCTACCAGCTGGTGGAAGAGCCTCTGCTGGAAATGACTTTGAGGTAAATGGGACATTTTGCTCCCTCTCTGTGGCCCACAGAGAAAGACTTAAATTCTCAGGGAAGAAGAAATGATGACCTAGAGAACATATTTTGTCTCCAGCACAATGATTCCCTAACTCTGTGCCCGTTGTCTCTGCATCGAGTGCTTCGAAAGTACCTCAGCTGCTTGCTGTGAACAAGGGGGTGGAGAGGGGATGCTTCCAAAGCTCTTCCAAGCCTCTATTTGCAGAACCCAGAGGAATATTTAATTAGTGCTGTACTCCAGGCTACTCAGAATAGGATTTCATAGGGTTGGAGTGTGCGGATGAAAAGAGAGGCCTTGTACCTCTAGTTTAGACTCCTTGTCCCTAGAAGCTCAACCAACAGCAGGGTTTTAGCCACAGACCTGTGGGTGTCCTTTCATGGGTGCTCTCTATGATAGTAGAGAATGTCCCACCCAGAGTCCCCCTTCCTCTCTCCCCACCCTCCATCCTTAATCCACCTCCTTTACCGCATGAGTAACCGCCATTCTTACCCCATATCTCATCTCTATTGATAAGATGGGTAAGGGAAACAGGCATTTCTGGGGTTGGCGGAGGGCAGAAAAGAATTGCAATTGCTTTGCTTTTGTTTCCTGCGTTTTTTGTTTTCTTCATTTTGTTTTGTCTTTTGGTCACTTCTAAATTCCTTTTTTTTAAAAAGTCGACATCTTGCACCGTGAGGATTAATATCCTGTGGCTACGTTTCCAGGTCTACAATTAAGATTCATACTCTCTCTGCTAGTATGACTCTTGGGCCTTTGGGAATTAAAAGAGCATCTGTCTCCTTTTAAAACCTGGAGTAACATTACAAAGTCCCTTTCTATTAATGTGAGCTTAACAGAAACCATGTCTGATTTCCTCTTCTCAATTTCCTGTTTTCTTCACCCTCCGACAGCAGACAGAGATGTTATAAATGATGGTGGACTGTATCGAATTAGTGCTTTTCGTATTGTAGGTCAAGCAAGTGTAGGTGTGAGGACCTAACAGCCATCTCTAACACCGTCTCTATGGGGAAAGATCTTCTATGTTCCAAATAAGGACAGACAAGCAAACTAGAAGACCTACTGTTACCGTGGAAACAGTCTCTATGTGTATGCACGGGTGGTCATACACATAACACACATAAAGGCAATGCTCTGGGGCATTCTCTCTGTGACAATCCTTTTGGGGCCTTGGTAAATCTGTGGCCTTACTGAGTCTTACTTTAAGGTAGGTGACTGCTCTAACAAATAGACTCGTAAGGGGGTAGAAGTTTATTTCTTCCTCTCTTTTTTTTTTTTTTTTTTTTTATTTTATTTATTTTTGGGACAGAGAGAGACAGAGCATGAACGGGGGAGGGGCAGAGAGAGAGAGACACACAGAATCGGAAGCAAGCTCCAGGCTCCGAGCCATCGGCCCAGAGCCCGACGCGGGGCTCGAACTCACGGACCGCGAGATCGTGACCTGGCCGAAGTCGGACGCTTAACCGACTGCGCCACCCAGGCGCCCCCATTTCTTCCTCTCTTAAGGACGGATGCTCTGGGTCTGCAGCTGGAAGGATGGGGTTCTATTTCCCGTTAACATTCAGGGGTCCAGGCTGATGGTGGCTCTGCCATCTTCAAACCACGAGAAGGGGAAAGTCTGGGAGGTATATACAGGGCAGACGTTATGGCCCAGGCCCCGACAGAGCTTGCCTCACTCAGGCTCACATTACTTCTTCGAGAACTCAGTCCTTTGGCCTTTCCGACAGCAAAGGAGGTTGAAGAACGTCAGCCCATGGTGCGTCCAGGAAGAAGAGGTGACTAGCCATGGGTGGCCTGACAGCTGCCTCCCCCATCCTGCGGCAGAATTTCTTTCAGACTGAGTCACATCAGATCAGAGGCCCAGAACTGACCCTTGGAGGGCCATCAGCCTATGTTTCAGACTTTGACAGATCAGGTGGGAAGTCCTACATTGTGATCAGAGGGTCACCACCACAACCCCCTGTTGGTACCTGGCTGCTATGTCCCGCTTCGATTTCCTTCTTCAATCCCTGGCTCCGCTGGACTTCCAGCCCCTTCCTTTGCTCTCTTCCAGTGCCCTGCTCCCAGTCAGTGTGGTCTCAGGCTCACAGTCTCTCCTTGCTACCCAGTATCTACCAATTGAGTCTCCTGGTCTCTTATTCAGCTGCCTGCTGGATTCCCTTGGCTTTTTGCTCATGTGTCTTGTGAGTCCCATTATGTTCCTCCTAATGAGGACAGCAGCCCCGGGGCTCTGATGCCCCATGCCCAGGACACTGCCCTTCCTGATGCCCCATGCCCAGGACACTGCCCTTCATGGCCTCTCATTGGCTTTGACACTTTGGTCTCCTCCTTTGTTCTCCTCACCTCCATCTGACCTCCCCTCACCCCCTGCCCCCCAGGCTAGTTGCTGGTGTGGCCTTTTCGAAGTTGTCTATTTCACACCCAAGCACACTCAGCGTCTTTGCTCTCCCAAGCTGCAGACCACATCTGTGTTAGGGGCCTAGGGGCCAAGGCCCAGCTTCTCCTTCCTGTGAGGAGCTCCCTAGCTAGAAGTCTTCTGTGGCCCAGGCAGTACGGAAGACATATAGACATGAAACAGACTCAGTAAGAATCCTTCATTTGGCACCTCACATATGTCAACAGCCTTGTAATGGTGGGATTATTTTTATGTAGGTGACCTGCCACCCCCTCCCCTATCTAAGCTGATCTATACTTAATGAGTATCTTATTATAGCCCATGTGCTGTGGCACATATATACTTCTTTGTTTACTCCACAGCACCTAGTACACACTAAGCACTCACTAAGTGCTGTCGATACTAGCCCTTCCCTCCTCCATTTATTATTTTAAGGGCAATCCTTTTTATGTTTTTATTTTTTTAACTGTATTTATTTGTTTTGAGAGAGACAGAGACAGTGTGAGTGTGGGAGGGGCAGAGAGTGAGAGAGAGACCAAGAATCACAAGCAGGCTCCGGGCTGTCAGCGCAGAGCCCAGCAAGGGGCTTGAACTCACAAAACCGTGGGATCGTGACCAGAGCCGAAACCAAGAGTCGGATGCTTAGCTTACTGAGCCACCCAGGTACCCCAACGGTAATCCTTTTTAAAGTGAAGGTTTAGATGATTTAAGCATTGGCTACTCAGCACTTGAACTAGGTATTACCAAACAAGCAATGACAGAATAGACAATAGAAAAGGCTAAATATATAGCCCTACTGAGGAAGATTTTATCAAAAACTAAAGGGGTTGGGGTGCCTGCATGGCTCAGTCAGTTGGGTGTCTGACTTCGGCTCAGGTCATGATCTCACTGCTTGTGAGTTCGAGCCCCACATCGGGCTCTGTGCTGACAGCTCAGAGCCTGGAACCTGCCTCACATTTTGTGTGTCCCTCTCTCTGCTGCCCACCCCCACTCACTCTCTCTCTCTCTCTCTCAAAAATAAATAAACATTAAAAAAAAATTAAAAAACCCCAAAAACCAAAGGGATGCATCGGTGGCTCAGTTGGTTAAACTACCAACTTCGGCTCAGGTCATGATCTTTCAGTTTGTGAGTTCAAGCCCCATGTCAGGCTCTGTGCTGACAGCTTGGAGCCTGGAGCCTGCTTCGGATTCTGTGTCTCCCTCGCTCTCTGCCCCTCCCCAACTCTTACTCTCTCTTTCTCAAAAATAAATAAACATTAAAAGAATTAAAAAAAAAAAAAAACTAAAGAGAAAGGCTGTTTAAAGACTATCTATCCTAGAAAGATGTAAAGGTAGATATTTATGGACTATTCTGAAGCGTGCTTTGTCATTGTACCTATAATGTGGTGTGGCTATGCTTTTAACAGCATTATAAGTACATTTTGAAATGAGAATCTGTCTTCACAAAAATATGACAGCTATAAAGAGAAATATCATCTATGCAGGCTACAAGTTGACCTGATCAAGAAATTCTTCAGACCCTCGTTTATATCTTTTGGCTAAGTGAACCTGGAGAAGGAATTGTAAATTACGGAATAATAGTCAAAGTTTGAAAGGGGGAATCTGCCAGGTAGGAAATAAATTCTCTTTTAAAGAACCCACTTTATTGGAAATGAAGGAAAAAACTGATGGATGGCTTAAAAGGAAATGTTTGACTGAAGCCTGCCTGCTGTACCCATAGCTACCTGCCCACAAGAATGTGGCTCCCTGGTGACAGCTGCACTAATTATAGAAAAACAAGTTGAGTGGAAGAAGACGAATTATGTAAATTTACATTGACTGAGGATCCTGTTGGAGCATTAGGAATTTTGATTATTAAAAATAAATCCAAAATGTTCTTACATGGCAAAGGAATTGAACTGAAGGACAATTTGCTAGAGTCTTAGCATGAAATCCGGATCAGCAAAAATAACATTTATTAACGTTACGGTAAATTACTTGCAGGTAAGAGCCGTTCTGTGGATTTGAGAGGGAATCTAAAGTCTGTTTTGGGCTGTAAGTTTACATTTTGGTTTTTGTTTATAAAAAAAAAAATGATAGGTACTCCCCAAATCACATTTTTTTCATAAACTCTTGCTGTTAAAATAGAAGCCTGAAACTTTCTGTGTTCCATTTCAAGCACTTTTCTTATTCTAAAGTATAAATCTAGCTTAAAAGCTTAGGATTAGAAAACAGTAAAGAATGGAAAACCACTCAATCTTCTGAAAGAAAATATTTTTTTATTTGTGTTCAAAGATGGGCCATTGAAATCAATACCTTAATAAGGATGCCAAACAGGATTCTTTACACATTCAAAAATTTGATAAAGTCAGGTTTAGTGACTGTGTTCATAAAAGCCAATGCACCTGGTAGTTAAAAACTTTGCTTAGTGAAACATTACTCAACACTTAATTTAATATGCTATAATTAAAAAGAATTTTTTAATGTTTATTCGTTTTTGAGAGACAGAGAAAGAGACTGAGCACTAGCAGGGGAGGGGCAGAGAGAGAGGGAAACAGACTCTGAAGCAGGCTCCAGGCTCTGAGCTGTCAGCACAGAGCCTGATGCGGGGCTCGAACTCACGGACCGTGAGGTCATGACCTGAGCTGAAGTCGAATGCTCAACCGTAATATGCTGTAATTTTAAATGAATCTTTTTTCCTACTCAGACACCTTGGAAATGCAGCTAGATTGTTTCAGACACTCACTCAGTGAACCAAAAAAGTGACTTATTGCTTGCTACATACCGGGAAGGTGACGGGTCTGCCACGAAGGCAGCATGGTTCACAAGTTTCTTTTTTCATTCACTCCTCACCATCGCAGCACTTTAACCAAGTGAGGAAAGCACTGTTACATCGGGGTCAGAAAACTGTCTGAATGCAAATAGCCCTGTGTTTATTGCCACTCTTACTCCCCAAGTTTATGTATGTTTTAGTAATCTGCAGTTCAGAGGAGAATTACCCAAGCCTTTTTCCAATGCAGATCTTTCACGATTTGTCTTCCACTAAAAACCCCTGTGCAGATAGACAAAGGACAGCTTGAGGATACCCGAGTGTTCATATTTAGCACTGACACAGCACTTTCATCTGTAATGTGCCTTACAAACATTAACTAATTAAGGGGAACAACACCCCTGCAAGGTATTTAGCAAGATGCAAAAATGAAAATCTACAAGCAAGACAGACAGGATGCATAAATCATGAAGTGTTAAATCAACAAGACCTGAAAACCAGCAGGACTCCCTCCCCCTTTTCTTGTCATGACCGTCTTTTGGGGAAGGCAAGAAGTTAGATTTTGTGCCAAATGATAGGGGTGGGGGTGATGTCTGGGTAGGGGTGACTGTGACAGAGTTCCAAGTATCACATTTCCAAAAGGGAAATGTTCTACTAACTCAGAGGAGGGGCTTCAAGAATACAGCCCTTTTAGAAATACCCCAGAGAATAGAAAATCAATACAATGTTTAATTAATCTACTGCAGATTGACTTCACATAAAGGAGCCCCAATCAGGAAAGTACTGCACTAGGAAATCTGACAGTGCACAGTTGGAGAGTCTAAGAGGGCGGGAGAATGGCCTGTGGCATAATTTGCATTTTTTGTTAAGGGGTGGGGGAGGGCATCGTGGCTGCACTCTGGTCCTACTACAGATTTTGCTCGCTGGCTCTGTGAAAGCGTTCTCAACAGCTAACAGCATTACACAACGGCGAGTGGTAGCTTTTAGGGGAAGGAATGGAGTGTCGTTCAGAAGAATCTGCAGTTCGGGGCTTTGGATGAAGAAGGCTGGGATTCTAACGAGTTCTGTGATCCAAGTCCTGTGTCTTCATCTCATGTGGTTTAATAACCTCTATCACAAACAGGATGCTAGAAAATGAAATGGAGTGGGTGGGAAACATGCTTTGGTGCAGAGTAGATATTCCACGAACGGTAGTTCTCTTCTTGCTGCCTTGGGTGTGCTGCAGGCATGAGGCAGGTACACCCCTGTCTTAAACCCAGGAGGCCCCCACCTGAGAAGCAGTTCTAGAGTCCTGTTGCTTCTCAGATGCCCTTGAAGACCTCTGAGTTGCACTCTCTAACGTGCTGGCCATAAGCCACATGTACTACTGAGCATTAGGCTAGCTCAAATTCAGATGACCTGTCCGTGTAGACTACATGCCAGATTTCGAAGACTTAGTAAGAAAAAAAAATAAACATTTTTATGAATAATTTGTATATTTATTACATGTTGAAATAAGAGTACTTTGGACATATTGTGTGTTTGTTTTTATTTTTATTTATTTATTTATTTATTTTTTTTTAAATTTTTTCCCAACGTTTTTTATTTATTTTTGGGACAGAGAGAGACAGAGCATGAACGGGGGAGGGGCAGAGAGAGAGGGAGACACAGAATCGGAAACAGGCTCCAGGCTCTGAGCCATCAGCCCAGAGCCTGACGCGGGGCTCGAACTCACGGACCGCGAGATCGTGACCTGGCTGAAGTCGGACGCTTAACCGACTGCGCCACCCAGGCGCCCCTGTGTGTTTGTTTTTAAATGTTTATTTCTTTTTGAGAGAGAGAGCAAGTGGGGGAGGGGCAGAGAGAGGGAGACAGAGGATCCAAAGCAGGCTCCGCACTGACAGCAGCAAGCCTGAGGTGGGGCTTGAACTCACTAACCGCAAGATCATGACCTGAGCTGAAGTTGGACCTCAACTGACTGAGCCACCCGGGTGTCCCTGGACATACTGTGCTAAATAAAATATATTGCAATTAATTTCACCTCCTTTTACTTTTTAAAACTGTGGCTATGGAATACCTGAAGTTACATATGGGACTCACATTCGTGGTTCACATTGTGTTTCTATTGGACAGTTTTGTCCCAGAACATAACTCTGAAATAGCTCACATAATTCATCAATGAGAAAAAAGTTTGAGAACGCAGCCCCCAAAGTGTATTTTTTTTGCTAGAAGTTTACTTTATATACATTAGAAAACACAAAAATTGAAAACAAACACATGAATGGATGTTATAGTATCTTCTTCCCACACCTCAGTGATTACCATGTGTACCCCGGGGATGTATATGTGCCCCTTTGGAAATTGTTACCTTAGTACTGGCTAGCTCTTGATGAGGTAAAGGACCTATTTCTTCATACTCCTTTGAGTAGGGGAACCAGGTCCTTATAATCAGAGAGAAACAACATTACAATAAAAATTGTAACAACACACAGATTAAGCAAGTACAACCAAAGTCAAATATTACAAATGTTGCACCTTGAGTAAGAAAAAAGGCTAGGAGGAGGCTCCCCTCAGTTGCAGCTGTAGAAGTTTGTTCAGAGAGGGGCAAGTGGAGGAGGGGCCAAGTGAGAGGCAGTGAGATCCAGCCCCCCCCCCCCCCCCCCCACCTCCCGAAGCTATCTGTACCCAGGACTTTACCTAGGGACCCCTGGCTGGCTCAGTTGGTAGAGCACAGAGCACGTGACTCATCTCAGGGTTGCGAGTTCAAGCCCACATTGTGTGTGGTGCCTACTTAAAACCGAAGAGACAAAAACAGAACTTTACTTCGGATTACAAAATTGTCAAAGGGTTGAATCAAAGATTATGGGGGAAGGACTAAGGTACACCCTAGGTTCTGCTTAGTATCTTGTCTCCCCTCCTCTGTACCCCACCCCTTACAGTGAAGAGGAACAGGCTCTGAGTTTCTAAACGTTCATTCAGAAGAGAAAGGATAGAAGAAAGTAAGGAAGGAGCCAGTACTTACGTCATTAGGTTCTATGAGCAGGGGCCATGGAGTCCTGCTCCACATAGGGCCCCCAGGGGCAACAAGACCTTTCTGATGAGAAGTGTAGGGAGATACTAAGGTTTGAAGGCAGCAGTGAAAGAAAGACTCCTCTCTCCAACTTTGGACCAAGAACTGAAGAGATCACGGACTTTGACGGGACATGGGAACCTACGTGCGCTAGAGACTGGAGAACCTGCCCTGTGCATTCTAGAATACATGAGATCTTCTGGGACTCTTGAATGACCTTAGGGAGACGAGGATTCCAAATCTTGACTGAGATTAATTTCTTGGCAGTAGAATGATTTGAAATAGAAATGTGGCAAGTTTTTAATGAAAAATATCTTAATTTATAAATGTACACAGTTACATAATTTGAAACATCAAATAGAAGTGAAAATAAAAATCCCTCATCCCACCTCCACAAGGTAGATTCCTACTTCCCAGGAACAACTACCTTCAACTTTTTTAGCTGTTTCTTCCCACATTTACCTCCATAATTCTAAATAAGGTATTCATATTACTTCTGAAGTTCTTGAGTTTTAGATATTACCTAAGGACTTCTCACTATGGAAGATGAAAGTTCAACTCCTTTATGCGCGCGCACACACACACACACACACACACTTTACCTTCCCTCCTTCCTTCCTTCCTTCCTCTCAATATAGTTATATCACAACTGCACAATTTTGGTTATTTATAGAGGATTTACATTATTATGACTATTCCAGTTTTATTTACAGCAGAGCCAATTAATAAATTATTTTCCTTTCTTGAGTGATTTTTTTCTAGGGTTACCTAAAAAAACCCCAAAACTTTGCTTAGTTTTCTATTTACCTATTCGTCACTCATTCATCTTCAAACTTTCTCACTACATACTAGGGCTCTCTAAATATGTTCAAACGTTAGGCAGTGTGTCATTTTCTGTCATTTCTCATTCTCCTGCACTAATGTGGCCTGAAACATGCTTGTCATCTGGGGGTTCCCTTCCACATCAGTCTCATCTTTCTGTCCTTTGTCCTCATCTCTGGCGTTTTGTTGCTGCTTTTGTTTGTGCTTACTTTACTCATTTACTTCCCTTTTTTTTAAGTTTATTTATTTTGAGAGAGACACAGACACCACAGGTGTGGGAGAGGCTGAGACAGAGGGAGAGAGAGAATTCCAAGGAGGCTCTATGCTGCCAGTGCAGAGCCTGATGAGGGGCTGAACTCACAAAACCGTGAGATCATGTCCTGAGCTGAAATCAAGCATTGGATGCTTAACTGACTGAACCACCCAACGCCCAGGTGCCCCCATCTTAATGAAGGTTCAGAAAGATGCAGATATCATTTTTTCAGGATGTGTGCTTATTGGGTAGTAGGAATGTGACATTTCCCAACCTCACTCTTGTAGAATAAAAGTCATAGCAGCCACACAGGAATAGCAGCACTTGAAAATCAGGAGCAATCCAATACCAATGACACATTGAAGAGAAGTTCCGTCTCCCAGTTGGAGCTGACTCCAGCCATCTGCATGACAGCTGGACTTCACAGAGGAATGCAGAATCCTCCTAAATTCTAGTAGCACACAGAGTTTGCTCTATAAATACCAGATTTAAGTAACTCATAACAAATTATCTTGTAAGTTTCCAAAAAGTGGCTCCTAGACATATTGCGAAGTAAATGCTGATGTGACTGTGGGTCATTCATCTCTAAGAACCAAAGCAGCTCCTATGGCCAAAAATAGGGCATTTTGGGCAAAACCAAACTATAATAGATTGAGGTACTGAAAATGCACTAAAATCCATGAGTTCATAAGGATGCAAAGATTAAAACTTAAAGTATTCCTTGGTCATCTGTGGAAGATGCTTATCATCCTGAAAACTGGTAAATAAAAGGCAAACATCCTGCCTTCCCTGAAAAACAAAAAACAAAAACAAAAACAAAGCACCCGTACCTGAGAGTAACCAATAGATAATAAAAGGGAGAGTTCTTTTAAAAACACATTCTAGCTAATAAATGAGGAAGGAATAGATGATATTACAACCTTTAGTGAAATAATGAATCCAAGCAATGTCCATCAATGGCCTGTTAAATCATTTGTTGAAAACTGGTGAGGAACTCGAGAATAGATGGATCAGGCTGACAACGCTTGATCAGCTGAAAACACTGATTGATCTTAATAGTACAGAAAAGAGAGACAAGTAGACATTATGTGTCTCATGTGCTGTAAATAGGAAGTATACACCACTGCCAATAAAATATTTTTGCCAACAAATCATACATAATCTGATCAAAGTCTCTAGATTTTACTACCATTATCAAGGAAAAGAGAGGGAGCAGGTACATGAAAAATGAACATTATAGGGATGCAGTCAATAAAATCATCAAGAATCAGAATATAGAAAACTGTACAGGGCAAATGGCAATTTCTTCCACAAATAGATTGCAAAGTAAAAGGCATACCTATAGACTAAAAGACTCAAGAAATACCCAAGTGTAGTTTGTGGATCTTGATTCAAACATATCAACTATAAAAACAAGCAAACAAGCCTTTACCAGAAAACCAGGAAAATATGAACAGTGACTAGATACTTGATGGTATTAAGGAATCGCTGTTAATTATTTAAGGTATGGCACTGGTGCTGTGATTATGTTTTAAAAGAATTTGTTGTTTGGGGTGCCTGGGTGGCTCAGTTGATTAAGCATTTGACTTCGGCTCAGGTCATGATCTCATGGTTCATGGGTTCAAGCCCCATGTCAGACTCTGTGCTGACAGCTCGAAGCCTGGAACCTGCTTCAGATTCTGTGTCTCCCTTTCTCTCTCTACATCTTCCCCGCTCATGCTCTCTCTCTCTCTCTCTCTCTCTCAAAAATAAACATTAAAAAAAATTAAAAAAGAATTTGTTGTTTACAGGTACATATCAGGGTAAAGAGAAGTTTATTTTTTTGCCTTCCTTGTCCCAACTATTATCCCACGGGATTGGCTTTCTTTACAATGGAGTCAGAAAGCTAGTGTAGATGCCCAGGCCCCTTCTGGCTTGTCACAGAGCCCACTCTGTGTGGGCCCTTGGAGTCAGTCTGGGTCTTCAGAGATGAGGAAGATCTACTGTAGCTGGCCACTGTGAAAGGTAATAATTGCTGAGTGTGAAAATGTGTGCCAGGGACAGTGATGGGGAATATTGGGGTTATGGTGAATTCAGGAGCACATGTTCTATCTGAAAGCATCCAAATTCAATGACACATAGAAAGGGAGAGAACCCTGGAGACTGAAGGGCATAGGTCTGAGCTATATTCTTTTTTTTTCCCCCCAGTATTTATTTATTTATTTATTTATTTATTTATTTATTTATTTTTGAGAGAGAGAGCAAGAGAGCACACAAATAGGGGAGGGGCACAGAGAGAGGGAGACAGAATTCCAAGTGAGCTCTGCACTGTCAGCACAGAGCCTGATGTGGGGCTGGAACTCATGAACCATGAGATATGACCTGAGCCGAGTCAGATGCTTAACTGACTGAGCTACCCAGGTGTCCCTAGGCCTGAGCTATATATATTCTTCAGTCAAATTCAGGATCCCCGCAGCAGACCTGAACCTTAACCTATACTGGAGCTGAATCTAGACTTTTCTTGGCCGTACATCCATCCCTTTGACAGCCAGTAGAGAACGCTAGTGCCTAATCAGAGTGGGTTAAAAAATATTTTGCTTATCAAACTGACACAGCAGGAATGGGGAGGAAACGCACTACCAGGAAAAAGTCTGTCCCATAGGGAGCCTGTCTGTGTTGACCTAATGATAAGAATCTGTACACCAGGGTGTCAGCCAGACAGGAAATCCATCCTGGTGGAGAGTCAGAAGTGCCCCAGTCAGGACTGACAGGTTGTGGCCACATCGACTGGCTCCAAAGGGCATCCTTTATACACACAGGCAAAGGGCACGTCTAGACTTTTTAGTCACCAGAGACTTTCCTGGACGCTACAAGGGAGTAAAGGGCAGTGGGAGGAGAATTAAGGGTCTAGGAAAGAGGCAGGGAACTTCTTTCCTCCCTGTGATTGGTTGATTTTTATTCAATTTAAAAATAATTCTGAGATTCTCCCTAATTATTAGAGAAATATCTGTGGTCAGAAACTATTACAAAAAACCAGGATTTGGGTATGTTTTAGGATCTTGCTGATTTGCTGATAGGATTATTAACTTATGTGGTGGGTTAGTAGGAAGGCTGACTGTATCAACTTCTGCATTGTCAAGAACAAATACTTACTGAGAGTACCACGTAAAGGAACCATACCAAACCCCATGGGAGATGTCGACACGAATAAGACGCAGTTCCTGCCCCACCAGATCTTTTAATACAGATGATGATCTAAGATCATAAAATTACATTCTAATACATAATATAAGTATCAGCCTTTCCTGAAAGGCTGAGATAGACAGGCCAAGCTTCACAAAAGATCTGGGAATTGACTCTGGCTTTGAAGGGTGGCCCAAATTTTAGTAGATGTGAAAGGGAGAGAATACCTTCTTCCTATCTTTCACGATGTACTAGATGTTTCTAGTGCCTGCTTGTTTGCATTCCCTCTAAAGAAGCTGTCTTGCTCAAACGTTCTTCTAGGCGGTCAAGTTTTAATGCCCATGACCCCTGTTCCAGCAAAGTAGGTAAGAGATGGTTACATGACCCACAGAATGTCACTCCCAGGTGTGGCCTGATCAGCAAAGCCCAGCTAAGAAAGATATTCTGAGCCTATGAGAGTCTCCTTCTTAACAATGTAAAGGTTGAGATATGAAAAGAGAGCAAATGAAAGGATGCCATTGTGTCAGTCAAAGTTATGATATGAAGGTGGTACCAGGCTATCTAGGAGCCTGAGGACTTTCTGGTTCCAGTTATGGGTGTCTTTATAATCTTCTACCTCTAAGTGATTAGAAGTAAATGGAATGGATATCTGTTTAACCAAATTATCCAATTAAATTATATGGACAAGATGAATGGAAATACTAACTTTTTGCCCTCTCTCTCAGCTTTGAGACTCTCTTCGTACAAATACCTTGAAAGTCGTCTTACTATTTATAAAGTAGACATTGCCCTTACATTTGCATGTGACAGGAACTGATAAATGGTGCAAGTTAACCAGAACTTCCAGTTTCTCTTTCTCTTACTTCGAACTTTTCTCTCTCCCTCCCTCCTTCCTTGTCTCATGGATGAAATGAGAAGGAGAAATTGGAGGTGGGAAATAAAATCAAGACAGATATATAGCCAATACACAACTGTAGCTGGACATTGCTACAGATCTGATTCTGAGCTCGTAAGGAGCCGGGGGAAAACCTGGTTAATAACAAGCTTTTTAGTATTTTAAGACAGAAGTAAAGCAGTCGGGGCCCAGCAGAAATATCTGTATGGGTCCTCATGAAGGAAACACCACATCATCCTCAACCAATAAATGGCAGGTGACTCTTTCTTAGAATATCCATTATACAGAAAGGGCAGAATACCAAATCCTACTAAGGAAGGGAACTCTCCTTGTTTTAAGTATGAACATTGATGGATGAATTTGAACCCAGGAAAGGGGGGGAAAATATAACATGCCTAGAGGAGTGGACGGCCTTCCAGTCCTCCAGGAAATGTTTGATGAATAGCATTCCCCACAACTGTGCTTCGATAAGAATTAAAAAGCAGAGAGGTTATATCATGAAGGGCAGAAATTGGATACAGCTGATTAACGGTAGATGCATATTTCTGACATTTTGATATGTGGACAATCAACAGAGCAGGTGTTATGGCTGGCATCATTTTCTGGAAGCAAAGAGACAAACCTGGAGAGGTGACACCAGACGATCTTCTGGCTTAGGTAAAGGTCTCAACAGAACATCTGTGCAGGTGTGGGGTTGGTAGAATCATAGAGGCCTGTGGGAGACTGGACTCATTTCCTATTTATTATGGCCCACCACGATCTCAGCAGTATGTATTTCATGGAGGGCCTTAGAGGTCTGCTTCAGTATGGATGATTGTTTACAGCTAAATAATTCTGCAATGTTTATTGGCAAGTTGTTCTCCATTAGCCTGAAATTATGGTAATGTAGTATTTATTTTATCTATTTTTAAATGTGTGAAACATACCAAATGCCTGGCACTTGTCCATCCAGGAGAAAGTGACTAAAGCACATGAGGAAAATATTATATAGAGCTTTATTTGACAAGCTGATTTATTTAAAAATCAACAAGGTGGCTAATGGAACTTCAGGGTAGTAATTTCACATTTATATTAACCTTTAATGAGCCCATGTGGTTTCTTTAAAATCTATATTACCTGTGTAAAGAAAACCTATTCATTAGAAATCCCGTCTCTGATTTTGGTAACACAGCCAATATTCATATCCCACAGAGGCCAATTCTAGTGAGCTTTCAAATCCAAGATATTTAACTTTGTGAATATAAGACTTCATTATCAACGGTTATTTCCCATGCTGTCAGTTGAAAGAATATGTTGACCACCTACTGTAACTAATTTAACTGGTAAATGGTTGAGACATTAATGGATAAAACAACAGTGTTGTTAATATTTTCTTATGAAAATAACTTCTATATTTACATTAGGCATATTTGCAAATAATCATTTTATTGCTTGAGGTTTTAATATATAACTTTATAATTTATTTATACAAAGAAAAATGTATATGTCAAGTCTAATTGCTAGTTCTGTATTTTTCTGTTAAATTGTAAAAGGAGAAGGTGTAATTGGCCTAATTAATTAGTATCAACCTTTCCAGGCCAGGCCTTTTGGGTCAGGCTAAGTCTAAAAGTTATTGGCCAGCCTATGATTCAGGTCCCCATTCCTGATCCAGTCAGTGACTGCCCTTTGCTCAAGGAATAGTCTAAGGCCACAGCAAAAGACTATGAACACGGTGGGTTCTGTTAGAAGAGGATGGAGAAGTTGCTGGCATCATGATTGATGTGTCTCATATCAGAAGTTTCCAATCTTTCTTCTTTTTAAAGTTTATTTATTTTTGAGAGGAAGGGTGAGCAAATGAGCACGAGTAGGGGAGGGGCAGAGGGAAACGGAGAGAGAGAATCCCAAGCAGACCCCACACTCAGCATGGAGCCCAGCTCGGGGCTCGATCCCATGACTGCGAGATCATGACCTGAACTGAAATTGAGAGTAGGATGCTCAACCGACTGAGCTACCCAGGCGCCCACCCAATCTTTCTTTATTGTAAATAACACTGACGTACATCCTTGTTTTATATCTTTTCATGCTTGTCCATTACTGTTAGAAGAAATTTCTAGAAGAGTAACTATTTAATTTTTTTAATGTTTATTTTTGAGAGAGAGATAGAGTGAGCGGGGGAAGGGCAGAGAGACAGAGACACAGAATCCAAAGCAGGCTTCAGGCTCTGAGCTGTCAGCACATGAATATTTTTAATTTTGCTACTTATCCTGCCTTAGTCTCTTGCTATTTCACTTCCTGAACACCAAGAATATAATACTCCTCTCCATGAGTGTAAACATATAAGAAATAAAAGTTTTACTTCTGTAATCAACTCACAAAAATGATCGAGCCTTACCACTTTGCTCTTTTTCTTGTTTTTCTGCAAATCTGTTATGAAAGAACTTTAGTGTTATATTTTGGGAGGTATTCATATCTCTAGAATTTTTTTTTTTGCTGCAAGAAAAGGCTAGAGCTGCTTGCCTAGTGCTAGGGAGACTAGAATCCAAGAGAGAGAAAAAGAGAAAAGTCCAGGTGCTTTTTTTTTTTTTTTACTTAATTTTGCAAATTTTGCAAAAGATTAAAAAAACAACAATGACAATAACCAAAAACAAAAACCAAAGTGCCCTCAGTGTGGTGGGACAGCTGACAGAGTTTGCAAAGTGGGTCTGGTTGTTGTTTCTGGAAAGGGTGCACTTGTACTTGTCCTGTCTGCCCAACTGGCTGGTCTGAGTGTTTCTGCTGCCACAGCTGTCCCTGGTCACATTTCAGGTAGAAGAATTCTTCCCTCTGCCTTTCCTGTGTACTTCCCTTGGGGTACAGCTCCTCAGACTTGAGAGGGCAGAGCTGTGCCTGGACGTTTATTCAAAGTGCTGATTCCTGCACTCTAACCCCTGAGATTCTATTTTGGCAGTTCTGGGGCCCAAGAGTCTAGATTTTTAACAAGTTCCCCAGATGACTCTGGGGCAGGTGCGTGGTAAACCCCACTTTGAGGAAAATTGCTGTAGGGACTTAATGGGTACCTTTTGGGTGTGAGGAAATAAAAAGTTTTCTACTTAACAAAATTTTCCTCTAAAAAATGATTATGCTGTCTTTGTTTCAGTAAGTCAGATCTCAATGCATTTTTTTGAAGATTTTATTTTAAAGTAATCTCTCCACCCAATGTGGGGCTTGAACCCACAACCCCAAGATCAAGAGTTGAATGCTCCACTGACTGAGCCAGCCAGGTACCCCAGATTTGGACACATGTTTTTTTTTTTTTTTTAATGTTTATTCATTTTTGAGAGAGAGAGAGAGAGAGCAAGCAAGGGGAGGGGCAAAGAGAGAGAGGGAGAAACAGAATCTGAGGCAGGCTGCAGGCTCTGAGTTGTTAGGACGGAGCCCAACGTGGGGCTTGAACCCACAAGCCGTGAGATCATGACCTGAGCTGAAGTCAGATGCTTAACCGACTGAGCCACCCAGGCGCCCCTGGACACATCTTAAAGATGTGTTTCCCCAGTACTTCCTGAACAAGAATACTGTTGCCCTTGCTTTCTTTTACTATCCATCCTTTTTAATTAACTTATGTGTCTCACAGTCTTCCATTCATAACCCCTATGGTTCTCCTGTTCTTATTGGCCCATGCCAGAATCCACTGAGGAACTCTAGAGTTTCTTCTGACTCTACTTTAGGAATTAATATTTTGAGGACAAATTCCTGGGACAGGTCAGGTATTGTGTGGGGAGGCCATTTGGCTGTCTGCCAGGTACAGACCCAACTGACATTACCTGGCTTAATTAGAACCTGGTTCTTTGCCTAGAAGCTTCAGAGGCTTGATTTTGTCAACAAACAAGATTGGATCTGGTCTGTGAACAGGTTCACTTTAGCCAAACTCCCAGCACCTGGTGCACAAAATCAGCATGGAATGCACTTGTTTACAGTTAGCAAGGAACTGGACATTTGCATTGACATGGACCTCTCGCCACAGTACAGTGGTTTGGGAAACTCAGTTAAACCCAGAAGTTCACTTCATGGCTAAGAAGTCAGAGTAAGGGAGGTTAAATACAAAATTTGCTTTCTGGATACATTGAGGCTGATGCATTCATTTCTACAATTGAGATAGGCTTGCTAATCTTGCTGACCAGTTATACCTTCTGAGGGATACATTTATTTTGCAGGTTTATTTTTTTATTTTTTATTTTTTTTCAACGTTTTTTATTTTTATTTTTGGGACAGAGAGAGACAGAGCATGAACGGGGGAGGGGCAGAGAGAGAGGGAGACACAGAATCATCGGAAACAGGCTCCAGGCTCCGAGCCATCAGCCCAGAGCCTGACGCGGGGCTCGAACTCACGGACCGCGAGATCGTGACCTGGCTGAAGTCGGACGCTTAACCGACTGCGCCACCCAGGCGCCCCTGGCAGGTTTATTAATGCAATCAGGTAAACCTTTTTTTTTTTTTCTTTGAAGACTTTATTTTTAAGTAATCTCTTCACCCAAGGTGGGGCTCAAACTCACAACCTCAAGATCAAGAATCACACGCTCTACCAACTGAGCCAGCCAGGCACCCCGGCAGTTTTACTCTGACCAGAGAACCATTTCGTGTCTTCAAAGCGTTTTTGCCCCTCTCTGCTTTTCTTCTTCTTTCCTTCCCTTCTTTGTTTCTTTCTTCCTTTTTGTTTGTTTTACAAGTAATTCTTATTATCTTTTTCTGTCTTAATCTTGATTGGGAGGTAGGGATACAGTGTACAATGACTGGGTCAGGCGCTTCACAGTTGTTCCCTAGTGTTTCTGCACCACTCTCAGGTTTCTTTTGATTCTCATCTTGACACTGCAAGCCAGCTTCACTATTTGTGTCTTGTCTCTCCTAGAGAGTTATGCGGCCCATTATGATAGTCACTAGCTACATATGGTGGCGATTTAAACTTAAATTTATTAAAATTAAATGAAAATTTTCTGTTTCTTAGTTGCGTTAGCCACATTTTAAGTGCTCAACAGTCACATGTAGCTATGGGCTTCTTGTTGTAAGGTACAGTGTACATACAGAACATATCCATCATTGCAGACATTTCTATTGGACAACACTGGCCTAGAGGCCCCTGAGTTTAAAAAAAGCAAGACGTTCTTTAAATATATATATATTTTAATTTTTTTAACATTTATTTCCTTTTGAGGCACAGGGAGACAGAGCATGAATGGGGGAGGGTCAGAGAGAGAGAGGAAGACACAGAATCCGAAACAGGCTCCAGGCTCTGAGCTGTCAGCACAGAGCTCGATGCAGGGCTCGAACCCACGAACTGCAGGATCATGACCTGAGCCGAAGTCGTAGGCTTAACCGAGAGCCACCCAGGTGCCCCTCTTTAAATATTTTATATGCCAAAGGCAAAAAAAGGTGGGGTGTTTTTAACCTTTCTTTCTTTCTTTCTTTCTTTCTTTCTTTCTTTCTTTCTTCCTTTCCTTTCCTTTCCTTTCCTTTCCTTTCCTTTCCT
Organism: Panthera onca; assembly: GCF_046562875.1. Lineage (NCBI taxonomy): Eukaryota > Metazoa > Chordata > Mammalia > Carnivora > Felidae > Panthera > Panthera onca. Next base: position 95,732,508 of record NC_138347.1, on the reverse strand, counting down.
TTCCTTTCCTTTCCTTTCCTTCTTTTTTTCTTTCCTTGAGGAATCTAAGTATAGCACAATTTGCCAGTTAAAACCAAGTCCAGTGAAGTGTAAAATTGAAGTGGGTAGCTCTTTCTGCCACTACTCCATCCTTCCACTTTTTTCTGACTCTTTTGGTTGCAAGTAACAGAAATCTACTCTGATGAGCTCAAGCAAAATAAAGGGGATTCAGTTCAAGTTTGCAGGAGCATCCAAGGACAGGAGTACAGCTCAGCATGGGAACAAACCGGAACCTAAGACTTGAGTCTTATCAACACTCTATCTGCTCTTCTCTTTACACCTGCCTCATTTGGGTTTCTCCAGGCAGATTGGCTTACACTTCTTTTCCACTCTGTGATACAGCAAGTATGACCCCCAAAAGCTCCAGCGTTTATATTTTCTCCATTCAATACACCAGGCAGGCTGAGGCTAGACTCTTTCCGCGCCCATTCCAAACACCTCTGGGAAGATGTTCATTGGCCTAGGTGTCTGTTCCTGGTCCAGTTGGCTATGATTGCAGGGAAGCTTCACAAAGACCTGCTGTTGTGGCCATGTGGTTCAGAGAGTGGGACATGAGCCAGGAAAAGACACAGAGCTAGGCAGCCAACCCTATGGGAGGCCACTACAATTGGTGGCCCAGTGCTCCCTGCTTTGGTCCTTTACCTGAGCTTTCCCTCCCTGAGCTATACCATGAATACATTCTGTTTCTACATCCTCCTCTAATCAAAGTTTCCCTGTATACCATTATAAAGGGATTCTGCTTGGTGACCAATGAATCTGATAGAGACAGCAAACCATAGCCAAGATTTCAGATAAACCCAGAATATCAGTTTTCTCATCTGATAAGTGGGGGTAATATTGCCTAACTTGAGAACATTGTTGTGAGATTAATTATATAATAATAATAATTAGAGATTAATAGTAATAATGTTTATTCTTTTCCATGTAATACTTTGCAGTTTAACCTGGATACTAATGAAAATAATATATCATGGGAATCTCAAACACTATGTCAGAAAGGCAGTGGGGGTGATAGAATCTTTAGTGACCCTCAAATCATGTAACATAAACCTTAATCCTATTTTTTATATCCAGATTGAGCTTACATAAGATTCAGATTTCAGTATCATGTATAGTCTTTTTCACAATTTGAATGGAAGGATCTGCCTAGCTGTATAATCTTGAGCACAACCCTGTGCTAGTTTCTTCATCTGTAAGATGTGGATAATAATAGCCACTGTCCCATAAGGTTGTTTTGAAGATTAAATGAGCTATACATAAAATACTTAGAACAGAGCCTAGCAATAGTAAATACTATATAAATGTTAATATTGATTATTATTCTTTAATGCATTGTTTCTTAAACTGTAGGTTGCATGCATTAGTAGTGAACTGAAATAAAAAGAAACAGAATAGAGGAGAATAGACTATCAGAGAGCGTTGCCCATAGTAAGGTAAGTGTAATTGTGGGTTGTGATAAATATTCCCCAATGCTTGGTACATTGCTACCTACCCTGTAAGTTTCAATATTTGGTCTTTTTTGGCTATTTTGAATCAGTCCTTATAGCTTATGAAAGTGAGCACCAAGAAGAGTGAGAAAACGAAGAATGGAAACTCCACTGATGTGGGTGGGTCAGATGCATTTTGTTCTGCCACTGATCAGCAAAGTGGTTTGGCTCATAACTTAAACTCTGCCTCAACTTCTCTTTTGTTAAAAAGAGAATTTCTTGTATGTATCTCATAGGAAAGTGTGAAGCACTTTGAGCTACTTAAAGTCTAGTACTACAATTAGACAACACCTCTCACCTTGCGGGTTTCAAATCATAGCTTAAGCGGCAATATCATAGGGCTCATTATGACTTTTTTTTTTCTGCAAAAGAGAAAAGTTCTCTGATTTGTAGTAAGTCAAGCTTTGCCAAACTTTCTAAACACCCATGAAATTCCTAGAATTGACAATGAAATACATTTAATGTGTCTGTTACATTGATTTTAGAGATGGTTGCAATTTAAACACTGAACATTCAAACATTTCTAGCATGATCTTTCTCTGTTTTGCCCTTTCTGGCTATTCCTTTTTGCATTCCTCCTCTTACTTCGCTTTCAATTTCACAGAGCCCAAGTTAAAACCTGAAAAAAAGAAGTGTTGTGTAACAGTATTCAGGAAGAAGAGGTTAATAGTTTTTAAGCATCTGGTTTCCATCTTATTTAAGGCATGAAAATGGGGATTAGGATCTTGAAGATATAGTATTGATTTGGCAGATAAGAGGAGAAAGGAGCCTGGAGGAGAAAACCTAGTCAGTGAGGGGAACTTTGTACCAGCAGGGACAGTAACATTAAACTAATATGGTGCTTAAAGGGTACTGAGGGGTGGGGGTATGGTAGGTAAGAAAAAGATTAGAGTGCTGGGAGGAAGTTAAAGATAATCATCATTGTCACAATTCAGACGAGTAGAAATAAGTAAAAAGCTACAGAAAAAAATGAGATGGAAAAGGAAATAGTTGAGATTCTTTTATAAAACTGAAGGGACTTGTAGCATTTAATTTGCTGCAAAAAAATATTTCAAACAAGCTTTTTTGTTGAAGATCAAGGAAGAGGGGAGAAGAGGCATTAGAACCATCAAGCTACAGTTGGTTTTTCTCCCTTAGAAAAGAGCACTAGGGAGTATAAACAAAAACACAAGCCTGAGTCTGTGTGCCTGATGAACACTTATTTGACCTTTCTCGCCCCTTCTTCATAAAAATAAAATTAATTTACATTGAGTGTTTGCACTTTACCTTTCTGTATCCTTTTCCTTTCTGTATTCTTCATAATTAATATTGGTAGGTCATTATCAATAGTTGGGTAAATGGAGACACAGAGGAAAGCATTTGCCCCAAACCATTTATCAGGTCACAGGTCAGAATTAGTCTTTGAATTTATAACCCCTAAATTCTTGATTTCTATTATTACCAGAGGGCCATAACTAATGAAGAAGAAATTCTAGACCATCTGGTACCAGTTAGCTTAGATCTTGTAGCTGTACTGCTTGATGGAAGATGAGACGAGTAGGCTCCTCCTCCCCTCCAATCATTTGGAATTTCTTACATGCACGAAGGCACACCTCTCACACTGGTCTTGCTCAGCTCCTGCTGGCAGCCAACAAGATGCGGTAGGAAGCCATTCAAAACCTACCTAAAAGCTATTTACTAACCAATACTCGAGATGGCTTTTCAACACTGATTAAGACCATCCGTATGTGGGAAGTACGACATTCATGACCTCACAGTGCTTATTTTTTCCAAGGATTGTATTCTCTGTGTCCATTTAATTCTGTTTCTGAGATAAAGAACCATTCTCATTTGCTTCAGTGTTTTTTTTTCATGTTATGCAATCAGTTTTACTGATAATTTCTGAAAATGTTTAAGTAGGCCTGCAAAAATCTGGCTTAGAATGAGCCTCCCCATCTGCATCATGTAAATGTACTCTGCTTAGTTTAACTTGTGTTCAAACCTGTACCTTGGAGGCTGAGACCTTGGGAATTCAAGGGCAAAGTGAATTTTAATTTGATACGTTTTGTACTTTGATGAATAATGAAAAAAATAATGCCCTCAAAGCTTGATTGGTTCTAGCTACATTTGCCTGTCACTATTTCTCAAACCATTGTACATAAAATAAGAGGCACAAAAGATCCTTCCCTCAAAAAACAGATTCCCGGGGAAAGCAAATCAAAAGAACAGTGGCGGGGATAATGCGTGTGATTTCTCAAAAGTCTATTTACTGTCCAATTTATTTTGGTTCTTAGGTCTTTGGACATGCTAGCAAGTAATTATTTTTATGGCTGATAAAATGAGTACTAAACATGTATCATTAATTGCAGTTTGGAATCACTTTTTAAAAAATCTGTCATTTTGGTTTCCAAAAATTGTTTCTTCTGGAGAGACATGAGCCAGGTGCCAAGGGTTGACTGGATGCCAAGTCTCAGGACTGTCCAGTCTTCCACACTGTATCTGCAGCCGGGCCTTCTAAATATTCTCCCGGTTAGAAAATCTATCCCCCAGACTCACAGATGCTGTTCTCCCCCCACTGGCTCTGCACAGAACATCATTATCTTTGCCGAGCTTCTGTCTCTATGGCAATAACAGATTGGAAGTGCTGCGGAATTATTCATGTTCAGCAAAGGAGGCAGTCAAGAAGAAGGGGAAGGTGGGGGGGGGGGGGGGCGAGAGGGCACGACCCTGGAGCACGACGATGGGGGCGTCAGGACGGGAACTTGGGAGTGGGGGGAATAAGAGGCTTGTGAGCCTTTGGTAGGCCTTCTGCGAGTAAAAGAGGGGGTAAAAATCTATGAGCACAGGACTGTTCCCAGTCGGCCAGCTCCAAATGTGGACCCCGTAGGAGAGACCTCCAAGCAGTAAAACAAGGAGAAATTGGACAAAAATGGGCGAAAAGGAGCGGGGGGGGTGGGAAAAAGAGACTAAGCTCCAGTCCTCTAAATTCTGTGCAGTGCGACTTGGAGGACTATTTCAGTTCCTGATCTAGCACCGGGGTGGAGAAAAGGGGATTTCTTGGTGTTTCGAAATATGACAGAGCAACTCGGCAGAGTTCAATATGCTAATTGGCTACCCTGGGAACACTGACCAGGAAGACCATTCTGCTCGCCCCTGAGGGTCAAAGCCGAAAGCTCGTACGTCGTACCTTTCCTCGTCTTATCTCCTGTTCCCCTCTGAAACAAAAACCAAATAATAAAAGGCCTTAAGTAAACACTGTAGAAACCTGTAATTTCTAGCTCCCTTTTGGAACCGAGGGAGCAACCTAGTGAGGAGAAAGGGTGGGAGGAGAGAGGCTGAGAAGTAGGGACAAAAATGTTTTCTCTCGGTTTTGCCGGAACTTTGGCCAGCCCTCCAGCCTGGCCGGATGGCGGATGGAGGTCAGCCCGGGGAAGGCGTCTGGGCGGAGGCCGCCCCGGCAAGGCGGGGGCCGCCGAGGTGGGGCGGAGCGCAGGCAGCTGGCAGGGCGGCCTGCGGGCGGGAGGCCCCGTGGGGGCGGGGGGCAGCCCCGGCGCGCCCCGGGGAGCGGGGCCCACACCGGGGGCGCTGCAGGGCGGCCGCCACCCGGCTGCCTCCGGGGCGGGGCGGCCCAGCTGCGGCCTCGCGGGGGGAGGGTCGCCCGTGCCTGACCTCGGGCGGCGGCGCTCTGCCGGGCGGGCCCTGCCTCCGCCCTGCCGGCTGCTGGGGTCGCGCACAGTGCACCGCGCGGCCGCCCTGCCCCCTCTCTCCCAGTCGCGCGGCAGCGGAGCGGCCAGGGCGCCCCCGGGTCTGGCCCGTCACCACAGAGCAGCGGGTGGGGCGGGGGCGGGGCGGTGGCGGCCCCAGACAGCCGGCTGGGCGACTCGAGGAAGGAAGGAGGGAGGGCGGCAGTGGGGGTGGGGCGGGGAGGGAACATCCTGTCTGCGCCGGGTGCACCGCAGACAGCGCCGTGCGCCAGCCGCCCAGACGGCGCGCGAGGCCAGGAGTGCCGGGCGCGCGCCTGGGGGGGGGGGGGAGGGGCGTGCGCGAGGCGACGGGGCGAGGGGGGAGCCCCGAGGAGCCACAATAGGCCAGACGGCGCGCGCGTCCCCGAGGGGCTGGGAGTCGCGAGGGGGCGGTGGCAGCGACGCCGGCGGGCCCGCGCGCGCGGTGCCGCCGCTGGCTCCGTTCCCTTCCCCTCCCCCTCCCCGCCGCCCTCGCTCTCCCCCGGGCGGCCGGAGACGGCGGCGGCGTCTGCGGGAAGCCGTGTGTCTCCGCAGTGACGTGGGCGGGCCGAGGGCTCGGTGACGTCAGAGGGCTGTGTGTAGCGATGTGTGTGGGGTTCGGAGCGGCGCCGGCACAGCCGAAGGGAGCGGGCGAGCAGCGGCGGCTGGCACAGGTGCGGCCCCGGCTCGTGGTGAGGACGCGGCGGGCGCGGCGGGCGGCAAGGGGCGCGCGGCCTTGGGGCAGCCCGACGGCGGTGCCGTGGATAGTGGGGAGTTAACAAAGCTCGTCGAGCTACCTCGGGCGCGGAGGCCGAAGTCGGGGGTCCGGATGCGCGGGTCCCGGGTGGGGTCGGGGCCATGGGGGGCGCAGGGCGGGTGTCCCACGGCGGATCAAGCCTCGCTGACCCTAGGCTGGAAGGGCGCTGCACTTGACCGGAGCCGTCGGGACCCCGGAGACCCGGACGCCCGTCACTCCCCCCACCCTTCCCCAGCCGCCAGTCTGCGCTCCTCGGGGATGCCCCGGGCGTCTGTCGGCGCCCGGCGGCGCGGAGATCCCGGCTAGGCGCCCCACCCGCCCGCAGACCCTTCTCCTTTCTGGCCCCGGGGAGGCGGGGGAGGTGCAGCCTTAGGGGTGCTGGGGTAACACCCGAGAACTTCCTGGGGCGAGGGTACGGGGGTGGATTTCCACAGTCCTCCCCGCGGCCCCCGCAGTGGGGCAGTATTGGGAGGGCACTTGGGGTTGTCCCGAGACCGTGGGTGGGGGTTGGGGGACTCCTCTTTTTCCACTTCCCACTCTCCCCTTGCGCAGCCCAAGGCGTCCCGGCTCCCCTGTCCGCCACTCCGCCCTCCCCCTCGGGTTTGTGATGGGTGGGTGGATTTGCGTGGGCCGAGGATTTCAGAGTTTGGGGGGGCTCCCCCATTGTAGGTCATGCCTCCTGCCCTCTTTCTCGGTCTGCGTTGGCTGAGGTGTTTCTGTGGTGGGCGAAAGTCAGAACATTGGTTAGTGGCCTGGGTCCGTAACCCTTTGGGTCTCTTTTAAGGGACACTGCTGAGAGTTTGGGAGGCAAACATTTTTATTTATTGGATTTCTTTTGGGTGTCCTCTCAAGAAGGAAGTGGAAGAAGAATCTTTTCTTTTCTCCTCTTCCTCCATTTGCATTCTTTGTGAGGTCTGTCTGCCTTGTGTTTTTTGTCCGGAATTAGTCTTGTTAAGGATGGAGATTCCCAGGAGTGGAGTCTATAGCTTTTGGCTTCCATTAAGCAAATTCACTAACCTTTTAAAGGGAAAGTTAATTTTTGCCTACAGTCATTCCAGAAAAAATAGCGTACACTGGGTGAATTAATGCCCTTAAAATTGTAAGTTAGGTACATATGGTAGATATGTTAGCACGTATCTGATTTTTTTGGATGAAACTGGCATTTTTTAAAATTAAGAGATGAAGTAATGGATTATTATAGTTCAAATGGCATAACTGGGAAAGACTCTGGTACTTAGTTTTAGGTGAGATGATCTATTTAAGGTTCTTCTATTCCCTTTTCAGGGATGTTATTGCTCCCTTTACCCATTCTACAAATTATTTTCTTGTTTAAATGAAGTTCTTCTAGTTAACTGGTGTTAGATTTAAAGAAATCGCTCAAGTGTCACCTTTGGTAAAGTGAACTCAGTGTAAGATTAAGAAACTAGTTTCAAACTGACCCTTTGGCCTCTGAGCAAATTCAAGTATAACTCTCCCTCACTGCTCTTCTCTTCCAGATTAATTAAAAGAAGAATGAACAGTAATCCATGAAGATAACTGGGCAATTTTTCTTTAGATATCATTTTTAACTGTAGAAGTTCAAGTGGAGTCAGAGGCTCTTCTTACTGTTTTTGAGGATTTCTACAAACCTTCAGTTGGTCAACACAGACCAACAGATCATCACTTTTAGAGAAGATACTGTTTTCTTTTCCTTTTTTTGGTGTCCTTGGTGCCAAAAACTAAATTTGGGTGCAACATTTTGATTTATATTTGTGTCTAGGTTTTATGACACAAGTAATTGCATAAACTTTTCACATGTTTTGCTCCAAACCAGACCAAACCATTGCACTGAATCTGGACATTCCGAGTTGAGAGAATTGATAAGTTTATTTTAATGCGTCTATTTGAAGAGTTAAGAAAAAAGGCTTCCTCAGAGGTGTGCCTCTCAAAATTATATTCTTTATTATTAGGGACAAAAGACATTTTATAGCACTAGCAGTGAAATTATACCAGAGTATAAGCAGAACCAAATAAAACTAAAATCTCTTGAGTAATTTAGGGAGATTTCTCTTTGGAAATTTAAGTTTTCTGTGAGAGTAAGCTAGTATAAGTATTGATATACATTGCTTCTCTCTTGGAATGAGTGACTAAATAACAATGCAAATCTCAGACTTACTTATTTAACACCACAGTTTTTAGCAATGGAAAATCTACAGACAAATTTTTCCTTGGTTCAGGGCTCAAATAAAAAACTGAATGGGATGGGAGATGATTGTGGCCCCCCAGTGAAAAAAATGATGACAGACGTTCCTGCAAATGGAAAAATGATGATGAACAAGATGCCAACAGTAAAGAAGGAACACTTGGAGGACTATGAAGTGCCAATGGAAACCGATGGGGAGCACGTCAAGCGAACCTGTGCCTCTGTGCCAGAACCTTTACATTTAAATCCCAGTTTGAAACACACTTTGGCACAATTTCATTTAAGTAGTCAGAGCTCTCTGGGTGGACCAGCAGCATTTTCTGCTCGGTATTCCCAAGAAAGCATGTCACCCACTGTATTTCTGCCTCTTCCATCTCCTCAGGTTCTTCCTGGTCCACTGTTCATCCCTTCTGATAGCTCCACAGAACTCACACAGACTGTGTTGGAAGGGGAGTCTATTTCTTGTTTTCAGGTTGGAGGAGAAAAGAGACTCTGTTTGCCTCAAGTCTTAAATTCTGTTCTCCGAGAATTTTCACTCCAGCAAATAAATACGGTGTGTGACGAATTGTACATCTATTGTTCACGGTGTACTTCAGACCAGCTTCATATCTTAAAGGTCCTGGGAATACTTCCATTCAATGCCCCATCCTGTGGGTTGATCACATTAACTGATGCACAAAGACTATGTAATGCTTTATTGCGGCCACGCACTTTTCCTCAAAATGGTAGTGTACTTCCTGCTAAAAACTCATTGGCCCAGTTAAAGGAAACTGGCAGTGCCTTTGAAGTGGAACATGAATGCTTGGGCAAATGTCAGGGTCTGTTTGCACCCCAGTTTTATGTTCAGCCTGATGCTCCATGTATTCAATGTCTGGAGTGCTGTGGAATGTTTGCGCCCCAGACATTTGTGATGCATTCTCACAGATCACCTGACAAAAGGACTTGCCACTGGGGCTTTGAGTCAGCCAAATGGCATTGCTATCTTCATGTGAACCAGAAATACTTAGGGACACCTGAAGAAAAGAAACTGAAGATAATATTAGAAGAAATGAAGGAGAAATTTAGCATGAGAAATGGAAAAAGGACTCAATCTAAGGCAAGTTTTTTTTTTTTTAATAGTAATTTTAAATAATGGCACTGGTTTACTTTGAAATCAGAAGTCTATATTTAGACTTACTTAACCTGTGTGATGTTAAGAAACTGTTACTGCTCATGCAACAACAAAAAATACTGGTCTTTGTAATGTGTTATGTTTGTATCACACGTTTTAGGCTATAAAGCGCTTTCCTGTGTGTGTGTTCATTTGATCTTTCAAACAGCCTAGTGCAAGAAGTAGGATTATTCCCATTCTACAGATAAAGAGAATGAGGCTCAGATCAAGTGGCTTTCCCAAGATTATATAGACAGGGTGTGGAGGATTTGGGGCTTCTTTGTCAAGTCATGATCTCTTTCTTTTTCACACATCCTGCTTTTTGATGACTAGATCTGTTGTCCTAGGACTCCAGGTAATTTACACTTTGGTGTTATTTCCATTTGCAAATGGTACAATGGCTGGCCAAAACAATTCTGGTTGTGGGCTTCAAACAGCATTTTTCCAAGGTAGATCTAGGATTTCTGACATTGTTTTTATCCCTGGATATTCAGGTTTGATCAATATTCGGAATAAATGGAAAAAACAGGTTTATCGAAGAATTTGTGATTCTGGTAAGAGTTTTTTTTAAAAGAAAGAAATAACTTAAAAAAATTGTGACAGCTAGAATAAATAGATTATTTTAGGCTAAATAAATACTAATATAAAAACCTGTCAGCAAAGAGATCTTATTATTTTTCCCACTGCAATATCTGCTAGGCTAAACTAAGGTCTTCATTCTGAGAGCCTGAATGCCTGGGTAATAAACAAGATTTGGGTTATTAAATATCCAGCTTGTTGATTTGGTTGTTAAATATATTTTTTACTTGATTAAAGTTAGTATAATAGCTACCACTGTTTAACACATTGTGGCAAGCATTGTTTTTGAGCAGTTTCACATATATAATTTTATTTGAGTTGTACAATGAAAGATTGGCCATGTTTCATCTTAAGAATCTAAGTTTTCCACTATTAGTTTTTATTTCTTGAAATAATCTCTACCTTTTCTACTTCACAGTAGAAATGAGTGAAGCGTATTAAATGACCGCAGCTTATTCACAGCAACATTAGAGCTTGGGCTTGAATCTGAGATTTTGGTGTCGTGTGCCTTATTATGGTACCTTTAAGGTTTTGAGGGAAATTTAGTTACAGTTGAGTTTTAAAACTGTGATTTGCTTCTGAAGCTCAAGAAGATAATTTTAGACTCTTAATTCAGGGTAGTTTGCTACTTGCTGCTTCCAAAGGGTCAGCACTCTGAAATTCCTTGCCTGTGGCTACTAGATAAGTTTATATTGTTCATGTGCAGTTATTGACTGATTTTGAAGCAGGATTGACTTCAAGCCACTTCTCAAATTACTGGACTTGCTTACAGCTGGATTGGTCCCATGCTGAAGCTTGTGCTTGGAGATGATCTATATTCTCAAAATGTGGAATGCTCCTTTTGATATTTATGATATCTTGCTCAATGCTAATTAGAGCCCTACCCTTACGTGTCCATAGGTGACCACATTATTTGCTAGATATTCTTACTCCAGTCTTCATTGCTCTGACATAAGCGTTTTTGGGATAAACTCCTTTGCCTGAAGTTCCTCTTCTGTATTTGTGAACAAAAACATCTGAGAACCATGATAAAGATTAGAAAGAAAAAGGTGATGAATTTACTTAACTGAAACTGTATGTGCTAGGGTTTAAGTAAAATTGAAACCATTCTTCATCTGAATGTAGTCCTTTATTGTCTCAGAAATGATTAATTTGAATTCATTTTTTTGGGGGGGAAGGTGTGAGATTTTTTTCCCTCACCTTTTGGCTGTTATCTTTTTGCAGGATTTACTATAATGTTTTTGGTTTCATTTTGGTATTGTTTGCAATTTTATGTGAATTGTAAGCAATGTAAGGGAATTTAAGAAAATTTCTAGCAATGAAATCTTTAAGAAAGAAGACTTTTGGGTTCACATGTAATACATACTTGAGTGGTTGTTTTATTATGCTTATCACTCCATATTTTGAAAATTTAGTCCTGAAGACTTTTTTGAAGGTCTGTGAACAAGGTTTCTTAGATGAGAAACCAGTCCCAGATGGGTCACATGTTCTGGTTGTATAACTGGTGGGTGGTAGAATGAGGAGCTGAATGCAGTTCTTCTGACTTGAAGTCTAGTAATTTTCACTGCTTTTCCCTAAAGCAAACTTTGTAGTACAAACTACTACTGAATTTTGAGAAACATTAACTTCTTATCAATTTTCCTTAGTGTAATGGTTCGTAAACTCTGTGTTAACTTGAATTTTATACTAAGGTCCTTAACAGGGAGGGGGTGCTAGGAGATATCCTTGACTGGGGAACGTTTTTTATTATCTCCTGTGAGTCAGTGAGTTGGTTGCCAAACAAACCAAATAGACCCAGAGGAAGCTCATTTGAAGAAGTCAATACAGGCTTTCTTTTCTTTTTTTTTTTTTTTTTTTTTACATAGAAGAGTAAACTAAATATATTAATATTTTATGTAAAGAACCTTATGTTTAATGTGAATACTAACGTAGTTCAATACGTTTATACATTGTTAATTTAAAGTATTGTTTTAGATTTAAAAACCAAAATTATGAAACTCAAAAGGCAATTGTTTGAAATGTAGCAACTGTTATTTCCAAGGTTGGAAATTATATTAGTAATGATCACCTAACTATTTGCATAACTAATAGCTCCATTTAATTTGCATAGTTAGTAGCTATATTTAGATGGGAGAAGTAAGTGGTATAAGGTCAGTGTTCTAAGTGAAGAACTGGCTCTGTGTAGAAACTAACGGTATATTTTGAAGCCTTTCTTACTCAGGTCAGGACAAGAAATACAACTGGTTTTAGATCTGCCTAGGTGGCTTTGTAAAATGATGTTCTTAAGCAATTTATTTCTTTGTATCGCCTGAACTTTTTATGCTTTTTTTAGAAATATGGCTGTTGTATTATTTATTTGATCTAATTCTGATTTAGTTGCTCTTACATTTTTGTCTATGGAAAAAAGGTTGCTAAGCAAATTGATCATTTGTAAATAAAATTTGAAGGGTGATGTTTAAGATTATTTTCAAGCACATTGGAAAAGCCCACTTGTAGTGATAGGTGGTTCTTTACTCTTACAAAATGTGACAGAAAATCTTTAAGTTAGAGATGGTGTATGCCCTTATATTTAAAAAAAAAAAAAAACATTTAAAATGTAGATTTTTTAACATTCAGAATTGACTACTCTTAGGTAAATAATAATATGGTATTTACTCTGCTTAGGAAAAAAATAGATTATGATGCACATAAATGACCTAAAGATATCAATTTAAACTTTTTTTTAAAGCCTGTTAAACATTTTACTATTTTTAGTTTTGCATTTTCCTTTCAGTTCCTCATTTTTGTAGAAGTCATTGGAATAATAATAGTACAAAAAAATTCTATCTTGTAAACTGTTTTTTTTTCTGTTTAGGAAGTGCATTTCTTAGTCCAATAAGGTAAGGAAATACACTAGAGAAAATGGGCAACTACAAAGAGTAGTGTTGAGACAAAATGTGTTTCAGTAATAATTGTGGCCAATTTGGTGGTAATTTGTTACATCAGTGATATAGTTTGTATTTTGCGATTAACATAAATTTTGATCAAGTGGGGGTAAGGTTAGAATCAGATGAAGTATTTGTGTTCATATGCACGACGAGTATGAATATTTTTGTCTACTTTTCTGAAATTAATAATTGACTTCATGAGTTTAGAGACCCTTTTTCCTGTTTTCCCAGAATGTAGTTTAGTGCTTGGTGCATCAGAGGCAGTCAATGAAATCTTTTTTTAAACTGAATACATTTTTTTTTTTTTTTTTTTTTTTCCAACGTTTTTTATTTATTTTTGGGACAGAGAGAGACATAGCATGAACGGGGGAGGGGCAGAGAGAGAGGGAGACACAGAATCAGAAACAGGCTCCAGGCTCTGAGCCATCAGCCCAGAGCCTGACGCGGGGCTCGAACTCATGGACCGTGAGATCGTGACCTGGCTGAAGTCGGACGCTTAACCGACTGCGCCACCCAGGCGCCCCTAAACTGAATACATTTTTGAAGAACAACACACTGCATTATATTTTAGAATGTTTGGAGTTTTTGGGTAAAATAATGGTTTGATCTGTAAATAAACACCTGTGATTTGCAAATAAACTGTTGAGTGAGAGAATGGAAGCCAGAGCATTTTGGAAGAGTCTAGAAATGTAGGATGGTACTTCAAACTATTATTAAAACATTTACTAATATGTATTTGGGGACTTTTCCTTTCCCCAAACATCTTCTTGACTTACCTGGAATTATGTGAAGACATTTCTAACACAAATGAGATAACTGAGTAATGGGTTCAAATGTATCCCACTCTTAGTTATTTGTACACAGCTGTTATACTAGTTGGATATTTTGTTTACTTACTAAAAATGAAGTATGCAAGAAGAACATACAAAACAGGTCTATTGTAAGAATTATAAGGACATTTCAATGAAATCTTTAGAATGGCTTTGGGAATAGTGCCCCCTTATGGTTTAGGAAATACAGAGCCTATATTCGTTTTTACCATTAAAAAAATGGTAAAACATTTATAAGTATTAACATTTTTAAAAAGGCTGGTGATAAGTTACAACTTTATTCTTTTTGATCTGATAAATGGGAAAAAATTAAGAAACTTCAAGGAAGAAGAAAAAGGGTATACTTGAATCACTGTGTAGGCAGCCAGCAGTGTTCTCATAGCTATGCATACGTTATAATTTATGCCACTGGGAGAACAAGGAAGTAATCAAGAATTGGGTTAATTTCAATTCCTTTAGTATTCTGGGAAAGGAAAGTGTGGAGCAAAACTCATTTTGTTCAAGTAAAGAGATAGAACTAGTTTGGGAATAGCTTTAGTAATGACTGGAAACTATTCTGTCCACATGCAGAATTTTGGTCTAATGAGGGTTCATAAACTTAAAATAACTTAAGGATTTTATTAGACTGTGAAAAGCAAAAAGAAGATATATAATTAAATTCTAAATCTTTTCTTAAGGTGAAGCTTGCTTCATTCACTAAATTAAGTATTACAGTACCATGCTAGGCAGAAAAAGGAATGAATAGAAAGATATAAATTACTTTAAAACTCATACTGATTTCTAGACTTAGAAGTGGGTCACAGAAATATGTACATAAAGACTAAATGGAGGCTCCTTAGGGCAGGACTTTATCTTCTAGTTTTTGAATCTAGAATGTGGTAGATGTTTAATAAAGGTTTGAATAACTGAATGAAGAGTCTTAACTAGCCCTATAAAGTTACCAGTGATTTTTGAGGAGAAAAAGAGGCTTAGTTTTAAAGCAAAGCAGCATTTTGTTTTTACTTGTGGTATTGAATTTGTTTTGAGATTTCAAATAGCCCTAAAAGTGCGTATTTTGTTTATCTTATGGGGACAAGGAATATGAAAGTTTAGAGGCTCACTAAAGATCATTTTGGTAACACTAGGGCTTTTATTCCATATTAAAAGTGTTTTTGTTGTTGTTGTTTTTTGGTGTGGTTATGAAAGCAATATAGGCCCACTGTAGTAAATCCTAAACAAGTGCAAAGAAGAAAACAAAATTTCGTAATTCATAATTTCAACATAGATGATAATTAACACTGGAGTTTATTCCCTTACACATGTAATCCTTTGTAAATCTGTGCAAATGGCCAGTGCACAAGTGTTATTATTAATACAAGACTAGTTGTTGAAATAATACTTGTGGACCAATTCTAGGATCGCTCACTTAGAGCAAGGTTTTTCAAATTGCAGTTTGTCACTCACACAGCCCTTTTCATCTGGGGTTTCAAGAAAGGAGATTTAAGCCCTACAGAAAATGATCGGAGTGATGGTTTCATCATTTCTTCCAAAGATGGTGTATACTACCATTCTCAAAGCTTTGAAGTGAAGTTAATTCATTGCATACAGTGGATGCCTTGGGGCATTTGGGCTTATCTCTTGAGAACCCCAGTTGAGGGCCAGGAGGGTTATGAAATCAATTTAGTGGGTCACCGACATTAAAAAAATGAAGTAGAGTAAAATAAAAAATAGACTACATTGCATATAGTAAAATTAATCTACATAAAAAAATTAATCTTCATTTTGATATTCTCAACATACATTAATTGAAGGCCAAAATGATCTGAGATCATAATTTTTTATTTTTATTTTTTTTAATGTTTATTTTTGAGAGAGAAAGAGACACAGTGCGAGTGAGGGAGAGGCAGAGAGAGGGAGACAGAATCTGAAGCGGGCCCCAGGCTCTGAGCTGTCAGCACAGAGCCCCACGCCAGGCTGGAACCCATGAACTACGACATCGTGACCTGAGAGAAAATTGGACGCTTAACCAACTGAGACACCCAGGTGCCACAGAGATCATAATTAAAAAAATTTTTTATTAATGTTTACTTATTTTTAAGTGACAGACCATGAGTGGGGAAGGCACCATCATAATTTTTTTAAAAAGCACATATGCTGGGGGGCCCCTGGGTGGCTCAGTAGGTTGAGCGACCGACTTTGGCTCAGGTCATGATCTTATGGTTTGTGGGTTTGTGGGTTCTTCCAGCCCTACATTGGGCTCACTGCTGTCAGCTTGGAGCCTGCTTTGGATCCTCTGTCCCCTTCTCTCTCTGCCCCTCCCCCATTCATTCTCTCTCTCTCTCTCTCTCTCTCTCTCTCTCTCAAAAATAAACATTTTTTGGGGCGCCTGGGTGGCTCAGTCGGTTAAGTGGCCGAGACTTCGGCTCAGGTCATGATCTCACGGTCCGTGAGTTCGAGCCCCATGTCGGGCTCTGTGCTGACAGCTCAGAGCCTGGAGCCTGTTTCAGATTCTGTGTCTCCCTCTCTCTGACCCTCCCCCGTTCATGCTCTGTCTCTCTCTGTCTCAAAAATAAATAAACGTTAAAAAAAAATTAAAAAAAAAAATAAACATTTTTTGAAAAAGCATATATGTTGAAATGGGCTGGAAAAGCAAAACCTTAGATTTATACAGATATTTTAGTGAAAAGATGTATGTGACATGGAGATTGATAAGTTATTGTCATATTAAATGAATTGGTCTCTGTAAAATTGCAGTATAAAAATTTTTATTTTTAGGGGTGTCTGGCTGGCTCAAATCGGAGGAACACATGACTCTTGATCTCAGGGTCGTGGGTTCGCACCCCACATTGGGTGTAGAGATTACTTAAATAAATAAACTTATTATTATTATTTTTTTTATTATTTTAGAAGTAGGAACTTAACAGGACTTATATCAGTTTGCTCCTTTTCCTTCACATTGTGAAGGGAGTGGTATCAAACTACTAACTTCACATGGCTTTATTTCCATAAAGGATTTAAGATAATAGTTGCACATTATAAAAACGTGAGCCTTTGCTTTTGCTGTGAGCATCTTTGAGCACTTATTTAAACTTAAAATTGGCTTTGTGAAATAGGTGGTATCTTTCAGTGTGGGGGAGCAGCAGACATTGCTATATCTCCAGAAGATCTATCTGGTTTTGGTAATTTAGTGGAGGTGCTTAGATCATATTGTTTCAGTTTTGCATTAGGTTGATTAATTCTAATAATTACAATGAAGTGAGGCACAAGATTGAGCCTTAAAATCTCTTAAGTAGCTATTTGCTACCTTGTAACACTATTCCTCTTTCAGTTGTTGAAACGCTCATTCACAACATGTTGGAAGTACTGAGGAAACTTGATCCTTCAGTGAGAGATTCAGTTTCTTTCAGTAAGAGTTGTTGGCAGCTGTGTGGTAGGGTGTCTTTGTGTCCTTCTGAAATCATTTATTGACCACTTGAATGCCTTAGTATTATAATAACACAGCAAAAAGGCCCTGACAGGTATATCCACTTTATTCCTAAGGAATTATTGCTTAGCTGTGTATTCAGTCATGTGTTTAGTAAGGTTGCTAGAGATTTATGTTGGGCTTGTACAAAGTAATGTATATTTAATATACATTATCTTTTATTTCTTGTGTAAGCACATCATTAGAATAGTCTGTTAAATTTACCAATCTGCTAGTCCTTTGTATGCATACTGTTTTAGGAATAAATACCACAATCTAAAAATTTACCTCTTATAGCTCTTTCTAAATTCTGTTTTTAAAAATAATTTTTCCACATATTAAAAAAAATTTTAATGTAATTTTTGGAGAGACTTTGGAAATCCTACCAGTATATGTTGAGGATATTATCTGGATTTCTTTAGTTCATCAATATTTGTCATTTGGATTTAATTAAGGGTCATAATATTAATCTGCTACTATAATTAAAAACTAGAGTATCATCTAAAAGCAAAGTTTATTATTGGAGATAAGTCTAGGAATTGTAAAGTGTTGTGATTTTTTTTTTTAAAGTATAAATTGGAATGTTTATATGTGAATAGCGCCGAGTGGGTAGGATTGCTTTTGTATCCAGAAAGTGGTGACTAAAATGTTTATTGTTTTTTGTTTTTTTTTGTAAATGAAATCAAGTTCTCTAAATTATTTGTCATTGTGAGACTAAAAAGCATTGTACTACCAAAAACACAATAGTTCTTTATTAGGAAATGTGATTATTAAAGGATCATATGTATATAACACAGTAAGTTGAAATTTAGAGAAATTTTTATAAAACATTTCCTAATTTTTATTTATTTAAAATTTACTCTTGTGTACATTTTGGGATTGTTTTAATTTTGCTTTCATAGATGTTATTTGTTGTTTTATGACTTAGAGAAAGAATGAAATAATATGTCTGAAAATTTTCCTGTGTTTCAGATGAGGATGCCATCTGTTCATTTCGCGGTAGATAACGGTGGGGAAGTTGGGCGATAAAAGCATTTAAAAATGTTTAGGGCTCTAACTTAAGATACTAAGTGATCTACTTCTCTCCTTTGCCAAGTAATGTAATGAATTCTATTCTGATGTTTAAAAACACCAAGTAAATAAATTCTTCCCACCTTGAAAAGTGAGATAAGAGGTAATACGTGCTCATATCTTGGTATCTAATTTTTATTCCTGATCAGTAGTAGCAACACTGCTGTGCCATTTAATTACATTGTTCTTTTTTTGAAGACCTAATTTGTATGTTGACACAAATGCAGAATAGATGAGAAAATCTGGCATGCCTGTGAATGTTCTGTTGTATAATATGTGCTTTTCTTAATTGTTTTTAACACACAGTTAGGATAAGTTGTTATAAATGTGTTTATGGCTTACCACATGTTAGATAAAATCAAATCCCAACATTTTATCATGGTTAGCGTTGTATATTTCCCCATCATTTGTATTATTTAATTTGTAGGTCTGATTTCTAAAAATACACCCCAGAGACTGTTGGGCTTTCTGGTACTTCATGGAGTAGAAGGATATTGAATGTGAAAGAGACTATCTTCTTTCTCAGTTTCATGGTAGCACAGTAACCCGATAAAAGGCCACCCTGGGAATTAATGAGCTAAGCTGTCATTCAGGATTCATTCAACAAATATTTATTAGTTCCTTCTACATGCCAGGCATGGTGCTAGGTACTGAAAATACACAAAAGTAAAGAAGATGGCCCTTGACCTAAAGCTGCTGTACAAGCAGAGGCTGGATAGCCACTTGTCAGTGATTTTGAATAGGGAATTCACACGTTGGCTAGGGGACTGCACTAGGTGATCTTTAAAGAGGGTTTCTTTAAAATCCCTAGACTGTGATTCTGTTAGTTGGATTGTGTGAGATTAGAAAATAAAATAAAGGGCAGAAATTAGAGAGGGATGGATATTTAAAATGCTAGCAATTCTTTATGGAGGTATCTGAGGTTTAGAGATAATAGAAAATAGAAATATGTATTGGCTTTGGATCATGAATAAAATAGTAAAATTTAAACAAATCAAGCTTTGAAATTGATCAAAATTGAGTCAGATTTCAAGTCAAGGAGTTCAGAACTTGCTATTCAGGAGATTTGAGATTCCAGATATCTATAATAGAAAAAACTTTTGGGGCGCCTGGATGGCTCAGTCGGTTAAGCTCCTGACTTTGGCTCAGGTCATGATCTCATGGTCTGTGAGTTCGAGCCCTGCGTTGGCTCTGTGCTGACAACTTGGAGCCTGGAGCCTGCTTCAGATTCTGTGTCTCCCTCTCTGTCAGCCCTACCCCCACTCACGCGCGCTCTCTCTCTCTCTCTCTCTCTCTCTCTCAAAAATAAACATTAAAAAAATTTTTCAAGAAAAAACTTTAGAAAATGTCTCAATTTTGGTAATTTTAATTAAAAAAAACTGAGAAGCAATTGATATCTTGGGCAGTACATCCAGAATTATTTGGGATATATAACTGATTTAAAGTGGAGCTTTCTTTATTTTCTAAATAATGAGTTTAACAAGCGACTTCTAGAAAAGAAATTCCGATTTAATTGAAGCTGATCTTCAATTTTTTTTAATGTTTATTTATGTTGACAGAGAGGGAGAGTACTTGTGCATGAGTAGGTGTGGGGCAGAGAAGGGGAGAGAGAGAGAGAGAGAGAGAGAGAGAGAGAGAATGAATCCCAAGCAGACTCGATCCACACTCAGCACAGAGCCCGACACCAGGCTTGATCTCATGACCCTGAGATCATACCTGAGCTGAAATCAAGTCGGATGCTTAACCGGGTGAGCCACCCAAGCACCCTAGCTGATCTTACATTTCATTGATTTGTTACAGTGAGCTTATCCATGCTTATTAACACCTTGTCATACAGTGTTTTGGTGAAAAATGTTCTGCCTAAATGAGTTTTCTGGATGATGAAGCTACTCTTTTCAGCACTGTGTTCTTAAAAACTTTAACCTTTTTCCTGAATTCTAAAATGTCTTAAATAGTTTTCAGTCTTTCTAAGTGGTAGGTATGTATGTATACAGTGTAGTATTTATATCTGGTATAAGTTATAGAATATAGTTTATGTCATGTTAACTCAAGACTTTTTAAATATCAGTTTCTGTGCTCTGTTGTGAAGGTAGGGGACAAGTGAGCTTTATTAAATTATTTGCCCTGGTCTGTGATAAAGCCCTTAGATTGTCTTGCTTTTTGAATTAGTGTTTGTGTTTGCATTTTGTAATTCTTCTTAGGCTGTCGATTGTCACCTGGCATCTATTATTTAGTATCGTTGTTACCAGCAATATCCTTTCTAATTTACTTGTAGAACTAAGTTATCTGAGAAACTATGTAAACAAGAGATTGGCTTATTTTATAAATAAACATATGATTTTTGCCTCAGATTCTGAACTTTAGAATTGATCAGGATTGTGAGGTTGTTGTTGTTTTGTTTGTACTCTTGTAGAGAGCCTAGGGTCCCCTCACTGAATACTCAATTCTTAAATCCTTTGAAAATCTCTTTATTTCCCCTAGTCTTGTGGTCTTGTTAGTTTTTCAAATTACTTGTTCATTCTTTTTTTTTTTTTTAAGTTTATTTATTTATTTTGAGAGAAGGCATGCGCTTGAGCGCCTGCAAGCAGGGGAGGAGCAGAGAGAGCAGAAGGCTAGAGAATCCCACGCAGGCTCTGTGCTGCCAGCGGGGCTTGAACTCACTAACCGTGAGATCATGACCTGAGTGGGTCTTCATCTCATGAATCGTGAGATCATGCTTGAGCTGAAGTCAGGTGTCAGATGCTCAACTGACTGAGCCCCTCAGGTGCCTTCCTTGTTCATTCTTAACCAAAATGTTGGCCTCCTACAAATAGAAGTTACCATATTTTTATTTTTGTGGATTAAAAAAATTGTTTTTAATGTTTATTTTTGAGAGAGAGAGAGCGCGCGTGTGTGCGTGCGTGTGAGTGGGGGAGGGGCAGAGAGAGAGGGAGACACAGAATCTGAAGCAGGATCCAGGCTCTGTGCTGACAGCTCAAAGCCTGATGCGAGGCTCGAACCCATGAACTTCAAGATCATGACCTGAGCCAAAGTCAGACACTTAACTGACTGGGACACCCAGGTGCCCTGTCCATGTTTTTAATTTTGGCTTTTAATTGGCCTTAAATCACCTCCTGATTGATCAAGTTGTGTAATGTTTGCTCCAAAAGCTGTTTTCCTTTTCCTTTTTGGCCCATTAACAAAATGGGTAGTGGGTTGTCAGGTTTCTTCTGAGTTTCTTCCCCCATGAGTGAGATCTCCCCAGTCAAACCATGGACAGTTTATGAATTAATTTTGCTTGAATCACAACTGCTTAGCATCTAGAGATCTGTTTCCCTTCCATTTTGTGTAGTTTCTTGGTTCTGAACTGGAATATTGGGACATGAGGCAAAATAGTTTTCTTGGTTTCTTGGTATTTGGTGGCTGTCCTCTGAGTGCTGTGTTTATGAATTATTGGATGATGGCATCATTTCCCACACACTTTACCCAGTTGCAGAAGTGAATGGAGACTCTCAGAGGCAGTGTCAGAAGAATATGAAGCTCTCCTTTTTGTCACATCCTTCTCCTCCTTCACCTCATTCTTAATTCCATTCTCTCTTACTCCACTGGGTTTGTCTGTTAGCCTCTTGTTTTTGTTGCTCACCCAAATACTGCCACCTTTTAGCTCACTCCTCTACCAAGTGAGTCTTGTTCCCCCTTTAATAAGATACTCTTTTCCCACAAGAGCAGGGTCATTACTGTAATTTGAATGGTGGTGGTGGTGGTGGGAGTGGGAGTGGTAGTGAGGAGGCCATGTGAAACAAACCAAATAAGGGAGAAGTTAGTAGCCACAGGTTATTCTTTTCTGTTTCTTTTCTTTTCTTTCTTTAAAAATTTTTTTTTTAATGTTTATTTATTTTTGAGAGACAGAGACAAATCACGAGCAGGGGAGGGGCAGAGAGAGAGGGAGACACAGAATCCAAAGCAGGCTCCAGGCTCTGAGCTGTCAGCACAGAGCCTGACGCGGGGCTCGAACCCACGAACTATGAGATCATGACTTGAGCCGAAGTCGGATGCTTAACCAATTGAGCCACCCAGGTGCCCCATCTTTCTCAGTTTCTGAACCTCACTTTTCTAATGTGTAAAATGGAGATCATGATACCTACTTAATATAAGTTATTGTTAGAATTAAGTAGGATGTATAA
The DNA here is from genome assembly GCF_046562875.1 of Panthera onca. Taxonomy (NCBI): domain Eukaryota; kingdom Metazoa; phylum Chordata; class Mammalia; order Carnivora; family Felidae; genus Panthera; species Panthera onca. The sequence goes on along the minus strand of NC_138347.1, from coordinate 95,710,180 downwards.
AGTTCTTATCAGGTAGATGCTCATTAAGTAGCCAAAAGGGTTTACCTTCTTCTTTGCCTTTATTCACAGGTACAGTTTATGAGGAAGTATGGTTTACTGATAAGTGTTAGGCAAAGTAGTTTAGCTTGGCAAACTTTTGTGGTGCTTGTGTGTTTGTTTTTTTGTGATGTTTATTAGAGATCAGTTGCCTGTGAAAGGAAGGGAGTAGGGGCAAGACTGGGTAGAGGGAAGGTAAAAATGTGCAATGCAATCCCATCACTGTTTCATCCAAGTTGGTAGGGAGCTGTGGAGTGAATAATGCCCATTTGAGTTGTGCCATAATAGGATAAATTGGCTGCTCTTTGGACTCCTACCCCCCTCACATCAGTCACCATATTAGCTGCATGACCCGGCTTTGAGAAATTTCCTCACAAGCATGGGCTGCTCAGGTACTATGCTGAATTCTTGAGGTAAACCCTCCACAGATCTGTGGAGTTCTCTCTGGGCACCTTTCTCTGTGCTGCAGACTCTATTTGCCTTGGTCTTTCTGGACATTCTACTCCTCCACTCAGGTTACTCTGTGAGGCTCTGCTTGGGTTCCCTTATCTTTTTAATTTTTTTTTTTTTTTTAACATTTCACTATACTTCTTTTATTAGATATCTACCTATTCATCCCTCTATCAATTCACTTTTCTTCCCCTCCAGTTTTATTCAGAAATAATCGATATCATCACTAAGTGTAAGGCATACAGCATGATAGTTTGATTTGCATGTGTTGTGAAGTGAATTACCACAGTAGGTTCAGCTAACATTCATCCTTCTAGTGTAGTCTGTCTTGGTTTCTGAGGTGCGATGGGGCGCTTCAGCTTCACCACCCCCATCCCCTGTGTTACAGCATTCTCTCACTGGTGACTTGCCCTTGAATAGATGTTAGTTATTTTTCTTGCGTGTGGCGGGGGTGGTGGGGCAAAGTCAGGAACAACCTATGTTGCCATCTTAGTGACCTCACTCCCCTGGCAAATATTTGTTGCTATAGAATGCCATCTAATCCATTAACAAATACTGTAGGGAAAGGGTATATTCTAGCTGATTGTAGCAGCAAGAAGGATCGGAACTTACCAATGCTGTACATTTGTAAGGTGCTATTTAAAATGGATTTAAAAAATAGATTCCAGCAGTGCCTGGCTGGCTCAGTGGGTTAAGCATCTGACTCTTGATTTCAGCTCAGGTCATGATCTCACAGCTGTGAGGGAATCTGCTTGGGATTCTCTTTCCTCTCCCTCTGCCCCTCCCTTGCTTGCACGCTCTCTCTTGCTCTCTCTCAAATAAACATTAAAAAAAATAGGGGCGCCTGGGTGGCTCAGTCAGATAAGCATCTGACTTCAGCTCAGGTCATCATCTCATGGTCCATGGGTTCAAGCTCCATATCAGGCTCTGTGCTGACAGCTCAGAGCCTGGAACCTGCTTCAGATTCTGTGCCTCCCTCTCTCTTTGCCTCTCCCCTGCTCATGCTCCATCTCTCTCAAAAAATAAAATAAACACTAAAAATTAAAAAGCATTTAAAAAATAGATTCCATAAGTATGAAATTTTATGAAATCATTTCTGATAATCCATGTTGAACATGCATACTGAAACTATTTCTTTTTAAAAAATTTTTTTTTTTTTTTTAACATTTATTCATTTTTAAGAGACAGAGACAGAGCATGAGTTGAGGAGGGCAGAGAGAGAGGGAGACACAGACTCTGAAGCAGGCTCCAGGCTCTGAGCTGTCAGCACAGAGCCTGACACGGGGCTCGAACTCATGAGCTGTGAGATCATGACCTGAGCTGAAGTCGGACGCTCAACTGACTGAGCCACCCAGGTGCCCCTGAAACTATTTTTTGAAAGGATGGTTGATGTTGTTTTGAGTGACTAGATTTGGTACTTTAAGGACAGACTGCCTTGTAAGAAGATGACTCTTAAATAATGTAACTCTTACTAGGGTTCTCCGGAGACATCCTATGGCCCTATCTGGTTGACACACAAAATTAACCATCACATCTTCCTTCAATGAACTTTTTCCCTTCTACATTTTTCTACAGATAGATACATCATCAGGAATGGAATTACAGTCATGGTACCCTGTTATAAAGCAGGAAGGTGACCATGTTTCGCAGACACATTCATTTTTACACCCCAGGTGAGTGGGTATTGGCTCATTTGTTTGTTCGTTTGTTCATTCATTCATTCATTCATTCATTCCTTCAACATCTATATGTCAGGTACTGTTCTAGACTCTGCCAATTCATTATTTAGTTTTAGGCTTGTTAATAAATGAATTGTAAACTGTGTTGAATATTTGAGATAACCATTTCTTGGTGTGTATGTTCTTTCTAGGAAATCATCATTTCCTTTTCACCCTGAAGTAAACATTGAAAATTTTCCTTTAATTTCCTTCCTTTTAAGAGGTAAACCAACTCTTCAAGAGTTTGGTACGCAACTTTGATATTTTACAAGGAAATTTTTTGAAATTTAGAAGTTTTCATAGTAACCATATCCCTCAAAATCCAGTGTTCACATTTTCAATAAAAATCCACCTTAGATTATAAACTTTTTCTTTGTCGATTTCTAGATTTTTATTGCTGTAAATATATATTCCCCCTCCCCACCCCCCCCCCCCCAAACACAGTGATGAAGAATCTCAGTCTTACATTTGCACAGTTCCTACCATTCCTATTGTGTTGAAGTAACTCTTTGGATATTATTAAATCTGTCCGTTTTCTTAGCAGAATACTGAGTTTTCATCTGCAGAATTCATGTGATTGGTAAAGAGGAACAATATAGATTACTGCGTAAAGAAAATCAGATGTAAGAAGAGATCATTAGCATTTAGGGAATGAAGTATTATGTTAGTTAAATGGTTGCATCTTTTGGCTAAAGGTTATGCAGATTATAGTTAATAGTATGGTACTTCAATATCTAGCTCCAGTTTGTTCCATGGGTCTCTCAGGTAATCTGCAGAAAATTCTATGTGAGCTTTGAGCAAAATTGGTAGTCATGCCTTCAATCTTAGTTTTGTGCAACTTACTATTGAATTTTTATCAAATTAGGAAGTACTGAAGTATTTTAGGAAGATCGCTCTGTGGGGTTTGAAACAAGTAGGACTTGTTGCCCAGTAGCGGTGTTCAGACTGCTATAGAAGATGGGCCCTGGGAGCTCCTGATTGGGCCTGTGGTGAATCTGGCTCTAGCCTTATAGTGTGGAACTGTGGAACTGAATCAGCCTCTCTATAACAGAGCAAGGATTCCTTGGCTTTGGATGGGTGGCAGGCAAGAAAATGGTTCTCCAAGTAGTATATGGTCTGTTTTCTTTCTAGCATAAGCCTTACCTATTTAGGGCTATTAAATAGCTCTAAAAGTGCTTGATGCCTTTAATTCTCAGGTGGTTTTGAGGGAAGGAGATGAGACTAATTTTCTTTCCCTGTGGGTATCTCTCTGTGCTTAGAGATTACTTTTTGCAAAATAACGAAAATTACTCATAATTTTGCACTTACTGCCTAAAGTACTGAATTTTTAAGGAATTCTTTTCTGTGACCCTTATTTTCTGAGTTGTTATGTTGTCTGTTTTAATGTAAAATTTTTTAATGATAGAAATAGATTTAATGTATTTTGTTTTTTTACCCAAGTGTAATATGTGTCTTATTTTGCCTTTCTCTGTCTGTAGCTACTACTTATACATGTGTGATAAAGTGGTTGCACCAAATGTGTCGCTTACTTCTGCTGTATCCCAGTCTAAAGAGGTCACAAAGACAGAGACAAGTAGGACCGTACCAAGACCATCAGAGAAGCCTCATAGTAGTGGGAAACATCAAAAAGTGGTATCGTATCCAGATGTCTCACTGGAGGAACAGGAGAAAATGGATTTGAAAACAAGTAAAGAATTATGTAGCCGTGTAGGTAAGTACTCAGAAATTATTTTTTGAAATCAGATATCTAATTAATCTGTTTTTTCAGCATTTTCAAAGAAGATTTCTAGGTAAGAGAATGTTCCAGATAATTGAAGCTTTTATCTTGAAAAAAAATGTACCTTTCAAAACTCTGAGTTTTTTTTTTAGCACGGTGATAGCTATTGCGGCTAAAGATACAGATATGTGGACTACATGGTTTCATACTGTGGGTGATTTTTGTATGACTTTTTTTTTCCCTTTCCTGCCTTTTTTTTTTTTTTCCTGTCAGTTTTTTTCAGAAGGTCCTTTTTAATTTGCTGTGAGTGGAGAAAACATTTACTAATGCTAGGACTTAGTACATAAGAGTAGTGAGGTGTAGGACTCAGGGAAACTTAGTCATGGGATAAGCAAGGAGTGAAAACTCATAGCTGTGAGTGAGAGCCAAGCAGATGGCATAAAAGCAGAATGCTGGCTGGACATCTTAAAAAAATAAAAGAGCTGCCTATTACAGTGGCTTTTAAAGTGCCGTGGACCAAACAAGACATATCTGTACAAATGCTGCTTCTTTTATCCTCTTTATAGCAGCAGAGCTTTGCTTACAGCTTAGGCAAAGTGTGATAGTTGTTGCAGCTTTCCTGGAGTAGTTGAAGATTCTTGGGGTCAAGGGGGTTTCTATACTTTAATTTTGAGATTTTTTTTTTTTCAACGTTTTTTATTTATTTTTGGGACAGAGAGAGACAGAGCATGAACGGGGGAGGGGCAGAGAGAGGGAGACACAGAATCAGAAGCAGGCTCCAGGCTCCGAGCCATCAGCCCAGAGCCTGACACGGGGCTCGAACTCACGGACCGTGAGATCGTGACCTGAGCTGAAGTCGGACGCTTAACCGACTGCGCCACCCAGGCGCCCCTAATTTTGAGATTTTTAAAATTCAACTTTCTTTGGATATAAATATGGTAAATAATAACCGGTAACATACTAGTAAGTCTTATTTGCAGTATATCTCCCAAATTAATTCTAATGACTTGTAAAAAATTGTTGGGATATAGTTCATGTACCATAAAATATACCTTTTTAAAGTGTACAGTTTTGTGACTTTCAGTAAATTCATAAAGTTGTTCATCAATACACCTATTTAATTTCAGGACATTTTTCTCATCCCCAAAAGAAACCGTGTAATCCATTAGAAGTTACTCCTCATTTTCCTCTTTCTCCAGCCTCTATTTATTTTCTGTTTTTATAGATTTGCCTATTCTGGACATACCATATAAAAGAGATCATATAATATGTGACCTTTTATCGTCTGACTTCTCACTTTGCATAATATTTTCTCAGTCGTTGTAGGATATTTTAGTACTTGTTTTCTTTTTATGGTTTAATAATACTCTGTTGTATAGATAAATACCACATTTGGCTTGTCCACTCATCAGTTGATGGACACTGAATTGTGTCCACTTTTTTTTTTTTTTTTTTTTTTAAGTAGGCTCCATGCCCAACATGGGGCTTGAACTCATGACCCTGAGATTAAGAGTCTCATGCTCTACTGAGTGAGCCTGCCAGGCACCCCAAATTGTGTTCACTTTTTGGCTATAATGAATAATGCTGCTGTCAACGCTTATGCACACATTTTAATGTAGACATGTTTTTTCATTTCTCTTGGGTATATATTTAGGAGTGAAATTACTGGATCATATTTAACATCTTGAGGGACTGCCAAACTGTTTTTCAAAGCAGCTATACCATTTTCCTTCTCACCAGCAGCTTATGAGGGTTCCAGTTTCTGCACATCTTTGTCAACACTTATTGTTGTCTTTTGATTATAGCCATCCTAGTTGTTGTAAAGTGGTATATCATGGTTTTGATTTGCAGTTCTCCAATGACTAATGATATTGAGTACCTTTCCATGTTTTATTGAATCTCTTCAGATCCTTTGCCTATTTTTACTTTGGATTATTTGTCTCTTAACTATTGACTTGTAAGTGTTCTTTATATATTCTGGATAGTAGACCCATATCAGATACATGATTTGCCATTCTATCAGTTGTCTTTCATTTTATTGTTGGTGTTTTTGAAGCACAAAAGTTTTAAATTCTGATGAAGTCCAATTTATTTTGTCTTTGATTGCTTATGTAGATGTTATTCTCAGAAACCATTGCCAAATTCAAGATCACAAAGATGTGCATATAAAAGTTTTAGCTCTTACATTTAGGATTTTGTTCCATTTTGAGTTAATTTTTACATACAGTGTGAGGTTCAACCTCACTCTTTGTATATGAATGCAGTTGTTCCAACACTATTTGTTGAAAAGACTGTTCCCTCCTGACTGAACTGTTTTGGTGCCCTTGTCAAATACCAGTGGCCCATGAAAGTATGGGTTTATTTCTGTATTCAGTGTTTATGCCAGTACAGAGTCTTGCTTTCTGTAGCTTTGTAATAAGCTTTGAAATTGGGCATTGTGAGTCCTACACATTTGTTGTTTTTCAAGATTGTTTTGATTATTTTGGATTCCTTGCATTTTCATATGAGTTTCTGAATCAGCTTGTCAATTTTTGCCACAAGCCAGGTGAGATTTTGATAGGAATTGCATTGAAAAAGTAGATCCCCTTGGGGAGTATTACCATCTATCTTAGTCTGTTCAGGCTGCTGTAACAAAAATACCATAGACTGGGTGGCTTATACCACAAACATTTATTTTTCATACTTCTGGAGGCTGGGAAGTCCAAGATCAGGGCATCAGCAGATTTGGTGTCTGGCAGGGCCCTGCTTCCTGGTTCATAAATGTCTGTGTTCTGCTCAGATACATGATGGAAGTCCTCACATGATGGAAAAGGCAGGAGAGGTCTCTGGAGTCTCTTTTATAAAGGCATAGATTCCATCATAGGTCTTATGACCTAATTATCTCCTAAAGCCCCTGCCTCCTATTACCATCATTGGGCATTAGTATTTCAACATACTGAATTTTGTGGTCACTGACATTTAGTTCATGGCCCCATCTTAACTGTATTAAGTCTTCCAATCCATGAACATGGGGTGTCTTTTCATTTATTTAGGTCTTTAATTTCTTTCAATGATACTTTGTGTAGTTTTCATTGTAGAAGTCTTGCACTACTTTTCTTAAGTTTATTATTTTATTATTTTTATTTTATTTGCAAATGAAATTTTTTCATTTGTGGATTGTTCTAGTGACTTTTTAACAGTGATGCTCATTTTTTGTTACCTCATTTTTGCCTCTCAAAGATCCATCAGTCTCAAATAATTCGACAAGTAAAAAGAAACCCGAGTCTACCACTTGCAATTTCATCAGAGACACAAGCAAGACAGGAATTGACCGTGATATTGTTGCTTCATCGCCACTTCTTGTCAAAGATATCATTTGTGAGGATGATAAGGGAAAAATCATGGAAGAAGTAATGAGAACTTACGTAAAACAACAGGAAAAACTGAACTCAATTTTGCAGAAGAAGCAACAACTTCAGATGGTAAAATCTAAATGATAGTCTATTGTGAAAACAGGCTTTTGCATATCTTTAAGAAACAAGGGATTGTAAATGTGTTTAAGATTGTTTAGAGTTTTATTACTCATAAGCAATTTTCTTTTAAATTTTTAAAGATGTTTTCAAGATAATTACTTCTATATAAAACTGATACGACAGCTGAATATTAGATGTTTTCTGACCTATTTTTTTTCCTGCATTGAAATTTTTAACATGATGGAAATAAAATAAAAATTGTATTGTAATTCTTCATATTACAGGAAGTTGAAATGTTGAGTAGTTCAAAAGCTATGAAGGAACTCACTGAAGAGCAGCAGAATTTACAGAAAGAGCTTGAATCTTTACAGAATGAACATGCTCAGAGAATGGAAGAATTTTATATTGAACAGAAAGACTTAGAGAAAAAATTAGAGCAGGTAATGAAGCAAAAATGTACCTGTGATTCAAATTTAGAAAAAGACAAAGAGGCTGAATATGCAGCACAGGTAAGAATTGCTCAGTTTGTATAATGTTGCCCTTTCAGTGTGGAAATTGAGGTTGTTACCTTCTTTATTAAAGAAGTTACTTTTTATCAAGCTCATTTCATTGGGCAAGATTTAAAAATAGATAATTCTGTTAAACACAAGTTTAAGCTGTATCATCCAAGATGGTTTTTCTATTTTGATTGCTTTATTAAACTTTCATTAGGTTTTTGTAGTTGCCCAAAATGCTACTCATTAGCTTTTGAATAGCAAATGTTACATTATCTTAATATAGAATATGGGCTTTCACATCAACAAATTAACAGACATGAACTGTTGCCCACTATGTTCAGAAGCTCTCGAGCAAAAATGAATAGTAGCTCACTGGGGAAGGTGATCAAATAACCCTTACCATGAGCAGGCTGTGTGAGAGGTATATCAAAGTGTAGGGCATAATGAAAGTGCTCTAGGTGTTATGTTAGTTCTCTTCCCTTTGTTTTTCTTTCAATTCAATGCTATGTCAGAGTCCGACGAATAGTATTAATCAAGAGATTGTAATATGCATGAAGTAGTTCATTTTGTAAAAAGTAATTTGAAAGCAGGTCTTTGCCATGATCTGAGGACTAAATGGAAAAACAAAACTGAATGAAAACTGACACAGTCTTTTAAATCCCACAGTTGGCAGAACTGAGACAGAGATTGGACCACGCCGAGGCTGATAGGCAAGAACTCCAAGATGAACTCAGACAGGAACGGGAGGCAAGACAGAAGTTAGAGATGATGATAAAAGAGCTGAAGCTGCAGATTTTGAAATCATCTAAGACTGCTAAAGAATAGAAACCTTTAAAGAGATACGTCTGTGTTTCCCAACAGGGTTTATTTTTGTTCTTTCTGTGTGTGCTTTGATTATTGAATTCTGAATAACTTGTCTGCATGAAGATAACTAGGCATTCTATCCATTTGTAGATCAGAGAAAGTGATTATATATTAGTACATAAATTTTTACATTTTCCAAATGAATGAAAATGTGTGTTTCTTTGTACTTTTTTTTCAATTGGCTTAGTGACAGTAGTACATGGTTTCAGCTGTTAGATAATCTGCCTAGATTCTGTTGCAAATTTAGCAGTTGTACACTTTTTAAAAGCCGCATCGTGTGATGGATAGTTGTGGTCAGTTTTGTTATCCATATTTCACACTCAATTTTACATACATTAGTGACTTCATATTTCAGATATATAGAGCTATTGAAGGAGTTGAATCTCCATTTTTTCATTAACACAATCTCCCTTCTAAATTGATAATAGTTTTACTCATTATTATATATAAAATTTGCTTTTATTTGGTTCATATTAATGAATTTCCACCAGTGCTTTTCTTTTTAATGTCTCCTAAGAGACATTTTGTCAAAAGAGGAATTTCATTGACGGGGTTATAGCACACCCCATAGGCATAATGAGGAAGGATAACATACTTTGTCATACGCTGCTGTTAAAACACAAGAAGTGGTTGTAATTTGTTTTTTGGTTAAATGTGGTTGTATTTAGAATTTTTTTTATGTAGCAACTTTAGAAGAGGGAATAAAATGTAATAATTTTTGAACTTTTGTTTATGTTGTTAATAGAGGTGTGAAAATATTAATGTTCTTGAGAAAAACTGATACCATTGATGTATATCAGTTTGTATACAATCCATAATCCTCCTGTACAGTTTTTATATGTAGTTATGGGTCTTACTGAAATTTATATAATAGATTTGTTTTCCTTAATGGGTTCATTTTTCCTTAAATTGTAAAATATTAAATACCTTGAAGGTTATTTTGGATTTTTGTATGTTTAAATGTTAAGTCTTACCAATATTTGCACGAATGGACCATTTTCAATTACTACTTAATATCAAAATCAGGAATTTACAGTCACCTGATAGTGTATGAGAGGTTAATATAGGGAAGTTTAGTTACCTGCTACTAAAAGGTTTTTAGATAATTTTTAGAAGACAAAGAAATTCCATAGTTTGGGGGGAGGACAAATCTTCTGCACTTTTTTTTTGCACAGAAAAGTCTGTCATTCTTTAATGGCAAATTTCATATTCTTTAACTCTTGGCTTAAAAAAATACTAGGTAAAGTTCTTAGTATGCATTTTTTAAAGGAAGTTTCCTGAAGTTACCATTTACTGATATTATTATTCCAGTAATTTTATGTTTATGTTCTCATGTAGGGTACTGTATGAAATTACTTGAGAGCTAAATTTATTTTTGAAATAAATCAGCTAGAGTTAAGGTTATATACTATTCCCAGCATAGACGATAGATGCTCTACTGGTATAGAACTTCAAAAATCAGTAGGTTATCATTCAGCCAGTTATTTTCGTATTTTGCTTAATGGTACTTACATATCCTAAAGGAATTTTTGTACTTCTCAAAGTATAGTTTCTTTACAAGAGTGTGATCTAAATGTGTATTTTCTATTTTCCATTTAATTTTACTATATTAACCCTGCAATTTAATTTGTTGATTCTTGGAGTCTCTTCAAGGAGGAACAAATGTTAAAATGACATACAGGAGCAAATGTTAAAAATGATATAATCTCCTAATACCTTTTATTTGGATCTGGAGAAAGAAAAATCATGAAGACATTTTATGATAAAGTTCATTTCAGTTGTGTCACAGTAAGCTTTTTGGGAGATAAACTCAAGCCTTATAATTTCATTTTTCTAATTTATTAAAAAATCTTTGTGCTTATGGTACATAGTAAATGACAAGCTTACTTAAGTTTCAACCCAAAAGTTCTAAAACAAATTGCGATTTGAAATATTTTATTTTAAAATTCTAAGCAGTGCTTAAACACCTTTAAATTATCATAAACTCTTGATGTTGAATTGAGTAAAGAAATATTTTTTCTAGTCCTTTGCATAAGGAAAATTTGCCACATGAAATTGTATAGTCTTCATTTTCCAGAAGATACATTGATGTGCCATAGGTTTACGTCTGTCTTCCTTGAAAATATAGCTTTTTAGTCAATTGTAAATATTATGCCTATTCTAGTTAAAAGTAATTTTAAGTTAAACTGCACCACATAGCTTGAAAATAGATTTTGTAATACTTTAAAAGTGGCCTCTGCTGAAATAACCTTATCCATATAAACTTATTCTTCTATACTTTGCATGCTCATTTTGTGTGTTGGTTGCTAGCTTAAAGTTTGTTTTGGTGTTAGTTTTTGTGTGCCAATTCATTAGACAAGCAGAGTTTTCCTCAGACTTTGTAATATTATTCTTTTTAGGAAAAATATAAAAATATTTACTTTAAAAAGCTGCATTAAAGAACGGCCTAGCAAAAGTGCTAGAGGATCTTAAGGAAAAAAAGATAGAATATTAGCTTACTGGGTGATGGGTGATGTTTAATTTGGGTGATGATAGTTTCTATTCTTTAAATGTTACGAGTAAAAGGTACCAAATCTATAAAGGTAGTAAATGTAAAACCTGCTGTCATTGAGGAAGCTCTAAACCACCCTGATTTCACAAATGCAACTTGTAACACTATCAAAAGATTTGACCAACCACATAAGTTTGGCTTGTGCTTTAGTTCTGTAAAGCATATTGTTTTGCTTGAATTTCTGTGTCCATGAGAGTCGGGATGTTTTATGCTTCTTGAACTAATTTTATAACATATTTAATATATTACCAATTGAGATATAAAATCATTTGTACATATTGAATTAAAAACCAGTTGCTAAAGTAGGTGAAATAGATTGAGTACAATGATATTCGCAGGTTATCCATATGTTTCAGAAGTCATGACCGAACAACCAATTCCTTTGCACATCTATGACTTCTGTTTGAAGGAAAGTAGAATGGTAAGGAAACTCGAGTAATATGATGTGCGTGCAAGATATTTCCCTAAAGTTAGTTGTAAAGCTGATGCTGAAGGTTTTTGATCAGCTTCTAATGTTTTCTTCTCAATGACTTCTGTTTTGATTGCATAGGGGAAAATCCACATTTTCATTTGCTCTTACGCATTTAATCTGCACGACAGGACATTAAAAGTCAATATAATGAAAAGTTGTGCTCATACTGTACATCTATTTCTGTGCTTAGAACTACTTGTTAATTTTTATTGAAGCTGTCAGCAATAAGAGACACATTACTGCTGTATTATACGTTGTGGGATTGAATAAACAGCTTAAATTTTTTTTTTCTATTATAGGATACTGAAGCATTTCCATTACTGGAAGAAATTTGTATGGGTATTCTGTATTGCGTCTTTTTAAAAGGACAGTTTTTTTTTTCTTTCTTTTTTTAAATTTTTTTGTAAAATCTTTCCATTTTAGATGGCTTCTAAGCTGCATAATGCAACCTGGAGCCTTTTTCTTTAGTAATAGACTTAAATGTCTTATATAGTGCTACTGTTTTTGAATTAGAAAATGATCAAATGTAAAAACTGAAATTTAAAAATTAAGCCCAGAAAACAAAATAGTGTATTTAGTTGAATGTAAAAGAAATTTGTAAGATTTTTTCTTCAATATAGATACCTCACTTGAAAATAAAGCACAGCATACTTAAAGTAGTTCTAGTAAAAACGTCCTGCTAAAAGAATTGCTTAATCTAGGACAACTTTGGGGGGAGTTATAGTTTGGGAAACATAAAATACACTTGCTTTTAACCATCCTGTTAGAAGTATTTGCTTATCCTGATGATTTTAAGCCAACACAGTAGTCTTAAATTATTTCTGAATTTCTAACCTGTCTGTGAAAGCAGTAAATGAAATACCTGTTCTGCAACTATTGAAACAAGTTGTTGACTATACTGACTATAATTCAATTTAAAATTTTGCCAATGATGTACAGTTTTATGGTTAAAATTGCTGTGGTTGGTTGCATCACATGACACAAAACTGTCCTCTACCTCACGTGAAATAAATATTTTATATGGTTTTACTATAAAACAAGACTCATCTATCTGGTCACTTAGTTTACAAATTTTGAATTATATTTATTGAAACATGACATACTGTGCTCTCAGCTTATACCTCAATCGTATTTTGTGCTGTTTTCCATTTTCATGCCTTGTAAATAACTTGTATAGATTGTGGATTAAATTCTGAATAAAAACTTTTAATGCCAATGAAACTGATTCAAGCTGTCTTAATATCCTGTGTGAACTCAACTTTCTTGTCTCTTAAGATTGACATATTCTCCTTTTGTCCTTTAAAGTTTATTATTCGTGACACACTAAATGATTAACTTGAGAAATATTTTTAAGATTATAAATTAAGACATTTAAAAAAATTTAACGTTTATTTTTGAGAGAGAAAGAGAGGGGGAGGGGCAGAGAGAGACAGAGACAAAATCCGAAGCAGGCTCTGGGCTCTGAGCTGTCAGCACAGAATCCGACATGGGGCCTGAACTCATGAGCAGTGAGATGGTGAGATAGTTACCTGAGCCAAAGTCGGATGCTTAACTGACATGAACCACCCAGGTGCCCCTAAAATAAGGCGTTTTATGCAATATTTCAGGTGCAGAACATACCAGCATTTGTGATGATTTTCTTTCATGATGTATTCTCTTGTTTTCACATCTTTCCCTTATTCCTCTACCCCCACCTCTGGTATTAGTGGTTTATGACAGCATAACAAATTACTCCCAAATTTAGCTGCTGGAAATAACATTTCACACAGTATCTGAAAATCAGAAACGCAAAGGCAGGTTAGCAGGGTGTGATGGTTCAGGACCTCTTAGTAGTGTGCAGTCACTATGTTACCTGGGGCAGAAGTCATTTGGGAGCTTGACAGCTGGAGGATCTGCTTGCAAGTTTATTCATATGGTTATTGACAGGTGTTCAGTTCCCTACTGTATGGACCTGTCCATGGAGCTCTGTACAGCGTGGTAGATGGCTTCCCACAAATGAATGATCCAAAGGAGAGTAAGAATGATGCCAGTTTTCTTTCGTTGCTTAGGCTAAGTGAGTCCCAAGTCCGGCCCATATGCGATTGGAGAAGATTACAGAAGGGTATGGAATACCAGGAGGCAAGGATTACTGAGGACCATTCTAGAGTCTGATTACCATAACTTCCCAAATTTTTTGTGGCAAAATACACATAACGTAAAAGTTAACATTTTGACTATTTTTAAGAGTGTAATTCAGTGGCAATGGGTACGTTCACAATGTTCGACTATCACCACTATATTCAGACTTTTTCATTATCCCAAACAGAAACTATGTACCTATTAAACAGTAATTTCCCCTATGTTTTCTTCTAAGATTTATATTGTTTTAGCTTTTCCATTTAGGTCTTTGATCCACATTATGTTACTTTTGTATCTGATGTCAGGTAAGAGTCCAATTTTATTCTTTTGCATATGGGTATCCAGTTCACAGCATCATTTATCGAAAACTGTCCTTCCTGTTGAATGGTTTTGACACCTTTGTCCACAATCATTGACCATATGTGTGAAGTTTTATTTCTGGGCTCTCTCTTTTATTCCACTGGTCTATGTATCTGTCCTTATACCAGTATCATACTCTTTTGATTACTGTAGCTTTGTAGTAAGTTTTAAAATGAGGAAGTGAGAGTCTTCCAAATTTGTTCTTTTTCAAGATTGTTTTGCTTATTTTGGGTCCCTTGATATTCCATGTGAATTTAGGGTGGGTTCTTCTATTTTTACAAAAAACACCATTGAAATTTTGTTAGGCATTTCACTGAATCTGGATCACTTTAGATGGTATTGTCATCTTAATGATATTAGGTCTTCCAGTCTATGACCATGGGATATCTTTGCATTTATTTAGGTCTTTAATTTCTTTCAGCAATGTTTTATAGTTTTCAATGTACAAGATTTCCCCCTCAGATTTATTCTTACATATTTTGTTCTTTTTGATGCATTGTAAATGGGATTTTATTAATTTCCATTAAGATTGTTCATTGCTAGCTTGTAGAAAATGCAATTAGTTTTTGTGTATTAATTTTGTATCCTGGAACTTTGCTGAATTTATTAGGTGTAACAATTTTATCATGTGTGGAATTTTTAACATGTAAGATCGAATCATCTGCAAACAAATAATTTTACTTCTTCCTTTTTAATTTGGATGCTTTTTATTCATTTTTCTTGCCTAATTATTCCAGCTAGAACCTCCAATACTATATTGAATAGAAGTGGTGAAAGCAGGCATCTTTGTTTAGTTCTTGATCTTGGAGGGAAAGCTTTTAGTCTTTCATCATTGTGTGTAATGTCAGCTGTGGATTTTTCATATACGGCCTACTTATGTTGAAAAAATTCCATCTATATCTAGCTTATTGAGTGTTTTTATCACGGAAAGGTGTTGAATTTTGTCCAATACTTTTTCTGCAACACTTAAGATGATCCTGTGTTTTTTTTTTCCCCTTCTATTTTTGTGATGTGTTACATTGCTTGGTTTTCATAAGGTGAACTATCTTTTGCATTCCAAGAATGAATTCCATTGCTCATGGTGAATAATCCGTTTAATATGCTGTTATTTATTTAAATGAAATATATTTGACACACAATGTGTAAATTTAAGGTGTACACTATGTTAATTTGATACATTTATTTAGTTTTTAATATGTTGAATTTAGCATTTTGTTGAGGGCTTTTGCATCAATACTCATAAAAGATATTGGTCTGTAGGTTTTGTTTGTTTTCTGTAGTGTCATTGGTCCTAGTATTGGGATAATTGTAGCCTCACAGAATGACTTAGGAAGTGTTCTCTGTGCTTTGATTTTTTTTTCTTAAGATTCATTTTATTTTTATTTATTTTTTTAAGAGAAAGGGAAAGAGTGAAAGTGCAAGAACATGGAGGAGGGGCAGAGGGAGAAAGAACCTTTAAAAAAATTTTTTTGAAGTTTATTTATTCTGAGAGAGAGAGAGAGAGAGAGAGAGAGAGAGAGAGAGAGAGAGAGAATGCACGGGAGAAGGGCAGAGAGAGAGGGAGAGAGACAGACGGAGAGAGAGAATACCAAGCAGGCTCCGCACTGTCAGTGTAGGGCTGGATGCAGGGCTTGAATTCACGAACGCTGAGATCATGACCTGAGCCAAAATCAAGACTCTGATGCTTAACTGACTGAGCCACTCACGTGCCTCAAGAATCTTTCTTAAAAAATGTTTGTTTGTTTATTGTTTATTTATTTTGAGAGAGAGCACGAGCTGGGGAAGGGCAGAGAGAGAAGAGTGAGGATCCCAAGCAGGCTCTGCATTGCCTGTGCAGAGCCCAATGTGGGGCTCAAATCCACAAACCCTGATATCATGACCTGAGCCCAAATCAAGAGTGGGACATTTAACTGACTGAGTCACCCAGGCACCCCTGTGCTTTGATTTTTTGGAAGAGTTTGAGAAATACTGGTGTTAGTTCTTTCTTCAGTGTTTTGTAGAACTCCCCACTGAAGCCATCTGGTTCTGCACTTTTCTTTGTTGGGAGTTTTTTTGTTTTTGTTTTTGTTTTTTTTTGTTTTTTGTTTTTTTTAAATATAATTTATTGTCAAATTGGCTTACATACAACACCCAGTGCTCATCCCAACAAGCAACCTCCTCAGTGTCCATCATCCACTTTCCCCTCTCCCCCACCCCCCATCAACCCTCAGTTTGTTCTCCATATTTAAGAGTTTGCCTCCCTCCCTCTCTGTTTGTAACTATTTCCCCCCCTCCCCTTCCCCATGGTCTTCTGTTAAGTTTCTCAAGATCCACATATGAGTGAAAACATATGATACCTGTTTTTCTCTGACTGACTTATTTCACTTAGCATAATACCCTCCAGTTCCATCCACGTTGCTTCAAATGGCCAGATTTCATTCTTTCTCATTGCCAAGTAGTATTCCATTGTATATATAAACCACATCTTCTTTATCCATTCATCAGTTGATGGACATTTGGGCTCTTTCCATAATTTGGCTATTGTTGAAAGCCCTGCTATAAACACTGGGGTACATGTGCCCCTATGAATCAGCATTTCTGTATCCCTGGGGTAAATTCCTAGCAGTACTATTGCTGGGTCTTAGGGTAGTCCTATTTTAAATTTTTTGAGGGACCTCCACACTGTTTTCCAGAGAGGCTGCACCACTTTGCATTGTTGGGAGGTTTTTGATTAGTGATTTAATCTTACTAGTTACAGGTTTATTCAAATTTTTTATTTCTTCATGAGTTATTTTTGGTGGATGGCGTGTTTGTAGGAATTTGTCCATTTCATCCAGGTTATCTTTTTTGATGGCACATAATTGTTGATAGTACTCTCTTAAAAATCCCTTTTCTTTTTGTAAAATAAGTAGAAATGTTCCTATTTTCATTTCTGATTTTAGGAGTTTGAGTCTTCTTTTTCCTTAGTCAATCTAGCTAAAGTTTCGTCAATTTTGTGATCTTTTCAAAGAACCAGCTTTTGATTTTACTGATTTTCTCTACTGTTTTTTCTTCTCTATGTCCACTCTTTATTTTTTCCTTCTACTGAACTTGAGTTTAGTTTACCCTTCTTTTTTTTATTTTTAAATTTATTTTATTTTATTTTTTTAAGATTTTTTTTCTTTTTTAATGTTTATTTTTTGTGTGTGAGAGAGAGAGCAAACATGAGCAGGGGAGGGGCAGAGAGAGAGGGAGACACAGAATCTGAAGCAGGCTCCAGGCTCTGAGCTGTCAGTACAGAGCCTGACGCAGGGCTTGAACTCATGAACTGTGAGATCATGACTTGAGCCAAAGTCCGACTGAGCAACCCAGGCGTCCCTTAAGATTTTATTTTTTAAGTAATCTCTACACCCAGCATGGGGTTAGAACTCACAGCCCTGAGATCAAGAGTCATATGCTCCACTGAATGAGACAGCCAGGGGCCCCTACTCTTTTTTTTTTTTTTTTTTTAGTTCCTCAGGATTTATAGTTTGGTTATTGATTTTGGATCTTTCATTTGTTTGTTTGCTTGATTTGTTTTTTTGTTTTTTTGTTTTTTTGTTTAAGTAGGCTTCACACCTACTGTGGAGCCCAGTGTGGGACTTGAATTCACAAGCCTGAGATCAACACCTGATCCAAAATCAAGAGTTGGATGCTTGACCAACTGACCCACCCAGGTGCCCAACACCCCCTTTCTTTCGAGAAGAGTTTTATCTAACTTCTTTCCCCTCTTGATACCTCCACCAACCATGCAGCCAAACACAGATGCACATGACCCTGACATCAAGAGTCGCATACTCTGCTGACTGAGCCAGGAAAGTGCCCCAGCATATTTGCTTCTTAACTGAACACTTAGTTGAAATGTAAGTTGAAAAACTTAATTGAATACTTTTATAATGATTTTCTTAGGTAGACTTTTAGCAGCTGGATCAAAGAATATACATATTTAAGTCCTTTATATATTGCTGAATTATTTTGAAAAAGAGCATATCATTTGTGTTATTGGTATTTTGTAATGTTCATTCTTTGTGTTGGTTATTTTTATTAAATCACTTTGACAGAGGGTTAATGAGAGTCTGTGAGAGCCCTCCAGTGGCCAAGCTAATTTCTGCAAAAATATTATCATGAGTGGAATTAAAAAGGAATTGTATCTAGTTGCTGAATCTTAACGGCAAAAAGAGGGAAGTGCTAGAAATATCTTGCCCGTTGAAAAGGGCTTATCCTTTAGTTAGAGTAGGGATGCCATTTGCTTTCTTTTCAAATTCTTGTTCATCTGCTACCAGATTATGCAATGTTTTGAATTTCACTGCTATGTAATATGAAGATTATGCTGGTTTCAAACAGGTTTAAAACCAAATGATTGCTTATAAAAGCTAATGTTTATTGAGTACTTATATGTGTCAGGCACTGTTTCAAGCATTTTACATATGTAATGAATTTAAATCTCATGGTTATTATAACATAATCACTATTTTCCAATACCATTTTACTGGCAGGAAATAGAATTTTCGTTACTAAATAGAATAGCTTAACAGAAAGGTTAAATAACTTGCCCACAGTCACACAAATCATAAGTGATGGAGCTAGAATTCCAACCCAGTGCTCTTAACCACCTGCTCTAATGTCTCCTTTGGATCTTGGTGTCCAAGAATGTTCTCATTCAGGACAATTCATAAAGTAGAATCTTTATTTATGTAACAAATGAATGAACAAAGAAAACAATCGGTACGGTTGAGACATTGGCTTCCCTTCTAGTAGTTCTTTAGGAACAGTATCGTGTTGATAACATAATTTATGATTTTATATCATGTGTTGAATGAATAACAAGAGGACACATGATAGTTTTGATTATTTTATAATTCATACATTTTTCAGTGAAAGACTTAAAGTTTGACAGATTGCTCTGTATTTTGACGTCCTAGGTGGGTAAGTAGAAATACCTGCTCTTAATTTCTAAGAGAATTTAATGGTGTGGCTTTCTAGCTAATTGTCTTATTTTCCTTTCAGTACTTACATACTTTGCCACTATTCTATTTTTAGAAAATGTGATCTCCTGTTTGAACTAAAAATAAAGACTTCTACTGTTCTTCAGGATGTATGATCTTTTTTAAAATTTTTGTTTATTTTTATGTTTATTTATTTATTTTGAGAGAGAGAAAGAGAGAGACAGTGCATGCCCATGTTGGGGAAGGGCAGAGAGAAGGAGAGACAGAATCCCAAGCAGGCTCTGCACCATCAGCACAAAGCCCGATGCGGGGCGGGAACTCATGAACCGTGACCTAAGGAACTCACGACCTAAGCCATGATCATGAGTCAGATGCTTAACTGACTGCGCCACCCAGGTGCCCCTAGGATGTATAATCTTATAGGTTGAATGAGGCCTATTATCTAATGTATTCTGAAACTTCTGGTAGAGAAGCAGATAAATGGCTATTTGAAAGCAGAGGAGAAAACACATTCTGGAAGGGACTCAAACCTAACAATCCAGGTACAGCTTTTTGTTATTTTGCTTTATCTCTGAGTGGAAGGAGGAGAAATTTGGAATAAAATGGCTCCTGAAGGAATTTTTTAAAAAAATGTGTATTTATTTTTGAGAGAGAATGAGAGTGCATGTGTGCAAGGGCCAGAGAGGATCTGAAGCTCTGAGCAAATGGCACAGAGCCTGAGGCGGGGCTCGAAGTCACTATGAGATCGTGACCTGAGCAGAAGTCAGACACTCAACCAACTGAGCCACCCAGGGACCCCTGAAGGATTTTTAAAAAATGTTTATTTATTTATTTGAGAGAGAGAGAGAGAAAGATAGAGAGTGAGTGGGGGAGGGGCAGAGAGAGAGGGAGACAGAGAATCCCATGCAGGCTCCTCACTATCAGCACAGAGCCCGATGTGGGGCTTGAGCTGAAACCAAGAGTCCTACACTTAACTGATTGAGCCACCCAGGTGCCCTAGGAATGTTTTTTTAATTGCATGATGCAGGCCAAGAACTGGGACCCTGAAAAGACAGTTGGTTTTTTTTTTTTCCCCAGTAGCTGAAGTCGAAATTCTAGATGGAAGTAATTTGTGAAAGTGCTGCTTTGCTCTCGAGGGAGTTACCTTGACTGAGGCCAGTATCTCTAGGTAATCAGAGACTTTCCTGCTTGAGACCTGAGCAGCACACATTCCTTACTGGAGAAGTCTCTTCCTTACCAAGGACAGCAGGTGGGTACAGAGACCACACAGGGCCTTCATTACTGCCTCTTGCCTGCTCTCAGACCAGTTCTAATCCCTACCTCCTGATTTCTTCTTCAGATTCCCATCTGCTTCCCATTCCCATATTTGTGTCCTCCCACAATCGCTGGTTGAAACCTAAACCTTTGGGAGGTGATTAGGTCTTAAGAGTGTAGGCCTCGTGCATGAAATTAGTGCCTTTATAAAAGAGACCCTGGGGCACCTGGCTGGCTCAGTAGGTTAAGCATCTGACTTTGGCTCAGGTCATCATCTTGTGGTCCAAGAGTTCGAGTCCTGCGTTAGGCTCTGTGCTGTCAGCACAGAGCCTGGATCCTTCTTGGGATTCTGTGTCTCCCTCTCTCTGACTCTTCCCCACTCACAGTCTCTCTCTCTCTCAAAAATGAATAGACATTTAAAAAAATTAAAAAAAAAAGAGAGAGAGAGCCCCCAGAAAACTCCCTTGTCCTTTCTATCATGTCAGGACACAGCAAAAAGACTACTGTCTATGAACCTAGAGGAGGATTCTCAGCAGACACAGAATCTGCTAGTCAGTTCCTTGACCTTACACTTCTAACCCCAGAATTGTAGAAGTAAGTTTCTGTTCTCTATAAACTACCCAGTCTATGGCATTCTCTTTTGGAAGTCCAGATAGACTGAGACAGCATCTTAGTGAAACTTGGAGGCTTGCAAATGCAGTCTCTCTTTTTGGGGGGAACATTTCAATTCAACTCCATTCAACAGATAGGTACAGAGTGCCTTTAAGTCTTTCAGACACTGTGCCACACTCAGATTTCAGTGATCAATAAAATAGACAAAACCCCCAAACTCACAGGGCATTTCACATTTGCTTACACTATGAGTTTATATTACACTATGAGTTTATACTACAACATTTCTTTTTTTTTTTTAATGTTTATTTATTTTTGAAAGAGAGAGGGTCAGAGTGTGTGTTGGGGGTGGGGTGCAGAGAGAGAGGGAGACACAGAATATGAAGCAGGCTCCAGACTCCAGGCTTTCAGCATAGAGTCTGACATGGGGTTTAAACCCACGAGCCATGAGATCATGACCTGAGCTGAAGTTGGACGCTTAGCCAACCGAGCCACCCAGGTGCCCCTATACTACAATATTTCTTAATTTTTTTTAACGTTTATTCACTTTTGAGAGACAGAGACAGAGCGTAAACAGGGGTGGGGCAGAGAGAGAGGGAGACCCAGAATCCAACGCAGGCTCCAGGCTCTGAGCTGTCAGGACAGAGCCAGATGCAGGGCTCAAACTCATGAACTGTGAGATCATGACCTGAGCCGAAGTCAGATGCTTAATGGACTGAGCCCCCCAAGCGCCCATATACTACGATATTTCTAAAAATGTATGTGTATTTGGAATTTTGTATTACCAAATATTAAAATCCACAAGAGGAATTTATCCTTTAAAAGAAGCCTTATTAAAAGTATTTTAATTATTTTTTTAAGTAAGCTCTATGCAGGGCTTGAACTCACTACCCCAAGAACAAGAGTCGCATGCTCTACTGACTGAGCCTGCCAGGAACCCCAAAAGTATTTTAATTTTTAAATGAATGATCTCACCCAAGTAGTATCATATATGTCCTATGCTTTCACATTTTCTAAAGAAATGCATGTTTCTTAATATGTGAGGAAAGCCTTTTTTTTTTTTTTTTTTTTTTAAGATTTTGTTTTTAAGTAATCTCTACATCCAGCGTGGGGCTTAAGCTTACAACCCTGAGATCGAGAGTCGCGTGCTCTACTGACTGAGCCAGTCAGGCGCCCCTGGGAGGAAAGCTTTCTACAGAGAAGTGTACATTCCATTTGGGGCTAATGATCACACATGTAGAATGTGGGAAGTTGCTGTTAATCATGTTTCTCTGCAAATCATAGGCCCCTTGACACAGAAAATGTTTTCACCAGCTATGCAATGATAAAAGACAACCATTAGTAGTCGCTGTAAGCCCACTCCTTTGGCCCAAGTTTTGCTTTCTGTGTGGGCTTTTGCTGCGTGTAAGCAAACACACTTGTCAGTGCCTAGTGCATTAGTGCTCTAACTGAATCACAGGCTATGTGACTATGTTTCAGTGTGAATAGTAGAACAGTTAACCATGCTGACTCCTTTGTTCAGTACATATCTGGGGTTAAGGTCATCAACTGCCTTTCTAATGCTCTCCATTATACATTTTTGAACAAGATTAAGGAAGGAAAGACCTTCTTACATTTTTTGTAATGGAAAGGATATTGGACTTAGGGTTGGAAGAGCTGGGATCAGATTTCAGCTTTACCTTACTAGTTCTGTTACACAGAAATGTGAAGAGATGGCAAGGCACAGTTTTCTGAGAGAAAATTAACTGGAAAGACCTTGTCTGGGAGGACTGGGAGCCCATCATTGACTGGGGTGACCGGACCCTGAGAAACTGACTTTCACTGCTGAAACGGTACCCGGGACTGTGGTAGACCTGGAACGTCAGTTTATTAAGTCATGCCATGTGGGAAGTCATTTTCTAATCACAAGGAAGCCTTGGGGAGTAGAGTCACCACAGGAATGTGGATGATTTTAGGGTAGGTCCCTCAGCTAAAATAGCTTCCGGGACTTCCCCAGTATACAGGGAACCTTACCAAAGGGACAGTGTTCTTGGTGTTGGTGGGTCACTATACCATCTCCCGTGGATAGTAGAGGATTCTCATGGCCTCTTGGCTTCCAGTTCCTTGTGCTTCCATGGCTGCCCAACTTCCTTTCCGAGGGACATGCTCTGTTATGGCTAATTAATTCAAGCAGGTTACAGTTTGCAGCTCTTCCTCCAGTGGCCTTGCGTACACCTGTGTTGTGATTGTTTCAATATTCATCTTAGGATTTCTCTGTGTAACCTAATTATTTTATCTTTAGTTTCTATCAAAAGCAGCTCATATTTTCAATTAATCCATTTTGCCTATGGATAATGCTAACAGTAGCTAACATTATGAGCGCCCATTTGTAATATATATGTGTGTATGTATATGTAAATAAAGCATTTATATAAATATTCAACTTTGCATACGTTATCTCACTTAACCCGAACAATAACCCTATGGGGCATCGACAATTCTCACTTTATAGATCGAGAACCTGAGAGTTACATAGGTTAAGGGACAGCCCAAGTGATAAAGTTGGAATATAACCTCAGGAGGTTCCATTCCAAGAACTTAACAACCTGACAACCTTTTACCATTTAGTGTCTGAGTTCTAAAATCTGGCTTTACAAATACCTCTGTGTGTGTCACCTGTGGGTGACCTGAGCATTGTTGAGTTCTGATTGGTTGAATTTTTATTGTTGGAATGTCAAATGCTAATGGAGTCATAAGAATGCAGATTTCATAATTGCTTTTTCAATGAATTGATGTTGGGTTTTATAGTTTTTAATATATACATATGTGTATCTATCTATATCTATCTATCTATCTATCTATCTATCTATCTATCTATCTATGTTTTAAGTTTTAGTTTAAGTAGGCTCCATACCCAATGTGGGTCTTGAACTTACAATCCTAAGATCAAGGGTCACATGCTGTACTGACTGAGCCAGCCAGGCAACCCGGATTTTATAGTCTATACTGTACTTAAAACAAAAGCTCTTTTGTAAAAAAAAAAAAAAAAAAAAAAAAAAGGTCATGAAGGAAACATCTGAAAACATCCAGGTCAATAGATCCTGGTGAAGAAATGCCCCCAAACACATGGCTCCTTCAAAAAAGGGACATATTCCTACAGCAGTTTCTACAAACCAAACCTGTATGAATGCAGAGAGAACGTAAGAGTGAAAAGCAAGAGTTCTGAATCGTTATTCAGGTTTACTGAGCACTTTGTACCAGATACTGTTTTAAGCTCTATATGTATATTAACTCATATAACAATCAAGAAACCTACGAAGTAGGCACTATTTTCATCCCCATCTTACAGGTAAGAAAACTGAGGCCCAGAGAGATGAAGCAACTTGGTCCCAAGCTAGTTATTGGTGGAGCCAGGATTTGAAGTCAGGCAGCCTGGGATGCGTTGTTCACCACCACCGAGCTCTCCCCAGTGATTGTTGTGGGCTCTTGTCCTTGACACTCTGTCATCTATTTGTGGAGCCTTTTCTGTTTGTGCGCTTGGATTCTTTGGGGTTTCCTCAAGCCTAGTCTTCCCTAGGAGATCTGGTGATTTGCCCTGACACCCAGAATAGATATGGGAAGGCTTAGTAGCTGTGATTCATGATCCATATCTTAGATTGAGTGGGAAGTTTTGTGTTTGCTGAAATCCTCCTCATCTTTAAATCTCATGGTTGTTGATAGAGGGATATAATAAGATAAGCCAAAGGTATCAAAGGGAATCGAAATTGTTTAATGTAAATATAGTCCAAGGAGGACTTCTCTACTTGATAAAAAAGTGCATATAATGGGTCTCATTTGAATGCAAAGAGAGAAGAAGGCTTAATAATGATGATGGTAGTAAGCACTTGTAGAGCACTCACTTCAGGCTACCCAGAGTTCTCACTGGAGTACAGATACTAACTTAGCCTCAGCCAGAGCAGTCAGCCTAGCTTTCAATGTGTCAAAACACGGAGTTTGAGCCCTTCAAGAATTTTCAGAAAGTGATTATCAGGAGAGGTTCCCAGGAAGGGTTAAGGGGCCCACGGACTCTCTTCCCACCTGGCTGTGTGACATTGGGCAATTGAACCTCTTGTGCTATTTCTTCATACGTATTATGCGTAAACAATGGTTCCTATCACAGAGGGTTGTTATGAGAATTAAATAATACATAAATATAAACACGTGCATATAGTACATGACAGTACAGTTGGATAAATCTGAGTTGCTATTGCTGTTGTCACCATTAATATGGCCATGTCCACCTCTGATGATTTTCAAGCACAAGAAAGGATCATTTTCTTTCCACTAGTAACTGTGGTATGCCGGATGTTTCTCCTCTGTTCCTCAGGGCAATTCTCAGCTCCTCCGTTGTTACCCTCATGGGCGGTGGAGGAACTGTCCCAGCTCTCAGCTGGGAAGAAAGAGCGGGTGGGGAGAATGAGGAGGGAGGGAGCGAAGCGGAGACCCAGAGACAGAGGTGACAGAGGGGCAGCAAGAAGAGAAATAATTTGCAGCGAAACAGAACTGGAGCCTGACGCGGGCCCTCTCATCGCTCTCCACTTCTTGGACCTGGAACGGATTATTTTACTTTCTAACCTGGACCCGCGACGCCGGGCTGGGTGCAGAGGCCACATCGCCCCCTCTCTGACCCTGCTCCCCCTCCCCACCCCCCAACTCCGGGCCCCGCCCCGCGATTGGCTGGCTCCACCCGGGCCGTCGCCGATTGGCGCTCGCCAGCCGGGTCTACGGGGTTTAAAGAGGGGGGCGGGGGCGCACTGCCCAGCCGCGCCGCTGTCCCCGCCGCCGTGCGCCCGTCGCGCCGTCGGAGCTGGGCTCCGGCCTCTCTTTGCCTGCCGCCGCTTCCAGCGTCGCACGTCCGCCCGTCGCCGGTCAGCGGCTCTCGAGGGCGCACGCGAGAGGACCGCGGCAGGTGCGGTCCAGTCCCAGGCGCAGGCACAGCTGGTGAGGGGCGAGGCCCGCAGACGCCAAGGTGGCCACCATGGTGGCCACGTGCCTGCAGGTAGTGGGCTTCGTCACGAGCTTCGTGGGTTGGATCGGCATCATCGTCACCACGTCCACCAACGACTGGGTGGTGACCTGCGGCTACACCATCCCCACCTGCCGCAAGCTGGACGAACTGGGCTCCAAGGGGTTGTGGGCAGACTGCGTCATGGCCACGGGGCTGTACCACTGCAAGCCCCTGGTGGACATCCTCATCCTGCCGGGTAAGGACCCCACCTCTCGAGCGGCTGCTCCTAGCCCTTATCGTCGGGGCAGACCCGGGATGGGCGCATTAGATGGCGTTCACAGAAACGTTTCAAGGCCTTGAAGACCTTAGCGCACATTTTGATACTTCCAGTCCCACCTTGTAGAGAGATTAGGCAGTCCTGAATTTAGCCTCTCTCAGCCTCAGTTTTCTTATCCGGAATTTGGGATGATAGTGGTAGCCACTGGCCGAGTCACCCTGAGAAGTTAATAAACTGAGACGCAGACACCTAGTTGGAACTCTGTCCATGTTAACGACTGACGGTCACCCACCTGCCTCAGGCTCCCACCGTCAGTGGTTCAGAAGTACTGTACTTCCCTCCACCCGCCCCCCCCCCGCCCCCCCCGGGGCCTCTTCCCTCGGGCGTTAGACTCCACCCGCAGAGGCGAGGAGGAGAGAAACCCTAGCATTCCAGCGATCCCAACAGGAGTAGGCCGAGTTACCCGGTCTTTCGTCTTTGTGAGACTGGCCACAAGTCCCGGACCTCCTAGCTCTGCCAGGTCGGTTCCCGTAGGTCCGGGGGGCCTGTGTTACTCCCCCCACGCCTTGCCCCCGCAGTGGGGGCGTCGGTCCGCGGGCCTGCGGGGATTCCCCTCCCTGCCTCTGCACCTCTCATGTCCACTAGGGAAGAGCTGTCGTCCCCAGGGGGGCCCCGCTCACCTGGACCTGGCGAGAAGGCGCGCCACCATCGGTCGCTCGCTCCCCTCCAGCTGCGGGAGACAAGGGAAGAATTATCTAGCCTCCCAACTCCTTCGATGCCAGCAGGGGTCGGGTTCGGAGGGGGTGGTGGGCACTGAAAAATTCTGGGCAACAGTTTCAATTCAGATGTAAACCTCGAGCCAGTGGGTGGTTGGGTGATTGGCGAGGTCGTGGGCTCCCCTTAAGGATTGCCTTCTGTCCCCGCTAGTCTTTGAGGATGGTGCCCATTTAAAGGCCTATCCTTAACCAGCGGGGCAACTTGGTCTCAAGACCAGTTTGGGAGCCTTTGGCTTTGTGCCATCTCCTGGGTGAGCCTTTAGCTCCCTAGAGACTCTGCTCCCCCTTTAAACCTACCCCAAAGTGCCTCCTATTTCCCAGTCCTTGTGGTTGGAATCAATCCCCCCTTCCTCCTTGCTGCCCTGGTATTTGACTCTTGTTTCCATCAGGGCACATTTTGACATTTTTGTTCATTGTGAATCAAGTTTCCCTACACATTTTAAATTCCTCAAAGATAAAGATGGCGTCCTACTCTCTTTCCATCCTCTCCTGCATCAGGAAATCCGGGGAACAGGGCTGGTGCACACAATGTACTTTCTTCTTTTCCGTTTTGAACTTTCAGAATGACAGAGATGGGGGGAACCCAGATCTTCACTTACCTTCACTTAATGGTGGCCTTGGTAGACCTGGGTCAGACTCCGGGATCCAGTGCTCATAACCTGGGTAATTTAGGACAATTCACTAATGTCTGTGAATCCCAAATGTCTTCCTTTAAAAAGTAAAATCAAACCAACCACCTATCTTACAGAGTTGTTTTGGGGATTAGATATGAGAAATGTAAACCTCCTTTGATGTAGTGTAGGTTTCACAAATTGTAGCTATAATTTTTTTTCAAAAAGCTGGGCATGGTATTTGTAGGAATCTGATTGAAGCATAAAATCACTCTTTCCTTCCTTCCCCTGAAATTAAGTTTACTGAGCATTCAGAGCCAAGTGGTTTATTTTCGGAGAACAGACCATGTTCCATCCTACAGATGGAGTACATTTTAGGGAGGGTCTAATCCTTCCTGCTGTCCCCCTCCCTCACACCTGGGTGGGGACAGGAACAGATCTCAGTGTCCATCTTTTGTTTTTTTAGACATGGCCTTGGCATCTAGCACATGGATAGCCTGCACTATGAATTTCAGAACCTCAGTTGCTAGTTGACCGTCTCCGTTGTGTTCACCCTGCTCTCCTATAAGCTGCAGGGGCGTAGGACTTCCGTCAGAGATCCTGTTTCAGAATCCTGTGGCTCCTCTTTGGGGGGGTCTTCAAGTCAATAAAGTCAATAGTTGAGTTACCCTTAATTTTGAAGAAGCTGAGGTGGGTAATGACTGGAAGAGTACCCTTGTGGAGTCTGAATTCTGGTAAAATAGCTAGGTCTTGCTAAGAGACAGTGTTGCAGTTGCGTCTTGGTATGAGAGTCGTGTGGAGTGTGTGGAGGCAGAAATCAGGGCTCATTTTTGGCTTTGCCTTTAACTCTACCCACCCTCCCACCCGCAGCCACTAGCTTAATTTCCTCTGAGTGAAAAAGGAAGAGTAATAAGTACAACCCCCTCCTTTATTTTTGGAGAAGGGAGAGTGTTTTAATGAGAAACAATACATTGAAGTCTGCCATATTCTGCTAGTATCTTGTCAGATTTATTTTACATAAATTTGCACATATTGTAATCTGTTTCTTAATGAAATTGTTACCTGGCATTTTATTTGACAGCATAACGTTCAATTGGGTTTGCTCCACTCTTATTCAACTTTTTTTTTTAATTTTTAATGTTTATTTTTATTTGGAGAGAGAGAGAGAGAGGGAGGGAGAGAGAGAACATGAGTGGGGGAGGGGTAGAGAGAGAGGGAGAGAGGGAATCCAAAGCAGGCTCCAGGCACTGAGCTGTCAGCATAGAGCCCGATGGGGGGCTCGAACTCTTGAACTGCAAGATCATGACCTGAGCTGAAGTCGGACGCTTAACCGACTGAGCTATCCAGGCTCCCCTATCATTCAGCTTCTTATTCCTTAATTCATAATTGTATGTTTACGTCATCTGCTGGGGGCACTGTGTTAACTCCATGAAGACCAAAGCAGGAGTCTGCCCTCTAGGAATCTTTGGGGCCAGAGAGATGCCTTTAGAGCGGATACCAGACCGTTGTGGAAGCATGCCCAGGAGACTGTGGGTGAGGCAGGAGATGGAGTCTGACCATCAGTCAATAGGGGTCAGGATTCGTGAGCACAGCAGTCTCTGGGGAGATGTCAAGAGAGGAAGCCTGAGTCTTAGTTTAGTTAGGGCCACACGCTATGTACAACTTGAATTAAAAGCACATGGTTAGGACAAAATCGCCGAATATACCTAGTATAAAATGATTGCACTGACACAGAGTAATAACACTGGTAATAATAGCTAATCTTTTTGGAATACTTAGTATGCGCTAGGCACTGTTGTAAGCACTGTATGAATTAACTAATTTAATCTTGGTTGAATTCTTTTAGAGAGATATAGGTACTATTATATTTTTACTTTATAGATGCGGAGAGTGTCAAGACATAACAGTTCAGTAACTTGCCCAAGGTCACACAGGTAGAGTGTATCAGCAGCAGGCTGGAGTCAACATAGACCCTCACAGAAGGCATCTTGGAAGATTTGAGTTTTAATCTGAATTTTTCATAAGGCGATGCAACAGTGTAGTTGGACTCTTGGCCTCTTCATCCTGAAGGCTTAGACCAGTGGTCTAGCCTAGAGCTCTCCATCCAGTATCTCCAGCCTCCAACCTCCCTTTCGTGTCATGGAGTCACTTTAAAAACTGAACATGTGAAGTGATCTTAGATAACATTTACCACATTCTAAGTCCTGGAATGGGACGAGAGGAAGGCAGATGGTGCTGAATTCCCTTGAGCCAGGGTTCAGGGGTCAGGGAGACCCACGGTCTAACCCCTCTGTGTGCTCTCTTGTGTCCAGGCTATGTGCAGGCTTGCCGAGCCCTGATGATCGCAGCTTCAGTCCTGGGTCTGCCGGCCATTCTCCTGCTGCTGACGGTTCTCCCCTGCATCCGAATGGGCCATGAGCCTGGTGTAGCCAAGTACAGGCGAGCCCAGCTGGCTGGCGTTATGCTCATTCTGCTAGGTAAGACAGCTTTCTTTTTTTTTTTTTTTTTTTCAACATTTATTTATTTTTGGGACAGAGAGAGACAGAGCATGAACGGGGGAGGGGCAGAGAGAGAGGGAGACACAGAATCGGAAACAGGCTCCAGGCTCTGAGCCATCAGCCCAGAGCCTGACGCGGGGCTCGAACTCACGGACCGTGAGATCGTGACCTGGCTGAAGTCGGACGCTTAACCGACTGCGCCACCCAGGCGCCCCAAGACAGCTTTCTATATAGCACCCCAACTCCAAGTGAGTCTGATGAATCTCAGATCTTGCTGCTGCTTCATTGAGTTCAAGAGCATGTAAAAGGAAGCCAAGTGAATCCACCCAGGAAAAGATCCCCACAATGTGTATCCCTTTATGTTTCCTGCGTCGTTTATGCAGACGGATGTGTAATGTCTGTGGGGGTCACTAGGCATGAAAATAAATTTAAAACCAAAAGGTAAAAAGGATTTTGAGGGTATACTTAAGAGAGAGACCAAGCGACAGAAGAGTAACACAGTGGAATCTTTTCTTTGGGAATACCTTTGCCCGGATCCCATAGCAGGTCAACTGAGTCAGAATTACTTGGCATCAGACCAAGCAAAGATATTTTTGGAAAGCTTCCAGGAGATTCTTACTTGTAGCCACGATCGAAAACTTCAGTTAACCTATAAGGAAAGAGTAGAGAAAGGAGGGCAAGGGAAAAGCAAGATGTTGAGGGTGGTAGATCACTAGTGATGATTCAGTCTTTTATACAGTAAAGATTCACTGGGCATCTACGGAGTGCCAGGCATGACGGTTGGCATTGGGGACCCTGGGGAAGAAGGTAGTCTCTGCTTGGAGTGCACTTGGATATTTTCATGGAGTGTGGCATGTGCTCATCTAAAGAAGGTACACAGATTGTGCACACACATAGGAAGGAACCTAAGCAAGACTGGAGGAGTTTCCCAGAGCAGAGGATCCCAGTGATGAGAGTTGAAGAGAAGGTGGTGAGATCTTAGATTGCGGGGGGTGGAGGGTGGGGAGGGGGCACAGCCCAGGCCTAGGAAATGGCACGTGCCCATTCAGTTTTCCTTGTTGTGCTTGCCCACAGAGGGCTTGATTTAACAACCTAGGGAGGGTCCTTCTAGCTCTGCTCTCTTGAGTGACTTCATTTCTCTCTACTTTTTTCTTGAGTGCTAATTCCATCAGCACATTCTAAATCCTAATAGAAGACATGAATTTTAAGAACAGCAGCTCTTGTTGCAGAGTGCACTGATACATCGGTGAGCAGCAACTGCTCTGCATATGGGTTATACACGAAGTCAGGTATTCCTGAGACAAGGAATTCCCATCCCCAAACTGGTATCAGACCATGTGCTTAAAGGTAAGGGTCAGGGTTCTATGCGGGGAGGGGTGGGTAACAGGAGCAAAAAGGCCAGAGGGCCACTGTCATTTCCAGAGAAGAATCTGGGCATGGACACTTTGGGTCCAGCCACAAAGAATTTGTGATGGAGTGCCCCATGGAACACACAATCAGTATCATGTGACTCATCTAACTCACAAGGTCCTCTTTACAGTGCTTTTTGGAAGTCAGATCTTTACATTCGAATTCTCTTTCCAACAGTTAGACCAAAGCTCTACAGGTAAATTGGTTTGCGGAATCCAGGTGGAAACTCTTGTCATCTTTGGCAGGCACCATGGTTGCTTTCTGCATATTCTTACAGAAGTCCCACAGGGCTCTCTCTATCTCTGAGGGTGCCAGAGCCAAAAGGTGGGCCTGTTGTATTAGGTGTTCATTTTTAGAAATTCTGGCCTTCCATCTGAGAGTCACCGAATATCCACTAAGATATTTTTGGCTGTGAAATTCCCCAGGGCTTTCAGATAATGCAGGAATGTGGAGTTTTCAATAAGGAGGTACTGAAAACAAACAAACATAAACAAACAAACAAAACCCAGCCTTGTTGGAAAATAAAGATATAAAAGCAAGTACATACAGACAAATTGGTATTTAAATAAACTCTAAAACCAACTGAATCGTCCAGCTGAATAGCAAGGGTTATTAAAAAACCAAAGGCAACTAGTTGTTTGAAACTTCCTAGCTGAATTAAAGCTTTTCTTTACGTTTTTCAAGTGGGTTGGTTGGTGTATGGGGACAGAATCACAGAGAGGAGCATGAGGTGGGGTGGGGAGTGGTGTGGGTCCCTCAGTCCCTGACTCCTGTC
This sequence comes from Panthera onca, assembly GCF_046562875.1. Classification (NCBI taxonomy): domain Eukaryota; kingdom Metazoa; phylum Chordata; class Mammalia; order Carnivora; family Felidae; genus Panthera; species Panthera onca. Next base: position 95,677,823 of record NC_138347.1, on the reverse strand, counting down.
TGAGTGAAAAGATGGAGGGGCATTGAGTGATCTGGCCCTCTCAGAGAGGCTGTACCTTTCCAGCCACTCGCTATTAGTTTGGGCTGAGGACACCTCCCTGTGCCCTCTTGTAGCGTTTAATTTCCAGTGTTACCTGCCGCCTCTTTCATGGCTCCTGCCGGATTTATTTCTCAGTGCGTGGCCATTTGCCTTCAGGTTGGATGTTGTTTTGACAGGAACAAGCTAGCTCTGGAAATGTAATGCTCATTGTCTCAGCTGTGGCACCGGCTGGTCTCCTCTGGGTCTTCTTTGGAGCCCGGTGCCTCGGTTCCCCTGTTGGCAGTGGGTGGGAGGAGCTAGAGTGAGTGAAGGCTCCCTTTGTGTTGCTCTGGATTGGCTTCTGACGCTCTGCTCTCCCCGGAGAAGCCAGTGCTGGGCTCTTGCTGGATCCTAGAGGTCACCAGTGGTGCTTCCGCTGAGGTGTGGTCACTGACCAAAGGGGACTAGGCAGCACCGGGGTTTTGGGGCCTGGGAACTGGAAACAATACCAAAGCTAATCTTGGTATGGAAACTGTAAGGACTATTAATTAAAATCAGTTCTTCCTGACCCTGAAAATTTTTATTTTTCCAAAAGCTTAAAAAAATTATATGTCTGTTGTACAATAGCTTTATCTTCTCAACTGTCTTAAGTTTGTGAGGATTCAGCCCTGCTTTGGGGGAAGGCATGGGAGCCAGATGTAGCAGGCTCCTTAGATCTAGGATGGATCCAGGCGAACATAATCTGTAGTTTTCTTTTCTTTTTTCTTTTTAATGTTTATTTATTTTTGAGAGAGAGAGAGAGAGAGAGACAGAGCATGAGTGGGGAAGGAGCAGAGAGAGACAGAGACAGAATCTGAAGCAGGCTCCAGGCTCCGAGCTGTCAGCACAGAGCCCGATGTGGGGCTAGAACTCATGAACCATGAGATCATGACCTGAGCCGAAGTTGGTAGCTTAACTGACTGAGCCACCCAGGCGACCCTAGTCTGCAGCTTTTCAAGAGCCCCTGCCAAGGCAGGAAGTGCTTATGCCCTGAGCTGCTTTATCTCATCACTGGGAGCCAGACCAATGGTACTGAATCTCCAATCTGCCACTTTCCAGCTGTGTGAACTGGGGCAGTTACTTAATGTCTCTGAGCCTTTCTATGAAATGAGACCATAATGCTTTCATCTGAGATTGGTAAGAATAGTGAAAGGAGGTATGCAAGTTATTTAGCCTGGCGTCTGGCACATAATAAGTGCTCAACAAATGGTTGTTATTATAATTGCTGTTGTTGGTTAGAGGAAATAGAGACCTAAGCCAGAGGGAAGTGGGTATTCTTTTGTTGATGTCTCATTTCTGTGGGGTAATCTCCACACATGGCACTGGTCAAGAGAGACAGTGAGCTGTTCCTGGAAACACTAGGTTGGTTGCATCCTGGTCTAATGGAAACATTTCCATTGTTTACTTTGTAGAACCTGGAGTGTAGGTTTCAATAAATAGTTGGAGTTCTTTTGCTTATTCCATTATAGGAAGCCATGTTAAGCTACCCAACTGAAAAGGCTCAAGCTTAGTTCTGATTTGGTCTCATTCTCACCTCATTGTAACTTAGAAAGTCCTTGATTTGAGTGTTTCTTGGGGAGATGAGGTAGGGAATGGACAGAAAGAAAGTGTATATTCTTCCCTAAGTGGGACCCTCTCAACTTCTCTCCTTTTTAAAAATATGGCCCCAAGAATCCTATTTGTATTGGAAAAAAAGTTGTTTTAACTTGAAACTTACAAGTTAATAATGGAACTGCTGTAAAATAAAAGGCATGTGCAAATGTGGGACAGGTTGAGTTTGTCCGGCACACAGAATCAGATGTCCTAGGAAAGGTCTCCCTTGGGTGTGTAGTAAACAGTGATGCTCTAATCCCGGCGTCTTAAGCAAATAGATGGAAAAAGTCTTCCTCTAAAGTCATTAGCTTTCTACAAACAAGTCCGTAATGTCAATCAAATTTTATGTGGGTAGTGGGAAGGCTGCGGTATCTTTAGTACGGTTGTGGCTTAAAATGAACTTACTGGTAAAATTGGAGGAGTTAACTGGTTTATGAGGTCTCTCCTATCTCTAAATTCTGTGATTAAAAAAATATTAAATAACCATGAGACTGGCTTTTAAAAAAGGTTATGGGAAAAAAAAGATAATGATGTGTGAAATAGAAAAATAAAGGAAAAAATGTTGAAAGCAGGCCAGGAAAAATAATATAGTCAAACATTCCATTGACTTGTTTTAAATATTAAATCTTCATAAAAGCCATAGTATGAGAGGAGTATGTCTTTTGGCAACTATGTTTTCTTATGTCAAAATTTAGAGAATGACAAATGATAAAAATAAAAAGTAAAATTTTTCTAGATTCAAATTGTAAGGAAACAACAAATAAATATGACTCCAGCCAATAGCTCATTAGAAATCTCATTACTTGTTGCCTTAAGTTAACTGGCACAAAGCTAAGGTTTGTTGCTATTTAGATCATATGTTATAATAGCATCAATTGTAGAAGGCAGCATTCTTTGCATTGTAAAACGTTTAAAAGGAGAAAGTTTAAGAAATAGTTTTTATTGTGGAAAATTTCATACATACACAGAAGTAGAAAAAATAGTATAATGAACCTCCATGAGCCCAAACTCATTCTCAGTCACGGCCAATCTGCTTCATCCATGTACTTCTTTTCTTCTAGTCTCCAGATTTTTTTTTTTTGAAGCAAATCTCAGATATAATGTCAAGGAAGAATTTTTCCAGTATTACTCATATCATTCAGAGTAATTTATGTGACTTTAATGGAAATATTGCTTGGTGCTAGAAATAATGCTCTTAAAAGTACTATCAGTTCTTAGTTCTGAAAGTGACAAAGCCTGAAAACAGAGATGTTCATTGGAGGAAGGAAGAAATGAATCTGGTGCCCTTCTGCCTTTTTGGGCCCCCTTGTCAGTCTTTCCCTCTGTCTCTAAATTGTTACCTTCAAAGTCAAACACACATGTACTAATATTATTTAATTTCACATTTATTTAACTCCGTATATTACTGTGTGTCATTTAATCCCTAAAGAAATTAAAAGCTGTGTTTACATTTCATTGCTCTAAAATTGCTTTTCCAACTATTTTCTGTGTTTGGCTCTATCAAGATCATTGTTAACTTTTAATGAGGCTGTATTCTGTCAACTAAAGAACACATTGTATTACATTATTTGAAACTTACCAAAAGAGGCAAACAATTTATTCTATAAAGAGCAGGAGTTCTACTGGTGAGAGGACCAAGTCTGGATGAATCTATAATCTACACAGTGAAGCTTTCTTCTCCCCTGCTCTCCTTCTCCTCCACTTCCCCCTCCTCCTCCTTTTTTTTTTTTTTTAATTTTTATTTTAGCTAAGTATGTCCTCAATTTTTACTTTCTGCTCCCTCCCAAATGACTTATTCCTGCCCCCCTTGTACAGTTAACTATTGCATCTTTTGAAGGTAGAAGAGGAGAAACAGATTGAAAAATCTGAGTGTTAAAATTCTTCTATTAGAGACTTACTTAAAAAATACATTCTGATGACATGCAAAGAAAAGCAATGAAAATTCTCTTTATCTTTCTTCACTTTTCTTTACCTTATGGGAAACTGTGACTTTTTTAGAAAAGCATTTTCTTTTCTCCAAATAATTGGGAGAGCCGTTATAAACTCTGTGTGTGTGTGTGTGTCTGTGTGTGTGTGCACACGTGCACACAAACAGAAATAAATCCAGCAGGCCTTCTGTGTCATTAAGACAGCCCCAAATTATTGCCAGTTTTATTAATATTTTACATCTTTTGGTTAAGTAATGCATTTTAACTTGCATTTTAACTTTACTGCTGAAAACATTCCCCTTTCCCTTCAAACGATGCTGAAATTGAGTAAATTCTCCTTTTTTAGTTTCTAAACATTCTTCATTCTGAGTTCAGTTGAAGGTCACTGTTTGTATTGAACCTCTCATTTCCCTTCGTGTTGTGTGGCGGCCTGTCATCTTTCAGTGGTTTTGATGTGGTTCGTCTCTGAGAGCCACAGGAATCCGACCCAGAGTTCATTTATCTGCTAGGAAATAAAGACCCCGCTAGCACTAGTCTGCCTTGTTTTGCATGGATTATAAAAGGAGGAAATTTTTAATGAGGTAAATCATGAGTTTGTAACTTTAAGTGTGTTAAAGTCACATTAAGGTTTTATGATTTTGGAAGTCAGTTTTGATGTGTTTGAAGTGGAAAGTAGACTTGAAATGAGACCACCTCTCATCCGCTCACCCACCCATTCAGTCCTGATAGGCTCATTATTTAAATGTTTAGACATGTTCCTGATTTTTCCTTTTTCTAGTGAATTACACTGGAATAAAATCTAATAAAATCCCTAAAGCAATCAAAATCAAGACTGATGGTTGTTTTTGGAATATTGAGCCTGATTTCTTTCCCTGTGTGAAGATACTCTTATTATTTTGCTTAGGAAAGGGGGAAGAACTAAACGAAATTAGAGGCAATTTCTTATCTTATTCTATAAAATCTACATCAAGTCTGTATTGGAGTTAGGTTTACGTGAAATGTGGGGAATACTTGTGAGTGTGTGTGTGTGTGTGTGTGTGTGTGTTGTATGTATAAATACGAAGTAATTGAAAAATATTATACCTAATTTGAACCATAAGCTGTTTTCAAACCAGTTGTTTGGCAATCAAATATTTTTTTTCCTATGGAATTCATCTTTTCACTCTCCACCTTCTCCCTCTAATCAAGCTTGGGTGTTTGGAAGCACTTGCTAGGGTGCTGTTTTGCTCAAGCAGAGAGTGCCCCCTTTGGGGGTCTAGGGGTGTGTAGCTAGGTTATGTGTTGACACGAAGAACCAAGGGCAGTTCTCTCTGGCTGAAATGCTCTAGAAGAGTTTCTGTTTCTTGTCCTGACAGAGAAGACTTCTCTCTTTCTCTGTGCCTTGCTGAGGACAGTAGCCAAGCTGTTCTCCGTGAGTGCCACCCTTGGAATGTGCGGCTGGAGGAGGAGAGAAAAAGACTCCCCCACCCCCACCCCCACCAGGTGTTTGAGGTCCTGAGCTGGAAAGGGAAGATACAATTAACACTGGTCTTCTTCTTTTTTAATTTAATTTAATTTAATTTAATTTAATTTAATTTAATTTAATAAGTTTATCTATTTATTTTGAAAGAGAGCATGAGTGGGGGAGGAGAGGAGAGCGTGGGAGACAGAGAATCCCAAGCAGGTCAATGCTGTCAACACAGAGCCCAATGCGAAGCTCCATCTCACAAGCTGTGAGATCATGACCTGAGCCAAAATCAAGAGTTGGATGCTCAACCAACTGAGCCACCCAGGAGTCCCAGCACTGGTCATTTTGAGAACATTTTATTCACAGAATGAAAATACATATTCTCATGGTGTCTCATACAAACATTACAGAAGCTGGCATGATTGATTTTACTCTTTTAAGAAAAAAATGAAGACATTAATATATAGACAGATTTTAGCTTCTTAGATGATCTATAACAACTCCTTAAATATGTGAATAGTACATAATTAATGGAGTGAATTTAGGCTGTTAAAAAGTCAATTTGAGCAATCAAAGCCCCCAAATTAACTTTCTTCCTTCTGACTTCCACTTGGGATCTATGTATTTTTATGATAGGAATCACATCTATTTATGTGTATCTATACCCAGCTTGGGGGAGTGAGGTTATGTTACAAGTTACACAAATTCAGTGAGCTAGTTTAAGAGATCTTTCAAAATGGGTAAGGCTTCAATCTTTAGTTCAGTTTAGAACTAATGTACGAGGCTGTTAGAATTGAGTGCTTACGTGTACAGAGAAATTATATTTCTTCTATTTGGGCCTAGAGGTAAGTCAGAAAGTCACTCAGTGTGAGTAGAAATCAAAAATGCTTGCTGAGTTGAAAGTAACAAGGATACTGCAGGCAGCAAACATTGCGGTGCTCTGCCTTGAATTTATTGAAAACATTATGGCTTATGATTGGAAACCTCACTGTTACTGTTTTCTTGATCTGCCGACTTTAATGTATCCTCCCAATTTAAAGCTTCAACTAAAATTTCTGTCCTGCTTGTAGTTGTGAGAAATCAGATGATACCAAAGGAGATTATGGAGTTACTTTGTCTAGAGTTGTGCTGTTCAACACATGAGCCACCAGCCACATATGACTATTTAACTTTTAATTAATTAAAATTCAAAACTCTGCTTTTTGATCTCACTGGCCTCATGAAAAACGTTTAAAAGCCCATGTAGCTAGTGAGTGCCGTATTTGGCAGTGCTGGTGTAGAGGTTTAAATTTATCTATTTTTTTAACTTTCTTATGGGCTTCTGCCTGCCTTTTTAGCTGCTTTGCTTAGGAAGAGAAGAACTAAATGATATAGAAGCTATTTCTTAGTTTATTCTTTCAAATCTACACCAAGTCTGAAAGGCTGGTTGGTGGAAGACCATAAAATTCTACCATTGCGACCCATCACAAATTCCAACACCATAAAATCCTCGGATGGGTAAATTCTTTTACCTTGAGTGCTGTTTATGGTATGTTGAGATTTTGTGATTGCGAACAGCATCACACAAACTCAAACTCTTAGCTGATATTCCACTGGTGTCTAACAACATTCATCACAGCAAGAGAATTCACATGGCTTCTTCGGGTCTTTGTAATGTGAATTGACCAAATTGAAAAAATAGAGTGGATAAATGGAACGGGCACCACTGTGTTTCTCATTTCGGAATACCTCAGGCGATGCAGTCATTCAGCTAGTCGACACCGAGCACATACTATGGGCCTCATAGTGGGTTAAATACTGACTTTACAAACATAAGTAGGACATGGCCACTGCCGTCAAGGAACCCAGAACTTGGAATGGGAAATAGACATGTAAAGAGATAATTATAATACAATTAGGTAAGCATAATAAAAGAATCATAAGTATAGATACACGAAGTAAAGATACATAAGTAAATACAAGTACCTATTTTTCGGCCTCAGTGATTTATTTCTGGGCTTTTACACTGGAGTTCTTTCATCTCTGCCACCAGTTGAAAAAATAAGCATCTAGCAGTTTGACACAGCTTTCGATCGGTTGATTCTATAGATGCAAACTTGTAGGTTCAGGTTGCCACGGGAGCAGAGCTGTGCGTATCAAGCTTTCCGGAGTTAGTTGGAGGCCAGAGGGGTGTGCATGTGGAGTGAAGGGAAGCCTGTCTGCTGCTCGGGGTGTGTGATGGGTGTGCCCAGTCATAGCCCTCTCATGTCTCCCCAGCTCTCTGTGCCATGGTTGCCACCATCTGGTTTCCTGTGTGCGCCCACCGCGAGACCACCATCGTGAGCTTTGGCTACTCCCTGTATGCAGGCTGGATCGGTGCTGTCCTGTGCCTCGTGGGTGGCTGTGTCATCGTCTGCTGCGCTGGAGATGCCCAGGCGTTTGGTGAAAACCGTTTCTACTACTCTTCAGGCTCCAGCTCCCCAACCCATGCCAAGAGTGCCCATGTATAAGAGGGCTGCTAGCCTGCCCACGGAGGTGCTGCAGATACTGGGGCCACGGCCCTCGGTTTGCTTGCCACAGGCGGGGAAAGCCCACTCCGCTGCCAGGCTCCAACGCCAAAGGTCCAGAAAAGCATCCTGTCTGGCATTTTTTAGTCTTAACACCCTGCTCCCCATTTATTGCCTTAAAAGAAATCTTTAGCTCAGAAAATGCCCACACACTTTTCTCATGGTTTTGCCCATTATTAGCTCTTTTCTTGGGCATTAACTTTATTGTTCACCAGGATATATACATATATGTATGTGTATGTGTATATGTATATGTATATGTATATGTATTTTCCTCTCTCTCTTTAAATTTTAAATATCTTGCAAACATTGCTGAGTTGGGTGTGGGGAGAGAAATAAAAGACACTTTTCAAACCGTTACAGATGACAATGGGAGCTTCATAAAGATGCCTCTCTGTTCGCTCCCTCCTCTTCAGCTCCAAGGTCATTTAGTTATAAGCGATAGAAAAAAATAGAACTGGGGACATGGGGTGGGGAGGGAGGGGACTGTGGAACTTTCCTCTATGGGAAACTTTCCCTTTTGTAAGTCGAGGGCAAGGGGCGGGGATATTTTTTAGTTTGTGATTTTACATTTATCTGTACATACTTTTTCAAGATTGATCATTTTTATAACCATGGTTTTCCTGAAATTCTCAATTCATCAGTATGAAGGAAATGAACCGAATAGACTTTAATTATATGACAAATAACAGTACAAGTGAATATAACTGTGACTGACATTCCACAAAACGTTTTTGGTTTCCAGGTTTGTACGGTGTAGTTTTTAATCCTACACTTGCATGTGCTTCAAATTAACACATTTTTAAAGCTTTCCCCCATTCTCTATTTTCATTTTGTTAGCCATCTTGGAGTGATATTGTTTAACATAAATTGTGCTGTTGAATTTGGCTTTACGGGTGTAAACACTGATAGTGTATCAGTATCTGAGACCCCAAACTCTCCAAACATTGATGGTGCATTTTGTTCTTTAAGTGAAATCTGTGCAATAAAATAACAGACTGTCTGCAAAAGTGGCCTTTAATATTCTCTTATTTTCAAAACATTTTCAAAAATGTCACTAATCTCTACTAATAATTTATAGGAACCTGGTCAGTGACTCAAGAACAAGTTATTCTGCACGGCCCCGAATAATTAAGATGTTCTGTATTATTTACTGTATCATGGTGGTCATGTGTGGTCATAAAAATGCAACCTAGGTGCTCTGTTAGATTTCTTTAGTGGAATGATGTTATAGCATCTTTAAGTCATATATAAATGGTCAATAATTAGAAACCAAGTTCCAAGCATTACACAGTTAAACTCTTTATCTACTTTGAACACTGAGTGAAGAAATTGGCTAGGTATAAAAGGAAGTATAAACCACACACAGTATAGGGTATTTTGGTAATAGTATCTAAGATGCATTTTTTTCAAAATTGTTTTGAAAATTTGGAAATTTTGGACAAAGACAGATGCATTGAGTTGATTTTTATTTGTTTTTTTATTCCAGAAACTGTGTCAGGTTATGAATCTGTTATAAAACACACAGATTACAATCTATTTTGGCAGTAGTTTTCCAAAAATACTAATTTCTTTAGCTGATAATATAATAGACAGACATTTCCTCTTTGGAAATATCCATTTGGGCTAGTCATTTTGGTAGATATCTGTGTATGTTAGGAGATTATAACTATTTCTAAATTACTTGTGCAGAAGAGACAGTCTTCCTGTTGACCAAAATATTTGCTTAGTTATGATGCAGCTTTTGTAAGAATGTAAGTTGTGTAATTGTGTTGGAGGACTCTCTTTAACTAATAAAACTTGTCAGGTGTAATGACTGTAAGCACTAACAGAGCGAAAGGCATCCAGGGGGTGGGGACAAGACAAGTAAGACCCCCACATACCCTCTCCTTAGCACTGCTGGCTTGAATTCAAGGTGTTTCAACTGATAAATCTATGCTCTTAAAGACTGATCTCCTCACTCAGCCACCTCCTTCATTGACATTGCTGCTTGCTTTCTCACATGAGGGGTAATGCTACATGAGCCCACTTTTCCCTGCAGTGGGAGAACAGACACCCTAAATCTCTCCTAGCTGATCGTTGCCTGTCTAGTTAGGAAATCCCACTTAGAAATTTTATTTATTTATTATTATTTTTTAAGTGTTTATTTATTTTTGAGAGAGAGTGGGAGACAGAGCATGAGCAGGGGAGGGGCAGAGAGAGAGGGAGACACAGAATCCGAAGCAGGTTCCAGGCTCTGAGCTGTCAGCACAGAGCCCGGCATGGGGCTCAAACACCTAAACCTTGAGATCATGACCTGAGCCGAAATGGGATGCTTAACCAACTGAGCCACTCAGGTGCCCAGGAAACCCCATTTTGTATGTCATAATTACAGGGTTGGGTTTTATTATCAGTGCTAGGGAGGGAGAGGAGGGTAACTGTTCCTCCAGAACAGTAGTGTCCAATAGAAATACAATATAGCCACATATGTGATTTAAAATTTTCTAAAAGTCACATTAAAAAGCTGAAAATAAACAAGTGAAATTAATTTTAATTTATTCTATTTAATCTGACATATCTAAAATATTATCATTTCAATATGTAATCAATTAATGGGATATTTTATGCCCTTTTGTATTGTTTTTGGATTCCAATGTATATTTTACACTTATAACATGTCTCTGTACTAATCACACCTTTTTAAAAACATTTTTTTTGTATTTATTCATTTTTGAGAGAGAGTGACAGACTGTGAGTGGGGGAGGGGCAGAGACAGAGGGAGACACAGAATCCGAAGCAGGCTCCAGGCTCCGAGCTGTCAGCACAGAGCCCAATGCGGGGCTCAAACTCAAGAGCCTCTAGATCATGACCTGAGCCGAAGTTGGACGCTCAACCGACTGAGTCACTCAGGCGCCCCTGTACTAGTCACACCTTAAGTGCTCAATGGCCACATGGGCTATCGGCTATTGGATTGGACAGCACAGCTCTACAACTACAGGTTCTGCTTCCGTAATCATCCAGTGGAATTCAGACTTGATGATTTTGTCTCATTAGAGCCCCATTGGAACCTGGCAATACAGTGACAGCAATTGTTAGCCAGGGGAAAACAATGACCCCCCCGCCCCAATCACAGGTAAAATAGCAGACCCAAAGTGCTCTACCTGAACAACTGGGAAAAGGGAATTCATGCTCTTGGGACCTGTTTGTGTCAGGAACTTCAGACTTTTAATCCTCCCCACAGTCCCCGGTGTAAATGAGGAAAATGAGAGAGTTTAGGTTATTTGTCAAGGTCAGATAGCCACTATACAGGAGAAAAATGGGGTTTAAGTCCATCTAATTTTAAAGCCCTTGTACTCTCATATATGAATCACTGCTAGGAAGTCAGGTAAAATGCAGATTCGTTCTCCTCACCCCCAGAGGCCACTCAGTAGTTCCGGGCCGTACCCAGGAATCTGCATTTTCATTGCACACGCCGGTGATTTTGATGAGATGGTCCCCATGCCACACTTTGAGGAACAGTGAAGGGAGGGGCCTCTTTCTCATGTCTTCTGTGTGCAGCTAACCACATCCCATCCCTCTCTGAGGGCGAGATGACTTTGAGACGTAACATCCAGCTTTCCCTCCTCTGGCCTTTTCGAAAGAGACCCCACGCAGGGGATCTTTGGTTTGAAATGAACCAGTTGTGTTCATGCTTTCCACGAATTTGACAGCAACCAAATTAGAGAAAGAATGTTTCAAGGAAATCTCTGAATCTGGGGATGCTAGTTAGAACAACACCAACAAAGAGGAGAAGATTATGTAGCTAAAGAATACAAGATACATATTTGTGCTGAAGTGGTGGTTTGGAATAACAATAGAACAAAGTTTGGTTGTGTCTTGCCCTGTGTGTGTGTGGTTTTTTTAAATTTCAAATCTGCCTGTCAGTGTTTCTCTATACAATGTACACAATGTGAACTGCAACATCTTAAATGTTTGGCAGGACATTCATGCTCATGACATCACATGCTGGGAGGACAGGGAGGCCACTGTAGGGCTGGCCCTGGGGAGAGGCAGCATCAGTGCTGCCATTGAGATGTCCCCACAAAAGAGTGTGTGACGGCCAGATGTGCAGCTTAATGGAGACTGAACCAGAATTGTGGGTGGAACATTGGCACATGCTGCTTAATGGCTTGAATAGCAGCTCTTGAGGAATCTATATTTCTCTACCTCACGCGGAGTCTCAGAGCTCAGGCTTTGTGGCCCTGTGGCCGGGGGAGGGGACGGAGATGGAGGGACTTGTCACTGTTCCATGCCCCATTGTTGAAATGGAAAATGTGGAAGTGTTAAGCCATTTCTAGAGGATTTTGGATTTTGGAGGTAAGAATTGCTTACGCTGTACATCAGAATGACCTTCCAAAAAGTAAAGGGCACCCAGTTGTCACAGCCTGGGGCTGTTATTAAAACTGTTATTTCTAGGGGCACTTGGGTGGCTTAGTTGGTTAAGTGTCTGACTCTTGATCTCAGCTCAGGTTTTGAACTCAGGGTCTTGATTTCAGGGTTGTGAGTTCAAGTCCTGTGTTGGGCTCCATACTGGGTGAGAAGCCTATTTAAAACAACAACAAAGACAACAACAACAACAGTTACTTCTCCTATGTTGAGTTATATACAGCTTTGCTTTTCAAAGTATAATGTGCATACAGATCATGGAGTTGGGGGGGCGTTCTGTATTTCTAACAAGCTCTCAGGAGATGCTGATGCTGTTGGTACAGATTCACACTTGGAGTAATATGTACTCATTAAAGAAAATTTGAACACTGTAGAAAACTGAAATAAAATAAAAAAAAATACCCATCATTTCATCGCTAGAGCAACTACTTTTGTAAAACAAAAACTTCTAATATACTATACATATAGTTTGTAATCTACGTAAAAAAACCTTAATGTGTAGAGCACATTTTCTTTTATCATTAGGTGTTTTTCTAAAACAAAAATTTTAATATTTCCATAATCTCCCATTGTTTGGATGTACCACAAGTTACGCAAGGAGCTCCCAAGAATATCTTGGTTACCTTACTTCCTTTCTAATTTCTTCTAAGTAATTTTGCCATCAATATCCTCACAAGTAAGTCTTGCCCATACACATGATGATCCCTTTAATGTAAATTCCTAGAAAGGAGTTTCTGGATCACATATTCCAGACGGTGTTTTAAGAACAGTTTATTTTTTTGATAAGGGTGTGCTTAGCTTCCCCCAATAGGATAGGGTGTATCAATGTAATATGCTGTTTTTCACATTTTTTAATTTTTTATTTTTTTATTGGGGAGAGAAGAGCAGAGGGAGAGAGAGAGAGAATTTTTAATCAGGCTCCATGCTCAGCACAGAGCCCGACTCGGGGCTTGATTCCACGACCCTGGGATCGTGACCTGAGCCAAAACCAAGAGTCATACACTGAACCAACTGAGCCACCCAGGTGCCCCTAATATGTTGTTGTTTTTTTTTTTTTAATTATTTGAAATCTTTAAAATTTCAGTTGTGTCGATAGGGAATTATATAAAAACAATACTTGTAATAAACAGTCAATGGAAAATTCCAGAAGTATTCACAATAGGAGAAAAGATGTGGAGAGGGGAGGTGGGGGTCTGGAGTTCAGCCTGCTCTACGTTACAATTCTGCTTCAGTTGACTCTGGTCTATAGGGGATCCAAACATGAGCATTTATCTCCAGGAGACCTTGTGCTGGGAACACTCTGATCCCAATAGCGCTGGTTAGGAGTGGGAAGCTCTGTGAGCATTGCCAGCTGAATCATTCTTTATTTTATTTGCCCCTCCCCCCAATAATTTATTAAACTTGAGATAAAGACGAAGTATGGTAAAAACGAGTCACTTGCCCTTGCCTCAAACCTTCTAAATGTTAATCCTGTGCATATGGTGGAAAGAGAATTTACCTGGTTTCTCTTGCTGACTGCTTTTGTTTCTGTTTCAACAAAGGGTCAGAAAAAAAATATGCATAAAGGAGTGCTTCTAGAGGCATGAAAAGGCCTAGGACTGTTGGGGATGAGGGCAGCCAGGGACCTTTGGGTGTTTCCTTTGGTCCTGCTTTGGTTCCCATGAGTAGAACAGAACCTTCTCAGCGTCCAGTCAGGAGACCTCACTCGTTCATTCCAGCCCACAGGCTGACCTGGGGGTACTGCTCTTCCCTTCGATTCTAGGCTGTGGCAAACCCTTCCTCCTCCACCTTGGCCTTCCCTGAGCCAGAACACAGTTCCTATGTGCCTCTGTCGTAGACTGTCTAAGCAAGGATCTCAAACCATTCCATTCATTATTTCTAAAGCATGGCACAGGAGGTCACCAACATAAGATTTATTCAGTAAATGCAGATTTGTGGGTTCTGCCCCAGACTTACAGAGACAGTATCTGGATGGAGCCTGGGAATCTGCATTTTAAATGACTCCTCAGGTGATTCTGACACACCCCAAAGTTTGAGAACCATTGAAAAAGTTTCAGTGAATGTAGGTACTGGAAGAGAACATTACAGAAAGAGTATCTGGTCAAATGAAGAAACTAGAAGCCAGAAAGTTTGCTGTTTTGCCAAGGCCATATTCTAGGGAGTCATTCTTCATTTCCTAGGACTGTAAAATTATAAGGTCATGGTTTGGGGGACCTTCTCCTTCTTTGAACTAGCCAAGCCATCAGAATGAGGACTTCCTTTGTCTTACTTGACCCTTCCTCCCTGGTCTTGGAGCAAGCACCTGACTCAGGCTCTCCCTGAGAGGACAGGGGTGGCCCATCCAAAACTGGAGCCCATCCTTTATTGGAGCTGTGGGTCAGAGCACGTTCCTCTCTGAGAGCCAGGCTGGGAAGATGTGAGATTGGAAGTTCTTAGAGCTGCACTTATGGCCTTGCGGAAAAAGGGAGCCTGGGGCATATGAGGCCAAATGCAGAGGGAAGTAGGGATAAAAGAGCAGAGAGTATAAGGGGACCTGGTTCCATCATTTCTGAGGCCACCTTTACAAATACTCTTTGGTTACACAAACCAGTACCTCCATTTACCCCTTTACTTTTCTTAATTGCGTTCTGTCTCTTGCAACCAAAAGAATTCTGACTAGGAAGAGGCGGTACTTATAGGCACAGTTCCTACGCTGTCCATGCCAGTCTTCTCTTCCTCTGGGCGTTGTGCCTTTTTTCATTAGCTGAGTGGTCTGAGTGGGACTGTGACCCTCCTCCTTTGCCACAATGAAAGGCCCAGAAGATGGATGTGTGACTCAAGTCAGGCCAATCAAGTTCTCTCCTGGAATTTCTAAATGAGGTGACCTTTCTTCTCCAGCCGGGAGAGTTTTCCAGTCTCCATGGCGTCCATCAACTTTGTGAAGCAGCTTATCTGTAGGAATGGAGGGAAAGAGAAGAAATGGGGTAGGGAGGGCAGAGAGCCCAACGATATTCAGGTTTCTAGTTCTAGGTGACCTGGGAACCAGCACCATCGTTTATGCTTAAAGCTAATCTGACCTGGTGTGCTGTCACTTGTAATTAAAAAAGTCGCCTGTCATAGAGGGCCCTGTGAACGGTTTGACTTAGACCCGGAGCCTGAGGCTGTCTCGTGTTTGGGCTGCTGCTGTGGTATGTTTATGCAGGGCGGAGGGCTGGGGTTTCATCACTAGTGTTGATCCTAACTGAAACTCACGGACACCTCCTCACACCACTGTCCCCTTCCTTGCCCCCCATATACTAGCTGCTGAGTCATATTTCCGGAAAACAGAAACCGACTTAGGGTTACAAGCAGAGATTTTAGCACAGGGGATTGGTTCCAGATATGGAACAGCTGAAAAGCCAAACAGGGTGATAAGGTAACACCAAGTCGGCAGGAGCAGGAAGCCACTAGCAGGGGATGGAGAAGCAATGGGATGGGGCCATGTGACCAGAACCCAACAGCTGGGGCCATCTGTTCAGGGCTGGGACCACGGTGGGTATCTGGTAACGGCTGAGAGCACAGAGGGAGAGGCTGTCCTGTGGGATCTGGGACTATGGAGGAGACTCAGCCCCTGCTCAAGAAGCCACCAAAGCAGAGTGAGAGAAAGAGAAATACCCTGGTGTCTCCCCTTCTCCTACCCTCTAGTGTTCTGACAGTGCCTCTCTTTGGCAGAGCTTGCCAGAAGTCAGCAGAGGTCAAGGGAACCTGGGGAATATAGAGGGAAGAGTAAGAGAAGGGCAGGAAATGGTTCTCAGAGCACATGGGCAGTTAAGTCTGAACATGGCAGAGCAGGTGCAAGGATTAGGGAGTCACAAAATCTGGAAGTCGCTGAGGGCAGAGGGGGTGCCAGGGGTGGGTGGGTAGGCATTTTCTGAGAGGCTGCCTGTAAGTACCTCACAGATAGGTACTTCTAGGCTTGTTTAAGATATTGATTCAAAACTGATTTCCAAATCTACCTTCTCCACTGGAATCAGTGATGTTCCTAATAGTGCTCAGCATTGCCCTGCAGTTCTACTGCTCAGGTTCAGAGATGAGATTGCTTCTCTTACTGTGTTCCCTAGAACCAAAACCAGAACTTGGGTTCTGGACCACTTCCTTTCCCATTGATGCTACATAGGCTGTACCCTGGGGGGCCCTTTCACCTGTCCATTCTCACTGTCTCCTTATTGCCTCAAGAGTACATCATCTCCTTCCTGGATGACTCTTCCCTCTCTTCCTTCTATCCATCTTCTGCCTTCACATCCATACACAAATCTCGACAACATGTATTTCTCTGTCTTGACATCCTTTGATATGTTCCCTTTGCCCACTGGATAAAGTGCAAATGCCTTAGCTTAGCATGTAAGGCTTCACAATATGCCCCTAAGATACCTGGCTCTTATTAAAACGATTTGGTTATGAGTAAGAGAAACAGACTCTGGATAGATGAAATTAACACACAAAAGATTTTTGGAGAACAAAACTTAACTTTTCAGGAAAACTAAACTCCGAGAAGGGCAAGCACAGGACAATTTTGTAAGGGCTCTACTGCTAGGATGAAGAACAACAATTATGTTTAGTGTTTTGTCACTCAGCTTAAGATTTGAATACCAGGAAGAGAGCATCTGATCAGGTACAAGGGTTATGTTCCTGCTCCTGAGCCAGTCTCTGAAGCTAGGGAAATTGGGGCAGGCCTGGGTCATATACTCCATGTAGATTTCTTTTCCTGCTGGATGAGAAAAAGTATGGCTTCCCCAATGGAAGTTACAGTGCTTTTACCAGAAAAGGGCACAATGATGCTGAGAGGACCCAAAATAATATATGTCCATTACACTTACCAATACCTGAAAGTTTAATTCAACCAACAATCTTCTTTTACATTGGCTTGCTCTGCCTTATTGCCCTGTGATCTCATCTACAGAGTCTTTTGGAAAGAATCACTTACCACCAAACAAGGGATATTTTATAGGAACAATCTCCTGGTGGATTAATTATTATAAATTTTAAACTTATTCCCTAGAGCTATTTATATTTTCTGTAAATTTAAAAAACTGTTATTAATTAAAATATTTTCCTCAATTTTGTTCAGAATAGAACAGAATTCTGAATAAGTTGGCCTTCAGGGTATGGTGCCAGCTACATAATTCACATGTTTTTAGGTCTGGGCTTCCCTAGAGCTTATTGACATTAAGATTTGAAATCTAGCTTATTATTTAAAAATTCACAAGCTCTTAGACTTTTGGTCATTTAAAATAGATTGAAAAACCTGAGGAGTGCTGGAGGAGGGTGGGGGAGAGAGGGGTTAAGTGGGTGATGGGCATTAAGGAGGGCACTTTTCGGGATGAGCACTGGGTGTCATATGTAAGAGATGAATCAATGGGCTCTATTCCTGAAGCCAAGACTACACTGTATGTTATCTAACTTGAGTTAAAATAAAATAAAATAAAATAAAATAAAATAAAATAAAATATAAAATAAAATAGATTTAAATTTTTTTTTTTTCAACGTTTTTTATTTATTTTTGGGACAGAGAGAGACAGAGCATGAACGGGGGAGGGGCAGAGAGAGAGGGAGACACAGAATCGGAAACAGGCTCCAGGCTCCGAGCCATCAGCCCAGAGCCTGACGCGGGGCTCGAACTCACGGACCGCGAGATCGTGACCTGGCTGAAGTCGGACGCTTAACCGACTGCGCCACCCAGGCGCCCCTAAAATAAAATAGATTTAAAGAGCATCTGCTAAAATTATATTATTCATTTATTCACTCATTGAGTCATTTGACTAGTTAATTGATTAAACAGACATTTAATGAGTGCTTGCTGTGTGCCAGCCATGCATTAGCCACCAGGTATAAAAATAAGCAGGAAGGCAGCCCTCAGATAATGCACAGGCTAGTGGCATAGTCAGGCACATCATGAATAAGGATGCCGTAGCTTCTTATCATTGCCATCCTTAATCTACGTCGGAGAGTTACACCCTGACTGAGAGGGGAAAATAAAATGCCAACAGAAGCACGTTAGTGCAGATTAAAGATAGGAGTTCACAGACTATCTGATATATAAAGGCGTATTGACTAGGTCATCTCTCAACCTGGCACCTTTTTGGCTGAAAGTCAGCCAATCCCTAAACTACATAAAACCTATTGATTTAATTATGAGCCGAACACTGAGGAATTGGCAGAAAGTGCCTTCCCAAGGCTTTTGCACAATGTCCTGTTGAGACCTTCTGCAGAGAAGCATGTTGCTTCTCCTTAGGGCTGGAATTTAGTGGAAGGTGTCAATCTTTTCTCTTCTGAGTGATTTAAAAACTTTCTCTCCAGGGGTTGGGACTCAGTTTTTATTGTGTTAAGGGCAACAAAAACAGCTGAGTCACCTGGCACTGACATGCATGTAAAAGACACGACCAGGTACAATGGGCACAGTACAGTAGAGACAGTGACCTTCATGCTGGAAACTGTAGGTGGTCTGAGGCTGCTGAACAGTTCCTCCTCTAAAAATATGAGGAGTAATGTTTCTTTTCATAGTCGATTAAAAAAACCCAATCAAAACAAAAATCTAGGCGTCTATCGAATAACTAACATAGGCAATATGCTACCACACACACGAGTCATTTCATGAAATGCATTTCACAAACTGTAAAATTTGGCAATCCATAGTCTTGGCCTGATACGATGATTCTTCTTCACAAAGTGCTCAGGGACCCCCGGCTCCTTCCAACACACTGCTTCATCAATCCTAGAAGTGGCTCTTGAACTCATGCTCCAAGATGGCAGCATCTACATTGCAGGTGGAAAAAGGATCGAAGAAAAGAGGCAAAGGCCCATGCCCACTATGTCCTGGGATAGTTTCCTGAAGCTGCCACAGGAATCTGATTGTAGTAAGTCACATGGCCACATCTAGCTGCAGGAGAGGTTGGGAAATACAATCTTCATCAGGGTTGGCTATGTAATCTGCAATGCCCAGTGTAAAATGAAAATGTGGAGCTCTTTTTAGAAAAAGCAGGAAAAAAGTGTTAAAGATAACAAAAATGTAAAGTTTTTTCCTTTTCCTGTGGTCTCTCTTTTGACTTGTCATGATCTTTCACTTTGTTTTGTTTTGTTTTGCCATTTAATGTTGTTCTAGGTAAAGAAAAATTAAAATCTTAAATTACTAGCATGAATTTTACTATTCTTTATATTGTGGAATGTTTGTTTTATTATTTAATTTTTTTAACGTTTATTTATTATTGAGAGACAGAGAGAGACATAGCATGAGTATGGGAGGGGCAGAGAGAGGAGGAGACACAGAATCCGAAGCAGGCTCCAGCCTCCAAGCTGTCAGCACAGAGCCCGACACTGGGCTCGAACTCACAAACCACAAGATCATGACCTGAGCTGATGTCAGACGCTTAACCGACTGAGCCACCCAGGCGCCCCTGTTTTATTATTTTTTAAATGTTTATTTATTTCCTTTTGAGAGGGACAGTGATAGAGAGAGAGAAAGAGGGAGAGAATCCTAAGCAGACTCTGCACTGTTAGCAAAGCCCAATGTGGGGTTCGAACTCAAAAACTGTGAGATCATGACCTGACACAAAATCACGAGTTGGACACTTAACCCACTAAGCCTCCCAGGCACCCCTGGAATGTCTGTTTTAAATGTAAATATAAGAACATTTTACTTTTATGCAGAAACTTAAAAATCCCACAATTTGTATTTGGTCGCTCATGCATCTATTAGCACTTAATTCTTATTAGAACTGTGGAAACATTGCACCAAGCTAACTAAATTGTTTTTTATTTTACTTCTTGACATGCACCCAGTCTACCAATTCTCTCTCGTTTCAGCTTCCTGATGAGTAAGGAAATGTTGAAATGAAAAGGAACTGTAAGTTGCCCTATTTTTCCCTTTCCTTCTCTGCCATCCTTTTCAGTATAAAGTAGTTGGCGAATACAGGGAATTAATACAAGGATGTGATAGGGTTCCTTGGTCATTGGTGTTTCTTAGGATTCCATTGCCTTCTTTCTGTTTGAAGTGAGCCGTGGTTTGAATGGTAGGTGTGGCCTCTGGAGACTGTCAGTGCACTTGCTTACTCAGTGTCTTAGTCTGTTTCTGCTGCTATAACAAAACACCACAGACTGGGTGGCTTATAAACAACAGAAATTTATTCTCACAGTTTGAGAGGCTGGAAGCCCACCATTAAGGCACCAGCATGGTGGCGTTCGCCCTCCTCCTGGTTCACAGCCAGTGCCCTCTCACTGTATCTTATGCAGCGGAAGGGGTGAGGGACCTCCCTGGGGCTTCATTTATCAAAGTGTTAATCCCAAGAGAGCTTCACCCCCAAGTACCTAAGTACCTCCCGAAAGATCCACCTCCTAATACCATAACTTGTGGGGCCTAGGATTCCAACATATGAATTTTGGGGGTACTCAAATATTCAGACCGTGATACTCAGTCATAGATATAACCCACTCTTACCTTTGAGCTTGCTTTGAATCTTGCTGAACTCCCATACATCATGGATCCACTGGAATTCTGTGCTCGCGGGGCATTGTGAATGCTATATGAAAATACAGTGGCAAGAAATGTTGGAAACATGTATTGCACATATTTTCTCTATTCATATGCATGCTCTATTGTCCTGTTAGACTTGACTTAGAAAACACAAGTTCAATGGTAAAATTGTCAAGAATTTCAAGATGGCAACAGCAGAGAATTAAACCAAGTACAGGGTCCCCCTTCTTTCAGGGACTGTGAGACTACACAGGTCATTGTGTCCACGAAGCTGGCCCTGGCTTTTGTTCTAGCTGGCCTTTGTTCTAGCTGGCTATGTACCCAGCTAAATTTTCAATTATTATTTTTTTAAATGTTTATTTATTTATTTATTTATTTATTTTGAGAGAGAGAGTGAGCAGGGGAGAGGCAGAGGGAGGGAGAGAGAGAGAGATAGAGAGAAAGAGAGAAGAATCCCAAGCAGGCTCTGAGCTATCAGCACAGGGCCCGACGCAGGGCTTCATCTCATGAACTGTGAGATCATGACCTGAGCCGAGATCAAGAGACAGACGCTTAACCGAATGAGCCACCCCAGGCTCCTCGATTAAATGTGTAAGAAGAGAATGGATTTTGAGGGAAACCTATGTGATACTTTCTAACAATTCTATGAGAAGGGTATCTGTCTTAGTTCAGACTTCTGTAACGAAATACCATAGACTCGATGGCTTAAATAATAAACATTAATTTCTCACTGTTCTGGAGACTGGGAAGTCTAAGATTAAGGTGCCAGCAGATCTAGTATCTGGTGAGGAGTCTCTTCCTGGTTTGCAGATGCTGCCTTCTTGCTGTGTCCTCATGGGGTAGGAAGAGAAAGCAAGCGAAAGCTCTAGACTGTCTTTCTTTCTTTCTTTCTTTCTTTCTTTCTTTCTTTCTAATGTTTATTCATTTTTCGAGAGAGACAGAGCATGAGTAGGGGAGGGGCAGAGAGAGAGAAGGAGACCCAGAATCCGAAGCAGGATCCAGGCTCTGAGCTGTCAGCACAGAGCCTGATGTGGGGCTTGAACCCACGAACCGCAAGATCATGACCTGAGCTGAAGTCAGACACTTAACGGACTGAGCCTCACAGGCTCCCCTAGACCTTCTTTTTATAGGAACACAAATTCTATCATGGGTTTCCTCTGTCATGACCTTATCTAAACCTAATTACCTCTGAAAGGCAGCCCCTCCAAACACCATCACTTTGGGGATGAGGGTGGCAACATATGAATTTGAGGGACACACACACATTAGGTCTATTCAACTATTAGTATCACCCCCTTTTTCCCATGTGAAGAAACCGGGGCTCAGGGAGATGAAGTAATGAACCACAGCGACAGCTCTAGCAAGTATCAATACTTGGGGGCGCCTGGGTGGCTCAGTTGAGTGTGTCCGACTCTTGATTTCGACTCAGATCATGACCCCAAAGTCGTGGGACTGAGCCCCACATCAGGTTCCGTGCTCAGCACGGAGCCTGCTTAAAGATTCTCTATCTTTCTCCCTCTGGCCCCTCTCTTGCTCGCACTCTTTCTCTCTCTCTCGAAGTAAGAGCCTTGAACGCACGTGTTCAAGGTATACTGCTACAGCATACCTGGAGTTTACAAAATGAAGTTAAATTATGTTTCACAAACTAGAGCAGAATTACAATATCAAAAATATGCATCTTTCACATAGGACTTTAAAGAGAAGTATTGATCTTACCTAAAATAGTAACAGAGTTCATCACACAGGTTTTGTTCATTTAATTCTTACAACCATTCCATGAGTTAGGGACGATCACATAGTCATTTTTACAGATGAGAAAATAGAGGCGCAGAGAGATTAAGTAAATTGCAGGTTCCATAGCCAAGATTATAACCTTTGCATTCTGACTCTAAAGCCTGAAGTATTAAATGCTACTCTAGCCTTCAAATGGAATTTGCCTCCTAAGAAAGTGGAGTGAATTACTATGGAAAGCCATTTAATAAAAGGACAGATACAAAATTAGTGTAAGAGTCTTTAACATAAATCCTCTCCTTCTTAAAAATGTTAGTTTAGAAATAGAGTTAAATTCTGGACCTATTTTCAAAACAATTATTCTTAGAAAGGGATCATTTATCTGTGGTCAATTGGAAAATAAAGGGAACTCAAGCTTCTCTATGGCATAAGAACTATTGGATATTTGTGTCTCTGGAAAGAGGAAAGGTAGACTCATATTCTCCACCAGGCCACAAATGGATTTTCAGGAAATAAGGGGAATTAGCTTCTGAAGGGAGTGAACTCTTTTGTAGGCTTTGAAGTCCTAATGAATGACAGATCATACATAATCTGTATGCTAGGTATGGGCCACTGTGGTTACCACTTGTTAGCAGGGGGATGGGAGAGGGGAGGAAGGGGACATGGCCAATGTTCAGACTATGGGTTTGGTTTGCAAACAAATACCAAAACGAGTGAGCGCACTCTGTTTTTAGCAAAGAAATCATTGTGCTGGAAAACCCTCAAAATATCAATCACTCAATAAGACCTCTTTAGAAAAACAGTAAGATTTTTGTACAGAGCCCTCTTGAAGTTAACCAGTTTGTGTTTAAAATGTGAAAGTAAAAGAAGAGAGCACTCCAGGTCAGAAGGTCTTTCTGAGCTACTTTCAATCCAGCAAGACCCCGAAAAGGGAAGTAGGGCCTCGCTTTGGTTAAAGATTGGCCTCAGGATGGCAGAGAGGGTCAGGGTTCTGATTCTTTAGTCCTGTACTTCTCCTCCTAGCCCAAGGAGGGTGGACAGTGTCAAGACCAGGAGGCTGTCAAAGGCTCCCTCTGTGTGTTAGGATTTGGAATTTCTTTCTTGCTTAACGTTTTATTTATTTTTGAGAGACAGAGCGTGAGCTGGGGAGGGGCAGAGACAGGGAGACACAGGATCTGAAGCAGGCTCCAGGCTCCGAGCTGTCAGCACAGAGCTGGACGCGGGGCTCGAACTCATGAACTGTGAGATCATGACCTGAGCTGAAGTTGGACACGTAACCAGCTGAGCCATCCAGGCACCCCACAAAAACAATTTCTTTAAATATTTATTATGAGAGAGAGAGAGAGAGAGAGAGAGAGAGCAGGGGGAGGGGCAGAGACAGAATCCCAAGCAGGCCTCCAGTTGCCAGCACAGAGCCCCACTCGGGGCTGGGAGGAGTGGGGGTGGAGGGGGCTGCTGAATCTCAGGAGCTGTGAGATCATGACCTGAGCCGAAATCAAGAGTTGGACGCTTAATCGATTGAGCCACCCAGGCGCCCCCAAAAGCAATTGTTTTTCATGAATTGTTATAAGATCACAGACTAACAATGTTTGTTTTTAAAATTCTTAGATAACAAACTTTTGTACTTTTGGCTTCACTGTTTCTGCCACAGTTTGTTAGTTTATGCTTTGTAGGAAGCTTTGTAAATGACAGCTCTTTGTGTGGGGTCAGTTTAATAAAAACAGACAATGCAATCCATAAATCCACTGAAATGGGTATTTGTAATATACAAAATATCATAACTTGAGTGAAATGGTGAGGGTGGTGAGGGTGGTGCTATCTACCTCTTCTCAGTCCTCAGAAGTTCTTAGGGACCCATATGACCATTAGATCCTCGCAGTGATGATCTGATGAATATGTGGCTCTGAGTAATGCATAGTAAGCTACTTAATACAATATAACACAAATAAAATTAAGTCTTATACTTCATCCATTGAATATGTTATTGTTGTATGTTAATACAGATTATAAGTATATTATAATATATATTAATGTATTATAATAAGCATATTGTAATATGTTAATTTTATATAATAATCTATTGAACATAAGGCTTAGTTTTGTTCTCATTTTTTAGATTTTAAATTTTGGAAAAGTAGTTCTAATATTTTCTTTGTTATTTTTTTTTGGATGCACCTGATCTAGTGCAGGGAAGAGACATATAAACAAATAACTGTATTCAACATGGAAAATGCTAGACACATTAAGGAAAAAAGAATGCTATAGGAACATGTAGTTGGGAGAGGAGTCAGGGCAGAGGTTAAATTCCAGAAATTCAGAAAAGGGATGCATTTGAGAGGAATTTTAAGGATGAATGGGAGTTTGTTGAGTGGATGAGGGGTGAAGGACATTCAAGAAGAGGGCAAGAGAATGGGCTTAGAACACATTCAGGAGTCTGATGGGGTCAGAATATAGGACGCTTGGGGGAGGGTTAGGCATGAGACTGGAGATACTGGTGGGATATATGCTATGGAGGGCTGATTCTATTGGCAAATGGGAGCCAGTGGAGATTTTAAGTAGAGGAATGACCTTAGAGAAGGATATATTTCCTTTATAAATCATGAACAACATGTACATTTTGAAAATATATTTTTGGCTGGTGTGGATGAAACTCTGATCGAATTTAAGAAAAAATTATTGATCATTTTCTGTGTGACATGCCATATCCTCAAGGCAATGCAAAGTTGTATCAATACACATTTTCCATGGTGGAAAACGTGGGCACCCAGGTGCCCCTTGAAGACAGTTTTGGTTGGCTGTACATTACTGAGTTCTACAGTTACATTGCAATTTACTTAAACAACCTCCTGTTTGGGACATTAGTTTGACTTCCATGTTTTGGTATTTTCCCCCTGTAATTATAGATATAGTCTTTGGCATAAACCTTTGACCATATCTCTGATTATTTATTTTCTTAGGATCAATTTCTAAAGAGTTGATTTAAAGGATCTGAAATCTGTCAGAGAGGTGAACTGCCCAATATTTAATAGTGTGATTGAAATTGTTCTCCACTTTGGCAAAAGTGTAGGGAGGGCCTCTGGATGGTGAAGGAAAACTCAACTTCCAGTCATTCATCCGTTTAACAAATATTCTTTGAAGGCCTCCTGCATCCCAGGCTCTGCACTAGGTGCCAAGGTGCAGTAGGAAGCAAGAGAGTTGTGTTCACTGCCCTCATGGCAGCGATCTGGAAAGTTAGAAATCACAGGTCAACTTATTGTTTATAGATGAGGAAACAAGGTTTACAGAACCAGCTATGGAGAGCCAGGACTGGAATACCGTCTCTCTCTAGCAGTCCAAACCTCTTTGCACCTCACCTGCCAGCTCTCCCCTGAGAGTGATCTTGGGGGCATCAGTTCAAGGCAGATTTATGGTATCTAAACCCTTGCTGTATTTAGATTTAGCTCTCAGCAAGATTGTGAAGTGAATGGGGCTAAGTGTGTCTTTGGGACCCTGGCCTCTTCCTTCTGTGACATTTTCACCTCTGGGAGGCTCCCAAACCCCTGTCAGGCACCCAGGGCCCTCATACTCTGTTCCCATGACCAGGGAAAATCAACTTTCTGAGAAGGAACTAATATCAGTCATTCATATCTCAACATGATTGAATTAAGACACTGTGTTCCTTCTTCCAAGGGGAGTTAACTGTGAAGGCATTTAAAGATCTCTTTCTTACTGAGGAATGCCAGACTTTGTTTCCAATGGAGGCATTTGGGCCTCAGGGAGCAGATAGGGCAGAGGTGTCCTCTCTCTGCTGGTCTTCAAGGCTCACAGCCTACCTCCTTCCCATGCCCTTTCCAGTGGGTTGATCAGCCCAGTCTCCTCCACCTTCTTTTACAAGACTGACAAGGCTGGGTGAGAAAGTGGAGGACATTGTATCCACACCTTGAATAGTTTCCAGTACATTAAAGGGGTTGCTTTGGACACGGAGCTTCATAGAACAGGGAAACCCCATTGCTAGGAAACCCCCTTTCTCCTCCCCACCCTGCCCTGTGAGGAGTGTCTCTGTTAGGAAGGAAATTCAATTACAGTCTTCCAGCCACCAGAATTGAATTTAGATGGACTATTTCCTCTTCGGATTCTGTGCCAAATTGTATTCCTGTTGCTGTGTTTGAAGTTAATTAGAGTCACAAATCATTTGTATTTCCCTCCTCTGAAGGAAAGCCTGCCACTGCACTTATCTCAGCCAGTTAATTGACTTATAGAGGGCTGGCTCATCCCTTCCCGAAAACACTCTAAATGGCTCTGATGGGTAAGCATCAGGATTACACATATATGTAATAAAAGCTTGGAGAATTCAAATTTTCTAGGTCATAGAAATGGGATGTGTGTGTGGTTTTCTCTCTGAGCCTCATAGCTTAGAGTTTTTCTTGATTTGATTCAGGCCAGTGTGAGAATGGAAAAAAAAAAACCTATCCTCAGGTGGGGGAAGAGGTGCACGTGGGCAAAAGAGAGGAGGGGACCTTGACACAGAAAGGACTCTCACTGCCAGGCACTGAACTGTTAATAGTTGGAAATAAAATGTTTAGTGTTTGGGATATGGGGGTCCCTTAAATTTCGAATGGGGCATTTAAGTTTTAAAATGGTTTTGATATAGGAGAAGGGAAGGAAAAATGAGATAAAAACAGAGAGGGAGGCAAACCATAAGAGACTCTTAAATACAGAGAACAAACTGAGGGCTGCTGGAGGGGAGGTGGGTGGGGGGTGGGTTAAATGGGTCATGGATATTAAGGAGGGTGCTTTTAGGAATGGGCACTGGGTGTAATGTAAGAGATGAATCACTGAGTTCCACTCCTGAAACCAAGACTACACTGTGTGTTAACTAACTGGCATTTGAATAAAACAAAGGTTTTCAGTTATGGCCTAAGGAGAAAATGCCTATACAGCGGCTTTGATACTCTGAACAACCTTTGAATCTTTTTCACTTTTAAAAATTGTGGAAAATGTACATAACCTGACACGTATCATCTTAACCATTTGTAAGCATACAGTTTAGTGCTATTAACCACATTCATATTGTTGCACAGCCATCACTGCATCCTCTCGTGAACTCTTTCATCTTGCAAAACTGAAACTCTGCACCCATTAAACAATAAGTCTGCGTTCTCCCCTCCCCTCAGCCCTTCTTACTGCTTCTATGATTTGGATTACTCTAGGTACCCCATATAAGTAGAGTCAGATGGTATTTATCTTTTTGTCATTGGCTTCCTCAGCATAATGTCCTCAAAGTTCATCCATGATGTAGCGAATGTCAGGATTTCCTTCCTTTCTTTTTCTTTCTTTCTTTTTCCTTTCTTTTTCTTGAGAGAGAGGGAGCAAGTGAACAGGAGGGGGGCAGAGCGAGAGGGAGAGAGAGAATCTTAAGCAGGCTCCACACCCAGCATGGAGCCTGACACAGGGCTCCATCTCAAGGACCATGAGATCATGACCTGAGCCAAAATCAAGATTTAGTTGCTTAACCAACTGAGCCATCCAGGTGCCCACGATTTCCTTCCTTTTTAAGGTTGAATAATATTCCATTGTTTATATATACATACACATATATACACATATATGTATATATACATATCCATTCAGTCATCGATGGACACTTGGGTTGCTTTCCTGTTTTAGCCACTGTGAGTAATGCTGCTGTGAATAAGTACCTTTGAGACCCTGCTTTCAATGCTTTTGGATATATATCCAGAAGTGGAGTTTTTGGATCATATGGTAATCTATTTTTTTTTTTTTTTTTTTGAGGAATAGCCACACTGTTTTCCACAGTGGCTGCATCATTTCACTTTCCCACCAGGGCAAGTTGAAGGGTTCCAACTTCTTCACATCTTCACTAACGCTTGGTATTAAATAACCTTTCAACATTAAGACCCATGTAATGAGGCTGTATTTTGGAATATGTATCCAATTCTTTTGATCCTGGTGATCCCCAGTTCCAGGTTGTCCTGTGAGTCTCCTTGGCTACTATTTACAGATAAACAAACGGGCAACTCTTTCACCAGTAAGACAGAGTTCCAAGGCGTATAGACCTCAGGAGGGAGGTAATATGTAGGGAAAATCCTTTTTCAGACTGAGAGAAGAGTGGAGAGCCAACCCCTGCTGGTCCTGCTGGATGGTGGGGAGAAGAAGAGAAACGGAGGTAGAATGGAAAGGGAAAAATACTTGTCCAGGCTTTTCCCCTCTCTGTGGGCAGGGTTGTGTTAGGAGTGATAACGTCTGAAAACACTGGACGGATTAGTGGTATACTTACCTGGCAGGGATATGAGCGGTGGTGTGCTTATCAATGTCTAACAGATAGCTCTCTGGAAACAAACAAACAGACCCTGATTTTGTAGCATGTGTCAATTTGCACGGTGTGAATACTCCCACCATGGCTGATTTCAAGCTACCAGTGTGAACTCACTGAGCACGAAGTTGGGAAAAGATGTTGATAGCACATGATTGTAGAGTGTTCCCCAGACAGATATAACGGTTGTAAATAACCTCAAGAAGAGTTAAATGTAGTAGATAACAGTTAAATGTAGTAATTAGTTTTGAGTATTTATTACCTTTGTTTTCAATACAATTGATTGTAAGGTTATAGAAATTAAGTTTTTAAAAATTTTTTTTGATTAATATTTATTTATTTTTGAGAGAGAAAGAGACAGACAGAGCACAACCAGGGGAGGGGCAGAAAGAGAGGGAGACACAGAATCCGAAGCAGGCTGCAGGCTCTGAGCTGTCAGCACAGAGCCAGATGCAGGTCTCGAACCCACGAACGGGAGATCATGACCTGAGCCAAAGTCGGACGCTCAACCGACTGAGCCCCCTAGGCGCCCCGAGTTTTAATAATAGTTGTCTTTAGCAACTGACTCACAAAAGTTATGAAAAGTTAACAATTGTTCTCAGGATCAGGCTGCAGCACACCACAGGCTAGAAGCTGCAATCATGGGCTATAAGCATCAATGAGCAGAGCCCAGAAATAATAGTGTGTCATTAGTGACAGAAGTGACTGGATACTTTGGCCCGTGGTGGTGGTCCTGCCCCAGGTCTCAGAGGGGATGCAGTGGGTTCTAAAGTGGAAGTGCTGAGGGCTTGGTGGACCAGCAGAGGCCTGGAATCATACCAAGGAGCATCTGTGTTCAGGAACTTCACAACTGGGATTCAGTGTGGACTTTGGAAGTGAATGTCATCATGAAATCCATATGGCTAGACGGGCCAGTTCTTTTTCCATGGTCACCTGTGCAGGGAACAGTCCAGGTAGCCATTCTGCAGCAGCAGAGGGTCCAGAACACCTTAGTTCTCATCTGCTCGCCTAGCCTCCCCCGACCCCCCCCCCCCCCCAACTTCTGTGAGATCCTATAGGTTCTGTTCCCAGATGTCATTTTGGAGAGAAGCAAGGGGGAGGGGAGGAAATCCAAAAGACTGAGCCTGCATCCCAAAGAGACTCAATCATCGAAAAAGAGACTAAACTAGAAGACAGCCGTGATTCTGCAAATGAATACATTTAAAATTTGTTTTTCTCTCCCTGCTACCCAGGCAGGTAGACCCTGGCAAGGGAGATCAACGCATTGCAGAAAATAGAGACATGGCAGGTTCTTTGCATCTCATGCGGTGTGGCATTATGTGACCCTACCACACCACTTTACCTTTGCTCCAGATGTCACCACTGTACTGTCAAGCAGTAAAAATAAATTAAACCACCAGAAATGCTGTCTGTAGGCAGGTAATGGTCCTCCAGTTTGTCCCTAAAATGAATGGGGGCAACGAGTCGGAATGCTCCTTGGTGCTGAGGATGGAGGGCAGGTGTGTATGTCTTGTGGTATTGGGGATGGGGTATTTCTGGAAGCAGTGTAGTGGGGGGTCCCAGATGGAGCCTGGTACCAAGTTAGAAGAAAATGACCAGAGGGAGATTGGGTCACTTCCTGTCCTCCTGAGAGTCCACTGAAGAAGAACTTGTAGTTCTCTTCATGGAAATAAAGTGAATTTGAAAGGTAGGATGACACTGACTTTCTTCAAATTTCAATTTTCATAGTCGATTAGCTGTAATTTTTAAAATATTTTTATTCTGAAAATGAACTTTTCCACAGTAATGCAATTAGTTCCAAAAAAAAAAAAATGAGCTCATTTATCTGGCTTTTCTACAAAGGACAACTGAAACATTTAAGGCAAGATTCACTTATTCGTCTCCATTTTAGAATGGAAAGAAAGTATCAGACTTCAGGTACTGATTAAGGTGAACAAAATAGGGGGAAGTTCCTTTTTCTTTTCTTTTTTTTTCTTTTGGTAGTCTTCTGTGTAAAAGCTTTACATTACTATGTATATTTTATAGTAAGACATTTTTGTTTCTGACTTTATCACCCATTTTTAAATTTAAAGGCACACAATAAAGCTTTATGCATTTATTAAAATATACACATTTTGGTAAATTTAGAATTTTCCCTTAGTATCTTGATAAACCAATATATTATCAACACCACAGTCATTTGAAAATAAAACACACCCCATAACATATCTGCAAATTATTTCTTTCTTCATGATACACTACAACACCCCATTGTACAGTGCACCAATGGGAATTAAAAACCACAAAACGAACAAACTTCAGCAAATACAGCAATTTCATACTCCCCCCACCAAAAAAGAAAAATAGCAGAGAAAGACACTAGAAATTACCATCGGCAAAAAGCAAGTTGTACTTCTCAAGGACCAAACAAAAATGAAACAAGTTAGTAAGATTTACAAGCTGTATTTATAACTTTGGACATGAATTGAACAGTAATGTTTCTTTTCCACAGTGAGAAAAGCTAGAATATCGAGTGAGTTCTGTCCTTAGATGGTATAACTACATGGGAAGAAGAAAGAAGAAATAGCTGCTCTCTTAAAAACCCGCAGCCCCTCTATCAGCCCAGACAGTTGAGGTATTTATGCGCCATCATAGCACTAACATGGCATGTCTTTGCTTTGGAAAGTGGGAACGTATGATTTCTGCCGTAGATTCTCGCCTTCGGGAGCATGAGTGAGACCAGTGAACTGGCAATTGCCAACACCAATCAGTCGGAGATGTGCAAGGAGCTCTCTCCTCCTCTGGATATTGGAATGAGCACAATCCTTCAAAGTCCGCACTGCCTGGGAAATTTACGTGACCCACAACTCTCTTTAGCCAATGTCACTAATGTCAATGTTAGGAAAGTGTAATAGAAAAAAAAAAAAGCACAGGGTGAGTCCCTAATGAAAAAAATCCAGGCTGCTCTTGTTTCCGAATTCTAATACGGAGCCATTTTCTCTTCTTATTGTACCAAAATGTACTGAATGGTCTCCTGGGGTAAAAAATAAAAGCTACCTGTTTTCGGAAGACTTCAAGCCCAAAGCTGACTTTGCGGAAGTCCT
Source organism: Panthera onca (assembly GCF_046562875.1). NCBI lineage: Eukaryota > Metazoa > Chordata > Mammalia > Carnivora > Felidae > Panthera > Panthera onca. The sequence goes on along the minus strand of NC_138347.1, from coordinate 95,646,236 downwards.
GTATGAATTTGGTAATGCCATGCACGTAGAACACTGTTTAACGATTTCGAGCACTATTTTATTTTATTATTTATTTTTAAATGTTTATTTATTTTTGAGAGAGTGAGAGAAAGAGAGAGAATGAGAGTGTGCAAGCATGAGCAGGGGAGGGGCAGAGAGAGAGGGAGAGAATCCCAAGCACTGGGATGAGAGAGAGAATCTCTGCACTCACAGTGCAGAACCTGACCCGGAGCTTGATCCCATGAACCTGTGAGATCACGACCTGAGCCCAAATCAAGAGTTGGATGCTCAACAGACTGAACCATCCAGGTGCCCCTCTAGCACTCTTTTAGTTGACACTGCAGAATATATATTCACTTTTGATGGGCTTCAAAACTCTCACCAATCCCTGTTGGGCTTTAAGCCCTAAAAGAAAAAAAAGAACATTATTTTAGAGCAATAATTTTGAGAAAAGACAATGGCCTAGGTATTTCAGAATGATGCATGTGTCATTCAAGCCAAGCCAGAAAAGGAAAGCATTTTAGAAAGCAGTAGCTCCTGAGGAGGAAAGGAAATTACAATAGCTTCTCCTCTAAAGTCTTAGATAAAAAAAAAAAAAAATAGACACAGGGCTAACGGTTGTGTACATGAAAGGGGCTTTTTGCCACCCATCACCATTCTAACTGAGAAATACAAAGTCAGCTCTTTGATGAAACAACATCCGGGTTCCTGCTCGCCATGGAGCCTGTGGTTTGGGATGCCGTTTCTGCGTTTGCCTGCTGTTTAATTACAAATATTGGCTCTTTTCACCGCCAGGCCTCAGTGGTTACCAGCTGGTAACTCTCTCTCTTAGGGATTTCAAAGGGCCCTTGCAGATAAACGGGTCCTCAGTGTCAGGGAGGTGAAGCATATGGAAGTAATGGAGGCTCTGTGGACATTTTGGTTGGAAACACCTTCCTTGACTAGTCTTGTTTCAAATGGCGTAAAAATGGAGTACTGCCATGAAGCCCTAGTGGCAAACTTTGGAGTGTGTGTCTCATTCGTGCCCCCTCTCCCACCAGCATAAGAAATTAAGGCCATCTCTGGATTGGTCACTAACCTGGAAGCTTACATCCAAGAGGGGCCATTAACTCCACCTGGATTCAGTGAGCTGGTCCCTTCCCTGCCTTCAGACGTGGTTCCTGACTTCTGACTTTTCCACTCTGAGATACAAAATTAGGTCAACCTGTGGCTGACCCGCCATGGGCTTCCACTGACATCTCAGCCCCTGGTGAAAGCTGGGGTGAGGGGAAAGCCACTTCCTTTGGTCTTTTAGGCTGAGTCTCAAACTCCTGTAGCCTCTGTTTATAATACAGAGAGAAGGTAGCCCCTTGTAGACTTCCAATAAGTGTGATGTGAAGGAGGTCAAGTTGATCAATTCTTTTCAGGAGAATAGGGGAAAGACATTTCTTTGAAGGAGTTCATGTTTTGTTTCCCAATAATCGCTGGCTTTATATCTAGACAAATGGATCGTTAAATTCAACAACTTCCGCCCCCCCCCCCCCACCCCAGCACAGAGCCGGATGCAGGTCTCAAACCTACAGTGAGATCATGACCTGAGCTGAAACCAAGAGTCGGAGGCTTAACTGACTGAGCCACCCAGGTGTCCCTTAGCCTAATTCTATCATCCAATTCCTTTCTCCAGTTCAACGTGGCCTTGCAGTCAAGCTGAGTAAAATCTGGAGCTGAGGTTTTACTGTTTACATTAGTTAGATATAAAAAGTTGTTAGGTTTGGTCGTTTAAACTTATTGTTGAAAATTATAAAGTGGTCGGGGCGCCTGGGTGGCTTAGTCGGTTGAGCGGCTGACTTCGGCTCAGGTCATGATCTCACGGTCCATGAGTTCAAGCCCCACGTTGGGCTCTGTGCTGACAGCTCGGAGCCTGGAGCCTATTTCGGATTCTGTGTCTCCCTCTCTCTGACCCTCTCCCGTTCATGCTCTGTCTCTCTCTGTCTCAAAAATAAATAAATGTTAAAAAATTAAAAAAAAAAAAAGAAAATTATAAAGTGGCTGTGAATAACTTCGTATTGTCTGTCTACACGTTAAATGACTGTACTTTTCCTAGGTTAACGATGAAATCAGGATTCAAAAGAAGAATCAACCATACACTGCTTTAATTTGGATATATTTTCCCCTTTAATGTATTAAGTCAATTTGAAATGTGTATGTGATCTGTTAGCTCCTTCCACAGGCGGATGAGGCCACTGGCCCAGCTTCTTAAAGTCCAACCTGACTCATACCTTCCTCATTTCCCCAGTGCCTCCCCACCCAGAGAGAGCCAGCCAGTTTAGTTCGCTGTTCCAGTCTATCAGTGAGTAAGCCCTGACCACCTTCTCAGCATTACTGCTTACTGTTCCATATGTAAATCGTGCAGACAGCATAAGCTCCTGTCAAACTAGCTTCTTGCCTTCCCTTGAAGGAGGCACAGTACAGATTATTAGTCACAGTACAGATTACCAGCCAGTCTCCACCTTATGCGTGCTGTTTCTCCACTTGGCAAGCCTCTCCCCCATTTCTACCTGGCAGAATTCCGCCCATTCCACAAGGCTCAACACAAGGGCTGCATTCCCTATCATTTTTTTTTTCTCCAATGGAAGGAGGTCTTTTCCATACTTGAACTCCAATTTCACATTGTAATTCCCTCATCTCACCTGTAACCTTCACTATAGTTTTTATTTATATATCTTATATATCCTGATTTCCCTCATTTCTTATGCCATAGCACAGAATAAGGACTCCACAAAAAATTGTTGAATACATGACATTTCATTTTCCTTTCATCCATCTATTCATCCATCCATCTCATCATCAGATATTTATTGAGCATTCACTATATGCCAGGCACGTGTTTCTGACAAAATCTAAGTCTGAAGCTTATATGTGGGTTTCAATAGTCTATGCTATTCTCTACCCTCATGGGGAAAGATTTGTTGTTATCATGCAGAAGTATTTCTTCTTGTCATTACTAACAATTCCATTATTTTTCAAGTTGCCCCTCACTGGCAAATCTAGCAATGCACATAAAGATTTTGCGTTTGTGCACTAAACACACTTCTAGATTTGTCTTATCCTTTCTATCTCTATTTTTAATTTATCCAAACTCCTCACTTTTTTTTTGGTATTATACGTATTTTAATGGCCACCTCAAAATCCTTTTGAAATGAAGCAGAGTACCGATAAATAGAATACAATTACAAAAAAAAATCAAGTAGTTGGTTCCAAACTACTAATTTGCACAATGAAACTTCCCTGGAAGAGCCTTTGCAGCAGAGAAGAATTCAATAAAATGTAGGTCTTCCTTGAACTCCATTCAAGAGGGCTAAGTTTCTTCAGTAATTATAAGGTGATCTCACTTTTAACATGATCCCAGAAAGTGGTCTTGCAGAAATTGTTAGGAAACATTAATAGAATCATTCTAGTCATTGACGGTATTTGAAACTGCATTCTGAAATCTGGGACCATTGCACAGAGGCTGGGAAACATGAACAAAACATGTCAACTTACCTTAAGAAATCTTTTTCTATCATACTAAGTTTTTGATTTATTTTTTTTTAAAACCAAGATTGCTAGGGAGATGACTAACTTTAGAGAAATGAAGAGGCCAGGATTAAGAAAAGAAGGAGGTACCATTTGGGAGAAATGGCTCCAGAAAAAAGAGCAGCTCATAGGACCTTCACAAAATCTATATGCCAGCGGTGTTTACTGAAGCGTGCGTTCTCTCTCCTCATGCTACAGAAATTTCGTACATCTGCCACCAGACTATTGTAACTTTAACACTCAACCCTCATAGTAAAAGGAAGCTCTTTCACCCATGTTAAGATTTTGTTATTTTGCATTCATATTTCTTTTGGGAAATTTTTAATGAATACAGCCCCATCCCATCTATCTGGATATCTCAGGCTTAGCACGTTATTATTTGATTTAGGCAGATTTGTTGAATCTCAAAACTATTTCAGAACTTTGATTTCACAAAACATTCCTGATAATTAGCTTACGGTTCATTCCCACGACTATATTTCACAGACCAGCTACTGTATCTTTATGGTCAAGTGTAGGGGAGAGAAGACACGGCATTGCCATGCATCACGTTAAAATGACAGAATGACCTCAGGGAACCAGAAATCTGAACAATTAATACAGAAAAAGAAGATCTAGAAAATAGGAGTTGTTTGAATTTATTGGTGTACATTGGCTATGGGTGTGATATGCAATTGACTTAAAAGCGTGTTAAAAAACTAGTTTCAGTTGACCTTTAATTTTAAGCCCAGTGCGCCATCCACGAGGACTCAGGCTTGGTGGTTTTGTCTGCGTTTGGCAGGCGTCAGAGCTGTGCCTTCCCTGAACTGGGAACCCCAAGGGCACAATGTTACACTTCTTTCCCTTCTCATCTCTTAGCCCTTGGTACTTTCTCAATCAGTGTTCACTGAGTGAAAAAATGGAATTTGCCTCTTCTTCAGAATCCTAAAGCATGCCAAGATGGCAGGAACCTCAACAGTTAAGAAAGAATACACTTCACATTAGTCGATGTATTCTGGAAAACTTTTGGCATAATGCTAGATCCGGGAGAGAGAGAGCACGAAATTTGCTATTTTGTCCCCCTTTCAGGAAACTCCCACAAAGATTTTAGCTCGACTGAAACTGTGCCTTCATGTTTTCGCATGCACATCTCAGTGCAGCCGTGGGAATCCCTGGAACCCAAGAGGAGAGATTAGAGGCCATGTGCTTTCTTCCTGCGGCACGTTCTCTCATCTAGGTTATTTCTGAGAAAATTCTTTTAGGAGCCCCTCTCATGGCCCAATTTAGACCTTACTGGGTCGGTGTTTCTCTGGGCTTCAGTGAATCCTGCTCTGGGAAATAACAGACAAAATACATGTCTAAAAGGGAGCTACTCCAGAAGAATAAGGTTCAGAGGTGAAATGTGATCTCTTGGAATGTGATTACCTAAGTAGCTGTGCTTTCACATCTTTGTTTTCAGAGGAGCCCCCACCAATCAAGTGGTTGCAAATCTCAACAAACTGCACAATTTATAATTTTGGAAATCTGAAATAGAATTTGCAATGTGATCTCACTGGCTGGGTCACTTCTTGTAAAGATTTTTATCCGATTATAAAACAAACGGCCTACTTCTTCAAGGCATATTAGTGCCATGAAATCATGCTCCAACTTTGCCCTCTTTCATTATATCAGCAGGAGCTTAGGGGCTGGTAAAAGAAAAGGTATGACAGAGAGTTAATTTCTGCCAATGCCCTTCTGGCCTTCGCTGCAAGAGATGCTTGTTTAATTTTTTCCCGGGCACGTAAGTAGGCCTTTGATGGTGCTTCTCACCATGTTGTGGGGTCTGTGCGACTGCTTTATGGTAAATCTGAAACCTCTGGGGAAATGGTCTCAGAGTCCCTAACCTTTGCTGGTTCCTGAAGTTATAGTGTGGAGACTGAGAACCTTGGGGAATAAAAAGAAGCACGCGTCTTCTCCCATGAATTCGTTTTTGTGAGATCTGAGGACAAAGTGTTGCTGGCTGAAGAAGTGCTAGCACCCACCTGCCCACCCCCTGGGGAGCAGTCCTCAGCCCACCAGCGCTGAGAGGATCTTTGCCCTTGTGATCCCGGTGCCTGAAAAGCCGCCCTGTGCCCACACCCGCCTGCTTTGGCACATCTCCAGGAGGAGCTGCAGCCTCGGTGTGGCCCAAGAAGTTAGCCCCTTGCTTCTGGGGTCTCAGTAAGAAGCAGAAGGATTCAACCAGCAAAGCAAAGGCCTGGGAAACATTTGCTGCCATCAGCTCTGATGGTTGCACCTAAGATAGAATTTCTTGTAGCCTCCTGTTTATTTTTTTTTTATTTTTTTTAATTTTTTTTACAAGGGAATCGGTGACGAAACCCAGGTTAGACCCTTCAACAGAACTATCCTGAAGAGCAAAAGTAGCAAATGAAGGGCTATGACTGGGGACTGACTCTGGGGGAAGGCTGGAGTTTTGAAATGAGAGCCAAAAAATGTTTTCACCCTCTAGCCCACAGGTTAAGTTACTGAAAAGAAATCACCATCGTGTCTACACGTTTCTTGTGTGTTTACTCCTACTCTGGAGAGTAATCTAACTCATCATTTGCAATCAGGGCCTCTGAGTTCTGTTTGTGTTTGCTTTTGCTCTTTGCTTTGCTACTTGTCCGGGTGTTTGCCTTAGCATCTGACATCTGTTGGTAATAGAAGCCTTTGTCCTCGGCGGGCCCGCCCCAGTTCTCCTGGCTTTCGCCTTCGGTGGCGTAGGAGAAACCCTCCTCCACCGAGAAAGGGTCATCCACGTCGTAGCGCTGGTACGTGCTTTGGTGCAAGGCTTCTTCTCGAGCACTGATTTCCAGGGTGCTGTTCCAGATGCCATACCCAAAATAAATGAGCATACCTGCCGGGAGGGAAAGGCACAGGTGAATAAGCAGTTGCTTGGGGATCCATGGGACTAGCGGGGAGATCACTCAAATGGTGAAAGCAGGGCTAGGGGTGGATGTGTTTTCTTTGGTCTGCATAGTGTCTGGAAAAGACTCAAAGTGGGATATCTTGCATTAAGCAACCCTTATTCACAGCTTTCCCTAAAAAACTCCGAAGGTCTGACAACCCTGTCCCCACATTTCTATATGACAGTTTTAGCTGGAGGTGAGAACAGCTGCCGCTTCGGACAGAATGTGGGCTCTTTAGTCGCCTCTGTCCCCACGTCCCTGTTGACATCCAGCCCACTACACTCATGGAGGTGCCAACCAGGACTTTGAATTTTCCACCCTGGCTTAAATATTTATGGATCACCCACAGTGCGTCCCCAGCCTTCTTACAGTATTTTATTATCCCACGCCTCCACCAGGGGACTCCCTCTTTTATCTTACCGTTGAGCAATGTGCATATATTGCCCTATGGTTTACCTTGACATTTTTCACTCACCAAAGGAGTATTATTATATTACTGCCACTCAGAGCTGTTTACTTTCTTCTGTGGGCTCTCAGAGTGTCTGGAGCATGCCACTGTTACGGCCCTGAGAACATCTATTGTGTGGTTACCTGCACAGGGTGGTTCTGTTTTATAGACTCTGCAGAAAACTGGCGCTTAATATTTGTTGCATGAAAGAATGAGGACTCCTGATGAGCATGAATTTTCCAGTGCAACCTCCTTACTTTGATGTCATTCCAAGCCAAGGAAAGAAACGTGTCTTCCTAATTGATAGGTAGCATTAATAAGGGCTAATGTTTCATTTCTATTATAATTTTTTTGAAATAACAAAATAGTTTGAGAAGCCCCGTTTTCCACCTTGAAAAGCTCATAAAGGCTCAGGGCCTGGAATGGGTGAGAACCATATCCCTGGGAGGTCATAGGGCATGATGATTAAGACTGTGAGCCATGGGTTCAAATCCTGCCTCCCATCACTATTAGCTGTGTAACCCTGGACCAGTTACTTAGCCTTTTTGTGCCTCAGTTTTCCCTTTTAGAAAACCATAAGATAGATACTGATAACTTGGGGTTGCCATGAGGATGGAATGAGATAAGCGGTGGCTTTCAACCCTGGCTTCACCTGGAGGGTCACCTGGGGAGTTTTTGAACCGCCCTTATACCCAAACACCACCCCTGGAGATTCTGATTTAATTGGCCTGTAATATGATCGAAGCATAGGTATGTTTTAAGACTTCACAGGTGAGTCCAATGGTCAGCCAAGGCTGGGAATCCCTTAGCTCAGGAGTATAAACCTGAGGCACATACTCCATTGCCGACTCTGGACACATTATGGCTTGGCCACTGGATGGCACTCTGTTATGCAACCCCCTTCCAGACCCCAGACACCCTCTTCCGAGTGGCATTAGCACCTTTGACTTTGCTAACGCTGCAGGCATCTGTAGAGCTGTTTGCATAGAACCTTAAGGTCAAGTGTGCTTTCCTCTTTGGTACTTGAGAAATCCTTCTCCCTTTTGAATTTGAAGTGTGTCTTTTTAAGCTTGGATTTCTCCCTCCCTGTCTCAAATGACTTTCTCCTCACCCCTTCCCCCATCCCCCAGTGAAATCAACTTTCCAGGAGCCAAAGTAAGCAGAGATTTATAGTCCTAATTGGTAATAAATCCTGGAGTTAATCTTTTGCAGATGTAGCTATTCTCAAATAGCAACTTCATTTTTCTGAGCACGGATCTTTACTCTTTCTTGTCTGGGGGCGGAGGGTGGCCACGGGGATAGTTATCATCCTTGTGTAGCACAAGGCATCCAGACCTCCTCTAAAATGGCCAGTATGCTGCAGCTTGAAGAATGCCTGTTTTGGAAGCATGTTTGAGATCTGAGAGTAAATTTCAGGAGACTAGGTGGGATCAACAGGTACACACCTTTTTTTTTTTTTTTTTGGCCCAATTTTGCTTTTTTGTTATTTTTTGTCTTAGACATCAAGGCAGGTGTCAAATCTTGCCTCCTATTCCTGCTTGGTATCTATTATATCAATTTTTTCCATCTCTGATCCCCTTCTCAGACCCTATTTATAAGCAAATTATTTTCCTACTGAGCTTAATACCATTTCCCCCCCTTTTCCCTTTGCCCCTAAGTTTTCTGCTGTGCCATTACGTGGCTCATCATTCAAGCACTGGTTTGACATGTATTCCAACAGACCTTCCCATGCCCCCACCAGAATTTATGGAAATTCTCTAAGAGCCTCATAGAATCCTAGATATATAGAGCTGGGAAAGAGGCTGTGAATGAATGCAATACCTTCCCTTTACAGAAAAAGAAACAGGCTGAGGGCAGAACCAGCATTCTATATGGATAGAGAGAAGGCTCTTGCATACCCAGTCCTTCACACCTCTCCTCCGCAGGCTGGTGTATAGACTATGCATATCACAGTACATATTCAGTGAGAGGTTATGTCTAAAATAACAAAAAGGGGCACCTGGGTGGCTCAGTCGGTTGGGCGTCCGACTTCAGCTCAGGTCATGATCTCACGGTTCGTGGGTTCGAGCCCCGCGTCCGGCTCTGCGCTGACAGCTCAGAGCCTGGAGCCTGCTTTGGATTCTGTGTCTCCCTCTCTCTCCGTTTTTCCCCTGCTCGCTCTCTCTCTCTCTCTCAAAAATAAATAAAAATTAAAAAATTAAAAAAAAGAGGTTATGTCTACATTTGTTGTTTGGGAATGGCTGAGTCTGAAGGAACGTGTGTGTGTGTGTGTGTGTGTGTGTGTGTGTGCATGAATGCATTGACTATGATTACTTTGAGAAAGCAACCTATGGAATTCTGCCATGTAAATATTTATGGGCCTTTTAATGTTTGCTCTACAATTTCAAAGGTGCATTATTTTGTCTTCTAAAATATATTTCAAATATGAGTGCTCTGAACCAAGAAGTGACTTGTGCATGCAGCCTGATGGAATATATGGTCAACCTGGGCAAAGGTCTGGTGTTCTGTCTGCCTTCATCCTTCTTGCTGGCTCTTGAGTAAATTCAAGAAAAGTGTTGTGAGGGGCGCCTGGGTGGCTCAGTAGGTTGAGCGCCTGACTCTTTATTTCGACTCAGGTCATGATCCCAAGGTCATGGGATTGAGCCCTGTGTCAGGATTTGCACTGAGCATGGAGCCTGCTTGGGATTCTCTCTCTCCCTCTCTCTCTGCCCCTTCCCCCCTTGTGTGAGCTCTCTCTCTCTGTCTCTAAAAAAAATAATAATAAAAAAAGAAAAGTGATGTGAAGCACTGAGGATTGAATAAAAGGAAAAATGTAGGTGGACAAAGAAACAGGAACAAATGAAGTGAGGAAGGGAGGGTAGAAGGGAGGTAGAGAGAGAGAGAGAGAGAGAGAGAGAGAGAGAGAGGAGAGAAGCATGTACTACCATCTGTCACACATAAACAAAGGCTTTGTGTCGGAGGAGTAAACAGAGCTGCTAAAAGCCTCCTGTGTAGAAGCAGGGTGTTTTGTTTCTGCTCCTTTCTTCAGCTGGCTTACAAAACTAAGCATGAGGTAGTTTCTGAAAAGTCTGTGGGGATTCTGGGAATTCTGAATCATCTAAACTGAACTTCGCACAACACCTCCGGGTGCTGAGGTCCTAATGATACATTCGTTATGTTGCGCCTTTCCCCCAAGAAGCTCAAAATGTTATACATATGTTATCCTGTTTAGATCCCTCCTTGCCTGTTCAGGAGTGTGTGTGAGTGTGTGTGGCTGGGAGTGGGAAGGTTGCGATTACGTGTGTCGCACAGACAGGAAACTTGGGCACGGGACAAAATAAGAGATTTTCCACAGCAACATGGTTAGTGGTTGGACTGTGGATCCTTCGGGGTCTCTCCGTGTCCTGATCCAGGGTGCTTCTGTTATTTCTCTCACCTGCCAGGGCTATAGACTGATTGCAGTCAATCTTGCTTAACTTTTTAGTTTGAAGAATTTCAAACATATATCAAAGTGGAGAGAATAGTATAAAAAACCCCATATAGTCATCACTACTTTGCTCCTGACATCCACCCACCGCTCCCTTCTCAGGTTATTTTGAAACAAATCCCTTCCATCCTATGCTTCACCTGTAAATAAATAAGTACGTATATTTAAAATAGCATTCTTCTTTAAATGTTCATTTATTTGTTTTGAAAGAGAGAGTGCAAGCAGGGGAGAGGGAGAGGGAGAATCCCAAGCAGGCTCCACACTCAGCATGGAGCCCAATGCAGGGTTAGGTCCCACAAGATTGAGATCATGAGATCACGACCTGAGCCGAAATCAAGAGTTGGATGCTCAACTGACTGAACCACCCAGGTGCCCCTAAAATAGACTTCTTAAAAATACTTTACTTACTATCATTATCACATCTAAAAACTAATAATAATTCCCTAAGATTATCTGATATGCAGAAGTATTAACATTTCCCTGAATTATTGTGCATGTGGGGGAAATACTCTTTACCGTATGAGGCTATAGACTTACTCCAATGATGCTATCACTGCTTGATAGAGTTTTGGGGCACTGTTATTCAAGTCATCACTGGGGCTGGCATCATATTCTTTTGCAAACCGTTACAGATGGCAAAGTTAATCTTTTGAGAGAGGATTCGCTTTTGGCCTAAGCCAGAAGTCATTTGGAATGAACCCTTAAGAATGAGACAGCTAATTGACATTTGCATATTTAATCCTGCTGTGTCTTAAAAACTTAGATCCATTGCTTTGTAGTTACACGTCTTATATCTGTGATAAATGAAAGGCAGGGGTGATGTTAAAAATCAGAGGGGGGTTAGATCTTCTGTTGCCGTAGGGTCTTGGAAGCCCCCCTGGTGGGCTGGAGTTATTTTTTTAGGGAGAGGAGAAGCTCAGGGCAGCAACAAGTTAGCAGCAGGCACAGAAGGGTTTCAGTATTTTAAAAAACAGACATGGCTGTACCGGGCACATGGGCTGAATGCCAGCCCTGGTCAAAGGTAATGGCCATGAGTCCCGCAAAAGGCTGTTTGCAGCGAAGGGAAATATTCATTCAAAAGGAGGCATTGGCTTTTGTTTCAGACAGAAATTCCCTGGTGGAGAATGTGCCCAGGAGAGGTTCACGCTAGACAAGATGAGGAATCACTCCTTCAGCAATTTAGTGGGCTTTTTAAATGTAGTAGAATACTTTGTGATCATAAAGCCCTTTGTAGAAAAGTACTTCCTCGTCTATCATCCCAGAGAGGTCAAGAGCTGGTTAATAAGTCAGTGATTGAAAAGGCACTGGAACTTTCATCTGTTGGGTCTAAACTGATGGCTGTGCCCATCCCACCCGGGCACCTCCAGGGAAGGTTTAGAAATGCCAAGCCTGCCTTCAGATGCTGGGACAAACAACAACTTACTCTACTTGTGTTGCTCCATTTGTGCAAACTAAGCAAATGGCGCCAAACCTACAAGTGAGGGGGTAGGAGGAAGGGGGTGTCTCTGGATCATATGGGGAAAACTAGCACAAAACCTCAAGTCTGAAAAGAGACTGGGTGACCTGGAGATAGACAGCAGCAGCAGATTTCTAACCTTACGGGCCCAAAGTCTGGCTGAGGAGCAGATGTTGGATCTCTAGAGTCCCCTGGGGGCTTCCTGTCCTCTGTAGGCAGCAACAGGGCTCAGGGCCAGATGAGGTGGGCCACCTGACCTCAGGCTGGGTGGAGCTACCTCTTCCTGGGGTGCACTTTCCAGCAGGAAGCCCTGCCCGCGGCAGATAACTGAGGCACTTTGTTATGCCCAGAGGCTTTTTTATTTTTACTGCTCTGGGATCGACTTCCCAAAACAGACATTTGCCAAGGCAGAAATGAAAACTAAATGGTAATGAGAAGGTGGCCTCCCCACCCACTGCCATCCCTACCAACTCCTGCTTTGCTAGTTAGTTTTTAAAATACCACCAGAGGGGCGCCTGGGTGGCTCAGTTGGTTAAGCATCTGACTCCTGATTTTGGCTTAGGTCGTGATTTCACAATCGTGAGATCGAGCCCCGCATCAGGCACTGTGCTGGGCATGGAGTCTGCTTAAGATTCTGTCTCTCCCTCTCCCTCTGCCCCTTTCCAGCTCTCTCTCTCTCTCTCTCCCCGCCCCCCCAAAAAAAAAATACCACCGCAAGCCCATTGATTATAATAACAGTAAGGTTTGTTTAAGATGGTGTGGCCAGGAAGAGCAGGCTTGGATTGAATGGGGGGTTGGGGGGGGGTGTAGAAATTCTCTTCCTGGCCCTGCTACCGATCAAATACAAAGTCACATTACTTTATGCCTCAGTTTCCCATCTGCAAAATGGAACCGGGGACTTATTTTATTTGAGGGGTATAATGGCCATGAAACAGAATGCAATCTTATTAAAGAATATTTTAAAAAATCCAGTAATGCAAGCCAGTAATGCCACTTCTAACTCAGCAGAAACCCAAGGGAGATATGTTCATGTGTCCACCAAAAACACGTACAAGAATGTTCACAGCAGCTCTATCTGTAATAGCCCCAGAGTAGAAGCAAGTTAAATGTCCACAGGCACTAGAATGGATAAGTCCACTGTGGCATATTATTATCACAGTGGAATGCCAGCCGGGTAAGGAGAGTGAACGAACTAAAACCACAAGCAACGACATGGATGAGTCTTACAAATATAATGCTGAGGGAAAGATGCCCAGTGCCCACTCTTTCATGGCTCTAAGTGTGTTCCAGGGGCTCTGTTCACATCTGCTCCGGGGCCCTTCGTCTCTGCCATGGCCATCTCTCCCTTCCTTCTTTTGTCTCAAAGGACAGCCGATATTGTGGCTGCTGCTGGGTGCAGAGCCATGGTATCACCCGGCCCTTTTCTCCATGCATAGCCCTGCCCGGCATAGCCCCTCTGCCAGCAGGCAGCCTGGACTGTAGCAGGACCCCCCTCCCCCCTTCCCCTGCTTCTTGGAATTGCGCTGCTCCTCTTGCCATCCTCGCCCTGGCCTTCATGAGTTTTATTTTGCCCTTTTGAGCATGATTTATTTGTCGAAGTTGCCAATTGTTTTCTCCTTTGCCTACAAGGAGAATTTCAAGCTGATTTATGGGACATATCCTCAGGAATTGATTTATCTTGGTGTCCTCTCTGCTCCCCATTCAAGGCCCCCCTCTTCTCCTCCTCTTCCCTACACGACAATGGCTGCTTTGAGTCAATTTCCAACAGGGTTTTCAAATGATACTGCAGGTAAAGACCACAGCTGTGTTTTCCCTTTGGAAACCATGTTTTAGTCCAGGATTTACGAAGCTCATTGCCAGATTAGTGTCTGTTCTCTAAATCTATAGATGAGAATTTGGTTTTTCTCTGAGGGGCTTAAAAAATTCCAGGTGAGAACTTGGCAGCCCTCAGGGTGAGGGGGCCCACGTGCTGGTTCACCCGATGATTATTTTATACTCAGGTCCCACAGGGAACAGTAGACCTGGAAAGTACTGCCGTATAGTCTCATCACTGGTAACTGCTAGTTTCAGGCTCCCTGAGACTCTGCCCAACACTTCGAGGTGTTCTTTTACAAAACCGCATCAGCCGAGAGAAAAGGAACAGGAAGTCTGATCTGTGCTCATTTTGCTGGGGATTATCAAACATTTGCTGTGCGTGTTACTTCTCTTGTCTGAAGGAAAAGAAACAAGTGCTGAGTAATCTTGCTGGGACTTGGGCCTTATTTTATTCAGTGAGTCGTGCTCATCCAAAGGTTCAGAGCTTAGCAAAACATTGTTAGAAAAATGCTGTGATTAAGATTCATCTAGAGAAGGCTGGTTAAAAAGATATGCCCGAGAAGATGATCGAGTTATGACTCAGCCTAACTATGTAAATCTCGTTTTTAAAAAGTAGCTAATGTTTCATAAGAAGCTCCGCTTAAAATATCTCTACTGTTCTCCCCAAGAAAGTTATACTATGAATAACAAAATAAAAATCTGACATCTTGGAGACTCAGAAGTTTAGAGATGGGATAATTAGTCTATGAGATCACTGAAAATTGTATAAGCCAATTTGGGGTTGTTTGATGGATATATTTTACATGTGCAAAAATTTGTTTTTGAAAAACAGGGAGTTTTTATAATTAAATTATTTGCCTTGCTTGCTAATATCTTCTTATTCTTCTCTCTAGACCAGTCCTTGTCACATTTGAGCATGCATCAGAACAATGTGTAGGGTTTGTTAAAACCTAAATTGCTCTCAGAGATTTTGACTTGGCAGGTCTGGGATGGGGTTTAAAATCTCACTTTTAACCTGTTCCATGTATGATGCTCCTGGTCTGGGACCACACTTGGAGAACCACTGTTCTAGATCATTGTAAACCTGCCCGCACATTAAAATTCCCTGAGAATCTTAAAAAAAAAAAAAAAAAAAAAATACCCAGTGCTTGGCTGCACCAGACCAATTAAATCAGAAAATCTCTGAGATCCTGGGTATAGAATATTTCAGGAGCAGCTCGGGTGATTCTGATGTGTAGTCAGGACGGAGACTGTTTGTTCTAGGCAGAAATTACTCAGGGACCATTTCTCAAAGACCACGATGCTAAAGCAGTTAGTAGCCAGCAGCTGGATGCGAGCTGTGAGCTCCTGTGTCCTCTGCCTGGCCAACTCCAGGCTGCGTAGTGGCACCCTCCCATGTCGTGGAGTATCAATTTCTGGAGCGAGTTTGAAGTTTATGCTATCAGCAAGATTACAAAAGGCTCTCTGGGAGTTTTCTTCTGCCTGATAACTGGGAGGGCAGCCTGAGTCAGAACAGGTTCATGCTGTACTTTGGCATGTGATAGCTAGTCTGGGCGACAATGAATCATTTTAGATTTTAAAGAGAAAGGCAGGGAAGAAATAATTCTTATTACTTTCTGCAATATTTTCTTATTTAAGCCCCAAACAGCAACCAGAAGAAGACGAGTAGAATTAATCTGCATTTTTACAGATGGGTAAACTGAAACCCAAAGGAGCTAAGTGAACTTCCCAAGGTCACAAGACACAGAGGTGGCAGAACTGTGATTTGAACCTGGGCTGTTTGACTCCAAAAGCAAGGGTCCCTGCCACCTTACCATGTTTGCAGAGTGCCTCTGGTGCTCCAGAAACCATAGATTTAGTGCAGAACTGGTGACGTAATTTACGGGCCCCAGTGTGAAATGAAACCATAGAGCCCCTTGTTAAAAAGTTGTTAAGAAAAAAAAGGTTGTTAAGAATTCAAGAAAGCAGCAGCAGAGCATTAGGCCAAATGTGGGGTCCTATGCGCCCATGGAGCTAGCCCTGATGTTAGGTGTTAATCCGCACAAACTACGTATCAAACATCCTGATCCAATAGGGAAGATGCTCAGAGGCACCCTGGCAGGGAGGTACGGGCTGCAGATCTGGGCGTGGAGATACTGAGTTTTTAATAATAGCTCTGTGAATAATCTCCAGTTATTCCTGTTGACCTTGAGTATGTTGTTTAACCTTTTGGAGGTTCAGGTTAGTCATCTGTGACATTGAGAGAGGGAGCGGTGGGGAAGGGTAGATGATTTCAGTGTTTCTCAAACTTTGTTGTTGTTGTTGTTTTGTAATGCTTATTTATTTTTTAGAGAGAGAGACAGAGCATGAGCAAGGGAGGGGAAAAGAGAGAGGGAGACACAGACTCCGAAGCAGGCTCCAGGCTCCGAGCTGTCAGTACAGAGTCCTAGGTGGGGCTCGAACCCACGAACTGTGAGATCATGATCTGAGCTGAAGTGGGACACTTGACTGACTGAGCCACCCAAGCACCCCTCAAACTTTGGTTATTTATATACCACATATTTTGTATCGTGGCCATGGTCATGATCCCTGGACCCATACTACCTGACTTCTAATTTTGGCTCCCCTAAATTCTAGCTATGTGACCTCGGTCAAGTGCTTCCACTTCCTCATCTGTAAAATGAAGATTGCTGTGAGGAATACATAAGTTAATGTGAGGAAAGTCCTTGAGTAATAGTTGGTGTGTGATAAGGGCTACATTAAGTGTTAATTATTACTACGAATCATGGCACCTGTACCAGTAGTAATGCTTTTTCTTTAATTGGACTCACTTCTTAAATTTAAAAATAATCACCAGATTCATGTGAGTATGTATATTTTTTCTCGTACGTGTGCAAATGTATAATACCTATATAATACTTTTAAAAATTCAAAAAAAGTCCATTCATATGCTCCCTAAAATCAGTCCAAATATTACTGATAGAATGGTACCAAAACCATGGGGAACATTGTGCTAGATATTGAAGGTCCCTTCCAGCTTTAGTACTCTAGGAATGAATGAATAAATGCACATGTCTTTGTGTCTATGCCTTCAGTCATTTGACAAATACATGACTGGAATATTTCTACCCTCCTCAGTCACTTCTACCCACAGTAGAATCTTTCCATTGGTTGGCTACAGGTTTCAGTGGAAAAATGTTTAAATGGAGACGAGAGATTGTGAATAAATCATGTAAGTGGTTTAAACTTTGAGAGGTTAGTGGGGTTCTCTCAAGAACTCCCCCTAAAGTCTAACAAAGGATGAAACCTAGAGCTGTGAAAGTTGGGACCGGATGCTTCTAAGAAGACACAGGATGGCCTTGAGAGTTGAGGAATCTGCTGGAAGGTCTGGACCCTTTCCTTTGGGTACTGTTTTTGCCCCACTTCCTTCTATGCATATCTTATCTTATAGGCTTACAGTTTCTGTTTGTTTTTGTTTGTATGTTTATTTATAATTTGAGAGAGAGAGAAAAGGAGAGAGCATGAGAAGGGGAGAGGGGCAGAGGGAAAAAGAGAATTTTAAGCAGGCTCCATGCTCAGTGTAGAGCCCAATGTGGGGCTTGATCCTATGGCCTGGGGATCATGACCTGAGTTGAAATCAAGAGTTGGACTCTCAACCAACTGAGACACCCAAACATCCCTAGGCTAACGGTTCAAATTCCACCTCCTCAAGTTCCTTTCCAGCTATTCTTTTTTTCTCATCGGAAGAGTAGTCATAGAGAAGTATTTATTAAGCACATGCTGTGTGCCAGGCACAGAGGACATAGTGCTAAACACCCGTATTCCTATATCAAGGAGTGGATGGGACCTCAGGGCTATCAATTTGTATAGGGAAATAAAGGCAGTGACTAAGGAACTTTAAAATCAGTTTTCACTTAAACCTCCCTCTCAAGTTACCATGAGCACTGATCTCCAACCATTTCATGAACATCAGTACTTGTTGGATATAATAAACGTGTGATGTGAATGTAATACAAATCAATCACAAAGGAAAATGAAAAATCTTGGGACAGGGGCAGGGCTTTTTGAAGGCAATAAAAGTGAATTTAGAGAGAGAACTTCTGATTTACACCCAAAGTTGTGGACAGTTGAAGTTCTAGCAGAACTGTATCAGTTGTCAACAAAGAGAAAATCAGTTAAGATTGACGGCGTGATGTGTGCTTTCCAAGAGAATGACTAGAATATCGAAGGATGATGAAAGAATCTTGAGAGAAAACGAAAAACTCTTGAATATCTTATAAAAGTCAATATGAAGTGAGGGATGGTAAATGGTATAATCTAGTCGGAAAAATTATGCCAAAATCCACACTTAATTCATACTTTGCTCGTTTAAAATATTAAGGCATGATTGGTATTTTACTTTAATTTTGTCAAATATAAGAAAAGTAATTCTTCCATAACTTTCAGTTTCATAATTTTCAGTTTCTAAAATAGAATTCCAGTCAACCTTTTTCACTCTAATGTTTACTGTGTTATTTATGTCCCTTTGTTATGTGGATTCATTTTACTGAATGACTGTTTATATTTCTATAAAATTTATTTATATTTTTAATTAATGACTTTTTATGGAATTAATTATCCATAAAAAGAATGTGAATGTCCAGTAATAGTATTCAATGAAGTGATGGATTGATTAGCATCATTCTTCAGAACCAACGGCCAAGACCATAATAGGCAGAAAGGGCACAACTGGCTTTATTGACTCTAATGCAGAGAGCGAGGGTGCATAGAACAAGCCAGACTTCTCTTGCAACGGAGATGCCTAGTCCAGCTAGGAGGTAATTTTGGGATAAGCCTGTTTAAGGTCTTGAGAGGGAATTCTCCAGGCGTCAAAGGAAATTGCTTACCCACAAAGCACCAGACTGCAAACCGGATCCATGTGATGGTGGAGAGCTTTAGCATGAGATAAATGTTCACCAGCATGGCAAAGGCAGGCACGAAGGGGAGGCAGGGAGCCATGTAGGGTAGCTTTTTGGGGTTCTCTGGTTGCTGCAGGATCACGAACACCAGGGCGCCGATCAGCAGCACCATCAGAACAACCAGCAGGATGGCCCACCAACTCCGCTCTGAGATGTGGTCGGAACCAAAGATGAGGAAGGAGCAGAAGATGAACATGAGGATGAAGAGCAGGAGCACGCAGATGGTCACCGTGTGCCCTGTGGCTGCTGTGGGCCGGTCCATTTTGCCTGGAAGGCCCAGCCGGATCCTCATGGTGTAGTAGCGGGGCCCGATCAGCTTCTTTAACTTGATGAGATAAATGTTTTCAGATTCGTCGGCTTCGATGCCTGTGGTCATGTCCACAGTGCCGTAGTTGGGATGGTTCACATTGTAGGTTGACTTGTCCGACTTGCCTATGAGCATCTCGTTGTCTCCCAGGGATGGTAGGTTCTTGGCCCCGCATGTGTTGGTGGCTGGGCCGGAAAACTCTTCCCCTTCACTCACAGGAGAACAAACTTCCTTCTCACAGTCCGCCAGGATGCCCTCCTTCTTCTTTGTGTGCTCCTGGGACAAGAACTTGACAAAACCATCAATGTCACTCTCTGGTTGGTATCGAAGGAGCAAGACGCAGACAGAGACCAAGGTGTAGGCAAGGAGTGTGCCGATGGACATCATCTCTATTAGGTCTTTCAGGCTGACTAATAACGAGAGGAGAGCTGCTAGGAACCCCGATACAATGCAGGCCACCACTGGTGTCTCTGTGTAGGTGCTCACGTGAGCCAGGAACCTGGAGGGACGGGCAAGCAGAGGGTTAACAGTGAGCTACAGATGGTGACTGACTCTAACACGGCTTAAGTCCACCTGGTCCTGCTCCTCCAATGTACTTCTGGAGTCACTGCTTTGAATACAGTTATTCCTACTGCAGGATTTGGTTTCTGGAATACAATTTAAAAATAATTTACTTTCATGCCTTGGTTTTGAGGCAAACTTCTTTATTAAAGTTCCTACTTCATTATGCGATGTGAAGGGATGACTGAATTTAGGAAGCATGTTAGAAATCTGAATCGAAGTGCAAGCTTTGCTGGGAAGGAGTGATATGTGGAACATTCATACACCTCCTTGGGGTCCCCTAAACCTGTGTAACCTAAAATATGGTCAGTCTGTGGACCAGCAGCATCAGTATCACCTTGGAGCTTATTGGAAATGCACATATTCAGGTATCACCAGAGACCTCCTACATCAGAACCTCTGGGCATGGGGCCTAGCAAACTATGCTTTAAAAAACCTCCAGAGGATTCTGATTTATACCAAAGCTTGAGAAGCATTGCTGTACAACAAAAGTGCAGAAGTTTAGTTGGCAAAATAGCGCAATAACTCAGAACATGTGCTCATAAAAGCAGCCCCAATCCAGCCACTTACCAACTGGAGAAGACCAACAAAGGTGAATGAATGACAGGTGCCTCTTTAGCAGTTCCTGTGGGCCTTAAGCAGGTTCCTGCTCTCCTCCTCACTCTCCTCCTAATCTGCCCTCCTCCCACCTCTTCCATTTCTCTTTTATTTTCGTCTTTCACATATGACTGACTATCAGCTGCCTTTGGAGCTCCAGCATCTTTCCTCTTTGACAGCAGAAAAACCTTTTGGGTGTCTGAAGTTGTAACATCTCCGCCACACTCAGCCTCTTCTTGATCTGTCCAGCTCCCCAAACATGGCAGCTCTGACCTGGTGATGACTTCAGGGGGTATGCAGGGGAAATGGAGCAGAAGATGACAGCTGGTGGCAGAGAGGAAGTCCCTGAGCTGGATTCCCCCCTCCCACCCCCGTACCCCTGAGCGCTCCTTGACCTCCATGCTTTACACCTTGCTTTGTGTACTTGAAGAATGCCTTCCCTGCAAGCCCCTCATACAGTGGGCACTGGGAACCGAGAGATGGGCCACATTTCCTTGGGGCAGATTGACCACTTCATGGCCAATGTAGGGGGCTGGAAGCCAATATATTGGAGTGCTTGAAAATCCTGTCTTTGGAGTCATACAGTCATGGATTCAAATCCCGGCCTCCCCTCAGCAGCTGGGGGGTTGGGGTAAGTGTTTTTGCCTTTCTAAGTATACTCATCTACTATATTTGTCTGCAAAACAGGGTTATTGTGACAACTACATGGGATCTGTATACAAAGCACCCAGGGTACACAAATGTTCAATGAATGGTAGTTATTGTTGCTACTGTTATTAGGTTCTGTTCAGATGGTCTTATACTCCCTGTGATGGTAGCTTTTAATGTTTTCACCTTCAGAGGGGCTGTGGAGAGATGGTCAGTACCTCACCTCAATGTGAGGGCAGGCCTAAGATGTCCCTGGGAGGGGTCCTTCCTTCTGGAAGTCACTCAGTGCAGCAGTTTGACACCCACAATCTTCACAAAGCAACACACAGTGTCAAACAAGAGGGGAGGGGCAGTTAGGGGGAGTATACCAGTTTGTGCTAGATTGGGAGACCCAGAGTCAAACTGAGAGGCTGTTATGGGGCTTACATTCTTTTCGCTCAAAGTCTTTATCAGGATATATGACAAATTCCATCGTCTATGTGACATACACGCACATCAAAATTATAGTCAGGCTGACAGTGGGTGACATTCTCCCTGGAGAGGCATGGCAGAGCAGAATTAATTTCATAAAGCATAGTCCTTACCTGAAAAGGAGCCCATCACCAGCCATGGCGTAAATGACCCTTGGCATTGGGAAGAGAGAGCCCAGCAAACTGACTGTCAGTCCTGCAACTGACCCGATGGCTACTACGAATTTTGCAGCATAGAACCCATGAGCCACAAACATCTCCATGAGTGGGGATTCCGTGTCGATGGCGTAGAATGGCACCATCAGAGTTAAGATTATGCTCACCTGTTGAAACAAGAGAAAACATGGCTGGAGGTGGAGAGGACTGACAGCATGGATGGATGTCCCATAGGAGAGCGAAGAGGCCTGGACTTTGGATTTGTCACTTCTTGGCATGTGCCCTTAATTTAGACCAGTCGTTTTGCATCTGGACCTCTTGGTCTCAGTATTTTCTCCTCACATTAGAATTTAGTGGACTTGACAAGATGGTCCTCAATATCTCTCTCAGGCTTTCATATCTGAGGAATAAGTATGCAGGTATCTAAGCCCCACAACAGCAGAACTACACTGACAGTTCAATGAAGGGCAGATACCATCACATGGAAGGAACTGGAGCCAAAGGTGCTGGAGCCAGGACCTGGCAGTGGCCGCGAGCACCCTGCCCACATGGGCAGGACTCTCATTTCCTTTATACTTTCAGGATCCTATATGGTCTTAAATGTATTCTCCCATTCACTCTGAAAATCAGAGATAAAAACTCCAAAGATAAGTGATCAGAGGTCCATAGCCAGTTAACAGGGGGCACCCATATGAGGACTATATTTCCATTTCCTCTCTGTAGCTCAGTGCCAGGAGCCAGGCAGCCCACAAATGAAGGCATCAGGATGGAACCCGGTCCTACTCTGGGGTTGTAAGACTACTGTGGCTTTGCTTAGCCAGGAATCACTTGGCTCCTAGGGCCCATCTTCCTTCATATGTCATAAATCGGCCATAACAACCCTCCCTCCATGGCCCCAGGCAATGAAACCACCAGTTATAGGTCCAGGCTCCCCCTGGCCTGCAGGGGCCAATGCTGGCATCAAGAATGGAGGTCAGAGCCTGAACGGGAGAGGGTGGTGCATTTCCAGACCACTTCTTTGCATATTCCTCGGGAGCCAACATCCTCCAGTGAAGCCATGGGCTGCTAGGGAGGACAGCAGGATGGACCACCACAGCCCAGCAATTTGGCTCTTCTCCTGATGGTGGAATGGCAGCCTGCTGACCGGTGCAAGACCAAACAGCCCCTGAGGCCTGGTTAAGGGCCGTGTGTTCTAGAAGAGGATGTTTCCCAGCAGCTTCACCACTTGCAACATGGGGTGGGCTGGGAGACAGTGGGATTGATTCCTACAGCGGTTTGCGTTGAGTCGGCTGCTCATGTTAGATCCGGATGGGCAAAAAGTGGGCAGATGCATAGAAGTAGTCTGTAGTCTATAAGGCGCTATTCTAAGAAAGGAATTGTGATGACCAACGTTATTATGTGTGCAGCAGGGGTTGACCCCTGGAGGAGGGGGAGGTATATGAGGGAGGAATAAGAGGGGAAATGCAAAGCAGAGCATCTCTGCCCTGAGATACTCTGCCCCACACCACCCTCATGGCCTGAACGCTGTCTGCAGGGATCATCAGAGTATGGTTAAGATGAAGCCACTTGCCTGTGTGTGCTCAAGGGGAGGTGATAATTGACCCATAAAACAATTGCCAGGGACAAGTGAATTCCTATAAACCACATCCATGGTTGCTCTTGTGTTTTCCTTTGGTGCCCAGGACAATCTTATTTTGCAGCTTGCCCTAATGATCAAGCCAGCCGCTGGTCTGGCTTCCTTAAGTAGTTGCTAAAGCTGTTTCTGTTTTGTTTGTTTTTTGGGAAGGAGGTGCTTTTCCTATGTTTTGCAGCAGGGGTGCACGTAACAGCCGTGGATCTTTCCTATTTGTGGTAAGTGAAGTGAGTGGGACCCCCAGGGCCTGGGGCATTTTTGTGACCACACACCTATTGACTTGTTGGCTGGTTCTCTCCATTGCCAGGGGCCGAGGAGGATGTTGGCTGCGAGTGAGCTATTTCTGTGATAGAAATTCTGGGATGGGAACTGGGAAATGACACATCACAAGTTTGAGGAGCGTCTGATCCTGAGATGACAAGAAGCTGCAGGCTTCCTTCTAAGGATTCCCCTTGGCAGGAAAACTTGAAAAATGAGCTTGGGCCGGTATAAAAAGAGGGAGCAACAGCAGAAAGAAATGGCATTTCCCCTGAGATTTAAGGGGAAGAGTGTCTCTAGGAGGGTGGTGTACTATCTCCCCACTCTGGAGGAGCCTCGCCTCCCGCTGCCGGGAAGATCCCAGAAGACAGAAGAGCATTGAGGAGGGTGCACAGAGGTCCACAATGCCTCTGCTTGCACACCCACCCGTTACTGCCAGCCTATGATCTGAGCTCCTTGGACAGCAGCCCACTCCCTGTATACCGTCCCCTGGGCAGTAGTGGATACCCAGAGCCTGTGTGTGCGGAGGAGCAGGGATGGAAACTCAGAGGTCAAGACTGCCCCCGTCTCCAGTTCGGAGTGCTGATTTTCTTCTTGTCATTGGTGGGTGGGGATATAGGGTGCATGGACACATGCATACAAACGCCGAGACAGCACAAGGAAGGGATCATTTCCTGACAGAGGGTGACCCAGTCCCAGAGCTACTTTTTAAGGTCAAATATGAAAAGGCCATCAAGATGGTCCCAAAAGGATGTAGTACTTACAGATACATATGCTGTCAGGCAGATGACCAAAGAGGCGGTGATGGCATAAGGGATGGACGTGTTGGGATTCTTGGCTTCCTCTCCAGTGGTGGCAATGATGTCAAAGCCAATGAAAGCATAGAAACACGTGGCTGCTCCTTGCAGCACCTGGTGGGACAATAGCATTTTTCAGACTCAGAGTGTCAGGGCAGCACGAGGGCCTAACATGTGGTACCAACAACTGCCCAGTGCTCGGCCGCGTCACTGAGCAGCAGAGGGAATAACATGGTGGGTCTCGTGCTCAGCACTTGAGTTCTGATCTCCTGTGCTTTCTAGCTGTGTGATCCTGGGCAATTCCCTCATGGGTAAAATGGAGATAAGAAGACTTATGGCCACATAAACACTGGGTTGTTCAACATATTCAAATCATTTCGGGAAATAAGTGGGGTTATAAGTAAATCAATAAACTGGCTATCCCTATGTCTTGCGGAACTCATTAACTAACCTCTCCGTGCCATATTTTCTTCCAATGGTTCTCAACCACAACCAGGGGTCCTATGACTTCCCTTAGGGGATGTTTGGAAATGTGAGGAGCTACTTGTGACTTTCACAGAGACGTGAGGTTTGCTTTCAGCATTTAGGGTACAGGACTCAAACGCTTCTGCACCAAGAATTGTCCTACTGACATTACCATTGGTGCCCTTCATAGATCATCTCTGTGGTAACACCTAGATCTGAAATGATAGAAAAGATTTTCAGATCTTCAGATATCCTACTGTCTTCCGTGGGGAGACAGGTAGAGACAGTCTGATTTTTCTGTCCCTTTGGGGCTCGAGTGTCCTAGCTGGGTTATAAGGCTGGAGAAGATATGCAGTGAGAGGCAGTGTCAGGCTGGGGAGGTGGTAACCAGTGACATCTGCTGGATGCCTGTTGGACTGAGCCTGCACGGCTGCAAGGGCGGGTGGGACTGTAAGTCAAGATGTCAGTGCGAATCTTCTCTTAAGGAGTGTGTTACTTTCTTCCAAAGAATTGACTGAACTTTAGATGAAGTTTCCCCACCTTGGCATTCTCATTATCGGCTGAAAGCAAAAAGTGTGCCTGTCTGAATGCTTGGGGAATGTCCTTTCAGGGGAGGGTGAGAGAGCTTTTTCTAGACTTGTGTGTATGGGCCAGGGGCCTTGGCAACACGCAAGCTCTAGCCAGGGGTCCAGGGGTGAGCTTCATTGTAGAAGGATCATTTCCCCGCCTTTAATCCACATGTAGCTTACAAATGATGAAATTCAAAACATGTGCCAAGCAGATACCTGTGCCCAAAGTTTCACTCTTACCTCTCCCACTGGCTTCTCAGTAAATAAAATACTAAGTACTGGAATCGGCCAGGTACATGACAAACTGAATATCTTCTCAAACCTCAGAAGCAAGTTTGCTCACCTGTAAAATGACTTGGCCCTTTCTGTGGTCTTTCCCACTAGGATTCTAAAGTTCCAAGTCCCTAAGTGGGCATTCTTATCCTGGGGTCCGTTCAACTCAGGGTGGGAGTCTATGAACTTTGCTAAGAAAAGATTATATCTTTATTGTTAGCAACCTCTGACTAAACATAAGCATTTCTTTTAATTATGAATGTAAGTGACAAACTAATAGTACCTGTGATTTTGTCACCAAAGCAATCAGATATTTTTTCTATACTAGTAGATAGTTGCAGAGATCTTGAAATATTTCTTGTGCTTATTGCTACTTCCAAATTACGATAGTTATTAGACACAGATATTAATATTTAAAACACTAATATAGAAGCACATTGTTATTATATCACTATTAAAAATGTTTTTATAACTATGTTTTAATATATTTGCTTTCTTTTGGATTCCTATGTAATTAGGTTATTCATTTATAAACACAATTCTCAGAAGGGATCCATAGGCTTCATCAAACTGCCAAAGAGTCCATGGCACAAAATAATCTAAGAGCTGCTGGTCTATTCCAAACTCCTTTTTTTTTTTTTTTTTTTTAACATTTATTTCTTTTTGAGAGAGAGAGAAAGAGAGACAGAGCATGAGCAGGGGAGGGGCAGATAGAGGGAGACACAGAATCCAAAGCAGGCTTCAGCCTCTGAGCTGTCAGCACAGAGCCCGATGCGGGGCTCAAACCCACAAACCATGAGATCGTGACCTGAGCTGAAGTCGGATGCTTAACTGACTGAGCCACCCAAGCACCCCATAAGAGCTGCTGGTCTATCCTAATAACTCAGGTAGAAAGAACTTCTCAAGGAATTGTCATCAAAGGACTGCTTTCTGGGAGAGGAGATATCTCAAAATTTACTTCAGTAAACTCCTTCATTTCAGGGAATGGAAAGTGTTTTGGCCTCCAGGTAAGGAGAGAAAACAGATCTCACTTCATTGTACCTGGAGGTTTACCGGTCTGGAAATGTGCTTGTTTCGCTTATCTAGCAAATGTTTTTGGTCTTTAAGGATAAACAGAGGCTGCGATTGCAGGCTCCCTAAACCTCCCCAATCAAGGAAAGCCTTGCTTTAAGATAGCTACCAGAAAACAGGTTCTGCTTTCTCTTCCTTTAACATCTTTCTTCCTTTACACGTACATACATACGTACGTGTGCGCGCACACACACACAGCTCCTGCAAATCATACAGATCTGTCAGGACAGTCAGTTGATGATGTATCACTCCCAGTTAGGATGTGCCATGAATAGTCCCTGTGCCTATTTGCTGTGGTCAGTTCTGGATGGAAAGTTCACAGATATTGCAAGAGCTTACTGTTGAGGAAATGGGGTTGGAAGGATCTTAAAATAAGAACTTGGGGGCCAATCTACCCTAGAAAAAGATGAGAGGTCTGTAAGCCATGCCTTGTGAGGAATCACTGGGGGCCCAGGGATGTCAAAGGTGAAGAAAAGAAGACTCAGTGGAAGACTTGGAGGACACCTTCCAATTTTGAAGTGCTGATCATGAAGCAGTTGGAGGAGAAATATACTGTAGGCTCCAGAGGGAATCCCAACGCCATGCACAGCCATCCACAGGTTGGGGGTTGGGGGTGGGGATTGGATTTAGTTAGGAGAACAGATTTTACAGATTGTCAGACTTGGTGTGGTTCTGTCACATACTCGCTTGGTGACCTAGAATAAGTTCCTAACCTCTTGGAACCTCATTTTCTTAAATGGAGATGAAAGTGGTATTTAGTTCATAGGGTTGTTAACAAGGATTAAATGAGATAATACAGTGAACTGCAGTCATAGACTACAGCAGGTACTTAGTAAATATTAGCTCTTACCAGCAGTATTTTTTAATCACTATTATAAAATTTCTAGAACAGATGAAACTCAAAGGCATAAACAAATTCTTCCTCCTCCTTTTTTTTTTTTAAAGGGCATATATTTTATTAATTGCTCCCTTGTGCCAGGCACTGTGCTTGGGGATGTGGATATAGTCATGAGCAAAAATACTGTGAGCTTAACCCCCTGGGACTTGGAGTCTAGAGGATACTGCAAGACCTAAAATACAATATTGACTGTGGTAATAAACTGAATGAGATTAATAAGTGTCTATGTTATTTATGAAACACAAATTCTGCTGCTCTCCAAATAATTGAAAAAATAGATGGCAACTGCTGAAAATGATGAGATACCAGAATATTGACTATGGTCAAGTTGGGAATGGAGAGAATTAGTTTGCAAAGAGAATGTCTGTTAGCCTGAATTTGCTATGTAAAACTAGAAAGTCATTATAGTTGAAGGAAGACTGGATAGATCAAAGGTAGGACATTTGGAGGTTCTATTGCATTAGGCAGGAAACAGAATTTAACTCAGATGGTTTAAATGAAATGATTTCAGTGAAGGCCCATTGGCTAAGTCCATCAGGGAGCAACCAGCAAGGGGCCTTCTGGAGCACAGAACGGAGTATGAAAGATGGATAATGGATCTGGGGAGGGAGGAGAAATAGAAAAAACCCAGCATACCTGTCAAGATCAAACAGATCCTGGTCTAACAAGTTATAGATTAAATAAACACATTATCAAGGAGAAGATAATAAAATTAGCGAATAAGATCACCTTTTTGCCTAAGTTAGTTTTTTTTTTTTTTTTAAATTTTTTTTTTTTTCAACGTTTTTTTATTTATTTTTGGGACAGAGAGAGACAGAGCATGAACGGGGGAGGGGCAGAGAGAGGGAGACACAGAATCGGAAACAGGCTCCAGGCTCCGAGCCATCAGCCCTGATGCCTGACGCGGGGCTCGAACTCACAGACCGCGAGATCGTGACCTGGCTGAAGTCGGACGCTTAACCGACTGCGCCACCCAGGCGCCCCTGCCTAAGTTAGTTTTACTTAAGTTAGTTTGAATGAATTTTTCTTCCTTGCAAGCAAATGATTCCCGATTGATGAATACAAAAGAGCCAGGAAATGAAACTGGGTATGGGTCTGTCTCTACCCAAATAACCACTAAAATTATTCGCTCTCTCCAGACCTCAGATCTGGCCATTGGTATTTGTGATTAGGATTCCCTTCCAAGCATGAAAGAATGCGTATGTTCTTAGGAGTGAACATCTATGAAAGAAATTGGTGGGTGAAGTGTGCGTATGTGCATGTTTCTGGGTTCGTTGGTGCTTTCACCTAGCTTTAAAAAATATTTCGCATAAATAAAAAATAGCATTGACTTTTTAATTTGACGACGTAAGTGGAAAGTTTTCCGTGGCAAAGCTGGTGTAGCTGCTCAGCCCGGCGATCCAGATCAGCTCATCCCTCTACAGAGCCTTTGTGGGGAAGCAGCACGTGCCTCAGTTGCTGGAGGGCTGCTGCTTACTTGGTTGTCGAAAGCAATGCCATTATAGCGGCATGCTGTTCAGTGTGTGGGGTCCCTAAAAGCTGGCCCTCTGTGTCTTGCTGATATTCAAGAGGCATAGGAATGAGGCAGCTCTCCATATTCTGCCTTGGCCAGTCTGCCAGATGTCTAGGAGATAATTGGGCACCTTTATATAATTCACTCCCACGGTAACAAGACAAAACTCCAACTTTAATAGCATTTTCTACCACCCTCAAGCTCCGGATATCTATTAGCAGCCTGTCCACAGTGACAGTGGAATGTGTTAATAGGTTCCAACAAATGAATTAAACTGTGGAGAACACGAAAGCCAACGTTTCCTTTGTTTGGAGGCGTTCAGCATTCCCCACACATGCTTGCTAAGGACCATTTTCCTTGGAGCTGTTTGTGCGGTGGAGTGTCTCATTTGGTTCAAGAGAAACCATAAGATAACATCAAGAACAAATAACATACAGGCAATACACATCCAACAGTGTCCAGGGGCTAAAGAACTGCAGATGGAAGCAGGGGTTCAGCTGAGGGCCAGCAGTTACTTGATCTAGAGAAAAATGTTTGTTGTTCTTCGGCTCTTCAAGACCAAAGCAGCATCTGACCCAGAACCTGTAAGTGAGTAAACCATTCCTTAAGCTATTTTCTTTGGAAGGATGTGGTTGGGGCAGGGAAAGAGTAGGCTTGTGAAGGGTCTATGGCCAGAGGACAGATTGTTTATTATTAACCCTTTCAAAGTACTTGAGAATTGTGTGTCAAGTCAGGTACCGGCATCCTTATAAACCATCTCCTACATAACACAATGATCTCCCCCAGCCCATCCTACCAGAAGCGATTGAAGAGTAAAGTGGATTGGAGCTCTGTACTAGGCCCTTTGTCAGGGAGAAGGGTTGGGTTTTCCCTAAGGAGAAGTCTGCAGCTGTCGAGTAGTCAACTCACTTTTGTTGACAATTGTCAAGTAACGGAGTAGGGAGTGTGTTTATTCACTTGATGGATGTCATGTTCATGAGAGGGTTTCAGACCTTAAAAATTAGGATCCATATTCAAAGTGGCCTTGCTAGGGGCCATCTGGCTGGCTCAGTCAGTAGAGAACAAAACTCTTGATCTTGAGGTCATGAGTTCAAGCCTCACGTTGGGGTGAAGAGTTTACATAAAAAAAAAAAAAAGAACGAAAAAGAAAAAAAAAAAAAAGAAGGAAAAAGAAAAAGAAAAAGAAAAAAACAAAACAAAACAAAACAAACCCAAAGTGGCCTTCATGGACTAGAAAAGTGACCAGAAAACAAAGTTGAGAAAGAACAGGTCCAGGCCAGTTTGTTAGGGAGGAAATGTACTATGCAGAAATCCAAGGCCGGGCAGATAGAGAAGAGGATGAGTCAGCAACATCCTCAAACTGGGCTGTCCTTTGTGCTCAGCTGATGCTTTTAGTCACAGCCACTAGAGCACATATTTGAATTCCCTGCAGGGATAATGGATTTGCAGCGAAAAATACAAAATCCCAGCCAGACCTTTTTGGTGGCCAGTGACAAGCCTACTCAAGATCGTAAGGTTGGGTTGCAGTGAGATTGCGAGGCCAAAGGTGCAAAGAGAGGCAATCGGTCCCGTGTGTCCAAACCAGGTTGGGGGATAGTGGAGTAAATAGGGCTCTGACTGAAGCAGAACTGGGATTGAATTTCAGATCCATTACCATCTAGATCTGTAGCCTTAACTTTTCTCAATTTAAGGTATTTTGATGTACGAGTAGAGACCATTGTCCTTATTTTGTAAGGCTGCTGTGAAGATGAAATGAAAAGTATACATGAAAGAGTGCATCACAAAGAAAATGGTTCGTGTTAGGA
Organism: Panthera onca; assembly: GCF_046562875.1. Taxonomy (NCBI): domain Eukaryota; kingdom Metazoa; phylum Chordata; class Mammalia; order Carnivora; family Felidae; genus Panthera; species Panthera onca. The sequence continues at coordinate 95,615,632 of NC_138347.1, read as the reverse complement.
ACAGAATCCTTCCTTTCCTTTTTTATGCCTGACTTCAGATCTTCTTTTCTCGCCACAAAAGCTAGTGAGAACATGGGATATGTATAAATGGGGACCCCCTAAGGCTGGTTTGACTTAGTTTCTTCCTTGATGAGGTAGACTCCTGACTATCCTGAGGAGGGATATGGAGCCCTTGAGTGGGAAGAGGAGACCCCCAAAGAGAATAAATACCCCAGCACAAAGCACAGGGGGAAGGGTAAAAGATTCATTCATCTTTTTTGGCACGGGCACAGAAGAGATTGTTTCTAGTCTTTACGTGGGGCCTAGACTACAATGTATGCCATTTCGGTGAACTCTTAGGATTTTGAAAAGTAGACATGAACTGAGTAATTAAAAAAGGTTTTCAAATTGTTTTGCTGTGTTGTCTTGGTAAACAATGCACTTTGGCCTAGGTTGGTTTACGTGCCCAACTGTAGGTAAGAAGAGTAGCTAGACCACGTCTTAATGCTCCTCCTAGCTCGAAGACTTTATGACTCTGTAAAAGCTTAAAGGAAATGAAAATGTAACATGTTGGATGAATTACCTGATTGCATTTTTTAAAAGAAGGCTCAGATGGAAGGGGGTGATCATGCACAAGGTAGTCCATGAAGTAGAAAGCATGTGGTAGTCACATAGACCCAAGTAGGAATTTCAGTCCTGGCACTGACTAGCTAAGTGACCTCAGGTAAGCTCCCCAGCCTCTTTGAGCCTTGGATTCTCCACCTGTTAAGTTGGGGACAACAGCACCTCCTTTAAAGTTTTGTTATAAGAGTGAAATAATATCCATAGAACACAATGCTGGGTACCTAACTGGTAGTCAATAAACTCTAGCTTCTTCCTCCTGTAATTATCACTATTGCTAACCACACAATGTGTACTAAAAAAACTATCCAAGATGTTATTCTTTTTTGGCAAACATTGGATACAATTAGTTTTCCCAGTTGGTGGATGAGAAAACCTGAGAGCACAGAAGTTAGCTGTTGGTCAAAGTCCTAACAGTAAGTCCATGACCCCCAAATGTCTTAGATTGTGAAAAAAAATGGTGGGAATTTGTGCGCTACAGTGGAAATGCAGTTGTGTTCCGGAAAAACACTTTTTTTTTCTTTGCCACTCTTGTAATATATTGTTTCTCTTATTTGATAGGAAAGGAACGATTTGTATCGCAAGAGAATACAGACTCAGGGATCCAGAATAAGGTCAACAGTGTTTCTTTGTCTTTTCTAGTTTTAACCAGTTTTGGGATTTATTCAGTTCAAGGAGGAGAGATGAACTTTGCGGTACTGTGGGATTCTTACAGATAAGCAGAAGACTAGAAATCTTGGCTAGATTCCTCCTTTGCTTATTTCTTGGCATTGAACAGTGTGGCACGGTTCAGAATAAACAGGAGTTATTTTGAGTATTCTCCAAGAGAGATTTCTGGTCCCTGGACATCTTGGAGGAAAACCAGTCTAAGCAAAAGCTACACAAGCAAATCTGGGAGAGTCCTGGACATGCGTCTGCCAGTCGCATGGCAGTCTGCTAGGCGGCATGCCTTTCTCGGCCTCCATTTCTTCACCTGCTAGGTGAGGAGATAAGACCGGGTGATTTCTAAGACCTCTCCCAGCTCAAAATTCTCTGGTTTATGTTCTATTATTAAAAAAAAGAAAAAGGGATAGGTGGGTGAATTTTACCAATGAATTCATAAAGTAGGCATTTTTAGTCATACTAGAAAGAGGATCCAGACACAATTTAGAACTATTTATTAGCCAAGTAGTTGGCTTGCCACTCTGACCTTCCCATTTTTCTTTAGCATAAACCTCACCACCCAGATCATGGGGATGAGATCGGAAAATGTCCTTTTGGTCCAGACTGCTCTCTGGTCAACTCCCAGACCACTCCAGGTGGACTTTTGTGCTGTGAGCCACACCACTGGAATGGGATTTATGAGCGGCCCTCACTGGGCCGGCCCAGCTGCACTTAGACTTCAGTGGGCTCTCCATATTGGGCCAAACATTGGGATTAAATTTAAAAACTGTTCTTTCTCTAGTTCTGTACCCAGGCAACACTCATCCCTTACCTACCCACCCACTCTCCCGGCTCCTTTACTGCCTTGTCTATTTAGGGCTGTCTGTCTCTCGGAAAATACTCTACAGAGATTCTATAGGACCAAGCTGTACAGGCTTTGGAGTCAGACCATCCTGCCTTTGGGTCTTGACTCTGCCAGTTACATTGTATGCTTAATAGTGAGCACACACTGACCTCTCCAAGTGTGAGTTTTTCATCTATAAGACCAGAATGTAAATATCTTCCTTGCAAGGTTCTTAGGACACCTAAATGTTACAAGCAGAGCACTTAGCATAAGATTAGGCATATTTCACGTGGCCAAAACATAAAATCTTTTCTTGTTATTTGTATAAAATAGGATCTCAATGAATGTGAAACAAATTAAAAAATTATATAGGAACCACTTTTTCAGAGCATTCCAATTAAATTCAGATAAAAAGTAATGAAACGGATGCCATGAAGATTACAGGACAGAGCAACATTTTCTTAAAAATATGTCTCAGACTAGCCACAAGATGGAAGGCAGAATGTGCAACAGCCATACTAGACTTTAGAAGTGAACTCACCCCTGACCAGCCGTGGGGCAAAAACTGGCCCTCAGCCCAGTATTTCCCATTGATGAAGAAGAGGCCTGCAATCATGATGAATGCCCATACTGCCAGATTCAGCACGTTGAGGACGTTGTTGAAGCCCACGGAATTCTTCACCCCCAGCGCAACAATGATGGTGACAATCACAGCAATTACTAGAGCCAGAAGGTCAGGGTATGATTTTTCACCTTTCCCTAGAGGGCAAAGATATGAGTTAATGTTGTTCAGAGGGGAGAAAGGGCCATGCAAACTCCCAGCACCGCTTCAGAGCATTTGCACGCAGCTCTGACAAGGGTAATCAGTTTGTCATGGAGGGAGGAGAGGCTTGCGTGTAAGTGTGTGTATGTATGAATGCATGTACCTACACTGTGGTCCACAAGTGTCTATTTGCAAATGGGAAGATTTTGAAATACAAGTAAGACGACCTGATATCCTGGACCAAAAATTGGGATACATGATATGACAATGACAACACAGCCTAGGGAAGGAACCATGGCACAGAACATTTGAAGTCAGAACCGTACTGACATATCGATGGTATAAAACATGGGTTTAACATGTCTTTTGAAAACTGGTTTATCTTCACAGTTGTTCAGTATAGAGTCCATAAATTTTCCATCCTAGTAATCTTTTCATTTTTAGAAAGTTTTAAAATGTGTATCTTTGAACGCTATTGGAAGAAGAGTATTCTTTGCATTTATGTGTATGTGTTTGCAGAGAAGATAAGCAGTGAACATACCCCCACCTGATTGGTCTTGTCTGTTGGCCAGTGGACTCCTGCTCTCTACAGAATGGAAAAGGCACTGCCTCAGCTGTCAGGGTCCTGAATTTCAGCTGTAGTTGTGCCCATGACCGGTTGTGTGGCCTTGGGCAAATGTCTCAGTTCCCTGGATCTCATTTGTAAAGTGAAGAGTTTGGACCACCTGATTTTGGAGGCCCTTTTGAGCTTAAAAATTCCATGAAATCAGTATATTGTGGAGATGTGGTCTTCATACTTTTTATCTTCTTATGGTATCTGCTTGCTTAGCATTTTTGTCAATTCTTCTGAGATAGGCACACCAAAGTCACATGACTAGCACACAGCCAAGAATCTATACTTGGAAGTTCTGGGACAAGACCCCCAAGTTTCCCCAACTATTGTGTGGCTTCCCACAAATATGAGAGGTTAAAGTCAGACATGAGGATGGGAAGCAAGGCAAGCGATGGATGGAGTGAGTGGTATTTGTTATGTGAGCTTCTGACTGTTCAGTGTTCACCCAGTTGTATTACCCCTTCCTTGACCTCTGCTAGACTGGAATCCATTTTTCCCTTTTAAAAGTATATTTTCTCATTTAAAAGTTAATACATGCTTATTTATAAAAATTAAAAAAAATCTGCCGAATCCACTAGAGAAGTTCCTTACTGTTATTTTTCCTGCATTGATCTCGTTTTTATATAGTTATTAACATAATGCGTATACAATTTGTATCCTTTGTCACATGACATTGCATCAAAAACATATTCCATATTATTACAACAGTCCTCCTAATCATCCTTTTAATTGCTACATAATATGCTTCCACAATTTACTTAATCGTTTGCTCCACTGTAGAGTATTTAGGCAGTTTCTAATCTTTAATATAAATAAGGCTGTGATGAATATCTTTTCATATAAAGCTTTTATGGAAATTAGAATGATTTCCTTAGCATAGATTCACAGAAGAAGAATTACTTTGCAAAAAAAAAACAACAAAGAAGAAAGAAACATATTTAAGGGTCCTGATACATTTTGTCAAATTGAATCCTGAAGGAGGAACCCATTTGTTTGTTGGGGTAATTTTGCACGTTGGGGCAAGAGGATACGGCAGTCTCACCTAGGCCATTGAGGGTTCCCACAGTGTCCACCATCCAGCGGCTGATGGTGTGGTTTGCCAAGGAGTCGAACATGCTGCTCAGAGCACTGGCGCCGGCTGCAGTGCCAATCAGGTACTCCAGAATCAGGTTCCAGCCAATGAAAAATGCCACGAATTCTCCGACAGTGACGTAGCTGTAGGTGTAGGCCGACCCCGTTGTCTTGGGAACACGGACTCCGAACTCTGCATAGCAGACACCTGCGTGGGAAAAGCATATATGGGTGGGGGACTTTAGGAGATGAGATAACCTCTTGGTGGTCAACCATCTTGGGTACAAAATACTGGGAATCTCTGGGATCTTAGAACAAATACACAAAATTTTATGTATATGAATAAATTCAAGGCCAATTCTAATGTCTTTCAACGTCAGTTCTGAAAAACTTTTAACCTGAATGTTGGGGAAGAGAATCAGAACTAATTTTAATGGACTATTGGAAACTGCTCTTTGTTTAGAAAAATTCCTATTTGTTGTATGTGTCTCTGTCATGTTCTTTAGGTGTCCTTAGGTGTCAGAATGAGCACGGTCTAGTTCATGACTTGATGACACTAAGTTTACATTATGTATAACATTCTTCTCTTTCATTTTTACATATTACAGAGGTCCTCCTCACTTGACAATGATGGTTCAAGTGATCTATGAAGATTCTGAGCTATATATGGGAGGCAGGATTGATACAAAATGCAAATATAAGTAAGTGTCTTTTTTTTTTTTTTTTTTTTTTTTTGAGAGAGAGTGAGCATGAATACCAATGGGGGAAGGAGAGAGAGAGAGAGAGAGAGAGAGAGAGAGAGAGACAGATTGAGAGAATCTTAAGCAGGCTCCACACTAGGTGGAGCTGATGAGGGGCTTGATCTCACAACCCTAAGATCATGACCTGAGCTAAAATCAAGAGTGGATGCTTAATCTACTGAGCCACCCAGATGCCCCTATTGCCTATCTTTGATGGAATTATAGATTAAATTAGAAAGAGACTGGGAATACACCAAGCTTCTGGGAACTAGGAGAGTTCCCTACGTCTTGCTAGAGACTCTGGATGTGAGGCCAGTAGGTAGGATGCCAAGTTGGAGGACAAACCTAGGACAGCCTGGAGGAAACACACAGGAATGGGTTGTAGGAGGGATTTCAAAGTAAACTTTACCTTCATTACCAATTTTGTTAAGGGCCAACCCTGAGGTTCTCTCATCATAAATCGGGGAATAACAGTTCACTCTTTTGTGAATAAAGAGAGCAAATTTCTTCTCCTTTGAAGGGAGTGATATCAGTGCAAGGAGGCACAGAGATGTCAGAAGCCACGGCACAATGAGTGGTTAAAGGTGATGCACTTTCTCTTTTCCTCCCCCTTAGTGGTGCCGGCTCTCCAGGTGTCCATGTGAAAGGAGTGCTGGAGCAGGGGGGCTGTGCTCTTGTCTCAACTTTGCCTTGAACCTGTTCATCCCTTTATATTCAGTTTCCTTCTTTGTAAACTAAAGGAATTAGACAGGGATGCTCTCTTAAGGGCCTCCCTACTGTGACACTCTAGGATTCTACCTGTTACACTGAATTTTATGGATTTTGCTGCAAAACGCATTGAGCATGGTTCACTTTTCTTTTACATCAATTACTATATTGTTCTACATATGGAGACATTCTCAGGCCTAGCAAAGTCATCCGTCCCTGCACTGAATGACCTAGGCCACTGTTTGTTTTGAGTTCCTATGTTGGCTCCCTCCCCCACCTTTGTAAAACAGTTTTTCATCTCCCTCCTGGAGGTCAGACTATAAGTTGTTTCTTTTTGTTGCTGTCACAGGGATTACCTTGAACAGGCTGGCCACCTCCTGTTCTAAATTGCCACTTCCAACACCTGATGTTTACATTGTTAGAGCGAGTCTAAAACTAAGAGGAAGTGGTCCCTGAAGGAAGGACTGGAGGAGTTTTCTATGAGGAGTGTATGGAGTGAATAAGCACTCTCTCCTGAAGAGAGTTGGGTTTGTGGATACACATTAGGTTGCCCTTCACAACTGTGAAGATAAACCAGTTTTCAAAAGACATGTTAAACCCATGTTTTATACCATCGATAGGCAGTGTGAGGAAAGGATTAGGAGGCAATCCTAATTCTGCTCTTGGGTATAGGATCCATAGCTTTACCCAAGAATTCTTACATCCTGTGAACTTCATCTTTTCACCCTTTTTTACCCCTGATAATGCACACGGCTTACAAATAGAAAAATCTCAACCAATGCTTTTGAAACTGGCATTGATTTGATTGTAAATTTAATTTGGAGAGGCAATATTTTGAAGTTTGGGCAATCAGTGGTTCTCTCCTTAATATTTGATCTGCCAAATTAGTTGTAAAAATTCCTAATTCACCATCAGAACTCACTTGCCAAGGGTAATTAGCAAATAGCCACGTCTTACTTAGGTCTTGTGAAGGAGCCAGTGCATTGCTGTCCTGAGGCAGAGGAAGAGGCCCTTAGCTGTGCACAGTGTAGGAGCATATGACATCAGTTGTTTATTTCCCAAGGTCCAGCTTGTATTCTGATAGGTGGAGTTTGGGAAGAACAGCAGGAAAACTAAATGAGACACTAACTAGGTAAGACAATTTCTGCTCCTAGAGACCATTCTTTTGGATGCATTGTAAAGGATTTTATTTTTGCATCTTTCTGATTTATTTGTATGCAAGAATCCAGGCTTTTAGTGGGCATTAGAGACTATCCAGCCTGGCACTGAACCTCAGTGGTGAGGAGTAAGTGATCTCAACCCCAAATGTCCTGAAAAAAAAAAAAACAACCAACCTGGAAAATGTTGTCAATCACTCCACTTTTTTCAAAAAGATGGTGTGTAAGAGAAACATATTCAAAAGTATCTTTCTAATTTAATAAGAAACAAGAACCAAAGAAAGGGAAACCTTGGTTTTTATCTTAGATTATATAATAGTTGAGTGTTGAAGAGAAAGTTACTTACCTAACATGGGTAAAGTGAAGGGGCCAGGTAGATAAACTTTAGGGTCCCTTCTAGTGTTACCATTCTTTGGTTTCACAGCCAGAATCAACTTTCAAACATTTGAGTCAATGGGGGCAGCTCCGGAGAAAATACTGGAAACCAGTAGTTTTCAGCAAAAGTAGTACTGCCATCTAGGGGGAATTTTGGAAATCTGTGGGGGTGTCCAAGATTTTCATGATTGTGGACACTTGAGGCATTCAATGGGTAGGGAGCCATTAGACATTCTGCAGTGTGGGACTGTCCCACAGAATGAAGCATTTTCCTGTGTCTTACATAACTTCTGAGGGTCCCAAAGGACCTGTTCATGAAAACAAGTTTATAAATTAAAAAAAACCTTTTTATAATTTCTGAGCCTGAATCTATCTCCATTTTAATACATTAAAAAAACCCACTTTTTTTACATTTTTTTTTTGATAGGCAGAAAGAGACAGAACACAAGTGGGGGAGGGGCAGAGAGAGAAGGAAACACAGAATCGGAAGCCAGCTCCAGGCTCTGAGCTGTCAGCACAGAGCCTGACACAGGGCTTGAACTCACAAACTGCTAGATCACGACCTGAGCTAAAGTCGGACGCTCAACCAACTGAGCCACCCAGGCGCCCCAATTTTAATACATTTTTAAGTTTATTTATTTATTTTGAGAGAGAGAGAGAGAGAGTGAAAGCACAGGAGCTGAAGAGAGGAGCAGAGAGAGAGAGAGGGACACAGAGAATCTTAAGCAGGCTCTGTGCTGTCATCACAGGGCCTGATGCGGGGCTTGATCTCATGAACTGTGAAATCATGACCTGAGCCGAAATCAAGAGTGGAATGCTTAACTGACTGAGCCACCCAGGTGCCCATATCTCCATTTTACATATTAACACAAAGTTATTTTTTTTTTCATGATTTTATATGCATTGAATTTTCCAGGGCTGTAACAGCTGGGTAAATTGAGGGACAGTTGCAATTTGTTTTGTTTGGAATTAAGAGTTGGTCATTATTTTGGAAAACCACATCATCAACAGCAGCATAAGTCATGGTCTCTGAATATACAACAGCACACCTATGTGACTTGTGTTCACAGTTGTTCTACAAGTGACAGCAGACATCTGATGACTTCGTTACGTCTCCTATTGTTCTTATGCTCTAGCTTCTACACACTGAAATATTATTTTTACTAGACGTGACTCTTCTTTCGTTTACCTTCCATACTCAGGGGAGATATATATATATATATTTAAATTAAGTGTGTGGCTCTGGAAAATAGTAAGGTTCCTCAAAAAGTTAAAAATAGAACTACCTTATGATCCAGCTATTGCATTACTAGGTGTTTACCCAAAGAATACAAAAACTCAAATTCAAAGGGATACAGGCACCCCAATATTTATAGCAGCACTATCTACAATAGCCAAATTATGGAAACAGCCCAAAGGCCCATTGACTGATGGATAAAGAAGGTATGGTGTGTACACACACACACACACACACACACACACAATGGAATATTACTGAGCCATAAAAAAGAATGAAATCTTGCAATTCGTAACAGCAAGGATGGAGCTAGAGAGTATTAATGGTAAGTAAAATAAGTTAGTCAGAGAAAGACAAATACCATATGATTTCACTAATATGTGGAATTTAAGAAACAAAAAAAAAAAGGAACTAAGTGGGAGAAAAGGAGAGAGAGAGGGGGGGAGTCAAACCAAGAAACAGACTCTTACCTTTAGAGAACAAACTGATGGTTACCAGAAGGGAGGTTGGGGGGGGGGTATGGGTTAAATAGGTGATTGGGATTAAGGAATTGGCACTTGTTGTGATAAGCACCAGATGTTGTATGGAGTGTTGAATCACTAATTATATAACTGAAGCTAATATTACACTGTATGTTAACTGGAATTTAATAATATTTTTGTAATGTTTATTTATTTTTGAGAGAGAGAGAGAGAGAGAGAGAGACAGAGTGTAAGCAGGGGAGGGGCAGAGAAAGAGGGAGACACAGAATCCGAAACAGGCTCCAGGCTCCAAGCTGTCAGCACAGAGTCCAATGTGGGGCTTCAACCCATGAACCTCGAGATCCTGACCTGAGTTGAAGTCGGACGCTCAATGGACTGAGCCACCCAGGCGCCCCTGTTAACTGGAATTTAAATAAAAACTTAAAAAAAATATATAATTTTAATCACTAGAAAAAAATAAGTGTGTAGGAAGGTCACATTATCTCTAGTTTATTTCTAGAACTATTTGATAGCAAAGGAAGAATTTCAAAGTATTCATTACCTAAAGTTGATTTGTACTAGGGGGGAGAATCACTATGAGAGAAACATTTATAAATAATCTGTACTCAATTTAGTAGTGCATTAAAAAATTTCTTGCCCTAGGGTTATCTTCCTAGTCATATTTGCTTTATGCTATTGTCAAAGTGATTCTGCATTCCTTGGCTAACCATCAAGTGATTGGAGAGGGAGAGATATATTGATTTCAAAAGTATAACTGTGTGGCTGGAGAAAATCATGAAGTACAACGTCGGGGTACAGATGGTGCAGACCACTGGGTGAAAGTTTCCCAATGGGGTTGTTCAGAGTTGGCAAGTCCAGGTCCTTGAGAAATATAGGGGTTCATTTGAGCAGGACAAGAGGGAATAGAGTGATTTTTCATAGCCTGAAACTCAAATATCCTTTTCAATTTATCAGCTCTTAAAGTATATTGTAAACATGCCCTTCTTTTCATTTTGTCATATTCCTAGTGTTTTGTTTTATTTGTACGCCCAGAACTATTTTTTGTTAAATTGACAACCAGCCAGCCTGAATAGCAGTCAAACTTAGGACTTACAACATCGAAAAGAAGGTTGGGATAAGATACCAAGGGGATTCTTTATTTGAAATATTCTCTATTGATCTCTCGTGTACCCTATAAATGATGCATGGTTTGGAGTTTAGAGAAATTTGGTCCTTTTCGAAGTGGATTTCTTTCCAACTCAGAGAATCTGTGGTTCTATTGCATATAGTTATAATCAGCCGGCCTTACATTAAATTCTCCCAGAGAGCCTAGATGAGATGTCGAACTTTCCAAACTGCCTAATATGCTATTGCCAATCATCAAGATAACCTCTACATGTGCTTCCTGTCACTCGAGAACCAGGAGGCGAAGATTCTCCTCCATTCTAACAGGTGTAGAAGAGAAAGATCCAGCTGGGCGTAGGTGAAAGTTCGAGAAGGATTTCTCCACTCAAGAACTATATTCCCTCCACATTCTGCTAACAAAACAAAACAAAACAAAACATTGTCTGCATAAGTACTTTTTAAAATACTTTCACCTGGAAGGATTAAATCTAGAGGTTTTTCACACTTGCCAATTACTCTACTCAGATACAAACAGGTTTTTCCATTAACATGCAGTTTAACTTATGGACTGATTCCCTAACTGACCTATCAACTAACTTACTGATTTCCTACAATAACTTCTGACTTCCTAATGTCTTTCCTTTAAGTGATGCACACAGTTAAGTGCCTACTATGTCAGGCACTGAAGTGAATACCAGAGGCATAAATCTCCTGATCTTGAAGCATCTGGATTCCAACCAGGAAAGAGTTTAATAAACAGATAATTCCATGCAGCCAGTTTCAGTACTATCAGTATTTATGAGGTGCTCTGGGAACCCAGTGGGGTGAGCGGCTCTTAGGGAACCCGGTCCTCGGTTTCTGGGGAGGTAGTGACGAAGGGGAGGCTTCTGAGCTCATATTGAAGGGCGACTTGGGCTTTTCCAGGCAGAATGAAATGGAAAAGGGTGATCTCAGGCAGATGGAAGGGGGTAGCTGGATGACACACGTGGGCTGCTTTGTGGATTGAGGAGGATGAGTCTTGTAGAGGTGAACTGAGGATCAAGTGATTGAAGGAGTGGGATCTTCTTAATAGACTGGGGGAATCTAGCTGAAAGAAAAAACTGTTCAATTATCTACTTGTCTCGTTTTAAAGCTTTGTCTTGGTTGTAAAAACCTCTTCGCACACAAGTGTTCTTTAAGAGTCTCATACATAAATAAGTAAAAGCAAGGTGGCTTTGTTTGAGGAGGGGGTGGGGAGCCTGAGGCTGGTCTGCTCAGGATCCCCCTCATCCCATACCTCCCAAAATGCCAACCCTCCTCTGTGGACTCACGGGGCCACACTGAGCGCAGTGTGGGGGGTGCGTGCCACCTGCTCATCAGGGCTTTTCCCTTGATGGTTGATGCAACTGAGCCCCAGACCTGACGTTGCACCTTCAATTAGTGATAGAGCCGTGCATATACTGCATATACTGATATGCAGTTCTAGGAGCTTTCCAACTCATCCATTCATCCACAACATTTATAAGGTTCTATCTCTATGCCTCTATGTTAGATTTTAGAGATTTAAAGGTGAGTGGGAAGAATACGGTCCCTTTGTTGTGGGTCTTATAGTCTAGTGGAGAAGACAGACAAAAAAACCCCAACATATTATAATAAAACGAGAAAGGAGATATTAGTCGTGGCGGGGGGGATGGGGGAAAATTCATGAGCTGCTTTAAAGAGCTGCAAAACTGAATTCTAAAGTAAGGTCTTTGGACAGCCAGAAGGACTGTCTCTAGGGCAAGAGGTATCCAGAGATATGAGAAGGAGGGGGCGGAATCTCCAAGAAAACAGTTTGCCAAGCTGCCGCTTCATTCAGGCCTCTGGGATCAGTAACATCGGGAGTGTTGCTCACAAGGTCAATCAGGCTCTCTTGGTCACAGACATCAAGCCTGTGCAGTTATTTTGAACATGCGTCTCTCAGTGATTCTCATTCATGAAGTCGGTTCCTCCCGAGTGCCAGTCATCTGCTCTGTCTCCCAGACACAGGATGGAATCAGCCATTGGATGGAGCCTGTGCACCACACCAATTAGGCCTGAACAAGTCCTCACCAAATACAACATTTTTGCTGAGATGGTTGTTAACTCATTTCTTTGTCCTTTTCTTAGTTTTCTTAAGACATCTTTGTTCTGTTTACAGATTCACAGCCGGGCTAAGACACGACTATATTGCTGTGGGTGATAGCACTGCATAAATGTGGATTGGGAGTGGGCTATCGGGAGAAATCACAGGACCTCAGAGAGAAATAGAGTGTGGATTCTCTCGGAAACATTTGTTTCCTTTGTGACACCGGATTCCAGATGGCAAGTAATGAAGTATCACCATCATTGCTGTTGCCCTTGAGAAGCAGGCTGCTGGATTCTCAGAAACATCTATCTCTTCAGTCCCCTGGTTTGTGGGACCCTGTGATCCCTGCCCCCGTGTCCTCTTTCCAATGCTCTTGATTAGCCAAGAAAATTGTGCATTTCTTTTCCCAGGAGAAATCCATCAGGCTGTCTCTTCCTCTCACCTCCCTGCTCCTGTCTCATCTACCTGAGGAACCCTGGTCACTCCATCACCTGTCAGGGAAGTCCAGGCAGTTCTAACAAATGCGTCTGGAAGAAAAGCAATTTGTCTGGGAACGCCCATTTCTTTGCGTCTAAGAAGAGACATCATTTTTCTGCCAAAGCAGGGCCTTAGGGGGACAGTAGGAGCCTGTGTTCAGAGGATGGGTAGCATCTTTGATCAGGGTGTGTGTGACACTATTCGTTACTGAACCTGACAGGGCTCCAATTAAAGTTGGGTTGGGGAAAAGAGGGCTCGCAGGTTCCCTAAACCAGAGCACCAATCTATCAACACCTACACAGAAAGGAAAGAAGCTGTTCTCATAGTCAGAGAAGTGACCCCTGAGAGATGTCGAGGAAGTTTCATAATTTACTGATTAAATGTGACCAGACTATCTGTGTACTCTCTTCTCTAGATCTCCTTCTGTGAAAAGACTTTAAAGGTTTGTCGGAGGTACGATTTCCATAGCATGATGGATTAGAGTATTATATTGTGTGGCCATGCTATTGTTAATTATCATCATTAGTGCATACTAGTTTTATTGCTTTATCAAATGATGATGGAGATGGTAATAATAATAACACTCATGTGGTTGCTTTCAACGAAGTGACCCACAGGCTTAGCTGTTCCTTGATCCCATATTCTGACCCAGATTGGTCCCTCTTCATTGCTGAGGTGGCAGGTGGACGGGGACAGCTCTTTTCTCTGCTGCTAACATTTCTATGTAGGTGACCTCAGGGTAATGTCAAAGGCAGCCTCGGAGGGAAAAAGAAGTTACAAAAGAGAAAGGCACCTGGTTATTGGCATCTACCTGTGCCAGGCCTATTGTACACAGTTTTTCATCTGATGCCCAGGTAAGCTGTAGGCAAATGACAAGGCCAACATCAGCAGCCCGTCTCTGGCTTTAGGAGAAGCAGTGAGTGTCACAGGAGCCACACAGCATCTGGAGAGAGGTCTAGAGAGTGGTTTTGACAGCTAAATGAGATAATGCACACACATCACTTTGCCCAGTGCCTGGCACACAGTAAGTGTTTAATAAATGGCAACTGAAGTTATTACTAACTGTGGCCTTGAGTAAGGCACCCGGTTCACTGGGCGTTAGTTTCCCCATCTGGACAGTGGCGAAGGTGATCCCTGCTGTGAGGTTGCCATGGGTCTGCAAAGGAGCACACGTTCTGGAGTGTGGCGGGCACTCCGGCAGTGGGACCAATGGCAATTATTACCGAGGAGGAAAGGGAATCGCACAGACTTTCTTAGCAGTAGCCTCCTGAGTGTTTCTGCAGGAACCTTTTCCTTGGGGATGGGAGAGAAGAGGTTGGAAGCAAGAATAGTTGGCTCATGGTTTTAGAGAGTCAGCGTTGGCAGGGATATCAGAAATCATCTGGAGTCTAGACCAAGCCCTACGTGTGCCCAATTCATTTCTTGATGGATGCTTTGGTTCTTTTTTTTCTCCTCTAATTCACTTCTAAATGAGAATGTGGAAAAGTTCCTTCTTAGGTTTTAAACCTTTAATCTGGAAACACATGTTCTTTTCCGCAAGTCCAGCTGGACGTTGTGAGGGTGGAGAGAAATTTCCTGCTTTCTTGCTCAACCTTTCTTCATGAGGCCTCTGGCCCCGTTCAGATGACTCTGATAACCGGGCTAGAAAGACTTTGTGCAGAAAGGAGAGAACAGGGGTCAAGGGACAGCCAGCAATTCTTGTGCACCCAGGTATTTTCCGGCTCACCACTCCCCAGGGGTAGGCAGTGTCCCCATTTCTAAAGCAGATGATAGTGGCACCAACAAGGATGATAGACCTAAGAAGCTCTGTGAGGGGACCAGGCCATCACTCCCTGCCCTGAGGACTTAGTGGGAGGGGGTCAAAGCCGAGTCCTAAGAGAACACACACGAGCCCTTGTGTGGCTCCTTGGCCCAGTTCATGGGCAGGTGGGACTGGGTTCCCCCGGGGATTCAGGTTCCCCCCCGGGTTCCCCCGGGGTTCCCCCGGCTGCATTCTCAGCAGATGCCTGGGAGCATGAGACACGCTGAATCTCTCACGAGCCTGGATCTGTTCTCCGTAGAGGACCTTCCCAGAGACATGAGACACCCTTCATTTAAGAAGAGGGGTGCCATCTCCGTTTTCCCAGATAGGGCTAATATGCAGGGAGGGCGGAGCAGGGCCAGGGACTAGGGATTTAGGGGACCTAGCAGTGTGAGGAGGGGCACCGAGTGCACAGAGCCAGTGCCTGGCACCTGCAGAACTTCCGAGCCGCTGTGCACGAAGTCTGCTTCGTCCCGGGCCTCCGAGGGCGAGGCCTCTTCACGCTGTCTCATGCAGTCTTGCCTTACTCACTTCTAGCACCCCCATTCCAGTGCTTCAATACCCCTTGTTCAGAAAGAGTACTACGTCACGGGACCCTGTTTAATTTCCTTAAGGGCACTTACCACAATTTGTAGTTAAATGTATCCATGTACTTGTTTTCTGAGGCATAGTCTGCCTGTACGTTTTGAAGCACAATCTTTTGGAGGGCCTTTTGAAGCACAATCTTTTGGGAAGGCGGTTATCCTGGTAGAGATGAGAATTGCTCTTGGGAATATACCTTCAGATGCAAAAGAATGCTCTTTGTGGAAGGTCCATCTGGAGAAAGGGTGAATAGGAGGCAGGCCCTCTGGGTCTTTTACTAGGTGTGCACCAAGGGGCTTCAGAATCTGAAAGATGTGTGCTCATTTGCAGTAGGAACCAACCTACCCTTGTTAGGTTGGAGATCTGGCTAATAGTGTTGGCAGTAGTAATAATCCGGGCATATTTACTGAGCATTTACTACGTGCACCGGCTCTACTAAGCACTTTACATACACAATCTTCCCAAGTAGAAACTATTATTATTTCCATTTACAGATGATGAATCTAAGATCTAAATGGGCTATGGTGCAGACATGAGAGGGAGGTCATCAGGCACAGGGTGAGGCCGCTCACAGGTAGAGGTGATAGCCTGGGGTCTCTGCCACCTGCTAGCTGTGCTGAGGGCCGAGGGCTCAATACCGTGGCCCACCTGTAACTTCGGGCAGCCTGTTTGGGAAGGTCTAGGTTAAGTATGTTTCCCAAGTCACACAGGTTGTAAGTAGCAGAGCAGGGCTTGAAATGAGGGAGATCCATTCCAGGGACTAAGTGCATCTGGCGCCTGGCTGCTACATGGGGTTGGAAAGTGTGTGTGGAAAGTTGAGACATTGTGTCTTTCTTTACAGATCTTTCCCCTCCCTGGGTTCTTTTGTTGTCCTCACACAGGCAATCTAATCTGAACTGTTCCTTTTGCAGAGGAAGAAACTGAAGTCAAGAGGTCAGCATCCCGAGCTGCTGAGAAACAGAGCTGGAACTAGGACTCGGATATACCGACTTCTGTCCTGGGCCCCGTGGTCTCTTGCAGTGCTCATGATTATTTCATGCGGGCTTATCTTGTTTCTTCGCATGGATGTTGAGCCCTTTGTCTCCTGGTTTCTTTCCTGTGTTCTGCAGCACAGCGGCTGTGCTGAGCCCAGAGCAGGTGACCAGTCCCTCCCATGGCCATGCTAGCTGCCCTTGTTCTGCACTGTCTACTCTACCAGGTGCTGTACAAGATGTAAAATAAGCCCGGTCCTCCTCGGTTTGCTGGAGGAAGCTCATCTCAGAATCAGCAATTTGAGAGCCTTGTAAATTTTTATTAAAATGCGCTCACCTTCTCTGAACTGGTAACTGACATCCTTCCTACAGGACTGTCAATCCAGCTCTGTATAGAAGAGTTACATGAACTTCACAACACCCTTCTCACTGCTGACAGGTGACAGAAAGGTGCTGAGCTTAGAAAGCATTTTCATGACCTGGGTTACAGAAGTTATGATCTAGAAAAGTGCTCAACTGATCAATAGAACAGAGTGAGCTACAGGCTCTTTTGAAACCTCAGTAAGGGTGAGAGTTTTCTTGATTCTCTTTGGTGAGTTTTTAAATTTGGAGGATGTGTCTGCATGAAGCAGGTTAGGGGTAATAGCCTTTGGAACCAGGCAGAATCAAATTTAGATTCAGCCTTCGCCGCTGACTGCCTTATGGGTCTGGATAAGTCACCATACCTCTCTGGGCCTCAGTTTTATCATCTGCAGAATAAGTATACAATATCACTTATTTTGTAGGATTCATTGGGAGGATTTTGCAGCTGTGTGCAGCTAAAGCCAGGCACATGAAGTCCCCAGTGCTTTAGCTGTTATGATTAGCCATAAAATGGGGACACTAATAGTTAGTGTCTCTCCCTCCCAGAAGGGAGGTTGAGAGCATTAAATGAGGTAATATATGCACAGTGCCTGGGGCACAGTATTTGATTAATAACAATAAAAATAATAGTAATAATAATTACTAACATTTATCACGTGCTTCCTAAGCTATGGCTTAGAGACTTCACCAACATCGGGGAAGCTGCTATCATTATTAAGAATTCGACATAGAGCTGTGTGTTTGGACAATATTTTGGAAAGCTAGTTTTCCAGAAAGCTTGAAGACTGGCACATAACTGTTCATCTTTGCCTTTCCTTTCTACCCTTTCAATGTTTCTACCTCTCCCCTCACCAGGGTGGCTGAGAGCAGTGCTCAGGTATGTTTGGGCAAACGCATAGATGCAAGCTTGTGAAATGAATGAGTGATCCTAGATCACTGAGAACGACCAGTGCAAAAGGACCCACCCTCCTGTGTCCACCTCTCTAGTCTGGCTTCAGTTTGAGGAGGGGAAAATGGTTTGTTCTGAAAAACAAGACAAGGGAACTGAGCAGACTATCTATATAGACTCTGAAGCTTTAGAAATCTTCCTTGGTCATGAAAATCCAGCCTGAGATGAATATTGGAGTGAGGATATTCTGCTGAAGCCTGGTGAAGGCCCAGCCCAGAGGGTGGGGAGCTTTGCCTGTGGGGAAGGCATCTGCTTGACAGAACTCTGTGCCCCTTACCGCCTTCCCAGGGATTCTGTTCCCACACTCTCACGTGATGATGGATTAGAAGATGCCAAAGAGTGAATGAGGATGGCAGGAAATACAAATGATAAATGCTAGCGCTAAACCATAAACTAAGAATGCCAAGAAAATGCTACTCAGCATGTTGGCCTGTATTGCCTTAAATTTTTTTTCAATGTTTATTTGTTTTTGGGGGGGGGGTGGAGAATGAGTGGGGGAGGGGCAGAGAGAGGGAGACACAGAATCTGAAGCAGGCTCCAGGCTCTGAGCTGCCAGCACAGAGCCCATGGGGCTCGAACTCACAAACTGTGAGATCATGACCTGAGTCAGTCCGAATGAAGTCAGACCGACTGAGCCACCCAGACGCCCCCGGTATTGCCTTTTAGGTGGTTGGCTTCAAAGATCTCAGAGGCACTTGCTGAAATGGAAGACTGTGAGTTCTGGAGTCCTGCAGGCTGAGGTTGGAGTTCTGGCCCTGCCACTAAATATCTGCCTGCCTCTCAGGAAGTGACTTTAACTTCTGACCGTCTGGCTCCTCCAGCTGAGGGAGGAGATAAAGTCACTCTTCGCCCCACTGTGTCCGTGGGGCTGTGCTGGAGCCCCGCCTGCGGCGTTCTGCACACACGCGTTCATTCACTGCCCCTGGGGGCATCTGTGGAGGTCCCCTTTCCTTGGGTTTTCTGTTTCTACTTTCATTTTCTGTCACCAGAACTGTGCTGTAAATCCGTTATTCTAATGACATTATTTCAAAAACACTCTCATGTGTTACGTCTTTTCTCAGCTACAGAGAGCATTTATCCCTCTCCCCCCATCCTCCCTTGTCCACCCATGCCCGCATCCTCTCCATCTGAAGCTTCCTTCTGATCTCCACTCATGGTCTCTTGCCTGTTTTGTACAACTGCATGGCCAGTTTCTTCACGCCTACTCTCTCTCCACCGTATTAATACATTACAGATCTGGTCACGTTGCTCAACTTCTCTGCCGAACAAGTGATCTCCAACCTTCTTGCTTGGCCCCCAAATCTCTCCCTTAAGAACCCACTTTGTTTAATGAATTATCTTGATGGGCCATTTTTGTTAGGGGACAATAGTCTTTGGAGTATGGTGGGGATGAACTTGTAGAGAGATAGAGAGTATACTGCTCTGGATAAGATATGGACAAGGTTTTAGGGCTTGACAGGGAGCAGCAAGGGAAAAGAAGGTGAGATTGAAGGAGAAAGGCTGCCCATTAATGGTACTGGATGCTGGACCCAAGGAAAAGAGAGAGTCTGTGGACTTGTTTAAAGGCAGGGAGAATTGGAGTCCTACATTCAACTAGAAGTTTGTGGTCTGCTGGGACGGACTGTATTATAGCTCCCGCCTCTGGCCCAAACTTTCTATAAAGTCCACTGCACATTCAATTTTGTCTTGTGGATACTTGGGGAGAGGAGGGATTGGAGTTCACCTGGTTGCATGATGAGGTAAAGAAAATGGGCAGAAGCTAATGAAATGCAGAATGGAGACGAAGACTCCATGGGAGCGGAGATTCAGAGTCGGCAGAACTAGGAAAAAGTAAGCCTTGCAACTCCCTAGGTTTATTGAGGGGGACTCTAGATTTTCCAGTTGTACATTACTGGGAATTAGAACCAATTTTATTTAAATATTTCAGAACAACTTGACCTCAGCAAGATGGAGGGCTTAGAGGTTATGCATCCACTATAGATGTGGCAGTGACAGCCAGTTTTCCTGTTCTTCCCCATCGACACAGCCCCTGTAATACGGGGGTTGGCAATATACCCTGTCTGAAGACTATACTTCCCAGCCTTCCTTGTTGTGGCCAAGTGTCCAAGTTTCAGCCAATGTAAGTTATAGAGAAGGAATTCTGAAGAAGTTTCTTAAAAGGGGACTGAGGGGCACCTGGGTGGCTCGGTTGGTTAAGCGTCCGGCTTCAGCTCAGGTCATGATCCCACGGTTAGAGTGTTTGAGCCCTGCATTGGGCTCTGTGCTGACAGCTCGCAGCCTGGAGCCTGCTTCGGATTCTGTGTCTCCCTCTCTCTTTGCCCCTCCCCTGCTTACACACACACTCTCTCTCAAAAATAAAACAACATTAAAAAAACTTAAAAAAGGAGGGGGACAGAAATATGGGAAATGATCTGCCTCAACTGTCTGTTCTCCTTCCTGACTTCTGGAACTCAAATGTACCAACTGGAGCTCCAGCAGCCATCTTAGGGCTTGAAGTCATCTTGAGGATGGAAGGCAAGCATCCTCATCGTTAGAACCAAAGATGAAGGGGCCTGAGTCCCCATGACTGCAGAGCCACAATACCAGCCTCCCTCCGGATTCTTTCTACACAGGAAAGAAGTGAAATTGTCTCTCATTTTTAGTTTTGTTTTGTATGTGATGGAATCTGACCCTAATCTGCTACCGCAGTAGCCGATTACCAGCAAGGTGATTAAGATTTGGCCCTGGAGTCAGGGTGCTTTCACTCTATTCCTTGCTCTGTCACCTCTTAATCAGGTGCCTTAAGCAAGTTACCAAACTTTTCACAAGGCTCTGTTTTCTCCATCTGTAGTATGAGGATAATGACACCACTTATCACGTAGAGTTGATGTGAAGGTTAAGTAAAATAATGTGTTAAGCACTTAGAACTCTTTTGGTATATAGTAAGTGCTCAATAAATAGTAGCTACTGCTGCTGCTATTATTTCTTTTCTTTTTTTAAAATACTTTTTTGAGAGCTTGGCCTCCTGAAGCATTCAATAGGCACCTTTGTGGTCTAGAACAGAACCTGCAATATCTCCCAGACTTTTTGTTATGATTGTTCTGTTTAATCAAGATGTCTAACAAAGCAGGGGCTTCCAAGAAAAGATCTCAACAGTTAAAAAAAAACCCAAAACGAAAAACTGATGATGAAGAAGTGGAGTTACCAGAGAGAAAGGTTAGAAACACAGCAAAAAATAAAAATCCAAAGCATCTGCCTTCTGAAGTAACAGGACAAACAGAGCATACTAATCTAAAACGGGTAAAGGTAGCATTCAACAAGAGAAAAACCTGGCAGCCTCTTTCAAAGAGGAGCAGAGAGCATTTACAAGCTATGATGGAATCAGTAATAATAACAATTTTGAGTAACAATATTAGAGAACATGAACAAGTTCAGTATCATCTTAACTATCTAAAGAAAAGATTGCTACAACTGTGTGAAAATCTTAAAGTCCCTCCCAGAAAGCTGAAAGATTTAACTAATGTGTCAAGTCTACTGAAAATGGAAAGGGCAGAGCACAGAGCTAATGAAGAAGGTCTGGCATTATTGCAGGAGGAAATAGATAAAATACTAGAGACCATAGAGTCAATGACTGGGAGTATTCACAGCCTAAAGAACAAAATTCAAATTCTGACAAGTGAGGTGGAAGAAGAGGAAGAGAAAGTAAAACAGATGTTTCAGATAGATAGTGGGGTACTCTGTCTTCCAGAACTTTCTCAGAAGAGTCTCAAAGCTCCCACACTTCAGAAAGAAATTCTGACGTTAATTCCAAACCATAATGCTCTTCTGAAGGACTTGGATGTTCTCCATAATTCATCCCAGATGAAGAATATGTTAACTTTCATTGAAGAAGCCTATAAGAGACTGGATGCCTCTTAATGAGGTTTTTTTTTTTTTTTTTTTTAGACTGGTCCATATTAATTTAATGTCTATGAATTTATAAAACTGTTACTTGTGATGATATTGCAGAGGGTGAGTCTTCTTCAGGATGTATTTCCAATACACACTTAAAATTAGCCTTATAGATCTGTTAGCATCTAATGTCCTAAAAACTGTTTTGAGTAGTTGCCAAAACTGGGAACTCACATTTCTGTTGCTGTATCTCTGGTTATTTGCCTGAAGCCATGAAACAAGGAACAGTCACAATCTAATGATTTACAGTGACTGAATTGAACTCATTTATTGGCTAGTGCAGTGGAAATGTGGTACTGTCATATATAAAGTGTGTGTAGTAGCTGGTACATAGAAACATAATTGTTTGCTAGCATTATTATCCTTTAGCTCATGACTTGCATTTTCTGTGTGGTTATCTGGAACTTGAGAAATCCCCAAATGCCTTAATTCTTTTACATAACTCCCTGGATTTTTGTGGCATAATTAAGAATTGCCAGGTGTCTTTGCCTTTGGAGGTAGCATGACCATATTTCTTTGGTTGGGTTATTGACTAGATGTTGAATATTTTCCACTATCATCAAAGCATACTTTATCTAAAAGAAACCTAAGCACATTTATCCCTTAAAAGAAAAATCAAACAAAAACCCCTTTCTATAAACCTTTTCTCATTGTAGTAATAAGTATATGTGTATATATATATACATATATATATACATATATATATATATATGTATATATATATGAGTAAATTATCATTTGAATATATTAAAAGTCTTTTCTGTACACTACAGTATATTGTCTGATTTGCTTTTATTTATTTGTAAAATAAAATAACAAATAAATGTAATTTCTTGGAAAAAAAATACTTTTTTATGTTTATTTATTTTTGAGAGGGAGACAGGGGACCATGAGCAGAGGAGGAGCAAAGAGAGAGGGAGACAGAATCCGAAGCAGGCTCCAGGCTCTGAGCTGTCTGCACAGAGCCTGATGAGGGGCTCAAACTCATAAACCGTGAGATCATGACCTGATCTGAAGTCGGGTGCTTAACTGACCGAGCCATCCAGGTGCCCCTGTTGCTTTATTTCTATTATTACTACTATCATTGCCATAGTTACCTATCAGATTAGGTGTTCATCTGCATCAATAAACAATGGGTCCTTTAGAGTAGAAACAATCTCTTATTTGTTTTTGGTACTGCCCCAGAACTGCTAGATGGTGGGTATACAATACATCTGTACTGAACCACGTCTTATTAGATTTTTGTCAACTATTTCTTAGGAGTAGATGATAGAAATTACTGGTTTCATGCATCAGACTGGGGACTGATGTGATGTGTGCACACTGTCACTTAATCCCTACCAAAACCATTTGAGCTACGGGCCTTAAGGGTTATTGTAGGATCCACATGAGCTTAGTTAGGAGTCATTCAGACCTACATTCTATTTAAGGTTCAATTTTAATAATATTAAGAGAGAACTGGAAATAAACTTAGGAAAAAAAGCCAAAGCAGGCATCCTCACTCAAGTTCATAGGAGGCTCTTAGAACTTTGAATGACCCAGTGTCACTGGCATGGTGGCTTTGCTTTGTGTTTCCTCCTAAGTCAACTGAATTAGAGAACCTCTGTAAGCCATCCTGCTTCTGTCCCTCAGTGTCTCAATAACGTTATAGGTGGGAATCATAAAGGAACACGATTTCTCCTATCTGGTTGATTCAATCTGGTGTATCCAAAGGGTGTTTTAGGTCTGGTATGGGCATGGGGCCTGCTGAACTATTAAAGAGTAGATAATACTCTATGGACAAAGGGTAAAGGTTACAGCACAAGCTGCTTCCTCTGATAACTTTCCATCCACCTGTGATAGGGCTGTGGGTGGGTACGGTGTTGGGGCATGACTGGCAGGAGCACCTGGGGAGGTTATTGTAACTTTGGGTCTTGTCAAATTGTAGAGGAAATGGCTTTCTCCCTTAGTCAGATTTGTTTCAGGTTATAGGCTGGTTTGCATGGCATGGGTGATGATGCCATAGGGCCATGAAAATCACTTAAGAATCTGCTATCTGCTGGCCAAATAACTTGTATCTGTTTTTTTAAATTTTCTTAATGTTTACTTATTTTTGAGAGCGTGCGCATGAGAGAGAGAGAGAGAGTGAGAGAGAGAGAGAGGAAGGAACAGAGGAGAGGGAGACACAGAATCCGAAGCAGGCTCCAGGTTCTGAGCTGTCAGCACAGAGCCCGACACAGGGCTCGAATTCATGAACAGCGAGTTCATGTCCTAAGCTGAAGCCACTCAGGCGCCCCAACTTATATCTTAACATCTATTTTCTATTTTCATAGGTCAGCTGCAGCAGAAGTTAAGTTTTGGTCCCTATGACAGAGTAATTCTTAACTCTAGCTCCACGTTCGAATCCTCTGAGGCTTGTAAAAAAAAAATACGATTCCCCAGGTTCTGCCCCAGTCCAACTGAATGAGAATCTCTGGGGGTGGAACCTGGGCATTTTTAAAAAGAAATCAACAAATTAAAAGAAAACTAAAAGATGAGCCATAAACTGGGAGAAAATATTCACAAAATCACATATCTGATAAAGGACTTGTATCTAGAATATATTAGAAAAATTTAAAAGTTAGTAATAAGAAAATGAAGAACCCAATTAAAGAATGGGCAAGTGATTTGAACACTTCACCAGAGAAGATAGATGGCAAACAAGCACATACAAACATGTTCGAAATATTAGCAGTTAGGGAAGTGCAAATGAAAACCACATTGAACTACCATCATTCACCTTTTAAAGTGGCAAACAAACGAAGCAACAACACAAAGCAACACCTGACAATTCTGAGGGCTGGCCAGGAACGGAGCAACTGGAAATCAAAGGCATGGCTGGTGGGAATGAAAAAGAATCCAATCACTTTGGAAAAGAGTTTAGCGGTTTATTTTGAAGTTAAACCTACACCTAACACACAATCCAACACTTCCATCCCTAGGTATTTACTCAAGAGAACTGACAACCTGTGTTCACACGAAAACCTGTACACAAATGTTTATAATGGCTTTGTTTATAATGGCCCCAGACTGGAAACCACCCAATTCCACGTTCAACTAGTAAATGGATAAATAAACTGTAGTATGTCCATACAATGGGATACTACTCAAAAATAAAATGGAATGACCCACTGATACATACAATATGAATAAGCCTCCAATGTATCATACTAAGTGACAGAAAACAAACTCAAAATGTTACGTACTGAGTGTTTCTGTTTATAGGACATCTTGGAAAAGGCAAAAGCATAGGGACAGAAAACAGATTAGTGGTTGCCAGGGGTTGGGGGTGGATGTGAGGAGCGTTGCAAAGAGATAACATGAAGGAATTATTTGGGGATGATGGGATGCTTCTGTATCTTGATTATATGGAGGTTACACAATGATATGTGTTGGTGAAACTCACAGAGTTGTATATTTAAAAAGGTAGATTTTACTGCATGTAATTATAACCTTTCTCTGCCAAACCACGATTTGAAAAAATAAGCTCCCCAGGTGATTTAAATTCATAGTCCGTGCTGAAAACTACTGCTGGTATAATAAATTTGAACCTAGGTTCTGTTATTGAAATTTCAGCTTTCTCCTATGTGAAAGTAATAAAACCCACCTTGAAGGGGTATGCTGCCTCTTAAATGTGTTAACGTATGGCAAACTCTGAACACAGGGCTTGGCACACGATGATAAGAATGACGTGTCGAGGGCCGTGTACCAGGCACTGTGGCTGGTGCTCACTGGCGTCACGAATCATCACAGGAACTCTGCGAAGGCGGTAGCATGATGGCCGTTTTCAAAGCGGAGAAACTGAGGCTCAGAGAAGTGATGGAACTGGCTCAAGGTCTCACGGCCAGTTAGCGGCGGAGCCAGGTCTAATTTTAACATCACTGATCGCTGTACCACTTCCAAAATCTCCGCTTCAAACATCCCGCTCTTTGGCTACACGTCTATCCTTCTCGCGCACTTTCTCAGTGTTTGCAATGGTGTACCCCTCAGAGTTGAGCCAGGTTTTGGTTAAGGTCAGAAGGAGGAAGGAGCAGGTGTTAAAAAGTCTGAAGGTAGAGGGGAGCTTGATTATCATGAGGCAGAAAGTGGTGGCAAGTTTGGTCAAGGGAGACGCGACACCAGGATGATGACACAGGAGTGGAAAGAAGGCAGCAGGGGGGGACTTCCTTTAGTTTAGTGACAAAGAATCACAGAATGAGATGCCTGGTTGAAGACTTCTGTTATAAAAATGCTAATTTTGGCACAAGTTATTTGGGCCCGGGATCTAGCTGGGGCCTGTAGGAGAATTCTGGCTGGCCTCAGTCACAGAGTGTAAAGAAGTGTTGTGGATGCAGCCACATGTGGAGCGGGGGGGGGGGGGGGGGGGGTCTCTCCTTGGGGGAGAGACAGAGTTTTCTTTTGGTGCCTGGTGCAGTGGTGAAGGTACCAGTTACTGGGCAGTTCCAGGGCTTTCAGTGGACCGGGTCGGTGGTGAAACAACCAACCAAAACAAACAAACTCTACCTGGAGCCTTTGCCAATTTTTGTGGTGCAAATACTCCTGCTGTAGCCAATTCCAAGTTAACAACATAACCTTGCGGAAATGCAAAGGTGGGGAGAGGTGTGCACAATTAGGGATCTTGGCAGCCGGGGCAAGCTAGCTCCAGCACAGTGCTGGCCGGGTCTCCTCCACAGGAGCAGCAGAAAAGTCTGGGTTATATAGCATCATGGGCACCTTGGCAGGGGGGCAGTTTCCCAGAATGCAACTGAACCTTGTGCTGGTTTCTAAATGTAATGTAGCACTGTGAAGGATAAGATGTGGGTGATTTGCTTGCAGCAATCATTGTGGTTTGGGGATGGGGTCATAAAAGGACGGGTCAAGAGGAGAAAGGGCAGTATGCATTAAGTAGGCGGGACTCTTAGCCACCTGCCCTGTGCCTTCGATGGGAGCCCTGTTTATATGTCTGCCTTTTATCCCACTATCACTATTTTGGTCTGTATGCAAACACTTCTAGGTCTCTAGATTTATGGTGAATAAGAATCTGGCACCTTCCTCCAAATAATTTCTTTGCCAAATAAGTTTGAAAATGAACACAATGAGGTTAATAGCATTTGAGGTATCCACAAAATTCATCCATGGGAATGATTTATTTTCATCTCTAAGAAAAAAAGTTCTCTTTTCTGAAGGAAATTATTAGGCTATTCATGCATATTAGAGAATAACTTCAGGAAAAGGGATAGTTGTAACACCAACAGGAAAGTAAGCCATGATGGGAGATAAATAAAATCAGTCTGGAAACATTTCTGCCATTAAGTTAAAAAGATATCAAATATAAACCAGCGCACTTTCTGGTTGTGTGTTCCTGGTCCATGCACACACCGTGGATGGGGGCTGTTCAGTCTGGATATACAATATGAATGTAGAACTTTTCTTGTGATGATGTGCATTTGTACACAGAAATCCTTATATACCCCAGCATTCTTGCTTCTGAAGCTTTGGAAGAGACCATGCATTCCCTGCCAGGATGTGAGTTGACCCACCTGATTCACCACCAAAACCCAGCAAAGCCTCGGGCTTGCACAATATTATGATCAGGAAGCAGGAAGTGTTGTTTCCTTCTTTTTCAAGTTACCTGTTTACCCATTCCTGGCAAGATACTGTGGACCATAGCTCAAGAGACAAGGAGGGAAGAGGGAAAGGAAAATAGAAGAGCCATTTCACAAATTATCAATACGTAAGTCGTGGCACCTTATTTAAAAAAAAATGAGTTCTATGATTCTTTCTCAAGGAAAGAGATAATGCTCGTTGAACCACCTCTGTAGAATACAATCTGTTGAAGTGCTTGTGGCAGATGGTGCGTTGTGATTCTCATGATGGCTTTACATTTCCTAGCTTGCTTTCCTCCTGCTTGGGTGTCACAATGCCAGTTTTTGGCTCATCAAATCCCAATCACATCAGATTTAGTGACTTGTCATTTTGCTACTCTGCCTATCCTTTATGTATTATTTATAATCCTAGCTATATCCACATCTCCACCAAGGGATTGACCTATCCTCCATTGAAAGGGAGAGTTATAATAAAAACGGAGCCATTAGGACATGACAGGGAAAGAGAAATTGGGAGGAAGCAGGGCACCAGAATAATTAGTTGTATAGAAAAACCAAAGAAAAAGGAAGCTACTGTAATTGAGCCTTGAACTCCCTGGCAGTCCAGGCAAAAAAGGAGCCCAATGGCCTCTTTGGTGACACTTCTTACATCTCACCATTCAATATTCTAGAAGAGCGGGATGAGCGGTAAAAGACTGGCAAGTGCACTTTCCATAGGCCTTTCACTGTACTGAGGCACTTACCTGATAATATGGACGCAACAGCTGCAATGATGAAGGACACAATGACACCAGGTCCTGCCATTTCCTTGGCCACAAGACCAGACACCACGTACATCCCTGTGCCCACGCAGCTGCCAACGCCAAGTGAGATGAGGTCCATGGTGGTGAGCACCTTGGCTAGCTTGGTGCCATGGGTTGTGGTGGCCCCAGTTCCCTCCAGCATCGACTCCACTGGTTTGGTGCGCAGGATCCTGGAGTGCATGGCATACCAGGCCGCCCCCCACTGCACCCGCCGGGGGTCCAAGGAGGCAAGGAAGCCACTCATCCTGTGTGAGAGGGGTTACGGTGAAGGTCAACTGATGGAAGCGAGCTATGGAAGCCTTAGTGGATGCTTCTGGAACTCATCTAGTGAATGGGGATCTTCTTTTTAGGAAAGGTCCAGAGGGACCCAAAGCAGCCTTCTCCTGGGCATGAATGTCTGCAGGAAAAACACAAGAAAGAGAAGATGAGACCAAGCAGGAACAAATTTTCATTTGGAGGCATGGTTGGAGGTCAGTATACTGAACTGGTCAAACTGGTCTATCTTGTGTTCTCATAATGCAGAAGGGGTGCATTTCCCCCTTTGTGTCTCCTCCAGTCCTAAATAACAATCTGTTATTTGCACTGTGTCCCCAAGTCATTCTGAAGAAGATGGTCTGAGTCAGGGCTCTGCTACTTATTGCTGTAGGACCGTGGATAAGTTATCTCATTTCTCTGTGCTTCAGTTTCACCTGTATCATGGGGATAATAGAGCCTCCTGCCTAGTGTTGATGTGAAGATTAGATTAGCATCTAAACAGAGCATAAGATAATACCTGCCACATGGAAAATGCCCACTTGTCCAAATTCTTAAGTGCTTCTTACCTGACTCTGCCAAGGCGTGGTCTGTGATTTGGGGCATATTCTTTGGGGACACAATATCCTCTTTTTTTTTTTTAAATATGAAGATGTAAAATTAGATTTTTGACTCTTAAGAGAGACAGTCCCACCCATGGAGTTCTTTTGGAACTTTGTTCTCAAATGAAATGAGAAGGTTTTGAGCAATTGTTTTGCTCTCAGAGATTGAGAAACGGGGAGGTGTTCCTTGCATTTGGTGGGTGAGCCCCAGAGATGCTAACTGGGTGGGATGGTGTCATCCAATTTTCAGTGATCGCACAGACATTCCTGTAGGTGAAAATTCTGGTTATGATGATCTAAACCTAAAACCTAGTTTTAAAAAATGTTTTATTTATTTTTTGAGAGTGCAAGCGGGGGAGGGGCAGAGAGCGGGGGACCGATGATTGAAGCAGACTCTGCACTGACCTGAGCGTGAGCGCGATGTGGGGCCAGAACTCAAGAAGCGGGCGATCGTGACCTGAGCTGAAGTCAGACGCTCAACTGACTGAGGCATCCAGGTGCCCCAAACTTAATTCTCTTTTATATATATAAACATGTGGGGGTTTTCAGGGATGGTTTTAAAATACAAGTACGTTGACTTTTCCAGGAATGCAACTATAGAGTAAATTGAAGGATGATTGTAAATTCTTTAGTTTGGAACCAAAAAGGAGTTCTTCACTGCTTCTGAAACTCAAGGCCACCTTCCAGCACCACCCATGGTACTGCATCTCACATGCACACCTACCATTTGGAATTGGCACACGGACAGTGATTCTCAATATAGTGAGAGCATCTGACAGCCCCATGTGTGCTTGCTGGAGTGTTTACATACTGAAATATGTTATATATAGGCAGGTTTTTCATGCATTTTGCTTCAGGAAATTAAAGAGAGGTATAATAAATCTTCAATACAGAAAAGAGGCGCTGGGCCTGATAGAACTGGGGACTACTATATTAGACCGTTTCCAAAGTTTTGACAAAGTGGAGAATATCAAGATGATAAGAAACTACGAAGCCAGGAGCTTTTTACAATTCTATAAAGAACTTCTAGAGTACATGTGAACATTGCTTCCAAGAACTGTGCTGACAAGCCTAGGACATTTACATTTATGAGAAGTACCAGCCCATGTAATCTACCAGTATGATTAATACTGCTTAGCACTTAATGTAACACTTGTCTGCTTCTAAAGGCTTTGCAAACACAACCTTAATTAGAAGAATCGGGGGAAATGTGGCAGTTTGGTTCACAGGGGTTGGGTGATGATAGATCTAATGGTTTAATTTCCTCCTA
Organism: Panthera onca; assembly: GCF_046562875.1. Lineage (NCBI taxonomy): Eukaryota > Metazoa > Chordata > Mammalia > Carnivora > Felidae > Panthera > Panthera onca. Next base: position 95,585,607 of record NC_138347.1, on the reverse strand, counting down.
GATTTGACAATGTTGCTTCATGCTGTGTTTTAATTCTTGATCATATCTTAAATATCACTATAGTTGGAGAGTGACATTGTATACGGCAGAGTCATTTCAGAGCCTGAAGTGTCAGCGGTTTTTTTTTTTTTTTTTTAAAGATTTCCAGATTCGTGAGAAAACATGTCACATATATCCCAGCAAGACTGCAAGGACAATTGCTTCACTTGAGCTCTTGTGGGAACTTAATGTACATATCTATTTAATTTCAACTCAGCATGTACCAAGCATCTGTTATGTGCCATGCATGGTCTTAGGCTTGGGGGTGCAAAGACATGGTTCCTGCTCCCATGGACCTTTAAGTCTAGCATGGGAGGAGGTGAACACCCAAATCACAATGCAAGGAATAAGCTTTGTTTTTCTTCTTATCTGAAAAGCCTATCTTTTATTGTTTTTCTTATTATTCTATTGCAGAAAAATTGGACAACACAAACAGTAATGTTCAGCGAAGAAAGAATATAATACAACATACAGGATGACAAATAAAACCAGGTCATTCCAGGGAGGGAAGAGGAATAGATATGCTGTGTGCTGAACTGTGTTCCCCCAAATTTGTATGTTGAAGTCTTAACCCCCAGTGTCTCAGAATATGCCCTTATTTGGAAATAGTTGTTATAGATGTGGTCAGTTAAGATGAGGTCATCTGGAATAAGGTGGGCACTTAATCTACTATGACTGGTGTCCTTGTAGGAAGAGGAAATTTGGACACAGAGAGAATGAGGTGTGAAGATGAAAGCAGAGGTCAGAGCGATGCATCTAAAAAAAGCGAAGAAACACCAAGGATTTGCTGACAAACCACAAGAAGCTGGGAGAAAGCCACGGAATGTGCATCTTCCTCAAGGAAGGAACCAACCTTGCTGCACCTTTATCGCAGACTTCCAGCCTCCAGAACTGGGAGTCAATATGTTTCTATTTTCAAGACACCTAGTTTGGGGGTGCCTGGGTGGCTCAGTTGGTTAAGCGTCCCACTGTGGCTCAGGTCACGATCTTGTGATTTGTGAGTTGGAGCCCCGTGTTGGGCTCTGTGGTGACAGTGTGAAGCCTGGAGCCTGCGTCAGATTCCGTTTCTCTCTCTCTCTCTCTCTTTCTGCCCCTCCCCTGCTCATGTTCCGTCTGTCTGTCTGTCTCTCTCTCTCTCAAAAATAAATAAACAATAGACACCTCATTTGTGGTGCTTTGTTATATAGCAGCTCAGCAAACTAACATGGGTCATGAAGGATATGAAATGGGCTGCCTAAGGGGTGACAGAGGGTCTGTGCAGTCATGACATTGGTTCCTGGTTCCTGAGTGACGACGGGAACCAGTCGGGCCAAGTGTCAGTGCTCCCAGGGGGAGAGCAGTTGTGGCTCATTCCTGGGACTAAGTCTGGGACAGGGTGAGGAGGATTCTAGTGCCCTGTTAGACCGTGTGCCAGCTAATTTAATCCTCACAACAAATCTGCTTTTGGAGAGGAGGTCGGGAGAGGTCCAGTAACTTCTCCAGAGTGGAGGAGCCCATGGCACCGCACTTGGCCCTGTGGTGCTTGCTTGCAGAGTTCACGTCCTTACTCCCCTTCCTCCTGCCTGAGGTGGGCAGGATCAGTCTGCACAGGGCTTGCAAGCCAAAAGAGGGCTGGGGTTTGCGGTAAGCACAGTGAGAAGTCACCAGAGGGTTTTATTCAGGTGAGTGATATGATAATATTTATGTTTTTATTTTTTTTAATATTTTATTTATTTTTGAGAGAGAGACAGCGTGCGAGCAGGGGAGGGGGCAGAGAGAGAGGGGGACACAGACTCCAAAGCAAGCTCCAGGCTCTGAGCTGTCAGCACAGAGCCCCACATGGGGCTCGAACTCATGAACTGCCAGATCGTGACCTGAGCTGAAGTTGGACGCTTAACCGACTGAGCCACCCAGGAACCCTGATACTTATGTTTTTAAAAGCTCATTATAGCTGCTGTGCAGTTAACTGAACAATCACATCCTGATGATAAGTTAGCTTCAGGATGGAGTAAAAGGTGCGGGAGGTGTGGCCCTGCTGCTGAGGAGACAGACAAGCAAACAGAGAACCATCACCAGTGCAGTTCCACAGCAGCCTGTGTCAGGACCTGTGCACGAGGACAGGGGACACAGAGGTGTGGGGACAAACTGTCAGGAAGGCCAGGGAGAGCCTCCTAGGTCACTCGTGTTAGAAATGAGGAGAGTGGCCCCATGGCAGGGAAGGCCAGTGGTAAATGCAGGTGGCCTTAATGTCGGCTTTTTGAGGGAGGGTATAAGGGTTTTCTGATCTCCTGATCCCTTTGCAGTGGTTCTCCATCTTGGCTGCGTGCTGGAATTGTCCAGGGTTCTTCCAGAAACACTGCTGCCTGGCTTCTACCCCAGAAATTCCAGTTTAATCTGTCTGAGGTGGGGCCTAGGTATAGGGATTCTTTAAGGCTGCCCAGATCGTTCTAGCAAGGCACAGTCGGGTCCACTGCCCTATGGCACCAGGGAAGACTAAAGCTTTAGGTGTGGAAAACCAGATAGTTCCTGTGATGATTAAGTTTGTGTCAACTTGACTGGGCAAAGGGATGCCCAGATAGCTGGTGAAACATGATTTCTGGCTGTGTCCATGAGGGTGTTTCTGGAAGAGATTAGCATTTGAATCTGTAGACTGAGTGAAGAAGATCCTCTCTCCTGGTGTGGGTGGGCATCTTCTGATCCCGTTGAGGGCCGGAATAGAACAGAGAGGCAGAGGAAGGGCAAATTCACAGTCTTTGCTGGAGCTGACATCCATCTTCTGTTCTTGGACATTGGTGCTCCTGGTTCTTGAGCTTCTGGATGCAGACTGGGCTCTCTACCACTGGCCCCTCCACCTTGATTCTCAGGCCTTCAGACTCAGACTGAATCATACCACCGGCCGTTCTGGGTCTCCAGCTTGAAGATAGCAGGTTCTGGGTCTTCTTGGCCTCTGTAACATGGGACCCAATTCCCATCATAAATCCCCTCGTATGTATCTGTATATGCCCTCTTGGTTCTGTCTCTCTGGAGGACCATGAAATACATTGTCATTTCCCACATGGGGCCACAAGTCTGACAGGTACTTTCTATTTCTCTTTTTGGGCAGGAAGCTGGGCTTTTTGGCATCTGTCTTCTGCAAGCAGTGACTACGGATGCTGTGCGGTCTAGAGACACCCTCTGGGACACTAGTTCTGATCAGCCTTCCTCAAAAACTGTCACAAGGACACAGAGAAATAACCAGGCTTGTTAGGGAGATGAGGGCTTTTATTTGATAGATAATTAGAAGCGTGGTGAAAACATAGAGAACAAACTGGAACAAAGGTTGAGGGTGGTGAGCATTCCTTCCTGGCTCTATTCCCTCTGCGTAATTCCTCTGAGTGTTTGCTTTGTTGATGCAAACAGGAACTTGGGGGCATTTTCTTTCTTGGTTGGAAATTTACTGGAGAGAACAAAATGTACGAGAAAACATGCTTCGAAGTGACTATTGACAATATCCATATTCATTACCCTTAGATTATGTTAATCAAAGATAGTTTTGGAAGCTCATTGCTGTTGTCTTTCCAAGATGAGCAATAAATGTGTGTTGTGCTTTCTCTAGCACTTTAATTCAAGTTTCTCAAAATACTTCACAGCTATAACTAAGAAAGGCTTACAGGGCCTCTGGGAGGAGAGAGTCCTCATTGTGGTGTTTGCCAGCGTGGCTGAGGGTTCAGTGGACTCCAAGAATAATGATGGTAAAAACAGGTTTGTGTCAGGATGAAAACAATCATGGCTCAGAAGTTCACTGAAGAGGTAGGATTATCGAATTAGGTTGGAGCTTGCCTTCGGAGGTGAGGAGAAGAAGGAAATGAAGACTAACAAAACAGTAAACGGCCAAAAATCATTCTAGCTTGATTTTGCAAAAACACCGAGGGATTACAACAATCCCTCCCTCGCGTCCCCTAGAAACAGTTGTCCAGCCTTTGCTCGAACATCTGGAGCAGTGGGAAACATGGGCTGATCGAAGCAGCCCCTTCATGGAGTTGGACAGTTGTGACTGCTATAGAATTCTTCTAATCAATGTCCCCTGGCAAAATGAGGTTTCAGTTAGAGTAAAAGGTGCCTGGTTTAATGAACCCTACCTGGTGACTTCAGGATCTCGAGGAGCCTTCTGAGGCCCTCCCCTGTCCCATATCGTGGGGTCCTGCACTAACCCTCCTCCTCACCAGTCTGCTGTTTCTCCTCCTCTGGGCTGAGCTTCTGGTGCCTGGTTAAGAACATAATTCAGGGGGCACCCGGGTGGCTCAGTAAGTTGAGCATCTGACTTTTGATTTTGGCTTAGGTCATGATCTCAGGGTTATGGGATTGAGCCCTGCATGGGACTTTGAGCTGAGCATGGAGGCTGCTTAAGATTCTTTCACTCTCTCTCTCCCTCTGCTCCTCTCCTCTGCTCACATGCTCTCTCTCTTAAAAATAAAATAAAATAAAATAAAATAAAATAAAATAAAATAAAATAGAACATAATTCAGTAGTAGAGTTCTCTGGGTTCAAATTCTGGCTCTGCCCTTACTAGCTAAGTGACCTTGAATGAAGCCTTTCTGTGCTTCAGTTTTGCCATCTATAAAATGGGATCATAACGGTACCTAGCTCACAGGGTTGTGGTGAGGGGCAAAGGAGTTAATATGTGTGAAGCTTTTAGCACAGTGCCTGGCACACTGTGGGTGCCATGGGAGCACTAGCTCGCATCACCCTGCTCCCTGACCAGGTCTTTTTGTCCCCTATTGCTGACACCCCTTCTCACTGCCTCCACCTCCCTAGGCAGTTCTCAGAAGACCCTTGGCCTGCTGCCCAGTCCTCACCCAGGGCTTTTCTCTGCTGAAACTTCCTTGGGTATCTTCTGGCTGCAGACTGTGCCCTGATATTTTTCCTCCAACGGATTTGTTCTTCTCTTCTCGTGCTTCTCTTTCTCGTGCTTGCAGAGAATGACTTCCTCCTTTCTTATGTTTCATTATCGAAATGGGCTTCTTAGCAGATTTGCTTGGGGCTCTGGGTGCTACTCATTCTTTTACGCCCTTGACTTTTCTCCCCAAGATGTACATGCGCTGTGAGGGGTCTAGGACATGGTGGGTTCATTTACAGTCATCACCGTATCCCTGAAAACATGCTCCACTTCTGACCTCTATGCCTGTTGCTCATTGCGGTTCGCTCAGCCAGTCTCTGATGGCGGATTTTCTGCTGAGGTACTTGCTTCTGTTGCTCTTCTATTCTTTCCATGCTTGCCAGATACGGCTCTGTGTTTGCACCCTGACTGTGGATGGGCTTGCCTGTCAGTCACTGTAACTTGATTCTGGGTGGCAAGATACAGACGTGTCTGAGTCCCAGGGTCTGCCCCATTCTAAAAGAACATCCTAGTGAATGGAATTGAGATCTGTGTCCTGGTAATTTTCTCCTGTTATCCTCAGTTTTGCTCCCTGTATCTATGCAGATTAGGCTTAATCTCCTTACAGGAACAGGCTTCATGTTTTTGAAGGCAACTAACATAACTCTTGGAGTTTTATCTTCCCCAGACTGAACATCCTCAATTTCTTCAGTGAGCAGTAGTGTCTCACATAGTACAGCTTCTAGATCAATCACATTTTGATTTATACTTCTTGGGCAGGCTGCAGTTTATCATTGTTGACATTTTGGGACCATGACAAGGCAGTAAGGAAGATGTTTTTGATCAGTCTAGCTCTCTGTGTGTGTGTGTGTGTGTGTGTGTGTGTGTGTGTGTATGCACATGGGTGTCCTAAATCATGCAATACTGGTGCCTGACAAATTGACTCAGAGGTATCCTTGACTTCAAAACCAGGATTCCTGACTTTGAGACTGCTAATTTTCCCAGTTATATATTTTCTAAATGTTTGATTGATGGAACCCACTTTAAGTATTTTTGATCACTTCCCATATTACTTAACAATGTGCTACCCCATTTACATTACATGCAGAAACTCAGGCACAGCTGGCTTTGTTTTGCTTGGAATGCTTTTAAAGGAGAGTTTGGATCTCTGACAATTGAGTAGCTAAGCAAAAGAGGTTGTTCCAATTCAGCTTGTTGTTTCTTTTTCTGTTTCTAAAATGTTATTGAGTGCATTAATCAGCTTTTGCTGCAGTAACAAACAATATCAAATTTCAATATGTTACAACAATGACATTTATCTCTTGCTATGACTCTACTCCAGGCTGTGCATTGGCTTCAGGTTTTCTCCCCAGGGTGGACTGTGAGTCCCCACATGTCTTCTCATTCTGAGAGTCAGGCTAAGGAACAATCCCTACCTGACATATGCTGTTCTCTTGTGGCACAGGCTAAGAACAGGCAACTGGTGGAAACATGCAATGCCTCTTCTGCTTCTGGTTGGGACTGGAATTCAACAGGTTTCCATTGATTAAGGTGAAGCAAATGGCCAAGCTCAAAGTTAGAGGGGTAGGATGTATATTTCTTTCATTGAAGACAGGTAAGTATGCATGAGGTTGCATACTTCTCTTATGAAGGAGGATATGAAAAGCTGTGACAATCATGTAACTTATCTTACGGAACCCCTTCTATGTACTAGGCAAAACAATTGTATTACGATTTTTTTTTGAGGCTGCTTTTCCGGAATAGGCAGAAGTCTGGGCATCTGATATATAAACTTAAAAAGACTCTGATAGTCATTCCTGTACTTGCACGATTAATGCTGTAGAGGTATGAATATTCATTTCCTTTGAATACCAGTATGAATCCAAAATTCATCTGCTTCTGACACCAAGCACAACAAAACAATGAGAACTCATTCTAACCTTATTTGCTAGAAATAAACAAATACATATATGAGTGGATATACACACATACATATGTATGTTAAAAAATATATATGTATACGTATATATATATTTAACCTTATGAGAATATTTGATCTTTGCCTGGTCTGGGACAACATTTCTGTTTAAAAACGTTTCCCATTCTGCTTCCCTATTTGTCAACCCTTCAGGGTTGAGAATATTATCTGTGTATGTATTTGGCAGCAACTGTTGTGAAAATAGTCTCAAGGGAATGCCTGGCATCTACTAAGCAGGAGAATTGAGGAGAAGCTTGTTCAGAGATCTGATTATTCAGCACTGAGATACCACGTTTCTCCTCCAACAACCCAGTCAGGGAGGATATCACAGCCTGATGTCACCCTTCTACTCTTTCCTCTAGGAAAGAGTAGGTCCAGGGTCTCAGGTCTCTGTGCAGTGTCTTGTGTTATTCATTGTGCATATGGCAACATGAGCAAAACCAGAGGAAATGAAAAACTCTGTACTAACCAGATTTTCTTGGGGGAACACTTCTTTCAGAAGGGAAAAATTACACAAGAAAATTAGTTCATTTTCCCATGCCAGTAGAAAAGATTTAAGAAATTGCATTAAATTAATCATTGCTAAAAGTATTTAATGAGTTTCTACTATGTGCTGAACTGAACGGTAGCTGTTGTGGCCATAAATTACTACAAGACGCAGAATATCAGGAACTGGGGTCCCAGGATCCGTCTTTAAAGTCAGCAGCATGGCGTCTTCTCTCCTCTCTGTCCTCCAGACTCCCTCTTGTAAGGACTCCTGTGATTGCATCAGCCCATTGATTTAATCCAGGATTAATATCCCCATCTCAAGACCCTTAATTTAATCACCCACAAGTTTCCCCTTTATCATGTAAAGGAACTTAGTGACAGGTTTTAGAGATTAGGTTGTGGGCATCTTTGAAGGAGTTATTCTTCAGCCTGAATGCCTTTTCATACTCTTTAAGGACATATCTCTTCATAGTCCTACACTCTATGGCAAACTTCCACCTCTCTCTTTTTCTGGAAACACTTGGCTCAGCTTTTCTTCATACCCTCTCTCCAAAGTTCGGTCCCTAATTACAACAAAAACTTAACCGAAACTACATTTGCCCATTGTTCTGAAAGAATACCCTTAGCAGAGTAATTCATTCAGCTACTTTCAGATAGATGGATCCCGGGCCTGAGCACTGGAATGACTTATCCAAGGCCACACTCAAGGTAATGGGATAATATGGGTCTCCTTTCCTCCACCCTGGGGCCCTCCCTACTGCTCCATATTTAAGAAAGTGAATGGAGCTGCCTCAATTTTCTTTGAATGATATCACTCTCATGTCAGGCTTGGGATGATCCCCAAAGGAAAAAAAAGCATTTGTGGTAATGTCCTATGTGGTAATGTTCCTTTAAAATATATTTTTCTTGGTTGTGGGGGAGAGGGGAAAATGGGTGATGGGCATTAAGGAGGGCACTTCTTGGGATGAGCACTGGGCATTGTATGTAGGTGATGAATCATGGGAATCTCCCCCTGAAACCGAGAATGCACGGTGTATGCTATATGTTAGCTAACTTGACAATAAATATTAAGAAAATAAAAATAAAAAATTGAAAAAAATAATAAAAAATAATAATAAAATAAAATGGAAAAAAACAGGAATGAATACTAGGGATAAGTAGGGAAAATATGTAATTGTAATACATAGTGAGCACTAGTGGTTCATATTATTTCATCTGACATTATCTAAAATATGAGAACCAGTGCCCTCCCTAAATTATTGTATTGACTGGGTTGATGGGTTTCAATATGTTCTTTAAATGTACTTAACAACCTACAATGAACTTAGATATGGCCAAAAAGAAAAGCTCTTTCTTAGGAGCTAAGGGAATGGACAAAGGTGTTTGATGTATCTCAAAACTCTTCCTGGTGACTTGGCCTCAGTGGGCATTTCGTCATGCCAGTTTGGAGAAGCACGGCTCTTGTAGGAGTCTTCCAAATGCTATTATTCACATGATTAACCAGCTGGCATCCCCAGCGTTACTCGGGAAAATCCTTCAGTAGGTACATCCCTACAGCTACTCTCCCCGGAGAGGCTAAACACAAATCAATAATTGGATAACTGACTTCGTGCCCTTGGGTGTTATATGAATATATGAAACAGCTAATATATGAAACAGTTTTGTTTTTCTATTCACTGTGTCTTAACTGATACCCAGGACTCTTTTTTGTACTGTGGATTCAGTTATCCTGGAAGCCATTCACCCGTCTCTTTGAGATTCCTTCCTCTCCCCCAAAGGAAATTTCTACTACTCTAAAGAGTCTGCATTTTAAGTCAGGTAATTTGAAGTGGACTCTTCAAGTTTTGATAATGGCCATTTACATGCGATACAGCTATAAACAGACAAGTGGACAGAATCTTCATTTCAATTGATGTAGGTCACTTTACATGCTCTGTGAACTTCTAGCTCTTAACAAAGACTGACTCCTCACACCCAGCTCCACTCTTCTCTTTGTACTGCTCTCAATACACACCATCTGCTTTAATGGGTTCAGAGCACCTAGTAAATGTCGGGCACCATGTGTGCAAGATGCAGGGACAGAAGGAGGAAGAAGATGGCCCCGTTCCTCCAGGAGCTCCCGATTTGGCCAGAAAGATAAGCCTGCCAATGAAGTGACCATCTATCGTAACAGTATGTCTCCCCACTGATTATAGTGATTTTACTTCTTAGCCTTTCTATTTGCTGCTTTTCTGACCTTTCCCCTGCAGCCATCCACCTTTTCATGTTCTTTTGAAACTCAGCTCATACTCCATCTGCCATTAAATGTGTGTTAACCACTTGGGCCTCCTCTTCTCTGATTTCCTACGGACCCCCCAAGTCAGCATGTATTTTTCAATTGCCTTGCACAGATTGTTACACACTTGAGGGCTAGAATATCCTTAAAACCCTCTATTTTTTTTTGGAAAGGAAATGAAATACAAACTCCTTACAATGGTCTACAGAGCCCTATGCTGTCTGGTGTCTCTTTCACCCCTGAATACATCTCCTGCCAGCCTCTTTCTTGGTGCAGCCATGCTGTCCTGCTTTCTGTTTTTGAAACACAGGAAATATGCCTGTTATTTCAAGGGTTGCACTTGTTTCCCCTACCTGGGATCCCTTGCTCCAAGTCTTTGCATGGCTCTGTCCTTCTCATGATTCTGGTCTCAGCTGGAATGTCACTCTGCAGGAGAGGCCCTGCTGAACTACTTGAGTTGAAAGTAGCCATATCTTGAGACAAACCATAAGAGACTTATATACAGAGAACAAAGTGCTGGAGGGGTGTTGAGTGGGGGATGGGCTAAATGGGTGACGGGCATGAAGAAGGGCCCTTGTTGGGATGAGCACTGGGTGTTATATGTAAGTGATGAATCACTAAATTCTATTCCTGAAATCATTATTACACTATTTGTTAACTAACTTGGATTTAAATTAAAAAACAACAATAACAACAACAACAAAAACCAAAAAAACAAACTGAATTAGGAAGGGGGGATTAAAAGAGAAAGATTTTTTATTTTATTTTATACTTTGCTGTAATGTATGAATCAAATAGATTAAAAAAATGATCTGGAAATAATAAAAAAAAAAACAATGGCCTGGTCTTTGTACTCTTTCCCTCATGTTCTTCTATCTATATATCCATCTTTCCATTTATCTACCTATTTATTTATTTACTTTTGAGTAATTTATCCCTATTGGATATTTATTTGTTTATGGTTTCATTGTGTGTATTCTCCCTCTAGACTGTAAACTCCTTGAAGGTAAGGATTTTGTCCATCTTGTTTTTTTGCTGAATACCTAAGGACCACAGCGGGGACTGGCACAAAGCAGGTAATCAATAAATATTTGTAGAATAAAATTCCTCCACAGTGCTTAAAAGACTGTTGGGAACAAAGTATTTCTTTATAAAAGATATAGTTTACAATAGCAGTTTGTAACAACCCTTGCTATCTTGCGATTATCTATTGGAATATGAGATGACTTTCTTTGTTAATTACTCTTTGTGCATAAAATCACAGAACACAAAATTTAGAAATCAACTGGTCCAAGTCTCAGATTTTACAAATGAAAAAATTATTTTTGTTGAATGCCTTCACAAATCCCTTTGGGAACCTAAATCATCTAAAAATAAGTATGTCTGATTATAAATAAGTTATCGCTATCTATTTTTGATTCTCTTATATTCATTAAATCAAGAGAAGACTGGATGAAAACTATACGGTATTAAAATATTAAAATCTAGTTAAGGTTAGAGTTGTACTTTTTGATGTAGATGTTCCATGCTGCAATTTGTAGGCTCCAACCAGAGAGTCAGAGAAACCTCCTAAGTCATAGAGTATGAACCATAGAACGGAAGGTATATTTTTCAGTTTGCTTCATTGCTTTTTTTGTTTTGTTTTGTTTTCTATCTGGGAGGAAAATAGTCGAGACTTTAATAGCCTGGGAATTTAGCATGTTGTTGAAAAATGGAGACGTGCTTTGTCCTATGGGTGCACTATTGATTTGTAAGTTCTGAGTCTCTTTTGAGAATGGCACCTGCATGCAGGGTTGGTTAGTCTGCATGCAGGGTTAGTTAGTCTGCAGGCCCTCAGGGTACATTCTGGATCCACAGCCCAAAGAATTCTTTGTGGCAGATTCCTTTCCTATTATCTGTCATTTCCTCAAGAAATCTGAAAGCTCTGAGTGCATCTTTCAATGTCAACAGCACGAAATCACAGAAAAATACCAGGTTTCATTATGGGAGTTTAAAATGAATTTCCAGGGGTGCCTGGGTGGCTCAGTCGGTTAAGCTGCTGACTCTTGATTTAGGCTTAGGTCATGATCTGATAGTTCCTGAGTTTGAGCCCCACCTCCGGTTCCATGCTGCCAGCAGAGCTTGCTTGGGATTCTCTCTCTTTGCTCTTCTCCTGCTTGTGTGTGCTCGTGTACATGTGTGTGTGTGTGTGTGTGTGTGTGAACACATGTGTGCACACGCACTCTTTCTTTCCTTTAAATAAATAAACATTAAAAAAATAAAATGAATTTCCAACCTACAAGCTATACAACTGAAAAGTGCTTACTTCCAAACTGTTGAGTTAAAAAATTTTCCATTCTTCAAGTTCTTTAGTTTAAATGTATTCCTCGTAGAGCCCAGTAAAGAGCAACCATTAATGCAAATATCAATGTTCAATAATATGAGACATGTCCGTTATCACTAGTATTCAAATAAATGCCAAAAAAGGAGTCATTTTCACTTATTAACATGGCAAAGGTTAAAAGAACCACTCATTGCTGATGGTGGTGGGGTGGTGGGTGGTGGTCAAAGAAACAATACTTCCATTCACTGGTGATGGGAGTGCAATCTGTCTTAAATGTTTTGGAAAGTAAATTGATCATGTGGAAATAATCAGGTGCAATTTTTTTCAAGGGCATCTATTGTAATATTATTTAAAATTTTTGTAATGTTTTTATTTATTTTTGAGACAGAGAGACGGAGCATGAGCAGGGGAGGGGCAGAGAGAGAGGGAGACACAGAATCCGAAGCAGGCTCCCGGCTCTGAGCTGTCAGCACAGAGCCTGACGTGGGGCTCGAACTCACAGACTGTGAGATCATGACCTGAGCTGAAGTCGGACATCCAACTGACTGAGCCACCCAGGCGCCCCTATTGCAATATTATTTATAGTAGTAAAAACTGGAGACAATCTAAATGCCCCTAACTATGGATGAAGTCAAATCAATTATGAGCTATTCAAAGAATAAATAGTAAACAAACATTAAAATATTATTTTAAGATAATATTTAATGACACAAAAATCACTCAGGCTATATTAAATTAAAGCTACTACAAAGAAAGGATATAGAACTGTGTATTGAGTGCAATCCAATTTCATTCTCTCCTTCTGAAGGCAGTGTGCTAGAATGTTAAAAATATGGAACTAGGGTGGTGGAGGAACGATTTCTATAGGAGTGATTTCTACTCCATTTTTGTTGTGGGGAGCATGTATCTCTTTAAAATCAGAGGAGAACTATTTAATTAAAAACCAAAACAGAACACGGAAGATCCCAGAATAATGAGCATGCTCTTATCTCTGGCCATGAAGAGATATCTTTGATTTTTGTAGTTACGTGTCTATGCATCTTTTATGGAGAACTGTTTTAGGATCTGTTTTCCCCATAGAATTAGATTAGTCAGTATCATTATCATTCTTTTCACATTGGAAATAGAATTTTAAGGCCCAGGGAAAGTTCGGACTTGGTTACAGAATCAGCTTCAGATAGCAGGTTTGAGTCACCAGGGGCCTGAAGGTGGGATTCTCCCGGTTTCTACACAAAGCTCAGGCTAACCTCCCTGCTGGGAAGATAGACTCTGTCCCTAAAGCAAATACCACAGCCCTATGACTTTGGTTTCTCATAGTTTGGTTTTCTTTCTTTCCATGTTGATCACCACCCACAGGCAACTAATTCTAATAATTTCATGGACTATTGTAAGAATTCTAATTATTTCCAGTAGGTTCATCTTGTAAAACAAACAAGTAAAAACCCTCCTCTTCCCCCAAACACTATGCCCTCTTTAACTATTGCCACACTTAGACTATCGTCCTAGGAGCTATCTCCACTTCTTTATATCTTGTCAGTCATGGACCCTCTCCATTCTGCCATATGCATCTTTCTTGCTACCAAAACTGCTTTTGTTGAGGTCATCAGTGGCTTCCATGATGCTAAATCCGATGAACGTATTTTAGCCCTCATCTCTTTCACTTGACCTGTTAGAGGCATTCAACACAGTTAAGTCTTCCTTCTCAAAGCACTCTTAATTCTTCACTAAGAGATTTGGATTTCATGAGGGGTGTGTGTGTGTGTGTGTGTGTGTGTGTGTGTGTCACATGCAAGCTGGACTGTGACCTCCTATCATTCTTTTCGGAATAAGCTCTTGTGATTTTTTTCTTCTTCAGTGCAATGAGATTTTAAAAGGAAGAACACATCCTCCAGACGATCCTTTACTGCTGGTACATTTTTAGTTATTTATTTATTTATTTATTTTTCTTTTTTAAGTTTTTTTTTTTTTAACGTTTATTTATTTTTGAGACAGGAAAGACAGAGCATGAATGGGGGAGGGGCAGAGAGAGAGGGAGACACAGAATCCGAAACAGGCTCCAGGCTCTGAGTTGTCAGCACAGAGCCCGACGCGGGGCTTGAACTCACAGACTGCGAGATCATGACCTGAGCCGAAGTCGGCCGCTTAACCGACTGAGCCACCCAGGCGCCCTTAGTTATTAATACAGTGTCTATTATTACATGGAATCACAGAATGAGATTCTGATGTGACCATGTATTGGTCAGTGTGAGTCAATGTCAAGAAGTCATTGTGCCTTGATGCCTGGAATGCCTTTGCTGAAAGAGTGGTCCTGAAGGGGAAAGAGACTATGTAAATGTCTTTTAATTCAACATGAAAAAGAAATGGGAGAATTTCCTTGATTAATGTTAACAAGAATTAAAATATTCCTTGGGGTAGAGTATTAGATGGTTTACAGACTTTCAGGTCTATCTGGACTATTTGGCCATCTCTGCACCTTGACCCATGCTTGGAGCTGACCTGTGTGAGGCTGTTGCCCTCTCTGAGATTGAAGCTTAGGTTGAAAGTGTAAAGTCCTCTTGCCAAACTAGGCTGGTGGACTTGCTTCCCTGGTGTCTTTGACTTCTTTCCTTCCCCCGGTAGGCACCAGCCCAGATCTGATTGATACTTTTATTCCTTCTTTTGTAGAGAGGTGCTTACTGTTTAGAATCAGCCCAAGAAGAGCCCATTTCACTATGTTTTGCATCAGTGAGGTCCATGAGCCTGTGGTCCTCTATCTGTAAGAAGCACTATCTCTCTAGAACCAAGAGAGGTGGGAAAAGAGATGTGCCAAGTTGTGGTTTCTACTTTGACAATAGAGGAAAATGCCAACAAATGAGCCTCTGCATTCAGAGCCTGGTGTCTAGAATGCTTAATTGGTTCTACCTGCCATAGGCAAGTGCTGAGCATGTAAGTCCTTCCTGTTTGCAGTTTGGGTCTGACCAGAACTCCCATCCATTCAGTTAGTGAGGAATTTACAAGTAGAAAGGGGTGAACCACCCTCAGGCACATAAAAGGTTTGAAACAGCTCTCTTGTTATTTTGAATTCTGGATCTCATGCTGTATTGAGCAGATAAAAGGTGAAATAGACTAAAAAGAGTCTCTTATTATGAAGCTAAAAATTAAGAGGTTAAATGGTCATATATATCTAAAAAACAAATCATAGTACTCAAATAAGAGTGTCTTCCTTCTCTGCCTTCTATGTTTGTACACCTGAGATAGAAACATTTGCCCATTGGGGCACCTGCGTGGCTCAGTTGGTTAAGCGTCCAACTTTGGCTCAGGTCACGAACTCACAGTTTGCAAGTTCGAGCCCCACATCAGGCTTTCTGTTGTTATAGTGCAGAGCCCACTTCAGATCCTCTATGCCCGCCTCCCCCCACCCCCCATCTAAAAAATGAATAAAAATTAAAAAAAAAAGAGAAATATTTGCCAGCCCCTCCTATGTGCCAGATACTTCCCATGCTTTTTCTTGGGTGACTGTACTTAAATAATAGCATCACTTATATGATGTTTACTATGTACCAGGCATTTTTTAAAAATGTTTATTTATGAGAGAGAGAGAGAGAGAGAGAGAGAAAACAAGCAGGGGAGGGGCAGAATTCCAGGCAGACTCCAGGCTCCGAGCTGTCAGCAGAGCCTGATGAGGGGCTTGAACCCATGAACCATGAGATCATGACCTGAGCCGAAGTTGGATGCCCAACCCACGGAGCCACGTAGGCGTCCCTGTACCAGGCATGATTTTAACTGATTTGTACATACGTATTATTTTGCCAACACTACTTTCACTACTATTTTTAACCACTTCCAACTTAAAGACCAGGGACCTGAGGTACAGAACAATGAAGGCAGCTACTAAGTGGCAGAGCTGAGCTTCAAAAGCCGGCCCGTGCAGCTCTGGAGCAGCGGGCCACCTGGAGCAGCACCGCCCAGCAGAGCTCTGGGATGCTGAACACGGTCCCTCTGCTGTCTGGTACAGCAGCCACTGGGCACATGTGTCTACCAGGCACTTGGAATGAGGCTAGTGCAGCTGGAGGAACGAAGTGTAAATTTTACTGAATTTGGATTAATTTAAATTTAAATGGCCCCACGTGGCTAGAGGCTACTATACTAGACACATAGCTGTAGGGTCTACACTTTAATAACTTCTAAAATATCACCAGAAAGGTGACGATATCCTTTACAGAAGAGGACACTGAGTGTCAAAAAGGTTAGGGGATTTATCCAAGGCTCCGAAGCTAGAATGGGGAAAAGCCAGGATGCCAGCCTCTAAGGCCCAGCCCCATGCTCCGGTCGTCAGAGATGCACCTCCCCCTCCAGTTCTGCATCTCTTTCCAAACAGGATCTGAAAGCGTACCTTTCTTCCTCCACCCTTATCAAAGTCTCTTTTTCCCTTCCTCTATTATGAATGCAGTAATGATAGAACAGTAGCACATGGTGGCAGAATGCCATGCGACATGTGTGGGGGATGTGGCTCGGCCCTGGAGAGTTTAACTGGCCAAATCCGAATAGCTGAACCTAAGAGTAAGCGGTGTACTCCTTCTTAACATTCTTAAAGGCCTATCCCACACTATTCTTTTGTTGTCTCTTTCTTCTCGGTTGTTCTTCTCTCCAGCTTACCCTAGTTCAATTCTTCCATCATTGGTAACAAAATATATGCTACATAATCAAACAGACTTTGCTTAAAAGTACTAAAGTTTTATCTACCTCAAGCTTTACTATTTAATTTGAAATTCCACCCCCCCCCCCCATTCCCCAAACAAACTTCTTCCAATTAGGTTCATGTTGGCTAATATTATTAAAGAAAAAAATACAATCATTATGGTTTAGAAGACTTTCTCTTAAGGGTAGTTTTTTTTTTTTTAATTTTTTTTTTTAACGTTTATTTTTTTATTTTGAGACAGAGAGAGACAGAGCATGAACGGGGGAGGGTCAGAGAGAGAGGGAGACACAGAATCTGAAACAGGCTCCAGGCTCTGAGCAGTCAGCACAGAGCCTGACGCGGGGCTCGAACTCACGGACAGTGAGATCGTGACCTGAGCCGAAGTCGGACACTTAACCGACTGAGCCACCCAGGCGCCCCAAGGGTAGTTTTGAATAAGCCAACCTTATGTTGACCCATGTGAGCCAAGCGTATTGTCTTGTACAACTATTAACATTTCACTGATTTGCCTTTTTCTACCTTCCATTAGTGAGTTTGGAATTATCTGAGTAGGAAACCTCACTTTAACCATCGGGCAAGAAAAGAGAAAACAGAGCTCTGTTCAACAAAGAAAAACCAAATTTAAATACTGGTGCGTCCAGGCTTAAAGCATTCAGGCAATCCGTTTTGGCCTCAGAAGAGAAGAAATGCTGTCACTTGTCAGATAGCAGCCTGCCAATCTGATCACGAGACGCGATCACTGTTTTATCTGGAGACGAGGACTCAGACAGGAGGAGGCAGAATCTAATGTTTCCTGATGGAGAAGAGCACACCAGTATTTCCAATGAGCTGGAAAGTAGGAGTCCGTTGGAAAGCAGCTTGAGAAGAGACAGAGGAGGGAGGAAGACTCTTTTAGAACGTAATAAAAGTGGGGGAGAAAGGGCATCTGTGTTTGGGTCTCCTCGATGATTCTAATTGCCATGTGACATGCCCTGGACACGGTGGATCTCAAATGATGATTGAGCTATGCCAGTACAGCCAGCCTGATGGTACTTAAAAACCCAGAACATTGATGTAAATGAGCATTCTCGTTTCCACTGACTCACGTAGAGGGAACGAGTTCATATGGTGGTGTGACAGAAGAGCAAGAAATAAGGCATTTTATAATTTTGCAAGATATGACATCCAGCACCGTGGTTTTAACCAGGAGCTCTTTCTACTTGCAATCAGACCTGCAAGCCATTTCTTGGAGAAAATCCCATTGTCAAACTGTGCCATTCCCTGGTGCATCCAGCTAGAAAGCAATCAGACGGAGGCCCCTCGCACAGATGGACAGCTGACTCCAGAAGGTAATTTGGATCAGCTTTCACTCATCCAATCATTTTTTTCACCCTAAAGGCTGGACTTGAACTAGGATTATTGGCGAGAGCCAGAGTATCATGCATAATAACACATGTAGGTAGATGATGCACATGTTTCCTTGGTCTTTCAAGCTAGACTCCCAAGATTTTCCACCTCTTTAGAATCATTTAGAACCATTTGAGTCACTTGGGGAGCTTCTAAAAGTAACAGTGTCCAGTCTCACTTCCAAGAGATTTATGTTGAGTTGGTCTGAGGAGAGCACCTGGCGTTGGTGATGTTGGAAAACTCCCCAGGTGATCCCCAGTGTGCAGCCTGAGCTGAGACCACCAGATAGAGTAACCAGCAGCCTCAGGTTGTCAGGACCCCCCTCCCCTCCTCCGCTCCCCTCTCCTCCTCCTCCTAGCTATCTCCAGTAGTGACTCAAGGAGCCAAATAGAGTAGCTTACACTTTTTGAAGTTGGGGATTTTGTTTCCTTTTATGCACATGAAAATATTTTCCATCCTTTATAAACAAAACAATCTATACCTATTGTAAATAATTTCAGACAATTTGGAGGGGTCTAAAAAAGAAAGTCAAAACCGCTCATTACCTCCTACTAGAGATAAGAACGCTATTTTGGTATTTTCTAGAAAGTTTTCTAGATGTAAGTATTTTTCTTTTCAATACACACACACACACACACACACTTTTGCAATTGAGATACTTTTAAAATGGAAATTGAAGCTCTTCTCATTATGTTGCTCTTATAAACAATGCCTCAGTGGACATACATTTTGCAGACATTTTCATATAAACCCTTACTCTAAGTTCCTAGGAGTGAAGTTACCAAGTTAATAGGTATGCATCTTTTATGTTCTGGTGCCTTTGCCAAATTGTCCTCTCAAAAGATTGTGCCATTTTACGTGCTCCTCAGGATAGCATGCCTGTGTCCATTTCCCATCAGTCTTAACAGTCTCTGAAATGGGTAGATCCCATGAAATAAAAATTTGCGTCTGTAAAACTTGATTTGAGCCACATTTACAGAGTGCCTAATATGTGCTGGGTGCATTAGAATACCAATGCATAAGCCAGAGTTCTGCCCTTCCTTTACCTAGTATTTCTGGGTACTTTAATGTATGTAAATATCACCTGGCCATCTTGTTAAAATACAGCTTCTGCCTCTGTAAGTCTGAGATGGGGCCTGAGATTCTGCACTTCTAAGAAGCTTCCAGAAGATGCCTGCACCTGTATAGTTGTCTACATCTAGCAGCAAGGCTCAGTCCTACCTCTGGGCCTTTGCAATAGCTGTTCCCTTTGCCTATTTTGCTCTTCCCCTTCTTTGCCTAGCTCAGTTGTTCCCCTACCTGGCTGTAAAGAGAATCATGTAGGAAACTTAAAAAAAAAACAAAAGCAGAAACACAGATCCTCAGCCTTTTCCATGGAGCTGCTGAATCCACATCTCTGGGAGTAGGGTCCAAGAATCAGTGTTTTAAACAGAATCATTTAACTGCTGGTTAGGTTGTTCTTCTGATCCCCAGGCCTTACCCTGCATGTCACTTCTGATCTATCCATCTCCCCAGCATAAACTTAAAAAATTTTTTTTAACGTTTATTTATTTTTGAGACAGAGAGAGACAGAGCATGAACGGGGGAGGGTCAGAGAGAGAGGGAGACACAGAATCTGAAACAGGCTCCAGGCTCTGAGCTGTCAGCACAGAGCCCGACGCGGGGCTCGAACTCACGGACCGTGAGATCATGACCTGAGCCAAAGTCAGATGCTTAACCAACCGAGCCACCCAGGCGCCCCTCCCCACTATAAACTTTTATAGCACTCTGCACTTCTCTGTTGGAGCACTCCATATAATACACGGATTGTGTCATTATTTATTAGAGTCTGTGTCCCTTTTAGTCTCCGAGGTCCATGAAGGCAGAGCTATGTCTGTCTTGGGTGCTCAGGGTCTGCTGGCAAGTATGTGGCACCCAGGACACAGGAATGAATAAATGAGTAGACATACTTTATAAGAGACTTTGTAAATATTTTCACATTCAATTGTCATAAGTCTGTGAGGCAGGAAGTGTAGGCATGTCTCCATCTCACAAATGAAAAGACAAAAGTTTGGAGGGAGAGAGTGATTCATTCAATGTTGACACAGCTTGAGTTAGACCTGGCCAATGGCATTCTGAACACCAGGCCAGCCCATCTTTGCCTATCCAGGCTGTTCCTTTACAGCTTTTACACTCAGCCCACGTGGAGGACATTTGTTTAAGTGTCACCAGTGTGACACTTTTTATAATTTCAGAAATTAAAAATGCTAAGAGTGATCCCCACCTGACACCCTAGGGAGAGGCAGTTAGTTTGAACAGTGACACGAGGATCGCATCTTTTGAGAACAGACAATGGTTACCCTGGTTACTTCCACGTTATACTTTTTAAAACATGAGCAGGTGAATAAAACACATGTAGAACAATCAGCAAAAGTCAGCTTCTCCCTCAAACCCACGAAGGCACGGGGAGTCTGAATGAGAGTGAAGACAGTAAGGGAATTTAAGCTCTTTACAAGGAAACCTTTATAATTGCGGGGGCAGAGGCCAAATGGGTGAATGCTACGGTCTAGGGAAATGCCAAAGATGGGCTTGCTGTGGTTTTGCTTGTCACGATTTTATGTGCAGAGACGAAAAGAGGAAGACCTGGGGCTACAAGTACATATTTGTGACTAACATATTTAATGAGGGGTTGATCTGAAAATAGGTCAACGGACCTCAATTCTTTCAGCCTCACTGCCACCATTTATTATAGCCCACATTGCATTACGAATGTGATGGAGCATTACACATTTGTGTATCTTGACAAGAGATTCATAGATAATATAGTCAACCCACAGATATTACATAAGAAAAATCAATACAGGGCATTCATAATATGAAGAACTAAAAGGCAATTAATTCATAATAAAAATGCTCTTTGCACTGTAAATGCCCCAGCACAATATAATGAAGGACTCAAACTTGCATCCATGCATTAGAGTCACTGTGAGCTCAACAGCCACACATGATAAAGTTGTGCAGTGCTGGTGATTCAAATGCTGGTGATGAGCACTTATGCGCGAAGTGATTTTGTGAAATGGTGAACAGCTCTTGCAAAATTCCAAACGAAACCGAATCCCATCTTTCCTTGATTTGTACGTGAGTTGCCGTTCTGAGAAATTCAGCACATATACATTTTTTAAATTGGGGTATAATTCACATACCATAAAATCCATCCCTTTTAAAGGGAATAATTCAGCATTTTTTTAGCATTATACAACCATCACAATGACCTAATTTCAGAACATTTTTATCACCCACACCAAAGGAAACCCATGTACATTAGCAGTTGCTGTCTATTTCCCCTTCCTCCAACTCCTGGAAAACACGAATCTACTTTCTGTTTCAATGGATTTACCTATTTTGAACATTTCATGCAAATGCAATATTATAATATGTGGCTTTTTGTGTCTGGCTTCTTTCACTTATAAGGTTTGCAAAGCTCATCCACATTGTATCATGTATCAGAACTTCATTTCTTCTTATGGCTGGATAAAATTCCAGGGCATTGATATACCATATTTTGTGTATCCATTCATTAGTTGATGCCATTCGGGTCATCTACATTTTTTGGCTATTATGAATAATGCAGCTATGAGCATTTGTGCACAGATTTTTGTATGGACGTATGTTTTCAAGTGTTGGGTATATACTAGGAGTGGGATTTCTAGGTCATTTGGCAACTCTATGTTTAACATTTTGAGGAACTTCCAGATAATGTTCCAAGGCAGCAACAACATTTTCTGTTCTCTTCAGCAATATTTGAAGGTTTCAATTTCTCTCCATCTTCATCAACACTTGTTAATGTCCATTAATTTTTTTTTAATGTCCATTTTTTTTTCCTATAACCATCCTAGTGAGCATGAAGTGATATGTCATTGTGGTTTAGATTTTCATTTCCTTAATAATTACTTAGAATCTTCTCACATGCTTGTTGGCCATATGTCTATCTCCTTTACAGAAATGTCTATTCAAATCCTTTGCTCATTTTAAAAATTGGGTTATTTGTCTTTTTACTATTGAATCATAAGAGTTCTTTATATATTCTGGATATTAGACCCCTATCAGGTATCGGATTTGCAAATATTTTCTCTTATTCTGTGGGCTGTCTCTTCGCTTTGTTGATGATATCATTGGCATTTCAAAAGGTTTTTGGTTTTGATATAGTCTAATTTACCTATTTTTTCTTTTATTGCTTATGCTTTTGGTGTCATATCTAAGAAACTACTGTTTTTTTTTTAATTTTTTTTTTTACGTTTATTTATTTTTGAGACAGAGACAGAGCATGAACGGGGGAGGGGCAGAGAGAGAGGGAGACACAGAATCGGAAGCAGGCTCCAGGCTCCAAGCCATCAGCCCAGAGCCCGACGCGGGGCTCGAACTCACGGAGCGCGAGGTCGTGACCTGAGCTGAAGTCGGACGCTCAACCGACTGAGCCACCCAGGCGCCCCAAGAAACTACTGTTTAATCCAAGGTCATAAAGATTTATGTTTATGTTTTATGTTTTCTTCTAGGAGTTTTATAGTTTTAACTCTTACAGTTAACTCCTACAGTTAGGTCTTTGATCCATCCTGTATTAATTATTGTATATCTTCTGAGATGAGTCCAATTTCATTCTTTTGCATATGGGTATCTAATTGCTCTAGCACCATTTGTTGAAAAGACTATTTGTACCCCATTAAATTGCCTTGGTGCCCTTAACAAAACCAATTGCCCATAAATGTAAAGGTTTATTATTTCTGAACTCTCAATTCTATTCCATTGATCTATGTGTCTACAGCATATATAAAATTTGCACACAACATTTACATGTAAAATGGAATTATGTTCTGGATTCAGACAATTAAAAAAAATTATTTTAGGGAGAGAGGGAGAGTGAACGAGGAGGGGAGAGGGGCAGAGGGAGAGAGAGAGAATCTTAAGCAGAGAGAATCTTAATCTCCACACTCTCAGTGTGGAGCCTGATGTGGGGCTTGATCCACTACACTGGGATCATGACCTGAGCTGAAATCAAGAGTCAGATGCTCAACTGACTGAGCCATCCAGGTGCACCTGGATTCAGACAATTATTAACAGGTTTTTAACCTGTATGATTTTCTTGTGGAATATTTCAAAGTCATGTGGGAGGCAAAGCAATTCTTCCTCGTGTGGGACTATGCTGCCCATTGCAGTACATCTAACATTACTAGCCTCTATCAACAAAATGTCAGTGTGCCGCCAACCTTTTTGACAATTAAAATGTCTTGTAAATATCTAGAACAACCCTCAGAAGGTAACGTCACCTTTGAGAGCCATTTCTTTAACGTTATCTTCTGCACCCTTCAGCCTATCTCCTCCTCTGCCTCTTCAGCCCATCTCCCACATGCCTAAAATACAATCTTCCCAGGTTATTCCTTGCTTAAAAACTTTCAATGACTCTTATGCCCTGTGAGACAAAGTTCAAGCTTTTCAACAGGGCCTGTCAGCTCCATTACCCTTCATAACCTCATCCTGCATGCCACCTGGCCTATGGATCTGACCTGGCCACTACACATTGCCCCTCCATTGAGCAAACCAACAGCTCTTTGGAAATCACATTAATCCTTTGGGACCAGCTTCCTCAGCTCCTCTGGAAGCCTGTGGGTCTTTACTCCAGCTGGTGCTTCCCTGCCTTGAGCTCCCAAAGTGCCTTTGGGAAACTTCCATTCTGGCATTTATCACTCTGAAATGCAAGAGCTGGGTTCTCTTTCTGCTTCTGGCTGTAAGTGTCCTACCTTGTTCATCTTGGCATCTCTGTCTCCACCTCAATGCCAAGCGCGTTGCCTGACATACTGTTGGGGTCAGTGAAGTTTGATTGAAAGAATGAATCCTCAGTACTACCATAAGTTCTTACTGCTCCAGTTCTCCTGAGACATCGATTAGCCTTGAAGCTCATAAAGATTTATGACCATTTATTTATATAATGTACATGCGTTTATTTGAGAACATAGGTAGGGGTCTGTATGTGTAATCTCATGGTGTAGGGAAGAACTTTGTTCAAAACATCAACATTTTCCTTTTCTCCCTCCTCCTTATCATCATCAGCAGCAACAACAGAAAGTCTTTTAAATACTAGAAATTCTCTAACAGGGCAAAGCCTTTTTGTTTTATACACTAAAGAAGCAGTTTAAAACCCAAGTGCCCCATGTAAAATATTCAAGGACAGTGGAAATGTCTGATGGAAGATGACCAGAGGCTATGGACAGATGAGGAGGCCCTGGGGATCTAAGAGGAGCCATAGTGCAGGGGTCCCCACAAAGAAACAGTTGGAAGGATAAGTTTGTCTGAAGTGGCAGCTGCTGTGTTTAAGTGACCCATTTGCAAACATTGGCACTGGGATCAACCTTGGACACCGATCTTCCCGCTCCAGCTCTGATGCCTAAGCCACTGTTAACAATTTTTTTTTTTTTTTGCATGATTTGGCATTTTCGAATCATTCTTTTTTTTCTTTCCACAGTTAATACGCATTAATTGGAAAAATCTTTAAAAATATGGCTAAATAAAAAGAAGCAACATCTATCATCATGAATGCCATTGCCTACAGATGGCACTGTGCATATTCTGGTGTACACAATTCTGTTTTCTCCCTCTAGCATTTTTAACTTCTCCGCGGTGTGATTCTTACAGTCAGTCATTGGGGAAAACTGCAAATTTCAAAGCTAAAAAAGAAAAAAAGGTACAATCAAGAAAAGTGTAAACAAAAAAATGTTGATGGGTTTGTCAGCTATTCTCAGTCTGGGACTGTGCCGGGCATGGCTAGGATTGATTAGAATATTGATTTGATTACATCTTGCATTGCACAGGCTTGACGTCAGTAATGCAATTCAGAATGACCAGAACAAAATTAACCATGAGTCAGATGGCAGCTCCTGGATTTTTAACTAAGGAGAAATGATTTTTGCAAGGGTTCCGTAACTCAACATATTCTCCTCTGTGTCTATGTTTCATTCACTCAGTATGAAGTCCAAGGCGCCATGTTGAAAATGCACCTTAACTTATATTCAGCATTTCCTTCTCCTTGCTTCCTTCAGTTCTACTAGGCCTGTGGATTGTCTCTGGCACAGCCCCTGCCCCCTCCCCCCCCCCCCCCCCCGTTTCTTCCCACAGTCCTCACTCATGTCAGCCTTTGTGAGCCACGCTACTCTGACCACGTATGATAGCCTGATGGGCCTCTGTTTTCAGTTCGCCCTCCCCATCCTCTGCCCCAGCACAGCCACTGCTCCCAAAGGCCAGCCCTGGTTATCACCTGTCTTCTCAGAAACCTTCAACAGTTCTCTAACACAAAAAGAATGAGCTGCCTGCCCTTAGTAGGTTATTTGCCCTCGTCTGCCTTTCCAGTCTTACATTCTATTACTCTCAGATGGCTCCAGTTGGAAAGTAATGTCTGAAGAGGTTGCCAAGCCCTTTGAAATCTATATTGCTTGTTTAGCTAATAGTGAAAGTTATACTTTCATAATACTCATTGCAGACAATTTGGAAAATGCAGAGAGTGTAAAGAAGCAAATAATCACCCATATTCCACTGCCTAGAGTTAGCCACTGCTAAATTTTGGTGCAAAATGGTCCAAAATTATGCTTAAACTGTACATACGATATCATATTCCTGTATTTTCACTTATTATGTCATGGACATTTGCTCAGATTGTTCAAACATTCTTATAAAATATTATTTGAACCATTGTTCAATGACCCATTATATAGCTGTGCTATGATTTAATCATCCATCTATTGTTGGTATTTTTAGACATTTAGATATCTATAAAATTTTATCATCATTATAAATAGTGCTACAGTGGATTTGGTTGCATATACGTCTTTGATTACATTGTTGATGTTTGTTTAGAAGATATTCCTAAAAGTTGACTCCTTATATTTCTTCTATTATTTTAATAATTGGCATAATTTTTTTATCTGTCCTACTAAATGTGTGTCTATCCTGTGTAAACTGGCACAAAGTTCCGACCAGAGAAGGTTCACTACAAATGTTGGTTGAAGTAACAACACCTCCCTGGGTCTCAGTTTCCTTCAGTGGTTTCCTTTGTTTCTAAAATGAAGGCATTGCATTATGTTACCTTTTACCAATGACAGTCTGTCATTTTTGAGCAATTCTGACCTTCAGATTTGAGCTAATAACATATATCTAAGATATCATATTCACAAATAATTGTTATCACAGCTCATTTCTTGTATGGCTCATTAATTTCCCATGGGGCTCGGGATGGCCTATAGCCTGTATAAAGACTGGGTCTAGCTGTTGGGAGGCAATATGGCAAGTTGGGAAGTATATGGTGTTTGTGTTCCATCAGCCCTGGCTTCAATTTCTCCTTTGTGACCTTGGGCAAAGTAGTTTAGCCTCTTTGGATTACAGGTCTTCTTCTGTAAATGCTATTTATCATGCCTGTTTTGCAGGGTTCATAGGAAAACTAAATGAGATAATGTATGAAGGACTCCTACATACATTAGTGGGTTTTTTTGCTTTGTTTTATTTTTAGTACTTATTTTTTTTTTGAGAGATAGAGAGGGAGCAAGCAGGGGAGGGGCAGAGAGAGAGGGAGAGAGAGAATCCTAAGCAGGCTCTGTGCTGTCAGCACAGAGCCCAAAGTGGCGCTTGATCCTATGAACTGTGAGAACGTGACCTAAGCCAAAATCAAGAGCTGGATGCTTAACTGACTGAGCCATCAGGAACCCGGTAATAGTGGGTTTTAATTATCATAGCTATTACTGTAATATACATTTCAATAAATCACGTGGGCATCATGTGCTCTGGATGGTGACACAAAAGTTTGATCTACCAGAGTTATTCTTCAAGGAAGGCATTAATCCTCTTTTTCAATAACAGCACAGTAAATGGTGAGTCACCATCTAAGCCTGTTTTGTACCTGTGTGTTTTTAATAGAAGAATCTGGACACACGGCCTATTTGGGCACTCCCCAGGAAATGCAGAGGAACTGGGTATTGATTTTGCCCCCCATAGACAGACACAGACACACCAAAGGAAGCCAAACCATTGATATTTCAGGTAAATAATTTCAAGATCTATATTATCCTTGCTGAAATATAGCCTACCAGGCTCTCTCCCCCTCCCATCCCAACCTTTGTAACGAAAGTAAAATTAAAGCCATTAAGGCACTAAGAGGAAAAACAAGAGACCAGAGGAATAAATGGATAAATGAGAGTCTCATTTAAAAACATAGCGTTCATGAGGCCTTTCTGGTCCCTCATGGAATCCTGTCTTTTCCCCTGTGTCTCAGTCCTGATCACTTGGAGAGGTGGGTCAGGCTTCCTGTGAGTTCATACTGCCTATTCTTTCCAGTGACCTCCAGGTAGATTATGGAGCACAATTCTGTTAAGTGTTTTTTGGGGATGAATTGGTGTTTCTCCTTACTAAGTATAGGCCACCCTGGACTTTCTAATGGGATGTATTATGGGGGTTCACTGGTTCTTCTGGAACGTGGAGCCCACTTTTGCAGAGGCCACGCAATCATGGGCAGTAGAACTGCCCGAGACCACAAGGGAGCAGGGTGGGGAGGTGCAGGCACCCTATCAACAGAGACAGGCTGAGCTGGGCCCAGTAAAGGAAGAAAGCGTGGCTAAGGAGGGCTGGGGCCAGTTATAAATAATGCAAGTGCTTGCTGCCTGGGCATTGCCTACATCCATACTGTTTGTATATCAGAGGAAAGGACAGAACCATGCTCTGTAGAGGGAGCTTGGCACTGTCCTTGTTGCTTCCTCCTTCCAGCTGGGCCCCAAGGACCACTCTGAGCAGCTGGAGTGGGGGTGGGAGTGCCCAGTGTGAACCTTTATATTCACAAACTGATAAAGAGATTTTTGGAAAAAAACTCAAAATGGTTGGACTTACACAGATCTTATATTCATAGGAGTAAAGTACACACATTGGAATAAGACAGTCCTGTGTTAAAAGCCTGTCTTTGCCACTTAACTAGCTGTGTGGTCTTGGGCAATTTACACCAGCCCCTCAAACTTGAGTTTTCTCATGTGTAAATTGAAGGGGAAAGCAGCACCTGTCTTGCAGAGTTGTTGTGAACAATTAATATGAGTCTACGGCCATACCACCCTGAACGCGCCCGATCTCATCTGATCTCGGAAGCTAAGCAGGGTCGGGCCTGGTTAGTACTTGGATGGGAGAACAATTAATATGAAACAAGGTTTGCGAAGTGCTTAAAAGTGCTAGAGAAACAAATCCAAACAAACCCACAAACCAACCTTTTTATTATTTAAAATATCCAGGCTTTAGGGCAGGAAGTTTGCAATCAGCCTTCATTTGTAACTGAGTTATGTAATTTCATATTGATTTTAAGAACAGGTGTCTGGAGTTGCCTAATTTTGTTTGTTACCTGGAGTTCAATCCCATTTATCAAACTCTTAACAAGCACTGATTCTGTGTCAGGTGCAATGCTGGGTGATGGGGCAGGAGATGAAGGGGACGAGGCCCCTGTCCTCGGGCTTCTCATACTCAGTTGCTTCTGGCCTGCGTAGTGGAAATGTCATTGGATTAGCAGACGTGGCCAGAAAGAGGGTCTATGAACTAATGTGTAAGAGCACAGATCTGGCATCCAACTACCTCCATTCAAATCCCGACTCTGTCACTGACCAGCTGTGTGACCTTGTAACTTTAACTCTCCACATCTCAGTTTGATTTCTTCCTTTTGTAAGATGGGGGTAAGAATAGCATCTTCCCTAAAAGTATTATTGTAAGGATTAAAAAAGATGCTCCACAGGACTTGCTTAGAAAATGTAGAGCTGATTGTAAGCACCAGTAAATGTTTATTACCAACTACTGGGAGGCAAGAGCGTTGAATTTGAATCCTCTCTTTCCCATTGAATAATTTTGTAATCTTGGGCAAGACTCGTGCCTCTAAAGCAAACAGGAAAGAAGGGGGTTAGTGTCTTGGCTGGGCTGATTTGTCCTGACTGTCAAGGAGCAATTGGGCTGTGCCACACACTGGAGGTAAGAAGGATGTATCTGGAATACAGGAGCTCCCCCAGGGCACTTCAGTACCCTCTGTCCTATGATTAGTGGCAATGGGAAACTACAACAACCTAATTCAGGCAGGAGTTCTCTGAGCCTTGGTATTCTGAATTTAGAAAAAAGGGTAGTGGGAGGGATTAACTACTTAAATTCCCTTTCAAATTTACAACTCTCAAGCTCCAAATCCCCAGTCTACTTGTAACTTGCTGTGTTTTGTACTTGAAGGCATCTGGGCAAACAGCCAGTTTTTATTTTCAGATCACCATGGTAGATGTGAGTAGCTCAGTAATAAGACTGTGTGGCTGAAAATCAAATAGGAAACACACCCACTTCGTATGAAAAATGTCAAATGACAGAGTTAAACATGATGTTTTTCCTACAGTGTCATTCTGAATGGAGAATTACAAAGTTGGATTTCAATGACTGGGCTTTTTCGTTGGCTATAAGTATAAGGTTATAGTATAAGAATGGCTGGTTTAAGCTTCTCCTTACACCTTAAACAGAAGGGGTGGCAGTTCCTTCTTGTTATAAATAGTTTCCCCTGTGTGTGGCCCTGCTGAGCTGAAGGATGTGAACTGTTGATTTTCTTGTTAGTAGCTGCCAGGCCAAGAGACTGTCTTGGATGGTTTATACAGGAATTCAACTGCATGAAAGTCCGGTTCACAAAACTCACGAATGACACGAGACAGGGCTTTCTAAACTTGCACCTCAAAAAATTACGAATTAATATCTCTTACCAATTGCCAGTATTAATGCTGATAAAGGACCCATTTAAATGGCACATTATTAGTTTCAAAGGTTTGTTTCAAATTTTAAATTTGTTCAGGCAGAGAATAGAGGACGCGATTTTGGAAAGGTGGATTGTTACTAAAACCCATTCCTTAACCAATTGTAAAATTATCTCCTGGATAGCAGAAAAGATCTATTTCTTTTAATCAGTAGAACTCATTGGTTTCAGAAATGCAAAGCTACCCCTTTGTCTTAAAAAATTTGTTACTGTAAAAGTAATAATTAGCTATCATTATAGAAAATTTACAAAGTAGGAAAAAGACCTGTAATCTGTCACTTTAACATGCCTACTATTACAAGTTTTAAAATTATTTCTATGTAAGACATGCAGTATTCCCAGAGTAATTTTTTGTTCCTTTCATTTTCTCTGGCAAATCTTTTTTTTTTTTTTAATCCCTGAACACACACTAGTTTGCATTATTCAAAAAAGGGATTAAACCATTGATTAACATTGATTAACCCATGTTCTAAGTAAATGCCATTGATTTTGAATAATTACAAATTCTAATACCTGAGTTAAAAAACAAACAAATGGATTAAAAGGACACCATACATCTCTCTTCTTCTCCCTCTTTGGCTCTCTCTTGAATTTCGGAGGCCACACTGTGGTTGGTTTTATTATTAAGTGGGATTCCTGTCTCACACAATGTGTAATTAACAACCAGATGGAACCACACCCTTTCGGTCCACGGTCATTTCAGAGGCAAGAAAGACCTGTCAGTCTTTGCCACGCTGTTGGCCTGGCTGAGTCATTCATTGGGATTAGTAGTAACTGGGAGGAAGAATTTCCTCCCATTAGGAAGCATCTGTGGCTGACAGGATCTTAAGTCTCCAACAAACAAGCACAATTAGGACTGGGCCGGCCAAGGTGTGCAAGGACCCTGCCTCCGGTGCGGAGGGCCTTCCCATCCCCATCTCTCTCCATGACCGTGACCGTGAGACTGTGCCTTCCCAAACTCCAATCTCATATGAATTGTTAGGAAGACTTTTCTATGATCCCCTCAACCTCACTGACACCATCTTGCTCTGATGTGGTGGCCAGACATGGTGCCTCTCCTTGAGAAACAAAATTTTGAAAATAAGTAAATGAAAAGATTACTATAGTTTTGAAATATTTCACCCATATATAAAAGCATAGACAGCGTTATCACAGGCACTCCTATTTAACATTTTTGCTTTCGATCTCTCTTTCTGAAAAGAAATAAAAGGTAGCTGTTAATAGCTAAGGCCCCCTATTACCACTCTTCCCTCTTTTTCCACAGAGGGACCCACTATCCTAGAGTCCACATGCATCATTCCTGTGGATGTTTAAAACTTTAAAAAATCACTTAGGTTATACCCACACAGATTATTGGTTTGTAATTGTCCAAAATATTTAAAAATAGTGTCAACTATTTATTTAAAGTAGTGTCAAATTTTTATTTTTGAGATTTATCTGTCCCTTGGTCTAGATAATCTATTTTAACTTAGGTACAATATCTCACTGTATGAATATACTAGTTTGCGTATTCATTCTCTCGATGCTGGCAGTTTGGTTGCTTCTCTTTTTAGCACTAATATGAACAATGCTGCCATGAATATCTTCACGGTGTACGTCTCCTTACACATATGTGGATGGAGTTGCTGGGGTATAAGGTGGGGGGACCTTTAACTTGACTAGATATTGCCAAATTGCTCTCTAAAGTGGTAGCAGAGATTGTATTTCCACCAGCTGCATGTATGACTTCTTGTTTCTGCACATCCTCACCAACACCTAGTGTTATTGGACTTTAAAATTGTTGCTTATGTGATAGATTTGAAATGGCTTCAATGGGTCAAATTTGTATTTCTCTAACTATCCATTTAGTTAAGTAAGTCTTTTCATGTGTTTTTGACTATATGAGTTTCCTTTTCTGCGAACTGCTTGTTCATATCATTGTCCATTTTCTACTATGTTGTTTCTTATCTATGTGTAGGAATTTTAAAATACATATGATTTCTACTAATTTTTTCTTAGTTTTAGGCATCGAATATATCTTCTCTATGTTTGTGGTTTCTTTTTTTCTTTTAAGTTTATTTTTATTATGACATCAAAGAGTCTTACATCTAATGCACTTATTTTGCTGGCAGAATCCTAAAAATTAAAAAGGGATTTTTATTTCTTTTTTTTTTTTAATTTTTTTTTAACATTTATTTATTTTTGAGACAGAGAGTGACATAGCATGAACGGGGGAGGGGCAGAGAGAGAGGGAGACACAGAATCTGAAGCAGGCTCCAGGCTCTGAGCTGTCAGCCCAGAGCCCGATGCGGGGCTCGAACTCACAGACCGTGAGATCGTGACCTGAGCTGAAGTCGGACGCTCAACCGACTGAGCCACCCAGGCGCCCCAGGATTTTTATTTCTGATGAAGCTTGGTTTTCGGAACCTATAATAAAAGATGCTAAAATTATATAAGAAATGTAGAGCTCCCGGGCTGTTTCCTACCATTTCTTTTTTTTTTTTTTTTTTTTTTTTTTTTAATTTTTTTTTCAACGTTTATTTATTTATTTTTGGGACAGAGAGAGACAGAGCATGAACGGGGGAGGGGCAGAGAGAGAGGGAGACACAGAATCGGAAACAGGCTCCAGGCTCCGAGCCATCAGCCCAGAGCCTGACGCGGGGCTCGAACTCACGGACCGCGAGATCGTGACCTGGCTGAAGTCGGACGCCCAACCGACTGCGCCACCCAGGCGCCCCTGTTTCCTACCATTTCTGATAGCTAATGTAAAAGTTTGCTTTAAAAGATAATTTAGGGGACCATGGGTGGTTCAGTGGGCTAAGCATTTGACTCTTGATTTTGGCTCAGGTCATGATCTTATAGTTCGTGAGTTTGAGCCCAGAGCCTTGCATAGGGTGAATGTGCTTAGGGTTCTCTCTCTCCACTTCTCCATCTCTCTCTGCCCGTCCCCCATGCACACTCTCTCTCAAAATAAATAAATAAACTTATTAAAAAAAATAAAAGAGAATTTAGTTGGGATAATGCAACTCACTGAGGTGAGAAATTTTACCAAAAAAAAAAAAAAAAAAAAAAAAAAAGGAGCTATGGGGATTGGATTTCCTTTATTCAACATAGCCTGGGTCCTTCCAACATTTTTTTTTTGGTTAAAACAACACCTCTGTTCTAAAACCAAAAGAAATCATTTAATTGGGAGATGAGCCTCTTCCTTGATGGACAAAGCAAGTACTGCCTCTCTACAGAGCCCCTCATAATCTGCACATAATGCACCAAGGTTTTGGTTCATGGAAAACAATAGCACGATCTGAAAGTGGCCAGCACTGGCAGCTCTTCTCAATAACAATAATTTTTCTCAGAAATATCAAGTTTTCTCAAGGCAATCCTGAGCATAGTTGGACATTGTTTTTAATTTCCAATAAAACTTATATTCAGGTAATCTGCTTGACTTATTTTATTTTAGCTTATACATTGAAATTGCCTCAGTCACATATGTAATCACCACCACTATGTGTCAGGAGCAATGCATAGCAGAAAACACACACACACACACACACACACACACGCATATTTAACTGCAGTGTTGACCTGCAAAAACCAGTACCAGCCAGTTGCCCCCATTTTTAAAATTCTAACATATATAAGGAAGAAATGAGCTAGGGGAGCTAGTCTTGTTATCTATTTTAAAATTTACTCTGCATTCTAATATTTTATATGTGTCTCATAATGCATTGCTATAATCAGTCTGTGGCTTAGCTCTGTTTTAAAAAAAAATAGTCTTATACAGAACTCTTTGATTTTAATGTAGTCATTAAATATTTTTTATTTTTTAAAGGTTTTATTTATTTTGAGATAGAGAGAGCATGGACAAGTAGGGGAGGGGCAGAGAGAGAGAGAATCCCAAGAAGGCTCTGCATTGATTGATGTGGGGCTCGAACCCACAAACCATGAGATCATGAGTTGAGTGGAAGTTGGAAGCTTAACTGACTGAGCCATGTAGACGCCTTAATGTAGTCATAAATATTTTAAATTATGACTTACTGTTTTCTTTGTATGTGTGTGTCTGTGATTTAAAAAAGCCTTTTTATTCTGATGTCATAAGATTTTATCTTATATATTGACCTAAAAGTTTTAAAATTTAGTTTTCACATTTGGGAATTTTATCCATTTGGCAATTTTTACTTCCTATTCTGAGGCTATGTTGTTATGGCTATAGAGGTTCAGAATTATGATATGTTCCTGGCAAGTTTTTCCTTTTATTATTATGCTATTACCATTTATATTTATAATAATCATGTTTTTATCCTGTAATTATTGTGTCTGTAATTTATCCTGTAATTATTGTGTAATTATTGTGTGTAATTATTTATAATAGACCTTTTTTTTTTAGAGAGAGGGCACAAGTGAGTGGGGGCAGAGAGAGAGAGAGGGAGAGAGAGAGAGAATCTCATGAGAAGCAGGGAGAGAGAGAGGGAAAGAGAAGTGGGGCTCACCCGAAGCGGGGCTCGTGTTTACCTTAAGTGGGGCTCATGCTCACAAACCATGAGATCATGACCTGAGCCAAAGTCAGATGCTTAACCGACTGAGCTACCTAGGAGCCTTATGATAGCCTCTTTTAATCAGTATTTGAAAAATACTGATTATATTTTTCTATCCCTTTATATTAAAAATTTCTGTGTCTTTATGTTTTCCAAGTATATCCCATAAATAAAATATTAAAAATCTACTCTTAGAACCTTAAACCTTAAACCTACTCTTAGAATCTTGAAGTTACCAATTTAATCTGTTTATATTTATTGGATTGCTGGAATATTTAGATTTATATCCATTATATTGTATTGTGTATTTACTGTGCCTCTTCTTTTCCTCATCCTTCACCTCTTTCCCTTTATTTTTCTATAGGACTGAATAAGTTTTCCCCTCTGCTCATTTTATTGTTATAGAACATATTATTTTTCTAAGTTACCTTACATATTGACAAAAAAATCTGAATCCGGTCAATATCTTTGTCGACCTTCTGCATAAAACAAATGCTTTAACTCTTTTCACTCTTATTGATTTCCCCTCTACTTCAATGTTATTGTTGCCTACAATTTTATTCCCACCTTGTTTTTAAGTCTTCACTGCCTTGGTAATCATCCTTAATTATTCACTCATTCATTTATTTATTTGCAACAGGTAGACGCTTCTTCAGGTTTATGCACAAGTTTCCTAATTTCTTTCTTTGCCCATTATTCCTTTGGGTTCAGTCTCCTTCTTCGACAAGAATATTCTTTAAATGTACTTTCATTAGGGTCTTTGAGTGATTATCCTAGCATTCGTTGGAAAATGTCTTTATTTCATCCGTTCTCTTAGTGTGTGTGGAATACTAATTGACAGTTGTTTTCCCTGAGCACTTTGAACATACTATTCTATTGTCTTTTGACCTCTATTGTTGCTTTTGGAAAATGTGCTGAGATTCTGCTGTTGTTCCTTCCTAGATAGTCTTTTTATATTTACTGTGAATATTTAGAGTTTTTTCCCTCTTGTCTTTGGGATTTTGAAATTTGTTACATGTATCTAGGTACAGATTTATTTTTATTTATTCTGCTAAGAACTAGTGGTTATCTTTGCACCTGAAAATTCAGTTTTATGAAATTCTGGAAAATTCTCAAACACTATGTTTTCAAACACTGCTGCCTTTATATTTTCTATGATCTATTTTTCTGAAATGCCTATTTGATAAATGCTTGGCCTTCTCATTTCATTCTTCTTGTCTCTTAATGGTATTTTTATATATTTAGCTTTTTAATCTTTCCCTAATGCATCCTGTACAGTTGCCTTAAATTTATCAGTTCACCAAGTCTCTTTCTAATTATGTGTAATCTGCTTAGGCTTTAAATTTCAATACCATACTTTTTATTTCTAATTATTCAATTGGTTCTTTTTCAAATCAGTTTATTTTTTTTCTCATGACATCTTGTTTTTTCTTTGTGGCTCCCTCCCTGCTTTCTTTTATCTCTTTAATTATTTCAAACTCATTTATTTCGTAGTTTCCTTCAGATTTTCTGTTATATCAGGTTATTGGAATGCTAACCTCTAGTTTTTTGTTTTTACTCATTCTGATTCACGGGAGAGTATTTATTTATCTGTTTTTTTATTTATTTTTTTTATGAGCTAACTTAATGGGATTTGTTTTCTCTTGCGTATCTCATCTAGCCTGGGTTGTGGAGGTATCCTTCCAGAGTTGTTTTTTTGTTTTTCTTCTGCCAGGTGCTTCATGGATGAGAGGAAATCTTGAGCATAGTTGAGCATGGGTATCCAGGCCTGATTTTTTTGTTAAATTCTCAGTCTTGGGGCTCTTATATCATGTGAGTAGTGTGAACCTGGATCCCAAGCCCTTACATGGAAAGGCTTAAGGTTTTGATTTCTCATGCAAGACATTTATCCTCTACTCTAAATATTGGGCAGGGACACACTTCCTTGATGATCACTGATGCAGTGGGTATTTTTCTAGTCCCTCTTTCACTGGCAATGAGGTCCTTTGAGGGTCCTAGCTCCAGGTAGGGGGTCTCAGTTTCAACTCTCCTCCTCTAGTGGGCCTATATCTGTTGTCTTTCCTGCATGGGCCTTCAAATCCAAGCCCTGAAGCATTAGTACCCTTTCCTGGGTATTATAACTCTTCCTCCTCTCATCCTTACCTGCAAGAACATGCTCTCATTTCTTTCTCCTGACTCTTCTCTTTATTCTGTGAGCCTTAATTTGTGCTAATACTATTTCCGATAATACATTTTTTGGCCTTCAGTCCCTTCACAGTCCAGACCTTGCAAATGTCAGCTTGCAAGCTTCTTGTAACAAATATTTGTTCGCTGATCCACAAACTCACCAATCTGGGCAATTACTGTGTGTGTATCTTCATATAAAATATAAAAGCTGTTTTCCAATTAAACTGATAGAGTTGGGGGTGTCCTAAGCCTCAGATCTTATTGGGTATTGTGGAGGGATCACTGGACAAGGAGTGAGAAGTCCAGGGTTTTAGATGAATCTATTCTAGAAAAATTGTGTGTCTTCAGACAAATAATTCTACCCTTCTGGACCTCAGTTTTATTTTGTTTTGTTTTGTTTTTATGTCTATGAAATGAAGACAGTATATCTGCTTTGCTTATCCCACAGGGTTGAGATGAGGATTAAATGAGAAATGCCATGTGCAAAACTGGTTTAAACTTTTAAAGTCTATCTATTGGGTGTTGTGGATATTGTGTTGTTGTTTGTGGGTCAGGACATGGTAAACCACAGAGGCAGTAATAAGATTTCCTGATTCCTCCTGGGAAATATTGCTTATTCTGGCATTGTCTTGTTTTGGCCGTGCTACAGAAATATTATTTTCACTTGTCAAACTCTCTTTAATGGTTAATACGCTGACCAAAGGAGTCTTATTGTTATTCTGGATGGCTTAGACAAAGCTTCTTTTTTGGCTGTTTAATGCAAATACTTGCATCAAATGTCATCACCCCTTTTAACAACATCATTCCAGTTTTTTTTTAAGTCAATACAATATTTGCCACCATGATGCTTTTCTAAGCAAAAATGGTGTTCACTCACACCTGGTCTCCACTTCCCTTTCCCCTCCCTTACCAATGTACACCCAGCTCCCCTGTGTCGATTTATACCAGTGGGCATCCTGCCACACAAAAGATACATTCATATCAGTTCAACAAACATCGGTTCCTAAGGGTTGTGTGTAAAGCAAACTTTTGCAAACAGCATATCATATTCTCTCATTAAACAACATGTCCCCCCTTTGATTATGATCTGCATTCAGTCAGCATTGGATTTAATATCTATTTCTCCACCAAATTCAGTCTCTAGAAGACTAAATATACACCATTTAGGAATCCTGATGGTTCCTTTTATTAAATGAAAAATCCTTGCTGGTAAATAATTCTATCTACCTTTAACACGTTCTTGTAATGGGTTTTCACATAAGAAGTATGAGTGGGTGTGTAATATTTATCTTTTCTCTCTGTTGCACTTTTGAATCACTACCTCTTTAAATCCAGGGATAACAAGTATTGAGCCCAGATTCTCCTCCAATGTCGGCAGAGAATGCCATGGAGACCTCCTGCTGGCAGAATAAACAGCTGTGAATGTTACCTAAGCCAGCCCTGACCACTGGGCAATCGAAGTCAGAAATTATAGTTTCTCTCTGGAGAACAGAATTATTTCCTGAGTCATTTCCAGAGCCTCTAGAGAAGTGGCACTTCCTGTTGTTAAAAGTCTATTGTGCTGAGGTAAGATTTTAGCTGCTGGCTCCTGTGGAAGAGACACAGGGACTAACTAGAAAGCACACTTCTGGGTGCAGGAGCTGGAAGAAAT
Organism: Panthera onca; assembly: GCF_046562875.1. NCBI lineage: Eukaryota > Metazoa > Chordata > Mammalia > Carnivora > Felidae > Panthera > Panthera onca. The sequence goes on along the minus strand of NC_138347.1, from coordinate 95,547,465 downwards.
CATTGGATCCAGCACTCTCATTTCATGGACAAAGAAAGTGAAACCTGAAAGATGTGCCCAGGGTCAAGCTGCTAGTTAGAGGTAGGATTTCCACTACCTAAGTTCCACTTGTCTTTATTTCTCTGGGTTTGGCTTTATTTTCGTAAGTCTTAGTAGTTTACTGTTTCACAGAAGTAATAGGCTATAGCCTCTGAAGTCAGATGGATCTGTGTTAAGAGTCCCCACCCTGCCTATTACAAGTCTTTGTGAGCCTTGGTCTCTTCATCTAAAAAATGGGGCTGATAATGCCCACCCTGTAGGAGTATTGACTCTGTTGGGAATCAAATGTTTCATTTTTTAAAGGATTCGAGCAGCCCAACGATCCGATTCGTGTGTTGTTATGAGGAAATCTCAAGCCTCCTTCAGCTCTGAGGACCAGCAGAAAGAGATTCTGTGTTCTTTGCTTTATTTCAAGGGCAACTTCAGTTGTCTCCAAAGGGAGAGAACTGGGCTAGTACAGGAAGTGAGTCACCCAAGCAGTGGGTCAGAAGTTCTGGGCTGGTGGTGGGGGTGAGGCAAGATAACAAGGTAGAGATCCTACCTCAGCTCAGCCTCCACTGAGATGAGCAAGGCAAGGAAGTGCTGGTTCTCAAATGCGACTGTAATTCCGGGGACTAGAAGAAGACTGACTAATTCAAGGTCCAGCTTTTCCTTGGGAAGTGTGATCTCCATGGCTCTGCTGACCTGCTAGATTTGAGGAGACAAGTTTATTTATTTATTTTTTAAATGTTTTTTTATTTATTTTTTGAGACAGAGAGAGACAGAGCATGAACGGGGGAGGGTCAGAGAGAGAGGGAGACACAGAATCCGAAGCAGGCTCCAGGCTCTGAGCTGTCAGCACAGAGCCTGACACGGGGCTCGAACTCACGGATCGTGAGATCATGACCTGAGCTGAAGTCAGACACTTAACCGACTGAGCCATCCAGGCGCCCCTTGAGGAGACAAGTTTAAATAGAGGCAGTTGTGGATAGAAGACTGGCACTGGGTATGTATACGTGCATGGCACTCACATGGTTATCATCAAGTTAAACTATGCTAAGACTTGTGCAAATCATCTCCCTCTGTAGTACTTTTCCTAGAAAAGGGGGTGACAACAATCACCTAGCTTGGCCTGCAGGCAATGAGACAGATAGAGTTGCCTAGAACATCTGGGAGCCTGCAGTCTGGCAGAGAAAGCAGTGATAAAAAAAAAATAAGTCAGAAGACAGGCTGAGTAAGATTTTTTCTGCTTGCTGGTAAGGACTGAGGTCTAGCAGCAGAATGTTGTGGAAAAGAGCTGGCTGCCTAGGCCCTGGGTTCTCCTTGTCCTGTGGATAAGCAGATGACCTCAGCTTCCTGTCTTATTGAAACAGTACCTTCCCTGCTGTCACTAGAAAATGAAGAAAAAAGTGGAAGAGGGGAAAAATACTGCTTCAGAAAAGTAATGGAAAAAAACAAGAAATGGAGGGCAGAAAAATAAAGCGAGGAAATCAAGCCCTTAGGAGCTTCGGCATTTTGTGCAATGATCCACCCTGGAATTGAAGTGAATTGAGTATGATCCATGAAATGCATCTTTAAATTAATAATACGCTGCTGATGTTATAAATTGTCCAGCTGGTAAGAACCATGGCAATCATCTGTGGCAGCCTTTCTGTCTTGTAGATGAGGTGTCTCAGGCCACACGAAGCAAAAGGACCTGTGTGAACTGAGGTGCACACAGCTGGAGAGGGTATGAAACCACTACCCACTCAGCTCCACTTCTCCATGGTGCTTCCTTGGCTTTGTTTTGGTTCCAAGTGTGCAAAGCTCATCTGTTTTCCCTCTTCTCTGCAACTCTGCCCATCCCTACCAACTCTTTCACCATCAGCAGAGAGGGGCTCCTGTCAGCTGAGAGAAACATCCCACCGATGTTAGGTGTGAAGCCAACGAGAGAGGGGCGCCATCTCCCCAGTGCTCAGAGCTGTGCTCACCTCCAACAAGATTTGCGTTCCAGGCTTCAGCACCAGCCAAGAAATAGCAACAATGGACCCTGATTCTGTAGCTATGAAATGTTTTTTTTTTTTCTTGCACCTTTTCCCACAGTTTACTCTCCTGACTTACTTTTCTACTTCCTCGCTTTCTCTGTGTTTCCCTGATATATCCCACTCACTGTTGTCGGAAACTTCCATGACTGTTCGGGTCACAACTCTGCACCAAAACCTTTGGGGCTTCCACTGATCGTGGCTTGAAGCCCAATTTCTCGAGCTCAACATTCAAGATCCAGGACAGATGAGTTTTACTCACCTTGTAGCCACAGAATTTGTAATGCTTCTCTAAAAACCCCAAGAAGCTGAATGATAAACAAATTTTGGTGAGGATCACCTTATAGTTTATTTTAAAAAATCTGAAAAAGCTAACCCTGAAACCTTTGCTTTAATATTAAAAGCAAAGTTAAAATGGATTGCCCTGAGTGATGTCATGCGGTCATAAATATTCCATTTACAACTGATATTATCCTACAACTGGTATAATCCTTTTGATTAGAAATCGGCCCTGCATACAAGCTGAGCTATGAGATCAGGCTGGCAGGCAAATTTACTTCATTTCCTAACGACAGTGGTTTCCCCTTGATTTTTTTTTGGGGTGGGGGGGCTCTATTTTATTTATTTATTTATTTGTTTTGATCTCATGCTAGGAAAGACTTGATGTCCCATGTTTTAAGAGAAGAAAATCACCTTGAAAGTCCAAATAGTTTCCTACATATAAATTGGGTCTCTCAGCTGGGCACAGTTGGGGGTCATTAAATAATGGTTTTGTGATGATGCCTCTTGCAAGTGGCTTCTGAAAATTGGTGACAAATTGAAGAATGCAGAAAGAGACAACTGAGAAAAAGACAACTGTGTGTTTATGTGTGAGAGGTACCTTTTACTTTCAAGCCTGGGATACTGGCAAAGGTTTTGACTCAGGGGAATGAATTGTATCTTCCCTTCTCCTGCCCAGCAAATGCCTCCTGCCGCTGAGCTTTAAAGGAAAAGTACTTAGGAAGAATAAAATTTTAAGGAATAGTGTCTTAGAATAAATGTAATTTCTTTCCCTCTTTTTTTTTGTTGCCTTAATTTTCTTTTTTACTCTCTCATTCAACGTTTTTTTTTAATATGCTCTAGCCCATCAACAATATTAAACTTTAGAATTGTCTTAAACTGAAAATTGCCTTTCAAATTACTTTTCTTCCTTTAAATCTCCTGTTCTGTTTTGCTTAATAAATATCCCTTCTGCTATCAGTCTCCCATTACAGCTTATTAGTCTTCCTGTACTATGTTCTTGCTTTGGGGTATTCAAACAATCTCAGCCTTCGCTGAAAGAAATGAGTTCCTGTATGGAATGAAAATGTACTATGAATTTTTAGAATATGAATGTATTAAGTCTAGAGTTGCAATGTATATCACTGATAGTTTGGAGCAAATCTGTCTTCCAGAAACCAACCACAGGAACCTTGAGGATCTAGACTTCTGCTCTTTTAAGTAATAACTTGCATTACATTGGTTAGTTGGGCCTGTAATTTTGTTTATTTGACAATTATATGAGAAGAATTAAAATTATTTCACTGATTATGAAAACTTAAGCAAAACAATCTTTTTTTTCCCCAAAACAGCAAATCTTGGATTCAATCCTGTACATATCATGAACAATAGGGACTTGATATTGTTTTTATTTTAGTAACAATATTATGAATAGTGGTTCCTATTTTTACTAACAGCTCCCGGTCTGTGTTTTTTCCCATTGTCGTTTTAGTGTTTACCATATTTGTGGAATGAGTGAATAACTAACCAAATGAAGAGCCACTAGTTTTCTCTTTCCTAGATGGAATGACTGAGGCCTAGGAAAGAGATGTGTTGCCCAAAGTCCTATGCCAAGTCTTTGGAGTCCTGAGTCTAATCCTCTGAAAGACCATGAAGGTAAACCTGAAAAATCATTCTTATTATCCATGCACTCATATGAGATACATTAAGACTGGCCTCTTTCAGAGAGAATTTTTAAATTGTGGACGGGTAGAATGAGTGGGGAAGATTTTGATGTCAGGTGGCACAGCATTTGAATCTCAACCCTGTAAAACCTTTGTCTAGAAAACCTTGGACAAGTCATTTAAATTTGCCAATCATTGTAGGTAGAATTGGGATAATCATATCTCCTTCATAAGACTTCATGAGTAAATGTGAGCTATTCTGATCACAAGTATTGTGATGTAGCTATTTAGTTATCCTTGACTTTAAGAAGAACATTGTATAATTTGCCATACTGGAATTACATACGTAAAGAGATAACATCATAATGCTCGATGGACAAGTTCTCCTCAATCTCTTAATGCACTGTGATGGCACCATAGTATTTATTTACAACTATAACTTGGGGGCAGAAAGGAAGAACACAGACAAGATACTAAGATAGTATTGAAACAGTAGTTTTGTTTCTATTTTGACAGCTAAGTTCTATAGAAGCATATTTTAGTTGTCTATATTAGGGATTTATTTCTGGCACAACAGTCTATACTCATTCAGATTTTTTTTCCCTCTGTATTCTGATGCTGGAATCGAAAGTGTGTCAAAAGTCTATGTGATTAGGAAAGAATTTAAAATGAATCCCAAACTGTCTGTGTAGTTTGTGCCTGCTTGGAACCAGGGTAACCAGTCAGGTCAAGGGGAGAATAAAAATAGTTAAAATGGTTGTTTGGCCTCTTTCAGAGGTAATTGTCTGATTTTTAAAAAACCTTTTGAGAGTTGATGCCTTCAGCGTTTTGTGGATGAGTCATAGTCACCCCATGAATGTTTTCTGTATTGAGAGTGATGAATGGATACAGTTTCAAATGTCAGGGTCCATACACGTAGATTACTGACAAGGATAAACCAGACCCCAGAGCTCTCAGAGCAATGTCAGATCATGGTACCCTCTGAAGCAGAATAAACAGAACTAACACAAAGTACAAGAGATTTGCCCCTTACAGAAATAACCTAACCTAACCTTCCAGAGAAAACTTAAGGCAATTTATTCATGATTGGTGCTTAAACTGGGGCATCTACCAGAACTTCTTGAAGGAGACTAGCATGTAACTAATATGAGATAGGCTATGAATTAAGAAGTTATAACATGTCCAAAGTAATATCCGAATGGAAGATGAGGACTCCATAGAGACTAGATAATGTCTCTATCTTCTACTGGAAGTGTTTGCCAAAGTTTCTACAACATTAGAGAAAGTGGAAACAAGACCCTCTTGTGAGCATCAAATTGAAGGGCACGACTGTTTCAGAAATCTAAAAGGTGCTTTTGGGTAGAATCTGAAAGAATTCTCTGTCCCTCTTGCAGCCTGCATAGCACGTTCTATGAAACTCTCTGTCTAATGCCATTGGTCCTTATCTTGTGCTTACAGCTTATCTTTGATCACTCCTTTGGTTTTCTTGTTAACCTAATACCATGAAGGGAATGACCTGGGCAATAGTCTACAGTATCTCCCCATTGCATGTGACTATACTGCATCTAGTTTACAAATCAGCCTCTTGGGATTTGGGGGGCATGGCTTGATTCTTCAGAGCTAGATGACTTTTGACAGACTGATAAAATTGAGTTTCTATACCTAATAAATAAGCCTGGTCAGACTATGAGATAATCATGAGCCTATGAAGACTTGGGTGGGAAGCCAGTTCTTGAATTTCTCTGCCCTCTTCCCTGCTTCTATTTTCCACATACTCTTTACTCAAACACCACCTGTTTTTTTGTCTTAAAATGATTCATCAGAAGGAGTTTAAACAGAAAGTGTGAATTCCATTGATTTTCTAAAAACAAAAACCCTATCATTGTAAACTTTATGTACACTAAATGAAGTGTACCATGCTGATCAATTCAGGCAAAACACCTCACCCCTAGAGAAGGAATGGTGTGGGAGTTGTCTTTTTTCACTTTCTTGGCTACTACCAATATTGCTTAACTCCATCTAATTACCCAATTGTCTGGTCTCTGGGATTATGAATCTAATGACCTATAACTTATAGTGAATTTTGGATGAACTTTGCTCCATTGTCAAATGATGGGAGCAGCAGACCCTGTCCTCTTTCTTCTTGAACACACTGTTCTCTGTGGTGATATCTCCTTGAGCAATGGCAATGATTGTATATAACCTCCAGAGTAGAAAGTGTGTTAAACTTCTCCATAATCAGCTTCTTAAAATGATAGGTGGACAGTAGAGCATGGTGGGTATTCTAAACAAGGGCTTGGAATGAACTTCCAAGCAGTGCAAGTAGTCATTCCCATCCATTCTTACAAGGTTATGATGTGCATGGCGGGCAGGGGTGGTGAAGAGTGCGAAAACGCTGTATTCTCTACCCTTGGAAAGCAGTTTGGAGGGACAACCATGAGACTGGGAGTCAGAGAATCTAGTTACAGTGCTGCTTTTGGCTGAGGTGAAGGAAGAGTGGCCAGAGGAAAAGAATGGGCGATAACCAATCGAACCTAAATATGCACAGACTAACTAGACTGTGACATAAAATTTAAGGCCGCAAGTCTGGATAAATTAAGAGTGTGCAAATGGGTGAAATATTCAAACTTGTTACAAAGAGGTCTGGTGCTCTGGGGTCTGAAATCCTATCTGATGTGCTGTGTGTGCTAGCAGCTTCATTTTTCTGAAGGATCCCTCATCTAGAAAATAGGCTGTGATCATTTCTATGCAGGCATGAACAGCATATTATTTACAGAACCACCAGAGATTAAGATACCTTCTGTTCAGGCTGTGCCTCTATAATCTCTGGCGGTTTGAAATGAGGCAGGGGAAGAATGTCATGCCCATGTGTTCGGAATGCTGTTTGTTTGTGTTTCTGAAGAGAATGCTCTCTCATGTAGATAGAAGCAGCCCAGGATCTGATCTATCATCTGGCTGTAATGAAGAAACTATACCTTCATAGTGAGCAATGGAAAACTCGGAGCTTCATAAATACTTAATAATCACCATTTGTGTTACATTGGGTTATGCTCAGATGATGAATAAAATCCCCGAAGGCAGCACAGAACAGGACAAAATGCTATGAACTAAGAGGATGGACTAGGCTCTGGTCTTTGTCCTGTCACTAATTTGCTGCTGACCTTGGGCAAGTCACTTAATGTCTCTGGGTTTTAATTACTTCAACTGTAAAATATAGGCAAAGGGGAAGGCCGATATGATTTCTGAGGTTCCTTCTAGCCAGGAAATTAGACTTCATGATTCTGGCCATGAACCAACACTGAAATCAGTGGCATTTCTAAAATATTCATAAAAACTGTCTTCAAAGATAAACTTCAGGCTGAATAAATACATCCACCCAGCTGTATTCAAGTTTTTTCAGAATCTTTTTCAATATGACCTTCCACCTTTCCAGCCAAGTCTCTAACTAACCACATCAGCCTATGTCATTTACATTCACACTGTTTATGCTGTTCCCATTTCTACAATAGCCTTCCCTCTTATTTATCCACATGAGAAAATATCGCATATCATTCAAAGTATAATTTCATTGTACTTTCTGTATGGACGTAAATCATTCCCTGGTCTCTCCTTGAGGCTCCCTCGTAACATGTTACAGCATATATTGATATGTTGCATACACGATTAGTGGAGTTTACATCCATCTGACTGCCGCAGAGGCAGAAGTAGACTTACGCATCCTATAATTGACTTTGGTATTGGTGGGGTATGTGACTAGTTTAGCAAGCCAGACACTAGAGCTAAAGAATAAAAGGATGTGTATGAAATGTGCAAAATAATATATTAAATATATCACATATATTTATTATCTTATATAAGTTACTATTATATAATCACCCAGCTGTTGGAATGGCTAAACTCAACAACACAGGAGCACAACTGATGTCGGTGAGGATGCAGAAGAAGGGGAACCTTCTTGCACTGTTGGTGGGAATGCAAACGGGTGCAGCCACTCCGGAAAACAGTATGGAGTTTATACAAAAAAGTTAAAAAGAGAACTCTCCTACAATCCAGCAATTGCACTGCTAGGTATTTGCCCAAAGAATACAAAAATAATAATTCAAAGGGATTACATGCACCGGGATGTTCATAGCAGCATTATCTACAATAGCCAAATTATGGAAACAGCTCAAGTGTCCATCAACCAACGAATGGGTAAAGAAGAATATTACTCAGCCGTGAAAAAGAATGAAACCTTGCCATTTGCAATGACACAGGTGGAGCTAGAGAGTATTATGCTAAGTGAAATAAGTCAGAGAAAGACAAAGGATTTACTTATATGTAGAGTTTAAGAAACAAAACAAACGAGCAAAGGGGAAAAAAGGAGAGAGAGGTAAACCAAGAAACAGACTCTTACCTATAGAGAAAAACCTGATGGTTACTGGAGGAGAGGTCAGTGGGGTAATGGGTTAAACAGGTGGTGGGGATTAAGGAGTGTACATGTTGTGATGAGCACCAGGTGTTATATGGAACAGGTGTTATATAGTGTTGGATCACTATATTGTACACCTGAAACTACTATTGCTTTGTATGCAAACCAATTGGAATTTAAGTAAAACCTTTTAAAATTAAAAAATAAAAGCATGTATACAAATAATACTTATTACATTATATAAGTTTTTACATAATCATATATTTACACAATAAAAATGTATGTACATGCTAGGCTGCTGTCAGAGCATTCTATTTATTAGACATGACATATTAAGTACAGGATGTCCGTGAACAGATTAAGCACATGTTGAAATCCGCAGTAGAATAGATGGGTACTGTGGTATATGTATTTAATGATTAATAACTGAATCCCACCACCAGAAAATGACGCTTTGAAACTCTCTCTCTCTCTCTGCCTTAAAAGCTGTCTAGATTGTTACTCTGAGTCAAAAACTTGGAGACAAAAGCCAGAAGATGCCACTGAACAATGAAGATGTGGGAGGGTGACTTCTGTAGTTTCAGAAGGTGCTGAATCCTATACCAGCATCCATCCATTTCTGGCAATGCAGGCTGTCCACATATGCTGGGGAAAACACAGCAGAATGGTTCTCATTGCATGCAGCAGCTTGCAAAGCACCAACTTTCAGTACTAAACCATTGAAATAATTGATCAATGGTATCAAATGCAAAAGGACAAGAGCCATCTTGCAGAAAGACAATGAAGATCACTCTACAAGCCTCATCAGACCCAGAGACCTGAAGTTCTATTTACTCTCTTGATTGCTCTTCTAGTCAGAAAATGTAGGTAAGATGGAAATTCCCCCAGAAAAGGGGCTTGTGTGTTAAGTGGCCTGTAAATGACGCACATCAGTTATCTGAGAGACCAGTGCTTTTCAAAGGAGGCAGTGTGCATGGTGGTTAAGAGCATAAAGCTATATCAATTTGGGCAGGTTATTTAATTACTTTGGGACCCGGGTTTCTCACCTGCAAAATGGGGATACTAGCATTACCAACATGATAGGGTCACAGTAAATGTAAATAAGTCAATAATTATTAGCTATTGTCATAAGTGCTGTTATTATGAATATTGTTACTGAATGAAGTACTAGCATGAAACGGAGCCTCCAATAAGTAGTGATGTAAAAATAAGAATCCGGATTTGTTTTTTATTATGTGGTCTGAGTGAGGCAGAACATGGATAATTTAAATCCTTGGCCTCATTTCATAAAACTATAGAATGTTAGAGCTTATAGGATCTGAAACTATTTAATTCAAATTTCTTGTTTTTAGAGACGAAGATGATGAAGGTAAGAGGAGTTAAATCCTTGCCCAGGTTCTCACAAGGATTCTGGGGTTTTGATGCTTTTCTTCTGGCTCAGAGTTCCCCCCATGAAATTTCTACTTGTTGACTATCCTTGATTCCGCAGTTCTTTCATCTGGAGGTGCAAATGGAAATAGTATGAAATCCAAATACATATACTTTCCTACTCCTAGTAGCCCTGGCAAAAGTTTGGTGGCTAAACTCATTGACTGAATAGGTTTTCATGACTAATGAAAAGATGTCTGAGGTTGAAATATACAAAGAGCAGTGGATTGAGAGAGAGGAGGCTCAAATCTTATTTCTGCCTTTGCCATTGACTTGGGTGAGTGTTCTCAGCCTCAATTTCTCTGTCAGATGAGAGAGTTGGGTTATGTGACCATTCCAAAACATTGGCACAATAATATATTGTATAAATATAATCTCTAATGAACAACAAAGTATTTATAATTATGAAGACAATTTGTCATCAGAATGTTCAAACACCTGGATGTAATTTTTAAAATTTGCTAATTATTTAAAAAACAAACAGAGAAAAAAACAACCTAATAAATGAACAGGCCATGGAAATCAGCTTGCTCATTTGTAGGACAGTTTATTGGGTTGGAATATTTTGCCTTTGGCAAATGAGAATCAGTTAATTCTAGGTATTTGCTTATTGACTTGCTAGAATAGAATGATCTATTTTTCTTCCATTTTTGTCAGTAATGACCAGTCAAAACTCTTGAAAGAAGGCCCAATTATTCCTGGAAAAGGAAAATATTCTGTGACCTTCCAGACTGTGATGTCATCAGCTCTCTAATTAATGTATGTGCTTTCATTCTAAGCTTTCGTTCTAGTTCCTTCTGAATTTAGGAACAATAGTAATTTCCTGTAACAATCTTGCCAGTCAAATATTTTCTCAAGGAAATAAAGAAATATCTCTAAAGTCAAAAATAACATACAACTCTATTTTAAGCTTTGGCTTCATGGAGTTGCCTCATCACAGTGAGATTCAAGACCCTCGAGCTAATGTATCCCTTATTTCCTGGAGGAAGGTGGCAAGACCCAATTCTCAGGAGCAGTCTGTCCAGGCCACTTCTACTTATGGTTACAGGTGTGGTTGTCAGGGTAAGATTTGATGTTCGGTGCTTGCCTCCTATTTCATTTGCTAAAGGAAAATGCCACAGGGTATACTTATTTCTTGGCTAGATGAGTGCATGGCATGAACCGACCTGGAACAATGGCCTGAATTCAACAAATATGTATTCAGCACTCATATGCCAGGCTGTAGGGGTTCCAAACACCCATGGCTACCAATATAGGGCTACCTCAGTTACCTTATTTTTTAAATTTTATTTATTTTGAGAGAGAGAGAGAGAGAGAGAGAGAGAGAGAGAGAGCAGAGAGACAGGGAGAGTGAGAGAATCCCAGCAGGCTCTGCAGGGCTCAAACTCATGAGCCACGAGATCATGACCTGAGCCAAAGTCGATGCTTAACCGACTGAGCCACTGAGGTTCCCCTACCTCAGTTACTTTAAGTGAATGATTGCATGCTACCAGCATGAGTTTCAAAGCTACATTGTTAATTTTCTTTCCTGTGATATAGAATTATTGATATCCCTCAAGCTAAAGACAGTGAAAAGTAAGCTCTTTTCAGCTCCAAGGTAATGTATTTTCCCCCTTCCAAAATCCAAGCCCTTCCAAGAGACAAATAATTCCAATGAAATTAATAACCATGATTCTTAACAAAGGGTATCTGTTATTAAAGCTAGCATGAGCTACCAGAGACCAGAGTTGATAATCTCACTAATTTTCCCTTTAGTAATATAATTTTATATGCAACAAAGACCTGAGAATGGTATGCTTGACCAGCATTTGGAGCTGAGAGTATGTTTCAGCTATTTCTCTGGTAGAGCATATTGTAAATTACCATGCGTGCCTTAACAAAGTCTGAACAAAGGTAATCTCGGGTTCCAAGAAAGGAAATAACCTGCCAGAGAACCAGAGATAGAATCTAGAGCCCTTAGCTACACTCAGCTTGATTTTTCAGGAGGTTTACCTACCCCTTCCCAATAAAAAAATATATTACTTCATTGGGTTTTCAGGATCAATAGCAAACATAATACAATTAAGAATCGTCTGATGGAATAGTTTCCTTTGCAGACTTATTTTCTATAATACTTGAGCATTGTATTAACTTTTGTGTTGTAGGAGAAAAATATTTAAGTATCAAAATGGTGATCTATTAGAGAAGGCATGACTGTCTTTGTGTCATTTTCTGACCCAGTCAGGCATATATAAAAAAAGCACTCCTACTTGAGTTATAAATGCTGTAGATTAAAGTTCAGGCATAGGCAATAGATGCCAGGTTTGGGAGTAAATGTTAGCTAAGTTGTAGAAGTGCAGACAACACTGACTCCATGTTTGACCCTCCATCTTGTTCATGCCCATGAAGTGACCTTACTTGGGGCTACGTGTTCCAGGTTCCTTGGAAGTTAACGTGTGCCTTAACCAGAATGTGGGAAGGCTTGTTCTGATCTTCCCTACAGTTGCACACAGAAGGCTCCACGTTAGATGACTAGTAGAGACCACTGGTGTACAGGTGTTGCCATTTTAGGTGCCTACCCTTTGACCTCACCACGATGCCCCTTGTTCAATAAAAGGTATGGATTAAGGTTTGGAGGGGGTGGAGAATAGCTGTCTAGTGCCCTGGTACTTCTGGCCTCCCAGTCCCACCTGTTAGCAAGTTAAGTTTCTACTTCTGACCCCAACAAATTTTACCTTAGAGAATAGATAAAGACCCTTTATTTAAGGTCAGAATCCCTAATGCAACTTCAAGAATTCAGTCAAATTGATAGCCTTTACTTTTATTTTTGGGTTAATCAATGGATAAAATAGAAGTCTTCATTGATTCATGAGATGGGTAGTTCATTTCAATGAATAAATAGTAAAAATGGTCATTTTAAATCATCCCCTTTATCCACCCATGCTCAAAAATATCAATAATACTTTTTCTGTTATCTGAAACACTATTGTAATGACAAGATAGTTATTGACAATTGATTTAAGGCTATTAGTTAACAGGTAAAAGCTATTTCAGAACCAATGAGACTTCCTAGGTATTTTTTTACCCTGAAGGAAATGTTCAGGGCCAAAGGAAGTAAACCACAAACAGTAAACAGTATTTCAATTCATAGAACTTAACCAACAAGAAATCTCAACAACCAAAAAGATTTTTTTCTTCAGCATTCTCCTTTACAGTGAAAAATGACAACAAAAGAAAAACATATTTATATGGGACTAAAAGCATTCAGAAATGCTGTTGGTTTTAGCTATCCTATTTGTTTATATACTATACAATATCTACATGAGATTATCAATCATGCTCCCTGCAAAGTACTTTCATTTATCTACATTTTGAATCTCAAAATAGCCTGTTGAGATAGGCTATTCTTGTCAACATTTTACAAATGAAGTAATGGAAATCTAGAGGGCCTTAAAATGTCACCAAGTAGTAAGTGGCGGATTTACTACTAACTCCAAGTCCCATATTCTTTCCATATTTATCATACTATACTTACTAAGACAAGATATACATACATATACGTGTAAACACACACACACACACACACACATACAGGTTGTTACATGTATATGTGATATATATGTGTATAAAACTTGAATTTTGAATAAAAACTTCCAGGTTATTTCTAAGATGGAATCCAGGAAACCAGCAAGACCCATTAATGGAATATTTTACTTCATGGTAAAACAGAATTCACGTGAAGCAAATGCCAGAGGTCACCAGCTCCTTCAGTGGGACATGTACTCTCTTTGCTAGCCTTATTATCTTGAGCATATTTGGGCTTCTAGGGGTGTCCTAGGCCACAAGTGGCTTTTCCTCCTTTCTTGGCAGAAGTTTTAAAGCAGAATCCCAAGTTCTTCCCAATTCCAAGTTCTCAGTTGTTGTTGTGAGGATGTTTTTAGCACTTTCCAAAACAGCATCGTGCAATAGGACTTTCTACAATGCTGGAAATGTGCCATATTTGCATGGTTCAATAAGGTAGTTATTAGCCACATATGGTTATTGAGCACTTGAAATATGGCTAGTGTGATTAAATGTTAATGTTAATTAATTAAAATTTAAATAGCTATATGTGGCCAGTGACACCATATTGAAGAGCAGTTCTAGACAGTTAAAGATTATGGTTCACAGGGCCCAGAGCACCTCAGGAACAGCATCCTTGCAGGATCACCCTGTGAGGGTACAATAGAAGTTATATATTTAATTATGAGTTGTGCCTTAATTCATTCTAGATGGGGTTTGAAGCAGAACGTTAATATTAGAATTAAGAAGGTATATAAGGATCTTTAAGTAAAGGATGACAAATGAAGGAAGAATATGTTGTGGTAAATATTGAGATAAAAGAACAGAACATTACCATTTGAAGTGAATTTGAATTTCTAAACTTTACACACTGGAAGAGGATAGAACAATTCAATTCAAGATAAAAATTTCCTCCTCCTTGCCAATGCAATAAAGTTGGGATTTTACTAGGGGCTGAAAGAGAAGCAAGAAGAAATACATAGAGCATCAAATCTGCTGCATGTTAGTTACAGTGGACTAGAACTCTAGGATGACCTCTAATGAAATTATCTACTTGACAGAATTGTGAAGATCCAATGAAATTATTTACAAAAAGGAACTAGGAAAGTGCCTCACATTTGACTGATATTAGCATTTATAATGATAATTTATTTCTGCCTAGATGTTTTAAAGGCCTATTCCAAGTACCTGTGAGAACACAGAAAGATGCTTAGAGGTATTTATTTTTGAAAGCTTATTTTGTTGAGAATAGACCACAGAAGAGGAAATATAGACAACACAAAGGCAATGCCTTTGTGTAGAGAAATGCCATGCCCCCATCTCCATTTGCAATTTGCTCCCATAGGGAGAACTGTTGTTGAGGAAGGTGGGTCAGGTATGTTGGGTCAGACTACAATGGAATAGTGAGACCAGAGGGAAAAAGAAAAGGAAGAAAATTTAAGATGAGCACTTGGATTTTAGGTATTTGTGGTATATTATTGCATATGGTTTACTGATGCTGATGTCCTTATCAAAGATAACCACAGAAGGAAGCAGGGAAGGGTATCTGAAGCACGATGAGGGTACTTGAAAGGCCACTGACCCTGGAATTGAGTTAACTGGGTTCCAATCCTAACTTTTCAATCATGTGACTTAGACTTATAATCATCTTTTGGTCCCCAAATTCTTCTTGTAAAACAATGATCTGAATGGTGCTCAAGGATCTTTAAGCCCTATTCCAGCCCTAAAGCTCAAGAGTATAGTTCTAATTATGAAAGCACATGTGGGCTCTAGTTCTCCAGATCCTGTGAAGCCCCACTGCTCTTTCGGAAGAGCCTGCTGTTTTAGTCCTTTAACTTGTTTCTGTAATTCTGAATCTCAACTTGTGTGAACAGTGATATCTCAATCAGCATGCACAAAAGCAGTTGGTATGGTGGGAGTTAGTGACAGTGGGTGGGTGAACAGATTAAAGAGGAAAGGGTTGGGAGAGAGAGTTGTGTGTGTGCAAAAGAAAGTAGACCTTCCTCTTTTGACATTCTTTTGCTACATTCTCCAATAAAGCTATCAAAAGCCAAATGCCAAAATGAGGGCATGAAAATAGCTTGGGGTTTGGAGTTAAGCAGACCTGAATTTGAATCCAAGCTCTGGATTCTAAATTCAGTTTTCTTATCTTTGTGATATTTGTAGTCAGCAGCTATTATGAAGCTTAAATGAGATAATGTTACCTAGTAGATAGCAGGTGCTCAGTAAATATTTTCTTAATTGACCCCCCCCCGAAATTGGCTTAATTCTTTCCCCATTTTACCCATAATGTAAAAGATTAGTCGAAGAAACAATCATGTAGGGCTGCTTAGAGGTCTATATCTAGAGGATGTAAACAATCTGTGGTGGGGAGAGAAGGGTGCTGAAGAGAGTAAAAGCCATAGCCAGGAATAGAAAACCCAGGCTTTTCGTTAATGAAACCTCTTCTTTTGGTAGCCTCACAATTCTCTGCTTCCTGAAAGCCACAGAAGTGTTTATCAGAATAACAACCCTAACTGCTTTTCCAACACTTTACCAGTAGGAAGATTAACCGCACAGGCCCAGGACATAGAAAGGGGAACCACACGTCTTATTTCCACCTGAAGTTAGCAAAACTGGATCCTGGAGTGACATCCGCTACTTGCTCCTCTACCTAGGAGTCGGAAAAACCTCTTTCCAAGAGGAGACCAGGGGAAGGCAGAGAATCGGGGAACGCAGAGCTCCTAAACCCCTTTCTCCAGGTCGCTTGTTCCACCTGACCGTCTTTACGTGGCTCTAACGCAGTTTCAGCTTGCGGGAACCGCCGGCGAGCAGTGAGCCGCCAGTTGCCCGCGGTATTTAGCTCCCGGCCTCGCAGAACTTTCAGCACCGCGGACAGCGCCCTTCCCTGCTATCAGCTCTGCGGCCCAGGCTCCTGCCTGGTGCTATCCTGCCTGGGATGTTCTTCAGGACCCCTTACCCCGGCGACAGGCGGGTTATCACTCTGTGGTGCTTGTCAACTCCGGCCAGTGACTGGCCCCGCCACTTCGACGAGAATCCCACCTGCTCCTCCCACCCCACCCCACCCCAAGTTTTTCCTCTGAATTTGAATTCAGTTCAAGACTCTCGGTTCAGGACTCAGTGAATGGAGCCTCGCACAGGTAGTGGGGTGAGGAGTACCAGGAGCAGACGAGATCCCTGCTGTTCTAGTTTTCCTTCCATCTTTCCCTGCCTTCCCTTTGCTTCTGGTCACTTGGCGATTTCTACCTTACTTTTCGATCACGATATAAAATAAACGTTGTGTGTGTATGTGTGTGGGGGGGTGGGGGAGGGGGAAGATGACTCTGGATGGAGGAGGGGGTTTGGGGCTGTACCCGCGAGGCCACACTGCCTTACTCTGGCCCTCTTGATTTGTAGGAAACAGACGTGTTTGGGATGAGGGAAGAGAGAAAGCTCAGATGGGGTGAATAAGTGCGGGCGAGAATCCTCTCCCCCGGGGCTGCGCGCTCTGGCAAGAGAGCTTCCTTGGACACTTTTCCCATCACGTCCTTCTCGCTGCCCCGTCGCGTATCACCGCTCTCTGAGGACAGGAGCGCACCGGCCCTGTGTGGGTATCGGGCTCAGCTGGAGCCCCTTTGAAGAGTTTGCTCTCAGGTAAAAGGGCAGACGTTGTCCCCGCCCTCCCCTCGGGCTACAGCCGGAAAAGCCTCTCTTCCTTTCCGTGGGCTCAGTCCGAGGCCGAGAACCTAGCTGCGGGAGCCGGGTGTGTGACAAGGCAGGGAGGAAAGGACAGGCCCGGCATCTGTGGAGACCCAGGCGGCCCGGACACTGCTTGCGGCTCCCTCTTCTGCCTCTCACTCTGGCCGCGCCGGAGCTGCGTTTGCCCCAGCCCAGCCTGGCAGCTCCCGTGAGTCGGAGCCCGGCGTCCCCCGACCCTAGACCCTGTCCAGGCCCCATCCCGGGCCAGATACGGAAAGACCCCAACCCAGCTCCTTCCTTCTTCCAAGGGACCCCTTCCCGGCGGGCGCCCTCAGCCTCCGCGCCATGTTCCTGTTTCCCCTCCTCCTGTGGCTCCGGCTCCCTGGTTCATTCAACAAGAGGCGACCATCCTACTCGCGGGGGTCCAGTTGGGGTGCAGGGGGTGCGGAGGGGAACAGACTGCGGCGAAGGGGGACGTTCACTCACCGGAGAGCTGGAGGCGATGAACTAGCTGCAGGGACTGGTGGCTAGCCGTCTGCACTTACAGCGCCAGATTCTGTCTCTCCCACTATGATGCGGAGCGGTTGGAGGCAAAGGAAGGCAGGAGGCAGCCGCTGCTGCTGAACAGCTCCTCAATTATTCAGTTCGCCCCCCTCCTCACCTCCCTCCGGGCGGCCTGTCAGTCCTCCCTCCAGCTCGTCTGTCTCCGCCTTTCTGGAGTCACGTGGGCGGCCCAACCCCTTACATTATTGAGCCGAGGCCTCTCACCAGACGCCCCCGCCTCCCAGCGCGCACACACACACACACACACACACACACACACAAACACACTCACTCA
Organism: Panthera onca; assembly: GCF_046562875.1. NCBI lineage: Eukaryota > Metazoa > Chordata > Mammalia > Carnivora > Felidae > Panthera > Panthera onca. The sequence continues at coordinate 95,529,609 of NC_138347.1, read as the reverse complement.
GCTATATGCCACTCTCAACTCCTCTCTGGCTTGCTGAGCCTCCGGGTGCTGCTTCCAGTATCTCAGGCTGTCCCGAGGCTTACTGGGCCTGATAAGGGCGCAGTTCTCTGCCCCTGGGAAAGCAGGACTAAGCAGATGTCTGCGGTGTCGGTGGGTTGAGAAGGCATCCGCCAGCAGCTCCACCTTTGCTGGACTTGGCACTGAACAAAGCTGGCTCTCCAGACCTGCTTCCTACCCTCTGAAAGCTTCCCTCCTCCTTTGCTGAACCCTTGCTGCTCGTAAATTTCTTCCACTTCCCTCAGCATTGCTGGAAAGAAAGGATGGGAGAGATTGATTTCCTCTGTCTTCTTAAAAAAAGGCAGACCCTCCTTCTCCAAAGCTCAAGTAGGTCAAATTTATCTTTGGGTTCTCAACATCTTATGAATGGAAAGACTGTGGGTTTGAGTTTTGAAGACCCACCAAGAATTCTAGTCTGTGTGACCTTGGAGTATTTCATCTTCCTAACCTTTCTTCTCTCATCTATGAAATGACCACCTGACAGGACAGTTATGAAAATTGTAAATGATAATGTTCTTGAAATTGCCTAGCCCAGTGCTGGATACGTATTTGTAACTCAATAAATAAACATGCTTTCCCTGTCTCTATTAAAATAAATTTCAGAAAACAAGAAGATTGTAATTTGTGCCAGCAGGACAGAATTATCTTTTGTAAGACCGGGAGGGGCATCTGTGAGGTCAAGCTAGAGAGATAACCAGTCTGAATGGGGACAGGAGAGACAGAAGGCTTATATTTTTCATTGGTTCCATTACAGTAAGTATCCCATAACTCCGTTATGCCTCAAAAGGATGAGGACTAGATGGTACCAACCCAGGCATATTTGGTCTCGTCAGAGAATGAATTATTTAACATTCATTGAGTAGACTGAAAGTACCTCCATGAATGCTTGCATCTTTGGTCCAAGCCCTCAAAATATGTGGGAGCTAATGAAATATAACTCCTACCCTTGGAAACAAATTCACTGAGCTTTTGTTTGAGAAGAATGCTGGCTGACTGACACACCCTTTGTCAGATAAAGCAGTTCAAGTTTACCTTTAGGTTGTGGATTATGGCTCAGAGACCCTGGGTTCACCCAAGGAAATGACTGATTGGTGCCAGGACAGTCTCAGTAAGTACACCTAGATCAAGCTCATTATTTCTTGGATCACCAGCATCCAGGTCTGATGTCTTGAGACATCCCCCTAGTTTAAGCTTATGAGAGTACTTCAGGGTATGTCACACCTCCTGGGATACTCAAGAAGCTGTGAAACATTGCAGGAGAGGCACTGAGTTAAAGACTCAGAAGTTTGGAGTCAGCACAGGTTCTGCCCGTTACTTATTGTATGATCTTTGGCAAATCATTCAAGCTTTCAAAGTCTCATCTTTAAAATGGGAATAGAATGTTTATCTGCCTTCTTCATAGTTATAATGTTAAAATGGGATAATGTACGAGAAGACATGCTGCACAAGGTAAAGAGTAAACAAATGCAAGCTGTTAATATTATGCCCTAAATAAAACCCTGTATTTGTTCTAGATATATCATGGGCATGAAGGGATGAGAAGACAGGATTTGTCATTAAATGGGCAGCCACTAAAATGTCAATGTATTTCTGTAAGTCTGTGTGTGTGCATGTAATTCAAGGGGTGTGGTGTTTTGAGCATTGTGTTTTTTCATTTTCACTTCTGTGATGGATTGCTGGATTAAATCTCATCCATTTTTACCCCTTGTCTTTCATTTTTAGGACAACACCAGCCACAATCACAGGGGTTAGGAGTATTTAATATCTGAGATAAGTTTGTGCCTGTATTTCAGGACAGCAGAATTTAGATTTTTCTGCCTTTGCTAGGTAAAATTGATTTGGGTTAGAAATTCAAAATGGGTTTTATTTCAAAATTAAAAAATTCAGCATCCAGGAGCAATTTCTGGATGTTCATCAGCAGCTTGAATGGTGAAATGAATCTCTAGTCCATTGCCAATAAATCCAATGAAACGTTCACACAAACCAGAAACTCCCAAGTAGGCTTTCCTACCCTTAAGCAGACTCCAGTCTAGTTTTCTGGTTTATTTCCTTTTAATATCCCTCAGAAACTATCAATCTAGATCTCTTTATATTTAGAGAGATCAAAAGACCAGAAGATGCCAACTCATGCTCCTAAATGTATCATTTAAAAATATTGTCCAGGCTAAATAAGATGCTGCCTCTGACTCCTACCCACCTTTGTGTTGTGATGACAAAAACATGAGAAATGGAAGGATGAGAATGAAATAATTTGCCTCAAAAATGGTGCCTTTGTAAACAGTTCCTTAGATGAGTATACATTTTAGAAAATTATGGACAGTTTCATCAGAAGTTGCTCTAGGACTCTGAATAATTTTTTTTTGAATCAGTTTTCAAAGCCCAAGTCAATTTTACCCAGCTAAGGGCAGAAAAGGGAGCTTCGGGGACAGATCTTGGATTGATTGCAATAGAAAGTTACACCTTAACAGTGATTTCCTGATAAGGTTTCCCTTGGGTCCTACTCCTTTACTTATAAGCTCTTATCTTTTGCCTGTTGACTGTTGCCTTTATAAGCTAGTGCAGATGCTTTTCAGCTGTTAGCAGAGCATTAATGAGCCAACAAATAGAAAGGCAGTAGATAAAAATGTAGTGGAGCACTTAGAGCCACACATAGCAGGGAAAATTGATACATATCTCACTCAGTTTCAGGGTTAAGCAATAATACTACAGGGTGACTGCTAATTAGACCTTGAAAGTAAACATTCTAGTTTCTTTTTGTTCCAAGTGGAATATGGGAGGGTTGATTCATTTATTCGACATGTTCCAGATATTTGAGATACGGCCACAAACAATTCAGAGATGATTCTTGCTCTCGTTTAGCTTACAGTCTAGTGGAGGGAGTTAGATTCTAAAGAAGGAAAGAAGTGGCGAGAAGTATCATGATGAAAACAAAATGGACTGTTATAATAAGAAATAAAGAGGCACCACTGTATTGAGTGGTGGAGAACTGATAAAGACAAATGCAGGGCCCAGACACAAAACTGATTACTCTGCAAGAAAGGTGCAGTGCCCGTTTTACATAGGGCTCTTTGACAAAATTCTGTGTCATTAGCAGGGTAGTCATTAAAATCCTTCCTGATAGACCTGCTTTGGTAGATTATGGTTAACCCATAAGGGAATTGGTCAGATGCCTTATGAACAATTACCTGGTTTTTGTCTCATGATTTATAATGATGAGTACCTAATGTTTCCTTCTAGGAGAATTCCAAGCTCATCAACGCTATTGACATTTTCCTCAGAGCATATTTAGAAGCTGAGAAACCAAAAACACTGCAACAGCATGGCTAGAGCCTGGTCCAAAACCCTCCAAAGGGGGAGGTGCTTCTGGGTAGCAGGAGGAGAAGACGAGATCCTCGTGTACCTTGGCACACAATAAAAGTATATTGAATGAAGAGCCTGCTGCTAGGATTCTACCAATTGGACTGGGAGTTTATAAGTCAATTATCTATGAGTAATTATACTCTGGATATCCAAATTCTAAGAGGAAGAAAGGGGATTTCATCCTAAACATGTTCATTTCACTCTTCTGAAATTTACAATGACATATATCACTTTTCCCACCCCCACCCCATATAGAGAGAATAAAGTCCCTTAATGATGAAGCTGTGGAGAGAAGTCAGGAGTGTCAAACTAATGGCATTCCCTGACATGGGATTAGGAAACATTAAAGCAAACACTTCTTGGGCACCTGGGTGGTTCTGTCAGTTAAGCACCCAACTCTTGATTTTGGCTCAGGTCATGATCTCATGGTTTGTGAGGTGGAGACCTGCCTCCAGCCCGGTGCTAACAACTGGAGCCTGCCTGGGATTCTCTCTTTCTCTCAAAATAAATAAATTTTTTAAAAAGGCAAACATTTCTTCCCATTTATTATATTTTATTTATTTAAATACATTCACTTTCCTACTTAATTTACTTTGAATAGGTTTCTTTCACTGCTTTAAACAGAAAATTGGCATCAGTTGCCATTAATACAAGATAACCATGTAAGTAAACACAATGAAAATAAAACAATGCTTTGATAGTCAAGCTAAATACTATTGCCTGCCTAGGCACCTGAGGCTTGTTTTCTCCTTATGAAAAAAAAGAAAATTAGCAACTGTAGAGAAGTATTTAAGATATATTGGCATCAAACTGAGACTTTCTCCATGAAGTAATCAGAAAGATTGAAAGAAAGGAATAAAACTAACCTCTCACTCTGTGATTATATGCCATTTAGTGTTGAGTCCTAGTACCATCTAAATCAGTATTTCTCCTAACTTTAATGTGCATGGGACTCATCTGGTGATTTTGTCAAAAATGCAGAATTGGATTCGGTAGGACTGGGGTGGGACCCAAGGACTTGCATTTCTAATACGGTCTCAGTAATGCTGGTGTTGTTGGTTCTTGGACCACTTTTGGAATAGCAAGGATCCAAAGTACCAATAATGTTATGTGTCTCACACTCGGGGATATGCTAACTCTTACTTTATAGATAAGAAAAGTGAGGACTTGAGGTTGTGAATAACCTAAGGTCCTACAGTTGGTAGATGAGCCAGGGCTAAAATTTCATTAGCTTCCTGTCTTTCAGTCTAGTGTTCTTTCCCAAAAGATCTGTAAAGTCACTGACTTGTCACTAGGGACACAAAATACCTTTTTCAACGGGCTATGCCATGAAAGCCAACGTTTGCATTGCTATATTCTCTAGGTTATGCTATGGTAACAAACATGCCCAAACTTACAGTAGCTTAAAGTTAGTTTACTTGTTGTTGACATTGTGTTTCCACTGTGGGTCACTATGGGCTCTGCTCCGTGTAGTCACTGTATGTCATTTTATGTTGTCCCATCCTCACATGGTAGTTCAGAGTTTGCTTTGGCAGGCAGGACCAATGCTGGAGGACCTTGCACAGCAGCTAAATGCTCAGGCTTAGAAGTGATGCATATCACTATTGCCCACAACCCATTGGCCAGAACATATCCCCACTCAGCTGCAATTACAAGGGTGGAGAAGGATAATATTTCCACCTGCCTAGAATGAGAATAGAATCAGATACAATGAATATTAAAAGTCTCTAACAAATAATATAGTTTTTCTATCACTGATGATCCATGAGTCTGTCATGGCAATCTTTTCCCTCTTCTCATGAATTTTCCAGGGCAACAGGGCCACCATGAGTCCATTTCTCTCCTGGGTCCTTCTGTATCATACGGAAAAAAAAGAAAGTTTAATTGCAGAGAGAACATAGGATTCCTGGAAACTTTGGTGACAGCAGGGACATCAAAAGAAAGAGGCCAGTCAGGAAAAGAGGCCACGGTGACTACGAGAGGGGGAGGGGTAGAGGAAAAGAGACAGGAAAGGAAAAGAAATGATCATTTCTTTAGAACTTAGGATATTTTAGACGCTTTATTAGGATCTTTACAAATTTTGTCTGCATAACATTCCTGTCAGGTTGTTATTAGCCCGCTTTACACTCAAGGACACAGAGGCTCAGGAGGCTTCTATAACTTTTCAAGGTCAACACAGAGAGTAAATCGGGATCGATGTCAGACCGTAAACCCAGAATCTCTACTAGGGAGTCTAACAAAGTCGCTCTTACAGAGCGAGGCAGGATGGGACCTGGAGAAAAGATTACTTGTTCATAGTGACATCGGAATTCCTGAGACTTGGCTCTGCTGTAGTAGACGTGTACAGACAAATAGCTGAAACGTCCTGATTCCACAGTGGCTATTACATGGGATTATACAGTCCTCCTGGGAGGCCAAGCTTCTTCTGAAGCCACTGAGGGGAAGATATAACAGCTAAGGTCATCGTGGGTATTGGGGAGTTTTTCTCTGAAGCCTGAGAATGATGAGGGCTAGAACTCTCCCATGCGCTGCTGAAGTCTTCGTGGGAAGGAGCAGGAGCACTGAATTCAGACAGACCAAGGTTTGTATCCAAACTCAACTACTTGTTAGTGATGGGGCATCTGGCATGCGGTGAATCATTCAAGTTCTCTGAGGCTTAGTATTCCTATCTGTGAAAGAGGATAATAATGCCTAACTGCAGAGTTCTGGTGAAGATTGAAAATAACATACATAAAGTGCTCAGTATATATAGTTGCTCAACATCAATGCCTGTTGTTAATGTTATCAGTAGTAAGAAGATGGATGTGAAAGAAACTGAAGAGGATCAGCCTCCATCTACTTGAGTAGGTTTACCTCTGGCAGTTTCCTGTTCTTAGCCTTCGTTTGTTCTTTGGAAAAATGAAGGAATGGGAGCAGATTGCTTCTAAGAGCTCTTTCATAGACTGAAGTCAACGAACCAGGAGTCATGGTGTTCTCCTGGGGAAATCCAGGCAATACTCGAGGTGAGCCCCAGACAGCAGCAAACTGCTGCAATTTTATTGCTGTTCCACCAACCAATGACCCATTACAACAATAGGCAACGTAAGGATGATTGTGGGTCAAGGGATGGTCTTTTTGGCCACTTTTGCATGTCAGAAAGGTCACATGGTTAACAAAGGTAGTAGCCACAGCAGCAGATTTGAATACAAAACAATCAAGAAGCACCAGAGAAATACTAACAGGATTGTAAGCTTGCTCCTGTCTCTGCAACCCATACTATTGCCACCAAGTGAAGGGTGGATTTTATTAATAGTGGGTCAAATATCTCCACAGAGCATTCCCTTCATGAGAGACAGGCAAATCACTACACTCTGAGTAAACATCCATCGTGTAAAACAGTGATTATTTTATTGTCAGCCTTTTAAAGATATGTATTCACCTGCTGTGTATAAGCTTTCTCCTGTTTAATTCAATGACTTTTAGAAAATGAGAATATTTTATTCCATTTACTCTTTCCTTAAAGCCCTTAAGAAGACCAAAGACTCTGCAAAGCATTCCAGCACATTAGATGAAAGCTACGAGATAATTTAGAAAAGGCAATGAAGTTCCAGTCTTTATCTCCACCAGGTCCTAGTGGGAGAAGGCCTAAGTCAACAATCACTAAGTTGACCAATGCCAACGAAGGCAACCAACAGATTCCTGTGTTCAGAATCTCCAGGGAGGGAGAATTTACAGCCTGACTGCCCCATTCACTCTCCTTCCACAAAATGTTATAGTCTTTAGTTATCCTTGCATTAAGGTTTTCTATGTCCATTGTATTAGGTACCAGAAGTGCCTGTATGATGTTTCAAGGCAAGAGTCAGTATGTCCAAGTACTTGGAGGGCTCAATCACCCCACTAACTGTAGCCATCTGTCTTCAGATTGGCTGATCACTCGAGGCACTGGCCCTTCATTCTGTGTTCAGATTGGTTTGGAACACCTTCTCCATGTGGCTTGGGGCAACTACTAATGAACTCTCCAATCCTGAAACATGATTTGGCCTCTTGGACTAATTCTTGAGTGACACCAGTTCACTGCTTTCTAGGTTCTGACCCCATAGGCCTCCCTTTTAATTATCTAGCTAAAGCCCCGTATTGTTGCATACACTGAAGTGTTTCTTGTTTTGATCTATGTTTATATATACATGATCAAATAGGAGGCATGCCTAAATAAGGATTGTTCCTTTTATCCCTACTCAGCCCTAATCATTACAAAGGTTTGCTTCATCCATGAGGTTTGTTTCCAGTCTTGATAATCTTCCTGTTCTCTGGAATCTCCACCTTCTGGTATGAAGATATGGTGATGAAGATGATGATGACAGTGCAGTAAGAGTGTTGATGTCTTTCCTCCCGCTCCCCAGCGCCTCAAGCCCCCTACTCTGGCTGAACCAGCTGCTGCTCTTCTCACTATGTTTAGTCTTGGAAACATTTGTACCAATTAATGTGTCATCATAAGTACTTTAAGCTATAGTGGGAAACGAGGCAAAATTAATCCCATCTCACAATAGCTTAAAGACTGGAATTGTTTTGTCCAGAACAGATGCTGACAATGGCTGATTTAACAAGCAAGTGCCCAACTCCTTTGAATTCTGTAAGTAGCTTTAACATCCCTAATTCTTTGCTCTGATCTCTGCATAAAACTCGGGCCAATCTCGTACATGCCAGTGCTTTTGGCTGGTTTGGAATCCTCATCAAACGAGAGAGAAAGGGTATAAGACCTCTGGATTTGAGAGGGACATGTGTCTAGTTAAGGGAATAGCACTAAGTATTTTGAGAATTAGGTCTTTCCCATGTCGGGTAAAGTGCATTACAAGATAAAGAAACCCCAAATTGTACACATTGTGTTTATGTTGGGGTGGGTGGGGGATACTCTTCAGTGATGTGAGATGTGGAAATAATTGCTATGCCCTGAGGCTTTCCTTAATGAGACTTAGGCCGGTTTAGGACAGTTGTTGGAGGAGACGTTTATTTGAACAAAACGGGAAGATACGAGTAAGAAAACCATCTTTTTGGGTGATTTCAGCCTGATCAAGAAGACTAGAAGACTTAAGGATAAAAGTTATAATGGCTAACACATATCGGGTGCTGACTAGGTGGGGTTTGAGCAAGACACGGATGTCATTTGGGACCAGTGTGGGCTTTTGTGATGAAAGAAAAAGAGGAAGAACAGAATGCCTAAAATTGAGTTGTTTAGTAGAACTGAGAATTTCTTTTGGAGATAGACCCTAGGATGGCATGTGTGAATGAAGGGTAGGTAGAGGGGAGGGGCTAGCAGTTGGGCCAGCATTGCTGTGGTCTGAAATAGGGTGAGGAGTAAGGAAAACGTGGCTGTGACTTGGCCTCTGCAGTCTTCCCTGTGAATGATTTTCCTTTAAACTTTTTTTTTAAAGTTTGTTTATTTAGCATGTGCACGTGTGAGTGGGGGAAGGACAGAGAGAGAGAGGGAAAGAGAGAATCCCAAGCAGGTGCTGCACTGTCAGCGCAGAGCCTGACACGGGGCTGGATCTCATGAGCCTCGAGATCATGACCTGAGGTGAAATCAAGAGTTTGACACTTAACTGACTGAGCCACTCCAGCACCCCCCTTGTGAATGATTTTCTAAATGGAACGCTCATGTAACTAAAAGTTTAGAGGTGTAGGACACAGCTGGGTTCAGGTGCTGAAAGACCGTCACGAGGTGTTTGTCATGATCCTTAAGTTCTTGTTACTGAGTTAGCTTCTTCCTCAGCCAAGCTCTCCTCAAAGGTGGCAAATGGCCACCACTGGCCCCAGGCTCACTTAAAAAAACAGGTTAACAACCCCAGTGGAAGGAGAATATCTCTTTTGCAATATTCCAGCATAAGTCCAAGGCTGATTCTCATTGGACTGACTGATGTCATTTGCCCATTCCATAATTAATCATTAAGTTCAGGGAAATAGAATGTGTTAATTGACTGGTCTATGCCTGGGGCCCACTATAGTTCTGGGAGAAGAGGTTAGAACCATATAAACCACATGGGCTTGGGGTGAGGATAAGACACTACTATCAGGAGAAAGAAATATATTATAACTGGATGAAAACAATGGTTCCCAAACTTTACTACCTATAGAATCCTTTTTCCTTAAGATTACTATCCAGTAGAACACATCTGGGTAAATGCAGTCTGAAGTGATCTGATCCCTAAAAAATGTCTCACAATAATTATGGTCTTATGCCTAAAAAATCTTATCTGACCTCACTGAAGTTGTTTGTATATACAGGTGACGAATGCATCACCTGGTTTTTATACCCCTAGGAACTGCCTTATTGACAATGATAATAGTGATTAAATATCTTCTTAAAAGTACCATTCTGCATTTGTTCAGTACTATATACTTTATCAAGTTTTTCCCCCACATACCATTTCATTAGCTCTTGGATGCTATTCAATGTAGTTAATTACTCAATGACCACAGCTATCGGACATCAGTCATCTTGTCATTAGTTGTCAAAATATCATACCCAATTTCCAACTCCCTTTAGCTCTACCTGTCACCTTGTTGGACTCAAAAACTCTTAATGAAGATGTTAAGTATGCTAATTAACTTTGCCTTAGTGAAAGTATCTTTTATTTTAGTGCCATAAGAAATTAGCAGATGGAAGGGCCGCTTGAAGGGAGAAGACTGGCAAATTGCACCCAGCTGTCACTTTGAAAAGTGACAGAAGAGAATGGTCCCGGCCACAAGTTATTTATGTTTAAGAGTAGTGGCATTGAGATGGCTTAGTTGGAGTTGCCACTGGGCACTAGGCAATTCATTTGTTATTATTTTTTTTTTTTTGAGAGAGAGAGAGAGAGAGAGAGAGAGCAAGTAAGTGTGAGTAGGAGAGAGGGGCAAAGAGGGGGGAGAGAGAATCTTAAGCAGGCTCCACACTCAGTGCAGAGTTCAACGTGGGGCTCAATCCCACAACCCTGGGATCAGGACCTGAGCTGAAATCAAGAGTTGACCGCTTAAATGACTAAGCCACTCAGATGCCCCTAGACTATTCATTTTTACCTAAGAATATATAAATGTATGTATGCATGGATCAGTGAGGATGTATTTGGTTGCAAGTAAAGGAAAGTGCAACTCAAACTGACTAAAAATAAAGGAATTTATTGGCTCATATAATCCTGTGTCTGCCTTAGATTCTTCTTAGGACAAGAATGGATGGATACGTGATAGATAGATAGATAGATAATATATAGGGTAGAATTCAGCATTTGTTTGATTCAGTAGCTTAATACAGTCATCAAAAAGAGTTCTTAGCATGGCATCGAAATGGCTGCAATGTGTCCAGGCTTTACATCTGTACTGTTTACCATCCAGAAGGAGAGAGCATGTCTTTCTTTCCCATGAGACCCTAGCAAACATCCTCTCCAGTCTCATTGGCTTGGATTAGGTCATATACCCCTTTCTTATCAAAAGTTCTAACCAGATATTTGAATTTTGCCAAATGATATTCTGTCTCTGAAGGCAGATGTGGGGTTAATTTACCCTGAATCTTATGTGAGCTGAGTAAACTGGGTTGTTACCAAAGAATGGGAGTCAGATATGTGGGATGCAACTTCACACAAAGCCCATTAGAGTAGGATTACATTATTGTATACTCTCTCCCCACCTCTCTATCTCTCTTTCCTTTGAGATATTATCTATTTATCCTCATTCTACAAAAGACTTCAGGAAGACATGGGCCATCTATAGGAGGAGGTTGAGGATAACAGAGAGAGTACTGGACTTGGAGCTCGGTGATGCCATATCCCATCTCTGTGACCTTGGCCAAGTCCCCTATCTTCAACCTGAAATTCAGTCTCTCTCACTGGATAAATGAGAATAATGTTTACCCTACCTAGCTCACAAGGTTGTTGTGATCAAAGAAAAGATCATGAATTTAGTAACATTTTCTAGTTTACAATGCAAATGTAAGTTATTACTTTTTTTAATGTCTGTCATCATTTAATGAGGAATAGAGATTTCAGAGCAATCACTCAGAGCAGCAGATTTACTTTGGAAAATGTTCTATCCTAAACCTCCAGTTGCCACAAAAAGCAGCAGCAGTGGATTTTAGGTATATGGTGCTGAGTACAGGAAACAATGACTTTGGAATAGCTGGAGAAAGACCAGATGGATGCTTCTATGATCAAATGAGTTATTTTTAGAAACATGTTCAGTATCCTAGGACAGTGTCATGTGGGGAGAAATTATGCTCTGCAGTATAAAGTACTATACTTGTTATTTCCCTTCGAATATCCAGAAGTAAACAACATGGGTTTCAGGACAGACAGACACCTATTTATTATATAACTGTAAGCAATCATTAACCTCTTTGATCCTCAGATTTCTTATATGACAAAGGAGATAATAACATTGACCTCATAAGATTTGAGAGATGGTTATGTAAGTTGGTGACTATACAATGCCAAACGATGCCTGGCACATAGTAGCTGCTTACTAAGTGGTAACTCCTCTGGCTGTCTGTAGTAATTGGTAAATTTACAAGTGGGTAATAATAGGAGGACCTTATCTCTGAAGCTTTCTTCTCTAAGCCTCAGAAGTCCATAAACATTTTGAATAGGATTCTTGATATTCTTAATCTTAAAAAAATGATCTGGAGATGACATTAAGATACTTAAAAACAGGGATTTCTGAACTTCTTAAAGTGTCTTAGCTTGCTTGGCTCAATGTTTTCAAGTTGATTTGTCTTACTAGAGCGATTTGGATAAAAAATACAAAGAGATAGCCATCTGTTAATCATCAATATGACAATTTATATATCTAGTTCTTACCTTGTGAAAAGTTGTTGAGGTTTCTTTTTAGAAAATAACTATCCATCATTGTCAAAATTCAAGAAAATTTAATGGGTCTTAAAAATTTGGAAAATCAATTTTTGTCTTTATATATGGGCAATTTCTGCTGGCCAATATATCTATAAATTAACAGTTCAGTGTTGATTAATATTTGTATTGACTCTCAAGACATGGTTAGTACCTCTAAATCATCAAACATAGGCAGAGTAACATTCAAAACAGCTTTAGGATTCAGACTAAGAAGGTGTAGGTTCTAAACACTAAGTATCTTCACAACTTTGGGGAAATCACTTAACCTACCTCGCTTCAACTTTGTTATCTGTAGAGTAAGGGAGGTGTACTAGATGATTGCTGAGATGTCTTTAGCTCATAACATTTTATGTTTCTATTCTAATATGTAATATGTACTGTGTGTTTTTAATAAAGAAGCAAATTAGGCTACAGTTGGAAAACTAGGAGTAGCTTGCAGCAAATTTATTAACTACCCCAAAGTTACTATTTTTAATCGTAAGTAAGATATTGTAAAACCAATCACTGTTTAAAACTTGAGTAAAGAATGGGGCACCTGGCTGTTTCAGTTGATAGATCATGCAATGACTTGATCTCAGTGTTATGAATTCAAGCCCCATGTTGGGTATAGAGCTTATATTAAAAAATGAATGAAGTATAGAGGTGCCTAGGTGGATCAGTCAATTGAGCATCCGACACTTGATCTTGGCTCAGGTCATGATCTCATGGTCCATGCTGATAGCATGAAGCCTGCTTGGGATTCTCTCTCTCTCTCTCTCTGCCCCTCTCCTGATCATGCCCTCTCTCTCAAAATAAATAAATAAACTTAAAAAAATTATATAAAAATTAAAAAAAAAACTTGAGTAAGGATAGATCTCAGGGAGCCAACTCCAAGTAATCCATTATTATTTCTGAGATTGAAGTACATTATTGTACATACACTGTATGACTATGGCAAACTAAATTGATAATTGAAATGTAAACAGGCCAGTTTTGAGCTAATTTGTTAATAATCTTCCACTATTAATACATATTTCATCAAATGCTTTTTTCAATCTTGATGTAAGTGAGTAACTTCAGTTATAGACACTGTTATCTATTTATTTTATATGCTGTCGCAACAAATGTCCCACAACTGGCTAACATTCATTAATAATCTTCTAATTAGTATTTGTGCATTTGTTGACAATCTGCTTACATCCTCTAATGGCCTGCTCCTTATTTAACTATTAATCATAAAAATACTTAGCACAACAAAAAAATATTTAAAATGTCCAATTATGATAAGTACTGGGATCAGCAAACATTGTTGGATGTGTAAACAGCCGTCAGTAAAGACAGCTTGTGTACAATTCTAAAAAGCCAGGGTTGATAGACGTTAACCTGTTGGTGGACTTTGGTCATGGCATGTTCACTCAAGCTACAATAGTATTTGTGATGGAAACTCCCCCAGGAGCAAATGTAGAAGCATCAATTTCAGCTGATTAGATCGCTGCCTTAAATATGCACCAGCAAGTAACAATTTAAGGAGACAACTGACATGCTACAGGAGCTGGAGATCAGACACAATGGGGAACGTATTCAGACTTAAGCAATGGGAAGTCAAGTGATGTTCCATGTCTGTCAAGCAGCAGAGCTGACATGACTGCTGAGGTAAGGAAGACATGCTATGACCCCTACTATGACATGAGGCTTTGTTGGAGAAGGAAAATGTGGTTTTCTGGGAAAGCAGAAAAGAAGGAAACTTTAATTATGCTTACTCTGGTGAATAGCTAACTATGGACATATCCTTAGGGTTAGTCTAAATTCAAGAAAGCACTTATTATTACTCACATAAACTTTTGTATGTTATTTTCAAAGTGCCATTAGGCCCTACCATGTTAATACCATGGCTCTCGTTACAGTAAGAAAAAGAGTCTTTCAAGGTAGTGCAGGCAAACAAGAAGGGGCCCGTGTTAAACCACGTGTATCTGACAACGTGACAATAACAACCCAAACTCAAATCAACATAAAGAATAAGAAATTTACCAATGATTCAGAGGTAGGTATAATCTATGCCAACTTAATCCATTTATTCCATCTTTGTCTTTCTGCTGTTTTCTTGATTCTTCTCTCGCCTCTGCGTGGTAGCTTCATGCTGGTACTGAGGCATTGCTCTAGAATTAAACCTCATATCTACCAATGAAAGAATATAATGATAGATAAAGTATTGCTTCTGGGGACTTTTTTCTAGAAGATCAAGGTAACCTTTTCAGAAGCCATGAGAAACCTTTTTTTTTTTTTTTTTTTAAATCTAGTTGATCTAATTGACATCCTGTGACTAGTCTGGAGCCAATTATAGCAAGGAAGATGGGATGGCCTTAAATGAATCAAGCCCACCTCTCTGAGGCTAGATGTGTGGACAGCTTCTGTGAATACAAGGGCACCGTGTGTGGGAGGAGAGGATATCTGAGTCAAATCAGGGTTCTATTAGGTGAGCAGAAGAAAGAGAAGAATGGATGCCCAGACACTAGTCTAGGATCTGTCTTTACTAGCTGTATGAGATTGGGCAAACCAACTAGACACTCTGAGCTTTATTTTCCTTATCTGAATAACAGGGGCTACTCACCTACATGGTACCCATTTTCTCTTTCCTTAGTAATAATAATGTCTTTCTGTTCTGATTGGAAAATTGCCAGCTAAAGTCTATTCTTTTTAGTCTACTCTGTCTCTGAGGCTCCTGGGAAATGATGCATGACTTTCTTGACTTTCTCTGTTTTATCTTGCCCCATACCTTGAATCAGATTGTAATCATTAGAGTCCAGGCAGTCATTTTGGATCAGGAGGGGATTTGAGAATGGACACCATATATTAGGGATGGTGGGGCAAAAAGATAGAAGGACACTGGGTCCTTTATGACTATAGAATTGCCAGGTCAGCCCTGGACTTCTGACCTAGAGTCTTCTTCTATGTGTGAGAAAAATTAAGCTACAAATATTAAAGGCTACTCTTATTTGAAATATTTGTTATTAGTGGTAAAACACATTGCTCTAATGATTGTCTCCAATCACCAGTGTATAATAATTGTTGTAGACATCACTATGGCAAGTCATGGCCACTCAAATGGATGACCTGTCAAAGCTTCCATATGTCCATGCAAAAAAATTTTTCTCTCCCAATGCAATAAAATTATAATCAAATTAAATTATCATGCTCTTTATTCATTTCACACATGAGTAGTTGAGAGATCAATGCACAAAAGACTGTGAATTTACAGAAAAAAATGAGTAGAATTTCTTTTCCATATTGCTTCACTCTGCAACAGTCTGCATCAGAATTCATGATTCATTTAATACTTCCGCACCAATTTTTCATGGAAAAGTGCATCATCTTGGAGAAGAGTACTTCTGCACTGTTGTAAAGCTAAGTGAACAGCTCTTAAAATATCTTAAATCATATTAAATTTAATCTGCTGTTAAAGTATGTCTGGAGGTACTCAATGATGGCAGAAATGACTAATGCTTTGATTAGAGATTGTGTTTATGCCAGGGGTTATTTGTGATTTTTTTTTTCTGGAAAAATTACATTAAGAGATATTTGCATTCAGTTTCTCTTAAACCATCTAAATAGATGGCATCCACAAGGGGGTATGACTAATACTCTCCTTCCTGCCTCCATGTTTAGAGATAATGGCATTCACTTATGTTTGCTCTTGCTTGCAACTTTGAGTCTGTACTCCGTACTATGATGTCAATACCTCCTTGTAGCTCCTTTGGCTTTGGGCGATATCCTCTCATTTTTCACTGAGCACTTTTGTATGCTTCTTTTTCTTTCTATAACTTTTCTTTTGATTTTGGGAGTTGACATCACCTTAAGTAAAATCGTCATCCTTCAGCTCCTAACCCACTGAGTTTTCCTTTCAGCATCCTTCCAGTCTTGCTCAATTCCTAGACCATAGTTTTGAGTGGATAAATACATTGTTTAATGATTCTTCTTTTTGATTTAAGGTGGTGGCCTGAGGGAATGTGGTAGGGAATGCTTGGGACTGAGGATGAGGTCAAGGGAAGACTGAGAAGATGATGGCAGAATTTAGCCCTTGATTTTAGTTTTAAAACATTGTACACCCTCTAAGTTTTTATTTAGACACATGATCAGGCTCTGGATCTCATTTATTTAACCAATAATTTATAGAGCCTCTATGTACTCAATACATGGTAGTTACTAGGAATAAATACAGAGAAGATACAATTTCTGCCTTCCAGGAGCTTACTATCTAATGAAGGAGGCAGAGAAATATACTGAAAATTATAGTACTCTGTGGTGGGTGCTATGGAAAGCTCTAAAAGAATCAGAGATTGCCTAAAACAATCATTAGTGTTTATGATTTTCATTTGATGAGCTGGCATGGAAATAAAGCAGGGGTTGATCAGCTAGGCAAGAATTGTCAGACAATATTTATAAGTCCCTTTCATCTGCTGAAGACATTTGCCTTAAACTTGGTGTAGTTCTTAGAATGTCAGGGTCTCCCACCCACACACCCCAGAAGCCAAGGGTTGCCGTCCTTGGTGCTGGGACAGATATTTCTGTGTCTGTAAAGCTGATTGTAAAAATGGTCCTGGTGTCTAAAACTGGGAGGTAGATACAAAGATATTTATCTAGAGGGCAAGCTGGGCAGAGGGTAGGTGGGCTCCATTTTGACTGAAGGAAGTGTTTATGAGCAGTCATCATTGAGAGAGAGCACAGGTCCTATACTGTCTAATCCCTTGTGTGATTCATTGGCCCCAAGGAAGGCTCACCACACTAGCGTGGGGGAAGCACAGTGAGTGTAGGTGTTCTCTGCCCTCATGTCCTCATGCAGCAAATGCCATGGGTATGTGTAGGCAGCCAGGGTGTGGGTGTCTAGAAACACACTGTGCAGCAGCTGTTTCTGGTTCACCTTTCCCAGCAGTTATTGTCATGGTTTGTGGCCGAGGCTGTATTTACAAACACACCAATTCTGGGGACACACTTAAAAAATGTTTAAGCATGGGTTTTTTTCTAACCCTGAGTCATATGATGTCTAGATTTTTCTGCCCCAAAGGGCTTGTATTTGTTTCTTTTTTTAAGACCAGTGTGGAGGCGGCACAGTGTGGTAGAAAGCCAGACAGGGCTGGAAGCTCCGTTTGTTTATTTGCCAGATACATGATTTTGGGGGGATTAATTCTCTAAGCATTGGCTTGCTAATCTACGAAATGGGGTAAGAAACTTAACTTGCATAATAGTAATGAGGCTTTTTAGGCGTAACACCTGTAAAGTGCCAGCACAATTCTTGAAAACAAGTAGGTGCTTCATAAATAATAGTTATTAAACTTAGATTTCCAGTAAGGGTTTCCCCCCCGCCTTGGGGGTGGCTGTGTGGGCAGAAAAGCAGATATTATCTTTTGACAGGAGCCAATGTAGTCTCACTACTGGCAGGCCCAGAGCACCTTCATTTCTCTTTTATTCTTGCTGAGAAAGGAGCTGTCTGGCAGGTATATGGCAGAGGCTGGGGCAGTTAAGAATGAGGCCTTGATCGCCTCGAAGCTAAAGTTCCTATTCAGGGTAGTCCAGTGGCTTATCCACTATTCATGAATTTGCTTTTCTTCTCTTCACTCTGGAGTACAAAATTAGTTCATCATATGTACTCCTAAGTATCCCCTAAAATCATGCCTGATTATCATCATTCATTTATAGAGAACCCTTCCTTTATTTATACTTTATTTCAATATTTTCTCCCATCTTCCTCTAAACCAAATCCTCTAACCCAAATTTCCTCCTTCACTTAAAGGGCACATTCTTGCTTATTTTATGAATGTCTATTTTACTATTAATATGTCTCTTCACACATACTTATAAATAACAATACATAGTATTGTGTGTTTTAAGTGTACAGAAACAACATTTTGTCAGAAGTATAATTTTGTGGGACGCCTGGGTGGCTCAGTCGGTTGGGCATCTGACTCTTGATTTTGCCCCAGGTCATGATCTCACCATCATGGGATCGAGTCCTGCATGGGGCTCTGTGCTGACAGTGTGGAGCCTGCTTGGGAATCTCTCTCTCTCTCTCTCTCTCTCTCTCTCTCTCTCTCTCTCTCCCCCTCTGCCCCTGTCCCACTCACGTGTGCTCATTCTCTCTCAAAATAAATAAATAAACATTAAAAAAAGAAATAGCATTTTGTTTCTTAATTTAAAGTTCACAACTATGTTTTGAGCTTTGTTCTCAGTGCCATATGCGGACCTAGTTCACTCTATCAGTTACCTGCCTAAATCTCCTTCTGATACATCCACTGCATTTTATTTATGAAATCCCCCTGTTGTTGAATCTTATTCTTTACTGTTTCAAACCACACTCCAGTTAATATTAATTTATATACTTCCCTGTGCATTTCTGTGGTTGTACATCCAGGAGTAGGATTGCAGAGTGGTCAAATACAAGCATGCTTTGTAGGCTTGATTGCTTTACGGAATGGCTACTTTCCACCAGCAGTGCAAGAGAGATTCTGTTTTCACACATCCTCATCGGCACTTGATGTTATCAGCTTTTCTGGGGTTTTTTTGCCAATCTGATGCAAAGTGGTGTGCTTCTATTGTTTTATTTGAATTTCTCTGTTTACTGGCAAAGTTGAACATTTCTTTACATAGTTATTAAGTGATTGTGTTTCCTGTGAATTGCTTTTACTATTTGACCCCTTTCCTGTTTGTTTACCTTTCTTTGCATTGTAGAATTCTTTATATATTTTAGATATTAATCTAATGTCAGTCATGGGCACTATAAACATCTTCTCCCAGATAGTCACATATTTGTTACTTTTGTCTATAGTATTCTTTAAAGAGCAAAAAGATGTATTTGAATTTAGTAAAATTTTCAGAATTGGGCTATAATTAGAATATAACATATATAAAATTTTGCACAATATTGAGTGTCCAGCTCTCTTCTCTTTACTAACCTCTCTTTCTTTCCTAAACTTACCTGCCTTAGTCATCTATTTCTGCATAACAGAAATAGTTATTCTGCATAACTCACTTAGTGAGTTAAAACAATAAACATTTATTATCTCACAGTTTCTGGGTATCAGGACTCTAGAAGCAGCTTAGCTTGGTGATTTGAGCTCAGACTCTTGTGAGATTGCAGTCAAGATGTGGTCAAGGGCTGTAGTCCTCTGAAGGCTTTATTAAGAGTAGCGGATCTTCTTCCAAGAAAGCTCACTCACATGACTTGACTGGAGTCCTTAGTTCCTCTCTGGCTGTCGTAAGAAGGCTCGTTTTCTCACCATGTGGGGCCTTCCCTGGAGCGTTTCAGAACATTAGCTAGCTTTCCCAGAGTGGAGGTGGTAGAGGGAAGCTGGGAGAGAGGAAGGAAGACCTATCGTGCCTTTTTCTGATCTAGTCTCTGAAGTCACACACTGTCATTTTCACTTCATTCTATTTGTTAGAAGCTGGACTTAAGTCCAGCCCACACTTAAAGGGAAGATAATCAGAATCCACTTCTTAAAGGGAGCAACAGTGAAAAATTCGTGGACATATTTTTCAAACCATCACTAAGACTACCTTTACTTCTAACATCTTTGAGTTTTTCTCCTCTGAGGACTTTAAAGAAATCGAATCTATTCTTTGGTATCTGACCTCTTTCACTCAGAATTACGTTTGTGGGATTCAATTTTGAGAATAGCAGTATGCTCTTCATTGTCATGTCTGGAGAACACTCCATTATAGGGATATATCACAGTTGATATATTCACGGGCATAGGTTGATTGCAGTTTGGGGCTATTACAAATGATACTGCACAAATATTCTTGGACGTAACTTTTGGTACACATGTGAGTACATTTCTGATGGATATTTACTTTGGAGTGAACTGCTGGGTCACAGGGTATGCATATATTCAATTTTGGTAAATGATGCCAGAGAGTTTCCTAAACTGGTTGTATCAATTTAAATTCCCACCAGCAGTGTATGAGAGTTCCAGTTACTCCACATTTTAAAAAAAAATTTTTTTTTAACGTTTTATTTATTTTTGAGACAGAGAGAGACAGAGCATGAATGGGGGAGGGGCAGAGAGAGAGGGAGACACAGAATCGGAAGCAGGCTCCAGGCTCTGAGCCATCAGCCCAGAGCCCGACGCGGGGCTCGAACTCACGGGCCGTGAGATCGTGACCTAAGCTGAAGTCGGCCGCTTAACTGACTGAGCCACCCAGGCGCCCATTCCACATTTTTGTTAGCACTAGGTATTACCAGTCTTTTCTATTGTAGCTATTCCAGTAAATGCATATAAGCATCTCATTTTAGTTTTAATTTGTATTTTCTTGATTTCTAATGAGATTGAACTCCTTTTCATTTCAATTCCACTTTTCCTATAAATTGTCTCCTCAAGTACTTTGCTCATTTTTCTATTGAGTTATATTATTTCTTACTGATTTATGGAAATTCTTTGTAAATTTTTGTTACATGCATTACAAACATCTTTTTTGACTCTGTGCCTTGTTTTTTTCATTCTCTTAAATGGCATCTTTTGATGAATAGAGGTTTTTGACTTTGCTGTAATCCAATTTATCAATCTTTTCCTTTGTTATTAGTGCTTTTTGTATCTGTTTAGTTATTCTTTCTTGATTTCTACTATGAAGACGTGAGCCTGTATTATCTTCATTAAGTTTTCATGTTAATGAAACTATAGAGAGATACTCAATCCATTTATCTTTGATTGTTGCATAAAGTGAACTAGGGGTCATTTAACTTTTTAAAAACACTCAACCAATTGGGTCTGCACTGAAAGGTGGCCTTTTCCCACTACTCTGAGGTACCACCTGTGTAACACTTCACAAATGCATGTGGTTGTGGGTCTGTTCATTTCATTGATCTGTTTGTCTATCCCCACGTCAACACTACTCTCTATTAAAAGCTGTATCTTCATATGTGTTGAATTTATTCAAGTACTTCCATTTTTCCTTATTATTTACGATTTGTTTCTTTTTCATGCCTTTGCATTTCTTCGTTAATTTTGGAATCGTCTTGTTCATTTCCACAGGAAAACCTACCTAGAATTTCACCTTGGATTGTGTTGAATCTTTAGGCCTATTTTGGGGAGGATTAATTTATTTATGGAATATTCTAATCTACAACACACTGGAGGCTTTCACTTTTTTAAGTGTTCTTTTATTTACCTTAATAGTTTTTTAGAGTTTTCTGGCAGAGGTTCTGTGCATCTTTTGTTAAATTTATTCCCAGGCAATTGATAGTTTTAATACGAATGTATTATGAAAATACTATTTTCGAATTTTTGGTTTATATATAGAAATAGTACTGATTTTTTAAATATTGACGTGGTGTCCAGCAATTTTGCTGAATTAAATGATTAACTCTAAAAGTTTATATTTAGAGACAGTGAATTGTCTACACTACTTGCCATGTACAAATACTTTTATTTTTCTTTTCTAAGCTTATACTTCCCCACCTTGCATTGCTATGACTTTCAATACAACATTCTATTGAAGGGATAGTAGCACATATCCTTGTTCTATTTCCAAAGTCAGGATTTGAAATCTGTCCTTACTCATTTATATTTTACTTTCACAATTATTTATTTTGATTATTTTACTGATAATTTATATTTTACTTTCACAATTATTTATTTTGATTATTTATTTGATCAGAAGAATGTGTTTTTTAAAATGTAATTTATTGTCAAGTTGGCTAACATACAGTGTATACAGTGTGCTCTTGGCTTTGGGGGTAGATTCCTGCGATTCATCGCTTACATACAACACCCAGTGCTCATCCCAACAAGTGTCTTCCTCAATTCCCATCACCCATTTTCCCCTCTCCCCTGCTCCCCCCCATCAACCCTAAGTTCGTTCTCTGTATTTAAGAGTCTCTGATGGTTTGCCTCCCTCCCTGTTTGTAACTATTTTTTTCCCCCTTCCCTTCCCCCCATGGTCTTCTGTTAAGTTTCTGAAGTTCCACATATGAGTGAAAACATATGATATCTGTCTTTCTCTGACTTATTTCACTTAGCATAATACCCTCCAGTTGCATCCAGGTTGTTGCAAATGGCAGGATTCCATTCTTTCTCATTGCCAAGTAATATTCCATCGTATATATATATACCACATCTTCTTTATCCATTCATCAGTTGATGGACATTTAAGCTCTTTCCATAATTTGGCTATTGTTGAAAGCACTGCTATAAACATTGGGGTACATGTGCCCCTATGAATCAGCACTCATGTATCCTTTGTATAAATTCCTAGTATGCTATTGTTGGGTCATAGGGTAGTTCTATTTTTAATTTTTTGAGGAGCCTCCATACTGTTTTCCAGAGTGGCTACACCAGTTTGTTTTCCCACCAACAGTGCAAAAGGGTTCCTCTTTCTCTGCATCCTCGCCAACATCTGTTGTTACCTGAGTTGTTAATGTTAGCCATTCTGACA
Organism: Panthera onca; assembly: GCF_046562875.1. Classification (NCBI taxonomy): domain Eukaryota; kingdom Metazoa; phylum Chordata; class Mammalia; order Carnivora; family Felidae; genus Panthera; species Panthera onca. Next base: position 95,506,939 of record NC_138347.1, on the reverse strand, counting down.
GGTGTGAGGTGGTATCTCAATGTAGTTTTGATTTGTATTTCCCTGGTGATGACTGATGGTGAGCATCTTTTCATGTGTCTGCTGGCCATGTGGATGTCTTCTTTGAAAAAGTGTCTATTCATGTCTTCTGCCCATTTCTTCACTGGATTATTTGTTTTTCGGGTGTTGAGTTTGGTAAGTTCTTTATAGATTTTGGACCCTAACCATTTATCCAATATGTCATTTGCAGATATCTTCTTCCGTTCCGTCGGTTGCCTTTTAGTTTTGTTGATTGTTTCCTTTGCTGTGCAGAAGCTTTTTATCTTGATGAGGTCCCAATAGTTCATTTTTTGTTTTTGTTTCCTTGCCTTCAGAGATGTGTCAAGCAAGAAGTTGCTGTGACTGAGGTCAAACAGGTTGTTGCCTGTTTTCTCCTCTAAGATTTTGATGGTTTCCTGTCTCACATTTAAGTCTTTCATCCATTTTGAGTTTATTTTTGTGTATGGTATAAGAAAGTGGTCCATTCTTCTGCATGTTGTTGTCCAGTTCTCCCAGCACCATTTGCTAGAGAGTATCTTTTTTCCGTTGGATACTCTTTCCTGCTTTGTCAAAGATAAGTTGGCTATACATTTGTGGGTCCAATTCTGTGTTCTCTATTCTATTCCATTGGTCTATGTATCTGTTTTTGTGCCAACACTATACTGTCTTGATGATTACAGCTTCGTAGTAGAGGCTAAAGTCCAGGATTGTGATGCCTCCCGCTTTGGTTTTCTTTTTCAACATTACTTTGGCTATTCGGGGTCTTTTGTGGTTCCATACAAATTTTAGGATTGTTTGTTCTAGCTTCGAGAAGAATGCTGGTGCAATTTTGATTGGGATTGCACTGAATGTGTGGATTGCTTTGGGTGGTATTGACATTTTAACAATATTTGTTCTTCAAATCCATGAACATGGAATGTTTTTCCATTTCTTTGTGTCTTCTTCAATTTCTTTCATACGTTTTCTATAGTTTTCAACAAACAGATCTTTTACATCTTTGGTTAGGTTTATTCCTAGGTATTTTATGGTTCTTGCAATTATAAATGGGATTGATTTCTTGATTTCTCTTTCTGTTGTATTTTAGTAAGTAAGAGATGGGAACTACCCTCAATTTTTTGGACATCTTGATCCCCATATCATTTTCTAAATAACTCATTTTTTCACTATTGTTTGGTTTGTATCTTTGATTATATACCAGATGAAAAAAATAATGGTTACTTACGTCAGTGTGACTGTGATAGATGTGGTGAGAAATGGACAGGTTTTGGATGTTTTTTGAAAATCTCTTTTTGTGTGTGTGTGAAAGAGATGGGGAGAGGGGCAGAGGGAGAAAGAGAATCCTAAGCAGGCTCCATGCCCAGCACTGAGCCTGATGTTGGGGTCAGTCTTATGGCCCTGAGATCATAACCTGAGCCGAAATCAAGATTTGGACGCTTAACCAACTGAGCCACTTAGGTGCTCCAAAAATCTCTTTTCTAACTTAAATGTTAATACAATCTACAGCTATGGAAAAGAGAGCACATACTCTAAGTGTGGCATGAGAATGATGACGTTTTCTAATTGTTTTTGCTTGGCCTGAAAGTATATCATTTTTTATCATAGATAGTCTTTACAAGGAAGAGCAGCTGTTCACTGTAAGACTTCTTGACATCGAAGGTCAAGAAAACGATGGATAACCTCTTGACACTACTATATGATGCTGCTCATACGGTCTGTTGGCCAAGAAGAGCAGAGGAGACGATAAACTTTCAGTGTTGAATCAATTGGTTGTTTGAATGCAGGAACACAGATAACTGCCCAGCTCACTTCCTCACTTGACTCGAAAAAATATATTATATGATCTCTCTCTCCAAACTGTAAACTGAACCCTACCGGGGGTAAGGATTTTTCTGTTTGTTTGTTTATTTGTTTGTTCACTGATGTATCCCAACAGTGAAGGAGACAAATGCCTAACATATTGTGGTGTTCGGTATGTATCTTCTGAATGGATGTATCAGCTTAATTAGTAAAGAAGGTATCAGCTTAACTCTTGTTAAGATTCCTGGCTCACCCAGTCTCTCCGGGATAGTCTCAGGTAATGGGACTCATGGTCCATACTCCCATGGTACCCCTTCTGAGAATTACTTCCATTCTATCCTTTCTCCTGACTGGAGAAAGCAGGCCTAGTTTTCTTAGGAACTCACAGGCATTTGGACCATTCCATCCTCCCCTTCACCATCTGTAAATGTGCAATCTGGCTTGGAATAAGAAAAAAACTTCACTCTTTTCTGGTTGGGGGCCCCACTTCCTTTTGGGATCCCTTTGGAACAAGGCAGATTGAAAGGCAGAATTAAACGTGATTATGTTACCTGTGCTTATGAGTCTATGTTCCCTGAATTAACGCCCACTATTTAAAGGAAAAGAGAACCCACTTTAAAAAAAAAATTTTTTTTTAATGTTTATTTATTTGTGAGAGAGAGAGAGACAGAGACAGAGACAGAGTGTGAGCAGGGGAAGGGCGGAGAGAGAGGGAGACACAGAATCCGAAGCAGGCTCCAGGCTCTGAGCTGTCAGCACGGAGCCCGATGCAGGGCTGGAACTCACAGACTGTGAGATCATGACCTGAGCTGAAGTTGGAGCTCAGCCGACTGAGCCACTCAGGTGCCCCAAAATAACCCACTTTTAACTCCACCCCTGAAATGAGAAAGTTAGTCTTTAATCAGGGAAACATAATCAGGTAATGATTCAGAAGTAGGTTTCACAATTTATTGAGGAGATTTAACTCAGTGGAGTATAGCAGCTTTATTTTTTCCAATTACCATTTTAAACTATGCTCTGATAAGTCCTCCATTTCCTGTCTCAGCAGCATGTTCAGCCGATTCCATAACTTTCTTGTCACTTTTACTAATTAAGAGTCCAGTTCAATTTCAAAGTGTATTAAAGCTCGCTCTCTCCCTTCCCTGCAGCACAGGCCTGAGCATGACCTCTGGATGGTGGAAGAAGAGGATGTGAGATGCACACAGCCTGCCTTCTTCTTTTCTAGGTCTCCATTCTGTGTGGTTGCAGGGGGCTGGAAGGAGAGATGATGCAGGCAAAAGTCATATTATATACCTGACGACATATATGTGGCAGGAAGATGTCCCTGGCCAAGCTCTGTTTTGATCTGGTTCTGTTTGATGCTAGTTGCCTTTGCTGATGGGCGTGGTGTTGTAGAAATAACTATTTCATATTTTCTTGAGGGTGATGTCAAATTTTGTCTGATTCTCTTCCCACACCACCCTTGGTACTGAGGATCCCTCAGAGAAAGACAGTTGTTTGTCTTTGGCCTGGCCGTCAGTCCACGTCTCCACCCTTCTCTCTCAATGGGTATCACCTCACCTGGCCCTGGCAACCCTGTAACTCCTCTTTCTGCTACAATGTCTGTACTTCTTTGCATGATGTCATCAAAATTGTTGAGGTATGTTCCACACCCTCTGAGAGTCCTAGGGGACTGAGCTGTAGCTGTTCCAACTTTCATTTTCTTACATGGCATGATGCATTATAGTTCTTCCTAATTTGGATAAGTGGTCCAAACTGGAAAGTTTAGAGGGCCATAGGTGCAAGGAAGAAAGTGGTCAAGCATATCGACACCTTCTGGTGTCTGAAATTCCCATCGTTAGAGTTAAGACTTTAGGTTAAAATAGCACGGAAGGCCATTATTACAATGCAAGCATTTCTCAAGAGAAGTCATTAACATTGGCACATCTGCATAGAAGAGAATCATAAAAGCTAATTCTGAAGGGATGAGAATTTCTTTGATAAGTCTCGTATATGAAATGTGAGAGGGAACTAACTTGTCTGGTTCCTACTATAATATACTCACTTTTAAAATCTGTATTTTATTTAACCTTCCCGTCATCAACTTTAGGTTCACATCCTTGTTCTCACCTCACAGTAATTTGCCAAAGGACACACAGTAAATGGCTGTGGCAAGGTGTATTATTGTTCAACATATTTGCTATCCTTTGTTGGGTTAAATATCTCTGCTCTGTTGATGTTAGATTTAGTGGTATAACTGGTTTGGTCAGTAAAATATGAATGGAAGCGATGAGAGCAGAAAATTTTAAAGCCAGCATATGATTTCATTGTATCTTCTCCTTCTTCCACAAGGTCAGTTTCCTAAACAGAGGCTGCTCCTTTAGCCTGGGTCTTGAGCTGAAGAAAACATGAAACAGAACTGCAGCTGACCTACAAATGATGTGTAGACTGAGTGAGAAATAAACCTTTGTTATTGCAAGCCACCAAGATTCTGGATTTGTTTGTTACTGCACCATAACTTAGCCTGAGCTGGTTAATACAGTGACCGAAACAGGATTCAAACCCAGGCCTGTCTGACTTCAAAGCCCGTGCTTTTTTCTCTTCTAGCACGCCTCCCTGTTGGGAGGACACAGAGGCCTAATCACTACTTCTGTGCCACATGTAGTACCTCCTCATCCCTCCTTCACCTCCTTCCACAAATGCCCACTGGGAGCTTGGGAAAGTTTCTGGAGGGCACAGCCATTCCTGGAGGAGCCCTGCCTAGGCCTGAATGTTATGTAAGCTCAGAGCAGATCTGATTCCCCAGTTTCACATTGGCCTCCCCCTTCTTGGAAGCACTAAAACAGGGAGGAAGGGACAAGTGATGACAGTAAGGAGTTCCATGCTGCCCTTCCAGGCGCTCTCTGGCTCAGCTGAAGGGGAGCTGGTATGATCTGGTGGACAGACAGGCACTGAGTGGTGTGAGGCTTTCCGTTCCCGGCTTCCTCCCTACCCCTGGGGTCACTGGAAAGTTTTTCATCCCAGATTAGATGTGAACACTTTTCTGTAGGAAGGGGAAGGTCTAAGGGCCTCTCATTCAAAGCAAATAGGTGTTCTAATGAGAACTAGACTGGGCCTTCGGGCAAAATGGAATTTTGCTACTTAGATTGACTGGTTAAGTCAGGCCAGTGGGGAGAAGGAAACAGATAAAACAACAACAACAACAACAACAACAACAAAACAACACCTGTCTGTTTCTGGAGCTCAGCTAATCCAAAAAGTGATCCCGACATTTTTTTTTTTCTGCTCAAACACATGTGGCCATATTCCTCCAGAAATTTAAACTGAGAAAATGAGAGCTGACAACTTTCTTTGTTTGGATCCCCCCTAGGATTCTGTGCCACCTGGGTCAATGGCCTGGAGAATTGTCCTGAAGATTCACCTCCTCTGGCATCTGTCACAGGAACTAGACGATCAGGGAGCAGTGGTAGGGGCTGAGTCCACTGTTACACTGTGACCACAGCTTCCATTTTGGGGGGAAAGGAGGTCTGTGTGGTCAACTTGCAGCCCACCAGCTTCACATTTGTTTTGCTTTTAAATGGTCTTTGGGTGGCTACATAATCTTCCCCAAGTGATTGATCACATAGAGGAGCTGATTGGCACTTGAGTTTCTTGGGTCTCTTCCTTTCCTGGATTCAGGGCACCAAAAATACCATTTGTGCTGTTTTACCATGTATCCCTTTGAGATACCCATAAGACGGACATTTTGAAGGAAACCTAATAGTCAACGCTGATATGTAAGTGATTTTCAAAATGGAAGAAGACGCCAAAATTCCCTTTGTTTCATGATATGTATATTTGCCCCTGACTCATTTACCAGGGGGGCTTTCCCTCATTGTATGGCTCCCCATTTCACCATCTGAGCAACAAAAACACATCTTCTTAGCCCTGATACTCTCAAGGTACCTGACAATTACAGTCGACTGGGCCACATGACCAGCTCCAGTGGATCCGACTGCTGTTTCAGTTTTTTGTTTTGTTTACTTCTGCACAGTAGTAATAGCCAGCTTTTGAAGAGGGCTTCACTGCTCCTACAGTGCTTTCATATACATTGCCCAATCAAGCGCTCGCAGTTCCTGAGGAGTGGGTTGAACAGAACGTTGTTAGGAACTCCTGTACAGAGCAGGTCAGACAGAACTTTCTCCGTCGTATTGTGTGGAGCTGGAAGGTTAAGGACTATATCACTTTGGTGTGATTCTGAATCATGTGCTCTTCTATCTATTGGACATGTACACAGAATGAGAAAAAAATGAGGAAAGAGAGAAGAAGAAATTGGGCAAGAAGAAACAAGTAAGGAAGATGGGTCAGGGTGTTAAAATAACAGGTGAAGTATCTAACCAACTGGAAGCTTCGGTTGGCTGGATTGAGTACTCCCTCAGGCAGACATGATGGTTTTCTTTTCTGATCTATGGCAAGCCCTAAAAAGACCTGGGCTCTTTGTAGGGGCACTCACTTAAATATTCACTGCCTGAGTTGATTAACAAGGATGACTTATAATGCCTTCTCCTGGATGGAGGGATTATTACATTTTTATGGGTATGAGTCCCACTCACTTGTTCTTGTTATAAAATGACTGGTAACAAATAAAACTTTCCAACAATCTAATATTCTCTTGCCTAGGCAACTTCAAGTAGCATTAGAGATACTATTTTTTCACTAAATTGATTGAATTCATGAGTTGCCTTAGTATGGTGGGGAGATACGCATATCACATTATAATTTAGTGAACGAATTGTTTTCCCAAACTCCATACAGACAGACCCTTGCCCACAGCACCTGGTACGGTAACTATGGCAAGGACTAACTGTTGTTTGCTTCCTCATGGATTCTTAATTTTCTTTTTTTTCTTTAAATAGGAGATTGTGCCTAGGAATCTCTAGGAAATCTCACTCAGGGGCTCCTGGATGGCTCAGTCAGTTAAGCATCTGACTTCGGCTCAGGTTAATTATATTATATGTAAATTATCTCACAGGGTCATGTTTTTGAGCCCTGTATTGGGCTCTTTGCTGTCTGCACAGAACCCACATTGGGTTCTCTGTCTCCCTCTCTCTGCCCCTCTCCTGCTCTCTCTCTGTCTCTCTCTTTCAAAAATAAATCAACATTAAAAAAAAAAAAAGAATTTCACACATTAGCTTCTATATTAACTTTGACATTTAATTGTGTGCTGCCTTTAACATTGTTTCTTCTCTTTCCTTCAAGCATATATGGCTTAGCTCACTGACTCAAATGAAAACTCAAAGACAGTGTTGTGAATTAATTGTGTCCCCCAAAATTCGTATGTTAAAACCTTTAAAATATGACTGTATTTGGAGAGAGGGTCTTTAGAGGAGGTAATGAAGTTAAAATGAGGCTGTTAGTCTGGACCCTAATCCAGTCTAACCGTGTCCTTTTAAGAAAAGGAGATTAGGACACACAAAGAGACATCAGGGATGAACAACATGGGAGAAAAGGTGGCTGACTGTAGGCCAAGGAGAGAGGCCTCAGAAAAAACCAACCCTGTTGGTACCTGGTCTTCCAGGCTTCCAGAACGGCAGGAAAATAAGTCACCTGCTGGTGGTATTCTGTTACGGAGGGCCCAGCAAATTAATACAGATAGTGACCTCTTCTATTTCTCTGATATATCTGCCCCATTGTGTCATGCAAAATGCTCAGGACACAATTTAGGCAGCTCTTAATAATACTAGCTGTATTTATTTTCCTTTTTATCCTTTATGTATTTTAAAAAAATCCATTCATGAAGCATTTAACGTAATTTGCTTCATATGCAGTCATTTTGGTTTGTTGGCAAATGGTTCTCTATCCTCATTAGCGAAGACTTAGTTATTTGTTTGCATGGATAATATACATAAAAGGTAAGTATTTAAACAGCATGAAAGATGATACAGTGAAAGATGATACGCTCACTCACACCTCAGTCTTCCAGTTCACTTCCTTAGAGGCAGCCATTATTACCAGTTGTCTGTCTTTCCAGATAAATCTTTGCTCAGAAACATGTCTCTGCATGTGAGTGTCTAATATACACATCTGTATTATAGATATATAGTATATATATTTATGCAAATCCATGCTTTAAAAAAATCTATATATAGATATAAATATATATCCTCCTCTGACTTTCTTTTTTTATTTTATTTTGTTTATATCAAATGATGGTATAATGCACATGTTTCTACTTTTTGTTAATAGTCAGATGTCTATTTAAAAGAAAAAATATGGAACACTTCATGCAATTTGTGTGCCATCCTTGCTCAGGGGCCATAATAATCATCTCTGTATTGTTCCAATTTTAGTATATGTGCCACTGAAGCGAGCGTGACATGTTTCTACTTTAAAAAAAAATTTTTTTTAACGTTTATTTATTTTTGAGACAGAGAGAGACAGAGCATGAACGGGGAAGGGTCAGAGAGAAGGAGACACAGAATCTGAAACAGGCTCCAGGCTCTGAGCGGTCAGCACAGAGCCCGACGCGGGGCTCGAACTCACGGACCGTGAGATCATGACCTGAGCCGAAGTCGGACGCTTAACCAACTGAGCCATCCAGGTGCCCCTGTTTCTACTTTTTAAAGAAAACTAACTCAGCAATAAATCTTGGGAATTGTTGCACATAAGACATAGAAATCCATCCCATTCCTTGTAACTTATTTTATAAAAATTTATTTTTTTTAATTTGTTGAGAGAGAGAGAGAGAGAGAGAGAGAGAAAGAGAGAGAATCTTAAGCAGGTTCCATGCCCAGCACAGAGCCCAACATGGGACTCGATCTCAAAAACCCTGAGATCCTGACCTGAGCTGCAATTGAGTCAGATGCTTAGCTGACTGAGCCACCCAGGCACAGCACACTTTGTTGCAGTTATTTTAAATATATTGTCCTCCTTGTTTCCTCCACCCTAACCAACACACTTTCACACAGACATCCTCATGGAGCACAAACAGGAAATATAACTTTTACAGATGCTCATCTTGCTGTCATTTCCTGATAGGAATATTTTTAAAAATTTTAGATGTTTATTTATTTTTGAGAGAGAGAGAGAGAGACAGAGCACGAATGGGGGAGGGGAAGAGAGAGAGGGAGACACAGAATCCGATGCAGGCTTCAGGCTCTGAGCTATCAGCACAGAGCCCAATGTGGGGTTCGAACTCACAAACCATGAGACCATGACTTGAGCCAAAATCGGATGCTTAACCAACTGAGCCACCCAAGCGCCCCTCCTGATAGGATATTTGAGTGAAGAAGCATTGAATCAGGCACTAAAGCCATAAGCATTAAACAGAAGGGCACAATTTTTAGGCAGCCCAAATAAGCCAGAGTAGTAACAGTGAGACTTTCTCAGGCTAGCACCATGCATTTCTAGTAGGTACAGTAACTTCAGGTATGTACCAGCAGCCATATTTATAGCCCATGCTCCCTCTGACGATTGTGCAATTAATATTGGACCAAGAAATAATAATAATTTTTAAAAGAATCATACATAAATAAAACACACTAGAAAACCAAAGTGTTTTTTTCCTGTTTCCTATTCGTTCTTGTTCATTTGTATACATACTTTGATGGTTTTAATTATAAATCAGAGCAATTATGTATTCTGCTGTTGCCTCTTAAAATGAATCATAAACATTGTTGCTTGTTACTATGTCTACATAATAATAATTTTATATGGTTGCATAATAGTCCATCCAGTTGATGTATTGTTTCCTCTAATTAAAAAAAGGGAAAATTGTATTATATGAGCTATAATTAAATAAAACTTAAAAGAACATCAATCTGACACATATTAATGATAGGCATAAATGTTATTGAGCTACAAGGCAATTGACTATAAAATAGACAGCAGCTCACATAAATTATAATTAATATTCTCTTTACCCTGTGAAACCAAAGCTTTCTGGGGGAGAGGCTACAGAAAAGGAAACTTTTCAGAAGTCCTCCTGAAAAAGGAACAGAGTTTTCTATTCTTTTAAGAGTTGGTTTCAGGAAATGAGGCTGCAAATTCTTTTTTCCCTTCGTGTGGCAAAACCTCTACTTGCACAGAGGTGGGGGGAACAGAATCTGCCTCAGTCAGATTAGGTTAATCAGAATGTTTTCCTAACAACTAGCCACAAAATGGGAATAACTAATGTCCTTTAATTAATTAATTTAATCAACAGATATTTATTGAGCACCAGTTATATGCTGGATATGAGATACATAGGCAAGAAGAGAACCTCTGCTCCTGTCTAGAACGTTGACGTTGTCCTTACTAGAACAGTAACCAAATGAGTGACAAAATAATGACAGGTTTTAGAAAGTGCTAAGAAAGAATAAACAGGGTACTGTCACAGACAGAAATGAAGGTGGGGTATCCTTTGGATAGGTCATCAGAGAAGGTCTCTCTGTAGAAGTCACACTGACACTGAAACTTGAAGAAGAGTCAGCCACACAAACGGTGGGGGGGGGGGGGGGGGGTAAAGGGAACCAGAGGGGCAAAGACTGTAAGGCAGGATCACATGTAGCATGTTAATTCGGCCAGTGGGACTGCAGTGCACTGGACCAAAAGAAGTGTGACCCCAGGCAAGGTGAAGAGGAGGCTCATCATGAATGCCTTAGGACCCCATAGCACGAGCCTAAGATTTCATCTGAAGCACAGTGAAGAGACAGGTATAAGTTTTAAGCAGGTGAGCAGTGTAATTCAAACCACGTTTTGAAAAGAACCTTTGGCTGCAGTGCGGAAACTAGATTAGAGGGGGGTCAGAAATGGAAGTAGAGAGAGTAATTATGAGGTTATTCGTGTTGCCCCCACGAGAGGTGACAATGGCTGGAACCTCAGTGGTGACAGTGGAGATGGGGCCGGTTGGATCTCAAAGGAAACAGAGCTGACAGCTGAAATGATGGTGAGGGATGAGGAAGAAGGAAGACGCCAGTAATGACCACTGGGTTTTGCGGGGAGCACAAAATTCAGAAGTGGAAAGCAGGGATTAAGGGTTATCTTTGGAGGGGCGCCTTGGTGGCTCAGTCAGGTGAGCATCCAACTTCGCTCAGGTCTTGATCTCGCGGTATGGTTGGTGAGTTCCAGCCTCGTCTGGGGCTCTCTGCTGTCAGTGCAGAACCCACTTCAGATCCTCTGTCCCCCTCTCTCTCTTCCCCTCCCCTGCTTGCGCTCTCTGTCTCAAAAATAAACATTAAAATAAAAGAGTTTTCTTTGGATATTTAAATTGGAGATGTCTTATAAGGCATCCAAGTGGAGTTGTCAGCTAGGTGTGAGATCCATTTGGGAGTTGTCAGCAGCCTGATATTTAAAGCCGGAAGACTGGATGAGACTCTGAAGAAGGGTGTGCAGTTGAGGAAGGGAAGGGGGCCTGGGGACTGAACCTGTGACCTTCCTCCGTGTCCAACCATGTCAGGAAGTAAATCCCCACCTGCTGGAACCCTCAGCTCTCTGGAGATTCGTAATGGATTCATTATTAACTGACCCCCTCAATGGTCAGGGAAATTCTCCAGGGAAATATTTTTCTTTCAGATCTTATAGTTTCTTTTCTGCATTTTCCTCTAGTCCCGGCACCTCCTGGACCTAGGAACCCTCCTATGAGGAAAAGACAGGGCAAGTGTGGGTGAGGTTTTTCATGCTCAGGGATCAGGTAGGTTGTCACCTTACGCAGTTGTACGTTGGAAAGTCTGCACAGCTGCCAGAGTATTTTGCCATTTGTTTCTCTGTTTTCATGGATGTAAGTAACTATTGCGGGTATTTCCTGAGAGCCAGAATCCCCAAAGCTCCTATATCTGCATCTTCTAGTAGCTCCTGGGTCAGCCCTAGGTGCTCTGTAGTAAGCCTGCAAAGTAGGACGCCGAAAGGTGGCTTTGGAAGCATAAAGCCCAAGCCTCCCATTTTACAAATGAAGGAATTGACTCACCCACTAACACCCATGAGATGAAGCATATTTCAGGCTTCATTTTATCAACCACTGATAAACTTCTTTGATTAAGGGGAGCCCATCAACCTACATTTAATGCAAGAGATGATTTACTTACTTCAGCCCCTAAGAAAAGATCAATCTAATGTTTAAAACCTCTATCATTGGGAAAAGGAATGAAGAGCATTTCCAGGCCCTGAAGCATGCTAAGAAACCCCCTACTGGGGTGCGTGGTGGCTCAGTTGGTTAAATGTCCGATTCTTGATTTCAGATCATTTGATCTCAGGGTCTGTGAGTTTGAGCCCCGTGTTGGGCTCTATGCTGACAACTCAGAGCCTGGAGCCTGCTTCCGATTCTGTGTCTCCCTCTCTCTCTGCCCCTCCCCTGCTCGCATTCTCTCTCTCTCTCTCAAAATAAACAAACATTAAAAAAACAAAACACAAAAAACAAAACCCTCCTACTAATGCTTCACTTTCCCCTGCATGAAGAATTGGTAGATTCTGTTATCCAGGGTCACCTTCAGTTTTAGACACTGAATCTGTAGAAGCTCAGAGTACTCTGTATTGTGAATGACCACGAGAAAAGCAAAAGGACTTAGAAATTAGAGATATAGGTTTTGTATTGGCATAGGGAAGCCCAAATCGTATATAAAGGGCACCACCTCTACATGGCCGAATAACAATAGATTGACATGTGCTGAATAATTGATAAAGCTCGCCCTTCCATAAAGCTTGGTTTTATACACTAAAAACAGAGCATGTGAGGAGTTCAGTGGGAAGGACCCTGTTTAATCTCTTCTGAGCAATATCTGATGAGACAAACACACGTTAGTTTCTGATTCTGTCCCTTCTCTGCCTGACATTTTGCCCCTGATTTAGGTGAAGAAGTGTCTCAGTTCCCGTTTGTGATTTCAGTGAATTGAGACACATACTCTTCCTCCTAGAATATCAAGATTCATAGATTTGGGGGCCAGAAGGAGCTTGAGAGATAATTCAGTGCATCTCTCTTCGTTTCTGAAAACAAAATCAGAGAGGTAAGGGGCTTGACCAAAATTACACAGTGATTAGAGATGGGCCCACTACCCAGGACTCATGACAGACAACGGCACTTTTCCTGCTGTTTGAACTAAGCTGGTGGAGAACTGCTCCTGATATGACATGGGTAGGATTATATTTTCCTTGTAAATTATGCATTTTATACAGGTTTGAATTTTATTCTATTAATTTTTTTGGAACTTAGGAAAAAGAAAAAACTATCATGCATGGGATCACTCTCAGTATTTTTAAAATATTTCTTCCCAGGTTTTTTTTTTCCCCTGTGCATATTTTAAAATAATTATTACTTAGTACATACACAGTTTTCATTTTTTCAGTTGATCTATTGAACATTTCTAATGGATACAGAATAGCCAGAAAAATGGATATACTACAATTCACTGAATGTCTCTGTGGATGTTGAGGGTTTAGGGTGATTCCTTTTTTTGCTACAGTATGTAACAGGATTGTATGATATATAAATATTTTAAAGCATATAGCTTTTCTGATAGATTATTCCCTTAATATGGAACTCCAGAAACAGAATTAGAAAGCCATGGATATTACTATTTAAAAAGACACAAGGTCGACAAGGTCAGCCCAGTTAACTGTTGCTTTACAACATTGAGCATTATCATTAAAAATATTTGCTAAATTCCTCGTTTTGGTAGATGTGATTTCTCAAAGCAGTGTCTAGTTATGTCCTTTGTCCATTTAGTTATTGATGTCAGGTTTTTATTGGTTTTTACTAGTGTTTGAATATGAGAACATAATCACTCTTTTCCTGTCACATTTGGGGTAATAATTCCTCCCAGACTATGGTCTACTGCATATTTTAAAATAGAGAGTAGAAATTGGGTTAATAAATATGCCATCTCATGCTGCATCTTCTCTGCTTCAAAGGTGCTCAGGGGGCACCTGGGTCGCTCAGGTGGTTAAACATCCAACTTCAGCTCAGGTCATGATCTCATGGTTCGTGAGTTCAAGCCCTGCATAGGGCTCGCTGCTGTCAGCTCAGAGCCCCTTCAGATCCTGGGGCCTCCCTCTCTTTCTGCCCCTCCCCCACATGTTCTCTCTCTCTCTCTCTCTCTCTCTCTCTCTCTCTCTCAAAAATAAATAAACATTAAAAAAAAGTGCTCAGGGGGCACCTGGGTGGCTCAGTCGGTTGAGCGCCGACTTCGGCTCAGGTCACGATCTCGCGGTCTGTGAGTTCGAGCCCCGCATCGGGCCCCTGTGCTAGCAGCTCAGAGCCCGGAGCCTGTTTCAATTCTGTGTCTCCCTCTCTCTGACTCTCCCCCATTCATGCTCTGTCTCTCTCTGTCTCAAAAATAAATAAACGTTAAAAAAAAAAATTAAAAAAAAAAAGTGCTCAGAAGGTGGGGCAGGGGGAATGGAGAGAGAGAGAGAGAGAGACAGAGAATATTCTAAGGCAATGAATTCTGGATTCTAAGAAACATCGGGCAGTTCGGTTATTCTATGTAAACAGATTGCACGGGTTGTTCATGTGAAAAGCGGAAATGTGCCGACCACATTTCAGGCCCTGTGAAGCTGAAAAGGTCAACCAGCCCCTGTATGCAATGAAAAACAAATTCTGCTCATCCACACAGAGAGGTAGGTTTCAATTAAAAACCACACAGAGTGGGTGAGTAATTTCTTAATATATTCCACTTGTAAATGAGAAGTGAAAACACTCATTAGTAATCCTTAAATCCGTGGTGAGTCAGCACTGTCCACAGAAAACAAATATATACCACCCTGCTTACACTGAAGGGGAAAAGAGATTCACATGAACTTTTCCCCCCTTTTGTTGTCAGATATGCTTTTCATGTTTTTAAAAACCTATCAAAAATGATATCATCACATTGTCCCTCTGGGTCTGTTGCTGCATTTGTAAACTTTAATATTTTTCTGGTTAATATTTTATAAAGCAGGCAAACTCATAAAATGCAAGCTGTCAGGAGCCTTCAAGATAACATCAGCCCCTTCCTCCCCCCACCACCCTCACCCAGTCATTTAAGTGGAAGCTTAAGCCACATGGCTGGAAGTAAAGAGAAAAGAATTCTAATTTCCCAAGATGGTTAGATTTACTCTGATTCACAGGCAAAAAGAGAAGAAGGAAGGAAGGAAGGAAGGAAGGAAGGAAGGAAGGAAACAAGAAAGCAAGCAAGGAAGCTATCTCCCCTACTAGAAAAAAGCTGCTTGAGGTTAGGGACCCAGAATAGACATGTCAAAGTGTCCCCAGAACACGATGCAGCACTGGGTAGACAGTTCTGAACATGCTTGAATGGCAAATAAATGATTGGAGCGGTACTGCCTTGGAGGGTGGATGTCTCCTGTGTGTACCACCAGGTCCATTGTCCACCTTCTAGCTACTTCTCTGCACCAGAGGCTGACCTGCACAAGCCACATCAATGAACTCCTTTCCCTCTGGCTTTCCAGGTGAGTCAGCCAGTGAATCCCAGAAGAAGCTTGGAGGGACAGAGCAGAGTGAGGTGGCGGTATTTATTCCCTCAACTTTCTCCCTGTGAGACTTCTTTTGACTGAACGGCTTTCCTGAGGTCACAGCACCTGGCAGGTGACCTCCTCTACCCAACCCTGTCTTTCCAAGGTCCAGTGACACCATGACTCTCATCCTTTCAGACTAGAGGTTCTGTGCAACCCCTTGTGCTTCCTCCCCTCACCCTGCCCACACCTTAATAAAGGTCCATTATTAAACCTTCCTTGAATTGTCCTAATTTGAACGCTCCATCTATTTTCTGCTGGGATATGACTGACATAGGTGATCATGGGGGTGTGCATGTTGGTTTAGTGGCTGATGCCTAAAATCCAGCTACAATCTGTTCACCACACTGCGTGCCCTAGAGGAAGAAAGGCCTCTTTTTTTTTTTTTTTAAGTTTATTTATTTATTTTTAAGTAATCTCTAAACCCAACGTGGGGCTTGAAGTCACGATCCCAAGATCAAGAGTCTCATGCTCTCCCTACTGAGCCAGCCAGGCACCTGGAGGGGCCTCTTTTTTAATGCTCATACAGGCGAGTGTGGGCTGGTACCACCTTGGGCTGAATGTATGGATAGGAGCTTTAACTTCCCAAAAAAAGCAAATCCACTGACAGATCCTTTTTTTTTTTTTTTTTTTTTTCCTTTTCTCCCTTCCTCCCTCCTTATCCTGTGAGTTACAGCTTTGCCTGAAGCCTGGTTAGTCATCTGAACCTCCAGCTGCAGCCACAAAGGCAGTAACAAGAGGGACTCCACGTGCTCTCCAAATGTTGACTACTTTGGCTGCTCCTACAGAAGGAGAAAGACCAAAAACGACGATCACAGTTCCTCTGGTTGTTTTGTGTTTTGTGGCTGTTTTCACCTGTTCCTTCAGCTGTGTTTTCATGCAGACACCCTCCCCCAACTCACTGGAGGCTTGCGTGATCCTTGGCCGGCAGCACAGTCGGCAGAAAGTGTGCTTGCCATTCCCGGCTGTAGTGGATGATGACGTCAGCTCTAAAGGACAAAGGATACCTCAGTGCAAGGAAACGACCTGCCGCTCTCTCATGCCCCCTCCTTCGTGGGGTGTGAGCCCCAGTCCTGTTGGGTGTGCGAAGACCCCCACCCCCTCCGCTGTTCAAGTTTCCCTTCCAGTTGTTGCTGATGATTTTCATTCACTTCACAACTTCTGCCTCTGTGCCTGGAATGCTCCCAAGGAGGGGTGCTGCACGTGAGAAATGGGATGTGTCACTCTGTTGGATTTTTTTTTGTCTTCATCCACTGAGGGTGCGCTGGGTATTGTAAGTGAAGGAGACATTCATCATTCATCTCTCCTCTTCCACACAAAGAATTGGCAGTTGCCTGGGTTACTAGATGAGGCTAAGGCCTCTAAATCTGACTTGATGGTTCAGTTCAGATATTGCTTTTCCTATTTTTCTCTTCCCTGTGCATTTGGGGCTCATCTGACCCTCTGACTATGCAGTTCCCTCTGCAGCATGGGCTACCCCCTCTAATGCTAGACTCAAGCTGATTTTATTGTATTTTTTATTAATTTAATTTATTTTTTTTTCTTTTTGGTGAGAGAGCACATGTGTGCAGGCTCAAGCAAGGAAGAGGGGCAGGGGAAGAGAGAGAGAGACAGAGAGAGAGAGAGAGAGAGAGAGAGAGAATCTTAAGCAGGCTCCACGCTCAGCACAGAGTCCGACACGGGGCTTGATCCCAGGACGCTGGGATCTGAGCCGAAATCAAGAGTCAGACGCTTAACAGACTGAGCCACCCAGGTACCCCCAGACTCAAGCTGATTTTAGATCAGGATCCAACAGAAGCTTCCAGCAGCACTCAAAGAGATGAGATCTGTAGCTGTAGACTGTCCTTGCTGCTGACAGAGACTGGCTAGATTTGAGCAGCAATAATTAATCTCAAAGAAATTTTCCATCTCCAAGGCTTTGCATCTCACGAATTATTTTTCTTTTTTTTTTTTTTCCTTTTTTTAAAAAATTTTTTTTTAACGTTTATTTATTTTGAGACAGAGAGAGACAGAGCATGAACGGGGGAGGGGCAGAGAGAGAGGGAGACACAGAACCGGAAGCAGGCTCCAGGCTCTGAGCCATCAGCCCAGAGCCCGACGCGGGACTCGAACTCACGGAACGTGAGATCGTGACCTGAGCTGAAGTCGGATGCTTAACCGACTGAGCCACCCAGGTGCCCCTCACTAATTATTTTTCAAGGTAACTTGAATTTGCTTTGCAGTATCTTCCAGCCCCACCTTACAATAAGCAATTTGACGTTGAGGTTGCTGAGTGTACTTGCTCAGTCAAGTTGTGGATTCCCAGCCCTTCTACGGTTTAGACTTATATTGTGTTTCAGCTGCAGCTGATTTTCCACCAGCGCCGTAATCACTTCCCTCATTTTTACCTGTAATGAGTGGTAGTATTACAGAAGTGCATAGAAAAGCTCCAGCTAGTGGCTGAAAATTACAGAATATCAATCTCTGACTGCTAGGCTGTGGGAGGGTGGCAGCATATTAGAAAATGGAACTGTAGGTCATTTGGGGAAAATACTTCAGTGAAATCCACCAACTTGGGTGATGTGCTGAATCCTAAACCAGGAAGAAAGAAAGCCAAACCAAACAAAAAGTAGGTTGTTTTCCCCTTTGAATGAAGAAAGAGCAACATCTTTAAATGCTAAATGATGCAGTCCTGAGCCCTCCCTGGTGCCCCCAGGGACTGTGGTCTCACCTGCCAATCAAGTCACTTGGTTTTCTGCCCTCCGTGCTTTTTCCTTCCCAGCTTTCATTCAAATGTTCTGCAGTGAGTTCTGCAGATGTTCTGCAGAGAGTTGTTTGTCTTTTATTTCACAAGCCTTCTCTATAGTATCAGAGCTATATTAGTTATCTACGAACTGGTCTAGCATAGCGGCTTGATATCATTACACCTACATGGCAGTCAGCGATATCTGGAGCAATCTCCAGATTTTGGATCTATTTCTGTTTGGCCCTATGTTAGGTCATTTTGTCTTCAAAGGTTGCCAGATGTTTTAGAATCCGATTCCCCTGGATGTTCCTTGTTCCTGTGTGTGAAGAAACAGGCGCAGTGTAGAGGCAGGAATATGCACAGGGGAGTCAGGAAGACAGTGAGTAAAGAGCCCACAATCCAGCAGGAGAGAAGATACACTGGTTCCAGGAGTGCTTTTGACCTCAAAATGGAACCCAAGACTTTGGAGAAGGCTTCTCCCAAAGGGAGGCCGAAGTTCTGAGGAAGGAGAGGGTAGATTTGCAGTGATTCTCAACCAGGACAGTCTTGTCCTCCAGGGAAGAACATTTACCAATGTGTGGAGACAGTTTTGGTTGGCACAACAGGAGGCGAGGGTGAGTGCTAGTCTCCAAATGAGGGCATGGCTTACAGGGGTCACACCCCAGGAAGTGACAGAACCAGGCATTTAACTTCCTGACTCATCCACTCCTGCCAGTCTCCCTATCTGCCTCCCTTCTAGGACCAGCTCTGATACCTCCTTCTCACTCCCAACCTCCCCACCTGACCGCCAGCCCGGCATTCCTCAGCTCAGCACTGCGGACATGGCTTTGCTGTGGGGAGGTGTCCTGTGTGTTGTGGGGTGTTTAGCATTCCCACGTTTTGAGCGCCAGTTTCTTCATCTGTTAACTCAGTTCGTTATTCAAACGGCAAATATCTATGGAAAACTGTTATGTTCTAGAAGCTGTCCCAGTCTTTGGGGATACCCATGTTGAACAAGAAAATGTCCCTGCCCATAGTTAGCTTACATTCTGCTGGGGGCTAAACAATAAAAACATAATTAAATAGAAGTTTAATATATTATCAGCACAGAGAAATGGTATGAATAACAATAAACAAGGGAAGGGGTGGAGAGTCATAGGAGCTGTTCATTTAGGCAGGAGCATCAGGGAGGGCTACTCTGAGGAGTGACATCACAGCAGTCCTGAATGAGGCGAGGGATCAAACCATGGAAGGGCATTCCAGGCAGAGGGAACAGTGAGGGCAAATGCCCTGTGGCATGGGGTGTGTTTGGTGTCCTTCAAACAGCCAGGGAGGGGGCGGGGGGCATGGACTCTGCTTTTTCTAAGTGTGTAGGGAGTGTCTTCCATGGCTGAGATTCTACTGGAGGAGGAATGGTTGAAGTCAGTCCTCCTTAGCCCTGGCTGTACATCGGAGTCACCGAGGCTGCTTCTTTCTGAAAAGTATCCCTGCCAGGTTTTTCCCAAGACCAAATAAAATCAGGATTGTTGGGGTTGAAGTCATCAGTATTTTATAAAAGCTCACTGGGTAATGCCAATGTGTTTCCAGAGTTTGAGAGCCTCTGGTTAAGGTGAACTCAGCGGCAGAGACTAAAATGTTTACAGAAATGAAGTTGAGAGGAACACAGGCTTCTTCCTGCAGGGAGAGAGTAGGAACATGTGAGCTAGGTGGGGGGGATTTGAACATAGAGAACTGGGCATGGTGGAGGGAGACAGGTTGCCGCTGATAAGGCGCCAGGCTGGGCGTGGGGGCCAGGAACAGCAATACTGCGGAGGCTGCACTGGGGCTGGGCTCACTCTGGCAATCCTGGCCTCAGCAGCAGGAGGCTACAAGAGGTTTCTGTCTGGGTTTTCTTCAGTTTTGGAGTTCTCTCTGCCTGCCTCTGTTCCTTTAATTGCTCAGCTTGCTCTTATTTCCCCCCTTGTCCCTGGTTTTTTCCTGACTTTAGCCTCCTGATAGGGGGCTGGCTTTGATTCTCTGCACTGTCTTGACCTCGGGTCCTTTGAACTCTCCTGCCTGGAGCCCCCTCCCAGTAGTCATTCTCAGCCTGTACTGAGACTTTCCGGTTCCAGCTTCTAGCCCTGAGTCTACAGGCCCTTTTTGCAGTTAGGGGGCAATTATTACCTTCTCTTGGGTCCCCTGGTTAGTAGACTGTTGGTGATGAAGAGGTGTACAGGGCTCTGTCCAGTTTGTGATTATGTGTAACACACACTCACACATGTGTGTGAGCAGTGAATGCTAGGAACAGGTACCATCTATCAGTTTCCTTTCTCACACCCATGTCAGATGAAATTTCTGTAATCGACTATTATTATGACTGTCCTAGAAGCCAGTGGTAATTACCAGATAAGAAGCAACGTTGGCTTGAAGATGCCACATCTTGCCTTAAAAAGCAGCCTGTGGTGGGGCACAGGCTAGATGGTAACATGGCACATACTATCAGGAATGAAGAAACCTCTCAGCCACAGTCTACGGGGTGGATCTCAGGTTCACAACCACCAGAAAATGGGAAATTTCTCCTACCACACAGAGTTTCAAATAAGTTCATCACAAAGGGGTTTAGACATCATTCTGAAGTTCAAACAGGAAGCCATCGTGGGTTTTTGGCAGACAAGTGGCATGATTTGAGCTGTACTTCGGGAAGACTGATCTTGCAACCTCATGTAGGTTGACTGTGGGTGGGATGGGAGAGGATACATGAGACAGGGTAGAAGGCACACAGGCTTGAAGGGGCTCAAGGGTACATGGTGCCATACTGCCCCACGGTTCCGGGGCAAGGCAACTTGTGGGACTGAATACAAAGGTTGGGATTTTCAAAGGCTCCGAACCTTGCCTTCTTTACACAATTTCAATACCCACAAACTTCAGAAGGACCAGGGCTTTCCTGGAGACCAAAGTGGTCACCACACAGCATATGCAGCTGAAGCAGTTATTTAAATGGACATGGCCTTGCTATCAGAAATTAATTACCATCTAATTCGCATGGCCTGCCGATTAATTGTACACATGGCCAAAAGGCCAAGCCAATGCTCTTTAACTGAGAGCTGGTGATGCTTTCCCATTGCTCTGGGAGAACATGAGTCCAGTCAGAGGTGCTTTACTAAACCATAATGACTCAAGCCAACAGCAATAAGGCAAGACACTGGGACATGCCTCACCCTCCATTCGCCAGCCCCAGGTTCTCACTCTGAGAAGGTGCTCGGAGCTTGGTGAGCCATCTGTGTGCAAATTGTATTTATTTATTTATGAGGCTGAATGTACTCTTGAGCTAAATACTGATTTATCAAGTACCTTGTATGAAAAGGAAATATTTTTACTGCAGATATACAAAGATTCTGAAACCCAATAGCACTCCATGGAGTGGGCTAATTATAATGAAACCCATTCGTAATGAAGGGAAATGAAATGAATAAACACAAGTCTGTCCAATGTTGGAGCCCCAGGAGTAACTTCACTGCTGTTATTGATGGACACCATTGTGATGTTGAAGCCAAAAGCAGCAGATGTCTGCTTGGGTCTCCAAGGGTCTTGGAGATGCAGTGTTGACAAGCTGGCATCTTATCTCTCTGCTAAATTAGATCTGGGCCTCCTCTTCCTAAAGTGCTTAAGTCTTGGCTTGGCTTCAGGAAAGATGACTATCAGCAAACTGGCCACTGGCATGGAGAGGGGTCTTTCTGTCACCTGATCTTAGTTTAGGGAACCTAGTTTCTTCATGTTTTCACAAGAAAGAGTTTAGCTTCATTGAGTGAAGTGTGGAAATACCTGGCTATCAGCTGGACACCAAAACCTATGGAAAATAAATGCCACTTGGAGTGTCATGATGGCCCAAGCCAGATACACTATGGGCCATATCCAAGCAGTGGATCTGAACTGGAGAGAATTTCAAAGATTTTTCCTAGGGAAAGTGGCAGAGCCTAGGGCACATGGGTAGTTGATGGAGGCAGAGAACCTACCCTTAGAGAGTTTCCTTAAAACTAGTCTGGACGTTGGGGTTGAACTACAGCATGAAGAACCTAACAATGCCACTCCACTCTCCCAGGACCAGTATTGGACCAGGTACTGACAATTTAGGGCTCAATCAAGGCTTGAAAAATGATGGAACAAGAATGGACTTTGTTGTAGGATGGGGTAAAACCCAGAATGTGGAGATGTTGTGGGAGATGAGTTAGTTTTAGAGTTAAGACCATCCTGTGCCGTGCTTACAAATTGCTAGATGTCATTTTCTTTATTTATTTCACAATTACTCTGCATCAAATTACCAGTCAATTCCTCTTACTCCTTTCCACATTTATTCATGAATAAAATCTTCACCACAGAAGATTCCAGTGGGCTATCTCTCTTAGAAAAAAAATATTACAATCAGAAGATAGAATAGGCACAGGGATGAGACTTGGATATGCATGCCCTGCCCACAGCCCTGTGATGGGCCCCTTTCTCTCCTTCCTGCCCTGCCGCGATTGAGGGAATGCACCCTCGCAGACCTGTGAGACACTGTTGGGGATGGCTATGAAAGCTCCCCCTCTCAAACATTCCAGGTCCACCTTCTGGAGGCCCACATCTGCGCTGAGACCACGCCCCTGCCCCCTCCCAGCAGCTGCACACCAACCTGGAGCCCAAGGGTCTGGGAGACCACAGCTCCCTCTGTGCTCAGGCGATGTAGTAAAAGGCTCTTTGCTCCCAAGGACTTGTTCATTCAAGTATCACTGTGTCACCTCTGCACATAGGGATTTCCTATGTAAGATTGACACCATTCTGGATGCATTGCCCCACCTGTCTGACAATATATTGACAAAAGTGAGCCATTTGAAACCTCTGGTGTATGTTTCCCCTCCAGTGTGAGGGCTTTGTTGCCAACAGTAAGACCAAAGCCTCGGAACCTGTGACTCGGTTTTGGCCGGAGGCGGGGCACCCAGGCTGCAGGGTGACTTCGAGACAGCCGCACAACCCACCAGCAGGGTTCCCCTGGGACCCTTTTGCCTCAACTGAGTGCAAGATAGGAACCGAGCCATGGGGGGCCACAGAGGTCTTTTCTAGGTTTCTCACTGTGTTTGCATTAGAATCAGAAAGTTGCTTTTGTGTTTTACACATGAAAGAAAGGATGACTGAACAAAGGAGCCATGACCCCGAAGGCTGTGGGGATAGAGGGAAGACAATGGGGCCTGTATTTTAGATTTTCCTGAACCTGGCTTTATTCCCCATCATGAGAGAGTGAAAACGGCACAGGGCCCGACTCACCCACACCTCTTCTCCTGTGCCCCTGAGAAGGGCAGAGCTGAGAAGGGAGAGGATCTAAAATGGTGCTCTGACAGAGAAGTTCTCTTCACTGTAAGGGGCACATTTAAAAAATGTGGAAGAGTGAACAGCTGACTCAGCTGTAAGCCCTGCCTGGGGCCAAGCTGGCTGCAGCCCCAGGCTGGCCCCAATCAGCGCTGTCAGCGGGTTCTGTCAGACCTCCATTGGAGAGACTAGTGCGACAGACACGGAGGGTGTGGTTCTCTCAGGGGGCTGGAGAGATTGGTGTACAGCCATCTTGGGGGAGGCTGTGCTGCGGGTGGAACTCACATGGCACAGCCAGGTGCAGTCACCCCGAAAGGTTTATGCTGTGGGATTTGAGTTGAGGTGGGGGTGGACACTCAAGAAACATGGGTGGTGGGTGGAGATGGCTTTTGGGCCTGGACGTGGTCCGGTGTGTTTGATGACAAGAACAGTTAGTCCTCTATGGGGGACACAGAGGCCATTTCCAATCTTTTCTGTGTTGCATGCTGCAGTGAATAACCTTGCTTATACGTCACCGTGCCTGTGTGTGAGCACATCTGTGGTATGAAGTCCATGAAGTGGAATTTCTGGGTCAGACAACAAGTAGAGACAGCAGACAAACACATACTTAATTAGATGTGTGACCTTGGAAAGGCACTTGCTATTTTGGGGCCTCGTTTTTAAAAATTTGTAAAATAGGAGAGTTGGCCTGGGTGACCTGCAGGTCCTTTCCACCTTGGGAGCTCCTGGGATTCAGAACTTCCCACCTGGGAGGAGTTTGGCAAGGAAGACTGCTGTGCCTCCTGTGATCTGCCCACAGACACAGTGTCCCTGGGTCTAGGCCACCACCTGGGAGCCAAAATTCATTCTGTGCACAGCCAGCAGAGCAAAACTTGAAGAGACAAGTCCAACGGCCAGGACTGACCTCATTTGTCCTCTAGTGGCATCTCTCTTCTCTTTAAAGGTAGCTGTTTTGGTAGACTCTTTGGAAATCAGAGGTGACATGGAGGCATTTTGCCTCAATTTACAGGACTGAGGGAAATGAAAGGGATAAATATACTTAAGATGAAGAGAGTGAAGCATTCACCAGAATCTTGGGAGGTAGGAGGATATTAATGAGATAGTTAGCAGAAGATTATCCAACAACGCAATCAACCAACCAATGCATGTTTTGTTGGTTTATTGACTAAAAACAAGCCTGTCTTGATGGCTTTGCACTCACTGAATATTGAAATTATGTGGCTGCTAGGCTAAGTCTTAGGATGGCCACAGCCAAGGTATGGGATTTCTGCATGTGCTCTGATACTCACTGTATTGTCACTCAGATTTGAGAATCAGACAAGATACTGACAAGACGTTTGATCTCCAAGATGCCCTAGGATCACTCAAGCAAGCCTCTTGCTCATGTGCAGATAAGGAAATGGAAAATAATAATGGGTAAATACACCAGGGCTGTGGTAACTGAGAGGGAAAAGGCCCTGGAAGCAGACCCGGACACTAATGGGGTGGTGAGTGAATGGGGCAGTGGAACATCCATCATGGTGGATGGGTAAGGTTTCTGAAAGGTACAGCAACATATTTTTGCTTCCCATACACAACCAACATGTGTGAGGGGCCCAGCAGTGCATAGAAAGTGCAGTGGTTAATTGGGGAGCAGGTAGAACTCAGAGACCCAGGCAAAAGTCTTCAGGAAACTCTGATAAAGGGAGAAGGACAATGGGGGTCCCATCCAAGAAGGCCTGTGTGTCCCTGGGCAGGTTGTTGAGACACATATATAGGAATAAGGGCAGGAACAGGGCAAGAATCCAGATTCCAAGACTGAGGCCTCCCATGGGGACAGGACAAAAGTGCATCTGTCAGAATTAGGACCCTAGCAAGAGTGATTTGATTTTGAGCAGAAGCTTCTCATATCACCCTGTCTTGGATCATGATTAGCTCTAGAGACTTAGAAAAGTAAGCTTGCAGATGGGAACACTCCAGCCTCGAGTGGGGAGAAGGGAATCAGGAACCAAGTGATTCTGATTACCTCCTAAACAAATTCCCCTTGAATCCTTCCCTCCTCCCTCTGCAGATCCACCACTGCCCTTGTTCAGACTCCCATGTCCCTCTCCAGGAATAATGCAACAGCCCAACTTCTGTCCCCTCCTTCATCATTTCCTCTCTCAACCTGTTCACCTGGCAGCCAGATCTGGCCATGTCATTCCTCTGCTCCAAATGCACAGTGGCTCCTGATGGTGCCCCCCAAGTGGCATATGAGGCTTTAGGAACTAGTCTGTCTCTCCTTTTGAGCCTCATCTCATGTACATTTGTGTTCCAGGAATACAAAACATGCCATGGTAATTCTAGCCTCTGAAGTTGTGTTCACACTATTACCTTTGCTTAGACCTTCTTTCTCTTTCTTATTTACCTGAATGACTCTTACTTTCAAAACTTAGTTTGTCTCCTCCAGAAGGCCTTTCCTCTTTCCCAAGAGTGGCCTGGTTCCCATAATCTATTTCAGGGTTTCTCTGAGAACTTTGGAACAACTTCGGCTGTGTGTCCGAGACCAGCACCCTACTCCAGACCTATTAGTACGTCAGTCCAATGTATGCTTACACTTTTAGCTGAGGTCATAATGTCTGCATCCTATTTCCCAATGGTTCTGAAAAAATGGTGTGTTTTATTTATATTTCTATCTATCTATCTATCTATCTATCTATCTACCTATCTATCGTCTTATCTTCTACCTATCTATCTAAATGTGTATAATTGTTTAATGTATGGTGTTCTGCATTTTTGGTATTTGAAATTTTTCAAAATAGAAAAAGGAGAAAAAATTATTAGTTCCATCCAGATTGGCCAGGACACGTATCCAATTTTACAAATCTCCTGAGTGGTGCTTTTGCCCGAAGCTGGTGAAGACTATGGCAGTCATCATTTGCCACGTTATTGACAGTCTCCTTGTTGTGACTGTGACCCTTTGCATCTCCTCTTTTTCCAGCTATCGTATGTGCTTGGTATATCGTGGGTATTTAATATGTATTTGTTGAGTGTGGCTGAGAGAAAATTATATCCAAGACAGACAGGTAATTTATATTTGTTATTCATTCACTCAGTCAATATTTCCTCATTTGTTGAACACCTATTGTTTCGTGTGTGTCTGAGGCACAATGGGTCATGTAATGATCTCAGTACTATTGACATTTTGGCCAGATAATCCTTTGTTGTGGGGACTGTCCTGTGCATTGTAGGATGTTTTGAATCATCCTTGACCTTTATCCACTAGAATTCAGTAGTACCCACCCCCCCCCCCCCCCAAGTCATGATAACCAAAAATGTCTCCAGATGTTGCCACATGTCCCTGGAGCAAAATCACCTCCAGTTGAGAAGCACTGATCTTCAAGACAGTCTGCCTTTCAATGAGAAAGAATGAAATCTGGGCTTTTGCAGCAATGTGGATGGAATGGGAGGGTGTTATGCTAAGTGAAATAAGTCAGACAGAGAAAGACAGATACCATGTTTTCACTCATAAGTGGATCTTGAGAAACTTAACAGAAGACCATGGGGGAGGGGAAGGGGGGGAAAAAGTTACAGAAAGGGAGGGAGGCAAACCATAAGAGACCCTTGGATACTGAGAACAAACTGAGGGTTGATGGGGGCGGGGGAGAGGGGAAAGTGGGTGATGGGCATTGAGGAGGGCACCTGTTGGGAGGAGCACCGAGTGTTGTATGGAAACCAATTTGACAATAAATTATATTTAAAAAAAAAAAAAGACAGTCTGCCTTTAAGATACCGGAAACAGACACATACATGCAATGAAAGACAAGTGTGAGGGTGGTGATGTATCACAGAATGCTGTAGAGCACAAGAAGAGGAAAAAATTAATGCCATCTGGGGCATTTGGGAAGACACTGTATGGAGGAACTGGGTCTGGATTTTAACGGCTTTACAGACGGGAAGCTCTTTCTGTGTAATTTGCTTTCTGAAGCTTCTGCCCTCTCACGTGTGTACAGTCAGTCTATGGTCACCCGTGTCTCCTTCTGGTCCTCATCACAGTCCTTTAAGGTAGACAGAACAGATGTTGTTGACTCTAGTTTATAGATAACAAAATTGAATCCAGGCTAGTCTGGATAAGTCGAGAGGCCACAGGGTGGTTCACAGCACAGACCCTGGAAACTGCCTGCCTGGGTGTGAATCCCACCTCCACCTCTTATCATCTGTGAGCTCTGGACTTGTTTCTTCTTTACTAAAATTTTTTTCTTGTGTATTAAAGTACAATATTGCCGTGTAATATTAAATTAGTTTCAGGTATACAACATAATGATTGAATAATCATACGCAGTATGAAATTTTCACCAAAGTAAGCGTATTACCATATTATTTACTATATTCCTTATGCTGTGCTTTTCATTCCTGTGACTTATTTAATTTCTAACTGGAAGTTTGTACCTCTTAAGCTTCACCTCTTCCCCCATTTGGCTCATCCCTTCACCCTCCTTCCCTTTGGCAACCACCACTTTGTTCTCTGTTTTTGTGAGTCTGTTTCGATCTTCATTGTTGTTATTGTTTGCTTCTTTGTTTTATTTTTTAGATTCACCTATAAGGGAAATCATATAGGGGCACCTGGGTGGCTCAGTTGGTTAAGTGTCCGACTCTGGCGCTCAGGTCGTCTCCAGCAGAGGCAGGACAGGTGTCTCTGTGTTTGCCATGGAAAGAGATGGTAAGTCAGCCAGATGACAGAGGGGCACTTAAGGCTTCATCTGGGTGGGAGCTTGGGGCTCCCAGTGGTTATGTGTGTGTGCTCTTGTGAGCTGCCTGAAGGGTAGCGTTGGAGCGTCATGGCATGATTTATTGAAAGCCGTACTCAAGTTAAATCAAGAGTGAAAAGACTAATTACTGAACTCATAGAGTTTTAAATACACAATTGGCTTCTTTTGATGAAGGTAGGGTAGGAGCAAGCCAGGAGGTAATTCTGTGTCCCGAAAATAAAACTTAGGATGTCTTTCGCTATTTAGTCCAGTTTGCCATTTCCAGGGCACTGTCTGAAATAATATGAGTGTCTAGTTACCAAAAACAAAAAACAAAAAACCAAAACAAACCAAAACAAAACAGCTCTTGGCCGTGTTTAGAACACCAGTACTCTACAATATGGTAGACACAAGTCATGTGTGGATACGGAGCCACTTGAAGTGTGACTAGTCCAAGTGAGGTGTGCTATATGAGTACACTCTGGGCTTCCAAGACTTAGTATGACCTCATCTCGCCTCCCAGTGCCTCTTGAGCAAGCTGGCATCATCCCTCCTCTGCCATCCCCGGACTGGGGGATGGAATGGAGGCTGAGAACAACCAGTGGCCTGTTTGAAGCCAGGCTGTAACTTGTCACCACTGAAGGAACACAAGCTGTCAGAGCCCTGGGTGGCTTCTTTCAAACGCTCTGCAGTGCTAACATTGCTTACTCCCAGCATTTTAATAAGATTAGTGTCCAGGAGGATGATAACTAAGTTCTCACCATGCTTAGTGCTTTACTTAACTGATTTAACCTTCACAAAGTTAAACTGATTTAACTGTTTAAATAGTTTTTAAACTGTTTAACAGTTTAAACTGTTAAACTGATTTAACTTAACTGATTTAACCTTCACAGGGGCTCTCTGAGGCTGTTACCCTTATTACTTTCACATTGCAGATGAGGAAACTGAGGCATGGAGAGTATATGGCTTGCCCAAGGTCACAAATGTAAGTAGCAGAGAAGAACTCAGACTGAGCCCGAGCTCCTCGCCTCACAGCAGTGTACCTTTTGACTCGGGTTGACCTACCAACAGTTCAGGGAGTAGAGGCTCCTTCTCGGTCCTCAGTATCTAGAAGGGTACATGACATTCACCAGGTGCTCAATAATTGTCTTTTGACTGACTGACTGTCACCTATTCACTGTTGGTGATGTCCAGCCTTAGCTCTAAACGACAATCTAAGCAGATGGTTCCTCCCGTTGGCACTTTCTATCCTGCACTTAAACTGACTTTGACTTTATGTCTTGCCTCCTGGGTTGCAGGATTCAGATCTTTTATAGAGAGGCCACAAAATTAATTCTACCAGTTTCTTTTTACTTTTTTTAATATGAATACTAGAATCCTGACTTAAAGCCAGAGATGTGTTCATTTGCAACTCAGGCTCAAGATAAGTCTAATCTTGGCATGAGTACCATTGAGTCCTATTTTCCCACCTGCTGAATGATGAGACTAGGCCAGAGGATCTCAAAGGAGTGCAAAGCTTTCCACACCTTTCCTCCTGGCAAGTAGGGATTGAAGGATTGAGGGTTGCAAGTAGATATAGGATATAGACTGAGGTGCCAGGATTTCTGTGTGCAAAAAAATGTGCAGTGTATCAGTCAACATGGTTGGGGCAAGGAGAGGAACCTGGTACCAGCTATCCATCTGTAGGCCTTTAAAGTCTAGCCTGGAAGGAGCAGGTTTCCATTTTCCTTCCTCTTCCTAGCCCAGGCTCTAACTCAGGTCTGCCTGACTCCAGGATCCATTTTGTTTCCACACTGGCTGATGGCTACAGGCTATCCTGAGAGAAATCATCCTGTGCTCCTTTTCCACTCACCCACGAACACTTCATTTACTACATCTGAATACTGGGTATAGCAACCACTAGGAACTTCCTTGAATGGAGGAGAGTGTTAAAAGGTGAAGCCTTGGGAGGGCCCTGGGGAACCCAGGAAATCCTCTGTTGTCTGGGAACCTTCAGCCTGGTTGCTCTGCCTTCCACCCCCCCACCCCCACCCCCCCGCCCCTGCAGGCTCAAGCCCTGGTCTCAGCAGGTACACAGACCCTTATACACCAGGGCCTTCAAGCTCATGCGTCCTGGTCTTGGAATAAGGAGACCCAAGAGTGAAGGTCTTAGACTCTGTGGAAAGAAAGCAGAAAGCTGGGCTGTGAGTAGGGGAGGGACACAGGGCCAGCTAAACAGGTTCATGTAGAGCTTTTTCCTTCATTTTATATCCTTTGATTCTCAAATGGGAATGTTTTTTGTGATACCACAGGGCAATGATTGGCCAATTTTTCTTCTCTGTCTTTCTGTCTCTGTCTCTATGTCTGTCTGTCTCTGTGTCTGTCTGTCTGTCTGTCTGTCTCTCTCTCTCTCTCACACACACACACACACACATATCACACCAAGCCCCAGATCTGAGGTCTTCAAAAAGAGCATGAAGAATGTTATTCAGCCATGAAAAAAAAAAAAAAAAAAAGGAATCCTGCCATTTGCAACAGCATAGATGGATCTTGAGGGCATTATGCTAAGTGAGTAAAGTCAGACAAAGAAAGACAAATGCTGTATGGCATCACTTACATGTGGAATCTAAAAAAAAAAAAGTCAAACTCATGGAAACAAGGAGTAGAAAAATGGTCGCCAGGGCCTGGGAAGTAGGAAGTCAGGGAGAGACTGGTAAAAAGGCTACAAACTTTCAACCATAAGATGAGTTAGTTCTGACGATCTAATATAAAACACGGTGACTGTAGTTGATCATGCTGTATTATATAATTGAAATTTGTTAATATAGCAGAACTTAAATGTTCTCACAATAATAAATAAATAAATACGTGAGGCAATGATGTGTTAATTAACCAAATGGTGGGAATATTTTCACATGTATACGTATACTAAATCTCCACAATGTACATTTTAAATATGTTACAATTTTATTTGTCAATTATACCTCAGTAAGCTGGGGGGGGGTGGGGGGAGAAAGGGCACGAGGGAAAACCTCTCAGAGGATTTAATATTACACTTCCAAACTTGATTAAACAAAGCCATCTGGAAACCCTAGAGGCTGTTATTCTTTAACTTCCTCAAGAGCAGGGGTTAGTGGTGCTAAATGCAGAATGACATCTCGCCAACCGAGTAATAGCAACCCTGAGTGTCAAAGGCCTGGATGGAACAGCAAATTTTGACCCTAAGCACGAACAGTTCCATGGCTCGTGGAGCGTGTGGAGCTTTGGATCTCCAGGTGCTGCCATCCCTTCCGGGGA
This sequence comes from Panthera onca, assembly GCF_046562875.1. NCBI lineage: Eukaryota > Metazoa > Chordata > Mammalia > Carnivora > Felidae > Panthera > Panthera onca. The sequence goes on along the minus strand of NC_138347.1, from coordinate 95,475,685 downwards.
CATCCTGGTCAGTCAGTATACAGACTGCACCCAATACCTCCTTCTCCACAGCCCGAGAGTTCAATCCTCCACAGGGCTTCGATGCTTCTATTGTCCACCCACAGAGACAACGGAAATCGGGAGACTCAGACACATCCCAGATGAGAGACAAAGCACAAGTCATTCTAACAGGCTATGGAAATAGTGGGCTCGAGATAGAAGTTGGGCCCACGCCGCCGAGGGGGCCGGGGTGAGGACCACCTGCTACAGGTGGGGAAGCAAGGGCTGAGCTCCTAGAGAAGGTAACCCAGAGCTGAGTCTGGAAGGGTGAGTTGGAGTCAGCTATGGCATCCCTAGCAAAGCAGACAGCCAAGCGTGTGGATGTAGTCAGTGTGGCCAGAAGGTGCAGTGGGACACAGCCCGCAGGAGACAAGCTGCAACCCTCTGGAGAAGCTGGTCATGGAAAGCCTTGCGTGCTGTGATAGGTAGCTTGAACTTCATCCAGCAGGAAATGAAGCATCAGTAGAGAATTTTTAATTTTATTTATTTTTTTTAGAGAGAGAGTGCAAGGGGGTGGGGAGGGACAGAGAGACAGAGAGAGAGAGAGAGAGAGAGAGAATCTTAAGCAGGCTCCATGCTCAGTGAAGAGTCCCATGTGGGGCTTGATCCCACGACTCTGGGATCATGACTTGAGCAGAAATCAAGAGTCAAACGCTCAACTGACTGAGCCACCCAGGCAGCCTGAGAGTTTTAACTAAGACCATAACATGGACAAATAATTGTAATAGCTAACATTTACTGAATGAATATTTTTGTGTTGTCCTAAGTACTTCTCATGTATGTATTAACTCATTTAATCCTTACAACAGCCCTATAGGGCACTTACCAATACTATTCCCACTTTGCACTGGAGGATGTGGAGGCCTGGAGTGCCCACACAGTCACATAGCTCCTAAGTTATGCAGCTGGGATTTGAACCTAGGAAGTTTTGTTCTTGAGCCCACTCTCTTAGCCATTCTACTATTAACTTATAATTTCATAGCCATCTCTCCTCAAAAGGGATTTTAGGAGATTTATAATAAAACTACAACTATACAGATGAAGCAAATTAAAAATGAAAAAGAAAGCAAATATGGAAAAGCAAGGATACAGTTACAGCAAGAATCAGATTGGGTAACCACACAGCTCGAGCCCTAACCTCCCTCTGAGCTTTCTGATGAGAACGATGCAAAATGTGGCAGGATACAAACTCTCTTACTCCTTACTGGGTAAGGGTGAGCATATACATCAATTGGAGAGACACATTGCTTCCTTGGACTGAATTCTAGAAAGACATTTGTTGTCTAATCTCTGATACAAAGTGTCATATGAGATACCAAGTGTATTGGTTTTCTGGGACTGCTGTAACAAATTTATGCAAATTTGTGGCTTAAAACAACAGAAATTTATTTTCTCACAGTTCTGAAGGCTAGAAGTCCAAAATCAGGGTGTTGACACGATTGGTGCTTCCTGGAGGGTCTGAAGGAGAATCCTTTCTTCTAGCTCCTGATGGCTGCCGGCAATCCTCAGTGTTCCTTGGATTGTAGATGCATCACTTCAATCTCTGCTTCTGTCTTCCCATGGCCCTGTGTGTCTCTGATCCCTGTGTCTTTGCATGGTTTTTTCCTCCCTGTGCCTCCAAACTCCCTCCCCTTTCTCTTGTAAGGACATCACTCATGGGATTTAGGCCCCACCCTAAATCCAGAACAATCTCACCTCGAGACCTTTAGTTTAATTACATCTGCAAAGACCCTATTTCCAAGTAAAGGTCACATTCACAGGTATCAGGGACAGGACTTGGCCATACCATTTTTGGGGGAAACTCTTCAATTCACTATACAAAGCACTCAACAGCAATTGTGCAAAATAATCAGAAGGTTGTTTTTTTGTTTTTTGTTTTCTTAATGGCTGTTTCTCACGGTGATAAAAGCCAAGGATTGAGTTTTGATTGCAATTCAGCCCACTCAAAATAGGAACTCCATTTAATTGGGCCACCAAGGGACTTATCTGTCTTTCTAAAAGTGTCTTTGAATACAATGTCTTGTGAGCTATGTGTCTTTGGTGCAGAGAACTTCATTGTGGGTGAACTCAGGTGACAAACAGGACACTCAGTGAGAAGCAAAGTTTGGGGCCAGAACCTATTGGTGGGAGGCTGCCTGATCTAGTAAGGAACTTCCTAACTAGAGGTGTACATGAGAATCAGCAGAGAGATTTTGCAAAATACACATGCCCCAGTCCCACCCAAAGCAAACGAATCAGAATCTCTGATATGTATTATTCTTTGTCTTGTACTGACTTTTTAATGGGAACCTCGGTTTGTGATGGGGTGGTTGGAACAAGCTGTTCCAGGCTGCTGCTGGGTTACTTTGTCTACTGACATGGGAGGGGGCACATGTGCTTTACATATTTTATTTTGTTGTCATGTTAAAATACACATAACTTAAATTCACCATTTTATAGTATATAATTTAGTTTACAACATTCATTACCGTGCAACCATTATCACTATCTAGTTCCAGGATATTTTCATCATTCCAAAAGGAAACCCAGTACTCACTGAGAAGTCACCCCGCATTCCTCCCTACTCCCAGGCCCTGCAAACCACTGACCTGCTTTTGGTACCTGGAATTACCTATTCTGGGTCACTTTATATAAACGAAATGATACAGTATGTGGCCTTTTGTGTTTGTGTCTTTCACTTGACATGTTTTCATTATTCGTCCATGTTTTAGCATGTATCAGTACTTTGCTCTTTTTTTAATGCTTATTTATTTTTGAGAGAGAGAGAGAGAGAGATACAGAGTGCAAACAGGGGAGGGGGAGAGAGAGAGGGAAACACAGAATCCAAAGCAGGCTTCAGGCTCCAAGCTGTCAGCACAGAGCCTGATGCAGGGCTTGAACCCACAAACCATGAGATCATAACCTGAGCTGAAGTTAGACATTTAACTGACTCAGGCACCCGGCTCTTTTTTATGGCTGAATAATATTCCACTGTATGCAAATACTACATGTTGTTTGTCCATTCAACAGTTGATAAGCATTCAGGTTGTTTCTACCTTTTGGCTACTATAAATCATGTTGTTACAAAGATTTATTCCCAAGTATTTGTTTCAATGCCTTTTTCTACTCTGTTGTACACATTTTTTAAAGTAGACTTATTTATATCTTATTTTAGAGGTGAAGAAATTAGGCTTTAGAGATCTCACTTTTCCGTTCATACATCTAGGAAGCCACAGAGGTGGAAATAAATACTGGTTTCTGTCTCCTGATTCTGGGCTCGCTCTACTGGACTACGAGCTGCTCATGAGAAGTCACACCTGAGTTGTCCACTACAGTCACCTTGGAGTTATGCTTCCTTGCTCTCTGTCCTCAACTTTGGAGGACTCCTTTTTGGGCACATGAGACATGTTATTGTCTGACATCTGCCTGTTCTCTTTGATGTCTCTGTCCCAGAAGAGCAGCCAGGTCTTGAATTTATCAAGGGAGGAGATTTGTGTGCACTGCTCCTTGGACATGTAATTGGAAAGGATTACCCGAAGTATAGTTATTCTTTTAAAATGTGTAACTATACAACCTGAATTGCCATTATGATAGAGTTCCTCCCTCAGCATGATAAATGTACCTTATCCTCCCCAAATCAACTCTTCATTATGTTTGTCAGTGTAGATGTAGGATTTATAGGTGTTCACTTTCATGATCAGTCAAACATTAATGACAAAAGAAGACATTGGAGTTACTGTCATCTTGAGACTTGAGGAACGTGATGGGAAATGATGGGAAAAGGAAGGAAACGTGAAACCTTTCAAGAAAGAGCCAATCAGAAAGGACTTTTGAGGTGCCCTAACATTTACTGGAAGCAAAGAGAGAAAAGAGTCCTTGCTGAACAGTGAGTTTCCTTGTAATCTGACAAGGGCCAACAAGGTTGCTGGAAGTCAAGGTTGAAGTCACCCATGATCCTTGGTCTTAAACTGCAAGAGCAGGAGTTTCCAGTAGGAAAGTTCGCAGGTGAATTGAGGGACGTTGTGTTTGATTTCCTGCCAGAGAAATCCCAACATTCTCAAGGACCAAGTAGCCATTTAAGGCTTGAGATGGGTGGATGAGAAGAAGCCAGCCTTGGTTGTTGCTTGCCAGGGAATTTGTTCAGTTGATCTGTTGCTGCAGGAAAAAAAAAATCATCCGAAACAGTGGCTCAACACAAGAACATTTATTATTTCTCATAGCTTCTGTGGGTCAGGAACTGGGGGGCAACTCAGCTAAGTGGTTCTGGCCCAGGGTTTGTCATGCAGGAGTGATTAGCCAGCTCCCATTGGAACTGGGATGAGGGGTAAGAGTGTTGGAGCAGCTGGGTGCTGGCCAGTATCTTTCTCTTCATGTGGTCTCAAGGCTTTTCTCTGGGGTCTCTGCACATGGCCTCGCTTGGGCTTCCCCACAGCATGACAGCCTTAGACTTGCTACCACGGTAGCCCAGTGTCCCAAACTGAGTATTTCAAGAGAAAAGAGAGAGAGCCTGGTAGAAGCTGTGTCGCTTTTTGTGACCTCACCTTGGAAGCTCACATAGCATCACATTCCCTAGAGTCCTGACCCCATCTCAGAGCACCGTCAAGATGCTTTCATTTCTTTGTGTCCCACCACCCCCAAAATCATATTTTGAAAAGAAAGAATTTAATCTTATTATACTGTACATTGTTTCAGATGCTGCCTCAAGGAAGCCCTGAGCACTCACAAAGGAAAAGCACTATTTTTCGTTTGTTTAGGTATTACTATACACAGAAAATGTGTGTTGCAGAGTCTTGCTTGACAAATGCTAATTTTTTTTTCCCTATAGCTTAAATTAAGGATGTTAGGAAAGACACAGAATCACATGCTTTTCTTCATTAATTGCAGCAGCTATTGCTTATCATTTTTTAAAACGATACCTTGCCCCAAATTCGCTACTCTTGGCAGGACGGCATCAATTGCTACTGCTCATATTTCCCATATCCAGGTGATTCTTCACTAGAAGCTCAGTAATACATTCTGGAACATCTGTGTGTGTATGTCTTGTGCATATATATGTAATGTATATACTTTTTTCCTCCTGACAATTATATGATCCATTGTGTTCTTTTTTCATTATTAAAAAAAAATAAACTTGGGGTGCCTAGGTCGCTCAGTCGGTTAAGCATCCGACTTTGGCTCAGGTCATGATCTCACGGTTCGTGGGTTCAAGCCCCACATCGGGCTCTGTGCTGACAGCTCAGAGCCTGGAGCCTGCTTCGGATTCTGTGTCTCCCTCTCTCTCTGCCCCTCCCCTGCTGCTTCTCTGTCTCTCTCTCAAAAATAAATTAACATTAAAAAAATAAAAAGTAAATAAACTTTATTTTTTAGAGCAGTTTCAGATTCACAGCAAAATTGAGGAGGAAGTATAGAGAGTCCCCATATACCTCCTGCCCCCATACATGCCTGGCCTCTTCCTCAACCCCATCAAAGTGGTACATTTGTTACAATCAGGAAATCTACACTGACACAACATTATCACCCCAAGTCCACGGTTTACCTTAGCGTTCGGAGTACATTTATGCACATTTATAGTATCGTACAGAATGATTTCACTGCTCTAAAATTTCTCTGTGCTCCTTATTCATCCTTCCATCCTGCTTGGCAATCACTGACTTGTTTTTTGTTGTTGTTGTTGTTGTTTTTTTTTGTTTGTTTGTTTGTTTGTTTCTTTCTTTCTTTCTTTTTTTTTTTTTTTTACTATCTCCATAGTTTTGCCTTTTTTAGAATGTCACATAGTTGGAATCATACAGTATGTAGTTTCTTTCAGACTGGCTTTTTTTCACTTAATCACATGCATGTAAGGCTACTCCATGTCTTTTCATGGCTCAGTCCATTTCTTTCTAGTGCTAAATAATATTCCATCGTTTGGATGGACCACAGTCTATTTGTCCATTCACCCAGTGAAAGACGTCTTGAATGTTTCCAACTTTTAGCAATTATGAATAAAGCTGGTATAAACATCACATCAACGTGCAGGATTTTGTGTGGACATAAACTTTCAGCTCTTTTGGGCAAATAACAAAGAGTGCAATTTCTGAATCACATGGTAAGAGTACTTTTAGTTTTATAAGAAACCACCAAACACAGGCTTCCAACGTGGCTATCCTATTTTGCATTCCCACCAGCCACGAATGGGGCTTCCCATTGCTCCACATCTCCACCAGTATTTGGTGGTGTTAGTTTTATGGATTTTGAGCATTTTAATAGGTATGTCGCGGTTCATTCGTTCTTTCAAGAAATACTTACTGAGTGTCCACTATGTTCCGGATGAGGTTGTCAGTACCTAACGTCACAGCAGTGATCACAGCAGACATAGATCCCTGCTCTCATGGCTTTTTATTAAGCATGTTCTGTGCTCCAGGCTATGTTCTAAGCAGTTTTTCCTTACGTGATCTAGTTTAATCCTCACAGCTAGTCTTTGAAGTAGGCACCCTCTTTATCCTATTTTATTCTGGCACAGAATCATGATGAGTAATGTGCCCAAGGTCACACAGCTAGCAGGAGGTAGAGCCCCAATGTGTATCCAGTTGTTCCAGCTTCAGAGTCTCTGTGCCACGCTTTGCTGTCTCTGGATCTAGAAGGGATCTTGGAAGTCATCCCCCTTAGTCCACCAATGTGACTCATAGGTACCAGGTGGTGAGGTGACTCCCCCAAGATCAAATAGCTGATTAATATCGGGACCAGGGCTGGAATCTTCTCTTCTAGAACATGACTCTTTTCACCATAACCTTAGATTCTTTGGGCAAAGAATTCTGTGAAAGATGGGGCTTAGCGATCGCCTCATTTCTGCACTCCCCACTCAAAGGATAGTTCTTTAAAAGATCACTTTCACTACTATTTTCTTTCTGTGTTATCCACTGGCCAGTAGTCCTTGTTCTGTCCTCCATGGTGGGTAGAGGATGCTCACATTCACCGTTTCTCCAGGCCAGCACAGCTCCTTCTCACCCGAACGTACGTGTCCTTCCTCCTGATCATCCGTGGAAGAAATGCTCTATGTGGGTATCGAGACCATCATTATTCTTGTCGGTTTGAGTCTCTCCTTTCCTTGGCCATCCGTGAGCCCGGGTGTCACCATGGCAGTGCCACCACGGCACCCCTGCCATGGGTTAGTAAAGTGAGAGATTGCAGGGAATCGTTGTTCCTTCTCAAGCAGCCATCTCTGAGCATGAGATGCCATGGAGGAAAAGCACAGCGAGGATGGTATTCTGTGCATCTCTCATTTCCCAGTAAGAATCCTCTTGGTCTCCAGTGGTCTCTAAACTGCAAGGAACTTCAAGATAGAGAAAGGAGTGGGTGCAAATGTCACATCATGGGAGGCTGGAGAATAGACCTGCAGAATTTCAGTCTGGGAGTTAGTGTTTGGCAGCTATCCTCAGCTTTTCCACAACAGTTCCAATTTCATGCAGCATAATTGTTTTTAATAAAGTCGGCTCACTGAATAAATAACTAGATGTTATTTAATTTCTATGCCTTTTATAAGACTTCATTTAAATAAATCCACTAATCAGAAAAACAAAATTCTTTCTCAGTGCCAAGGATACATATTTAGGCTTTGGAAATATATTCTCCTTATTTATGGATCATCCTGACTAGGAAGGAGTCAAAGAGTAAGTTGACTGGGCTCGGGTCAGAAACTTAGGGAGTCAGAATTAGACACCTCCCCTGACTACATGATGATCATCAAATATAGTTGTATAGGTTGTGCACTGTACAAAGCTACCACATATAAAGATTCTCTATTCACATTGTAAGCATCATTGATTTGTGTATTTATTAGAACATCTTGGGGCACCTACGTGGCTCAGTCGGTTGAGCATCCGACTTTGGCTCAGGTCATGATCTCATGGTTCATGAGTTCAAGTCCCATGTTGGGCTCTGTGCTGACAGCTCAGAGACTGGAGCCTGCTTCTGATTCTGTGTCTCCCTCGCTCTCTGCCCCTCCCCCACTCTCTCTCTCTCTCTCTCCCTCTTTCGAAAATAAATAATAAAACATTAAAAGAAAGACCACTAAAAAAAAAAAAGAACATCTTGTTTGATGAGGGACAGATTTTATTCTAGTATAATCAGTATATCATATTAAGATTATTTTATTTTATTTTTTTTAATGTTTATTTATTTTTGAGAGAGCGAGAGAGTGTGGAGGAGGAGCAAAGAGAGAGGGAGACATAGAATCTGAAACAGGCTCCAGGCTCTGAGCCGTCAGCACAGAGCCTGATGTGGGGCTCGAACTCATGAACTGCAAGATAGTGACCTGAGTCAAAGTCAGATGCTTAACTGACCGAGCCACCCAGGCTCCCCAAGACAATTTTTTTTTTTTTTTTTTTTTGGGACAGAGAGAGACAGAGCATGAACGGGGGAGGGGCAGAGAGAGAGGGAGACACAGAATCGGAAAGAGGCTCCAGGCTCCGAGCTGTCAGCCCAGAGCCTGACGCGGGGCTTGAACTCACGGACAGTGAGATCGTGACCTGGCTGAAGTCGGACGCTTAACCGACTGCGCCACCCAGGCGCCCCACCCCAAGACAATCTTAAACAGAACAAAGCAATGTGCTTTGAGAGAGGGTTACTGTTCTAATTCGCACAATGAGGTCCTATAGACTGCTCGGGATCTAGACTGAATATCCGGTCCCTCACAAGTCTTAGGCTGGCATAGAGAGGCCAGAATGCAGAGCAGTAAGGGGAAAGTGGAACAATTGATTGCAGGACCTTGGTTAAACTGGTGGGTATGTAAATTAACACATCATTTCAGTGGTTCTAGAACTTGGCTACATGTTGCAGTTTTGGAGGGAGATTTAAAAAATACTGATGTCCAGGTCCTATCCTTAGAGATTCTGATTTAGCTGGTTTGGGATGCAGCCCAGGCACGGGGATATTTACAGTTTCTGCATGTAATTCTTCTTCTTCTTTTTTTTTAATGTTTATTTTTGAGAGAAAGAGACAGAGTGTGAGCGGAAGAGGGACAGAGAGAGGGAGACACAGAATTAGAAGCAGGCTCCAGAGTCTGAACTGTCAGCACAGAGCCCAACGCAGGGCTTGAACTCAAGAGGGGTGAGATCATGACCTGGTCTGAAGTCAAACGCTCAACCGACTGAGACACCCACGCACCCCTCTTCATGTAATTCTAATCAGCTGCCAAGGCTGAAACCGTGGCATTATTTCTTGGATGAGAGACAGATGAATAAATAAATAGATCAATGGGTGGGTGACTGGATGGATGGCATTCACAGATGGATGAATAAATGATTTAACTGAGGAACTGGTCATAGAAGTTCATGGATTAATATGCTTGTGATGATATGGCATAAAAATAACATTCATCTGCTTTGTTTGTTAGACTCGTCCATGGTTTTGCCGATGGCTTGCATGTCCCAAATAATTTCACCAGTTGCTGGTGAAATAACTGACTTTTATTTTTAAGGTGAACACTAACTTCTACTCATATTTTAGTCCTCTGCTTAAAAGTGATTTCATCCCAGGGGTGCTGGGGTGGTTCATTTGGCTTAGCGTCCAACTCTTGATTTTGGCTCAGGTCATGATCCCAGGGTGGTGGGATTGAGTCCCACCTCAGGCTCTATGCAGTGTGGAGCCCACTTAATATTCTCTCTCCCTCTCCCTCTGCCCCTCTCCCCTGTCATGCTCTCACTCTAAAAAAATTTTGAACAAGAAAGGTAATTTCATCCTGAACGACTTCCTGGACTCCTCTTAACCGCAGGCTAGAGCCTGCCCTTTGTGCTCCCATGGTCTCTTGTCCTTCCATATCAGAGCATCTATCACCTGGGATTGCCAGCTTGGCTCAGAGGGGGAGAAAAAGAAAAACCCAGTCATTCATGTTTCCTGGCCTCATGATGCATGGCCCCATCGTGATTCAAGCATTTGAGGATAAGAACTTACTTTGACAGAATATGTGTATCATATCCTCTGATGACCTAATAAAGAATGTGATGCCTTTGGATGATGCCACCCTGCCCTGCAGTTGTGATTTAAGTCTGCCGTGTGTCAACCAAAAGCTATTCTCACTGAGAGTAGCCCTCTGTATGTCCATTCAGATCAGGTTAAGAGAATCTCAACAATAAGGGCCAGAGGGCCATTAGGGATATTCTCATTAGATTCTGCATTGTCGAGATGAGCAAATGGATATTAAACTGGCAATGACGTGCCCAAGGGCCACACAGTGGATTAGTGACAGAACCACTGTCAGCATAGGGCCCGACTTGGGGCTTGACCTCACGAACCGTGAGATCATGACCTCAGCTGAAATCAAGAGTCTCACCCTTAACCTACTGAGTCATCCAGGTGCCGTAGGGTCTTTGTTTTTGAACCAGAGATTGAACTCCCTATTTGTCCACTGGGGAACTGCAGGAAGCACATAAAAACAGAAGAACAAGGTTTTCAGATTGGTAACCTTGGGCAAACTTGTTCACAGACACATTTTGTTTGAGAAGCTTGGTGGCTTTTTAAAAATATAAGCCACTACATAAAAGTCAAGAGATTTCCCATAAAATAGGAAGATCTGGCAACACTGGTCCCTCATTCCCGTGAGGCATGGATAGCAGGTAGGGAAGCAGTGGCTGCCCCCTGAGCTGCCCCGTGCCCACAGGTCCACTGCTCATTCATGGTACCCCTTGGGTCCTGTGACCTGTGACTCGTGACCTGTGACCAGGACTCTGGAGGAACAGTTCAGCAAGTGCCTCCCACCTCTCTGTTCTACACCCTTCTGTATCTGGCTTCTAGTTAGAATCACATCCTGCTTCATATTACAGATTCTTGTGTGCCCGATTGCCTCCCAACAGGCTCCATCCAAGCTCTTGGAGCACTGAGGCACGTGTTATTCATTTTTGTAATCTGGGAGCCCGTACAGTCTCTGGTACACAACACGCCCACAATAAGTGTTCTTGAAATAAATGAATGAGTATTCAAGGTTCTAACTTAAAGTCACAACATAGATTTGTAATATCTTCTCACGTAAATTATTCAGGAGCTTGGTTTCCTACAAAACATCAAAAAGAAGCTTTGCTGAATGAAATTTTCGGTAAGATATTGGAACAAAAAAGCTAAGATAATTTTCTTACCTTTCTTTTAGCTCTTTATTACTGGCAGGTCTCTTTCAGGTGAGGTTAAAGACAGTGAAGATGGGATGTGGGCCCGTTCTGATGGTGAGGACTGTGTCAGCCCCGAGAGCTCATCATCAGAAGTGATGGAGGGGAGAACAGGACAAAGAGTGCACTGATGGCAGGAAAATCAGTGGACTTAGAATGACACCAAACCAGGGTCAGACCTGGCTTCATCGTTTTTGACTTCGTGTGACCTTGGGCACATGGCTTTACCTCCGTGAGCCTCCACTGAGGACTACAGACCCCCTTCAAATAATTAAAAACAATTGTTTTCATAATTAATTCATGCACATGGTACAAAATCCAAAAAGCACAAAATGAAAAGTCAGACTTTCCTACCCTTCACTGAAGCCACTCAACTCCCCTCATAGAAGCAGCCCCTGCTGCCAGGTTTCTGAGTACCCTCCCAGAGATAGCCACTAAATTTCTTTCTTAAGAGAAACTTATTCATATATTTTAATGTTTATTTATTATTTTTGAGAAAGAGAGAGGAAGAGAGACAGAGCACAAGCAGGGGAGGGGCAAGGAGAGAGAGAAAGACACAGAATCCCAAGCAGGCTCCAGGCTCTGAGCTGTCAGCACAGAGCCCGATGTGGGGCTCGAACCCACAAACCATGAGATCATGACCTGAACTGAAGTCGAACACCTAACTGACTGAGACACGCAGGCGCCTCCGCCTCTAAATATCCAAGACACGTGACTATAAACAAATATGTGTATGCTTTCCATACCAACATTCACCCTTCTATATCTTATTTTTTCACATAATACACCTTGGAGACCCTCTTGTTTCAGAAAGAGTGGCCTCACTTTTAATGACTGCACAGCATTCTATTGCTAGAATAGCACACATTGATTTAACCAGCCTACTATCAGTAGACATGTAGTTTGCTCCCTAGCTTTTGTTATTCCAACTCATCTGAAATGAGTATGATGTACATGTACATCCTGTGGGCGGGCGTGCATCTGTGGGATAATCCCAGGATATGACACACTGTGGTGTTCTGGAACACATACAGTTACATTTTGTTAGATAGGGCCAAACCACCCTACATAAAAGTGTAATTTGAACCCAAACACATTTATTAAAAGCTCTATCAAATCTTAGTCCATCTATTCTCCTAGACAAGGATGGAACAGCTCATGGTCCTTTGTTTTTCTCTCTGCTTTTCTTTGTTGGCTGGCCATACTAATCTGTGAAATGGAAAGAGTTATAGCTTCCAGAGTTGTTCTGAGGATGTATTTAGAGTGTTCGGTACTGATTCATCCCAAAGTTTCTGAGAGAATCATCTTTGGTCGTCCACAAGAGGCAAATGCCAGGCTCCAACTGCTGCAGCAAAGTGCCCACGCCATGGAAAGACCTCCATATTGAGCCAGCACATTCTTGAGAATATATTGTTCTGCGGTAAATGAGAGATGTTCTTCTAACACCTCTGTCTGAATGTTTTACACTGTTAAATACTAATCAATTAAGAATTTCATTGAGGTGAAAGAAAAAGATGAAAGCGGTCATTCTTTGGAGTAAAAATATTGACTTATCACCAGTGAAGTGGAAAATGACTTGTTTCTCAGCCTCGAGTTAATCAAAGAGCAAATGCCATTGTAAATTGAAAAACAGCTCTTTGGATGGTCTTATATCATGACTGCAATTATTCCTGGTCTCTTGCTCGTCATCTACGGTGCCAAACCCTGTTTGAATCCTTCTGATTAAGTTTCTTTGTTCCCCCTGTAAAGGTAGAGACTATTATCAGTGACATTCCATTTCATTTTCTGTTTCAAATTCTCTTCTGGATTAGTTCTCAACATCTTCCCACAAATAGAAAAAGTACAGTCTGGTGAGGGAGGACACGGGACAGGAGCCCAGCAGCCAGTCTGAGACACGAGGCTGTCGGCATCAGGACAGAGATCTTCTGAGAGGTTCTAAAAGGCCCCCTGGAACTTTGCCTTCTTTGGCCGGAGGGCAGTGATCAGAATGAGGATTCAAGAGAGCTCAGTCCACACCCCAGCTTTTTTTTTTTTTAATTAAAAAAAAAAAGTAAGTTTATTTATTTTGAGAGAGACAGAGACAGCTTGAGTAGGCAGACAGAGAGGGAGACAGAGAATCCCAAGCACGTTCCACGCTGTCAGCACAGAGCCTGATGTGGGGCTTGAAACCATGAAGCCATGAGATCATGACCTGAGCCAAGCCAACAGCTTGGCACTTGACGCTTAACGGACTGAACCACCCAGGCGCCCCCATGCTTGAGCTTTCTTACATCCTCTCCCGGAAGAAAGGAGCTGAGTACCTTCAGATTCATACGCAAAGGACCTCTATGCAAATGAAAAGATGATTTTTTTTTTTTAACGTTTATTTTTGAGACAGAAAGAGACAGAGCATGAACGGGGGAGGGTCAGAGAGAGAGGGAGACACAGAATCTGAAACAGGCTCCAGGCTCCGAGCAGTCAGCACAGAGCCCAACGCGGGGCTTGAACTCACGGACCGCAAGATTGTGACCTGAGCCGAAGTTGGCTGCTTAACCGACTGAGCCACCCAGGCGCCCCAGATGATTAATTATTAAGAATAAATGTTATAACTTATAATTTAAAATGTTTTTAAAATAATTTTTATTCTTGATCCAAATTGCTGCCAGAGGTAGTGTTTTTTAAACAGTGAAATGGTTTAGGCATTTCAGTTCCAGGCCTCATAGTAAGCTATCTTTATCTGTGCTAAAATGGTATTAATAGCAAGGGAAGAGAGAACACATCATGGTGAACTGTATCCAAGTTCATCATTGTTTTGTCTACGGTAGCAGCACAGACTCACCCAACGCTGCTAAAACAATGCCCAAGGATATCTTTCTCCTGAGTGAAGTCTCAGTGGAAGGGCAGTTTGGGAATAGGTTGGCCTAAAACTAAAAACCTCTTCTTGGGTGCATGTGTGGGTTGTTGCTGTTAGAGCAGCGATTCTTGATCTTGGCTGCACATTGGAATCACGTGGGGAGCTTTCAAAGTCCTGACGCCTAGACTATCCCCTAGCCTAGACCGAGTGGATCGGAACCTCTGGTGGATGAGGTGGTGGTTGAGGCGGGGGAGGTGGTCAGACCCGGGTGAGAACTACAGTCTTTGAAAAGACAGCCATTTCTGAATGTCTCTATGTCCCCCTTGCTCTGGGCCCAGAGGGTAGGAGGAGAGTGGGAGAAGTGAAAGAGGATGAAATGGGGGTTTGAAACTGCCTTGGAGAATAAACACCCACTGCTGCACAGGCGTCTGCTCTCCCCAGTGGCTGTGTGTGGGAGGGCGCTGGCAATGTGTTTCTGGCTGGGCTCTGTGAGGTGACGTGGGTCTTGTGTCTGCTCCTGGCTTCCTTTGTAGAACACATATGTAAACGGATGAGGATATGTTTACATATATTTTCTATTTATATATTTCTTTAACACAATTATATTTATTTATTATTTATAATAATACAAATAAAGTTAATATATAAAAAGTGTCAGCCACAAAGAACTCTGGCACATTCTGGGTTTCAAACAGGCAGGTGAAGGCAAGGACAAACAGTGACCCCAGATGTTTTCTCCTGGGTCTCAGAGCAGTGCCCACATAGAGGGGGCCTGATGTCTTACTCGGAACATGTGAGGCCGGGTGGCCTGGCTCAGAGGCTAGGTCTGACTTCTGGACAGATTGGTGGACACACCCATTCCCGACCCCCTTCAACACACGCAAACACACACTTCTTCAGTTGCAACAGAGCAAAGATATGCCTGTTCCTTCGTAAAATTTCAGCCCTGGTGTTAGTAATTTTCCCCATGCAGACTCCATCTCTGACCGTCTTGTGTCTTTCTCTTCATGTTTCAAGCCAACCACATACATTCTGACTGTACAGAAAGCCACAAAATTCTCTATCTCCACTTACAGACCATTTCCTGCCCCAGGCCGTGGCGTGGGGGTGGAGGGCTAATGATTTCTGTCCTGAAACGGCTGTGCTTAGCCCACCTTCTGCTGATTAAATTGAGCTTCCTTCCCTTTACTAAGCTATACATACTGCAGGGCAGAGGGGAGACAGCAGCAAGCTGTTAGCACCACCTCTCGTGGGTGCAAGGAGACAGTCACAGCGACAGGCCCATGTGCTTTCCCACTCAGGTACACTCAGGCCACAGGCCACACACCTTACGTCTTATACCTAGAAGTTTTACATCGAGATAAGAGACTGATGAATTGATACGTTCTATCCTCATACTTTCACAAATATATCTTTGTGAAGACCTGGGGGGCCAGGCTCAACTTTAAGATCCTTGGACTCCTCAGAGTTCCTCCCCAGGGCAGGACAGCATGGGGCAGCTAGCCTTGGGGTTAGGGTCCCAGCTGACAGTCCTCCCACCTTCCCCTCCCACCCCTTGGCTTCACCCCATCCCATAGAGAGCCTCCTGCACGGAGACTCCCTCACTTATCCGCCCACACTCCGTCCACATTATTTGCTGGCAACCTCCCTGTGGCTACCACCACAGCCTAGGCGGGCTTAAATGCGAACATAATCCACTCTTTGGAAGATGGGGCCCCAGAAGAGGCCTGCACATGCTTGGGGACATGTGAGCAAGGAACTACAGGGTCTTGAATATCTAGGATTTGGTAAAGAAGGGGAGGCATGGGCTCTGTGTGAGCCATTTCCTTGGCTCTGTGAGAAGGGGCATGGCTGGAAGAGAGCGGGAGCTGGATCCCCTGCACCTGAGCCCGGAGCAGACGCCCCTCTTCCTTCTGTCTCCCAGCACTACTAATCTCATGAAGGGAATGAGATACTTTCACTGTTCTTGGTATGTCTCCTGCCACCATTTCCTAAACTCACAATCACCCCTATGTTTTTTTCCAGTGATAAAATTCCTTACCTAAAACTCCTCTAACCTGTGCCAAATTGAGGAATTCTTAAATCCTTTTGTGGTAATGTCTTTACATATTGAGTCATAGTGTCACATGGGGAAGATTGAAGGCAAATGCAGGAAGTCTCAGAGCTTTGGAGGTCTAGGGTTTGTTTCTTGAACTAAAGGACTATGTTCCTTCTTGGGGTGTTTGGAAAGGCAGGTATGCTCGGGTGATGCGTTGATGCCCAAAGCAAAAACAGGCTGGCCCCTGAAGGCAGCATCAGGCAGGGGGAAACCTAAGGAAGTGAACTTGTCGCTCCTTGAAGACACTGCAGGGTCCCAGATTTCTGAGAGTTCCGGTAGCCCTGGTGTGAGGGAGGTGCCTTGATCTTGGCAAGGTATTAAGAGTGAGAGGTCTACCAGACAAACACGTGGAAATTTCAGTCAATTGATAAGGAATCAGGACCTCATGGGTGAACACTTAAATCTATGGAGATAATATTTGGTGCTAGGGGAATGGATGTGGTCACAAAATAATTCATAACTGAAACACAATTCTATTCTCAAACACCTCTCCTTAAAACTTGCTCTTTCTCAAGACTCCCATCTCAGTTAATGGCACCATTGATTCAGTTATGGAGGCTAAAAGCCCAGAACTTTGATTCCTGTCTTTTCTCTACTCCCTATATCAGCTCCATCCATGAATTCTTGTAGCTCCACCTCCAAAATTTGTCCTGAATCTGTACAGTCCTCACTATCGCCTCTGTTTCCACCCTAGCCCAAGTCCTCACCCTCTCTCCTGGGCTTTAGCAAGGGTCTCCAAACTGCTCCTACTTTCCTACCCTGCCCCTCTAAAGTCCATTCCTCAGTTAGAACTTAGAGTGCTTATTTTATAGAATAAATGGGACCATATCATTGCTTGGTGTCAAACTCTCCATAGCTTCTCTTTGTCCTTAAAATAGAATCCAAATTTCTTACCTTGACCTAAAAGACCATACATGATGTGATCCCTAGTATCTTTCTGACTTGATCTCTGTACCACTTCCCTTCTTATTCACTCTGATAAAAAAATCACCAACATTTCGATACTCCTCAGATATGCCAAATTAATTACTGCTTCACAGTCTTTGCATTTTCTGTTCCCTTGCCTGGAACACACTTCCTTAAGATCAACATATGGCTAGCTCTTTCTCATCCTTCTGGTCTGATCTCAAGTATCACCTCCTTAGTGACAAGCCTCACTACCACCATCTGGTTTTGTTGTGTCCATGCCCAAGATGATGCCTTCTTTAGAAAAACATCTATCCATGTCTTCTGCCCATTGCTTAACTGGATTGTTTTTGGGTATTGACTGGCAAAGACTCTCAGTTTGCTGAGGATAGCCTGGTTTATACCTGTTGTCTTAGCATATCTCCTTTCATTGAAAAAACAACAACTGAGAGTCAATAGATTATATAGTCACCATTTTCATAGCACCTGCCTTGTCCAAAATTATTTTTCTTATTTATTCATTACCTTATTTCTGCCCATGACCCCTGTTACTAAATATTTGAAGTGCCCAACTGAGTTTGGTGCTAGTATTGATACTCTTGAGTGTGGCCCTGGTATTGATACTCCATGGTGGTGTTACCATTACTTCAATTGCTACTTCAACTTATTTTAATTGTTATTTCTTTGGAAAGATCCTTCTGATTTCATTCAGTTGACTCATTATCCAAAGTATAAAAAGAACAAGAATCTTTAAAAGGCACCAGATTTCCTTTATTGCTAATTTCAGAAGCTGATGATAAATGGCCTTTGCAGAAAACTGGTATGAGCTGTTTACTAAAAACACATCATGGAACATGAGCCTTGCTTGGCAAAGAACCACAATCTGACCCACAGGATTTCATTTTCAAAACCTTAGAGAAGACCTTACATCATTAATGAGAGAGGAACTCCTTATCGAAATTGTTGATGACCTCCAACAACCCTGTTAACTTATGGTTATATCCTTTCACAGCTTCTAGGCACGGCCATCTTAGACATACACTCAGAAGCTTGGAAATTGGCCAAAGCAGTTAGGCGATGAATGCTGTTACAAACACAGACTTATATTTTCCTCAGTAGATTGTTCATTTCCTGCTATGGTTTAAATGTCAAGTGTGTAAATAAAAAGACAACAGTGTGACATAAAAATGGATATCCTATAGTGAAAGATCTTTCTGAAGAATAATAAGCAATCTTACATACCTTGGTCTCCTAAACTTGGAAGTCTGTCACTTCGTTGCTTAGAATCCCAGCAATTATAGAATCATATAAAATTTTAATGCATTATTGGAGGGACGAACAAAAATCCATACCTAAGAAAGTAAAAATTCTTTACTTTGCACCTTAGCTATTCTTCTACCTGGTCAATCTTTTTTATCAGGCTTGGTGCATGGAAGCAAAATAAGATTGATCCTGATGCTTTCTCAGCCCTCAAGAAGTGAAGTTGAGGGCTAGAAACAGAAAAGTAGGGAGAAATCATGGAGCTGGAAGGTCTACCATGTGCTAACCATTGGATAGTTAAGAGTTGTCTGCTGTGTAACACAAGTTGGTTATCTAAGTCAGTCAAATCCCCATCCTCTTCTTTATCTTCTGTCTCTTACCTGAAGGCTTCTTATCCTTTGTCTATTATATGTAGGACACTACGAGTTCTTTTTGGTCCTCTTCTCTTCTCACATGCTATTTTTTTCTTCAGTAATTATATATACTTTCACAACTTCAGCTATCATTTCCAGACAGATAATTCCCTAAAATCAATGCCTTCAATCCTAATGCTTCTTTGGGCTCCAAACCCACATTCTAACAGCCTCTGGATGATCCATGTGTTTTTTTTCAATGGGTAATCTCACTATCTAGGCAAGGGTGCATGGCACTTGGGAGTCTAGGGGTGGATATACATCATGAGCCTATGGCCCATGTTCATGGCACGGAGGTGGGAGATCCATGAGACATTGTCTTGTAGAATAGATGGTTCAAATCATACAGATCATTTTGAAAGATCTGGGCAGAGAAGAAGAATCTGAATATGACTATGAGGAAACAAAACCCCCAGAAAACCCAGAGAAACCAGGTAAGTGTAAGAGGCACAGCTCGGAGGCATTTACCCAGGTGAAGAGGGTAGCTGTGAGGTTTTCACTGGAGCTTCTGTGTTCTTACATTAGTCTGCCCTCTCTCCTCAATGGATTGGTCAGAAGTGGGAACATGAATCAAGATGGATCATTGAGACCCTTCCCAGCATTTTCAGAGTTGGAATCAAGAAGAATGCAAATAGCTGAATGTTATTGGATACTCAACTAGAGAAGCAGAGGTGATCTACAGAGAAAAAGGAAAAGAAAAATGCAGTTGCTTGAGATGGAAAAAAGTTCTTAGCAGCATTCAAGTCCCCGGCTCCAGTTGACTCTGAGACTCCACTATGTCACTGCCTTTTTCAATACTTGGTTTTCTATCATATAGCACCAATAAAACCCACCTTCTCTTGAAGGCTACCTCAAGTTCATCCTTGAGACCAAAAAGAGTTTTGATAAATACAGGTTCCAAATCCTTTTGAATTTTCTCTATGACTGGGTCACATGTTTCTGCTTTTCCATTTCCTCTGCTGGATAACGTGGGGGTACAATAGTATCTTGTCTATCTTTATGCCCTTTCCAACTCAGCACGACGCCTGGCACAGAGAAAGTATCAAGACAGCATGCATTGAGATAATTCTCTGCAGCATACCCCAAGGTCCACCTATATTTCTTCAGGACTTTGATTCAGAGATGACCTATGTGTGTTTTATCATGTGATTTGTAGTGGAGGCTTGACCAGGATTTAGGAGCAAGCGTGTGACCTTAGAGGCATGAGCTTGATTTTGACTCCACCACCAAACAGCTTTCTTTTTTTTTTTTATTTTTTTTAACATTTATTTATTATTGAGAGACAGCAAGTGACAGAGCATGAGCCTGGGAGGGGGAGACAGAGGGGAGACACAGAATCTGAAGCAGGCTCCAGGCTCTGAGCAAGCTGTCAGCACAGAGCCTGACACGGGGCTCGAACACAAACCGCTAGATCATGACCTGAGCTGAAGTCGGATGCTTAACCGACTGAGCCACCCAGGTGCCCCCCCGCTGCCCCTGAACAGCTTTCTATCATCACATTTGGTCCACATTTGTCACTGCTCCTTGTCCATGCTAAAAATGATGGTCTCTTCTCAATCAGCTCTGTGTTTCTCTCCAAAAGATTATTTTCTTAAACGAAACAGTGAAAATAATTTAAACCTCAGAACAATAGCCTAACATGTCCTCTCAGCATGCAACTTGTGAAGAAGACAGGAAATGTGGGGAAAACAGGAAGAGCAGTATGATAATGGCAGGGGGGGCTCTTGGGAAAACTGTCAGGAAGACAGTCTTCTTATAGCAAGGTCTTCTGTCAGCCCCCCTGCTTTCTGTCGACCACAGGGTTGAGTTCAGCCTGTGCTCTTCTCTGACACTCCCTTCTATTCCATTCCAGGGCGTTCAAGCCCAATGACTTGTTTTGAAAATGCTATCATTTGTTAACTTAGCTTTTATCTCGGTTGGATACCTTTCCTGCTTTACTGTTTTCCTTTCAAGGAGGCTGAGCCAACACTTGACTCTGGGAGTTTTATTCAACACACCCCTGTCGTTACGTGAAGCCAAAGAAATTTTGATTAACAAGCCTACCCAGTTCATGGATGGCCTGTGGTGTGTTTCTGCCACCCTCTGAAAGGGAGATGAAGTGAATGGAGCTTCCGTTTGGAATACTGGCCTGGTAAATAAACCCCCCAGCAGGGTGGAACCAGAGGGAGAAATGTTTGTGTCTGTGTGGGGCAGCACCACTGCTATATCAAACTTGTTGTAGTTGCCAAGGGTGACACAGGACTCATGACTATAGTTCCAAGATCCTTGTCCTGCCCAGGCCTTTTCTGATGATGGTCTTCCCAGGCAAAGCAGAATTCCTCACTGGGATTCCTGGGGCTTGAGACACGAGGAGGGAACAAAAGGCAAGTCAGAAATTCAGAGATGGGATGATTGGAAAGAAGTAGTTACAGATTATTGGCAAGGAGCAGGACTGTTGGAAATATTGATCATCATCATCATCCTTTTGATGATGAAACTGATACTACTCAAACTTTTTGAGTAGTATTTTTTACATTTTTAAAAATTTACTTTTAAAATTTACTTTCAGGGGCGCCTGGGTGGCTCAGTCAGTTAAGCGTCCGACTTCGGCTCAGGTCATGATCTCATGGTCCGTGAGTTCGAGCCCCGCGTCGGGCTCTGTGCTGACAGCTCAGAGCCTGGAGCCTGTTTCAGATTCTGTGTCTCCTTCTCTCTCTGCTCCTCCCCTGTTCATGCTCTGTCTCAAAAATAAATAAGTGTTAAAAAAATAATAAAAACATTCTTTAAAAAAAAATAAAAAATAAAATTTACTTTCATAATCATCAACCCACTTGTTTTTTAAAAACTTTGAGGGCTAGAATCATTCAGGATAGGGGAGACCATGATATAATGGCACTGATAAAATGTATATGCCCTAGAAGGCTGAAACCATCAGCTGAGGCTCAATATGGGTAGAAAGGACAGAATTTAAAAGTTAAAACTTAAAAACGAAAACATCATAAGATTTGGAAAAGAACATAAGAAAGTAATTTTAGCACCTTGTTGGAAAAGGGGGCAGGTTTTGCTTGTCAATTCACAAAATCCAGAAGCCTTATAGGAGAAGATGATTTGACAACACCAAGATTTTTAAAAATGTTGTTTTGTTCTCTTTCATTAGCTGTTTGGAGATTCTTGTCTATCTGCTCATGATTGAGATTGCAAGAGAGAACTGACTGGAACCTGTGTGTGTGTGTGTGTGTGTGTGTAAAGCTTGTTAACTCAACTTCCCTGTTGGGTGATATGGGCGAGCCATTTCTTGAGGAATTCCCAAAGTCTTTATATTAGTTTCCTTTCGCTGCTGCAACAAATTAGCACAAATTTAGTGGCTTAAAACAACATAAATTTATTATCTGACAGCTCTGGAGGCCAGAAGTCTTAAAGAAGTCTCACTGGGCTAAAATGAAGATGTTGGCAGGGTTGTGTTCCTTTCTGAAGGCTCCAGGAAAGAATTTGTTTCCCTACCATTTCCAGCTTCCAGAGGTTGTTCGCATTCCTTCCTCCTGGCCCTCTTCCATCTGCAAAGTCGGCAATGGCAGGTGGAGTCTTTTTCACATCTTGTTACTGTGAGCTCTTCTGTTTCCCTCTTCCACATTTAAGGAAACTTGTGATTACTTAGGTCCACCTAGATAATATATTTTAGGGTATATATATTTTAGTGTCAGATGATTAGCCATCTCAGTTTCCCTTTGCTGGGTGTAATCTAACCTGTTCACAGATTTCAGGGATTAAGATGTGAACATCTTTGGCGGGTCTTTATTCTGCCTACCACAGGTGTGCATACACTCAGACTGATGAGGGATAGAAGCAGAAAATTGCTCATCTTTAGCCCGGAAGGCTGACCTAATAGCCTGCATAGTTTTGATAAGGATCAAATACGTGCTGGTTGTTACATTCTTAAAGGGTCTCATGACTGCCTGTAAATCTCACCGATAGTTAATGTTGAGCTGAATGATAAGCACCAGAGAAATCCTGTGAAAGTAGTTTTCCGAGTAGAAATTCGAGGAAGACATTTATGATCTAAGACTCTCTGAATGTCCCTCCCTCTTGAGCACTAAGCATAGAACCACCAGCCTCCTACAGCAAAAGTGTAGCCCTTTCTGTCCATGAGTCCTGTCCCTGTGCTATTTAAATAACCTTACTAACTTACACCATAAAATGTTTCAAGAATTCTTTCTTGACCATCACACTCAATGATCCCACAATAAAATGCAGAGAAAAAGCCTGGAATGATATATACCTAACTATATACAATAACAGCGATTGCCTCTAAACAGGGAATGTCCCTTGAGAGAGAAATAAGGGAGAACTTTGATGTTTTACATGAGGATTTATTGTCCCTTTTACCTTGGAGTAACAAACCGTAACTTAAACATGTTGAAACATATTAATAAAATAGTACTGAATTTTAATTATTTATATTTGTCATTTGAACATAATGTATGTGATATTGTGATAGAATAAGAAATATACTTCGGTGTTCAGCTCCACCTCTGGCCAGAGTTCCTAAAACTCTTGTAATTTCCTAAGTGATAAGAGCAATAGGGACATCTTTTGTTACGGTATTTGGTTTTTGTCCCCGGTTCTGAATAAGTGTGCAGTGTATAGAGAACTGTCCTGTCTCCTCTGGGAACTACACTGGAGTCAGGTGGAGTGGAAGGTGTGTGTAGAGGGAGATCAATGTTGAAGTTCACCGAAAGCTGATGTATTTCCTATCACATTCTTCTACCTTGGTTATGACTTGTTAGTTACATCATCAGGTGCTTCCATTTCATGAGTCACGTGGCATTTCCCTGGCTTTTGTTTTTGGTGCACCACCCTCTGAAGAGGGTCTTCTTTGTCTTAGTCTTTCACTTTCCCTCTTAGTCATTTTTTCTCTCATTGAAGCGTTTCTTCTTTCTTCAACTTCTTTTTTCAACTATTTTTATACTCATTGAATCACTTACATTTGATTAAATAAATATTTTAAAATACAGGAAAGTATTTGCAAAAATATATGCCTCAGAGATGCATATTTTATCAAAAATGCTTTTTATGTGCTACTTTTAAAGTAAGTGGCACTAGCTTCAGTTACACTTAAAGAAATTCTAAGCTTACTTTAAAAAATGAAATACTTGAGGGGCACCTGTGTGGCTCAGTCAGTTAAGCACTTTGGCTCTGGATTTCAGCTCAGGTCATGATCTCATGGTTTGTGGGATCAAGCTCTGAGCTGACAGCAAGGAGACTGCTTGGGATTCTCTCTCTCCCTCTCTCTGCCCCTCCCCTTCTCATGCTCTCTCTCTCTCTCAAATAAGTAAATAAACATTAAAAACACCCAAAACAAAAACAAAAAAAAACCCTGAAATACTTGAACACATATAATTCTTCTAAGGACTACCTATCTCACATCTGTGATAGTAAATACTTGTAAATTAACAGGTGTGGTTCTCACACGATCATAAGATGCTTGAATGTTCATTGGCTAGTGGGACGACATGAAAAATCACATCAAGCTATGCCCAACTCTTAATTTGAGAAAGAGAGAGAGGTTTCCAAGCACAGAAGAATTAGGGTTTGGAATGGGTCAGTATGTGGTACAGTCTAGAAGAATGGCTGCCCAACTCTAGCAGATTAAGAATTGGGGGAGCAGAGGTGCTGGTTAACTCTATTTGTGGACAATGGCTTCTCCAGGCGGCCCTTTGCCCCATCCAGTGGAGACACCGAGGAAGGCCTGCGGCAAGGAATGGACAAGGTGTGACTCAGAACTGAGGTTAGAGAATAGCATCCTCCAGGGAGGAATTTTCATTTCTGCTAAGGCAGAGAGAATAAGAGAGGGAGACTCTTCCTGTTTCCAAAGAGTCCAACAGTAGAAACACCATCCTTTGAGGCCCTATCCGTAGGGGCAGGGAGGGGCATGTCAGTGGTCCTAATAAGTGGTAACAGCTATGACCACAGAAAAAACCTCACACTTTCTTGACTTCATGGCCCAAACCACTCACTGGTGTAGTCAACCCCTGGCCATTCATTCTGTAAATATTTCATCCATTCTACCTATTTACAACTATGACATGTTCTTTGGCAGTCTTTGTGTTTTTTCTACATTGTTTTCTATATTAGGTTGTCTTCTTCAGGAATGAGCCTGTGTTTTTATAGCTTCTTATGAATATGCAACACAGATTGTACACAAATGTACACAGATTGTACACAAAATTGTTGATGAGGGTTGGAACTAGAGAAAGGGGAGCTTTCATTATGGGGAAAATGTCAGGGTCTGGAGCCAACAGCCAAGAAAGAATTCTTGAGGTATCTTTGGTGCAAAAAGGTAGTTTTATTAAAGCATGGGGACAGGACCTGTGGGCAGAAATTGCTGCCCTGGGATTGTGAGAAGTGACTGATTATATACTTGAGAGTTGAGGGAGGTAAAGGTAAGGGGAAGTTTCCAGAAGGATTTTCCTGTGCCAAAGAAAACTCACAGGATCTTGGAAGCCTGGCTATTGTCAAGTTAAATTTATTTTTCCCTTGAGCAAGGCATTAACATTAATACACTTGGGAGTTCTTGGAGGAATGTCCTACTCTGCCTGTCTCAAGTATTTGTCAATGGGCTGTAGGTTATAAGGAAATTTAATTTTATCTATCATTTCCTTCTGCTTTTGTTTCCCCCATCATTCAGACTCATGAATTTGGGCAAATTTCAGAACTGAAATATTTGAAAAGAGAGAGTAAAAAGATTTTTGTTGTTGATGTTGTTGTCATTGCTATTTTCCAACAAAGCACAAGACATTTTGTATCCAGTACTCTTGAGGTATTTATTTTACTCAAATAAATAAAAGTAAAGGGAGTCAGTATACCCATAAAAGACATAAAAAAGTAATATTCCAATTAGAGATGCTAAATTGCACATATGTATTTAATTCCATTTTCTCCCCAAATCCCACTAAAACATCAATAAGGTGATTTTTAAAAATGTTTATTTTTGAAAGAGAGAGAGAGCAGGGGAGGGGCAGACAGAGGGGAACAGGGGATCTGAGGTGGGCTCTGTGCAACAGAGACCCCCATGTGGGGCTCGAACTCATGAGCCATGAGATCATGAACTGAGCTGAAGCCAGATGCTTAACTGACTCATCCAACCAGGCACCCCAATAAGGTGATTTTTAAAGCATAAATTCACAAGAAAAAGAAATGGAGGAGAAGACCATGGCAACGACATTTTGGAAACTGGGATACTAAAGGAGTGATGGCTGGTAATAGTGGACCAGAGAAAGCTAAATTCTGAGCTGGCAGATAAGAAAAAAATCTGAGCAGAACTGTCGATGAGCTCAGGATTCGATGGCACCATGACTCTAGAAGTGAATAGTATGCGTGTGGTTAAAGACAAGATTCACTGAACGTACACTAAAAAAACAGTTAGATCCTGAGATTCCGGACCCCTCCTCCAATTCAAATGACTGCCATTTGCCTCTCCTCGATCCTGGATGAAGACTGGAGATTTATTCTCTGGATACTATAACAGAGGGTCTTTGGCATGGGGGACTTGAGGATACTGAATATTGTAGTTATTGTTGCTGCATAATTACCTCCCTGCCCCTCAAAAAACACCCTAAATGGGATAGAACAGCCATTTTATTATACTTGTATATTCTGTGTCAATTAATCAGACAGTGTATGGCAAGACAGCTTCTTTTCTGCCCTATGTGTCTGGGGTTTCTCAGCTGGGAGGACTCAATGATTTGGTGCTGGAATCATCCGAGGTGTCTCCATTCAACATGTCTGGCAGTTGATGCCCTTGATTAGGGCCTCAGCGGGGCTCAGTGGCCAGAGTGCCTTTCTGTGGCTCCCAGTGTGGTCTCTGCCTGGGATTGCTTGGGCTTCCTCACGGCATGGTGGCTGGATTCCTAAAGCAAGCATCCATAAGAGCAAGGGAGGAGGATATGGGTTTCTTGTCTAGCCTCTTCCAAGATATGGTATTCCAAAGAATGAACTCTGCCTACAGTGTTGAATTATCCACGCATATCTCAGAACAATAACCACAAAAAACACATTCTCCATGTCAGGGAATTGAATTTTTCTCAGAGGCTGCTTTGATTTTGAGTCCAACTCTGACAATTAATCCCCATAGAAGCCCCATTTGACTCCCAAAATTATTTTTGCAGGGACTTCAGTTCATGTTGATTCAGTCATGTTGACTGCCTTTAGAGCTCAATGGGACTGGTTCTTCTGTGTTAAGTTCAATCTTTGAGATGGTTTGATCACTATGTGACTGACATTAATCAGATAAGCATTTACTTTATATCTTTGGTCACTTCATATTTAGGTTGCAAATTTATCACTTAAGTGTCTGCTAAGCCCAACTCTTTACAGAGTGTTCCTGCAATTTGCATATCCTAACTTGAGGTCATTTGAGGTGTCTTAGTTTTGGTGATCTCGGCTCAGGTCCTGATCTCATGGTTTGTGAGATCAAACCCTGCATCTGGCTCAGCAAGGAGCCTGCTTGGCATTCTCTCTCTCTCTCTGCCTCTCCCCCACTTGCTCTCTCTCTCTCTCAAAATAAATAAACTTAAAAAAAAGAGAGAGAGAGAAAGAAAGTACATAGCAAGAAAGTGAAGTGGTAAAGAAGCTTTGCTTTTTACCCAGCCATCATCTTATGAAATATATTATTTAAAAAATGAACATTATGGAACACTATAAATGTGCTATTTGTATAGAGCCAAATTTAAAGAAATAAACTCCTATGTATATTTTAAGCATCTTATTGACTAAGCCTCATTGATGTTTCCTAAAATTTCCTGTATCTTTCTATAGACAGAGCCTTGACGTTTTTCTCTCCCTTTTTTGATTTTCCATTGAAGTCTCTAAGCTTATATGAAGCTTAACTCTGCAATGGAGTAACATAGATGTACTTATAGCAATCCACAGTTGCTCTCTGTTATTTTAGTCTTATTGCCATTCATTAAACTGAGGAAGAACTGTGAGCAGAGCGAGAAAAACACAGCATTACTCCTCTCCTCCTTGGAGGGGTGCCTCTATTCCTTCCACAGAGCAAAACCCAAAAAAGCAACACTGTGGTCACACTATATTCACACAGCAGTATAAAAACCTTTTTTTAATTAGAAAAAAAAAGTATTCTGGGAAGCTCTCACCCCTCCCCTAAATTCATAAACAACTCCACCCTAGAACCTGAGGTGATATTTTAAACAATTCAATATATGCTGCATCTATGTGGCTCAGCCAGTTGAGTGTCTTGATTTCAGCTCAGGTCATGATCTCACAGTTTATGAGATTTAGCCCCACGTCGGGCTCTGCTCTAACAGTGAGAATCCCTGCTTGGGATTCTCTCTCCCTTTCTCTCTGCCCCTCCCCTGCTCTCTCTCTCTCTCTCTCTGTCTCTCAAACTGAACAATTGAACATTAAAAAACCCTCAATAGACTCACAAATATGGAGAATAAACGGAGGGTTACTGGAGGGGGTCTGGGAGGGGGGATGGGCTAAATGGGTAAGGGGCACTAAGGAATCTACTCCTAGACCAATGGAATAGAATAGAAACTCCAGAATTACCCCCAGAAATGTAAGGCCAACTAATCTTTGACAAAGCAGGAAAGAATATCCAATGGAAAAAAGACAGTCTCTTTAACAAATGGTGCTGGGAGAGCTGGATAGCAACATGCAGAAGAATGAAACTAGACCACTTTCTTATACCATTCACAAAAATAAACTCAAAATGGATAAAGGACCTGAATGTGAGACAGGAAACCATCAAAACCCTAGAGAAGAAAGCAAGAAAAACCCTCTTTGACCTCAGCCGCAGCAATTTCTTACTTGACACATCCCCAAAGGCAAGCAAATTAAAAGCAAAAATGAACTATTGGGACCTCATGAAGACAAAAAGTTTCTGCACTGCAAAGGAAACAATCAACAAAACTAAAAGGCAACCGACGGAATGGGAAAAGATATTGGCAAATGACATATCAGACATATCCAAAATCTATGAAGAGCTCACCAAACTCCACACCTAAAAAACAAATAACCCAGTGAAGAAATGGGCAGAAAACATGAATAGACACTTCTCTGAAGAAGACATCCAGATGTCCACCAGGCACATGAAAAGATGCTCAATGTTGCTCCTCATCAGGGAAATACAAATCAAAACCACACTCAGATATCCCCTCACGCCGGTCAGAGTGGCTAAAATGAACAAATCAGGAGACTATAGATGCTGGAGAGGATGTGGAGAAACGGGAACCCTCTTGCACTGTTGGTGGGAATGCAAACTGGTGCAGCCACTTGGAAAAAAACAGTGTGGAAGTTCCTCAGAAAATTAAAAATAGATCTACTCTATGACCCAGCAATAGCACTGCTAGAAATTTACCCAAGGGATACAAGAGTGCTGATGCATAGGGGCACTTGTACCCCAATGTTTACAGCAGCACTTTCAACAACAGCCAAATTATGGAAAGAGCCTAAATGTCCATCAACTGATGAATGGATAAAGAAATTGTGGTTTATATACTCAATGGAATACTACATGGCAATGGGAAAGAATGAAATCTTGCCTTTTGTAGCAACATGGATGGAACTGGAGAGTGTTATGCTAAGTGAAATAAGTCATACAGAGAAAGACAGATACCATATGTTTTCACACCTATGTGGATCTTGAGAAACTTAACAGAAGACCATGGGGGAGGGGAAGGAAAAAAAAAAAAGGTTAGAGAGGAAGGGAGCCAAACCATAAGAGACTCTTAAAAACTGAGAATAAACTGAGGGTTGATGGGGGGTGGGAGGGAGAGGAAAGTGGGTGATGGGCATTGAGGAGGGCACCTGTTGGGATGAGCACTGGGTGATGTATGGAAACCAATTGGACAATAAATTTCATATTAAAAAAAAAAAAGGAATCTACTCCTGAAATCATTTTTGCACTATATGCTAACTAATTTGGATGTAAATTAAAAAAAATTAAATTAAAAAAAAAACCCTCAATATATGTTTACATAATTTGCAAATGAGCCTTCATCCTTACCAAAAATGTTATAAACAGCTGTCGGTTTCAAAGCAAAATAGTTTAAACTTGATTTTTTTAATTTAAAAATGTTATTCAAAGAACTTTATGTTTTTTTAAAAGCACTTTTTTTATAAACTATTTTTTATGCTTATTTTTATTAAAAAATTTTTTTAATGTTTATCCTTGGAGAGAGAGAGAGAGAGAGTGTGTGAGCAGGGGAGGGGCAGAAAGAGAGAGGGAGACACAGAATCTGAAGCAGGCTTCAGGCTCTGAGCTGTCCGCACAGAGCCTGATGCAGGGCTTGAACTCACAAACCATGAGATCATGACCTGAGCCGAAGTCAGCTGCTCAACCAACTGAGCCACCCAGGTGTTCCTATGTTTGAGAGAGAGAGAGAAAGACAAATAGAACATGAGTGGGGAGGGGCAGAGGGAGAGGAGACACAGGATCCAAGCAAGCTCCAGGCTCTGAGCTGTCAGCACAGGCCCAATGCAGGGCTCAAACTCACGAACCACGAGACCTGAGCCAATGTGGCGCTTAACCAACTGAGCCACCCAGGCTCCCCTTAAAAAAGCACTTTTAATCTCATTTTTTATGTATTGCCTCTGCGTGCTGAGTTCTACCTGATTGATGAAACATCCTTCTAGCTTCTACTTTTGCCCCATAGGCCCACCTCCAGCTGCTGGTCTCTCCTGTTTTCCCATTCTGCCACAGGTTATAGGGCCTCTCCTGGATCTTTTCTTCCAACTCCATTTCCATCCCCAGCACCATACAGGTGCACCATACAGGTCAGCTTCCTACTTTCGACAGGGCAGGAGCCCAAAAGAGAGGATGTGCCCCATCAATTATTTCTCCGAGTTGGAATCAGTTGGGAAAGTCTCCTCAGCCCCTCAGCTCATCATTCCCAGTGTAGAGTAAACAGGCTCAGTGGGCACACCTTTGAAAGGAAGAAATAAAGGTGAAGACTTTCTACTTGATCTAATCCAGACTGAGGACGGTGACAAGCAAGGAGCTAGGGCTAAGCACCAATTGTTAGGGGGATACAAATGGACCAAGGCTGGAAATACAAAGGAATAAGCTTCCATTTAATGTGGGCAAAAAACAGGGGCACGCGTGGGTGGCTCAGTCGGTTAAGCATCTGACTCTTGATTTTGGCTCAGGTCATGATCTCACCATGACCTGAGTTCGAACCCCACATCAGGCTCTGTGCTGACAAAGCAGAGTCTGCTTGGCATTCTCTCTCTATCCCTCTCTCTCTGTTCCTCCTGCTTGTGCTCTCTCTCTCTCTCTCTCTCTCAAAGTAAATAAATAAACTTAAAAAAGTTCTAAAAATCAGACTCTTTCAGGAGGAGATGTGATAATGCCAAAGATAGTCCCATTGTTGCCATTTCTTGAGATGTCCTCAGGGACACAGAATAGAGTCCAGGAGACTGTCAAGTTGAGACCAGTTTCTCAATGAGCTTATAGCATATTAGCAGAAAGAATGTAAATATTAAAACATACCACTTCCCTTCCACCTCACTTGGGAGCCAAATTGCAATCAGGAAAAATATATTCTTATTCTCTGTGCCCAGATGACCTCTCTTATAGTACGGAGATAACTTTGGCCATGGCACACTGTGAAAGAGCACATTTTGCTAAATTGATTGAGACAATCCTCAGTCAATGTTCTCTGCCGCTGCCCTCACTGCAGTCTCCTCTGATGCCTGTTGACTCGCCTTTCTTCTCTACCTGGCCATGAACTCTCTGAGGGCAGGCACCATGTCTAACTCATTTTACCTCAGTGCCTATGCAGCGGCTGTCCCAAGGCAGGAATGTTTACTAAATCAAAGATTTGATGGGTAAAAATGAAAGAGAATTTGTTTCCTAAGGTCTAAATTTTGAGTAGGCATCTATCTTTGCTACATATAAACTCATTGCATTTTTCCTTTTTCTTTCTTTTTTCTTTCTTTCTTTCTTTCTTTCTTTCTTTCTTTCTTTCTTTCTTCTCTTTCTTTCTTTTCTTTCTTCCTTTGAATCTGGAGTCATTGATTTATTAAAAATATTCCCTCTTCAATTCAGGAGCAGATTCTCCTGTATTTAGGAAGCCATTTCCAGGAATCTATCAAGCCTAACCACGGAGCTGTTAGTCTTTTTTACTTTAGGGTTTGAAGGACTTGTGTGAGGCAGGCCCAATTTACCAAGAGCTGACGCCATTCATTGAACCAGGTGGCCCGAGGAAGAAGAAAGCCAGCAGGAGCCCGGTAAGAAGACTATTGTCTAATACAACAGGAAACTGTGGAATTAAATCTAGACTGGTGAGTGTCAGACTGACAGTCTGTCCAAGGTTTACATGCCCTTCTCCCTCTATAGCTGTCAGCTTCTTCGGGCAGGGATCGAGTCTTCTCTGCATTCCCAGGACCTGGTGCAGCTTAAGCAGAAACATCTGGAGACAGGCAGACTAAGAATGGGAAAGCCCATATGCAGGAATAATGAGAAAGTGGGTTCTTTCTCATATGGCCCCCATCAGTGGGGGAGGAAGGGAGGAAGACAACTTTTGCTAAGCACTACCTATAAGACAGACACTGTGTATCATATTTTTACATATATTGCAGAAGGCCATTATTTCCAAATTTTCTGAGACTTGATTTGTCCTATGTTAACAATATTTCTACAGTTTGAATATCTTAACTCCAAAGAGAAAAATAATAGACAAATAATTTTCCAGGCCAAAAGATGTGGTAAAAAAATTGTTTTGAAAGAATTTTGTTTTTAAAACTCCTTTATTTTATGTAAATATATCTTGCAAATCAGTTGAAGGATGTAGCACGTATCCATCATTACTTTGCATAGATTAAAAACATCTGGATATAACTGAAAAAGGGGAAAAAAAGAGTATCTTGTTAAACTCCTAAATCTTTAGACATGTAAGCATGTATACAAAAAGGATACATTCTACTTAGTTTTTCTCAGAATGAAAATTGGAATTCACGATGCTCACTCATTACCTTAAAACTGGTGTGATACAGGGGCACCTGGGGGACTCAGTCGGTTAAGCAGTTAGGCGTCCGACTTCAGCTCAGGTCATGATCTCACATTTTGTGAGTTCGAGCCCCGCGTCGGGCTCTGTGCTGACAGCTCAGAACCTGGAGCCTGTTTCAGATTCTGTGTCTCCCTCTCTCTCTGCCCCTCCCTGGCTCATGCTCTGTCTCTCTCTCTCTCTCTCAAAAATAAACATTAAAAAAAATAAAAACACAAACAAAAAATTAAAAAAACTGGTGTGATATACATATATACAAATATACATATATATGAAAACTTTTTATTCTTTGGAAATGCTTGTTGGTCTGTGGCACTTCTCTCACCTTTGCGAGTTGATATAATTGCATCTGCGAAACAAAAGGTGAGATGACGCGACAGCTTCTTGTAGAAGGTTTCTTGTCCGTCTCCTCTAACAGAACCTTTCCTTTCCAAGCTCCCCTCTCGGCCTGTGCATCTGGAATATTTCCATGAAGTCTATGATGTCCTCACAACGTCACCCAGCCTAGGCGGAGCCATGGTGGCCCATCCATCAGGTTTCCTTCCCCTTCGTCTGTGAGCCATGGCGACATCACTCTGCAGTACGGGAAGCCAAGAATCACAACTATCACACCAGTCCCTGCTGGAGGCCTCCTCTGCTCAGACTCCCCTGGAAATGATCTTCTGTCTTGTCTTCTAATCCTCCTACTAACCACCACTCTACAGGTGAGGCACCTGATACTCAAAAGGGTTTAAATACTGTTAATTTGCCTGTCATCACACATGAAGTAGGGACTGGAATCCAGAGAGTTAGGACTTGAATACAAGTCTGCCTGCCTGCAAAAGCTCTACTCTCTCTACTTCGCTCTGGGAGATTCATTGATGAGAACAACATGTAATTAGGGGAACTACTGGGCAATATGTATAACTTTAAAACCACAAACTGGAGTATGTGGGAGATGTCCCTGCTTAGTTTGTCCATAACTCAAAAGAATTTATTTGACAAGACCTCATTCTGCTGGAGATAGAACTCTAAGTCAATCCAGGTTGCCTTCCTCCCAATTTCTCTGGCTCTATCCCAGTCCCTGGAAGACTTTGGGGTGCGGGGGGGGGGGGGGCAGAGGTAGGCATCTGGTTCTTATTTGCTGTCTGCTAGCTCTGGGGTCACTAAACCATCCATCCTGCTCTCAGGTCATGCCCAGCATTCCTCAGTCTCATGACAAACACCCTTCATACCTAATAGCTCTCTCTGTTGGTTTTGTGCCCCTCTGGGGACGTGATTCTCATCCTGCAGCACCTCTGGGGGTTGTGTGGAATCAGTCTCCACTTCTGGACCATGCTGTCTGTGGCTGGTGGATTTTGTGAGGTCCTCTGAGGCTTTGTCTGCCCAGACTTACGCAGCAGGTATTTAATCTCTAGGGCATTGCTGTTTTCCGGGTCATGTACCTGGATAGCAGGCCACAGGTGTCCTCTCCCCTCAGATCCCACCTTCTGTTTTGAGAGTTCTGCCTCTTTCACCTGATTGTAAAGTAAGCTCCTTACAGGCAGGGGTTGTGTTGAATTCATCTTTGTATTCCAGTGCTTATTATTGAGTCTGGCAGACTAAAAGGATCCCTATAAATGCTTATTAAATTAATAATTGTCATCTTCCTAGATGTAAAGCTGTATCCACTTTCCCTTGTTGTGCTATGGTCTATTTTCATAGCTTGCCAATATGAATATGGTAGAGAGCATAGACTTTAGATCATGAATGTTCTCTTTTAAGGACTGGCTTGTCACAACTTAAAGCACCAACCACATTCCAGAAGTCAGCTGTGTGTTCTCTAAGGGTAGATTCTAGAAGATTCTGTTGGAATCTCAGCCCTTTGCCCTCTCTCCTACAACTTCGGTGCATGCCAGCAGTCTTCCAACTACCAATACCTGCATTCCTTTGCCCGAGGGCTTTCCCTGGCCACAAAAGCCACATTGCCACCTGTGTCGCTGGAAATGCCAGGGTATTAATGCCTTCCAACAGGGGCTGTCAGTCAGTGACTGACAGGATTTGGTGAATAAATACCCCGGGTCCCCTGTCCCTAGGGTCGGATATATCTGAGGCAGATGTCTACACCAGCTCCAAGTGATTCTCCAAGTGATTCAGGGTACTAAGTGCCAGTTACACATAGTGGTAATTGGCTTAATAAGCATCCTTTAGTGGCTTCCTGCTCTTCCTATGTCACCTTCCCAGTCTTTTAACTCCAGATAAACCACTTGCCCTTGAATCTTTGTTTCATGGAGCTTCTTGGGGAACCCAACCTAAGAAACAGATTTACTAAGATCCTGAGGTAACTTTTAGTTCTGGATCTTCTGGATTATTTTAGGAAGTTGTATACAAAAATAATGAGAGAAGTATTGAGGGAGGAGGGAATGAGTCTAGAAGATTGCTGTGGGTTGACTATGAAGAAAATTGTCTAACTTTCGTAGGATAGGGCTTGGAATGGCTTCAGAAGTGTTTCTTATAGGCATGCATTTCCTATTGGCTGTATTGTTATATATATATATATATATATATATATATATATATATTATATATATATACACATATATATATATGATATATGTGATATATGTTATATATGTGATATATATGAGATATATATATATATATATGAGATAGATATATATATATATAGATATATATATATATATATGATATAATCTGAATGTAGGCAAGAATTTTTGCATATAGATGTTCAAGGAAGTATTTTTCCCTAATAGTGACACAACCTAATTGAGGGTCTAGTTAAATAATTATGACAAAATATGCTGTGTCTACTAAATGGAATAGAATGCATGCCCTTAAAATGCATACTTTAAAATTTTATTTATTTTGAGAGAGAGAGAGAGCATGCAAGCAGTAAAGGGGCAGAGAGAGAGCGAGAGAGAGGGAGTGAAAGAATCCCAAGCAGGCTCTCCACTGTCAGCGCAGAGCCCAACGCGGGGTTCGAATGCAGGAACCATTAGATCATCACCCGAGCCAAAATGAAGAGCCAGATGTTTAACCGACTGAACCACTCAGGCCCTTCTTAAAATGCGTATTTTAAAATATGACATGCTAACAGTATAGACATGCATGTTAAAGACAATTTCCTTTATCCATTGCTGGAAGCAAGAGTCCTTCTGCTTACACTTCTGCTTATAGTTCCTGTGACCCCTTAATAGTGATGACTTCTGAGAAGAAGCCTCAGGAGAAGGTGGAACTGGAAGGAGAACAGATATGTAGTATCTGGCCAAGTAGACAAAACTAATGTAAACAGCACAAACTGAGGGGATGGAATCGAAAGGAACTGCATCTGCTGAGCTCTACTCGCCACCCCTTCCCCTCGGGTTGAATGTGTGCCCCCTGCCACCAGCACAAGGGTGATTGCATGTCTGCTATTTATTGTGTGCCTGCTGCAAGCAACGCACTATGTTAACAGTTTTAGAAACATCCTTTATAATATTTCCAACAACCTCTGGGAAGAATATCACAATCTCCATTTTCTCAAATATGGAAAGTTAGGATCAAGATGGTGTAAGCAACCAGTCCACGATCATTCAACCACTCCACAGAATCCAAATTCTGGTGTTTCTGTTGGTTAGAAAATGAGGGCAAGGGACAGAAAAAATGACCTCTCTTATGTGATGGAGAAGTGATTACCGAGCTCCAAAATGCGAGTAAGGAAATGTGTCACTGCAGGAACTTAGAAAGTCCTAATCCATGCTGGGCTGGCTTCTGGTGTGGCCTCCTGCAAGGAGGTTACAAGGTAACCTTGTTCTCATCTTGTTTCCTTTAATTATGTATTGAGCCGACAGTAGACTTGCCACTGAATATGGAACAAAAGCTTGACCTTTCCCTGAAGTTGCAGTTCTCGGGGCAGCAAACTATCACCAAACAGAAATTCCAGCTCAGAGGTGTGCATCTGGCCATGCGCCAGGGGCATCTGCTCCTGTGGAAGGAAGTGTTCCCTGGCTCTAAAGAGGTACAACAGGTTGGCTCAGTTGGCTCTTCTTTGGCTGGAGAGAGCAGATTGCGAACATCTCCCAAGTCTTTTCGATGATGTCCCAAGCGTAGCTTGATACCAGCCATGGTGTAGGTATGTGCACCATGGAAATTAGCAAACACTGTAAGCGAAGGCTTTTATCTTGGAGATCCATTGATTATTGGGCCTTTCCCTGAAGGATCAAAGGCCATTGATTAGATACTGCCATCTGTCCTGCTGTGGCATATACAAGGTGGTCCATGGGTAATATCAACTGAGTCTACAAAAACATATTGGGGTTTTAGGGAGCTGATAAATATACGCATTTTCCCCAACCCAGGTCTGAACTAAGTAAAATACAAAGAACAGTCAGATAGATGGAGCCCAATGTATAAGCTCTTTTGCTGGTAAAGGCTAGGTTGGTGAATGTGGTTTAGGTGCAGCAAGAAGGGACTTCCTAATACTATACTCCAGAATCAAGCAGAACTACCCATCTGTCACAAGCTCATCTGGATGACCAAAAGCTTTTCCATATGGAGCTCTCTTCTTGAAAAACTTATAGTACTGAGAATCAGAACAGAAAGCTTGATTTCTTTGGGCAGTTGACTCTCTAGAATAAGGGTAGAGGAAAGGACTGAGCTCTCTTTGCCTGGTTCCTGTCACAAAGTCACTGGTAAGAGGAGTCCTCCTCTCTGGGGAGGAATCAGAGAGGGACCAGATAGACAGTAGAAGCATTTCTTGTACTGAGTGCCCACCACATGGAGGGAGATATCAATTAGGGCCTGATAACCATTGTTCTATGAAAACCTAGAGACAACCAAGTGGGAAAGTGATGAAAAATGTAAACTGGATTCTGTTTTTCCAGGTTCATAATTTATTGTACAAACTGATTATCACATGGTGAGTTGACATTAGCTTGTCCAGGCATGGGAACTTAACAGATGAGGTACCTACTGTTTAGAGTTCATATGTGGCTTTCATAGCTGGAGGTTTTTTAGACCTTAACTTCAAGTATAAAACTACCAAAGCAATGCCACTGCATGTGGCCAGTACACAATTCATTCTCCCTGTGGGAGTATTGGACTATTTTTTAATACCAGTGAAATGGAATTGGGCATCAGTTTCTGGTACTGCCATGATTTCAATCTCGCAAAAGACACAGATTCTGCAGCCCATACACAGCTACCTCTTGGCCCAGCTGGAAGAAGCCCTGTAAACTGGATTCTGTGGGTCTCAATATGGACACACTCTGCCTTCCCAGTATTGATGTTTTAAAAAGTATCAGATTGTCCTGCATCTGGAGGAATATATAGTGGTGTTCTTATCACACATACATACATACACACACACACACACACACACACACACACCCTTCTGACTATGACATTGCAGATAGAGTCTACAAAAGTGATCGTAATCTATGCAAGCTTTTTATTTTTTTATTTTTTTAATATGAAATTTATTGTCAAATTGGTTTCCTTACAACACCCAGTGCTCATCCCAACAGTTGCCCTCCTCAATGCCCATCACCCACTTTCCTCTCCCTCCCACCCCCCATCAACCCTCAGTTTATTCTCAGTTTTTAAGAGTCTCCTATGGTTTGCCTCCCTCCCTCTCTAACTTTTTTTTCCCCTTCCCCTCCCCCATGGTCTTCTGTTAAGTTTCTCAAGATCCACATAGGAGTGAAAACATATGGTATCTGTCTTTCTCCGTGTGACTTATTTCACTTAGCATAACACTCTCCAGTTCCATCCATGTTGTTACAAAAGGCCATATTTCATTCTTTATCATTGACAAGTAGTATTCCACTGTATATATAAACCACAACTTCTTTATCCATTCATCAGCTGATGGACATTTACTCTCTTTCCATAATTTGGCTATTGTTGAAAGTGGTGCTATAAACATTGGGGTACAAGTGCCCCTATGCATCAGTACTCCTGTATCCCTTGGGTAAATTCCTAGCAGTGCTATTGCTGGGTCATAGGGTAGGTCTATTTTTAATTTTTTGAGGAACCTCCCCACTGTTTTCCCGAGTGGCTGCACCAGTTTGCATTCCCACCAACAGTGCAAGAGGGTTCCCGTTTCTCCACATCCTCTCCAGCATCTATAGTCTCCTGATTTGTTCATTTTAGCTACTCTGGTTGGCATGAGGTGATATCTTAGTGTGGTTTTGATTTGTATTTCCCTGATGAGGAGTGATGTTGAGCATCTTTTCATGAGCTTGTTGGCCATCTGGATGTCTTCTTTAGAGAAGTGTCTATAGAAGCTTTTTATATTATAGGTCTTCTCCAACCCTGAGACATCTTGTGTAATCTGGCTACAGGTGAGAAATTCTTATGGGACCTGTCAGAGAGTAAGCTTTGCCTTTCCCTCTGCTCTGTGGGGTCTTTTTCCAGGGGCCTTGGGGATATCCAGACTTTACCCTGATACCACTGACTTCCAGTTTCTCCATTGGTTGTGAGCTAATGCAGCTTAAGGTGGCTGATCAGCAGACTTTATGAGGGGTGGCATTCCGTAAGGTGTCTTTACAAAGTTTCCTTCAGTGCATATTCCCCTGGTTTTCATTTAGAAAATGTGGAAATATTCTGCCCTTATCAAACTACTGGTATCCTGCCTGCTACAGCATTGTAGGCCAGAGAAGCCTTGAACGGTGTGGTTGAGCTGCTTTCCAGACTTAGCCCTTAGCTCTAGATCTATTACAGAGAAAATTCCCTAGAACTTCATATCCTCTTGGAACAATGAAAGGGCTATAACTCTTTCCACAGACTCTTAGTTTAATGTGAAAGACAACACCTAGTTGGTTACTGATATGCTTTTTGGGACATGAATTTGAATCCTGTGGAATTTCTCTTGTGCAAGTTGGGTCATGGTATCAGTCTCCTTCCACTAGCCTCAAAAGTCATCTTCTGTCACAAAACAATCTAGAATCTTTTCTGAGTCTAATTATGTTTGGATTATAATTTTTAAAGCTTGGGAGTTTAATTAAAACCAAAATGGGAGTGCACTTTACATTTTATTGGTTGGAGCCCTTCTGATTAATTGCATTAGATTGTTAGTACCTCCAGAAGATTTTCTTATTTTATTGACGTAAGCCTGGACTTTACAGGCAAACTCAGTGTTTGCCTGTTCATCTATTTAACAGCTGTTTAGTGAACGCCCACTGCGTAGTAGGCTCTGTGCTGGGCATGGAGGATAAATGCACACTCAAGGAGTGGAATGAAGAGAAAGGCACACTGGCCAAACATTACAGTGTAATGAGCAATGCAATGGTGGTTTACTAGAAACAGTGGAAGGATGGGAGAGATGTTGAAGGCAGCCTGGGTGAGTCATGAAGCACTTGAGCTAAACTTGAAGAATGATACGGGGTTTTCAAGAAGACACAAAGGCAAAGAGCCTTCCAGGCAGAATGGAAGGCTTAGAGAACATGGCATTTTGGGGAAGTTCAGTATTGGAACACCAAGGGCAAAGGAAGCAGGGGGTGAGGCCTACAGTTGGCCAGATACTGCTCTTACTGCTATATATTAATTCTCTTGCTTAATTTTGACAACACTATGGAGGTGGTTCAACAGAGGAGAAAACTGAGCCTTAGAAGGATTGTATAACTTGCTCAGGATTACTGACCTAGTAGTTGTTAGGGTTCAGATTTGACCCCCATGTAGAAGCGACATTCATCACTATACAAAACTGCCTCCTTATGTTTATCTTCATGCTTCAGCTCACAGACAAACTTGGTTTTCAGTCCCAACAAGTAGCTGCTGAAGTCCCTGTTTTCACTGGAAATACTTTGTCTACAAGGTCAGCAAAGACAGCTGGTGTATGGAATGCAGCCATTTTACATGATCACTCCTTGACTAAAAGAAATGCAGTTCAAACCCCATTCCTCCAAACATGACAATTGCTATGTGGCAAAGCTTCAAGCTCAAATCTGAGGCTCAATAATTATCAGCTAATCAAGTTGTAGTGCCACCAAAATTCAGGCATACCCTTAAAGTAGCTTCTGCAGGGTTTGAGTTGTCGAGGAAGTTTTGGAGAGAGCTGTTTGAAAGTAGAGGAGTGAGCGTGTTTATTAAAAAAGCATGAGAAAAACAAGCGTTAGGGCTTTTACCACTGGGCTTCCGGGGAGGCTCCATTCTCCTGATACCTGAGGCCATGCATGAAGGGCCAGCTTGGAATGATGGAAATGCCGGAGGATCTGCAGTCTTAGATCTTAACTTCCGTCACGTCAGACCCCGTTGGAGTTTGGGCAAGAAACTTCCTCATTTTGATTTCCATGCTTGCATAGAAGAGTGGCTCAATGTCCTGCTTCTGGGGCCAACTGGGTGTGCTCGGGCAAGATGCACAACTCTGTGCTGGTTTCATAGCTGTAAATCAGGGATAGAAATAGTTTCTACCTCGCAGGCTGTTGGGAGAGTAACTGAGCCCAGGCGTAGAGGATCTTAGAATGGTGTTGACAGAGAAAGCACAAGTCACATGAGCTTTCATTACTGTTGTTTTGTTCTAGTTCTGGACTTCCCTCCTCCATCCAAGGCGAAGTGATCATTTCTGCAGAAAATCATTCTTCTTTCTCTTTAAAATTTTTTTCTACTTAAGGAAGGCAAACTTAAACTTCTTTGTGTTGTAGTACACTTGCCAACGTTGCATCGACCTCCAGCCTGGGCATAGCATGTCCGGCACTTTGTTTGCTGCGGATCCTCAAGACCAATGGGAATCCATTTTGTTCAGACAAACAATGGTGACCTTTTCTCCTGTTTGCTCTGTGGCAAAAATTATTGTCTTTTTGCCATAACCAAACATGATGATCTTTGTATAATGGAAAAACAAATATCAGTGAACTTTTTATTTGTTTCTTTCGATGAGGAAAAACCTATTTTAAGTTGGCAAATTCCACTGGAAATAAATCATATTGCTATAGAAACCATGCACAATTACCCCTGAAATGTGGTTGCTATATATGTTCTTTAAAGGCACATGCGTGAAGCATTATATTTTAGCACGTATTGACTTTCAATTCTGTTTCCATAGTGTTAGACAAGGACCCGTCTGCTGACTGCTTCTCTGTTCAGCCTTTTAGGATTCCTTGCTATCTTTGGGATGTGAAATCATGTGGTGAAAACCACAAAAATCTTGTGATTAGTTCTGGCTATGCTACTTCTGTCCATGTGTCCTGGGGAAGGTTTTCCAATCTTTCTGATCCAATAAATTTATACATTCTCTAGACTATAAAAATAATGATAATGTCTCATAAGGTCTGAGTGAAGATAAGTGAGATGAAGTGATATCTGCATAGGTACTTAATGCTTTCTAAAATGCTGTATAAAGGTGAAACAGTTTTGCTTTCAGAAAACCTACCCACTGAATAAATTACATATCCCAAGTAATGTTTGGAGTTCTTGTATTTTTCTTAGAGTTCGGTTATGACAAGTTGAAGATGTGTGAATCCATACAGGAGGAATGCAGACCTACTTGGGGTAGGAATCCAGCAACATTACTCACTATCTATGTAATCTTGGGCAGGCAGCATAACCTAGAGAGGTTATGCTTTACTTTCTTCCTCTTCAAACTGAAAAAATAAAATAAAATGCATATCCAGTGTTATTGAATAGATTAGAAAAAATTTACGTGTCAAACACAGCTCTTGACAGGTAGTAAGCACTTAAAAATGGGACTTGCATGAAATAATGACATTGTGCCCAAGCTGACACCATTAAACAAATTCCCAACTACTCGGCAATTTGGAACTTGTTCTACCAAAGGGAATACCATTTGTCAGCACCTGGAGATTCTTATCAATTCTTGAAGAACATTTGTTTGGAGATAACAACTACTCATGGGTTCTGCCACAAACGTTTAGTGAGCATCTATTAAGTGCATGGATCAGCAAGGTGAAATGGTTATTTTCTTTCCTTTGCTTCCTTTCCTCCCCTGCCCTTCCTGTCCCTTCTCTTTCCTTCTTTTTTTTTTCCACTCCTTTTCTTCTCTTCTTTTCTGCCTCTGTTTTAAGGACAATGGAATGCCAGTGGAAGAGCAAATCATTCATTTAGAACTGGCAAATCTCTCAGACTGTTATGCCAGGAGACTCATTTGAAGTTTATGGCACTGAGGTAACAACACGGGCCTCTGGATGGCTGGCAGGTCTGAATGTTGCCTCAAAATTCCTTTATGAGAAGCAGCTGAGCGTTTCTTGAGTTTTGTCTAAGGAGAAAATTTGCGAGATGATGCAGTAGAGTCAATAATGTCTTCCAGAAAGGATATGTGGAGATGTATTTGGAATAATGTTCTTCTTCATAAGGAAAGTAGATGAGAATAAATTTTTCACTGCATAGAGTGAATGCAGAATCCCAGGAACTCAGATACAATATAGTATCTGTTGAGTGTATAAACTGACCAATGAGGAAAAAAGGAAGAAGTGTTTATGAAAGTAAAAGTTGGAAGATGAGAAGGAAAGATCACTCAAAGTTCCCCATATCTGAG
This sequence comes from Panthera onca, assembly GCF_046562875.1. Classification (NCBI taxonomy): domain Eukaryota; kingdom Metazoa; phylum Chordata; class Mammalia; order Carnivora; family Felidae; genus Panthera; species Panthera onca. The sequence goes on along the minus strand of NC_138347.1, from coordinate 95,432,569 downwards.
ATAAAGATTTCCACCGTGGGCAGAGAGGAATGGCTGGAGGTAAGATTTCATCATTACAGATTACATCATTGCTCTGAGCAAAATACCCCATATCTGCTTACCTTTTCCTTCTTAAATCACAGCTTCTAGGTTTCCTCCTAATACAACCTTTCTGCACTGCACCTGCTCAGTCAGAAACACACACACACACACACACACACACACACACACCCAGCTCCTATTCCTCTATGCCTGAAACCCTACTACTGAACAATCAGAGACCCAACAATAAACCACAGAGTTCCAACAGAACTTGACTACCTAACTTTGGTTTGCCAGGCAATTCTTTTTGTGTCCTGGATATTCCCATCCAACTGGTTTTATATCAAGATCAAGGCCTGATGGGGAATTCTAAGGGACTCATCTTCTCAACTCCCACCCATTTCCTAGAGACCCTCTGTGCAGAGTGGTTTCATGAACTTGACCTGCTGAACTCAAGGGAAGAGGTGTTCAGGTAACAGCTACAGGTATGAAATGTGCCAAAGGAGTAGGTTTCCGAATTGGGGTGAGCCAGGATGGAGCTAAGATGTAAGCCAGGGGGTCAAAAATGGCAGAGTCAATCACTAGACAGCCAAGAGCTGGATGGGATGTTGAAGCTGGTGGTCAAAGGGAGCTGAGGAAAAAGGAGGAGTTGGCATCAAGCCCACACAATGTAAACAGCCTTAAAGGCAGGAGAAAACACAAAATTCTTGTATTGGTTTCTTCATTTATTTGTTTTAAAATCTATGAGTATGAACTGAAGCAGAGCTTACCTCAACCTATAGGCATTTTGGTTTTTGTTCTGTTCTGTTCTGTTTTGTTTTGTTTTCTGGAATAGGAATCTTTGATCGGTCACCATAGATGTGGCCAGTCTAGGCCCTGGGAATTCAGATGGTGGCACGGTGTAGCAGTCTGGGCATCACTCAGCTCTCGATTTGAGTGCTAACTCGGCCATTTGTTCCTGTGTCAACTTTGGCAAGTAGTTTAGCTGGCTCCAGATCTCAGTCTCTTTATTTTAAAGTTGGAGTAGTAATAGGTATTCATAGGATGGTTGGGAGGCCCGAATGAGATGAAATGTGTGACACGTCCGAAACAAGGGATGTCCCCAATATGTGGCAGCTGCTTATGATTGTTGTTGAAGTCTACTGCATCTCGCAGACTTTGGCAGAGACCTTCCCATGAATTGGTTCTCTTGGCTTTGGAAGGGAGTCGAGGGAACCGAGGGCAACCTTGAGTTCACGCGAGTTACTCTGGCCCAAGGGCACGTCATGGAGTTGGAGATTAGACTATCTGCCATGGCTTTGTAGGAGTGGCAGTTGGCCCTGCTTCCTACAGCTCTGCCTCAGGAACAACAGGGCCTACAAAAGTGAGCCGCATCAAAGACTCCCATCTTGTGGAGAGCTATAGCCCCATTGTGGTCTGACTTCTTGCCCTTTGCCTTTTTCCTTTTATTTTTATTATTTTTTTAAATGTTTATTCATTTGTGAGAGACAGAGCGTGAGTGGGGGAGGGGCAGAGAGAGAGGGAGACACGGAATCCGAAGGAGGCTCCAGGCTCTGAGCTGTCAGCACAGAGCCCGACTTGGGGTTGGAATTCACGGTGAGATCATGACCTGAGCCGAAGTCCGATACTTAACCAGCTGAGCCACCCAGGCGCCCTGCTTTTTTCCGTTTAGACACACATGCCCCTGGCTGCCTGATGAGAGTTTGAGGAGCTCAGAGCAACAATGTAGTCTGTAATGATGAAATCTTACCTCCAGCCATTCCTCTCTGCCCACGGTGGAAATCTCTATCTCAGGTACAATACTCTGAAATGGCCGTGTTCCCGTTTCTTTTTTCTTTAAAAAAAATCTTTTTTAATATTTATTTATTTTTGAGAGAGAGAGACACACACAGTGCAGGTGGGGGAGGGTCAGAAAGAGAGGGAGAGAATGACACAGAATCTGAAGCGGGCTCCAAGGCTCTAAGCTGTCAGCACAGAGCCCTACGTGGGCCTAGAGCTCACAAATGATGAGATCAGACCTGAGCCGAAGTTAGATGCTTAACCAACTCAGCCACCCAGGCACCAACTGTGTTCCCATTTCAAGTCCTTTTTATACTAGATAAATTCCGGGTTCATTATTGTCTATCTGCCGAATGAAATGAAAGGAAAATATCTTAAATCATGTTTTTAGGGTCTTCTTATAAAATGGAATCCTTTTAGACTTGTAGAGCCAAATGAGCAAACCACTGCCACCGAAAAACAGCAAAAAGAAAGTAAGGGCTTTAGACTCCTTAGCAGACCATGGTCAGATCTGGATCAGGCTGGACAAAATGATGAGAAATGAATGCAGAATGTAACGGACATAGTGTGGCTTTCCTGTGTGATAGGTGATAGGCCCTTGGGAGCTGATGAGACCCCACTCAAGGCTAGGGTGTCAGGTGCAGAAAGCCAGGGGCTAGTTCCCTATTCCCAACAGGCAGTATTAACTACCAGACCTCAGACGCTAGGGAGTTGCACCCACTTATTCATGTGTGTCCTCGATGCTGGTAGTTTGCTGGTCTGTTAGAGGGCTAAGAATATTGGTTGTCCTTCTAGCCCACCCATTTTTTGAGAGAGAGCGAGAAAGAGAGAGAGCGTGAGCAGGGGAGGGGCAGAGAGAGAGGGAGAGAGAGAATCTTAATCCGATTCCATGCTCAGCACAGAGCCCGATGTGGGGCTCAACATGGGACTCCACGCAGGGCTCGATCTCACAACCATGAGACCACGACCTGAGTCAAAATCAAGAGCTGGACGCTTAACCAACTGAGTCACCCAGGTACCCCTCATCCAACCTTCCAATCACAGTCCAACCTTCACAGGCTGGCCTAGCTCACAACAAGAAAGACCTGGGGGTACATTCTTGCTCTGCTAGTTCACGATCTATGATCACAGGCAAGTTTCTCATCTGTAAAGCAACACACATTTCAAAGGGTTTTTCTGAGCATTTAATGACGCCAAGGAAGCGTATAGAATGCCAAACAAGTACACACTCAGTAACTTCATATATTCCCACCTATTCCACAGGAAAGCGGCTGGAATGGCACTAAGCCTCATCTATAAATTAATAATACCTATGTTGCTGATTCTAAGATACGCGTTTGCATTTTTTAAGAGATTTTTTTTAACATTTATTTATTTTTGAGACAGAGAGAGACAGAGCATGAACGGGGGAGGGGCAGAGAGAGAAGGAGACACAGAATCGGAAGCAGGCTCCAGGCTCTGAGCCATCAGCACAGAGCCCGACGTGGGGCTCGAACTCACGGACCGTGAGATCGTGACCTGAGCTGAAGTCGGACGCTTAACCGACTGAGCCACCCAGGCGCCCCACGCGTTTGCATTTTAATGTCTTGTAACTGGCGGCATCTACAGTCTTGGGCAGCCAGAGGGAAGGTGTCCCATGGGTGTTATTACACTGGTGCCAACTGTGTCCACAGACCACTTGGGGGAGTCTCTCTGAAATGTAGGTATCACATGACACCATCCCTAGGCCACACTGCTAGAAGCAGAGGAAGAGCCGGAGCTCAGCTCTACAGACATGTTCTGTGAGTGGGAACTGACCCTCTAGAAAGTCCCTGACTAGCGACACTTGAGACGCGCAGACTCAGCCAACAATAGAATGGAGAGGAAGCCAGGGAACCCACAGAAAGAGACAGAGAGCGGAAGCCACCTGACAGTAGAAGCCAAGGTCAAAGAAGCAGAGACCCAGAAACAAAGTAGCAAAGGGATAAGAAAAGCAGGAAGAGAAAGAAGCAAAGATGGAGGCTATCTGAAACAGCCCAATTTACTCCCATCTAACCTAGAGCTGGGATTCAGTGTAACGCATTTGTCAACTTTGCGTTACTTATGAGATTTTTACAAGGGAATAAAGACACTTTTTAGCTGGTTCTTTATAACTTTCTTTTCTAGTCAACTGATTCGGTGGTCTTTCTTCTTAAAGTATCCTTATAAAACCTGTAGAGATTAGACTTAGAGCCAATTATAATGCCCGAGGCAATTAAATAAAACAATCAAAACATTTTCCCAGCTGCAATTCACAATAGCCAGAAACACACTGTACAGACTACATTTAATTCTCAGCAAATTGTCTTAGGCAGTGATTCTCTTGCTTATGAATTTTGAGAAATGGTTATTTCTCTTAACGTATTGCATATTTACTATAATTAAAAGCAGATACATTTTGTTCTCAGTTTAAGCTTCCAAAAGTACAGTCTGTATTATGTTGGTGCTATATTTAATGTTTGCAACACATTTATAATTAAACCTATGTATACTTTGTATATATAAGTCTACATTTTAATATAATTATATGTGTGTGTCTATATGTACATATATAATGTATACGCATCTTAGTATAAGACGGAAGGGAGAAACCCACTGAATAATACCACAGACCAGGCATTGAACTAAGTTTTATTTATTTATTTATTTATTTATTTATTTATTTATGTACTTACTTATTTATGTATTTATTTATGTTTTGTTCCTTTTTTGAGAGAAAGAGAGTGACAGAGCGCGAGCCAGGGAGGGGCAGAGGGAGAGGAAGACACAGATTCTGAAATGGGTTCTAGGCTCTGAGCTGTGAACACAGAGCCTGACATGGGGCTCAAACCCATGAACTGTGAGATCATGACCTGAGTCGAAGTCGGACGTTTAACCGACTGAGCCACCCAGGCACCCTGGTATTTTATATTTATTATTTCAGTATTCACAAAAGTCACAGGAGATAAATTTACCTTTTACAGCAATTTTGGTTGTTCTCTTGATTTCTGGAAAATCGCTTTCCAGGTCTTTTAGAAGCCATTTTTGAGGGACTAAAAAGATCGTGGCAGATTCTTAAAGTTGCTACCACCCTTTGCAAGTGTCCCCAACTGGCTAGGAAGAAACCGGCCAATGGGGATGTCTTTGAGTTATTGTAATGATCTGCTTAATTCTAAGCAGGACTAAATTGGAACCAATTACCTGGAGAAGGAAGGTACAATATATCATTATCAACTCCTGGCATCATTCAATTACTTGTTTCCTTTATAATTACTTTCAAGCGTGTTTTTTTTTTTTTTTTTACTTTAAGTAGGTCTGCCTTTTCTAATCAATTTATGTGTTCTCTATACAGAGATACATAACAAATAAAAGATGTGCTAAGTATTGTTGGGATCGGAGGTGGTAAGGCATACACAGGAGCATAATACATATTTCCTGCCTTCAGGAAACTTTAGTCAGGCTAGAAATATATAACCACAGAGGGGAATGGTCTTTAATTCAAGACAGTCTTTGCTATGATATAAGGCGGCTTAAAGCAATAAATAAGTCCTGAGGAACGAAAAGGTATCCATCAGGAGCCTGGTAGGAAGAAGGTGTTAGGTTCAAATTGGGAATTACAGGAGACTTTCCTTTTTTAAAAAGGCTATTTACCAAGGTAAATGTTGGGTGGAACAGAACCACAGAGAGTTCAGTATTTAGAGAGTAAGAGGGCCCACCCATGGCACTCGTTTCCTGGGGCTCAGAGCAGGGTGACGGGTGGAAAGTGGATCTGAAGGGGCAAACAGAAGGCTCTAGCCCTGAAAGTCGCCGAAGGAGTAAAACTAGACCTCAGCTTTAAAATAATAGAAATCGAATATATAGAAGTAAGAGGAGAGATGAGGATGAACACTATTCAGAGTGAGCATAGGACATAAAGCTTCAGATCTGGGAATATGCATGCTCTGGGGCGACCAAGGACAGGGGGAATTGGGCATAAGATTACAAAATAGTTTGGAGCCAAATTGTGAAGGCCTTGAATGTCAAGCCAAGGAGTTTGTACCTGATCCTGAGGACAATATCCTGAGTGTTTTAAAATCAGTAATGAAGCCAGCATCTTAGGAAGATTAATCTATATCGATAGGGAAACTGGTTTGGAAGGAAGAGGCAGAGTGACAGAATATTCATCGTAGATATGTAACAGCCCCGTGTGAAGTGATGGAAAACAGAGGGAATGAGAATGTGAAGAAACATATGAGACATAATGAAGAAAGCACAAGGCTGAAAACCTGCCTCTGGGATGTTCTTTCTTCCCAAATGGTAATCCTGATTGAAAGGCACCATCAGCAAGTCAGGGCAAATGTCCTGTGCAAGCTGACAAGGTGGTCATCAAGCTGGACTCACAAATGTAGAGCTGGTTGGAGTGTGGAAAAGGCTTGACTTGGACCCCGAAGATGTGATTTGAATCACTGCTCTGCCATGTATGAGCTGGATGTCCTTGAGCAGACCACCCGGCCTCCAGCTCACATCCTCTCAAAGTGAGACACTAACACCTGTGGTGTTAGGGCGGCTGTGAGAACTTGGTCAGGGAGATTTGCAGATCGCAGAGAACTACACTGGGTAAGGACCACAGTGGAGGGTTACTGTCACGCCCAGTCCCTCTGAATGCCTTGTCCCTCTGGGCAGGATAAGAGGAGAGGAAGTAGACTCTTGCCAAAACATTAATTTCAATCCTTCCTTGCCGAAGCTGCTGTGTGATCAAATTTGATTACTATAAACCTCAGCCCCCCAGTTATCTCTCCACTGCTGGGCAAGAGAGTGCACCTTATCTGACAAGGTGTGTGTGTGTGTGTGTGTGTGCGCGCGCGTATGTGTGTTTTCATCTTGGTTTATTTTCATTCTCTCAGCCCATGACCCCAAAAAGTTTTTTCTCTTTTTTCCCTGAGCTTGTCACTAATGCTAGTTTTGGCTGAAGATAATTTCTCCTAATATTTAGTACTTTTTGGCCTGAGTATTTAGCAATATGTTGAAATACAGATTACGAGCAGTGAGCCCATTTAAATAAAATGCATGTGAAAATTAGTTGTTTTTACAGTTTCAAGGTTTGCATGTAGGCATTTCTATGGATTTCCATGCAGGCACCTCTATGGATTTCCAAATGAAACTGCATTTTTAGGCAATTTTTATAGGTAATTCATTTTCTTCTCATCACAGAGATGTAAAGATCTGATAATAGTGATAAAATAACATGGCCACACTGAGAAGTAGATGTTAAGTAGCTGGCTAGTCTCACTCACCAGCTAAGGCTCAAAACCAGTAAGTCCAAATTCATGTTTTCACAAATTATAAATGAAATGGAATTCTATGGTTGGCTTTGAATAATTGAAACCATTACTTTAATCCCGGTAGGGCCAGGGATACCCTCTACCTGATTCCAATGGATTGGCAATAATTTTGGGGCGTAATGCAGAAAGTGGTAGTTTATAGCAGAAAATCTGAGTCTCACTGCCCTGATTTTTCTGTATTTCTCAATGGTTGAAATTTTCTGTATTTCTCAATGGTTGAAACACTTAATTCATAAATATTATCAAAGCCCCTGTTAGGTCCATTGACTGTGCTAGATGCTTGGGAAGAAAGGTAAAGCCTTACAAGATATGATTCCTCTCTTGTAAGTGCTTAGTGGGGACACAAGACCCATGTGGTGGTGATGAATGACTGTCTTCTGCCTCACCTCAGTCCGCAGTCACACCCTAGACCTGGCCGTTTACTGCTTCCCACTCTCAGGCTACTGACCCAATCTTTCCAGGCCACTTCCTCCAGTACTCCAACACCAACAATTATTCATCCTCACCAGGACCTATAATCCATCCCTTTCTGTGTCCCTCACCCCCCTACTCAGCTAATGTTTCATGGCCCAACATTAACAATCTCTCACTTGCATTCACTACCTTTATTCACATTCCCTTTGTTGCTTTTCCTTCTGTTCCTTCCTCACATATGCCAGGTAAAACCCTGCTTAAGTCCAAACTCCGTCTTACTCATCACTGGCACCCCAGCAGCTGATGGGAGTGGGAGGGAATGTCCACAGTCACACTGATAAGTCTCAGATTCAACTCATGACTCCCAGCCTCAGTGGGCCCTTCAAGCTGCTGGCCATCCTTCTGCATTGTTAAGATCCATTCAAGTCTCTGCTTGCTTAGATAACCATTTCACATGTTCTCTTCTCTCTTTGAGCCTCCAGGGCCTCCTCCATCCTTTTACCTCCCTTTCCCTCCAGTTCAGTGGAGGGAAAACCAGAAACTCTCAGAAGAGAACCTCCCTATCCTCCCAACTCCCACATCCCCCAACTAACTGTATCTGTGCCTAAATGTCCTGCTTTCTTCCGTGTTGCTCTGGATGATGGGGTTGGACTCCCATCTGAAGCCAAATCCTTCCACTGCGTTCTTGTTTCCATCCCTTCTTGCCTAGCCACAAACATATTTCCAGAAATTACCTCTTCTCTTTCCTGATTGACAATATTTTTTCTCCTTTGGAGTTATTTCCAACAGCATACAAACCTGTGGAATTATCGTCCGTCCTACACAAATAAAACAAACCTCCCTTGACCGCTCTTTGCCCTGTAGCTACTGTTCTCCTTTATAGCAAATCTCGTATTTCCATCTCCCTTCTCTCCAGTCTTTCTTAAACACACACCGGTAATGCTTTCCTTCTTTTTTTTTTTTTTTTTTTTTTATTTTATTTTATTTTTGGGACAGAGAGAGACAGAGCATGAACGGGGGAGGGGCAGAGAGAGAGGGAGACACAGAATCGGAAACAGGCTCCAGGCTCCGAGCCATCAGCCCAGAGCCCGACGCGGGGCTCGAACTCACGGACCGCGAGATCGTGACCTGGCTGAAGTCGGACGCTTAACCGACTGCGCCACCCAGGCGCCCCAATGCTTTCCTTCTTAACACTGCTCCCCGCCAAAATGGTTTTATCAAGATTTTCAGTGGCCTCCATATTACCAAATACAAGACACAGTTTTCAGTTTTCTTATTATTCAACTTAATGGCAGCATTTTATACAGTGGATTGTTTCTTCTTTCTTCACATACTCTCTTCATTTGGACTCCAGGGCATCATTCTCATTTCCCTGCACTGGCTGCTCCTTCTCAGTCTTCTGTCTCTTCTCATCTTCCCAAGCCCTGAAATTTCTTTCAGTGATCTCCAGTTTCACAGCTTTACATTTAATTTAAACACTTTTGACTCCCAAATTTATGTTTCAAGAGTAGGTTTCTCTCTTTAACTCCGGATTCACATACCCAACTGCCTACTAGCTCTCCAGTTGGTCATCTAATAGGTATATCAGACAAATGCCAAAGTGAACACTATTGTTCCTCTACCCTAAATTACTCCTCCCAATCTTCCCCATCCTCCCAGTTGTTCAGAACAAAGAACTTGGAGTCATCCTTGACTCATTTTTTCTCTCACCTCATATTCTCAATCTATCAGAAAATCTTTTTATTCCTTCTTCACAATATATCCAGACTCTGACCACTTTTCACCACCTCCATTACTACCATCTTGTCTCTCACCTCTTACTGCAAAAGCCCCTAACTTCATTTCTCCTTCTGTCCTTGTTCCTCTGAAGTCTATTTTCAACACAGCATATGGAGTGAGCCTTTTAAAAATCTAAGTAAAATAATGTAACTTCTCTGCTCAAAACTCTCCCATGGGTTCCCAATTCACTCAGACTAAAAATCAAAGACCTTTTCATCACCTTCCAGGTGCTATCCTTCTGACTGAGTCTTCTGTCATTCTCTCTCTGGCTCACTCTGCTCAGCCACACTAGTGTCCTTTCTAGAGCATGCCAGGCTTTCTCCTGCCTCAGGGCCTTTGCACTGGCTAGATCCTTTAATCTGAAATTTCATCCCACAGGTTCTTCATGGCTCTCTGCCTCTACTCCAGAATCACTGAAGTGAGGCCTTTCTTGACCACCTGATATCCTTCCCACTCTGGCACTCCATTTTCTACTTGCCCTACATCTTTTTTCATAGCACTTATCATTTGACATGGTACCTATTTATTGGTTACTAATTATGTATCTCTCCCTGCTATAATGTAAGCCCAATGAAAGCAGAGACCTTGTTCACAGCCATATTTCCAACATTTAGAACAATGCCTGGTACAAAATATTTACTACAGAAATATTTGTTAAAAAAAAGGATGAGTGAATTAATATATTTGAAAAAAATCTATGACCTTTACTGCTGTTTCAGAGAAGGTAGACTATCACAGACTGAAATTGGAGAAGGCCTTGGTGAGATGGTAAATCCAGATGCTGTGGGGTGGGTAAAATTTTGATAAGGTTAGGGAAAAGCATTCATGTGAGAAAGGGGTTAAAAAGCTAAAAGTTGGAAAAAAAAAACCTCCAGCTATATTTATTGAGAACCTACCACATGCCAAGTACTTTACATTCATTTTATCATATTATCTTCACAATCACTACGGCAAAGAGGTATTATTACATCTACTTTATAAATGAGAAAACTTTGTTTCAGGGATTTTAAAAAGTAGCTCTCTCCCCAGAATCTATAACTGGTAAATTGTGAGCCATTCTTGCCATTGAGGCTTAGTAAACCAGACTCCATTCTCCTTCTCTTTGTATTTCTTTGTTATCATCAGTATTACCAGTGTGATTTAAGCTCATGCACTCTCCACCTATCAAGTTCCCTCGCTCACTACATGATGAATGATGACCCTTATTGGGACACAATCAAGTGATACATAAGACATAGAGGTTCTAACAAATGCATTCTCAAATTCTTCTCATTAAGCTAACAAAGATTAACCCTCTCTGAGCTTACGTACATTGGAGGCACCACAAACTTCCGGCACTCTAGCCAGCATTAACAAGTCATTTCCCTGGCGATCATCCCAACATGAAGTGTCTGTTTATTCCCTCGCAGAGCCTAAATGGAATATTCCATCATTGGAAAATGCACCCTCAAGTTTAAATTTGAAATCTTTATTCCTATCTGGCACGTTGGTGATATCCTTAACAATTTGGAAGGAAATGCTGCTTCTGCTGCCATCGGCTACGAAATGTTGGAAGCCCACGGTGCTGTTTATCACGTTTTCATGAATTCCAGGTGAATCTGACCCAGTGGTTACAAGGAGTGAATATTAAGCTAATTGTTATTCTATTCCCCCAGAATATCTCTGATATGGAAAAAGTAATTGAATCTGAATGGAGTCAGAAATCAAAATAAGATTTTGTTCCCATTGAAATTCATAGAACTGCCAGGGAGGGGAGAAAGGACATTTTTCGTTGTCTTTTACAACGTCCATTGCCTTCAGAATAAAGTAAAAAACAAACAAACAAAAACAAAACGAAACAAAAAACACTTACTGGTTGGTTTTGCTCTGGCAACAAACAATCCCAACATTTCAGTTACGCATAATAGCAAAGGTTTAATTCTTACTCATGTTGTATGTTAGTTATGGATCATTGTGGAGTCAACAGTGGGTTTACTGCGTAGGTCATCTGCATTCCAGAACTTAGCTGGAAAAGCAGTTTCCCCATGGGGTAAGCATTTTGGTGACAGAGAGAAAAATCAAGACAGCTATTAGAAACAAAGAATGGCTCTTAAGGCTTCTACTCAAACATGGCATATGTGGTCGACATGCCCTGGCCAAAACAAATCACATGACCAAGCCTAAGGTCAATGCAGCAGAACTGTATACTCTTCTTCTTTTTTAAAAAATTAAATTAAATTAAATTAAATTAAATTAAATTAAATTAAATTAAATTAAATTAGAGAGAGAGAGCGCTAGCGAGGGAGAGGGAGAGAATCTTAAGCAGTCTCCATGCTTAGTATGGAGCCTAATGTGGGGCTCAATCCCATGACCCTGCGATCATGACTGAGCTGAAATTGAGAGTCAGATGCTTAACCAACTGAGCCACGTAGGTGCCGCGGAAGTGTGTACTCTTCTAAATGGGGAACTGAAAATCCCATGGCAATATCTGGAGATGTGTACTTTTTTTGCAGGAACGAATAATGGAAAGCTGGGAACCTTAATAAAATCTTCTATACGCTTATCATCTTAGCATTCAAAGCCTACAGTAGAGCCAGCCTCATCTCCCACCATAGCCCTTATTTGTCTGTGTGCTGGACATATCAGCTGGTCTCCTTTCCCCTGAACACCGCATGCTTTCACACTTGCATGTGTGTTTCTTAACTGAAAATGCAATTCCCTCCATTTTCTGCCAAGTGAAATTGCTCTTAGCCTGCAAGGTCCAGCTCAAATTTCACCTACTTTATGACACCTTTCTCAATCACCCAGTTAAAATTAAACGCTTCTCTCTTGGAGTTAACAAAGCCGACTGGTTGTACGTCTATCCAGCTCTAATTTTAATCTTACTTGGAAAGTCTGGATAAAAAAACTCCTGGAAGGCAGGACCCAGGAATCCTATTGTGTTAGAGCTATTCTCTAGCCTCTTTGGGGTCAGAGTCTGGACCATAACCGATGCTGCATAAGTTACACTGAGTGACTAAAACCCTACATATTCATCATCAAGCTTATCCATTATGTGAAATTACAAGTCTTTTTTTTTATAGGGGGTATATATGGGCAAACCACATAGAAGAATCTTTGGGTATTTTCTTCAGTCAGAACAGCCATGAAGATTATTCTGTTGGTTTCACAATCTAGACTCTACCAGTTGTGTGTGTGTGTTTTTGTGTGTTTGTGTTCCTTACCTTCCCACGAATAAAGCATTTTGGGCACCATGTTTTTGCAGCAACACTGTTTCCCTTGTCAATGATTGGTTCATTGAGAATTGGTGTTTCTTTTCCTTCTTTTTCATCATCTCACATTTGGCATTCCGTGTGAAGCACTTGTCCATGACTGCTCAAGAAGAGGTGTGGCAGAGAAAGGGCAGACCATGGGAGAGGTGCTGTGATGCAATGGAAAGAGAAGGAGCTTATAACCAGAGAATCTGGGTTTGGGTCTTGTCTTTGCCCCTTACTAGCTTTACGGCCTTAGGTAAGTCACTTGACTCTACTGTCCATTCAGTTTCATTATTTGTTTAAAAACTAAAAATGAAAATGAGACAAAAAGAAAGATAAGAAAGGATGTTGTATAAATTATCATGTGTGAGTGTGTTGTATTAGCATGAATGTGTGAACAGAGCCTAATATATTATAAGACCCCAATATTGTCATGGTATGTTTTATGCTTAAAAAAACAATGCTGTGAGACTCCCTCATCTCATAATAGATCATTGGTACACTTGGTGTAATTACCCAAATGGACTTGATGTATCACCAGTATGAAATGGGCCATTGGTTTCCAACCAACTTAGCTTCCTTGGCCTGATCCCATCTGTTTACCCTTGGGCTTTAATAAATCCATGAGTCAGATGGGTGTGTGGACATGGCAGAGAAAAACCAAGGATAATAATCCTAAGTTTCTACTTCCTGGGGAGAAAGCCAGATTTTACTGGGAAGTTGGGAAGAGATTTACAGGCTCCTGACCCTCCAGGTCAGTTATGTAACAGCTGCCCACTCCACTTGGTGGTCAAAATATGAAACATCCATGATCAGAGAACCAAACTCTCACTTTCAAAATATTCTTTTCTTCTTCCCACTCAATAGATGTGCTGGATTTTATGAAGGAAGTCTGGAAGGACCTTTGAATATATTGACATTGTATGCAAAACGTTGTTCTTATGTCCTGAGTATGGGCAGAAGATCATAGGTTTTATCAGATTTCAGAGGATATTTCATATTTTATTTATATTTCATATTATATATAAATAAATATTTCGTATATATGAATATGTATATATATATGCATGCACACATATCCTGTTGGTTCTCTATATATGTTGTAATTTGTAGAGATGAAGATAGATAGATAGATTTAGAAGTAAGGAGGGAGAAAGGGGAAGAGAAAGAGAGATTTTAAGGAATTCATTTTTGTCACTGTGGAGGCTTAGTGAATCCAAAATCTAATGGGATAGGCTGGCAGGCTGGAGACTCAGGGAAGAGTTGTAGTTCAAACCCAAAGGCAGTCTGTGGGCAGAATTTCTTCTTTCTTGGGGAAGGTAAGTCTTTGCTTTATTTTAAAAAAAATTTTTTTTAACGTTTATTTATTTTTGAGACAGAGAGACACAGAGCATGAACGGGGGAGGGGCAGAGAGAGAGGGAGACACAGAATTGGAAGCAGGCTCCAGGCTCTGAGCCATCAGCCCAGAGCCCGACGCAGGGCTCGAACTCACGGACCGCGAGAGTGCCCAGGCGCCCCAAGTCTTTGCTTTATTAAAGTCTTCAACTGACTAGACCTTCAACTGCCTAGATTAGGCTCACTTACGTTATGGAGAGCAATCTACTTTACTCAAAGTCTACCAATTTAAGTGTTGATTTTATGCATAACACCTTCAGAGAAACATTCAGAATAATTGGCCATTCAGTCAATATTGGGCACCAGGGCCTGGCCAGGTTGATACATAAAATTAACCATCACAGTAATATAAAACAGAAAATAGCCCATTGGCATGAAAAGCAGGAACAGAGAACAAAAAGAAACCTTTGAAAACATCTAGTCTGCCCTTCCCCACCTTGCAGGTAAGAAAACCAAGGCTCAGAGATTACACATCTCTTTAGCCAGAACGCTGGAGCTAGATCACAGGTCTCTGACTCTATGGCTGCCTAATTCATGTTGATTAATTCAACATGAGATACAATGTAATGCCCTTCTATGAAAATCAGGCAGGGTCAAGTTTAGATTTGGGTTATTTGTGTGGCAGTTACAAAGCACATTGCAACTAGACCCAAGTTTCCTTCTTAACACGATATAAAAAAATATTTGTGACAATAACAACGTAAGTGGGATGGAGCGCATTAGGAAAAGAATTTTTGGTATACTATTGAAGCTAAATCAATATTAATTCAGCCCAGATTGTTATACATTTAAGATGTTAACTGCAACCTGCCTTTTCTGAGGTTGCCCAAGCCATGCATTTGGTCTAAATGTAAAATAAAAAATTGAATGTTTCAGTGGGAAATGATGCCTTGTCTAAGGCACAGCCTTCTGGGTTGTCTGATTCTGATTCCATGGGAGCTATTTCACTCAGAAAATTGTAGATAACTGATAGCAATGCAAAATAATTCTTGTCTATAAACATGCAAATGGATTTTGTCCAGGAGAGGGACCAGCCTCCAAGAAAAGGGTTTTGCCTCCATTTGCACATTAATTTCAACATTCTTTTACTTTATATAAATTTGGAGCAGAAATTTGTGCTTCTTTGACTTCTTTAATCCAGTTATAACATCTGCCTGGTTCTCTCACTTAATTAATGAGTCAAATAAAATCTTTAACACATGTTCATTTTATGGCTCTATGAGAGACATAATTTTGCCCTTTTTGGGGAAAATTATCCTTTAATGAATGTCATGTCTTTTCCAGCACATAAAAAGGATGCTCTGCTGGAGGAAAATCAACCCTCTGCACAGTATCCATTCAGCTCCATTCTGCTCTAAATTCTCACATTGAAAAAAAAATGTTCAATTAGGGTTTCACAGAGTTTGCCGCATTAAAATCTGGGAAAAAAATAGAAGTGGAAATGGAGATGCTGGCAGCAAAAGAAAATAGGTTGGGGAAGAGATGGACGAGCACACGGATTTCTTAACCACTTGGTAAAGGATCTGGGAAATTAGGCAAGCCTGGGAGAAGGTAGATAGAGGAAAATAGGATAAATAG
This sequence comes from Panthera onca, assembly GCF_046562875.1. NCBI lineage: Eukaryota > Metazoa > Chordata > Mammalia > Carnivora > Felidae > Panthera > Panthera onca. The sequence continues at coordinate 95,417,051 of NC_138347.1, read as the reverse complement.
TGGCTCAGAGCAATTGCCTGTGAGATCCGCCCAAACCATCAGTTATCCTACTAAAGAGCTGCTTTCCTCCACCCCCACACTCCACATAAACTTCCAAAATGGGTTATTAGCAAATGTTTGAAGCTCCATTCATCTCAAAACGCTTTAGTCTGCACCAAAGTCTGGGCTCCACCCCTCCTAGGAAACAGCTAGGGAGCATCTGGGTGGGAAGTGTTCAAGAAGAGGACTGAAAGGTGGAAAAGGAAGGGACTCAGGCAAATCTCTGTTCTGAGGTCAGTTCTGAGGTCTTTTCATCCTCCTCTGTTTACTCTGTAGCGTGGGTCCCCCAAAGCCTTATATGCATGTTGGGTTAAGGAGAGAGAGGCAAATGGATGTGCAGGACCTACTCCCCAAGCTAAACCTGGGACCCTCAGCTCTGCTTTGCCCAGGGAGTCTGAACTGCTTCCATGATGTCTCTGCTCCGGAAGTTCTCCTATTGTGTTTGTCTCTGAGCTCCCAGCTTCTGGATGGCTTTGCTGGATATCTGTCGCCATGGCTACTACTTTTTCTAACAATGACTCCACCATCAGCTCCATTATCTGTTTGGCTACTTGTTTGTGGGTCTGTCTGGCTGCTCATTCCTTCCAGACAGTAGAGCTTTCATTTGACTCCAAAGGATGCCTCACTCCTTAACTCCTCACCACCCTCTCTGATGAGGAATATGGGAGAAGCTCCTGGGGGTTGAGCCACAGTTTACTTTTCTTACTCTATCCCCTAAGTCCTCATCTCTAGTCCAGATCCTCATCATCTCTCTTCTGGGGCGTGTAACAATATTCTAAGCAAATTGCATTAACTTGTGGAAATAAATGGATCCCAAAGTGTTGATGGTTTAGCACAATACAAATTTCTTTCTTGTTACAAGGTTGATGGGGAAGCTTTCTCTGGCACAATATTTCAAAGACATTGAGTGATGTAGACTTATCTGTGTTCAATATGTGGCCCTCAAGGGCTCTCTGGGTATGAACACTCCAGTTTTCAGAAAAGGGGAACAAGAATGGAAAAACATGCATGGGAGTCCTTTCTGTGTCAGGAATGGAGAAGGCACACCTCCTGTCTGCCCTCATTCTCTCAGAATAAACAGTCATGTGGCCACACCTAAGTTCAAGTAAGTCTGGGAAACAGACCAAGTGTGTGCCCAGAGAAGGAGAGAGGGGTGGAAGTTGGGGGGTGGCAGTGGTGGTCTCCACCATGAAGTTTCCTGCCTCCAGTCCTTTGTACCAACCCCTTTGTGAGAGGTTGAACATGCAGAGTCCCACAACTAGTGAGTAGTAAAGCCATCATCAAGCCCCAGGTTGGTGGACTCTGAATCCCCATGCTTCTGCTAAACCTCTCAGCCTCCCATAGCAGCTTTCCCTCCCATCCCATCTTCACCTCTTCCTTGTTTTCCTCTTTTTTTCTTTAAAGTTTATTTATTTATTTTGAGAAAGAGAGAGGGAGCCAGAGAATCTAAAGCAGGATCTGCACTGTCAGCAGAGAGCCTGACATGTGGCTTGAACTCATGAACCATGAGATCATGACCTAAGCCCAAATCAAGAGTTGGATGCTTCATCTTAATGACTGAGCCACCCAGGCACCCACACCCCCCTTTATTTCTTCTTTAAATCTCACTACATTCCCCAGAGTGGGGAGACATAATAAGGGACATAATACATTCTTCCTCCTTCACTCAACAGAAGCTTGGTGTGGGTATGAAAATCTTTTTTCTTTCCCACAGCTTCTCAGCTGCTTCCTTCCCAGGCCTCTTTCCACGGTTTCACCACTGTGTTCTCAGCTTTGCAAACCCCAAGTATAGCTCTACCCCAGGGAACTGCTAGAATGATCTGCCCATCATCTGTCCCCTTCGAGGACCAGGCGTCTCCCTCCTCTGTTACTGCTTGCCTCTGCTCTTCCCCAGCTTCTGGTTTGTTGGTCAAAGCCAGTCACAAGGCCAGTCCAGATTTCATGTGTTCATGTAGGAATGGAAATAGACTCCACCTCTTGATGTCAGCAGTGGCAAAGAATTTGTAGCTACCTTTAATCAGCCACAAATGCAATAAAAATGAATGATAATAAACGTTGCATAGTGCTTTGGAATTATGGCATTTTTTTTAAAGTTTATTTTATTTTTGAGACAGAGAGAGACAGAGCATGAACGGGGGAGGGTCAGAGAGAGGGAGACACAGAATCGGAAGCAGGCTCCAGGCACTGAGCCATCAGCCCAGAGCCCGACACGGGGCTCGAACTCACAGACCGCGAGATCGTGACCTGAGCCGAAGTCAGACGCTCAACCGACTGAGCCACCCAGGTGCCCCTGGCATTTTTTAATACACATTGTCTCATTTGAAAAGGATAGTCTTTATTTTTTCTCCTTTTTCCACATGGGAAAAAACCATGACATGGTGGAATTAGGTGTCTTACCCAATGTCACTTGTCTAGGAAGTGACAGAAAAGGGGCTTGTATGAGGTCTCCTGGCTGTTTATCTCATGCTTTCCCCCATACTTCTCACTGCCTAGTTCTAGCCATAAGGGAACATGCAAGAGAAGGCTTTTATTTCCCATTTGCATTTATTGTAGCAACCTCAAATAAAAATGCTAAACAGCTAGTGAAAGAGTGAAGAGCTATGAAAAATAGACTGAGCAAACAGATGGACTGAAACACATATTTATGACCCTAAATTGTGACTTCTAGGCTTCACTGAAACTATGTTGAATGTTAAGTAAGAGGCAAAGCCCCAAGCAAGCTATTAACCACCCTGTGCTATGTATATGGCTTACATTTATCAAAGAAATGATTACAGACATTTCAACGATGGAATCTTATAGGAGAGGAAGGGTGGATCTGGGCAAGGTGTCCCTTGAGCTGATGACCCACCAAATTAAGTGCAAGCATATAAATCTTGGTTTGTTATTCTGAAATAGCATCTTAGTGCCAGGATGGGGACATGCTAACCACTTTAGCTGACAGAGAGAAAAGAAAGAATACACGAGGAAGGACGTGAAGGAGGCAGGAAGAGACAGTGAGGCAGCTTAGAGAAGTCCAGATCTCACTGAGCTAGCCACTCATTCTGCCCTTCCCTCAGCCATAGTGAGGACATAGCTCTGCAAAAGGCTGCCCTGGATAGTTGAGCAGGTTGTTCTGTAGAAGGGCACCCAGCAGAGGGTTAAGTGGTAGCCGAAATCCCGCCTGCACTCCACTTGCCAACTATGCATTGTGGGAATGCTATGCCTACTCAGAGTGGGAAAGGAGAGGTCCCTGTTTAACTCAAAAGGTATGTCTCTTTCCCAGTGTCATGTACTTGGAGGATGTCTTTTTCTAGTTTGCCACAAATGTGCCTTATATGCTACCAGAAGCCCTGCCCCAGCAGCAGATGAGCTGCTTACTGCAAAGTAGCCTTTGATTCCATGAATTAAAAGGCCATGCTCCAGGGATGCTCTTTCGGAAACCTGTCATCTTTGACCTTGACTCTCATAAGAATCACAGTGACCTCACAGCATGAAAACCGCATAGACTGTATGGGGTTATTCCATTGGCTTTTCCATGGGCCAATGGACAGGTCACTTAGGTTTTCTGTTTCTCTCCTTCCTGTCTCTGAAATGAAGAAGTTGAATCAAGCGACACTGGTATCCCTTCCTGGTTATAACATGTTGTGGCTCAGAATTCTGTCAATGGCAACAAGTCTAGGAGTGGGTCAGACTTGAAAGTCAGTCTGGGCTTTTCTCTGGATAACTTTACTTATCTTCTTCTGTTTGGTCACTTTGTTAGTCTTGACTAACACTGTGCTCAGAGGACTACAGGTATCCAGAGAAAAGAGATTGCAGTTTGAGATAAAGACTACTAAATACTAGCAAACAGTAAGCCTTTTCCTCTCTCTCAGTTCCTCAGTTCACTTTTTGGTCTAAATGCATGCATATACATGTATGTGCACACACCCGTGCGTGCATGCACACATGCATGCACATGCATACACATGCTGAGCTTGGCATGGGCTTCCCTCATTTCAAAGCATAAACAGTAAGCGAGCATGTCCCACATATAATCATTTAATGCACTCTAATCTGTTTCTCTAAAACCCAGAAGCAACTAAAGTGCAGACAATCCCTGCCCAGGGCATTCTATTCACATATTTCCATGCACGATTTTGGAAGGAAGTAGTTCATATTGATAAACGAGTTGGTTTGCCTCCATCGCTTTCTCCTCACAGTAAGTACTATCAAAAACCTCATAAATCATTCCAAACCTCCCAGGCTCGTCTTTGTATCACAAAGGAAGCCCTGCACCACTCCGAAGCCTTCTATTTATCTTGCATACACTGTGTGCATTTCCATTATTTATATTTTTTCCAAAAAGCAATGATTCCCCAGCTACCTGAGACAGACATTTTATTCTTTGTGCTATAAGGAGTGGGAGAGAGAAGAGTAGAGGTGGAGAAGCAGGCGGAGAAAGCCAGACTTGGATTCTGAAATGCATGACAATGAGGGAGAGGGAAAATTTGGAGGCAGGGAAGATAAAGCAATTTGATTAATACTGATTAAACGCTTATCCAGTACTGAGTGTGCCACTGCCTGCTAGAATGACTACCTGGTTGTGCCATGGGCACCTGATAATCACAAAGTCCCAGATTGAGCTTGTTACCTGCTACTGTTGTGCCCCTCCCCTCCCCACATTGTGAAGGATACCACCATCCATGCAGGGATTTTCACGTATTATCTCATTCAACCCTCGTATCTTTTTGTCAACTAGAAATTATCACTCTTGGTTAACAGATGAGAACACTGAGTTTCAGAGAGGAAAAGGGTGATAGGGTGCTAGAGTTTCCGTAACAAAATACTACAGACGGGGTGGATTAAACAACAGAAATTATTTTCTCACAGTTCTGGAGGCTGAGAAGTCCAAAATCAATGTGGTAGTAAGCTTGGTTTCTCCTGAGATCTCTCTCCTTGCTTCACACATGACCTTGTCTCTATGCCCCCGAATCCCTCGTATCACCTGTTCTTAAAGAGACACCTGTCTTATTGGATTATGTCCAGCCACATAAACTTATTTGATTTTAATTACCTCTTTAAAGGTTCTATCTCCAAATAGTCATATTGTAAGGTAGTGGGGGTTAGGACTTCCACATATGAATTTAGGGAGACACAATTCAGTCCGTAATGCCAAAGGACACACTCAGCACGATTCCAAAACATCTTTTTCTGCTCTCCTTTACTTACTTTTCAGAATAGATGTAGATGGTAAATTGAGAGGAGGGGAGACTTCAGGGCTTGGAGGATTCGGTGTGATAGGCATGTCATACTCAGGTCTGCATTCAGTGGCCACAGAATTGGCCGCTGATATTCGCTAAGTGCCTATCGTAGTCCAGGTACTTTTTCTAGGTGTAGGCAATATAAAAGTGAGCAAAAGAAACCGAGTCGTTGCACATTGACAGCGCAATCCATACTCAAAGTATTAAACGCACAAGTAAATGAAAAATGTACACTAACGTTCAAATAAATCACCCCTGGGGTGAGCTGTGTGGAGCAGAAGCTGAGGTCTGTGGTGTCATGGGAGTGTGGCCGCGGGGCAAGCCCAGTCTGGGAGGATGCAGTGGCTGCTTGTGGTGCCTTGTGGCTCCCCTGCAGGGCAGGTCGCTGGATCCCCAGTCCTGTGGCTGGCTTTCTGCTGAGTCTTTCTGCAGGAATTGCCATCAGTCACAGAAAGTCTTCTCACACAAGGTACGCCGTCCCACATTCAACGACTGATCCGTGTTGGGAGGAAGGGGTGGTTGGGTCTCAAGAACTGACCTCCTCTCCTTACCTCCTGATGCTCAAGATAGGACACCTCCAAAGGACTGTCCCAGCTCCAGGGTGACTTTGGAATTAGCCGAGCTCTCAATTGCAAATGCCTCACGGTTCAGCTCCTCCCCCTGTCCAGTCTCCTTCTGCCACTCCTCACGGGGGTTGATTCCCAAGGACTCCCCAGTACACTTGCTTAATGCAAACTTTCATTTCAGATTCTGTTTTTCTGGGAATTCAGGATCAGTTTGCCGGCGCTACCATAACAAGGTACCCCTGGGTGGCTTTAACAGAAGTTTATTGCCTCATAGTTCTGGAGGCGGGAAGGCTGAACTCAAGCTGTCTAAAGTGTTGGTTTCTTCTGAGGCATCAGAAGAGCATCTGAGGGGGTCTCTCCTTCGCTTGCAGATGGCCACCTTCTTATTTCTCTTCGTATCATCTTCTCTTTGTGTGGCCCCTTTTTATAAGGACACCAGTCATACTGGATTGAGGCCCACCCCTAAAGACCTCATTTTAACTTGATTACCTTTGTCAAAACACTTATCTCTAAATAAGGTGAGATTCTGAGGTACTGGCAGTTAGGACTTCAACATATGAATTGGGGGGGGGGGGCACAGATCGACCCATAACATTGCCTAACTCGGAAGACTTTTCTGGGAAGCAGCATTTGAAGAATGGGTTGTGTGGGTAAAGATAGGGGCAGTGAACAAGGATTGTGAGAGGAGTCCCAGGGAGAGGGAATATTCTAAGTAAAGACAAGAGGGGGGTGGGAGTGGGACACAGCCAAACACATACACTTCATGCTGAGGAACTTGAGGCTGCAGGAAGGGTCCTGACCATTCACACACAAGCCATTCACTGCCCATCCCAGCAGGAGCTGACTGCCAGGGTAATACTCAACAGAGTATCCCGGGGCTTGCCAAGTAAAGATGTTGCTCCTTGAAGATTGTAGATTTGCTTCTGTGTGCATCATGACTTAGGCAATAGCTGGGTTTGGCTGGACCAGAAGAAGTGAGATTTAGGTTGGAGTCAAAATATATACCAAAAGGATCTTCGAACTCTATGAATGAGTAGAGTCAGGCAAGGAGAGAAGCTGCCATGAGGACACAGTCAGAGTGGAGAGCAGTACTTAGAGAAGAAGCTGGACAAATGGGACTATTTATAACTAAGGCTGAGGATGCCTGGGGTTCCCCCCACCAAGCCCTGAAAGGAGAAAGAAGCGGAGGAGGAGGGATTAAGCCAGATTACCTCTACTTGACAGTTTTGCCTTCTCCTGATACCCACTGAAAGACACTGGCTACAAGATAAGGACTTTTCACCATTAGGTAATATGGAATAAACTGTCAGAAGAGGCCAGACCAAAACTACCCAAATAAGAACAACACCAAGCAGAGGGGTGGGGGTGGGGTGGGAGGGACTCAATCTTAGCTTTATTCTATTCTGAGCCTTTGGTACACAACACAGAGTCTGCACATGGTAGGAATATGAGGGATACTTGAATATTTGTCTCTTTTCGGGCACGTAAGAGGACATCCCAAGGATACCAAGAGTTTCCAGGTGAATCCTCTGAGGCTGTCCCCAGACTGGGAGAACTTCCCCTGGAAAGGGGGAGACTATCACAGTTTACTTCATTTTCAGGTCTTTTCAATGCCAATTTCGTTTTTGATAATTTATGGCTGCCTGAGGCTTTTCAGTAAGGAGACTGAGATCGCATAGTACACAGATCTTGGAGTTTAATAGCTCTTCTCCAAGAATGAAATCATATTCTTTCTAAAAATTATCTAAAATACTTGGCTTAATTACACAAGGAGAGCATGCTCCCTGGGAAGATGTGGATATTTTTAGAGCATGTGTTTTGAATTTTATATTTTTGGTTCTATTTACCTGGCTAAGTCACATTTTTAACTTTCCTTACCTTCTACCTCTAAACCTTAGGTTTCTTGTTTCTTGGAGGAGGTTTGCTTAGAAGAGTACACAGAATGCAAATATTCCCATCATTAAACTGCTACACTATTTATCAGACCCACTGTTTGCTGGGTTTTGTATTGAGTGGCATCATAACATCGAGAAATTGTCAGGCCAGCTGAATTCTTCACCCCAAAAGGCAGCTCTGAGTAAATAAAGTATAAAGACACCGCTGGAGGCCTGTAGAATGTTTTTTGCCTTTCCTTTAACAGAGGGCTTTCGGCAACTCTAATAAGAGAGCAGAGAGAGAGGTCGGGCCTCCCCAAGGTCTTCTGGGGGAGAAAGTCTGGCAGAAGTAGGAGCTGCTGAGAGCTCACAGAAAGTGGCAGAGGTGAGTGAAAGACTAAGGGTGCAGATGAACAGATTGCCCAGACCTGAGAACATGGATTGAGGAAGAAGCATGCCGGAGATTTTTTACTGGATGTTAGCCATTGACAATTTCACCTTGTTGAGTGCTGGATATTTTTGTATTCCTATAAGAATTTGTGGGATTTGTTCTGGGACAGGAGCAAGTTACCTAGAACTAGTTTGATCTTTCTGGGCCTTGATTTTAAGGTATTTTAGGTGGGATTATGGCAGCATTTATTCCAGAACTAATTTTCCTCCTCTCTTGAGGCAAATACTTCTTCAGTACTCAGATGCCTTGTGGATTTTGAGGTTTTCCACTCTAGCCAGTGGGATCAGACACTATTTCCTGCTCTATGGAAGCCCCAGCTGTGTTTTCTTTCACGCTTTTGGTTGGGTCATTTACTGGCCCAGAATTTCCTCTCCTACATGTGCCAATCAGCAGGAAGCTGAAGACCATCTATAGACACCTAGAGGTCTCAGTGAGTGCAACTTTCTCCTCTCTGCCACTCTGCCCTGAAAACCCTAGCTGCCTTTGCAACCCAAGACTCCCCGCCACATATCCTCAACTCAGAGAGGCTACAGGACACCTGCATTTCACCTTCCTATACCATAGCTTGACCATCCTCTCCAATAAGCTGGGCAATCATAGCACTTCCTGTCCTTCCTTACTGATGTCCATTGTCTTGGTTGTGTCATATATTTTGTCCAGGCTCCTTTTTTTTCAGGTGGAAATGTAAATCTTACCCTTATTACTCCATCTTTGGCTGGAGTGGAAGTCAGCTCTATGTTCATTTGCTTTTATGAGGAAGTCCTGAGCCAGCTTAGGTCACCCTGTCTTGACAAAATTCCACAGCAGATTTCATTTCTTCACATTGCCTGATCATTCTGTTTAGTTAATAAACAGAAAAGAGTCCACAGGATCTCTGCTGATTAACTTTTCTGTTCATGGTGATACTCTTTCTAAAAAAAATCAGTGCTAGCTAGTAGTGTTTAAGTAATAAAACAGAGACAGACTAAAGTGTCTTTAGTTAGACAAACGTCTAACTGCCTCTTCCACTGATGCTGTCAGCAAAATAGCAAGGGTGACAGATGAGATATGTTAAGAAAGAGACTTTCAATTTATATTATGCCTACCTCTGTACTCTGTTACAAGGAGAATGCATTTTCTTGTAATTTAAAAAAAGAACTGGAAATAATAAAGGACACCATAAATGGCAGTAATATCTGATCGACAAGACCATCGTATTAATTAAAACGATAGGCATGCTCTTAAAGATGGAGTTATAATTTAGTCCATCTTTCCACCATTCCAAGTACGGAGCAATCATATTCTAAATAGCCAATTCACAGATAATACAATCTGTCTTCTACAAAGGTCCAGTTTGCTGTCTTTCTTTTCTGCAAAACCTTGGGAGCATTCCTAAGGGCCCAGTAGGGTTCTGCAAGAACAGTTTGGAATTCCTTAAATGTACATGGACACTGAAGTATAGATTTCCACTGAACGACCTTTGATTGGGCAAACCTCAAAAATGTTGCTGAAGGAAAAATTTAGGCCATCTTTAAAATGGATGGGTACATGGATTCATGATGTAACTTGTTGAGGAGAGATGAGGGAAGGAAGATATAAAGCCTAGTTAGAAAGAAAAAAAGTCAACTTGGTGATTAATATTTACTGCATGCATGCAATTAACCCTAAATTAGCCATTACCTCTAATTCTTTGAATTTCTGGGTCATATCTCATTTTGGTTTTCTCAACTCCTTCCATAATCTTTGAACAGGTATCATAAGCAGGCATATAGCACATTTATTACTTTTCCTTGTTCCTATGGGCAAAGATTGCTAATCTATCATGGTACTCTTTCTATCTCACCCTGAAAATGGCCCCAGAATCCTTCTCAACACAACAGTCTGGGCAGCCAGAAAATTCAGTCATAGTTGGCATAAAATCCAAAACTTCTTTCCCATCCTATGAAGTTTTCAAAGTTCATTTAGAAGACTCATCCAATAACCTAGCCCTGCAATTCTTATACCTCCTTATTATACTAATATAATTAATTCTTTTCCACTTCAGCCACCCACTCTCCGCCTAGAAACTCATCAGTTGGAATAGTTGCCTAATATCCTTCTAGGTGATAACAATTTTCAATCTTTCCAATGCTCTCATGACTCCACTTCCTCTGCCCTTATTCTTTGACCATGGCGGCTCCATTTTATCCGGAAGTTCCTCTCATGGCTTTTTTTTCCAACCCTGAAGCCTGTGGTAAGAGCCTAAACTACTCTCTGCTAGCATTTTCAAATTCTTTGCCACTGTCCATTCCCTTGTCTTTTGCTATGCTCATCCAACAAAATATGGTACTAGATTTGTGTTATAGTTTCCTTTTTCCTTCTCCAAGAAGTTGAGCACTGATGGAAAAAGTCCTATGACCACACAGACTTATGCAATCACAAACTTATGGCACCAAACCTCAGCCAGGCTCTCAGTGTTGCCAGTCAATTCTTGTACTTGACTTTGATCAACAACTTCCTCTCTTATCCTCACCGACTCGAATTTTCTCCATTTTCTTTAAAACTCTTAATCCCTCCATCCTCAGAAAATAATTTTCTCTGTTAATTTACTGCAAAAATCAAAGAAATAGCATTTTTCTGATCTCTTCAGCTTTCTGAGCTATACCTGCAAATATGTCTATAGCAGTGCCTACCCTTACCATCAGTATGCAGACTGTGGTAAATGGCACTGACCCATTTATGTAAGAATATGGTAACAGTTATTCTTACGTGCTTGCTGAGAATCCCCAAAGGCTTGTTGATTGACTCCACCTGAATTCTTATTACCAACTTCAGCTGTACCTCCGTGGTTACCCACAAACCCTGGGATCTGCTTAGGGCATATTTGCCTCTCTCAGGTTCCCAAGACTACTTTAGCACCTCGTGCCTTCTGAGCAGAAGGAGACACTCTGATTCTTAGGTGTCCTCTTTGATGTCTCCTTTCCGTTCCCCTAGAGCTCTTCCTTTATGACTGTCACTGAAGAAGTAACTCCGTCCCTGTGACAGCTATTTCCACCTGTCCAGCTATTTCCCTGGATAGTCTTTCCATCTATGGTTTTGCACCCTATCCATCACTTACTTTCTCTATCATCAGCACCTTTCAGTCTCTCTGTATTGTCTTCTTATTGAAGTCCCGCAAGCCTGAAAAGTAAAATAGAATAAAAATTTAAACTTCCTACTTAATTAAATTACTTCTTCATTGTTCCCTTTTTTTCATCAGAAAACACTTTGCAAAGCTTCACTATTACTCTCCATTTCTCTAAAATCTATTTGTTTCCTAACCTCTTACTGAAACTTGTCCCCTGAAGGTTAATAGTGAGTAACCCACAAAGCTGAGAGTCTCTGTGCTATTATCTACCCAAACCCCACTTGAAATATCTGTAATTTTTTTATCGTCCCCTTTTCAAAAAGACTTTTTTTTATGCTAAAATAAAATATGCATACAAACTGTGCATACTACATAAATATACAGCTTGATGGATTGCTTCCCAGGACAAGAAATTGAATAATGCTGGTACCTCAGATACGGGCTGTGACCCTTCCAGTCCCATCCCCACCCTCCTAAAGGCAACCACTATCTTGACTTTTATGTCAATTGCTTCTTTGTTTGTCTCAATTCTTTTACCACTAGGGTGCATCCCTAAATAGTTTTGTCTGTTTTTGAACTTTATATAAATGCAACCACACACTACATACATTTTTGGATCTGGCTTCTTTCTCTCAATGTTATATTTGTGAGATTTGTCTGCCATCTTGCTTTCAAATGTAGTTGATTCATTTTTGTTGCTCTTATAGTGTTCCACACGATATACCACAATTTATTTATACATTTTCCTGCTGATGGTCATCTGGGTTGTTTTCAGATGGAAATAGTATGAATACTGCTGCTATAAACATTTTTGTACATGTCTTCTGATGCGTGGCACCCACATTTCTTTTGAGGATATGCCTAAGAATGAAATTACTGAGTAATAGATTGCATGTATCTATCACTTCAGAAAACAATGCCAACATGTTCTCCAATATGTTTGTTCTAGTTTACACGCTCGCCAGCAATATATAAGTTCCCACAGTTCTAAATCCTCACCGAAACTTGGCATAGTCCATTTTGTAAATTTCTGCCATAGAAGTAGATGCGTGTTTTTAACTTGCTTTCCCATGATTACTAATTGGAATCTTTCATACATTTTTGGACATCTGGATAATGCATTTTTATGAAGTACCTTTTCAAGTCTTTGCCTGTATTGCTTTTCCTTTTGTATTTGCAGTAGTTTTTTAAATAGTCTGCATCATGTCCAGTGACAGTCATGTGTGCTGCCAACGTCTTCTCTGTGCCTCATCCTTTCCCTCTCTTAATGGTTACGTTTGAAGAACAGCATTTTTTTTTTATTTGCAATGACATTGCTCTATCTTTTCCTTAATGGCTAGTGTTTTCAGTCTCCCCCTCCTTATTCTGGAAGTCCTTTCTTTTCAATGTCTCTGGGACGCTGCAATTTCTCAATTCTCTTCTCCTTTGCAAGGACCTGTCTCAGTTTCCCTTGTGGCTATATCCTCATGCGAGGGCTGCCTTCTGCCTCTTTGCTCCACACTTTCCCCCCTCGCTTTCACCTCTGGGAGGGTGCACCCCCTCCCTGGCACCAGGAAAGCACCTCCTTGTACTGAGTGGTCCAATGCAGCAGTTCCGTGGCAGAGCATCTGCCAACCAAGTTCTCAACATCAGGCGTTATACTGGGGCCAGGGCTATCAAGGTGAACATCACACAGTCTCTTCCTTTGGGCCAACCACCAAATAGAGTAGCCTATAAGCTGGTCACACTGATGTCTCAAACACTCCAAAATCACCAGTTGTCCATTTCCCAGCATGCTGTCACTGCTGAGATAATGGCACCATCATATTTAAGCACCCAAAGTATGAGGATCTTCCTAGACTCCTCCTTCCTCATGTTCATCTAATTTCCAGTGTCGCTTTGAACCCTACACTTTCAACTTCCATCTTCTATTTTTTCCATTCTCACTGGTGGACCTCACATTTAGTTCCCTAACAGGCTTCCCATGGAGCACTGAGTTAGCCTCCTCACTAACGTCTGTCCATCCAGTCTCTTCCCTCTCACTCCGCCACTCAATTTTCATTGGGTCATTTTACCTTGGGCACAGGCTTTCAATGATCATCTGAATTACTCTCTTATGCCTCCTATTTCCCTGAAATCTCTTTGAAGGCAAGGCTAAACCGTGTCTTGCTCATCTTCATGAAAGACTTACTGGTTTTACCAGGTAACATAAACCTTGAGGTTCTCAGGACTTCATAAGTAACTGGATTTGATTGACCTGGGCACTACACAGCACAATAATGTTGATGACTAAGGGCGAAAATGTTTGGCTTCAGCTCTAAGTGCCATGGAGGCAAGAAGCACTTGAGAAAATCTCACTGTGGCTTTCGCAGTGGATCCAAGAAAATCCTCTACTCTCTCAATGTTATCACATCCTTCAAAACTTTGTGATTCTGGATTACATTTCATCAGGATACTTTTTCCTGTTCTGAGAAAATGAGAAACACCAGGATGATTCATTTATGTTGTTCACTTTGTCAAAAATCTTCCACGAACAACTCTTTATAGCCCGGCATTCAAGCTCCTTAGGATTTGACCCCAATCTACTCTAACAGCTTAATCTCCTAGTTAGCATGCCTAATACCAAATCAGATGTCTGGCCATGCCCCCTCTGTGTTCCATGCTTTCTGGCTTGTTATTAGGCTGTCATGTCCCCTTACAAAGCTTCATGCAACATCTCACCATGTCCAAATCTTACCTCTCATTCAAATTTCAGCTCAAATGCCCGCATTTCCCTAAGGTTTCATTGAGGTCTCCAGCCAGAAGCACACATTCCTTCTCTGAACCTCCAGCATTTAATTTTCACTTGCAGCCCCACCAATCACTCTTCCTTTTTGCTGAATGTTGTGGAATCACTTGTCCTCTTAGTCTACAAAGCTGTGTCTTACTCGTCTTTGTGTTCCTCCCAGCCCTGTCAATGCTTCCCACACAGCAGATGTTCAGTAGGTATTTGTTGCATGATCAAGATATTGATTGAGGACACATTATGGGCAAAGCTCAGTGGTAAGCTCTGTAGAAAATACATAAACAAATATAATTCCATTTCTGCTCAAAACACTTATAATCTAATAGGCATTTACATAAATACTAACATAGTGAATACTGGTTTGTTATACATTACATACACAAGGTTCAAAATACTGTATTTTGTCCTGAAGCCAGTCTTTCTAACTTGCAAAACAACACACATAGACCCTTTGAAAGGAAAGAAACTAATTGCACGTCATCAGGATTTACTTGAATTATTCTTACACGATGCTACTTCGATAAGAAAAGACTTAAAGCCTATGTGTATAGCTCTTGATACCAATAAAATCAAAACTCATTTCCAACTTATAATCAAGCAGAATTATTTTTTATTGCATTAGCTCATTCATACCACAAACTGCTTTTAACCAGTCAGGAGGAACTTGGTAGAAAGTGATCCTGGGTCAAGGAGACGTTGGACTCTCAGGACTCACGGCAAAAGCTTCTGCCCGCTAAGCGATGCTTGGGATCACTCATTCCTGGGAACTAGAGCTTCAGACTGGGGTACATCAGTCTGCACCTCCAGTTACAGCAATGAATGAGGAACAGAAGTGGCAGAGGCAGCCAAACAGAGGAGACACTTAAGATCAGGGACTCTAGAACTATGAAGAATTGAAAAAGCCAGAATGGATCTCAGGACGCATGTGAAAAGAGCCCCTCCGAAGAATGTTCTTGGGGAACATTTATTCTGAGTCTTTACTCTTTGCTGGGCCCTTTGCTAAACACTTGCCATTCATTCCACATTTAATCTTCACAGTAGATGTAAGCACTATCATCAGCCCAATTTTATAAATCAGGAAATGAGCACCAAGGAAACTCCACAACTGGTCCAAAGTCACAAAGCTGGCAAGTGAGAGAGCCTGAACTTGCACCCAGGTTTGCCTGACGCCAGAGTCTGAGCCTGTAACTAATATGCAGGACCACCCCTTGGCTGGCCTCCTGGTCTAGTGGCCCCACGCATTTGTTTTCTTTTCTTTTGAAAGGCAGCAGGGAAATGTTACCAGGAAAGTAAACCCCAGGCACTCAGCAGTCAGCATCAAGCATGCCTTGTGCTCTCCCAGGCAATGTAGAAAGGGGAGTGGGAGAGCAGGGTTGGAGTGTCTTCAAGAGGGGGCCTAGGGTAAGTCATGCTCACAGGAGCTGAATCTTAGAAGGACTTCCTGAGGGTTCTCTCTTGGAACATTTGGTTTCAACTCTAGATATCCTCTGAGCTTGTATTGTGTGCCTAGCCTTGCGCTTAGTGGTGGTTTAATTCAGAATTTTTGAACTATCCCAGAGGTTACTATAGCTCTGATGATATGAGCATGGTATCATGGATGAGCAGTATGTGTTGGATGTATAAGAGAAAGGTCTGGGGTTTGATAAGCTAGTGTTTACAAGAGCCATTTAGGGAAGCGTGAAGGAAACCCTCTCCCCATGTGTGGGTGCTAACACCGATCTATATGTTCACACTAAGAACAATTTTGATAAATTGGTAATATGCCTTTATATGTCTCTCAAAAGCACGTATTTAAAACTCACTGAGTGCATAAAACCTAAGGTATACAGATTTCATATCAGTACTAGCTATGGCCTCTCCACCTCTCTCTGGTTGACAGTACAGCTGAGGAGACATGAAGATTTCAGCTTACAGACCAACGTAAACAACTCAGATTGAAAATGGCACCAGCCGCTCCTAAAAGTTACTGTCCCCACAGATAAGGCTAGTTGCAGATTATGTAAAGGAACTAGGTAGGCAGAGGAACATTGGTGTTCTCCTTACCCCTCTCCCAAATCTTTCCCTTGCGTCCACAAAGCCAGGTTGCAAGACAGATATCTGATTAAAACACTCATTCCTTTTAGATTTTCCGTTCCATGGGACCCAGAATGGACTCATCGTGGTGGTAAGGGCCTGATACCTAAGTGTCCTAGAGGCCCCAAAGGATTAAGAATCAATAGACTTTGCCCTTGAGGATAGAGACTGTGTTTGGGTCATCATCATTCATTACCTGGGGCAGTGTCCAGCACAGAGCAGCTGCTTAATAAATGTTGGTTGATGAATGAATACATGATGGAGGGACTTCAAAAGCTTAATGAACATAGCGTGGTAGCCAAGCAATGGGTAGGAGGATGGGAAAAACTTGGTAGCACTTGCCAGGAGTTTCTGATGCTTATTAATGATGCTTGACTAACAGATTCAAAGCAGATAACTGGGTTCCACCAGAGGCCTCATGCTGCTGCCTCTTTCTGGAGCAGGTGCCATCCCACTCTCTGATCACAGCAGGAAAGCAGAAGAAAAAAAACGATATTTTGCCTGAGGCCATTTTTAGAAGATGAGAGAGAATAGAATCATTGCTGCCTGTCACTGCTGCTTGTTCAATTTGAACGAGCAAGATTCAGGAATGAGCAAGCCATTAGTGGAAAAAAAAAAAAAAAAAAAAAAAGTCAGTGTGAATTGCCCAGACAAGAACTGCCGTGTGATGTTTTGAAACGTAGTTTGGGTAAGACTCAAATTCGGCTTGCATTATCATTACTGTTTTGGGACGTTTTGTTGTCCATTTTAGCTTACTTGTCTCACTTTCTACCTCAAAAAAGTACTGAGAAGTCTCCTACTAGTCTATTCAAAGATTTAGAAAGTAAATATCTCACTCTCCCCAAAAGGGAGTTTTGAATATAAAATAAGATATGACAAGGTATTTTTCCTCCTTTAGATGCACAAGCAAATTTGCTTTGGTATTTATACATTTCGTAACCTGTGATACACATTCAAAGAGAAAGCAGCAGCCCGCCAGGGATTTGCTCACGTGAAAAGTGCAGTTATTACATTAACTCAGTTAGCTCTGCATTAGAATCTGTTCTCCTGGAAGAAACTGAGCAATAACACATAAAATCACTGTAATCTGAGGTCCTGAGCAGCATCTTGGGTTTCAAAATGACTCACAGAAAAATAACAAGCACCCCAAAACTCACAAATTGGGACCAAAATATTTTCTCCATAATTCTTCCAATATGGTGGGATAACAAGATTGTAGTAGTGGCCATAAAAATAATGACTAATTTAAGATGTTTGTAACACAGAACAAGAGGGGAAATGTTCCCCAATTTTTGAGTCAATTGACAATAGCTTGCAAGAATTGCCAAGTAAAACTGAGGATTTCAAATCATCATTAAATGTTACTGAATTATTTTTCTTATTTACTCATTTGCCCTGGAATTTATTGGTAACATTTGTATACCTACATTTACGTTACCAATGGCAAATAAATCCATTTGGGGAGCAAAATGACAATGATTCATCCTTTGCATATATAAGCAATGTGTACATAAAAGTATATGTGTACGCATTAGTCTGCACATGCATACACATATATGGATATACACACATGTACATTACATTTATATACATATACGTGTGCATTCTTTTTATCATACCCCCTTCTGAGTACACTATGAGGACAAATTGTCCTACAGAGTCACAGTACTGAGATAAGATATACTTGGAATGCCACAGTCATCATTTTATTCAAGTTTTGTTGTCTTTTCTCCCTCTCGGAAACTTCTGGAAGAATTATACATGCAAACCCACAATACCAAGAAATTGTTGGTCAGAAATAAATGGCCACAATGAAACCACCCCACTGATGAACTCTGACTTTCTTTACAGCTTCTTTAAACGAAAACAAGAGGATTGCATTAGTGTATCGGCTTTGCAATTTCTTCACAAATTAAAAATCCTCTTTTATTTTCCCTCCAGCAGATCTGAAACTTCCGCATGCCTGGTATCTAAATCAGTTTTCTGATAGAGATGAGTACAGGCAAGTTTTGAAGCAGCTCAGTTCAAGACAAGAAAGAAGTGATCACCTTTCACCCGCATAAAAATACCCATTCTAAAATGTGCTGATTTGACAACAATAATAATTGCTATGGGTTGAACTGTACCCCTCAAAAGATATGTTGAAGTCCTACCCCCTGGTACCCATGAATTTTACTGTGTTTGGAAATAAGGTCATTGCAGATGTAATTAGTTAAGAGGAGGTCATACTGGAGTGGGGTGGGCCCTTAATACAGTATGACTGCTGTCCTTGGAAGAAGACGAGAAGAAACACAGACACAGACGGAAGACAGCCAATGTGGAGATGGAGGCAGAGACTGGAGCTATGTTTCCACAATCCGAGGAGTGCCTGGAGGTACTGGGCGCCGGAGGAGGCAAGGAAGTTTCCTCCCCCAGAAACTTTGGAAAGAGCATGGCCCTGCCAACGGAATTCTAGCCTCCGTAATTGTTAGAGAAAAAAAATGTTTTATTGTTTTAAGCCACCCAGTTTGTGGTATTTTGTTCCAGCCGTCCTAGGACACTAAAAGAATGATTATAGTGATGATATTAATAACAAGAACAATGTCCCATATAGTGAGTGTTTTTTCCTATGTGCCGGTAACAATTTCAAGTGCTTTATATGTATTGACTTATGGTAGTTACTGCTTATTGCTCTCCACTTCCCAGCTGAGGTAGCAGGCGTAGAAAGCAAAGGAAAGCTTGACTGGAATGTGCAGGGGGGAATTTGTTTTCTGGTAAATGGAAGAAACTCTCCAAGGAGGCTTCAAGAGTAGGCATCTTTCTGTCACAGGCCTCCTGGGCGGAGCGTGGGATAGGGTATCAGGAGATGCTGCCTCTAGCCTTGACTTTGCTACAAACTGCCATGTGGTATTTCTAGGGTATCCATTTCCTCATCTGTAAAGTGAAGGAGATTGGACGCTCTCAGAGGTGCCTCCTAGCCCGAAAACTCCACTGGAGTGGAGATTCTACCGGAATCTTGTGATTTCAGAGATCAAAGAATAGTGACTTGCTAGGGGCTGAGAGGTAAAGGAGGAGGGGTTAGACCCTCCACAAGACTGGCTGTGCAAATTCTCAGGACATGAGGCTCTGGTTTTCCATGGAGGCCTGTGGACAAGTGTCAAGGTGTGGCTCTGCTCCTCTGTCCCCAAGGCTGAGGGACCGACAGGCCACTGATGCTGGGGACCCTGAATGGCCAACACTGGTGATCCTCTATCCTTTACCATGCAAGCCTCAGCTTGTTGAGGGGAGATATGAGACCTCAAGGGGCAGGGATTTTCCCAGGGAGGCAGCAGGAACGGAAGGCCAGTGGGGACATGTCTGCAAAGCTTGATTCCCAATTGGGAGACTTGAAAACAATGGCTGTTCAACCTCTTCCTGTATTTCTAACCGATTCCATTACATGACTCCAGGTCTACGGAGTCCTAACAAAGGAAGCTCTAGAGGGTCATGGCCACACCTCCTGGCAATGCCCGTTTGATCTCCCAGAAAACCTACAGTACCAGACAAATTATCCTAAAATGTGGAAAATTTGAAAAGCCTCAGATTTGTCACCATAGGCTGGGCTGTGATGCTGGGCCCTGCAAATACCTCCTCCCATTCACTCACCAGCAGATCAACCTCACTGAAGTTTTAGATGTTCTAATGCCATCCGTTTTGCACTCTGACCCCGTACAAAGTTAGAGTACACAAAACCAGTGTTTTCAAGGGGATGAAACGAGTTGGGTAAGAGACATATTGGAGCATAAACAATATATAGGCAGGTAGAATACTGCAGCAAAACCTGGATGTTGAATCCAGCCTTATCTTGTTTAGAAGGTAATTTTTAAGCCAACACAGGAAACATGAAGTCAGGTTCAGCTGTCACAGGCTACACCGTTCTCTTGCTTGGCTATGTAGGAAAACTGGAGTCTGTTTCCATAGGATTTCTCCTCCAGCTTTCCACAGAGGCCGTAGAACATAATCATGTAGGCTCTAGAATCAGACTGCCTACCTTAGACTCCCAGATGTACCGCTTACTAGTTCTGGAAGCTTGGAAAGTTACTGGCCTTCTCTGGGTCTTGGTTTCTACATCTATAAAATGGAGCCTAAAGGCACTATCTTTTTCATGGATGTTGTGGGTTAAATTTTGTCCCTCCAACACTCATATGTTGAAGTCCTAACTCCCAGCATCCCAGAATGTGACCTTATTTGGAAGTAGGGTCATTACAGATGTAATTAGTTAAGATAAGGTCATACTGGAGTAGAGTGGGCCCCTCATCCAATATGACTAATGTCCTTATAAAAAGAACACCAAGTGAAAAGAAAGAAATATGCACACAGAGGGAAGACAATGTGAAGAAATACAGGGAGAAAAAGGCCACCTGCAAGCCAACCAGAGGGGCCTGGAACAGACCCTTCCCTCACAGCCCTCAGAAGGAACCATCCCCCACCCCCAACACCTTGATTTGGGACTTCTAGCCTCCATAGTTGTGAGGTAATAAATCTTTGTTGTCTAAGACACTTTGTGGTACTGTGTTAGGGCAGCCGTAGCACATTAGTACAAGGGGAGATTAGTGAGAATTCAATGAGCTATTGCATGTAACGAACGTTAAATGGATCCTGGCACCGTATGAGAGCAGAGCACCGCGGACGCGGCTTTTGCTTGTTGATACATTAGACTTCAAGGAAGTGGGGGAACAAGGTTCAAATCCCACATTTAGACCCAAAGAAGCTTCAGGATATTTCCCCATGTTCTCCAGTGGCTACACCTCTCTGACCTAGCTCTGCTCACACAATTTGTTGTTAGTTTAATTTTACTTAAAAAATCGATTCATGGGATGCGGGGGGCGCTCAGTTGGTTGGCTGGGCATCAGACTTTTGATTTAGGCTCAGGTCATGACTTCATGATTCAGGAGGCAGTGCCCTGCTGTGTTGACAGCACTGAGCCTGCTTGGGATTCTCTCGTTCCCTCTCTCTCTCTGCCCTTCCCCCACTCTCTCTTTCTTTCTCTCTCTCTCAAAATAAATACACAAATTAAAAAAAAAATTGATTCATGTTCTCCAAAGAACATTCTAATTTTCAGAAAGAATAAAAACATAAAAGCAATCTGCTTTAATTGCTCACTTCTCAGAGGCAGCCAATTTTGCCATATTTATTTTCTATCTTTTTGATGCTTTTCTTATACAATTGGCTTTATTCTCTCCATACACACAGTGCAGTGCCCTGTTTTTTAGTTTTCCATGCCATTCAAGCACTTCATAAGTGTAACTTTTAATAGCCACATCACAGTCCGTCTTATGCAGATGCATGGCTTATTTCCAGCATCCTTCTGTTGGTGCTCATGTACTGTATATCTTTTCACTTCCAGATTGCTTTCTTCTTGTGCCTGAAGTCAGTATCTTGAAAACTGAGTTTCTCCTCACACCTCACCCTCTTGTCCACACTAATGTCTTTCTCTCCTCTCCTCATACTGCCTCTCTCAATCTCAGCTTTATACATTTACATTTATAATGGCTTTTCATTAATACCACATTTGCAGTCAAAATGAGTTTTTTCGCCTTCTACATCTTATTCGCTGTCTGCAATAACCCTCTGGGATAAAGCAGGAAACATAGAAGCTAAAACTCAGAGAAGTGATTTGCCCAAAGTCACTTAACCAGAAAACACCTGTCCAGTGTCTACATCAGACCACTTTAATGATGGTTCCTTTGGATCCGTGTTTTAAAAAGCTACATGAAATACAAAAACATTTAGGAAAACCATTGTTTATGTTTATAGGCTCTACGGAGGGTTTTAAAAATAAAGAAAAACAAAATAATTGACACAGATAAACTTTAGCAAAGACCTTTAAGGGGCATAAAGTGGTTACGTGTGGTTTTTCAAACCTCCTCAGCAAGTACTACACTAGCATCAACATTCAATTCCCCACCATGCTTTAAACTGACCCCCATCCTTTTTTAAATAAGCAAAATACCCTATTTGTTAGTGAGTGTTGAGGATTGTCTCCTGTGACCTCCAGCTATATTAAGTTCTCTCGCTGCAGAGGAATAATGCCCTTCCTGATCACCCCATTAGCCGCGTCTTTCCAGGTTTAAAAAGCAGCTTTGTTCAATTATGAGGTCAGATTTCCCCCTTGTGCAGGTCTTTCTGGGGCCAATGGGCTTCCTGAGGAGTGTGAAGATAACCAGATTTCCTGGGGCTTCCTCCCATCCCAGATGGTGTTCCCAAAACATCATCTCTGAATTTTATGTTTCCTTTAGTGAAAGAAAAAAAATGAAACATCTCAATCTACGTATGCCTAGAGATTAAAAGCCTTGTGCTTGACCTTGATTTTATCAGTTTTTCAGGACAGTGTTATTAAAACACACACCTATTTCAATAGCTGGAAGAATGCTAGTGTTTTTTGGTAACAATAGCAAGCACCTTTATAGTGCCTATCACATGGTAGGCACTGTTCTGAGCAGTTTTATGAATTCACTTAATCCTCAAAACAACCCTGTAAGGTGTATTTGGTCATTGCCCCATTTTACAGATTGGCAAACTGAGGCACAAAGTTATTTGGCTTGCCCTAAATTACACATACAAGCAAGAGCCTGAGGAAGAATTTAAGACACTCCGTGTCCAGTCTGTGATGCCACTTGCCACACTGTGCTGACCTCTCTTGGGCACTGTGCCAATCACTTCATATGTCCTGTCTTATTTAACCTTCACATAGTGTAAGGGGTGATGTCACCTTCATTTTACAGTTGAAGAAAGTGAGGCTCAGTAGGTCCAAGCATCTTGTCCGGACCCCACATTGGCAAGCTCAGAGAGAAGTTGTCCATTTGCCTTTCTTATTTCTTTGGCATATAAAACTATTGATGCAGTGACAAACATTTCAGAAAATGATCTGAATACTGATCATAGGATCTTTCTAGAAATAAAGTGGTACAGTCAATTAAAAAAAAAAAAGTCTAAATAAGGCTGCTCTGCCACTGAATTTCTCCTTAGAAAGTAACTTTTACCACCACCACACAAAGCTGAGCAAGTCCCCAGGGAGCTGGGGAGCAAGGGGGATTGATGGCCATCTGCAAATAGATACCAGAGAGAGAGAAACACTTTAAGGATGGGCTATTATTTTCAGATTAGGTAGAAAAACAGAGGTGGTGAGACAACTACTGAGAGAGTCTTTGAACTTGACCTGAGGCAGGAAGTAAAGTTCAGTCTAATCACTTAATAAAAGACATTCATCAAAGGGACCCAATCTTACACGGTTATTTCCCACAGGCATCTTGCCCTGGTGGAAAAACAAGCTTGGTTTCCAAATTGTTTTAAGCTTGCATACGAGAGCAATGGGGAGCTTGATTTGGGAGGTAATGAGACCACCAAAGGAAATGAGAGCCATTAGTTGAGGCACAGTGAAAGCATGGAGCGGTTGGTAAAGGAAAATGGTGTTTGTGGAGCTCTGGGTGGGGGGCAAAGGCAGGGACGAAGAGAACAAGAGGGAGTGGTAACTCCTGAGATTGGTAGCAGGAAACCGGAAGATTCTTAAGCACGGAGGAAGATGTTTTTTAATACAACTTTACAAAATGAGGACATAGGTTATTTTTCAGTTTATATCAGGGAGGGTTTCATGTGGAAACAACTTCTCAGCTACAGCTCAGAAGCACAGATCCTTTGGGTGTTTTATTACACTCCAGGGGGTGCTGTTGCAAATAAGCTAGATTTCTTTATGAGCTCATTGGTGCTGTGGATACCTAGGCATGTATTGTGGCTCCATCCATCCTAACCGGACCAGCAGTCGGCTTGGAATTCAATACTGTAATTTCTCTTCTTTAAGATTTCCTCCCAAGCCACCCCAGTCAGTCGTGCTTTCTACTCCAAGGAAGCAGGAACCATTCTTAGCAAGAAATATTGACCCTTAAACATTTCAGGACTGACTCATGTCCCATTCCTCACACATGGTTCTTTGCCCCTGTTCCAGCAATCTGTCCCAGAGAACTGAGAGGCTTCCAGGGAGTTGGGGGTGGGGGTGGGGGGGTGGAGCAGGGGTAGGGGCACTACTTATTGGACACAGACAGAAATGAAAGATAATGCAATACATAACTTTCATGTGACCATAGATCCTTGTGCTTTGGGGAAGGAGCAAGAGAATAACAAAAACACTGTTTTCCAAATGTGTGTGGTTGGACTCTGAGTCATCCGGAACCTGATATAAAGTCTGAAGTGTTTGGAGAGGCCCTCGGTGGTATTTCAGCTGACCCATTGTTTCCATCCTTATGGGGTCTGGTCGGTTACTTGACAAATGTTAATTGAATGATGACCACAGAGAGAAAAAGCCAGAAATGTGATTAAAAGTCCCCTAAGGAATGCACTAGCCACTGAAGCTGCAGGATTTAAGATTTTGATTTTTAGAAACATATAGTGTGTTCAGGGGCACAAGCCAGAGAACCAACTCTCATGGAATCATAATGCTCAAACGGGCTGTGTAAGGTCCTTTATTGTCCATCCTTAACTTCGAATGTGACTTTCAAAGCATCCAAGGAGACAGTTTCCTTCATTTCACAAACTTTACTCTTTCTATTGAGAATTAAGAGACAATTCTCCTTGTCCTTTGTCCTGTTTTTCATATTGTCTTGAATTTTACAGTTCTTTTCTTGACTAGAGCCAACATCTTTATCTTATATTAAATGTTTAGAACAACCCTTCCTTAATAATTTGGTGTTTTCCTGAATACACACTACAAAGATTAATATTCATTAATTAATATTTATTAATTTATTCATGTTGGATCCTATCCCTGGATCCCACTGATTTCAAAAATGGCTTCACACTGTTGACCCCTATTCAAACCACAACTATTTCCTATTATTCTCTTACTTTGTAGCTTGCAGTTTGGGGAGCTGCCTTAGGTTTACTATCAGGGATTTTCTCCAGTTTCCAATCCCACTTTTTTTCTGGTTGTTTTATGGTCACATATCCCAGATTGTGAGATACCTAGTTGCCTCACACAGGAATTCACAAACTCAGGTTGCAGATGCTAGAAACCACACTTCTCCAAGGACACCCGTCTGCCCCTTGAAGCAGAACATAAATCCCAATATTATTATCTTTGCACAGAACAGTCAGCCTGTGAAATATTGTAATAAAGGTAATATAAAATTAAAAAGCAGACTAAGGGAACATAAAGGAATGTGAGAATCCCCTATCTCTGGATTTACTGTGAAATTCAGCTGTCATTCCATTACACTCCATTAGGGGATCTCCAAAAAAGAGCCATCATACAGAAAGGAACCGAGAAATAAGATAACATTTTCTCCTCAACTGCTTGTGTGTTTCAGCAGTAAAAACAATAGTTACTACTTGAGAACTTCTTAAATGCTCTGCATCGCACTTACTACTTTACATGCATTAACTTACTAAACAAATTCTAATAGGCTCAGGTTGTAGGCGGTTCATCCCTTTTCACAATGCAATAATTGGGTTAAACAGCTTGCTCAGGGTTGCATGGTTACTAAATCCTTAGGCCAGGACTCTGCCTTGGGTATGCCTGACTCCCAAGTTCACACACTTGACCACCAGGCTTTCAACTCCTATGCTTCATGGACTGTGAAATCTTGTCTCATGATTAACAAACAAAAAAATCGACTTGCTCCCACAGGATCTTCCCAAAAGAAAACGAACCTGACCTAAGCAGATGTTCTGTGTATTCTGACAGTTCAGTGGGCATCCTGCCCCTTGCCTACGTTGGTAGGAAGCCAGGGACGAGTGCACCACATAGAGTCACATCATATGGTCATTTCCCACCAGCACAGGCCCTGCTGTCTCATGATCAAAGGCACAGACCCCACCGGCTTTATTCTCTGCCTTCCCAGAGTCCCACCACAACCTGCAGTGTTCAGGCCGCCCGAGATTTCCTCTGCCTTCCGGTTATCACCTGACGGCCCCCAGGAAGTCCCTTCCAACCTTGATAACAAGATCCTCTGGGAAGTGGAATCACTGTTGCTGAGTGTTGTCTATGCACCAGGAACTTTGCCAGATATTTTGCTTAGGCATTTAATAATAAGCTAATGGTAATAATAGTGAGATAATGCATGTACAGTGCAGGATTCAGAGTCAGATACGGGTTTCAATCCAGGGTTTGCTACTTTCTAACTGTAAGACCTGGAGCAAGTTAGTTATCTGAATCTCATCTGTAAAATGAGGATAATAGAGTTCTTGTGAGGACTGAATAAGATACAGTAGTTCCCCCTTATCTGTGGTTTCACTTTCCATGGTTTTGGTTACCCACAGTCAGCTGTGGTCGGGGAGTCTCCTCCTTCTGACTCAAGGTCAGAAGGTCAATAGTAGCCTAATGCTCATGGCGGTGCCTGTGTCATTCACCTCACTTCATCTCGTCGTGTGGACATTCGATCATCTCACACCATCACAAGAAGAAGGGTGAGTGCAGCACAAGAAGAGATTTTGGAAGAGACCACACCCATATAACTTTTATCACAGCATGTTGTTATAATTGTTCTCTCGTATTGTGAGCTGTGGTTGTCCATCTCTTACTGGGCCTGATTTACAAATTAAGCTTTATCATAAGTATGTATGTAGAGGGAAAATGTAGTATATATAAGGTTCAGTATTAACTTCAGTTTCAGGCATCCACTGGGGGGTCTTGGAAAATATCGGCCACAGATAAGGGGGGCTACTGGGGTGTATAAAAACCCCTAACAAGTGCCTGGCCCATAGTAGGTACTGAATAACTGTTGAAACTCGAGGACTGAAAAGTCAGTTAAAACTGAGATTTAAGCATCAGTACAACACCAAGAGTGAATCATAATGTAAACTATGGATGTGCCAATGTAGGTTCATCAATTGTAACAAATGTACCACTCTGGTGGGGGATGTTGGCAACAGGGGAGGCTGTGCATTGGGAGTGGGGGTTTGATGGGAAATCTCTGTATCTTCCACTCAGTTTTGCTGTGGACTTAAAACAGCACTAAAAAATAGTATATTCACACACAAAAAAATTGTCTTTCAGAACTCACATCTCTTTTGCAAAGAAAAATCTCAGTTATCTATGTATTTTTTGGTCTGTTGAAAGATTATCTATAACTTGTATAAATAAAGTTTATCTTGGGGTGCCTGGGTGGCTCAGTCGGTTAAGTGGCCGACTTTGGCTCGGGTCATGATCTCGCAGTCCGTGAGCTCGAGCCCCGCGTAGGGCTCTGTGCTGACAGCTCAAAGCCTGGAGCCCGTTTCAGATTCTGTGTCTCCCTCTCTCTGACCCTCCCCCGTTCATGCTCTGTCTCTCTCTGTCTCAAAAATAAATAAATGTTAAAAAAAATTAAAAATAAAGTTTATCTTACCGTTGGGCCTCTATGTAGGAAAAACTGTAATGAAACTTCATTAATTCTTATTTACAGAAATTAGACATTCCAGGCTGCCATCCAGGTTTTTAAAGTTTTTTTTCGCGGCACATGTCACCACACATTGCTTCCTGCTGGCCAGATAGAAGACGGTGTGGTACAGACATGGGTCTCCAACCTGGTGAGGGTACAGCCTAGACACCGGGACTTTGAAACTCTCTAGTGATTCCCATAATTAGCAGCCAAGTTGTCAAAGCACTGGTCCAGGGACAGCCTGGTCACAGCTCTGGTGCTTGCTGGCTGTGTGGCCTGGGTAAGTCACATGGCCTCTCTGAGGCTTTGTTCTTTTATCTATAAATTGAGATAAAAATCGGGGCGCCTGGGTGGCTCAGTTGGGTAAGCCTCCTATTCTTGACTTCAGCTCAGGTCATGATGTCACAGTTGGTGAGTTCTAGCCCCACGCTGGACTCTGCGTTGACAGGGCAGAGCCCGCATGGGGTTCTCTCCCTCCCTCTCGCTGCCCCTCTCCCTCTCATGTTCTCTCTGTCTCAAAAAAAACACTAAAAAAAATTGAGATAAAAATAACTACACTTCAGGGTTGTTTCAAGATTAGAAATATATGTAAAATATCCAATGCCAGTTTCAATATATAATAGCCACTTTTAACAGTTTTATTGAGACATAATTTTCATAGAATAAAGGTCACCTGTTTTAAATGTACAATTTGCTGAGTTTTGGCAAGTATATACAGTTTTGTAACCACCCCTCAATCAAGACGTAAGTAGGTCTTAGCTTTGCACAATAGTATGGAACCATAAAAATGACCATGCAAGCTGAGACCATGCAAAGTGATTTTAAATAAATGATGGGAAGAATTTTTATTGTTCCATGACCTACAAAAATTTTTGCCAAAATACTAAAACCTCTTCTAAAGTCCATTATAAATGAATAGAGAAATTTGTTAAAAAGTAGAACAGGTATTTATTTAGTACACTGTAGTTTAAAACATCAGAAACATTGAAAATGATTTTGTTTACTTGTGAAAAGCTTACCAAGAGTAGTTTGAGCAGGGCTGGCCTTCTTGCCATATAACTTATAATACAGAGTGAGCATCTTTTCTACACCCTGGCCACTGGTCAGCCCCCTCTCTGAGTTTGGATCAGCTTCCAACAGTGTATGCTTGGCACCTTCAATGTCTTCCAACTCATGAAACATCCCTCTGAGGATGCCTTCCGTGGGGGGGGGGGGGGGGGGGGACAGGGGGTTGTTTTGTTTTGTTACCAGTGTCACTTCTGAGACATCTCCAACCTTTCATCGCAACAATTTTCTTCATTTATGTCGACAATACATTCACCTTCACTGAATTCCTCTGGCTGCTTATCCCGAGTCTCTCAGCTGGTGGCAGCTGTCCTATTCCCACCGTCAGCTATTTCTTCCGTAGCCCCATTTACATTCTATTTGAATTCCACTTCCAGAATTAGCTCTTTTCATTTCTTTGCTGCACCTCCATGTTTGTTGGCTAGTTCCTTCTTTTGATTATCCATGTAAAATCCTATGGGTCTATCACTGGGAACAAGGGGGTAGCACAAAGATCCACTCTGTGAGTGACTTGGAAAACAGGTGGGCAGTGACCAAAAATCAACAGACCGAAAGTGATGTGGTTGGACACTGGTCCTGAGGCACCTCCGTTCTTTACACAGTGATTTGTGAACCGAAGAGCTGACTGCAAAGTTTTTCCCTTACGCGATTACTCCTAGTGAAGGTACTGTGGTAGCTGAAACTTGAACCATGTTGTTGGGGGGCCAGAGCTATCTAACTGATCTGTGGTAGCTGAGATCTGGGCATTTTTCAAACACACACCCACCAGGGACTGCCTCCCCTGAGCGCTTCCAACACCTCAAGTATCTTGCTGGTGCCCATTTGCAGTCACTCCCCATGCCCAGCCCCCGGTCCTTGGCAAACACTGATCTGCTCTCTGTTGCTATAATTTTGCCTCTTCTAGAATTTCATATAAATGGATTCTGTCTGAAGTCTTTTGTGTCTGGTTTCTTTATATAGCATAATGCTTTTGAGATTCAGTTAAGTCATTGCATGTATATCATGGCTGTTTTTCTTTCTTTTCTTGTAAACCGCTATACCAATCTCTCATCTGAAGTGCTAAATACGGTGAAAGAAAATAAACAGATAAGTAAATTAGCTTCCCTTGATTCTATAGCTGCCCTCCAGCCTCCCCTCTCTCTCTGTTTCCAGAGCCAACCTTTTTTTTTTTTAATGCTTTTTTTTTTTTTAACGTTTATTTATTTATTTTGAGACAGAGACAGACAGAGCATGAACAGGGGAGGGTCAGAGAGAGGGAGACACAGAATCTGAAACAGGCAGAGCCAACCTTTTTGAAACAGTCACGCCTTTGCTTTCTCTCCTGCCACTCCCTCCTCAGTCCGCTGCATTCTGGTTTCACCACACCTCTAACACTACCTTTGACAGGATCACAAACAGTTCTCTTTTTTTTATGTTTATTTATTTGAGAGGCAGGAGAGGGGCAGACAGAGAGGCGGAAAGAATCCCAAGCAGGCTCCACACTGTCAATGAGTGCAGAGCCTGATGCAGGGGCTTGAACCCATGCACTGTGAGATCATGACCAGAGCCTAAACCAAGAGTTGGATGCTTAATCGACTGAACCACCCAGGCGCCCCAAACAACACCCTTCTTGTATATCCACACACTTCACTTTTATCTTTCTCACCTTTTGAGCCATGTTGGATGCAGTTGAGGGCTCTTCCTTTACCATCTTCTGATTATCTTCCTTCTCTGAGCCCCACCTGCTCAGGCTCCCTTGTAGGCCCCTTTCCTCCATACGCCTTTAATGTCAGTGTTCCCTGGGGTGTAGTCCTGGGACCTCTGTTGTGGCCACTTACATCTGTCTGGGCAATCTCATCTATCCCCATAGTTTTCTCTAGCTCTAATCTCTTTCCTGAATTCCAGGTAAATGTGTGCTATTGTCTAGTAAGCATCTGCATTTAAATGTCCCAGAGTTACCTCAGAGTCATATATTTAAAAATAAACTCATCATTTCAATGCCCCTACTTTCAAGAAACAAAACCTGTTCCTCCACCTATGTTCCCAATTTTAGTGAGTGGTTTTAGTACCAACTATTTGTCCAAACTAAAAACCCAGATTCCGCCCCCCCCCCCACTTCCTTGTATCCCCAACCCCTCATGTTCAATAAACTACAAAGACTAGTCAATGCTACCTCCCAGGCCCCAGACATCTGTACCTTTCTCTCCATTCCTACTCATACTACTCCTGGTTATAGTCACCATCGTGTCTCCCCACAACCACTTTGTTGCCCCATAATCTATTTTCAGCACTATGTGATGTTTCTAAAAGACAAATCTGATCTTTCGCCTTCTTGCTTAAAACTATTTAGTGCGTCTCCGTCCGAAGATCCTAAGGAAGAAAAGCCCTCGTGACGGGGCCCCTGTCACATTCCCTGGCCCCCAGCTCACCACCCCAAATTTACAGATAGTCAGTAAATACGTGCCAGCCACTTGGGAGTAAACATTTGACCCTTTGTCCCTTGGGTCCTACACAGCAGAAACTAGGAATGTAACAGAGTGATAGGTTCTTGGTCATTTCCCAGGAGGCTGGGTCTTGAGCAAATGACTGAGGTGGTGTTTACTTTCTGCTTCAGAGGAGAGGGTATGTCCCCCGGCCCAGAGGCACACGAGCTGTGTTCAGGCAGTGAAGGAACTTATAAGGGAAGAGAAGGACACAGTGACGGGAAGAGGAGAGGGAGGAATCCAGAGGCCCCATCCTGGAACTGTGGGGCTCAAGGAAATGGACAGAGCCTTCCTTGCTCTGTACTTTGTACTACACAGCAGCCCCCACTCCCAAAGAACTTGGTCAAAAGGCTCCTAATGGGAACAAAAGCATAAATAATCTCAGAGTTTTTCTCATAATAATTCAGAGCATCTTTTTAATCAGCCAGCTTGGGTTTAGGTAGTGCTGAAGGGGCCCATGAGGCAGACACTACTCCCTTCCCAGCTGTCTGGATTAGAACAAGGACCAGAGATCCAAACCTGAGCTGGGACCGTGGGATTCAATTTATTACTGAGTACTCATGGTTCCAGCTTTTTTCTCAGAATTTCTTTCTACTCCGCACTTCACATGCTAATTCCTCTTTTCTGAGCAGAGTTACTTCTTTGTGAAAAAGGCTTACTTACCAGCAGGATGTGTGCAGAGACAGCAAGACCATCTTTCCAGTGATGAGACGACCAGGAGATGGAATAAACCCACAATCTAGCCTCCTGCAAATCAGGAGCACCAAAAAATTGTTTTTAAAGAATTTGGTGCCTGTTCCCAAGAAAACATGTCAACATAGTCACTGTGGGAAAAATGAGAACTCCACTGCATTTCTTAACATTTGTTTTATAGTTTCATAGTGTTTTAATTTTAAATTATAGCTGAAGGCATCCCAGAGGTTTAGTCCAGCCAGTTCTGCCGTATGATATGTGCTCAGAAACCAGTTCAACCTCTCACAGGCCCTTGAAGGAATTCAGAGCAAGAAACGGTGCTCCTGAGTAAAGGCAGTTTTCCTCTCGATAACTCATAGACATGACTAGAGCAGTCAAGATGTCTTTAGGGGTCACCTGACCCCCATCCTCCATTTTACATTAAGGAGAGTGAGTAGCTGTGAGGTCAGGTGACTTGTTCAGGGTCACAAAGTTAGGCTACTGTCAAAGCCAAGATGGAAAAATCTGGTCTAACTCCAGCATAATATTTTCCCCACAATATTGCATATGGCTCAGCAATGGTCCATGTTTCCCTCCCTGGCCTCTATTCTCAAAAGCAGACACATCCCATTTTGGAACTCGAAAGCTGCATTTGAATCTGTACATCCTTGGCTTACAGAGTTGGGTCACGTTGTTTCCTTCTCTTTACGCAGTGTCAGGGTTGTGGGAGGGGTGATGACTTCATCACAGACCATGCAGTGAGTCAGGGACGGAGCCAACTCCCCAGCTCCCTTATCCCTCATTTTCTTTTCTGTGTCTGAGTCAACAGAGCTGGTCAGCCGCCCACGCTGTAAACACCACAGAGCAGAGAAACAATGAGGCTGCTTATTTAGAAAAGACCTGCTTCCCTGCTGAGGGTCACTACACGTCTCCTTTTATGCACTGGAACAGTCCCTTCCTGCAGTTGATCACTACACAAACAGGCCAAGGGATGCCCACCATAAAATAGCTCCTTGAAGGGACTCGCCCCATGCCCTCATTGACCAGAACAAGCACCAGACTCTCTTCTGCTCAGCATAAGTGAGCAGCCAATCTGAAGTGGAGGCTGTGGCAAAGGACCAAGTCATTGGTCCATAAGCCAGATGCACCTTTATCAGATCATGCCACCGAAGAGGCACATTAAGAAATAAACATTACCTCCACCCTGGAAAGGAAACTGTCATCTTTCTGAACAAAGCCAAAGCCTAAGCTTGCAAAGTAGCCACGAAGGAGGGAAGAATCCACCCTCCCTTTCCCATAGGCAATGTTTCTCAAACTGTAGTGAGCACTTCTTCCAAAGGCAGATATTTGGGTCTCACTTCTAGGTGAAGGGAGATCTGGGGAGGGCAGGATGCCTGGGCATCTGCATTTCTGATGAGCACCCTAGGATATCTTAGGTTCCCTTCCCGCTTTCTGCCACTGCCACTGGGTGGCCTCTGAAGGGTGCTGCTCCTCATCTGTTACTCTTACTCAAGTATCTCCCCTTCCACACAAGGCTGAAACATTTAAACAAGACTATGCTCAAAGCCTGGGAATGAAAAACAAGCAAGCAGAGAATAGCTTGCAACTAAACAATCCCATTTGCAAGAGATAGTTTTCTCATCTTCAGTGTGGGGGTCACCTTTGGGGCTATCTCTCAGCTGGACTCCAGCTTGTCCATGCAAGAGGATGTTTTTTACCACCCAGACAGGCATGTGTCCCTGCATATGGAGATGGCTTGAAGTTCAGACCCAGGAGAGGGGAGCTTAGGAGAAGCTGGGAGTTCCCCCTCTAGCCTACCAACACTTTACCTTCTGAGCCCCCCTCTTATGTTATGAAAATACCCACCTCTTTCCTTGGCAGTTGATTGTAAGAAAATCTAAATCAGTCAGGGAAGAAGACAAAATCCCCTAAATGCTCATGGATTTACCTAAGCCAGTGCCACATCTGGATAAATATCAATTCCAGAAAATAGATACAAGAGAAAATTTGGGTGGGGGTGGTGCTTAGTAGAAGGGATCAGTTCCTTTCAACTCAATCTGGACAAATCTTCATGATAAGATTTTGGTGATTTGAGAGGCAGCAGCTTGCAAAAATAGGCCAGGTTTGATATTTCAATTTAGCCACTTGTTTATTGAACCAGTATTTTTTGAGCACCTACTACATGTTTGATCCCATGCTATGCATTGTAAATACTGTAGAACAATCAACAAGACACACTTGCCCCAAAGAATAAAACGGAATAATTTTCTTACCTATAATTATATGGTCAATTAATCTTTGACAAAGCAGGAAAGAATATCCAATGGAAAGAAGACAGTCTCCTCAATAAATGGTGTTGGGAACACTGGACAGCAACATGCAGATTGAAACTTGACCACTTTCTTATACCATAAACAAAAATAAATTCAGAAGAGGTTAAAAACATAAATATGAGACAGGAGACCATCAAAATCCTAGAGAACACAGGCAGCAACGTCTTTGACATTGTCCTTAACAACTCTTA
This sequence comes from Panthera onca, assembly GCF_046562875.1. Classification (NCBI taxonomy): domain Eukaryota; kingdom Metazoa; phylum Chordata; class Mammalia; order Carnivora; family Felidae; genus Panthera; species Panthera onca. The sequence continues at coordinate 95,382,888 of NC_138347.1, read as the reverse complement.
CTAGACACATCTCTGGAGGCCAGGGAAACCAAAGCAGAAATAAACTATTGGAACTTCATCAAAATAAAAATCTGCACAGTGAAGGAGTGCACTTGTGATAAGCACCGAGTATATATGGAAGTGTTGAATTACTATATCGTATACCCAAAACTAATATAACTCTGTATGTTATCTATACTGGAATGATAATAGATAGGTGGATAGATGGATAGGTAGATAGATGGATAAGACAGACAGACTTGCCCTTATAGCCCAGCAGGGTAGACAGTGAAGACAACTAAACAGGAGTTTCTTCTGATGGTCCACGGGCTACATATGGGCTTATACAGAATGTTCAACGTCAAGGCATATCCCATAAAATCTGGATTCCTAACTTCTCTTTAAAAATCAGAAAGATGGCAAAAGTGGGATGGTATTCCCAAATGGCAACACTTGTCTGGAGCTGAGAAGGGACTGTCCATTTGGAGAGCATGTCCCTCTTCAATTCAGTCTGCACCGGTCTTAACTGTCTCGTGTAGGGCCGGTTTCACTCATTTGATTTCCTGTCCTGCACCCAAACAAATTCATTTGAGTTGCAGACTCTTTACAGAAGAATCTGGAAGAGGACCTGATGCAGTCTGGAGAATGAAGGAGGAAGGGGAGTTTCCAAGGTGAGGAGAGCAAGGAAGAGGGCAGGTTTGAAACAAGAGGCAACGGAGACAGAATCTGCCAGGGCCCAGAGATGAAGACTGGAGATTCTGAGAACAAGGGGACAGGTGTGTCTGAGCAAGCTAGAATACTGCTCACAGCTGGAGCTCCAAGTGAGAAGTGAGACTCAGAGCTGGAGAGGTAGGGGTAAGTCATATTTAAAATGTTACCCTTCGGGATGCCTGGGTGGCTCAGTTGGTTGAGCATCCGACTTTGGCTCAGGTCATGATCTCGTGGTTTGTGAGTTTGAGCCCTGCGTCTGGCTGTCTGCTATCAGCACAGATTCTGCTTCAGCTCTTCTGCCCTCCCCTCTCACTGTCCCTCTCCCACCCTCTCTCTGAAAAATAAATAACATTTTTTAAAATGTTGGCCTTCATCCCATTACACAGAGGAAGCCACTGAAGGTGTTCAAGTGGAATAATGGCCACCATCTTACTGTTTTTGGAAGGATACCTGGGCTGCTGTGTCAAGAGCAGATTGAAGGGAGCAAGACTGTGTTGGGAAAAGGTATTTTAGGACATTCATGAGCAGTCCCCCTGCACAGAAGCCCCTGAGGAATGCCGAAAGATTGTGTCCTCTCTTTTCTTCCTCTGAGCGCCTGCCCCTATTACACAGCAGCAGGTGCACAGAGCAGGAAACGGTTCTGGCTCAAATCTCTGGCAGCAACAATGACATAAATGTTTTAGTCCAGTGGTCATCTCGCTTTGCACAAAGAGTATGCTATGGATTTGCATAGAACTATGACCCTTTCTGCTTGACACAATGGAAAGGGGAAATTTTTGTAAAAAATCACAAAAGTGAAGCCGTTCTAAAGCTATTGACCTTCTCCAACAGGTATTCAGCTCGTCTTTGATTTGTGTGACCCCCCTGTCCTAGACATGACTTTCTGAGAAAGAACACATCGGAGCTGTCCAACCTCCCTCAGATGTCCATCAAGTTTAAGGAAAAGACACGAAAATCTTGCAGACTAGTGAAAGGGGGAAACGTGCGTATGCAAGGGTGCAAATAAAGTGGAAAATGGCACAAACGGCTAGAAAAAGGCCAGCTTTTTTATATCAGATAATGGAGGCGGGAAACAATTTCCAAGGAAAACTTTTATTTTTCAGCGTGACGCACCTGATTGGGCTGGAGGTTGTAGATCCACTAAAAATTGATTTAGAGGGAGAAGAGACTGCTCATTTCAAAGATCCAGCTCCCCCCCGCCCCCCACCACACAAGTGTCACATTCCGGCATGGGAGAAACCCATTAAAACTCAACTTTATAATGCTAAGGTGGTCTGCTGAGATGCCATCTACTGGAATGTTTATTTTGGATCAAATGCAAGTTCTCTGTGGTAGCCTGAGGGAATTCCGGTAAGATGGAACACACAAGGCATTTTATACATGCACCCAACCCCCAAGTGGGTGCTCCACTTTAAGTTTATTGACTCTCTCGCATCTCTCCTCCCTTTTGCCTAATCTTGGGTTATCTGGGCTTTATTCTGGGATATCAAAGCTCTTCTTGAGCAGCCATTTTCTGCTTATTATGACAGAGGTTTGAAGTGCATTTCAACCAGTCAAATCAAGACTTCCACTTACCTTGAGGTGAGGCTTGGGGCAAAGTACAGTGTTTCCAGTTGCCTTTGTGCATCTAACTAATGTCCCCCAAGAACTCCTACCCTTTCAAAGGCTCACAGTGACCATAGCCATTGGTCATTCACACCCCAGATATTAGGGGATCCTTATCATTGATTATAATAAGAAGGAAATTTAGCTTCCAGGAAGCATCTGATGTTCTGCAAACCAAGGAAAGCCTGGCCTTGTCCTGCTGTTTACTTAAGTTGAAGACCACACACTACAGCCCTAATACCTCAGTCCCCATCTTATTTGCTTTAAGCTAATAGAATAAATCCTAGAGACATCCATAAAGCTCTACAAAAACCTATATCCCTAATTTTCACTCAACAAATATTTATGGAGCTTCTGTTATGTTGCCATAAGCTGTTCTGGGGATAGCACTCAATGAAACCGGCAGGTCTCTGCTCACACAGAGCTTGAATTTTAGTGTGGGGGAAGACAGACAATAAGCAGATAGCTACATAATGCGCCAGGCAGTGATAAATCTATAAATGAGAAATAAAACAGGATAAGGGGGTCAAAGGCAGTTGGGAAATGCCTTTCTGAGCAAGGTGGCATTTGAGCAGAGGCTAAGTGGAACAAGGGAGAAGCCACACAATCTGGTAAGTGTTCTGAGGGTAAGAGCCCGCAAAGGCAGAGTCCTGAGAGGAGTGCATGTAACACCTGCCATCCTGTTACACGGCCTGTGTGACAGGTGCGTGCCACAGGCTTAGCAAAAAAGGGCGCTGCCTTTCCTTCCTTTTCTACGTTTCCCTTCCTTCTTTTCTTTCCTTCTCTCGCTCCCAGTCCAGACCTTTGCTTACTGAATAAGCCTCCCCAAACCCTTTGCTCTGGGGTAAGTGCACTACAGATGACAAACCTCAAATGTGTTTTGGCAGGACAGGTTTCTCTTTTCTGGAAACTGGTGGCTCCTCAGACTCAGGGGTGGAAGGAAGGCTTTTGCATTGTATCTTAAAGTTGGCAGGAAGCGGATACTCTGTTAGCACGATCAGATTTATGGCTCATTGTAGCAGGATATCTCAGCGGGGATTGTGTTTGTAAGGACTTTCCCAGGTCAGGTTCTAAAGAAGCATGGAGCATGTGCCCCATGGAGCAGAGGAGCTTGGGGTGTTATACCAGAGTTCAAAGAAGAGGAGAGGCAGAACCTGGAGAGGGGAGAGAGGACAATGAAAAGGCTTAAAAAGGCCAAGGGACTGTGCGTGTGTGTGTGTGTGTGTGTGTGTGTGTGTGTGTGAGTGCAAAAAAGACAGGACAGGAAGGATGAGTTCTGCTGACTGAGCATTTAACTACAAGGTAGCCCCCAAGAGTCTAAGGTGAAGTCTGTGTATCTATGGAGAGATCTGGGGACAAGATGAATGGCGTAAAAAAGCTATGGCTGAACCTCGTTCAGGTTCTCCCATTGCTTACCAATCCTGCACCCATCCCTTGTCCACTTTATGTGGGTGAGATTATCCCTTGAAGCCCAAGAACTGAACTCAGAATTTTAGGATTCTGTGTATTTGCTGACTTGCTGACAAGTCTTTTTGGTACTCCCAGTCCCACCTCTTCTTCATGTGTTAAGGAGCATAGGGCGTGGATGGCATTCTCAAAACGAGATGACCCAGAAGCTGGTATCCTTGTTTTCCCAGAACAGACTGTGATGAGGGTTTTCTGTTATTTTGCTTCTCTCCCAGTTCTTGCCTGCCTTTCTGCACCTGCAAAAATCCCATCTCTTCTTTTAAACTTCACATTCTCTCAGAGTTTCAGTCCACATCTTTGCAACCTAGCCATAGTGCTAGCAGATCTAGCTGCTAAATCTGCATCCATATTTCCTCTGTCAGCCTCTTAGCCATTATGTCATGCACACACAGATCACTGTGGAGCCTCCTTGTATTATTCAAGGAGTGAGAGTTATCATGGATTAGCTTGAATGAAACCTCTGTGCTGTGTTCAGCTAGGGGCTTCCCTGCAGTGTATAAACTGATAACAGGGAGAATTATGAGGTCAAGCTTCGAATAATCCTTTGTTAATCTTGGACCCAGTGCATCTCTGTATTGTCGGATTACGTGCGATAGAATCATTACATGTTGGATGTCAGGATATCCCACCTAAATCTGGCATATTTGGATTGTACATGATTTCTTTTATTTGTTCTCTTTCAGTGAAATAGATATCCCTTACTTGAGAAAGTTCTTATCTACATGAACACTGATTATCACCTGTCTAGTTTCACTAGATTAAATTACCTCTGTTCTGGCTGTTTTATTTCCCAACCATTTATTCACCTGGATCTTCCCTTCCCTGGGCCTCCACATAACACTCAGTTTGCATCTTAAAATTCTGTGATCTAGACAATGGGATGCACGTCAATTGGTCACAAAGCCAACTAGACTATGTATCAAGAACCTCAGTGGCAGGTGGACACATAGTTGATCGACTTACTGTGGTTTGGTGGTGTGGCAAGAATTCTTCCATATTCGTGGGAAAGGATGGGACTGCCCTCATAGAAGGAACAATGTCCCTTCCCTAGGAACCAGTTAAGAACTTCCTGGTGGCATTCTTTTCCACATGGCACATGATTTACTGCTGAACACTCCCTCCTCCCCGTGTATCTGTGCCAATGGAATTGCTTTGTAAGATGCCAGGTGTTACTGATGGGAACTTATTACATATATAAACCACCGGGGCCTAAAAGAAGTTGAAATCTTAGAATATAGGTCAACAATACAGATTATGGAAACTGAAATGGAGGAAAAACAGGTCAGTTTCACTTTCACTGCCAATGAGCTCCAATAGGTTCTACCAAACTACCCTCTCTTGGGACTCAACCAAGCTGATTAAAGCCCTATCAGGTCCAGAAGAATGCTCAGATATGAAGTTTCATCTGTGCCCAGAAAATATGCCCTAAGGTTTATCCCAAATCCAATCTAAGCATTGCAATATAATAAAACCAGAGATAGGCTGACCAACAACCTCTTGTGCCCAGGACTAAGGGGATCCTGGGATGTAGGATTTTCAGTACACAAACTGGGAAAGTTCTGGGAAAATCATGATGAATTGGTCACCCTATTAGAGATCATAATTGTGTAAATAGTTAAGTGCCACCCTTTTTATTTCCAGTGCAAGAAGATGCTTTATTTGACTATAGATATGGAGAGCCATGGTACTTCATGTATAAACTATATACGCTTTGAGGCTTATTTAAATTAAAAAAAATTAATGTGTCTTCTGCAAATACTTGGAACTCAATCAGTGACACTCCAAAATTAGTTTGAAGTGATAAAATTTTATGTAATTATGACAACCATCTCTAAAATAAGGGATTAAATGCTTCAATAAAAAAAAAGGAATGGTCTGAAAACAAATCTCTCTGGAATTATAAATATTCTCTAAGATATTTGCCCAATTAGGAGCTCTTTGAATCTTGTTTTTACATTTCTTGCCAACAAAGGTTGCTTAGCAACGGTTAAGCCATCTCTTTTCTCTCATTAGTTTCTTCTCCCACCTTTGCAATTACAGACTAACGGGAAAGAAAGCTACTGCTCTGTGATGACCTCCTCATCGCAGTTCATAAACAGAAAAATGAGGGTTGTTTAAGTACAATAGTCCCTAATGCTTATACAGTCCAAAAGGATCTGTTACTAAAAGAAGCTAAATTCTCATGGTGCTCTAACTCATCACGACTCATATAGGAATCAAAGAGGTTTGGGCACCAATCATTCTGGAAGGGCCATTACTTGACTAGCCTGGCATTTCTGTGTCCAAGAATTCTGGCCCAATTATCAGCTGACGAAAAGGCTGAAGACTAATATTGTTGAGGTCCAGCTTTGTGCCATACCTTAGATTGGACTGGGCTAGCTCAGGTGAGTTGTTTTGCTTTGTTTTGTTTGTGGGAGAAAACCAGGCAGGAATTCAGATGGAGAGAAATCACACAGGACTCCCAGAGCAGGAACCCCAGCAGGACCTGTCCTCATGAGCCTGGAACCACACTCTAGCCATCCTTGGAGATCTTGGCAAAGATCTCACCTATCTTTCCTCTAATGTTCCATCTTTAAGAACTCCACTGTGCTCTCCATCTGCTCTTTCTGCATGGCTTATAAAGTTTCCTTTTGCTCCCACTCTCTGCCCTTTATCCATAACCACAAATCTCAGTGTATTTAAGACTCTGCAAACTTTCTGGTTGTCTCTAGACTTTTCAAGCCAAATGCCCAAGAGTGACCTTCTCAATCAGCAATGTCATAGGCCAATGGCCAACTGTAAATCAGAAACGCTGGCCCAATCAGCTGGTACCAGGGTAAAGGAGGTATTGTGGGTTAAATTGTACACCCTCAAAATTCATATGTTGAAGTCCCAACCCTCCTAACCCTAAAAATTCATATGTTGAAGGTACCTCAGAATGTGACCATATTTGGAAATAGGGTCATTGCAGATGTGATTAGTTAAGATAGGATGAGGTCAAACTAGAGTAGGGTGAGTACTTAATGCAATATTATGGGTGTTTTTATCAGAAGGGGTAATTTGGATACAGACATGTACAGGGGGAAAGCTATGTGATGGGACAAAAGAAAAAGACAACATCTACAAGCCAAGGAATGAAGCCTGGAACAGATTATTCTCTCACAGCCCCCAGATAGAACCAATGCCACCAACACCTTGATTTCAGACTTCCAGCTTCTAGAACTGTGAGACAATCAATGTCTGTAGCTTACACCCAGTTTATGGTGCTTTGTTATGACAGCCCTTCGAAACCTCTGCAGATTTGGGTGCCTGAAAGTGGGGGTGCTGCTGTAACAAATACCTGAAAGAGTGGATGTGGCTTTGGAATTGTGTAATGGGTAGAAGCAAAAAGAACTTTAGGGCACATGATGGAAAAAAGTCTAAACTTCTCTGAAGAGACTGTGGTAGAAATGTAGATGCTACAGGAGATTCTAGTGAGAACTCAGAAAAAGAAGAGGCGAGCTATAGAGAAAGCTTCTATTGTCTAAGAGAATACATATGTTATCATAAACAGAATGTTGCCAAGAATATAAATATTAAAATGCCTTTTATGAAGTCTTAGCTCGGGCTGCTATAACAAAATACCATGGGCTGGGTGACTTAAACAACAGAGATTTATTTTTCACAGTTCTGGAGGCTGCAAGTCCTGGTGAGGGCCTTCTATCTTACCTATAGGTGGCCTTCATCTTGCTGTTTACTTACACGGTGAAGAGGTAGCTCTAGTCTCTCTTCCTCTTCTAATAAGGACACTCATCCCATTATAGGGGCCCCACTCTCATAACCTCATGGAAACCTAATTACTTCCCAAAGCCCCATCTTAAAATACCATCACATTGGGGGTTAGGGCTTCAACATAAGAGTGGGGAAGCACAAACATACAGTCCATAACAGAGCTCACAGACAGAAATGAGGGACATGTTGTTGGAAACTGGGAGAAAGGTGATCCTTGTCATAAAGTGGCAGAAGACTTGGATGAATTGTATTCTATCGGATGGAAAGTAGAACTTTTAAGCAATGAACTTGGATATTTAATGGAAGGGATTCCCAAGCAAAGTATTGAAAATGCAGCCTAGTTTTGGGGCACTCAGTCAGCTGAGTGTCCTACTCTTGGTTTTGGCTCAGGCCACGCTCTCGTGGTTTTGTAAGTTCAAACCCTGTGTCGAGCTTTGCACTGAACAGTGTGGAGCCTGCTTGCGATTCTCACTCTCCCTCTCTCAGCACATCTGTGCTGTCTCTGGTCTCTCTCAAAATAAGTAAATAAATAAACTTAAAAAAAGGAAAAATAAAGTGCAGACTGGTTTTTCCTTGCTGCTTATAATAAAATGCAAGAGGAGAAAAATAAACTGAAGAAGGAACTGCTAAGCCAAAAGGAACAAGCACTTGATGATTTGGAAGAATTCTTAGCCTATCCAGATAGCCCATTCTGGAAAGAGAGCCAAAGGTGTGACTGGACAGCTATTTGCTGAAGAGATTAAGCATGTGACTCAATGGATCACATCCATTGGATCCAATGGATCCAATCACCCATTTAAGCAGAAGCCAGGAATAGAGATGTGGTTATGTAGGAAAAACCTGTGGAGGACCCTCTTGTCTGGTGGCTTGAACCCTTGTGTATTACATGAGAGGCCAACAAGTTTATTGGCCTATGGTTCTCTATCAACAGAAACACTGCCAACCTGGACCAAAAGAGACAGAGATAGGATGAAATGAAGGAAGAATGAATTTAAAGACAGAGCCATCAATGCTGAGGCTGGCATCATTACCTCAGCCACTACAGGCCTAGAGGACACAGGCCAGGGGACAGGGCCATCTCCTCCTAAGGTCCCGAGGATGTGGGCCACCCAGGGCCAAAACAAAAGCAGGACCTGGCTGACTACTCCCCGTCAGTGGCACATTTGGTAAGGAGGCTTTCCTTTGAGTCACGGGCATAGAGAATATCTGAGACAGGAGCATTATATATTTTATATAATTTCATTCCAATGGAAAACTTGGCATCAGTTTTATTCTCCTCGGTTTACCAGCTTGGAGACTAAGCAATTTTCCTGAGGCCTCAAGTCTGGTAAATGGAAGAATCAGGGTTCAAACACAGGTTTGATTTCAAGGTCTTTTCAGTTCACCAGAAAGGGTATTGAACCTGGGAATTCGCAATAAGACCAAAGAGGGTAAGTAAAATTAAGTCAACTCATTCAACGGAATGGAAACTAAACATACTTTACCATTCAGATTACTTAAGCATGAGTGGATGAGTATGTTTGTGTGCAAGTGCATGTGCACGTGTGTGTGTAGGAATCAGGTGTACAAAGATACGAGATCCTTCCAGAATGAATGTGCGTGCGTGAATGTTTGTGTCCATAAAACAAATAATAAGTAGCCTAGGCCTAGTAATAACTGCCAGAGTTTCAATCCTTCTTAACTAGGAATTGCTGAAACCATTAGCCAGGGATGGCCAAGGGAAAGGTCTCTTTTTCATCTACTGTCAGTCTATAGATTTGTTTCTCTTTGTGAAGGCATTCACCACCCTCACCACCTGCATTTGAAATGGCTGCTTCCTTTTAGCAAAGATTTTAGTACTGTTTTAGAGAATTCACGAATCTCTTGGCAGCAATGATCTTTAAAGTTCATTCTTTAAGTCTTCATTACATGCTAGAATTTAAGATTTACTCTTCTTTAATACATTCTGCAAAATGCCAGCTGAAGTTACTTATTACCTGGAAGAGGTCTTATCTCTATTTAAGTGGCATGGCGTCTCTCTGCCCTTCTTTTTGAGCTTTTTGCTCTGATATGTGCCGTACTGCTGTACGTGATGGTAGGGAGAGTTATATTAACTTGTGCCTTTTGAACTGAAAGGCAAATTCTAGCCTGATTCTTCCCTTTAAAATGTCTCCCTAGTATAATAATGCCTGTATTTTACGCTATTGCCCTGATGTACTCCCACTGAACAGCTTCCTGTGTGTAGAAAAGCAGCATTTTGCCGTTTATGCATTTCCTGGCCATTATGACATAAGCTTCGTTAAGCCATAAATAGCCAAAATAAAATTCCAAGAACTCAAAATAACTATTTCAAGATCCAACCTCAAATAATCTCAGAAAGTTAGTCTCTGCTATCACTGCAGTCTTGCTTTTGTTGTCTTGTTTCATTCTGTTTTGTGAACAGAGATGAATACATTTCCCTTGTGTATTTGTCTGTCTTCCAGTGCTGGGTTTTGGGACTTCCTGTAGTTTTTTTTTTTTTTTAAATCAATCCAAGGGTACCATGAAGTGGCAGCTACAGTTTTGCCCAGAGGTCCACAGAGACGCCTGTTGGAGGTCCTTTTGTTTTAATGGTGGAGATCTGACAATTTCTGATGTAAAGCGCCATGAGAATCTGCTGTGTTTACTTGTATATCTTCAATGACCAGAGAAGCATTTGGCACATAGAAAGTGCTAAATGAAGAGAAGATAAATGAAAACAAATTACAAATTCTAAAAATACCACAGCATAGGCTATAAACTCAGGAGCTCCAGTAAATTCAATTTCATGTGATTTCCATCAAAGAAGGAAAAATGTATGGCACATTTATAACTGCACATGCTGTATTATCAAATATATTCTGGATAGGAGAGCACTTCTGGTTTGATCAAGTGTTAATGAGACTATCATTACCATTTCCTATATCTGATGCTTGGAAGAATTTCCACAGAGTAACTCCTGACTTCATACATTTCAAACCATGTTTTTTTCTCCACTATCCATCCCCAAGTCCTGGATGCCAATTGGACACACTTGTTCACAGTATGATCTTTGACACTGCATCTTCCTGTCAAGATGTCAGGTAAGTTGGCTCAAAGTCATATAGGAGTATTTCTGGAGCCATTCCTATACTAGAATGACTAGAAATATGTGAGCCATACATGGGAGCCATTGCAAAGCAGGTAAATATATCTCACAAAAGCCAAACCAAATGTATGCTCAAGTTGACCACCCCTATAAATGCCTCTGGTCACTCAACATTGCTGAACACAAAAGAAGGGTGATGGAGAGGAAGTCAGAGTGGAAAGAGATAGGACTAAAATATTCACATTTGCAAATTTTACACTTCAGCTGCATCGGCTTCATCGTAAACACACCTCCTATGTGTTCAGAAACGAACCTGTTACCCACAGCCTGTGAGAGGGCAGAGCTAGTGGGCATCCCAGTCTTTCTTTAGATTAAAATATGGAAGGAAGGACAGGGAATTTCTCCCTCTGCAGAGGTTGCTAGACTGAAACACTATGATGAGGCAGCAGTGTGAGCGCTAACAAAGCCACAAAGAGGGAAACAGATGAAAGGGGAGAAAAACAGAGACATTTCAACACCGTTTGAACTCCTAAGCTGGGCCATGACTGAATCCAGCTACACTTCTGTGCGTCCCTGTTTTGTAGTTTGGCAAACTTCCTTAAAACTTGAATTCAGGTTTCTGTCATTTAAAGCCACGAGTCCTGACTAATATACAAAATGATAGGCTGTCAGTATTATCTTGCTAGAAATCTGAGATAGTCATATACGCTGAGAAAAGAAATAATGTAGGGGCATTTAGATAGTTTCTCCAATGAAGGTCTGGAAGCTGAGTGTACCCTTCAATGATAATCATACGGCATTCTGCAGTTTCCATGGGATTATATATACATTTTACCTTCTTTCTTCTTCACAGAAGACAAACATGTTCGTCAAAGTTTTTCAAACGAAGAAACTAAAGACTCAGAGAGGTTAAGCCACTTGCTTAAGGTCATCCAGCTGGCGTAGGAAAGAGCTAGAGCAGAGCCTAGGTCTTGTACTTCTTGTCCAGCATGCTTTCTATGTTATTCCATGTCTCCCTGTGCACACCTGCAGACCCAGAACCTCCATGTCCAGCTGAAATTGTAATTCCTGTCAGGAAATAAACCATCCAATACTTCTGGGCCAGATCCACTCCTGGCCCATGGCCACTACTTCCTTCATCTTCATCATCTACCTTCTAGATTATTGACCACAAAAACTTTAATTTCTGTGACTACGTTCTCTTAATCCTTTACCTAAATTCCAAACTTTCAACCCTTTGTCCATATCCTAAGTGCTGAGAACCAAAAGTACCTGGCCTTTGTGTTCGCAACTTAGTATTAAACTCTTCTTAAATTTTTGACCACCAAGGTCTTCAAACATGACTTCTGCTCTTACTCTGGACACATCTCTGGCTATCACATAACATGGGTTCTTGAATCTCTAATGTACCTACCTCCAATTCTGATTATTATTGCCTCCATTCTCTACTCTTGTCTCTTTCTGAAGCATTCAGCCATGTATTATTTCCAGAGGAGAGGGAGACACACATAGACAGAGAGACAGAGGGAGAGAATGAGCCACATAGCAACTGTGAAGCTAGTGTTCCATCTTGTGAGTGAGGCTGGCAAACAGAGGTCTACCAGAACTTAGGGGCTCTATTTCTAGGACTTGGAGATGAGGCTTTTCCTCAGGAATGAAATGCCAGGAAATGGCACGGTTTCATAGATGCCATTTTATTGGCAAAGAAAGAAAGTGTTGATTTTAGAGAACACTTTATTATTGACCATTTCAACCACAAACTGCCTAACTGACAGCCTAAATAGAGAAGCCTTCCTTCTTGCAGCATGGTAGAATCAGAGGCAGCCCAGCATGGACTGCTAGGAAGTATTCAAAGAGGCTACTCTGTGGGTCATATCACTGCCATCCAGTCAAGGGGTCCTCCCAAGGCGTTTCCCACCTGAAAGAAGGGAGTGGCCTCCACAAGCAATGGCGAAGACAGGCCTTCATGGAAAAAGGGTTCTGCAATGCATTGCATCTGAAAGGCAAGAGACTGTGGATTTATCTGGGAGTATCTTCAGGAATGGAAGGAAAACTGGGAACAATGATCCAGCAAGCAATCTCCTACATAAACACAAGGACCTTATATGAAAAGAGCTGTGCGTTTTCAGGAGCAATAAAAGCAGCTAGGAACCCCAAAGCCAGGAATCTCAAGGGATGGGATGGGAGGTGGTATGAGAGCTTTAAAACTTCAAGAGAAGAGCATATAGGGGCGCCTGACTGGCTCAGTCGGTTAAGCGTCCAACTTTGGCTCAGGTCATGATCTCATGGTTCATGAGTTTGAGCCCCGCATCAGGCTCTGTGCTGACAGCTCAGAGCCTGGAGCCTGCTTCGGATTCCGTGTCTCCCTCTCTCTCTGCCCCTCCCCTGCTCACTCTCTGTCTCTCAAAAATAAATAAATGTTGAAAAAAAATTAAAAAAAAAAGAGAGAAGAGTATATAGAGTGTCTGTTCCTGACACATGGTGCTAGGACTTAGTAATAGAAACACCTGAGAGACTCTCCAATGGAGGTGGACATGTTTGTTGTCTCCCCCAACCCAATACCTAATACCCTTTTCCATATGAGGAGAACCAGATTTTGTTCCACACCCTCCTAATGACAAATCCTGATTAGACCAAGCTAATTATAGTGGCACCATTTCCCTTATCACTGATTAACTTAGTGGTAAGCTTATCCTAACTAATGAAATATGTTTGGGATTCTACCGGAGAGCATGTATCTAGTAAAATTTCTTCCACTTTTTTTGCTTTTTTTAAAAGCTCTTAAAGAGAAACAAAAGGGAAACAGATCTTATTTTTTGGGATGTTGCATATCCATGTGATGTCTGGACCTGTGGCAGCCATCTTGGAAACATGAAGGGGGTTAGTACAGGGCGACTACACCAAGGGTAGTAGACCAGGTTCCTGATGATGTCACCACAGACTTAGGGAAAAAAACAAACATATATATATATATATGTATAATAAAATGTATACATATGTACATATATATGTATAATAAAATATGTAAAGACTGATATCCAGAATATGAAAAGAACTCACACAACTCAGTAACAAACTGACAAACAACCTGATCAAAATGGACAAAAGATCTGAAAAAAAAATTACCATAAAACATGTTGAATTCTAGTTTATAGCAGATGAAGCATTTAAGTGTCTGAAACAAAATTTGAATTATGGAAACTAAATGTTGGGTGTACGAATGTTCAATGGACAACAACATTGTGCAACATACAATTCTTTAAACTTTTCTGTATATTTGAAATTTTTTTATAATAAAGTGTCTGGGAAATAATTGTAAACCTTGACTCGTTAGTGGGAAATGAAATCAATTTAATGGGTTAGATGAGCATTTTTAAAATAGTAAAATGGAAGAGGACACAAATAGTGATTTCAATTACACATAGCACATATGCATATATACACCCTAGATAATGATGTAAAATTATTGCCTTATGGGGATCAGGTCAAAAGTATTTGAGAAATAACTACTTTAGTGTCAGAGGTTTCCCAAGATTCTACTTCTTCTCCTCACCATATTGCACTAATATTCTTATTCTCACATCTAATCCATGCATCGTTTGCACAAATTCAGAGTTCTTGTTCTAAAACTGCCTGCATCTCCATCTATCTCTGATCCATTATCACAGTTAATGAACCGCATTTTCTTAAAACAAGTTTCTTCCAAGGGAATTCATAAGGCTCTTTGTGAGCTGTATTTATACCTTCAAAATCCCAGGGTAGCATTTAGTAATTTTCTGCATCAGGACACTAAATGGAAGCTTAAAAGAATTAGCAAAACTCTTGCCACATGGTCTTCCTTTGTTATTTTTTGGGAAGACAGAGGCAAAATAAGCTAGCACCTCAAGAAAATCTCCTTTTCTTCCAATCCCTTCCAGCTATACCCTGTGGAAGGGGGTCTCTATGCACAACCTGTACTTATGGAGTGAGGAGTTATATTCCACCTCCTTAAGAGTTGAGTAATACATAAATTATTTGAGATTCTTCTGCACAAATGATTTATCTGTTATTCCATATTTATTTTCCAATCATTTATTTGAAGCACTATCAACTCATAGGTATTTATTTTATGTCTTGGGTTATAATCAAATACTATGTTTATTTTGTAGCTCAGGTTTTTCCAGCTTTGGCCACTGGGAGCTCTTTCAGTTGACTCATGTGTCCCTTTGTCACATCCCCATTATTGTGAGTTATTTTTGAGCACTTTCTAACTTTTTGGTACTAGAGAAGCATCTTGTGTATTTCCTGCTCCAGGAAAAGGAGACTTGATTTTTAAGTTTATTTATTTTGAGAGAGAGACAGCATGAGTTGGGGGGATGCAGAGAGAGGTGAGGAGAGAGAGAGAGAATCCCAAACAAGCTCTGCACTGCCAGTACAGAGCCCAACACCAGGCTCCAACCCATGAAACTGTGAGATCATGACCTGAGCTGAAACCAAGAGTCAGACACTCAAACGACTGAGCCACCCAGGTGCCCCTGTTTTTTTAAGTTGGAGAATGGTATTGGAAACCAAGATCTGGGCACAAGGGGTATTCATTACTCTTGGGATATCATTGCTTCTAGTCCCTCTAAGCTGACAGAGCAAGAAGATATATGTGTGAATATATTTCCATGTGTATAAACTTCCTTGTGTATATACACATAACTATAAATATTCCTAAGGTAACCATGTGAATCTCTATTAAGCTAAGCATGAGTTCATATGATATGTCCAACTTAACTCATTACCACAAGGATCACTCTAACCTCCTCCCCTTGTAACCTCTAACTTTGACAGTGAAAAACCTGTCTCCCACTTTCTGCCATCTATTTGCTTAATTGTTCAATTCTAGTATAAATGTCCAGTGGTTTCAGAATTCTTAACTTCTACCTCTAGGGAAAACAATGTTATCAACTAGAGTACTCTGCTTATGTACAGTTAATTTTGCCTTTAGTTTTTATAGACTGCACTCATTTTAAAAGATACTTAGATCAGCACTCTCTCTCCCAATGAACAGTAATCAAGACAGTGTTGTATGGGCATAAGGATAGAATTGAGAGTCCAAAAATAAACCTTTGTTTTTATGACCTATTTGTTTTCAACAAGGGTGCCAAGACCATTCAATAAGGAATGAATAGTCTTTTCAACAAATGATGTTGGGACAACTGGATATCCAGAGGCAAAACAGTGAAGTCAGATCCCTACCTCACACAAATACAAGAAATAAGCTAAAATGGACTGTAGACCCAAATGTAAGAGCTAAAACATAAAACTCTGACAGGAAAACATAGGAGTGAAACTTCATGACTAGGCATGGTTCTTCCTTCATGGCATGGCAACTAACCATGGAATCTTCATGGTTAAGCAATAGTTCCTTACATATGACACCAAAGCACAAACAACAACAAAAATAGATAAATTGGATTTCATCAGAGTTAAAAAATGTTTGTGTATTAAAGGACATCATCAAGATAGTGCACAATCAACCCAGGCAAAAATTCAAAACACTGACAACACTAAATGGTGGCCAGGACATGGAGCAATGGGAACTCTCGTTCATCTCTGGTGGGAATGCAAAATGGTACAGCCACTTTGGAAGACAGTATGACAGTTTCTCACAAAACTAAACACACTCTTATCATATGATCCAGCAATCTTGCTTCTTGGTATTTACCCAAAGGGGCTGAAAACATGTCCACACAAAAACCTGCACATGAATGTTTACAGCAGCTTTTTAAAAAAAAAAATTGTTTTTATTTTATATTTGAGAAAGAGAGAGAGAGGGAGAGAGAGTGCAAGCAAGGGAAGGACAGAGAGACAGAGACAGAATCTGAAGCAGGCTCTAGGCTCCGAGCTGTCAGCACAGAGCCCAATGCGGGGCTCAAACTCACGAGCAGTGAGATCACGACCTAAGCTGAAGTTAGACACTTAACCCACTGAGACACCCAGGCTCCCCTATAGCAGTTCTAATCATAATCACCAAAACTTGGAGCAACCAAGATGTCTTTTAGTAGGCAAAAGGATAAATAATTGTGGTACGTCTAGACAGCAGAATATATTTTAACACTGAAAAGAAATGAGTTGTCAAGCCATAAAAATACATAGAGGAAACTTAATTGCATAATCTAAAGTGAAAGAACCCAATCTGAAAAAGGCTACTCACTGTGTGATTTCAACTATACGGCATTTAGGAAAAGGCAAACTATAAAGACTGTAAAAACATCAATGGTTGCCAGGGGGAAGGGAGAAGAAAGGGATGGATGAAGAGCTGGAGGGCAGAGTATTTTTAGGGCAGTGAAACTATTCTGTGGACACTACAATGGTGGAGGTACGTCATTACACATTTGTCAAAACCCACAGGATGTACAAAACCAAGAGTGAACCCTAATGTAAATTATCAACTTTGGATGACAATGATGTAGTAATGTAGGTTGATCTTTTGTAACAAAGGTGCCATTCTGGTACACGGGGATGTACATAGTAGGGACGTTGTGCGTGTATGGTGGTAGAAGGTATCTGAGAACTCTCTGGTCTGGTTCATTTTGCCATGAACTTAAAACTGCTCTAAAAAAGAACGTTTTTCTTGGGGTGCCTGGGTGGCTCAGTCGGTTAAGCGTCCGACTTCAGCTCAGGTCACACTCTCACAGTCCTTGAGTTTGAGCCCCGCGTCGGGCTCTGGGCTGATGGCTCAGAGCCCGGAGCCTGCTTCTGATTCTGTGTCTCCCTCTCCTTCTGCCCCTCCCCCATTCATGCTCTCTCTCTGTCTCAAAAATAAGTAAACGTTAAAAAAAAATTTTAAAAAAAATAAAAAAGAACGTTTTTCTTAAAGTCGATCCATAGGATGGGAGAAAATATTTGCAAATCTTATATCTGATCAGAGAGCCGTTTCCAGTGTAAAGAACACTTACAACTCAGGAATAAAGGCAAATAACCTAATTAAAAATGGACAAAAGATTTGAATAAACATTTTTCTAAAGAAGAGCTGCAAATGGTCAAAAAGGATATGAAATGATGCTCATCATTATTCATCATTAAGTAATTGCCAATCAGAACTACAAGAAGATAGCACTTCACATCCACTCGGATGGCTACGCTACACAAGACAGATGGTAACAAGTGTTTGTAAGAATGTGAAGAAATGAGAACCCTCATACATTGCTCTGGGAATGGAAAATGGTGCAGCTGTTTTGGAAAACAGTTTGGTAGCTCCTCAATCATAAAACATAAACTTACCATATGATCTAGAAATTCCACACCTGGGCATGTATCCAATACAGCTTAAAACTGTTCAAACAAAAATTCCCCACTAAAGTTCAGGAGCATTATTTATAATAGCAAAAGATGGAAACAACTCAAATGTCCATCAACTGATAAAGGAAGAAATGAAATGCAGTATATCCATACAACAGAAACATATTTGGCAATAAAAAGAAAGGAAACAGTAATGCATGCTATATCAAAGAACCTTAAAAACATTAAAATACTAAGTGAAAGAAGCCAGACACAAAGGCCACGTGTTGTATGATTCCATTCACACGAAATGTGCAAAAGAGGCAAATCTATAGAAATGAAAGATTAGGGTTGTAACGAGGGGACTAGAGGGGAGGATGGGGAATGACTGTCGGTGTGCGTGGAGTTTCTTTGCAGGGAGATTAATATGTTCTGCAACGAGATAGTGTTGAAGGTAGCACAACTCCACATGGGTAAATACCACTGAATTTTATACTTTAAAAGGGTGAATCTTAGGGCATATGAGTTATGTCTCAATAAAACTATTGTAAAAACAACTGACTGGCTTGGCAAAAACTCAATAGCTAGAGTGTGGTAATACTTTATTAAACTATCCCAGAGATTCCAGGGGATTAAAAGCATACTTACCATTTCTAAGAATATGTATGGTCAAATTAAATAAATCAAGTAAATACTTGATTTGTGTTTAAAACAAATTAAAAGTCCGCAGCACAGTCCCCAAACTACTCCACAAAGATTATTATTTGATTTGTTGTTTGGCAATGAGTACTGCATTTTCCTTATCAAAGTGCTTCTCTAGACAGACACTATAGAACTGTGTATGGGAGAATTAAGTTCTGTTTATTTCCTGAAATCCTACAAAAAATTTAAATGGAGATCTTTCAGAATAACTCATTCAAAACCTCTTTAATCTTCACTGAGTATAAAGCCATAAACATTGCCAAATTAAGTGAAAATTTTCTCTCCCCAGGATCTTTCATTCAAGAACATAATTTAATGTCTGATCAGCCATGTCTATGAGCTGGTCGCCTTATCAACTGACCTTTTAAAAAGTTCCAGGTGGAAAGTCTATCCATAGTTTGCATCTACTCAGCCCATTGTCCCTCTTCTTGTTGCTAGGATACCACTTTTTAGTGATGTCAACCTATTGGAATATTAAAAATTTATTTCTAATCAAGTTTTTATTCTACATGGCCTTAGGAAAAGAAGAAAACAAGGTCTGTACTCACATAAAACAGCTTCCAGAAGGACTTTAAATACCTGGTAGTAAATCTAAACTCATTTTTTATTTAAAAATTGAAAAACCTGACATTGTCATTAAAATTGCAAGTTTTAGCTTTGTGTATTAGTTTGTCCATAAGTGGAAGGGGAAAAGTATCATATCACAGAAACTTTTCCTTCCTTCTAAAATGGCTGACTCATTTTGTCACTCAAAGATGAAATCTCCAGGGTACAGAAAAAGTCCGCCTTCAGAGAAGATTCATTTCCTCCTTATTTCTTAGGGCTCTCTGCTTCAAAACTGGAAACTGGAACAATTTATTTCCCTGAGTTCTAAAAGTGACAGTTTAGAAGGTAAAAAATAGGATATTATACAATTTATTTTTATTCCAATTAATTCAGTTCAGCAATGTGTATTGAACACACTCTATGCATGAGTTCCTAACCAGCCTGTAAAGATGACTATGCAACCATTATGGTCTTTAAGATGTTCATAACCTAGTGAAGACACAGACGTGTGCACAATGTCCAATGTCAGTCTACAAAGGAGCAGGGGACTGAGCTGCTCTAGGCCCAGTGGGTAGAGTCCCAGTATCTGCTTTGGGGTCTGCAGAAACACAAGTCTGGAGCCTGCATTGGTTAGTTATGAACCAAAAGGGACAATTAAGATATGCTGCATTGTCAGGGTACCAGAGTAGCATCAGAGTTACAGCTCAAAGTGGGTTACCATGAGAGGCCTGAGAAAATTAAAACTTAAAAGCTTAAGTTATGGGAAACTGAAACCTAACCAAGCTTAACCAGCTTGTTCCGCTTCTGTACAATTGCTTGGCGCGCCCATGTATTCCTGATCAATCATTGTTGCCTGGCACATCCGTATATTCCTGATCAACCATTGTTACTTGGCACATCCGTGTACTCCTGATCAATCATTGTTGCCTGGCACATCCGTGTATTCCTGATCAATCATTGTGATACCCGTACCCCCGGTTGTGGTCTGACCTAAAGGCAGGAACCAATCGAATACTGTTAAGTGTCCAACTTTAAACACCAACCAATCGCAGCTCTGTAACTGTGGAAAATTCCTGATTTCCCCATGACTTGTTTGTACCTGTCTATAAAAGGGGTGTAAAAACCTCTCTCAGGACCTCTCGGCGTCACCGGCAACGAGGGCGCAGAGGTCCAGGTTCGAACCTGCAATAAATGACCCTTGATGCTTAGCTTTGACTCTGGACTCTGGTGGTTCGTTTTTGGGGGTCTCTTAGACTCTGGGCATTTCAACCACACAAGGGAAGCCAATGTGTGAAAAGATTCATAGATCGGGGCTCATTTGAACATTCTTAGGTGGGGCCTATGGCCTCTGCCTTGGGCACTGAGGGGACCTGGTTAAGAAAGACATGACCAACCCTCACCTATGGTAGTCTGGTTAATATTGTGGGACAGGGCGAGTCTATCTGAAAGGAGAATGGCTGGGGTTCAAGAAGGCTTTGCAAGCAGCATCGTAGTTAGGCTGGGTCCTAAAGGATAGATAAAAGACTTCATTAAACGGAAGTAACAAGGAGTGGGCGTGCAAAGTACAAGGAAGAGGAAAGCAAAATATGAAGGCTAGAGAATGCTGCTGTACTAAGGTTATGACTAATAATGGTGGACCAGGAATGTGGAATGTATGCAGCTGTGGGGAGGAGACAGGAGATTAAAAGGGGATCTTGGTCTAGATTAAGAAGGGCTTGAAATGCCATGCTAAGTAATTTGAACTTTATATGCGTAATGAGGTTCCATCCAGGATTGTTGACTAATACAATGTGAAATACGACCTTTCCGTAATTAGCTGACTTATCAACCTAGCTCAGGAACAGTTAAAAATTATTTGCTTTTAAACTTATCCTAGTTACTCTGTCCGCTCAGACCCATTTTTCACCATCTCTCTCTTACACTGTGCCCCAGCAGGCTGATTCCAACAGGCTCCCTTGCCCTCTGTCTCCCAGTAGAGTGTAACCAATGGGAGGTACCAGCTGAGTGTTGGAGGTCAGGAGGAAGGAGAGGTAAGGATGTATTTGGTCACAAATTGTATTTTTCCACCAAGGCATCAGCTCTTGTAAATTGTCTCCTTTCTACATCTACAGCTCTCACCAAGTTCTGCTAACTTCTTCCTTTTCCTGCTCCTTCAGGTTGTAAGGAAGGTAATGGCTTCCTGCTGTTCCTGGTCACTGGATGAGCCCTCCCCTAATGTTTCTCTTTACTCTGCTATATTGGGAGAGGGGAGCTAAGACCACCCCCAGGTAAGATGGTTCACTATGAGGACACACATGGCTCAACATAGAGTCATGTTCATGGTTCAGATTTATTACAGCAAAAGGGAAAATATGCGAAACTGAAAGGAACACAGGGTGAAGTCTGGGAGAAACCAGGCACAAGCTCCAAGGATGCTCTCCCAGCATCTCTCAGTCACACAAGATGTACTTACCTCTGCCCACAATGAGTTGTGTCAGTGTGCGTGACATGTGGTCCACCAGGAAAGCTCATTAGAGAACTAGTGCCCAAGATTTTTACTGGGAGCTGGCCACATAAGCACCTGTTGTACAGCACCTACCACAATCCCAGACTCTTAGAAAGAAAGTAGGTGTTTAGCATAACCACTATTGTTTGCGGAAAACGTGTGTGCACAGTGAGCCATTCTCATCAGGGAAAAATGGGAACCCAAGCTCCCAGGTGCCAGCCTAGGGCCAATTTTCAAGGGTCGGATGCTTAACCGACTGCCACCCAGGTTCCCCCTCATTATTTTTTAAGTTTATCTACTTATTTTGAGAGAAAGAGAGAAAATGAGAATGGAGGAGGGGCAGAGAGAGAATCAAGACTTTTTAGTCAAATGCTTTCGAGTACGTCCCACCTGGGACCCTAACAATAATAAAAGAATATCTATATCTATCTACGTATCTGTTCATACACCTGTGTAAATTGATGGGTAGTCACTTCTGCAAAGTCACAGCCTTTCTCTTCTAGTTTTCTTCAGCATTTCCTAGATCTGAGACTCACTAGGACATGGACCATCCAAGGCACCCCTAGGCCACTGAGGCACAGCCTCCACTGTGAGTCTCCTCTGCATTTGCACACTCACATGATTGAGTGTCTCTCTCAATTTGTCCTCTAGGGACCCTCTGGGGATGGATTCTGTTCCTGACTTTCAGGCTATTCATCTGAGGCTCTGAAACACTTCCTACCACTTCCCATCTCTTTTTTGGGGGCCAGGCCCTGCACCAACCAGTCAGAAGATACGGAACCCAATGCCCCCACCGCCTGACTCTGAGTTTGGCCTCCTTTAGAATCTTCTGTTCTACCAACGTTGACACTGTCACTGCCTAAATGGATCTGGAGTTTTCAAAGCCTCAGAAGATGCAAAGTTAATTAAACTTTTAGGCGTTTTGACGCCATGATACCCTCCAACTGGGATAGTCCTCCTATGACTCATCCACTAGTCTCTAGCCTTTTTACTCCCTTCCCTCAGGTCCAAGCCCACCCCACCTTTCTTTCCTGCTATCGTGAATATTTTGGATATCTATTGTTACATGTGAAAACCGCCTCAAATTTAGCGGCTTAAAACATCAACCATTTATACCTCATGCTTTTATAGGCCAGGAGTATGGGCAGAACATGGCTGAACAAATCTGCTCCCCATGGTGTCAACAGGGGCCCCTCAGCATATTCAAGCAGCAGCTGGCTGGGTTGGAGGGCCCAAGATAACAGGAAGGCTGGCTCAGTGGGTCTCCTCTCTACTTCCATTTCAGGCCCTCTCCATGTGTTTCTAGCAAGTTAGTCATATTTCTTGCACAATAGGCAAAGGTTCCAAGAAACCACAATAGACACTGCCAGTCCTTTTAAAGTCTAGGCCTGAAACTGACACAACACTATGCCTGCCATATTCTATTGCTCAATGCAATCAGAGGCCAGCCTGCTACAGGGAGAAAAGGAATAGACCCTACCTCTCACTGGGACAAGTGTCAAAGAACTTACGGTCACCTTTGTGGAGGTTCCTGCATAATGTCACGGCCAAATGCATTCAGGTTTTGACCAAGAGACTCTTTAAATAAATGACCCTAACCCACATCTTGTTATTCCCAATTTGAGAATCATCCATCAGCCAGAAGTGGAACGCTAATAATCATAGCAGCAGAGCCAACATTAGCACACAGCTGGTGTAACTTTGCTCTTTCGTCTCCCTTCTCTTCCCTGTGTCATTGTGCACGGTAATGTCACAGTCTAAAGAATCATTTTCCCCTCCGGGCACTAAAGTCTGAGTCCTTCACACCAGAAGGATTATAAATCACAAACACGAGATTGGATTTTGCAACAGAACTGGTGTTGAAGATCCTTTGGCAGTGACTTTTTCTCGCCTTGTCTGTTTTTTTTCAGAGGAGCATCTGTCAGGGGATTGGGGTGTCCTTCTGTGCTTATGATTTCTTTCCCTCCTGGTTCAGGCCAGACTACCCACCCGAGGCGTGGGATGACTGATCTTCTTGAAACCTTTCCAGGAGCCTGTGTTTAGGCCTTGTTCCCAGGGTTACAAGGAATGAAACCACCATATAAGAAATCCTCCTGGAAAAGCCCCAGGACTCAGCCTATAGAACTGCACCAGACCCAGGTGACTTCCTAGTTCACAAACCCCATTCCCTCCTCTTGCTGTGAGGCCTGTCGAGCAACAATTTCTGGGGTCCCATGGGGCTGACGGTCTGTCTTACTTACACCCAAGAGTATCCTCATGATTAATCTCCTATTATTTGAAGTGAATTGAGTGAGTCCTATTTCCTGCTTCCAGTAAGACAAAACAATACAACAGTTGTAATGGCCAATTACAACTATGTTCTTTACAAACCAGGTACATGATAAAGAAATGTCAGTGTTCTTAAAAGTTTGGTTTCTCAAATGAGGGTTCATGCTTTTGTGACAATACAGATTTAAGACAAAAAATAAACACCTTTAAGGATAATTTTTACACCTTCTCCCTAGCTATCCTAGTGATACCAGTGACAACACAATGTCACTGGTTCAAGCCTCTATTTTCAACCCAGAGCCCAAAACAGTCAATATGCACTAACCATGGCAGCTAGTTGAAGATTGAGCATCCGACTTCAGCTCAGGTCAGGATCTCAAGGTTCATGGGTTGAAGCCCCGCATCAGCTCTGTGCTAATAGCTCAGAGCCTGAAGCCTGCTTCAGATTCTGTGTTTCCCTCTGTCTCTGACCCTTCCCAGCTCATGCTCTGTTCTCTCTGTCTCTCAAAAATGAATAAACATTAAAAAAAATTTTTTTAAAGAAACACTAGACCTTTGCACATATGTATGTGGTCACCAAGCTAAAATCTATAACCTGTAGCCTGCCTGATCCATGGTCAAACAACACAATGGCATATTTTAAATCATGATTACTGCAGAAAATTCATAACATGTGCTAATTTAGCTACAGACCGATCCCATTGCTTGCGTTCTAGCCTCTGCCTTAAAAGGCCATAAACTCCCTTCTAGGAACAATCTTATCTCAGGGCAATAGACAAGAAGATACATTTGTCAAGGTAAAAAGACAGAATATATTTTGTTTAACAGGTTTTTTTAGCTTAATTTATTTCTTGTATATAATGAGACTCCTGGTATGTGGGCTTCCATTAAAAAAATTTTTTTTTACATTTATTTATTTTTGAGAGACAGAGAGAGATAGAGCATGAACAGGGGAGGGGCAGAGAGAAAAGGAGACACAGAATCAGAGCAGGCTGCAGGCTCTGAGCTGTCAGCACAGAGCCCGATGCGGGGCTCAAACCCACGAGCTGCAAGATCATGACCTGAGGTGAGGTTGGATGCTCAACCAACTGAGCCACCCAGGCGCCCCAGTGGACTTCCATTTCTAGTGTTGCTCAAGTCCTGAGTAAGTTAGGAGTGAGACTGCTCCTGCACTGGCTCATTGGCTGGTCTGTGTGTAATTAACAGAAATAAAGAACATTGTAAGACTCAAAGAAATAGTCACTGACCTTAATTGGTATAATTGACCTACAATTTAAATCTGTTCCCTCTGGGTGCCTGGGTGGCTCAGTTGGGTTAAGTGTCAGACTTAGCTGAGGTCATGACCTTGCCCGACTTCAGCTGAAGTTATGACCTCATGGTCCATGAGTTTAAGCCCCACATCAGACTCTGTGCTGACAGCTCAGAGCCTGGAGCCTGCTTCAGATTTTGTGTCTTCCTCTTTCTGCCCCTCCCCACCCTCTCTCTCTCTTTCAAAAATTAAAAAAAAAATTAAAAAATTAAAAAAAAAACAACTTTCCCTCAAGGAAAACTGTGGGGAGGGCCTCTTTTCCAGATCACATTGGACAGATGCCCTCACATTCATACTAAGGGACCTGTCCTTTGTTGAAGGTTTGCAGGTTTTGCAGGGGCTCCTTGGGAGTCAGCTATGCCCCTGCCCTTGTAATCTCTGCTTCCCATCCCAATTTGAGAAAACTAGAATATTTTGCTCACAAAAAACCCTGTGTTCCCTTATTTTTGATGAAACAGCTGCCTACCAAACATGGTTCATCACTCATACTCTAAAATACAGGAATTGAAAGTCTAATCACTGGCTTGACTTGTAATGACATTAAGAAAAATTTCTCAGATGAATAATCCAAAGCTTGCTAATGCTTTTATTAGAGGTTGAGATGGGAAATGTGTCTTTCCTTCCCTTAAGAGCTTGCTTGGATCACCAGAAATGTTCGTTTCACTTCAGTTTCAACCTCAGGGCATTTTTTTTTTTTTCTTTACATTTTGGTAAAGTGTCAGTTTCTATTTGCTTCCTCTGATACCCTTGAAGGTAAATGAATAAAATAGTGTGTTTGAATTTTTTTTTCCTGCTTTAAGCCTTAATGCACAGAATATTCTTCTGACTTCTTTAAAAGCCACCTAAAACAGCCTCTTTCTCAGAAATCTAACTGTCTAATGTACAGCATAGAGAATGTAGTGAATAATATTGTAATAACTTTGTATAGTCACAGGTGGTAACTAGACTTATCATGGGGATCCTTTCATAATGTCTAAAAATACTGAATCACTATGATGTATACCTGAAACGAACAGGATATTGTATGTCAATTATACTTTTAAAAAATCTCAACATGGTTTCTACACAGATAATCATTTTTTTCTTTCCCCTTTTTTAAAACCATGTGTTGTTATGACAATCACCCACTTGATTTCAAGCAGGTTTTGCAGCACAAATGTGACTATTCCCTAAGGAGCAAGAATGCTGATTTGTCCTTTGAGCTGAAAAAAGGTGCCGTGTATGTGGTCTCTAGCTCAAAATCAGAGCACCAAATTAGGAGTTGGGAAACAGCTCAGACACCAGTTAGATGAGGCACTCTCTGGATTCCAGCCTCCTCTTCAGAGCAGGAGACTTATCTGAGGTCACTTCCAACCCAGAAGGTCTATGATTCCACAGGTTAATCTCCTAATTCTGGAGGAAATCTCTGGAAAGTTCCAGAGAGGCTCAGTCCAGTAACTCTACCAGGGAAGCAGCTAATTTTCTTCCTGTTACTCTCCAAGAGAAAAGTAAAGACAGAATGAAGTGCACAAAGAACAAGATCATTTTACCATAAAATCTCATAGAAGTAGAGATTTCTTAATAATATCAAGTA
Source organism: Panthera onca (assembly GCF_046562875.1). NCBI lineage: Eukaryota > Metazoa > Chordata > Mammalia > Carnivora > Felidae > Panthera > Panthera onca. The sequence goes on along the minus strand of NC_138347.1, from coordinate 95,356,160 downwards.
CTTGTACAATGTCCCCAATGTGGCAGAAACTGTTCTAAGAGTTTCAAAGGTATTACCTCATTTAATCCTCACTGCAACCCTGTAAGATGGACAATGATACTACATCCCAGTTTACAGATAAGGAAACTGATGTAATTGATGCTAAGTGACTTACCTAAGGTCATTCAATTGTCAATCGTTCACCGGGATTTGAAGCAGAGAGATGCAGTTCCAGAGTCCAGATACTCACTGACCACAGTAACCACTTCCACCTGTAAATCAGCAGACGGGTGCGGTGGGAAATGTCTGAAATTTGGCGTCTACTCCACTACCTCAGTGGCTACTTAATCTCTCACAGTCTCAGTTGTCTAACAGTAACACACCACTTCAAAGGCTGGTAGTAAGGTTTTCACCAGTATTTTGTAAACCTTACAACCTTGAGCGAACGGTAACAATGAATCTATCTTTGGTAGATAATAGCTAAAAGCAGCAGTTTCATTAAGCAAACTTAAAGTCATAAGCTGAAAGACATAATTCCAACTTTAAAAATACAGGTTTCAATTTCCTTTTGGGGGGACAAGAAATGAGGGCCAAGGGCAGAGAAAAGTATGGCATTTTAGGGGGATTGAATCTTCCCAAGGGCCTAAAATAACACTACTTTGCCTGAACCAAAATAAGAGGAGGCAAAATGGCTTCTGAGTCACTTCTTTCAAATCATCTCAGTGCCATCAAATACTGGAAGGATTTTGGAGCACCTGGGTGGCTTAGTCAGTGGAGCATCTGACACTCAGTTTTGGCTCAGGTCATGATCTCTCGGTTTGTGAATTTGAGCCCCGCACTGGGCTCTGTGCCGAATGGTGCAGATCCTGCTTGGGATTCTCTCTCTGCCCCTCTCTCTCTGCTCTGCTCCCACTCACACCATCTTTCTCTTTCAAAATAAAAAAACGTTAAAAAAAAAAAAGGACAAATACTGGAAGAATTTGGGCAGGATTCAGAGACCACTGCAAGGGGGTGGGATTCATTCAATAGTCTGATACAGAAGCCAAAAAGGTCTAAGTGGGAAAACACAGAAACGTCCAACATGGGTTTGGCCCAGTTTCCTTGGCGGTCTGGTCCTCTCCACCCTCAGACTACTCACCCCAGATGGATGCTGTGAGTTGGCTTGTTAAAGGGTCTGGAAGCCCACCGGCAGGTACTCCCCCATCTTCCTTTCTGTTCTCCATTCTTCCCAAGGGTCCCAAGAATTCAATCTGGGTTTATTTCCTTTTCAGCGTTGCCTGCTCTATCTCCTACGCTGTACTTTGGGCTTCCTCTTCCATTAAGATGCGATCTGACAGAAGGGCAGTGTCCCCAGCTTCCCTTGCCTTACTAGCTCCCCAAATAAACATTTAAGCCTCTTTTATTTTGAGGATTTTAACACTACCCACTTAGAAGAAGCAGCCAATGGGTAACCAAAGGATCTTAGAAGCTCATGTTACACCTTCGTTAGTCTTCCCTGCTTCCCAAATGGCCACAGAACCTCCTCAGAGAGCAGAAGACAGTGTGAGCTAGACCAGATCTCGCACCAGCCAACTCTGTAGATTGTGGTTCCTACAAGCTACATCCTAGTTTTGGCTCTGAGGGTCAACCCTTCACCCTCTCTTCAGGTCGATGGCTTGAGTTTCTTATACGAGGAAAGTTCTTTCCCCCTTGGCTTCCAAGGACACATTCTCTGCTTTCAGGTAAGTTTGCCCCACACAGCATTTTCTTCACCTTCCCACAAACTCCCTTTGTCTCAGGCTCCTGCCCCTTCCCCCCCACCCCTCCAAGCCCTTTCCTGTGTGTTTTATCTGTAACCAGAGAGGAAAGAAAGTGAGATCATATTTGTTCTAAAGTGGTGCATTTTTGTTTCAATTGGAGATTTTTCTCTTCTTTTTTTTTTAAAAACTTTTCTAAATTATGGAAATAATGCATACCCACTTTTCTAAGTCAAACAGTCCAGAGAAAGTTTGTAGTCTCCTCACCTGCTAACCAATCCCGTTCCACTAACTTTACTAATGTCATCAGTTTGTTATGCATTTTTTCCTCCAATCCTTCGAAATTGGGATCTTATTATTCACATTGATAGCTATTCTTAATCTTTTTAGAGTCCCAGGTCTCTCTGAGGATCTGATAAAAGCTATGGACCCTCTTCCTAATGCCTATACACAGATAATGTATGCACACACACAGACACGTTTGCATTCGATTTCAAGGGGTCTATAAACCCTAAGGTAATAACTCCTATTTCTGAACTTGTGCCTCGGGATCAACTTTTCTTGCACACATGTGCTTTCAGGGACTAGTCCCATAATCCCTGAAATTTACTCGTATTCTTCCAAGAGTTGCCAAACAGATGCCTCTTTGAAGTGTCTCTCCTATGAGCAGTCCTCACTCTGGAGACCCCCACTGCAGTCCAGTTTCCTGTCTGAGGAAGCTCTGTCATTGGCAGCTCTTTTTAAGAACTGACAAGGAAGCAGAAATGGAACAGATGCTAAACTAGTTGTTCTAGTGCTGACCTCCTGACTTCTTGGTAACGAAGGTCTCCACCCACCCTCCCTCCACCATCCTCTAACCTTGCCCCATCCCAAATGTCATTCCCCCCCATCCCCCGCCCAGTGTAAAATCCCTCACATCTGAAAATAACTGAACTCACAGAAATGAGAATAGATGGGTGGTTGTGGGGAGGGGAGAGGTGAAGGTGGTCAAAGGGTATAAACCCCCAGTTATAAGAAGGTAAGTTCTGGGGATGTAATCTAGAGCATGGTGACTATAATTAACAACACTGTCTTGTGTATTTCAAAGCTACTAATAAAGTAGATCTTCAAAGTTATCAACACACACACACACACACACACACACACACATCTATATAAAACTGTCACAATATAAGGTGATACATGTACTAACTAACTTTATGGTGGAAATCATTTTGCAATATATACACATATCAAATTATCACATCTCACACTTTGAATTTACACATTATAGGGGCGCCTGGGTGGCTCAGTTGGTTGGGCGACCGACTTCGGCTCAGGTCATGATGTTGCAGTTTGTGGGTTCGAGCCCCGCATCGGGCTCTGTGCTGACAGCTCAGCACAGCAGAGCCTGGAGCCTACTTCAGATTCTGTGTCTCCCCCTCTCTCTGCCCCTCCCCTGCTCACGCTCTGTGTCTCTCTGTCTCTCAATAATAAGTAAACGTTAAAAATAATTTAATAAATAAATAAATAAATTTACACATTATATGTCAATTGTAGCTCAATAAAGTTGGAAAGAATTAAGATAAAAACAATCTTTTAAATCTAAAAAAATAAATAAATAAGAATAAAACCCTTCATACTCAAAGAGACATTAATACACAATTTTCCGTAAGGGAAGGACAAGATCCTTCCATTCCACAGTCACTCACAAGTCTTCCCTCTGACACTGAGGACAGAATAAATCAACAGAAACCTTTCAATATCTTCCTTCATAGCAAAAGGTTCAGGGTATGGGCAAGAGGAAGTCAAGGATAGATCTCAAATGGCACTTATTCCCAGTTCTAATCCTTTCTGGTGCTATAGGTGCTCCTATGATTAACATGTCTGTTTAACAACATCTTCCAAGGAAGAACTCTGGGAGAAGCTCTACATAGGAAGCACATAGTGTGAGCTTTCAGTCTTAATATAGTTGAAAACCCAAACAGTTTGAAGCTGGAGAAAAACTCTTGTTGACTTGCCAAGAATCACTGGGACGGTGTGCTCCAAACGGTATCATATAAGTAATAAACTCACAGTGGTGAGATTAGCCTTTGCTTATTTCTTCCCTGAGGAGGAGATATCGATTGTGATTTAAATTCCTCAGGAATAAAAGCCTTTAGCTGGGCAGCAAGTCCTCCTTGTGGGGTAACCAAAGTCAATGGCCAATGGCCAATTTGGCTTTGAGATTGGATTTGAAACACCTCTGAGATGCATAAATACTGAGCAAAATATGCAGAAGACATACTCTATGATCACCTTGGCCCCAGACAGACATCACATAAGCACTTGAGTCTGCTTTTAGGTAAAGGAGACAGGATGGGAGGAGGGGCAACTTGACTGAAATGCTGAGCTATTTTCTTGGGTGTTTGGAGGGATGGAGGGTGTTGTGAGCTGCAGACTTGCAGCCTAATCTTTTCCAAACTCATGCCATCTCAAAAATTGTGACACTATGTTTTAAATCCAACCTAACTCTACAAAGAAATTCTCCTAAGAATATTAAGTAAGAGACATCGACAAAGCGGACCAATTTTCCTGCAATCAGAATTAAAAGACTTAAAAGCATAGTTTGAGTGTCCTCAGCCTACTTGACATGGGGAATTCACTGGGGGCTTCTCCTATGTGACCTTGGACTCCAGCTATATTCTTTCTTTTTTTAAGGAAAACTCCTTTCTTTTTTATTATTTTTAAAATTTATTTATTTTGAGAGAGAGAGAGAGATAGCACGAGCAGTGGAGGGGAAGAGAGACAGAATCCCAAGCAAGCTCCTCTATCAGTGCAGAGCCCGAAGTGGGGCTCAAACTCACAAACTGTGAGATCACGACCTTTGCTGAAATCAAGAGTCAGACGCTTAACCCACTGAGCCATCCAGGCACCCCTCCATGTATATTCTTTAAAGGAAACAGTTGGTATCTCTGTCACTTTAGACATAATGTGTTCATCATTTCTCATATCTGTGTCCTGTTGTAAAGGACTCATCCAAGCCAGTGGCTTCCCCCTTCAGACCCTATAACCCAAGGCATTGACTTCTTTTCTCTTAATAGGGCTTCTCCATCGTCCAACAACTATTTCCTCTCCAATCATACACACACACACACACACACACACACACACACACACACAAATAGAAACAGACTCCAGAGGAGAGTCATATTTTCTTGGTGGAGTGGTGGTAGAATTTGTTGAGTATATTCCCAAATTACAAATCCTAGCAAGAGAATAAAGTTAAATGTCTCTGTAAGAACAAACAATCCTAAAATTTGTGTGGAACCAGAAAAGTCCCTGAATAGCCAAAGCAATCTTGAAAAAGAAAACTAAGGCTGGAGGCATCACAATTCTGGACTTCAAGCTATATTACAAAGCTGTAATCATCAAGACAGTATGGTACTGACACAAAAATAGACACATAGATCAATGGAACAGAATAGAGAACTCAGAAATGGACCCACAAATGTATGGTCAACTAATCTTTGACAAACCAGGAAAGAATATCCAATGGAAAAAAGATAGTCTCTTCAGCAAATGGTGCTGGGAAAACTGGATGATGATATGCAGAAAAATGAACCTGGACCACTTTCTTACACCATACACAAAAATAAACTCAAAATGGATGAACGACCTAAACTTAATACAGGAAGCCATCAAAATCCTAGAGGAGAAAACAAGCAACAAGCCCTTTGACCTCGGCCACAACAACTTCTTACTAGACACATCTCCGGAGGCAAGGGAAACAAAAGCAAAAATGAACTATTGGGACCTCATCAAGATGAAAACTTCTGCACAGTGAAGGAAACAATCAGCCAAACTAAAAGGCAACTTACAGAATGGGAGAAGATATTTGCAAATGACGTATCAGATAAAAGGTTGGTATCCAAAATCTATAAAGAACCCATCAGACTCAACACCCAAAAAACAAATAATCCAGTGAAGAAATGGGCAAAAGACATGAATAGACAATTTTCCAAAGAAGACATCCGAATGGCTAACAGACACATGAAAACATGCTCAACATCACTCATCATCAGGGAAACACAAATCAAAACCACAATGAGATACCACCTCATACCTATCAGAATGGCTAACATTAATAACTTAGATAACAACAGATGTTGGCAAGGATGCAGAGAAAAAAGAACCCTTTTGTACTGTTGGTGGGAAAACAAACTGGTGTAGCCACTCTGGAAAACAGTATGGAGATTCCTCAAAAAATTAACAATAGAACTACCCTATGACCCAGCAATTGCACTACTATGAATTTATCCAAAAGATACAGGAGTGCTGATTCAAAGGGGCACATGCACCCAATGTTTATAGCAGCACTATCAACAATAGCCAAAGTATGGAAGAGTCTATATGTCCATCAACTGATGAATGGATAAAGAAGATGTGGTATATATATATACGATGGAATATTACTCAGTGATCAAAAAAACCCAAAATCGGGGCGCCTGGGTGGCTCAGTCGGTTAAGCGTCCGACTTCGGCTCAGGTCACGATCTCGCAGTCCCGTGAGTTCGAGCCCCGTGTAGGGCTTTGTGCTGACTGCTCAGAGCCTGGAGCCTGTTTCAGATTCTGTGTCTCCCTCTCTCTCTGACCCTCCCCTGTTCATGCTCTGTCTCTCTCTGTCTCAAAAATAAATAAACGTTAAAAAAATTAAAAAAAAAAAACCAAAATCTTGCCATTTGCAACAATATGAACGGAACTAGAGTGTATTACGCTAGCCAAAATAAATCAGTGAAAGAAAGAATAATATCATATGACGTCATTCATATGTGGAATTTAAGATACAAAACAGATGAAAATAAGGGAAGGGAAGCAAAAATAATATAAAAACAAAAAGGGAGACAAACCATAAGAGACTCTTAAATACAGAGAACAAACTGAGGGTTGCTGGAGGAGTGTTGGGTAGGCAGATGGGCTAAATAGACAAGGAGCATTAAAGAGGGCACTTGCTGGATGAACACTGGGTGTTATATTAAGTGATGAATCACAAATTCTATTTCTAAAATCATTATTATGCTAAATGTTAACTAAGTTGGATATAAGTTGAAAAAATAATAATAAAGAATAAAGAAAGAATAAGCTAAATGTGGTATATCCATATGATAGAATGTTATTCAACTACAAAGAACAATGAACTATTGACATATGCTACAACATGAATGCACCTTGAAAACATAGTGCTGAGTGAAACCAGACACAAAAGGGTCATATTTATGATCTCATGTATATGAAATGTCCAGAACAGGCAAATCCATAAAGACAGAAAGTAGATTCTTGATTGTCAGGGACGGGGAGAATGAAAGGGACTGCTAACAGGTACAGGGTTTCCTTTAGGAGCGATAAAATGTTCTGGAAGTAGACAGTGGTGATGTTTGCAAAACCTTTTGAATATACTAAAAACCAATATGGTATATATTTCAAATGGTTAATTTTATGCTGTATAAATTATATCTCAAGTTTTAAAAATAAAATATAGTTGTGGTTATGGTTGTATAACTCTACAAATATACCAAACACCATTGAATTGTATGGTACATGAATTATATCTCTCAACCGATTGAGCCACCCAGGCGCCCCTTATGAATTATATCTCAATAAAGCTACTACAAAAAAAAATGAGTGTTTCTGTAATAAGTTCCCAAGTAAGGGGAAAAAAAAGCCTTGCTTTTAATCTAGTAGAAGAAAAAAATAGAAGCAATATGCATAGATCACTAGCCCTTTTTTTATTTAAAATTTTTTTAAATATTTATTTATTTTTGAAACAGAGAGAGACAGAGCATGAGTGAGGGAGGGGCAGAGAGAGAGGAAGACACAGAATCTGAAGCAGGCTCCAAGCTCTGAGCTGTCAGCACAGAGCCTGACATGGGGCTCAAACTCATTGACTGCAAAATCATTACCTGAGACGAAGTCAGATGCTCAACTGACTGAGCCACCCAGGCCCCCCCACTAGCCCTTTTTTAAGTGTGATGTCTAGGGAAATCCTAGAGCCAGACTGCCTGGGTTCAAACCATGGTTCTGTTATGTATCAGCTGTGTGACATTGGGCAAGTTATTTAACCTCTCTCTGCCTCAGTTTCCATCTCCAAATAATGTTAAGTACAAATATTAATCCATAGTGTTATTTTGAGGGTTAAATAAAATAATAGATGTAAAGCACTTAGAATAGTGCCTGGGATATACTAAGCACTGTACATATCAGCTTTTATTAAGCTTGGCTTAAGAGGTTGGTTTGTTTCAACACGGATAATTAAAAGTTACTTGAAGGTAGAATAAAAGAAATACATGCATGTGAGATATATAATGGCTTAGCAGTGCCTGGCACATAGTAAGAGAACAAAGAAAGTATTACTATCATTGGCATAGCCACAAGCTCAGCTGGCTGGAAGACAGTGCTAAAAAGCTCTCTGTCTTATGGGTACAGCTGCTGGACTTCAAAGGAGGTCCAGTTGAAAGGAAGCAATAGGTGGGCAACATTATGTCGTCAACCACATAAAAATCACCTTCACAAATGCCAGGACGAGTGTCCAAATTTGTGAAGGTCAGCATATTCTCTGGAAATAACACTATTTATTTTATTTTATTTTTTAAAAATTAATGTTTATTTTTGAGAGAGACAGAGACAGAGAGACAGAGCACGAATAAACCTAACCAAAGACGTAAAGATCTGTACGCTGAAAACTATAGAAAGTTTATGAAGGAAATTGAAGAAGACACAAAGAAATGGAAAAACATCCCATGCTCATGGATTGGAAGAAAAAATATTGTTAAAATGTCAATACTACCCAAAGCAATCTACACATTTAATGCAATCCCAATCAAAATTGCACCAGCATTCTTCTTGAAGCTAGAACAAGCAATCCTAAAATTTGTATGGAACCACAAAAGACCCTGAATAGCCAAAGTAAAATTGAAGAAGAAGACCAAAGCAGGAGGCATCACAATCCCAGACTTTAGCCTCTACTACAAAGCTGTAATCATCAAGACAGCATGGTATTAGCACAAAAACAGACACATAGACCAATGGAACAGAATAGAGACTCCAGAATTGGACCCACAAAAGTATGGCCAACTAATCTTTGACAAAGCAGGAAAGAATATCCATTGGAAAAAAGACAGTCTCTTTAACAAATGGTGCTGGGAGAGCTGGATAGCAACATGCAGAAGAATGAAACTAGACCATTGTCTGACACCATTCACAAAAACAAACTCAAAATGGATAAAGGACATGAATGTGAGGCAGGAAACCATCAAAACCCTAGAGGAGAAAGCAGGAAAAAAACCTCTCTGACCTCAGCCGCAGCAATTTCTTACTTGACACATCCCCAAAGGCAAGCAAATTAAAAGCAAAAATGAACTATTGGGACCTCATGAAGACAAAAAGTTTCTGCACTGCAAAGGAAACAATCAACAAAACTAAAAGGCAACCAACAGAATGGGAAAAGATATTTACAAATGACATATCAGACAAAGGGCTAGTCTCCAAAATCTATAAAGAACTCACCAAACTCCATATCTGAAAAACAAATAATCCAGTGAAGAAATGGGCAAAAGACATGAATAGACACTTCTCTAAAGAAGACATCCAGATGGCCAACAGGCACATGAAAAGATGCTCAACGTCGCTCCTCATCAGGGAAATACAAATCAAAACCACACTCAGATATCCCCTCACGCCGGTCAGAGTGGCTAAAATGAACAAATCAGGAGACTATAGATGCTGGAGAGGATGTGGAGAAACAGGAACCCTCTTGCACCGTTGGTGGGAATGCAAACTGGTGCAGCCACTCGGGAAAACAGTGTGGAAAACAGTTCCTCAAAAAATTAAAAATAGATCTACCCTATGACCCAGCAATAGCACTGCTAGGAATTTACCCAAGGGATACAGGAGTGCTGATGCATAGGGGCACTTGTACCCCAATGTTTACAGCAGCACTTTCAACAATAGCTAAATTATGGAAAGAGCCTAAATGTCTATCAACTGATGAATGGATAAAGAAATTGTGGTTTATATACACAATGGAATACTACATGGCAATGAGAAAGAATGAAATCTTGCCTTTTGTAGCAACATGGATGGAATTGGAGAGTGTTATGCTAAGTGAAATAAGTCATACAGAGAAAGACAGATACCATATGTTTTCACTCTTATGTGGATCCTGAGAAACTTTCAGAAGACCATGGGGGAGGGGAAGGAAAAATAAAAGTTAGAGAGGGAGGGACCCAAACCATAAGAGACTCTTAAAAACTGAGAATAAACTAAGAGTTGATGGGGGGTGGGAGGGAGAGGAAAGTGGGTGATGGGCATTGAGGAGGGCACCTGTTGGGATGAGCACTGGGTGTTGTATGGAAACCAATTTGACAATAAATTTCATATTAAAAAAATTAATGTTTATTTTTGAGAGAGACAGAGACAGAGAGACAGAGTGCAAATGGGGGAGGAGCAGAGAGAGAGGGAAACAGAATCTGAAGCAGGCTCCAGGCTCTGAACTGTCAGCACAGAACCTGACGTGGGGCTCAAACCCATAAACTGTGAGATCATGACCCGAGCCAAAGTTGGGTGTTTAACCAACTGAGCCACCCAGGTACCCAAACACTATTTTTAAAAAATGTTTATTTATTTATTTTGAGAGAGAGAGCAAGAGAGAGTGAGCGAGAGAATACCAGACAGGCTCCATGCTGTCAGCTCAGAGCTTGACATGGGGCTCAATCCTGTGACTATGAGATCATGACCCGAGCCAAAAATCAAGACTCCAATGTCCAACTGAGCCACCCAGGTGCCCCTGGACGTAACACTATTAAAATGACAATGACATAATGCATCTATCTCCAACACACACCTACAATCCTTCCCTCCACAACTCCCTCTAATGTACTCAATTATTTCGTTGGAAAGAATGTGACGAAAATGCCAGGGAATCATTAAATTGTGAGTCATATAATCTCTAAAGGTAGAGATGAACTCATCCAACCCCACTTGTTGAGTGAAGGTGAGGATGAGGAAAATGACTGCTGGGTCGTATTGTAAAAAGAAGAGTTGCCCCAGGTCCCACAGCCAGCCAGTGGCAGAGCCAGATTAGATGCAGACTTCCTGATTCTAACTCCTCCCTGTGCTACATTGCCTCCTATTCCATTCTCTTCACCACTCAACTCAGAATCTTAAACCCTATAGCACAACCAGTGTCTCTGTGCATCTCTGGAACATACTCCTTCTCCAAGATGCCACACCCTTATGGACTTTTAAATCCTTGTTGGCTGCTGCCACCTAGGGAATTAAAGTGAGTTATTTTCCCTGGGCTGTTGCCTTGGGACAGCGGCCATACACATGAATTCTGTTCAGTGTCTATCTCCTTAATGATCATCTTTAATGCTCAGCTCATCAATTAGAAGAATTATTCATATCCAAGATATTCAGATAATACCCATCTGATCCTTGTTGATGAACATCTTTTTGTTTGTTCTTTGGAATATTGTTATTCCAAACTCTGGGGTTTAAGAATATTACTCTGGGGTTTAAGAATATTACTCCAGGAGTGTTGATTGGTAGCTGAGATCCAGTTTGATGTCTGATCTTTTTCAAGGTGCTGGTAAGAAGGGACTGATCTACTTCATCCCCAACATTGTAGATAGGAGCGTATCACACCAAGTGACTCAGATTCAGTGTGTTAAGACCAATTAACTCAAGTTCAGTTTTAACCATACTTCCACATTCCCTCGATCACTCCTCACATCACAGTTTTATACCCAGAGGCTAGTAGTTGACAACAAAATAGCCATTCACTCCCTCAATCTCGGTAACTTGAAAGCATTCACTGAACCAGAAACACCCACAAACTACTAGATCCTGAGGGATGAGCCCCTCGACTTGTTACAGAAATGATGAAAGGGACATCTGACAAACAATCACAGTCCAGGTTGGCTTCCTATGCAATTAAAACCAGACTCCAGAAATTTCCAATTCAGGAAGAGGACAAATGAAAATAAGCATAGTCAATTATTTTTCTAAGCAGGGAAAGTTAGAAACCTTCCTGTTTTAGCATGTAAGCTTTTTTGCCAGCTGCATCATTATACAGTGCCACACAGAGATATCATCGTTCCCCCTTTTGCTATTGTTTTAGATTTTTAAGAGATCTTCTAAATAATCTTATAGGCCTGAGATTTTCTCCATAGGCTTAATGCTCTCATGATGCAAAGGATAACACAGTGGTTTAAATACCTGGACCTATAGACACTTACACTTCAGTTCAAATCCCCACTTGACCACTTGCAAGCTGTATGGCCTTGTGTAAGTTTCCTAACATTCCTAAGAGTCAGGTGCCTCATCTCTGAAATGGTGATAAGAATACCAATGTCGGTGACAGCTGCTGTGAAGGTTGAGGGTAAGGAAGGCTTGGCCCTCAGCACATTGCTTGCTTGGTCTGCAAGTAAGTGATCAGTAAAAGTCAGCTGTCATCATCATTTGCATAGTCATTGCCAATATAAAGATCCTGCATTACACGGAGAAGCTAGAGAATAGGGAGGAAGATTTCAGGTAGTTCTGGAAAAGTAGACGAAAGCATTGAAGCCAGGACTGGAAAATATGCTCGTTTTTAACTCAGAATGTCAAAGTTCAAATGCCAGATCTGGATGACCATGAGAAAGGTACTTAGCTTCTCTGGTCTTTGGTTTCCTGCCATGTCAAACGAAAATAGTACTAGAAAGCCTGCAAATCGGAGCAAAGATTAAGTGACATAATGACACTAAGAGGGTTCAGCCCAATACCTGGCCCACAGGGAGCAAGCTTCCCCTCCTTCCTCCTACAACTCTCAGGGTCCTTGCCAGTTGCCCTACCCCTGCGGAGAAGGTGGGTGGGGCTAGCCCTCACGGAGAATGCTCTGGGGAAACCTGGCTTCATGCTTTCAATCTTTTTATCCCATAATCCCAAATATAAAGAAGGCCCTCAGAGGTTCTCTCTTAAGCATCTGAGGGAAGAAAGCAGGTTACAGTGTCTGGAAAACTTGAGACAGGCAGGCCCAAGAACGTGAGGAGCACGAGCAAATTCTGGTGCTGGCCATGAGCCACAAATTTGTGTATGGGGCCAGGAACAGATAGGGGACGGCTGTGGAAGTAGGACCTGGGGTTACCTCTGACCAGTGTCCCTGGCTTGGTGGCTCCCTCTCCCCCTGGGTCTTGGCAGCCTGAGCTGATATACCACTGTTTACTGAGATATAAAAGCTCTCTGAAATATAGGCAGTATTTTCACTCCAGGTGTATTTTTAAAAGATGGCTCGATTTGGATGCAACATTTTTTCCAAACTGAAGCAATATTTAGACAGTGTGTTAATGTATTTAAGTCAGTAAGCATGTCCATTAGTGACACATGCACCTAGGTGCAAAATGTTCTCCTGCACAATGCACAGCATGCTCACACAAGTAAGTTAGTCGTCTTAAAGTGAACAGTTACATGTTTGGGACATCACATCCCAGAACTCTCCAAGGACTAGGATGTAGGGACTGCTAGGTTTATAAAGGTCAAGGCCAGGTCAACACACACTCTATCATTCTTTAAGTAACTAGGTCTTTGACCTCCCTCCCCAAAAAGCACAACAGCTTCTAACCCCCACTCTCAATACCGCACTGAATGCTCCACCCTAAAGTCATATCCCCAGCGATGAGGGTCCTTCCATCACTCTTCTGAGGTGAGCGATGCCGAGCGCGCCCCCTAGTGGCCTAAGAATGGTAATTGCACTCCCAGGCCTTTTGTTCTTTGTTGATTGACGGTTTTACCAGCCAGGCTGTGGTCAACCTCAAGTGTCAAATTCAAGGATATTTTTGGGTTGCAGTGCGGACATTTAGTCATATCTAGTGAAGAGTGTAAAAGCCTTTGGGTCTGTGTAGCGCACATTTTTCTGTTTGGTGTATCTTCTTTAGAGTTTCCTTTTTCCACAAACCTTGTTATGTGAAAAGGGCTGGTGGCCTCCTCCTCTCGTGCCAGCCCGCACCCCAGATTTTCCCACTCGAAAAGTCTGTCCCTTCTACCAGGGTGCCTCTCCACGCTAACTTGTAGCTACAATCAAGGGAATGGTGCAGTGCACATGAGAGAATTTGTCCTGGACGGCCAAAACCTCAGGACTCCAGGAAAAGCCTGTGTTTAAGTTTTGGTTCTGCCTAAATTCATTCCCGTCTCTTAATTCAGACTTCCCAGAAACTGATCTAATCGACACTTTTATGAGCCTTCATGTACAACTTCACCACAGCAAGCAAATAGCTCTATCACCACTTACCAGAATATTTGTGGAATTTTCTTGCTCAAGATATCATTCCCGTAATAAAGGCCACACAGGAATTACCATGTAATGTAGACATCTGTTTTCAGGGGCCCCACAGTTCGTTGTACCTCCCATGACTCTAATGGCTATGGAGTCAGTCCCTAGAGTAGGAGCTCCTTCGCCCAGAGATTTATGTCTTCATAAATCACGATTCTCAGCACCTAGCACAGGGCCCAATACATGCTACAGACTGAATTGTGCCCCATCACCAAGTCCGTATGCTGAAACCCTAACCCCCAGTATGACTATATTTGAGATAGAGCCTTTAGGCAGATGATTAAGATCAAATGAGGCCATGGGGATGGGACTCTAACCCAATAGGACTAGTGTCCTTATAAGAGAGATAACAGAGATCTTTCTCTCTCTTCGTGAACATAGAGGAAGGGCCATGTGAGGACACAGGGTGAAGGTAGTCTTCCACAAGCCAGGCAGAGAGACCTCATTAGGAAACAACTTACTGGCACCTTGACCTTGGACTTCTAGCCTCCAGAACTATGAGAAAATAGATTTCTGTTGTTTAAGCTGCCCAGTCTGTGGTATTTTGTTATGGCAGCGTGTGCAGTCTAATACAGAAAGGAAAGCTCTTTAACAAAACTCCTACAACCAGACCACAGTACAGTTCTAATTTCCAAAGAAGGAGAAGGATGGAAACTAATATGTATTGAGAACTGATGTAAGGGGCGGCTCTGTACCAGCTGCTTCTCAGAGACGTTCACCCATTGTTTTCCTATCAACTAAGCCCTCCAGGGAAACTTGTGTACATCCATCAGACACCCATGGGTGAAGCATTTCCCCTGCGCTGTTTTCCCCCCAACTAGAACTTTCCCAGATGTTGACTGTCAGTGATTTCATGGTATGTGAGCTTGAAATCAACTTTTCACTAGGTGAGATGAAAATTAGGCAGCACGAAGCTCTCCCCTGCTCCCCTCCAACCCGTGTGGCTCCTTGACATTCTCATGAATGTCTGCGAGCTCCCAGGAGGGAATGCTGCGTTTCTCACACTGCGTTGGATTTTATGGCCTTTGTTCCATTTTGATCAACAAAATTTAGTGAGAAAACCAAGCTTCCTGTGAGGAATGAGCCAAAACCAGTGTCAGGTTCTCACCATGAACCTTATCTTTCCCTTTAATAACAGACACCAGGCCACCTGCAAAAACATATCCACAGTTACTGATGACTTTTTAGAAAATAAATATTCACTACAGCTTTGTGAGGGAGCAAAGGCTGTTGCCTCTGAACTTCAAGTGGCCATCTTTGATCATGGAAGCCGTATACGTGGGTAAGAGCAGAGAGCTGTGCAGGCTCACATCCCATGCAGGGCTCCTCTGGAGATGCCGGCCTTGAATCCTGAGTGCCATTCACCAGATGCTAGATGTGAGGCCTTGAGCACGTTACCTCATCTCTTCGTGTCTTAGTTTCTGATCTCAAAACTGGTGATGATAATACCATAGTGAGGATTAAATGAGCTAGGGCATACAAAACACTCTCGAGAGTGCCTAGCAAAGAGTAAGTGTTCAATAAGTTTTCAGTAGTAGCTGTCCTTCCATCAGGAAGAGAATAAAAGGGAAAGTGATTGTTAAAAAAGTGTAATCTTCTCGGGTGGGGGGGGGGGGCCTGGGTGGCTCAGTTGGTTAAGTGTCCAGTAAGTGATCATTAAGCATCCAACTCTTGATTTTGGCTCAGGGTATGGTTTCATGGTTCATGAGTTTGATCCCCGCATCGGGCTCTGTGCTGACAGCCCAGAGCCTTCTTGGGATTCTCTCCCTCTTTCTCAGCCTCTCCCCTGCTTGTGCTCTCTCTGTCTCAAAATAAATAGATACACTTAAAAAAAATGTAACCTTCTCTATAAAATAATTCTTGCAAGATTTTTCCTGCAGCTTATTTTGTTGGCTTATTGTAAACATACACACACACACACACACACACACACACACAGATATATATAGTACATGTAAAGGATAGTATTTTAAGATGTTAACATCTTTTCCCTGTGTTTTCTTAGGAAAGCCTCTCCCTCCCCCATTCAGTTGGAGGTTTTTATCAAGCCAGGTAAGGGTAAAACCAGAGAAAAGGACAAAGTATGCCCTTGGTGACTAAAGTCAGAGTTTGATTTGTAAATCCTAGACCAGGACAGGAAGCCCGTGAATAAACAATAGATTTGGCACACAGCAGGTGATGCAGGAGGTAGTTTGCCTGCTTCAGGGAGCAACACATTCTCTGGGTAGAAACACAAAAGATCACACTGAGAAGAGACTCCGTGCTGTGCCCACGCCTGCCCCAGCCCCCAGCCAGTCTCGGGGGAGGGGGGCAAAAACCCACAGGAGGGCTCAGGATATCCCAGTGAAGCTGAGGAGGGCAACAAGCGTTTTGCAGCAACCCCAAATGCAACATGGGGCATGGCTACAGGAGTACCCAGGCAGCGGGGGCTGAGATTTTAGCAAGGACAATGTTAGTGATGAATTGCGAGACTTTGCGCCTTCCTCGCCTCCCTCCTAATCCAGCCTCACCACAAAACTTTCTGGAATTTGCCTAAAATATTGGATAAGGAATTAGGGTCCTCAATTAGCTGAGCCCAGGACCATCATACACAGGAATGCAGGCTGTTCCTCGCATCAAGATCCCCAGTCCAGGCAGCAGGAACAGGCCAAAATCTGGTTGGCCCTTGGCCATCACACGTTGCTGGTTATGGGGCTGCGTTGGCCTGAAGGGGCACCTGTTCTGATTTGCACAGTGATGCTATAGGCTAGTGGTGGCTGGGCTGAGCGAAGCTGGATTGAAACAGAGATCCTTCTGGATTGACTGAAAAGTTTTCATCACAAGCAGATTGGGGCTCACAGTAGAAATTAATTTGTACTATATAAAAATAAAGTCACATCTTTTGCACATCTGAACCCATGGCCTGAGGTTTGTTACCTTTATATAGAGAAAAGTATAAAGAAACCCACTCCTCCCTCCCCACACACAAACCCACCTCTAATTGCATCACAGTTAATTTGGGGGTAGATTTTTTTCCAGCCTTTTCTTGCTGTATTTTTCTCTAATTAATATCACACAGAATATGCTCTTTTGTATCACGCATTTTCTGCCTACAGTTCCATCATGAGGGAAATCACGTACACAGTGGACCTCGACCTTGTGTGCATTTTTGAAACATTGGGGTGCTTACATAAGTGTCAGTCCCCAAGGCCAACTCCCAGGCCGATGGAATGAGAAATGCCCATGTCACCAGGTGCCAGATCACTAATTCAAGGTGCACAAATATTTAGAGTAGAGAAGGTGTCTGAAGATTGACTCTTTGAGAGCTCCTTACTTGGATCAGTGCTTTTCGAAAGTTAATGTGGTGTGACCCACCTGGAGGCGTTGTTAAATGCAGACTCTGACTCAGCAGGGCAGGGGTGGGGTTTGCGATTCTGTCTTTGTCACAGATGAGTCCACTGGTCAGTGACCCACATTCCAAGTACCACAGGCTTAGAGGTTGGGAAGATGAAGAAGAACCAGAAAAATCATTTCTTTTTTAATTTTTATTTGAGAGACAGAGAACGCGTGCACGCAAGCAGGGGAGGGGCAGAAAGAGAGGGAGAGAGAGAGAGTCCCAAGCAGGCTCCACACTGTCAGCACAGAGCCCCGTGCAGGGCTCAGTCTCACAATCTTAGGATCATGACCTGAGCTGAAATCAAGAGTTGGATGCTTAACTGACTGAGCCACCCAGGTGCCCTGAGAAATCATTTATATTTGAAGCACTTTCTAAATTTACTAAAAACTGCTTCTTAATATTTATGTATTTCATACAGTGAATAAGCCATATTTTTTCTTTTTAAAAAAATTTTTTTAATGTTTATTTATTTTTGAGACAGAGAGAGACAGAGCATGAATGGGGGAGGGTCAGAGAAAAGGAGACACAGAATCCGAAGCAGGCTCCCAGGCTCTGAGCTGTCAGCACAGAGACGGACGTGGGGCTCGAACTCACAGACTGTGAGATCATGACCTGAGCCAAAGTCGGATGCTTAATCCACTGAGCCACCCAGGCGCCCCCATATTTTTTCTTAACCATTCCCCTATTGTTTGTCATTTAAATTGTTTTCAACTTTGTTATTATAGTGGATGCAGCAAAAAAACTCCTTTGTGTGTACTTCTTTGTCAACAATTTTTTTTAATGTTTATTTATTTAAAAAAATTTTTTTTAACATTTATTTATTTTTTGAGACAGAGGGAGACAGAGCATGAATGGTGAAGGGTCAGAGAGAGAGGGAGACACAAAATCTGAAACACACTCCAGGCTCTGAGCTGTCAGCACAGAGACCAATGTGGGGCTTGAACTCACAGACTGCGAGATCATGACCTGAACCGAAGTTGGACGCTTAACCGACTGAGCCACCCAGGCGCCCCATAATGTTTACTTATTTTTGGGAGAGAGAGAGACAGAGACAGAGCATGAGTGGGGAGGGGCAGAGAGAGAAGGAGACACAGAATCGGAAACAGGTTCCAGTCTCTGAGCTGTCAGCATAGAGCCGGATGTGGGGCTCGAACTCAGGAACAGTGCGGTATGACTTGAGCCAAAGTCGGGCACTTAACCAACTGAGCCACCCAGGCACCTCATTCTTTGTCACCAGCTTTTAAATGAGCAACTAATTGAGGAAGTGATGGAGGTGGTGAAGCAGGCCCAGAGGAGCACAACCATTCAAGGCACACGTGCCCTTCCAGCATGGCCAGCATCACTGTGTCCTCGGGGAAGTTGAACCATGTTTCCTTGCCTCAGTTTTCTCTGCTGTACAATGGGCTCTTTCATTTCTCATATCTTAGATGAAAGGAATGAATAAGTGATCTCTAAGTCAGTACTTCCTTCTGCAGAGCCACAGTGTTATGAAATATTTGCCACAGCTCAGGAACGGTGGCCGAATCTGCCCACTGCAATCCCTGACATCGCCTGGCCCCACAGCCTACCAGATGCAGGATCATGGGTGCCACAGTAGTGAATAAACATGGGGATTTGGCCCACCCTTGGCCGTTTGGATTTCAGGAGTAGAAGGTCCGAAAGACATGGAAAAAAAAAAAAAAAAACAGCTGAATTCCAAGGCACTCCTTCAGATAAAATTTCCTTTAAAACATTTGTACCATTCTTCATCAATATTTATAAAGTGATCACTCGATGCGGCTACATTCCTCTCAGGCTATGTGTACGACACACCCATAATACCTGATCAAAATACAGTTGTTGTTTCCTGGGAGAGAGGGGCACTTTTATAGGCAAAGTCCTGTGAAGATAAAGAACCAAGTCAGCCCCACACAGCAAAAAATTAAAAGCAAAATCAGGTACATGAGCACAAAAAGATGAATGCAATTTTTCAAGGTTAGAAAAATCATGGGACTCAGGGTACTGGGTTTGATTCTTGATTGGCCTCTTGTTGCAGAGATTAACAAGCAAGGTAATTTGCCACTTGGAGCCCCAGTTCCTTCCTCATGGGGTACTACGGAAGTTCTCATGAGTGCAGAGAACAGTACAACTTTTCTAGAAGGAGTTAGTTGATCTCTCTGGCCCTTTAAGCAAACAGAATGTTAGTAACATGTTGAAGATTGAGGCCTCTTAGGATTTCATCCCATATTCTCAGTCTAATCTTTGAGACACAGCAGGAAAGGGATCTAGCTTCCAAGTAAGCCCATCAGGAGATGTCATGTGGTGCCCGCAATTTCCAAACCACTCATCTCTGGGGTTGTTATTCTCATCCCTCGCTTCTATCAGAATTGCCTGAGAAGAATTTTTTAAATGCCACTGTGCAGGCCCCACTCTCAACCAACGATGGCCATGCTCAAGGTATTGCTGAGAGTTCCCAAATGATGCTAACGTACAGACTGAGCCCAGAACCACTGACTTATATACAGTCTTAAGACACCTATTAAAAATCCAGGGCAGGTTGGGGCGCCTGGGTGGCTCAGTTGGTTAAGCATCTGACTTCGGCTCAGGTCATGATCTCACAGTCCGTGAGTTCGAGCCCCGCGTAGGGCTCTGTGCTGACAGCTCAGAGCGTGGGGCCTGCTTCCGATTCTGAGTCTCCCTCTCTCTCTCTGACCCTCCCCCGTTCATGCTCTGTCTCTCTCTGTCTCAAAAATAAATAAACATTAAAAAAATTAAAAAAAAAAATCGAGGGCAGATAAAACTGTAAGTCATTTTCCTTCCAACGACCCCAGTTTCAAGAAACTTATCACATTAGCTTGTCACTCCCTTGCAGTGCACTGTAAGAAGGGACAGAAGCAGATGATTCTGAACATCCCAATGAGGCACAACAGAAAGAAGTCTAGAGCACCATGGAAGCATTGGACCTCTATGAAGATTCAGAGAGAGGAGGGAAGAGGGAAGAGGCAATGAGATAATAAACCTGTCCATCCTCAACTACCATTTATTGAATCATTACCAGGTACCAAGCTCTGTACATGAAGCATTTCATGTTTTGTTCTTCTTTTTTTTTTTTTAATTTTTTTAATGTTTGTTTTTGAGAGATAGAGAGAGAGACAGAGCATGAACAGGGGAGCTGCAGAGAGAGAGGGAGACACGGAATCCAAAGCAGGCTCCAGGCTCCTAGCTGTCAGCACAGAGCCCAGCACAGGGCCTGCACCCCTGAACCGTGAGATCGTGACCTGAGCTGAAGTTGGACCCTTAACCTCTGAGCCACCCAGGTGCCCCTCACATTTTGTCCTTACAGTACTCACATAGAGGCTGGAGACAGGGGCAGACAGAGATAGTGGTTATGGAGTAATAAAATAGTGCAGGTTTTCTGGAAACCAATTGGACAATATGTGTCAAGAGCTCTCAAAACGGTCGCATTCTTTGGCCAAAGAATTTCACGTCAAGGTGACAATCCCACGAAAAGGGTCCCAAATGCTGATGGTCCTTTTGTTCGCAAACATATTCATTGCAGCATGGTTTATATTAATAAGAAATTGGGAATAACCTAACTACCCAATGAAATGGATGGTGATTACATAGATGTTGCCACATCACACACTGGAGTTTAATGCAACCATTAAAGACGTTTTCCTCCATGAACAAGTTTTATGACACCGTAATTTTATATTATAAAATATGAAGTAAAACAGAGTAAGAGAGCAAATGGTCACGTGATTCAAAATTCCAAATATGGAAAATGACTGTAAAATGTGTGATATTTCAAAGCTGGTTGCCATTGGCAGAACTCCATTTGCACCCATGTCTCCTTCAGAGAGCAAAACTCCCAAAGGTTGCGAGTATATTGCCGAAACGAAAATCTTTTAAGAGTAAACACTGGAACTGAGCGCGCTGTGGTGCCCTGTTTGGGTTGATGCGCTAAAGGCTGGAGCGTGCGTTTCCCCCTACAAACAAACCCAGGCAGGGAGGCAGATGTAAACAGGGAGAGGAAATGGAAAACAAATGACAACTGATTTGTCATAGGACCAAAATATTTGTTTCCCAAGTTTTCCTCACTCCTGGAATCAGGTTCTCTGTGGGTGTGAAAAGAAGAGCTGCTGAGAAAGAAGGGCAGATTTGCAGAGGAGAAGACAAAAGGACGCGGAGAAGGTGGGGGGTGGGAAGCAAACAGAATCCCGCTGCGTGCTTGTGTGGGCATCCTGGACTGTCGACCCAGGCTATTTTTATGACAGGTAGACAGATGATACATAATAATGATGTGCATGGCAGTTATACGATGAAGAATATAATTGTGACATACCAGAAAATAGGATACTTCTCTCAGTTCTTCAATCTGGAAAGTAGGATTTAATTCAACGCAGCAAAAGTGAAAATATGGGAAGCTGAACCTCAAAAGAAAATACAAGACTCTGATAGTGTGTCAGGTTGCTGTGTACTTGAATATAAAATCGCTCTCCAGAGTATTTCAGAGCCAGGCAGATGATTTTTATTCTAAAAACTAAGTGGTTAAATTAAACTGGGCTCTGGGGTCATTCGAGAATATCAGTGTTTTTTAAAGATTTCTTGTATTCCAGATGTTTAATTTCTTGTCCAAATCTCTTTGATCAGGGCGAATCCACCTGGAAACATATCAAAATGCAGCTTTCCTATGAGGTTTTCTCTTTCCTTATCACATCTGGGCTCCTATTAAGTCAGAGCCCTCCCAGTGACTTGTCCTTCAGCATAATGGCCCCTTGTTGCAAGGCAGATTGTATGTACATTTAAATCAGTTATAAAAGGGGGCGCCTGGGTGGCTCAGTCGGTTAAGCGTCCGACTCTTGATCTCAGCTCAGGTCACGATCTCATAGTTCATGAGTTCAAGCCCCGCATCGGGCATGGAGCCTGCTTGGGATTCTGTCTCTCCTTCTCTCTCTGCCCTTCCCCTGCTTGTGTGCACACGGTGTGCATGCACTCTCTCTCTCTCTCTCTCTCTCTCTCTTTCTCCCTCTCTTTCAAAATAAATAAACTAAAAAAAATTAAAAAAAATAAATTAGTTATAAAAGTTTGTAAAAATTGCTTAAAGTATCTACTCCTCTTTTCCACCGTTAACAGGAATCACTATCCCCCAACCTTTGCGATCATCTTTGCTTTGCTTTTTTTTTTTTGTTTATTTATTTTTGAGACAGAGAGAGAGAGAGAGAGAGAGAGATGGAGTGTGAGCAGGGGAGGTGCAGAGAGAGGGGGAGACAAAATCTGAAGCAGGCTCCAGGCTCTCAGCTGTCAGCACAGAGCCCGATATGGGGCTCGAACCCACAAACTGTGAGATCATGACCTGAGCCGAAGTCAGATGCTCAACCAACTGAGCCACCCAGGAACCCCTCATGTTTGCTTTTAATTGCTAAACCAAATAACTGTAACTTCAAGAAATCTAGTACGGGGCACCTGGGTGGCTCAGTCGGTTAAGGGTCCGACTTCGGCTCAGGTCATCATCTCACGGTTCTTGAGTTCGAGCTGTGCAGACAGCTCAGAGCCTGGAGCCTGCTTTGGATTCTGTGTGTGTGTCTCTCTCTGCCCCTTCCCAGCTCTCTCTCTCTCAAAACTAAATAAATGTTAAAAAAGAAAAAAAGAATCCAGCACCTTCCACAAGTTTTTCTGGGAGCACTTACATTATCCTGGTATTCCCCTGTCGCCTGTCATGCCAAACCTCTCCTGGTCTCGTTTCCATCCCCTCTGCTTTCCTCATCACTGCTCTTACCAGCTGTGTCCTTTCCATGACCACTTTGTGCCCAGTGTGGACACACTACCCTTTTCCTCATTCTCCAAGTCAGTGCCGTTTCCTATAACAGACCTGTACTGGATGTTTGGAGGTAAGAGAGAAGAATCCTAGCACAGATTAAGGAAAAATTCAAACTGAGATATGCAACATCAGTGTTCTTGAATTTCGCTGGGCATGCTTTCCCAGCTTGCTTTCTTGCCATGTGTTAGAATGAGAACTAGAGGATGGGATGTGGGGGAGGTAGAAGAGAGCCATCATCACTACTGCAAGACCAAGTCTGGGTCGCAGATCAATTCCAGGACCCACATGGCCCAGACTCACACTGTATTATATTCAAAGAAACGGTTCAGGAGCAAAAAGACGTTTCGATCTATAATTACATCTGCTGAAGGATTTGAAAGGCATTTGGCCCATTGCCCTCGGAACCCTCCTCCCCTCTGCCGCTCCTACTGTCACCTCCTATGGGTATTCTGGAGCCTCCCACTCTAAAACTCCTTGCTCTCAGTTCTCCTCCATGACTCTTCCCAATGCCCAGCCAAAGTGGATTCTTTTTTTTTTTTTTTTTAAGTTTATTTTGAGAGAGAGAGAGAGAGAGCAGGCAGAAGAGGAGCAAAGGGAGAGGGAGAGAGAGAGAGAGAGAGAGAGTGAGAGAAGCCCAAGCACACTCCATGTTGTCAGGGCAGAGCCCAATGCAGGGTTCAAACTCGTGAGCTGCGAGATCGTGACCTGAGCTGAAATCAAGAGTCAGACGCCCAACTGACTGAACCACTCAGCCAGCCCCCGACGTGGATTGTCTCCTTTTCTATCAGACTCTCCTGTTTCCATCAGTTCAGCCTCTCGGGCCTCTTTTAGTCTTGGTTTTGTCTAGTTCAGGATTCAGCATGATAGAAAAGAATGCAGGAGTTGATCATCAAGCAAGAATTGTCACCTACTGAGAAGCTGGGAAGGGGAAGAGGAGCGGGGGGCAGAATCTGAACGCATCTACATTGATCATCCCTGTCCCTGTGCATTCATATTTTTCTCTGCTGTAGTGTAGCAGCCGAACCCACCTTGGGAGGTTAGGAACATAATAAGGGCCTGTTAGGAAGGCCGCATCAGGACCGTCCTAGTAGTGGGGAGTCAATAGAACAATGGTTCTCCGAGTGTGGTCCCTGGACCAGCAGCCTCAGCACTGCCTGGGAACTTGTTAGAAATGTAGTCCTCCAGACCCCACTGCAAACCTACTGAGTCAGACACCCCGGAGTGGAGCCCACCACCGTTTCAACAAGACTTCCACGCCATTCTGAGGCAGCTAAAGTTTCGGAAGTAAATTTGTTTTCCTAGCCTGGAATTCTCCAGACCAAGGAACCCATTGGACCTGATTCCTGTTCCGTCTCTGCCTCTTTCTAGTTCCACGACCTCCAAGCTTATTCTTGGCCAATTGTGGGGTCAAATTTGCTTCCCCAATGCCCACATGCTCTATGAAAATCAGCACCCTTGAAAGAGGGTAAAGCTCTCTGATGAGACGCAGAAGTTCCATTAGGCAAGTGGCTCACTTATAGCCAGTACAGGACCCCAGCAAGGGGTTAAAACAAAAAGTTGAAACAATGTTTCAATTTTAAATACCTCTCTCTCTCTCTCTCTCTCTCTCCTCATCACTTCCTAACCTCTCCTTCTCTCCAGCAAGCTCCTAATTATTATGGGTTAGAGTCCTCAGTAGCAATTTTTTTCATTTTAAGTCATTTAAAACTTGCCCTAGAATCTCTGTCCCTGGGGAGTGCAGCCTTAACCCATTGCCCCTTAGTGCCTGAGCAGAAGGCTTTTGGCCAACTGGAGGACTGCTTCTGCCTGGCTTCTGATTCTCTGGGCTCTGGGCTTTTCTGGAGAAAGTAGCAAATAACCCTGTTTGACGTTGGGCACATCCTCATATGCAGCATAAGCCAGAAGCCATAAAGGGGGAATGAAAGTGTGGTTCCAGAGAGCCAAGAGATACACCTGGAACGGACTTGCACACATGCTGGAAAGAAGGAAGGCAGGAAATAGAAAGCCATCTCCACACCCTGGAAATGCACTCACGCTCTCCCAAAGAAATTTTCTGCTACCTAAACAAAAGCTTCCCAAATATGAATGTGCATATGAATCACCTGAGGATCTTATTAAAATGCGCATTTTGATTAAGTCAGTCCAGGTGGGCCTGAGATTCTGAGATTTCTAACTGGCTCCCTGGAGATTCTGAGTCTACTGGTGCAAAGACCACATTTTGAGAAGCAAGAACCTAACTCCTCCATTTCTGAGATCCTTCACTAAGGGAAGGAACTGTAAAAACCCAAGAGATTCATTAGCTGGGAATAATACCAAGCATTTCTGCTGAGTGTTATAATCAGCAGAGTATAAATTAAAATATTATTTTGCTTGGATTCTGTTTCCACCTTTTTCAGAAAACAAGTATTTTGAGTAGTATGAGTGTGCTGTTGCTGCATGTGCATCTATGGGTATTATAGTTCTATTGTTTTAGCTGAGTTTCTGCTTAAATATAAAACTAATTCTAAGGAGCATGATAGAGGGGTATAAGTGTTACTCCTAGCGGTTCGGTAGGTAGATCACGGGGTTCAGAACCAGGTAACTGAGGTTCCCAGCGTCGGGCCGGCTATTTTCTGGAATGCCACTTAGGTCAGTTCTTCTCATAATAACACTACCTCACAGAAAGAGACCTTTGAATCCTTTAGTTGGAACCAAAGACACGCTGAAGATCTTTGCTTCCGGTGCTTCTGCAGTGACCTAATAAAGCACACCAGGACTTCTGTTGCTACTGGCTATCATTTATTTAGCACCTACCATGTACCAGATACTATGCTGAGGGCTTTGCAAATATCTCAGTGAACTTGACAACTTGCTAGGTATTTTATTACCTCTATGTTAGAGATGAGGGAAATAAAAATGCCTCCTTGCTAGAGTTTGCTCCTCATTCATCTTTCTTTTCGTCTTTTTTTTCTTTTTTTTTTATGTTTTATTTTATTTTTGAGACAGAGAGAGACAGAGCATGAGTGGGGGAGGGTTAGAGAGAGAGGGAAACACAGAATCCGAAGCAGGCTCCAGGCTCTGAGCTGTCAGCCCAGAGCCTGACGCGGGGCTTGAACTCACAGACAGTGAGATGGTGACCTGAGCCAAAGTCGGAAGCTCAACCGACTGAGCCACCCAGGCGCCCCTCGTCTTTTTTTTCTTAATGTGTATATATTTTGAGAGAGAGAGAGAGAAAGAACGAGTGGGGGTCGAGGGGAGAGAGAGAGAGAGAGGGAGACACAGAATTGGAAGCAGGCTCCAGGCTCTGAGCTGTCAGCACAGAGCCCGACGGAGCCCAGTGCAGGGCTTTGAACTCATGAACTGTGAGATCATGACCTCAGCCGAGGTCAGATGCTTAACGACTAAGCCACCCAAGCACCTCAACTCCTCATTCATCTTTCAATGGGCTACTTACCAGCCCATGATACCAGCTCCTTCTCCCTTGCTAGAAATTTGCTTTCTTCACCACTAAAGTAACTTGTGGCTTTTGGTGAAGCAAGTCTCCATGGCAGCATTAACCCTTTCTGAGTCAAAATGCCTTCGACCATCCATTGGAGAACATGGGCCCTCTAACCAGAAAAATTCATGCAAGCAAATACACCAGGTTGCATTCAACTTCAGGGTGCCAAGCAAAGAACTTCTATCCTGCAGAGTTGAGGAAGACAAAGAGAGCTTTTACAGGCTTCGAACTGAACACGACCTGCTATTCCAAGCACTGATCTGAAATGTTTTCCTTAGCCATTTTCCTGATCATTTTAGTTTTCAAATATTTATATTGATAAAAGATTAAACAAGCCCTAAATGTCAAAAATGTTTCTTGGCACCAGGGTGCCTATAGAGTTTCCAAATTTTTTTTAGGCACCAGTCATCAAAGAGACTGTCTTTTATAAGTAGGCAATATCAGTTGAGAGTAGCGTATGTCCTGAGAATGCTTGCTTCTCTTTCTCTTGGTATTTAAACGAAACAAGATACTTAAAGCATAACAACATTATTGCTCCCTCCTGGTTTTTTGACATAAGAAGAGACTTGAGCTGTTGACAAAAAATACAGAGATGAGAAACACAGAGTTTGGTGGTTTCTATAACCCCCAAATATGAAAAAACTGAAGCAGGAGTGGGGAGAGAGGGGGAAAGGGAGGGAAAAAAGACAGAGAAGAGATCAGATATTTATACTCAGAGTAATTTGAAATTAACCTTTGTTGTGCATCTTGCACAGCCATCGTTCTCCAAGGGTGCCCTCTGGACCAACAGCATCAACATCACCAGGAACTTGTTAAAAATGCAAATTCTCAGCCCTCACCTCAGGCCTGCTGAGTCGGAAACTTTAGAATGACACCCAGCAGTCTGCTTTGAACAAGCCGTCACGGTGGTTCTGACTCATACTAAAATCTGAGAACCACTGGGGTGGACAGACCTTCTGTCCACAGACAGAAGTGACAGAGGGACAGAAGTGACCCTCCCTGCTGATCCTAAATCAAACCACTGACTCTGTAATGAACAGGGAGCATGAAGAGCATAATGGTGAGACTAGTGTTCACTGAGTAACAACTATAAATCGGACATTGTGTGCTCATGGTCTCACTTCACCTCTTCCATAAGCCCTAAGAGGTGTGATCTCCATTTTAAAGATTCTTTTTAAAAGAGAAGGATTCCAAGAAATAATATAACTCCTCTAGCTGACAGACCTACTAAGTAGTGGGCTCATGTTAGTATAAAAAGTTATAAAGAAGAGTGTAGGAATACCCACAATGCCCCTCAAAACAAACACTACAAACATTCAAGGTACCTCCACATAGTATTTTTCCCCGATGTAAGACTCCTCTGGATTTAAAAGCTACTTTGTGATCTCTAACAGAGTTCAGGCTCCAGAGAAGGTTCCTTTCTCTGAGATCTGAAGACCAAGGAACCAAAGCCTTAGCTCCCAATTTTGTCCTCTTCCCCCACTAAAAGCTGATGTCTGGATCCTTTAGTTCTCTGGCCATCCCTATGTTTGATAATACACAGAAATAAGAGCTTAGTGAATTAAACAAGTGAGTTACAGTAAATGCTGAAAGCTGACCTAAAATGAAGTGGGAGCTGAGACCCACCTCTAAAGATTGAGCAGAAATGGACTTTAAGCCAGATGTAAAACAAGCCATTTATGCGCAGTTCCCTACAAAAAGGATGGAGGTTTGTTCTACGACGTGTGCATCTTGTGGCAGGGTTGGGGGGTGGGTGCTAGAGACAACTGCTGTTTCTGGCACCCGCTGCAAATATCTGTCCAGGGCAGGACATCACGGTCTCTGCACCACGAGCCAGGCATTGTGCACCAGAGTCAGGGAATGGAAGTCATCAAAATTCTGGACGGCACTTTGTGATGTTTGGATGGTTCTCTGTTTAACCCCCTATGGAGGCTGGTGTATGTCTGTTTCATGCCAGACTCAGAGAAAATAGTAAAGATGAAAGACAGGAGGCTTAGGCTTATAGATGTTGTTTTCATAAAGTGTTTGTTTTCCTTGCTGTTAAGACCACTTGTCCAAGTGAATCATTTTGAGTTGTGTTTGATTAAAGTACCTCAAAAAAAAAGCCAAATGTTTTTAGAATATATAGCTGTGGGAGCCCAACCATAATGAGCTTCCTCTTTTGGGAAAGGAAAGGAAAGGAAAGGAAAGGAAAGGAAAGGAAAGGAAAGGAAAAGAAAGGAAAAAAGGAGGGAAGGAGGGAAGAAAGAAAGAAAGAAAGAAAGAAAGAGAGAGAGAAAGGAAGGAAGGAAGGAAGGAAGGAAGGAAGGAAGAAAGAAAGAAAGAAAGAAAGAAAGAAAATCTTAGTTTTTTCCTCTGCTACTGAGTCTATGAAATCTGGAAATAATTGCTGTCCCCTGAACCCACAAGCCCTTAGTTTTTTCCTAATATAAAATGAAAATGAAGATAACCTGCAAAGATTTTACATGACAGCAATTTGCCATATTTAGTCTGTGGATAATTGAAATTTACAATCAATTTTGTCAGAAGAATGCCCCCTATGTAAGTCTTGAGGGATCTTTATTATATATGCTAAGAGGGCAGGTTAGGATAAGGGCAGGAAGTGGTTCTAAAAAGAAAGCCACCACTATGCAAGTTAAGGAATAACACAAGAAATTCACTATGAGAGAAAAGTTCTCACATATTTTGCTTTACTACTTTTGGATAGGCGCTGCATTCATATGGTACAAAATTCAAACAGTGCAAAAGGATTGAGAGTGAAAAAAAGATCTTAACACATTCCTGTTCTCCACTCTCCAGTTTTCCTATCTAGAGCTTCATTAGAGCCACCGGAGAGTCTTTTGTG
Source organism: Panthera onca (assembly GCF_046562875.1). Lineage (NCBI taxonomy): Eukaryota > Metazoa > Chordata > Mammalia > Carnivora > Felidae > Panthera > Panthera onca. The sequence goes on along the minus strand of NC_138347.1, from coordinate 95,326,625 downwards.
TTCTGTCAGAGGTATATTACACATAAACAAGCAACACATATAATTCTTAGACTCCATATTCTTCTTTTTTTTAATATGAAATTTATTGTCAAATTGGTTTCCATACAACACTCAGTGCTCATCCCAACAGGTGCCCTCCTCAATGCCCATCACCCACCCTCCCCTCCCTCCCACCCCCCATCAACCCCCAGATTGTTCTCAGTTTTTAAGATTAGACTCCATATTCTAATGCAACAGGAACACTGTTTGACACACACTGATCCACGCCTTGTTTTTACACTGAACAATGTCTCTTGAATATGTTTTCATTTCAATATCTAAAGGACTATTCCATATGTGATCCCAACCTTAAAATCACACCCCATACTGGAGGATCCGTCTGTTTATGCCTGTTTTGTCCCTTATTTTATGATTTTTCTGTGCTTTTTTGTTCTAAGCCTTCTTTCTGTTCTTACATTTCATCTGGCTTAAAGGACGATCAGGTCTTTGTGCTGCAGTGACCCTATGCTTCTAAGAACTCTGGTGATGGTACCTCTGAAGAACATTCCTGAGGTTGGAACTTGAACATTTCTGTAGGCAGATAAGTGACAGGATAAGGAACAAGTAGGGACAGGAGAAATGGAACCAAGATTAAAGACAAAGGTAATGTGAGAGGACTAACATTTGGGGTACATATATCCTTAATATAGTCATTGTTGATCATGATTTGGATGACTGGACCAATGAAAGCTATTCTTCTATGAGACGAGTCAGGTAATATGCAGAGGGGCTAATATGCTAAATAGTATGAGAGGGATTATGCTTGATAGACAGATGGAAGTGTGCACAGATCCACATCATCTTTACAAATGTGAATCAAAGTCGATACATTTCTATGCCCAATTCGGGGGAAAAAAGCAAAGGGATGAAAAATGCCCATACCCTATGAAATTGTTCAGAAACTCCCATTATTTTAAGAAAAGAAGGATAAACAAATTTATCCCATTATCTCTTACTTAGAAACCATCTAAATACCAAACACAAGGGATTAATGAGTAAATTATGGTGCATCCGTAAACTGAAATATACCAGCTATGACACATGTTTACAGACATGAGAAAATGTTCTCCATAAATTTCTAAACTTAAAAGAAATTACAACAGCAAAAAGTCTCACTCTCTATGTTTATTTTAATGTAATAATAATGGCAAATGTTCATTGACACTCACCAGGTGCCAGACATTTGAAATATGCTAACTCATTTAAACCTTACAACAACCCCATAAATTAGGAGTTAAGAGTTTTTCCAATTTACCTGTGAGAAAATTGAGATATAGAGCGATTAAGCAACTTGGTTTAGATCACACAGTTGGCAGGTGGAAGGCTGGGACTAGGACCCAGGTATTCTGTCCTATACCCACACATTTGACCACAGGGACAGTGCCTACCTATGTATCAAGAAATCTAGGAGATAAAACAGAATTAGGCTTGTTTTTCCCCCTATGGCAACCGTAGGGGGGAAATGCATCTCTGCATGGAAAGAAGTCATCCTTTGAAAGCAGCTCAGAGGGATGCTGAGGGAGGTGGGTCCAAGGTCAGTCTGCCTGTGTAGCAAAGGTTCAGTTCTGATAAGGCTGCATGGGAAACTGAAATCAAGGATAAACAAATAACTTTAAAGAGAACTGCAAGGGACCAAAATGAATCAACTCAGTATTTTAAGGATAATTTAATCACAAAATATACCATGAAAATGTCTGGATTAAAAAGGAAAAACAACATTCAAGTACTTATATATTGAAACTTGCAAAAGTGATCAACTACTTATTTATTTATTCACATAACAGTTTATTTCATCTGTGATGATTACTTTAGGAAGTGAGTTCTCATCATGCACTCAAAATCAAACTAAATTAAAATATGCAAAATAAAAGAGTAAAATAAGGTTCTTTGATGTAAGATGAAATCAAATCCAAAAAGTCTCAATATTCACCTTATATATTTAATAATCGTTTAGGCAGACATTGATCATAGTTTGTAACTTTTCCTTGGAAATGCTTTCAAGCCACTTTTATCACTAATTTATTATACTACATTGTTTTCAACAACAACAACGAAAACCATTTCACTGATATCAGTTACCATATTTGTCACCAAATGACTATGGTTCTAAAAGTTCAAACCCACTGACAAATAATGATGACTTCGCTACTGCAGAGGCTATTTTAAAAATAGACTAAAGCTTTTCGAGACTCAAAGAGCTATTCTCCTAACGTATCTAGTAATGTCAACATTGTTAGAATACGTATATCTTCCTAAGATGGCTCCTGAGAAGTTCTGACATTTTGTTTGTGAACAAAATTACTCACGTTACTTTTTTTTCACATATGTAACTTCAAGTTTAAAAAATCTATTGTGTACATTGAGTTATATTCATATACACATAGGTAGAATTTATTTCAAGGCGCGTGGGCACAGGACTCCTTAAGATACACCACACTATTTTCTTCTTCATTGCATAGTGGCCTGGGGCCTTGAACAAACTAAAATAAACTACACTCATTTTTCAGTTGTATGTTAAAGCCTTAAATCTGCCACATAAATATTCCAAAACCAACTCAGAGCAGTAAGCTGATGGCTGGATTGAAAGCACAATCAGAGGGATTATTCCAAGGCTTTGAGGGAGCAGGGGAAAAGCCTTCCTTGACCTTCTGTACTGGAAGGCTCCGTTTCATCTGGTTTCAATTCTCTTGTTTGTGCACCTTGCCATATTTATTATTGAATTCCTGATTTCTTCTTCTTGTTTCATGTTCCATGTTCCAATGATTTATGAGAAATTGCTGATCTAGATGTTATCTTTGGCATCCCGCGAATGCACAGAGTCCCTTCAGAATGCTGACAGAATAAACGTGTTTTGAGCTGTACCAATGCCCAAGCTGAACAGATGTCCATCAATTCATGAAAAATGCCAGGTGAAGATGCTTTAGTAAGAAACATTTTCTCCTTAAACACAGCAGTAGCAAGGATCACAGATATGTTTGCCCTCTTTGGTGGATGATCGTTATTAGAAATGATGATTTTGTCCTAAAATAGTGATCTAAGGAGAAATCTAGCCAAAGAGAGATTTTTTTTAGTTCAGCTCAAGATGAAGTAGTGTGTTTTCTATATCAGGGATCTGTCCTGTTTGATTTGACTAAGAATTAAAATATGCTAATGACATTTCAGTTAATTTCTAAATATCCCTGTAAAGGTGATTTAGTTTATAAGTGTGTGGGCAATGAGAGGGTGTTTTTACATGGTGACTAGCTGTCTCTTGCTTAACTAAGTGAAGACTAATTAGCAAGTCTAATGTGCTCAGAGAAAATCATCTAATTAGATAAATTTTTGCAAGCTTATCAAAATATTTGGAGAATTTTCTCTACACTTCTTCTCTCCACTAGAGGGGGTTAAATACATCCCCAGGAAACACTGAACTTTATCTTTGTAGGCAAGTCCTCCTGTATTAGCAAACACCCTAACGTAGACATGTATACAGATTTCCTAGCAGGCTTAGTGTTTTTGACCATGCCTGTATAATTTTTAAATGTTTAAATTACCACACGGTGAGATGGGTAGTAATAATCATTAGGATACCAAGTCCTCATTATTCAAGGGCCACCTGGGTGGCTCAGTCGGTTAAGTGTCCAACTCTTGATTTTGGCTCAGGTCATGATCTCATGGTTGTGAGATCAAGCCATATTACAAATTACAAATGCAGTTATATTTGAATTTTATGACAGCACAAAGTACACACATGCCAGATAGATTAAAGAAGCTAGAGCTGGTTGTCATAGGCTACCTATGTCACCTAAAAGCTGTTATGAGGCCAAATGGAAATAATTTGAAAGGAAAAAGAATCCATTTTATTTTATTTTTTTTAAGTTTTAATGTTTATTTTTTGAGACAGAGAGAGACAGAGCATGAGTCAGGGAGGGGCAGAGAGAGAAGGAGACACAGACTCCAAAGCAGGCTCCAGGCTCTGAGCTGTCAGCACAGAGCATGATGCAGGGCTCGAACCCAACAACCATGAGATCATGACCTGAGCCAACTGGGTGCTCAACCAACTGAGTCACCTAGGTGCACCCCCCAAAAAAATCCATTTTAAAAGTTTATTTCAGATCTATAATTAAAAAATTATGTCTTAGAAGAAATTAAGAACTTATGTACTGTGAACAAGAAATCCAACTGAGCTCCCAAAAAATGTAGGTAAGAAAGAAGTCACTATTTCCTCTTTTTTTTTACTTTTTGATTTAACTTTCTTTTTTATTTTTTAAAATTTACATACAAATTAGTTAGCATATAGTGAAACAATGATTTTAGGAGTAGATCCCTTAGTGCCCCTTATCCATTTAGCTCACCCCCCCTCCCTCAACCCCTCCAGTAATCCTTAGTTTGTTCTCCATATTTATGAGTCTCCTGTTTTGTCCCCCTCCCTGTTTTTGTACTATTTTTGTTTCCCTTCCCTTATATTCACCCGTTTTGTCTCCTAAAGTCCTCATATGAGTGAAGTCGTATGATTTTTGTCTTTCTCTGACTGACTAATTTCACTTCGCATAATACCCTCCAGTTCCACCCATGTAGTTGCAAATGGCAAGATTTCGTTCTTTTTGATTGCCGAGTCATACTCCATTGCATATATACCCTACATCTTCTTCATCCATTCATCCATCGATGGACATTTGGGCTCTCTCCATACTTTGGCTATTGTTGATAGTGCTGCTATAAACATGGGGGTGCATGTGTCTCTTCGAAACAGCACACCTGTATCCCTTGGATAAATGCCTAGTAGTGCAACTGCTGGGTCGTAAGGTAGTTCTATTTTTAGTTTTTTGAGGAACCTCCATACTGTTTTCCAGAGTGGCTGCACCAGCTTGCATTCCCACCAACAATGCAAAAGAGATCCTCTTTCTCCACATCCTCGCCAACATCTGTTGTTACCTGAGTTATTAATGTTAGCCATTCTGACAGGTGTGAGGTGGTATCTCATTGTGGTTTTGATTTGTAATTCCCTGATGATGAGTGATGTCGAGCATTTTTTCATGTGTCGGTTGGCCATCTGGATGTCTTCTTTGGAGAAGTGTCTATTCATGTCTTTTGCCCGTATCTTCACTGGATTATTTGTTTTTTGGGTGTTGAGTTTGATAAGTTCTTTGTAGATTTTGGATACTAACCCTTTATCTGATATGTCATTTGCAAATATCTTCTCCATTCTGTTGGTTGCCTTTTAGTTTTGCTGATTGTTTCCTTCGCTGTGCAGAAGCTTTTTTATTTTGATGAGGTCCCAGTAGTTCATTTTTGCTTTTGTTTCCCTTGCCTCCAGAAACGTATTGAGTAAGAAATTGCTGTGGGCAAGATCAAAGAGGTTTTTGCCGGCTTTCTCCTCGAGGATTTTGATGGCTTCCTGTCTTACATCGAGGTCTTTCATCCACTTTGAGTTTATTTTTGTGTATGGTGTAAAAAAGTGGTCCAGGTACATTCTTCTGCATGTCGCTGTCCAGTTTTCCCAGCACCACTTGCTGAACAGACTGTCTTTATTCCATTGGATATTGTTTCCTGTTTTGTCAAAGATGAGTTGGCCATACATTTGTGGGTCCATTTCTGGATTCTCTATTCTGTTGCACTGATCTGAGTGTTTGTTCTTGTGCCAGTACCACACTGTCTTGATGATTACAGCTTTGTAGTATAGCTTGAAGTCTGGGATTGTGATGCCTCCTGCTTTGGCTTTCTTTTTCAAGATTGCTTTGGATATTTGAGGTCTTTTCTGGTTCCATACAAATTTTAGGATTATTTCTTCTAGCTCTGTGAAGAATGCTGGTGTTATTTTGATAGGGATTGCATTGAATATGCAGATTGCTTTGGGTAGTATTGACATTTTAACAATATTTGTTCTTTCTATCCAGGAGCATGGAATCTTTTTCCATTTTTTGGTGTCTTCTTCAATTTCTTTCATAAGCTTTCTACAGTTTTCAGTGTATAGATTTTTCACCTCTTTGGTTAGATTTATTCCTAGGTATTCTTAATGAAAATTTTTAATAAAATTCTTAGAAAGGACATTTAGCTACCTACCCTAGATAGATACATGGTTATGTTTATGGCTATGTTTCTGAATCCCTAAACGTAGAGTAGGTAAGTAGCCATGTTTATGAAAACCTATCTCAATAAAACTTATTTCTTCATCATTGTGCCATGCACTTATGATTTGCACTTTGTGTGTGTGTTTGGCAACTCAGGATTTATTTTCAATATCCTTTTCCCAATGACAAAAGGAATAAGCACTCTAAAAACAATACAAAATTTTCTACTAAAGAAAAAAAATAAAAATCATACTTAATTCCACCACCCAGAAATAAAGATTTTGTCGCCTACAATGTTTACTTTTGAATTTTGGAAATTACGTTAATGAGCTCTGTAAAGAATAACTCTGGAAATCACAGATTTGACCTTAGCCAAGATCGAAATATACGTCCTTTAAAAATTCTTGAAATTCATAGGAGGAATCTTCAGGTTTTTTTTAATTGCTCCTTAAATATCCTAGGATTTAAGTATTTGGAAATGAACATTTGATTCATTAAAATTATCTTCAACCAATTACTTTTTTGTTTAATTTGTTTATCAACTAGAAATGTATTAATTGCTCGAGGTGTTCCAGAATATCTGATACACATGTGTGAAGGAACAACAGGAAAAGCATTCATTCTCTCCCTTATTATCTTGAAAAAAGGGGATTTCTTTTCTCCTTTGATGATTATACACCTTATATTGCAAGTGCACCATATATTATCTTGTCTTAACCTCTTTACATGTTGTCTTTTTTTCCTGTGCTACTATTCTGATTTTACTCTAAGAAATAATATGGAAATAAATGAAGAATGTAATTTTATTTTTTTAAGTTTATTTATTTTGAGAGAGAGAGAGGAGAAAGAGAGAGAGAGCCAGCAGGGGAGGGACAGAAAGAGAGGGAGAGAGAGAATCTCAAGCAGGTTCCACATTGCCAGCACAGAGCTGGCATCAGGGCAGGCTCAAACTCACAAACCATGAGATCATGACCTGAGCTGAAATAAAGAGTTGGATATTCAACCCACTGAACCACCCAGGTGCCCCTGAAGAAAGTAATTTTAAATAATTAGGATTTCTTTCTTTCTTTCTTTCTTTCTTTCTTTCTTTCTTTCGAGAGCATGAGCAAATAGGGGAGGTGCAGAGGGGGAGAAAAAGAGAGAATCTCAAACAGGCTCCACACTCAGAGCACAGCCGGGTGCTTCCTCACACTAAAACCCTGACACAAGTCTGTGCATTGACGTTTAGGAACCTTGAGATTAGATGATCTCTAAAATATCTTCTGTCTCTCAAGTTCTTTTTTAATGTTTATTTATTTTGAGAGAGAGAGATAGAGAGTGAGTGGGGCAGGGGCAGAGAGAGAGGGAGACACAGAATCCGAAGTAGGCTCCAGGCTCTGAGCTGTCAGCACAGAGCCTGACACGGGGCTCAAAATCATAAACCGCAAGATCATGACCTGAGCCAAAGTCGGACACAACCAATTGAGCCTCCCAGGCATTCCTATCTCTGAAGTTCTTAAGGGAGTCATTTCAGAAACATGCCTATAAGTAATATCATATTTCTTTCCTGTTCCTCATCTCTCTACTTTGAAATCCAGAGACAAATGAATTAAGAGGAAATAGTTCTTACACCATACACAAAAATAAACTCAAAGTGGATGAAAGACCTCAATGTAAGACAGGAAGCCATCAAAATCCTCGAGGAGAAAGCCGGCAAAAACCTCTTTGATCTTGCCCACAGCAATTTCTTACTCAATACGTTTCTGGAGGCAAGGGAAACAAAAGCAAAAATGAACTACTGGGACCTCATCAAAATAAAAAAGCTTCTGCACAGCGAAGGAAACAATCAGCAAAACTAAAAGGCAACCAACAGAATGGAGAAGATATTTGCAAATGACATATCAGATAAAGGGTTAGTATCCAAAATCTACAAAGAACTTATCAAACTCAACACCCAAAAAACAAATAATCCAGTGAAGATACGGGCAAAAGACATGAATAGACACTTCTCCAAAGAAGACATCCAGATGGCCAACCGACACATGAAAAAATGCTCGACATCACTCATCATCAGGGAATTACAAATCAAAACCACAATGAGATACCACCTCACACCTGTCAGAATGGCTAACATTAATAACTCAGGTAACAACAGATGTTGGCGAGGATGTGGAGAAAGAGGATCTCTTTTGCATTGTTGGTGGGAATGCAAGCTGGTGCAGCCACTCTGGAAAACAGTATGGAGGTTCCTCAAAAAACTAAAAATAGAACTACCTTACGACCCAGCAGTTGCACTACTAGGCATTTATCCAAGGGATACAGGTGTGCTGTTTCGAAGAGACACATGCACCCCCATGTTTATAGCAGCACTATCAACAATAGCCAAAGTATGGAGAGAGCCCAAATGTCCATCGATGGATGAATGGATGAAGAAGATGTAGGGTATATATGCAATGGAGTATGACTCGGCAATCAAAAAGAACGAAATCTTGCCATTTGCAACTACATGGGTGGAACTGGAGGGTATTATGCGAAGTGAAATTAGTCAGTCAGAGAAAGACAAAAATCATACGACTTCACTCATATGAGGACTTTAGGAGACAAAACGGGTGAATATAAGGGAAGGGAAACAAAAATAGTACAAAAACAGGGAGGGGGACAAAACAGAAGAGACTCATAAATATGGAGAACAAACTAAGGATTACTGGAGGGGTTGAGGGAGGGGGGGTGAGCTAAATGGATAAGGGGCACTAAGGGATCTACTCCTAAAATCATTGTTTCACTATATGCTAACTAATTTGGATGTAAATTTAAAAAAAAAAGAAAGTTAAAAAAAATTTTATTAAGAAGAACCAATCATACCCTAAGAAGTGATTAGTGATGAACTTAGTTAACATTTAAATAAAGGCCAAAACAAAAATAATATTCTATAACTAGTATACAAATACAACTGTAGTATCCCCAAACTGTTCTCAATACAGAAGAAACTGTGAATCAGAAGTGATTAGGTACATTACTAGGGAAGCTTGGCCCCATCTCGGTTCTTGTATTCTCATAGCCCATATCATCTACTGCTACCTCTCTGTGCCCCTCACGGAACCAGATCACATGCTAGGCTGAGTCCTCCCTCAAACATTTCATTTCATTATGTTATGTGTGAATTCATAGTCTTTCTGTGTCCAATTGTTCAAGTCTCAGACTTTAAGAAACAATGTCTTCTTTAATTATACTGCTAATCGCCAGCTATTCCATCTCTAATTGCTGTAGCACAGACCTTTGCGGATACAACTCTGTTCAAATGTCATAAATGTCCACTCTTGTTCCCTATTACAAAACACCTTCTTCTCTCTCAGACAGCAGGTGCAGAGAGGCTTTTAGACCCCTGGGCCTGCCAGGCAGTGCACCGTTTTCCTTTATAATGAATATATAGGCTGTCACTCATCCTTACAGGCTGACTCTGTCTTCTCCAAATACCAGTGAGGACTCAGGCCCCTGCCCCTGTTTTACACAAGAAACACAGTCATTCTCAGCATTTTGAGGTTAAAAAATATATAGATAGATTACTACAGATCTCAAAGGGGAAACAGAAAAAAGGTCCTACATGACACATTCTCAGCAAACTGCTGCAAGCATTCAAATCCAAGCTGACTCTCCCCAGCCCCTCTAGTGTTGCTGCCGTCTGGGGTTTTCCTCATCGCTCTCATCCCCCCAAAAGCACCTAGCCCCGCTGGCTGCCTTTCCTTCCTCCAGTCTCTCACCTGCAAACTGCATACTTGTATACCTGTCATCAGCAAATTAGAAGCCCTCTTTATAACATGAAGGGGAATTATGAATAACAATTCTGTCTTCTGTCACATTCACAATAAGCTGTCACAAGAAGCCCTCCGAATGGATTTCCTTGCCCTCAGTTTACACTGAGGGAGCTCCTGGAGACAAACTCAGGTTCTCTCCAGAGCTTCATTCTAAACTACTATACAATGTCTATTTCCTTGCACAATGAAATGATGTCTGTATCATCCTCGCATAAACGAAAATCCAGACAAATTACCCAAATCAAAATCCAGGCAGCTACAGATACAGGGATGGCTTTTATAATGCAAGACAGGAAAAAAAAAATTACCACAGAATTTTGTTTTTGTTTGTCTCTTTAATAATGGAGGAAAACATCTCAAGTTCAAATCCAACTTCCAAGTTTTCTCCCTTAAAAAAAAAGTCACAACGGCTTATTCTCCCTACTTGAGTCACATAAGTAGAAAATATCGTTTTTAGGCATCAAGCATTTATGCAGAGTAACAATAAACCACACATTTGTAACTTCAGCATTTATAAATTTGCATGCAGTATATCCATATATACCAAACAAAAAAGGAACTCTAAGTAACTTGCTGAGAAAAACTTAGTTTCAAAGTTGGTAGAAGAAATTGATGTGGTAAAAAAGACCCATCAGGGAAAGACCTACTGGACACATCATAAACACCAACACTGGTCTGGAGCATAATTCTTGGATGTGTGTGTGTATGTGTGTGTGTTTGTAATCTTGTATATATATATGTACAAGATTAAGGGTAATTTTTTAGTAATAATGATAAAGTTTGGTAAATGGTTACAATGGAAGAATTTTGAAGGGAACTGAGATGATTTATAATCTCATATTATTTATTATTTATAATCTAATATTATTTATTTTTCAATTATCAGAGTATTTATTTAAAAAAAATTTAATGTCTATTTATTTTTGAGAGAGAGAGAGAGAGGCAGAGTGCAAGCAGGGGAGGTGCAGAGAGAGAGGGAGACACAGAATCCGAAGCAGGCTCCAGGCTCTGAGCTGTCAGCACAGAGCCTGATGTGGGGGTCGAACTCATGGACCATGAGATCACGACCTGAGCTGAGGTCAGATACTTAACCGACTGAGCCACGCAGGCGCCCCTATTATCAGAGTATTTATAATCTCTTATTTATTTATAGGCTGAAAATAGAAATCTGAAAAGAAAATCAATAGGTATTCAATAAGGTAAAGGTGTATTTGTGAAAATGTTGATGAGCAGTTCTCTCAATTGTCATTCACATTAACTCTATTAAATGTCTACTGAATGCAAACAAGTTTAAGACAAATGAGAGCGCATTTCCTAAGTAGCGAAATAACAGCATTCTGGAATATAATGCCAAGGAAGTTAGGCAGTCTCCTCCATAGGGTCTGTTTTGTTTGAAGGAAAGGAAAGAGGGTCATCTCTCTTTCAGAGACTAAGTTGATTTTTCTGTCTGAAAAGGACCAAATGATTTCTCTACCACTTCTGCAGTTTGAATTGTAGCGGCACCTTCCTTTGCATTATTTTTCTGCTTTTTGAAGACAGCATAAAACTGAGACACACTTTTCAAAAGGAAATTAGAAGGTTTATTTCTAGTCATATTACCCACAATGAACTGATGATGGATTTTCAAAATTTCTAATAGTGCCTTCAGAAGTAACCTTTGGCATAACTATTTTTCTTATTTACTAAAAATAATTTATTACAGATTCATAATCTCTTTTCTAAAAGCCTTGGAGGAGTGCCTCAGTGGTTCAGTCGGTTGAGCATCTGACTCTTGATTTCGGTTCATTTCATGATCCCAGGGTTGTGAGACGGAGCCCCACATCAGGCTCTGTGTTGAGTGTGGAACCTGCTTAAGATTCTCTCTCTTTCCCCCTCTGCCCCACTAGCATATGCTTGCTCTCTTTCTAAAAAATAAAATTAGATAGATGGATAGATAGACAGATAGATAAAAGCCTTGGAGGCAACTGTATTTTTGAATGCAGTACTTTTCTTTTTTTTTTTTTTAATGTTTATTTTTGAGAGAGAGAGACAGAATATGAGGGGGAGGGAGCAAAGAGAGAGGTAAACACAGAATCCAAAGCAGGCTCCAGGTACTGAGCGGTCAGCACAGAGTCTGACGCCGGGGCTCGAACTCACGAACCGCGAGATCATGACCTGAGTCGAAGTCAGACGCGAGCAGACTGAGCCACTCGGGTGCCCCTTGAATGCAGTACTTTTCTAATTTTGAAAAGATAGTATGGCACAAATACCTTATATTATGTAATACCTCCAGTAAAGTCAGGGTGGTAGCTATCATCAAATGTGTTAATATTTCTGCAGAATTCATACAAATATTCACACCAAGTGGGGAAAAGACTATAAATAGCATCACATCAGTATAAGTTACACTTTCCAATCAAATAAGTTACAAAATCTTTGGTTTGCAGAATGGATTCCATGATAAAATACAGAATGCCCAATTAAATTTGAATTTCAGGTAAACAACAACTAATTTTTTTGTGTATGTCCTAAATATTGCACTGAACATACTTACACTAGAAATGCTATTCAGGGTTTATCTAGAATTCAAATTTAACTAAATTTTTTGGTTTTATTATTTGCAAAACCTGGTTTTTAGATTTCAGAATCACAAACAAGTGATTGTGGACCTGTATTTTGAAATATCCTAACTGAAATACTATTAACAGCTATCCTTCTAGGAGAAAAGTTTGGGTTGGGTCTTTTTGAAGGGGGTCACAAAAAAGCATAGTTTTATTAAATATGTTTCATATCAATAGCATGCCAAAAATATAAGATCTGTGCAAATGCACCTGTATTAACAACTCAAGATATTTTAAAAGTTAGGAATAACATGACTGCTCCAAAAACAATTTTAATATGCAGTTCTTTTCTATTTCACCTTAAAATTCATCATCTCTGAAACATTCCTTTTAGAAAATTCATAAAATTCTCCAGTAACAAAGATATGGCTCCATCTAGTGGAAATAATATCCAATTACAGCCCTTCATGAAGCTAGAAATATTTCCACGAGGGTTAGTAAAACTATAAAATGTATATACACTACACACACACACACACACACACACACACACACACACACACACAGTGGATGCTTTTCTGTGCCTTTCCTTTTTCTTTTCTTTTTGAAGCCAGATAGGACCCAAAGGTAGCATAGTCATAGTTTTTGCAAGATCTGCTCTTGCCTTAGATTTGGGTTATGAAATATAAATGTATTTTTATATTTCATATTCTATTTTGTTATATAATGTATATAGAAAGTATATATATATATATATATATATATATATATATATATATTTACAGAATGTCCAAGTAAATTTCAATTTCAGATAAACAACAAATAATTATGTATATTATATATCTAATTATATATATATATATATGTTTATAATATATATGTAGTTTCTTGTGTAGGCCTTCTAGGCCAAGGGCCGGAAAGGGCTTATAAAACATACGGATTTGAAGGGGTGATAACGTGCCACCCCAAAACATGCTTCTTTGGCATATTATATTATGATTTTTTTGAATTAAAATTACTTGGGAACAGCCAAGGCAAGAAGGGCAATCAGAATCTCCTCTGTCTCCTGAAAGCAGGAAATACATTCCCCATATGTAAGTCACTTTTGTTGTACCAGGAGGGCAGAAGGGATCCTTATCCCCAGAGACAGAGTTTAGGGCTGAGAAGGCTGCATAAACAAAACTGGTTACTTAACTAATTTAGTACCAGAGGCCCAAACCCCTTTGGCTTGCCAATTCTTCATAAATTCATCGTTTCCTTGTCTAAAAGGCATAAAAGCTTCCTGCCTTGGTCACTTCTTTGAGTTTCATATTTTCATGGGGCTCCTGTCCATGCAAAATTAAATTTGTTTTTTCTCTTGTTAACCTGTCCTATGTCAATTTAAGTATTAGACTAGCCAAAGAACCTAGAAGGGAAGAAAGAACTTTTCCTCCCCTAAAATTGTATGCAAAATATTGTGTTACTTGCACGTGTGCATTTTATCTGGAGAGAGCTTTAGATCCTTACTAAAGAAGCCACTAAAGGTTACAAAGTTTCCCCTGAACAGCCACTTACTTCTCTCCAAGGACTAGTCACCTTTGCTCCACTGTTTTTCCCAGATGACCACAAACTAACCCCACACCAGAAGTTCCTTCTCAGCTGCTGGCTCTGCTCAGCACTTAAATACTGAGCCTGAACCAAACACAGGCTTCACTGTCAATAAGAAAAAGTCTGCCACATAAAGTTTATATGGATTTTTATTTTATTTTTTTTTAAGATTTTTTTTTTAAAGTAATCTCCACACCCAATGTGGGGCTTGAACTCATATACATTTTTAAAACAAACAACAGCAAGATCTAGCAGAGGAGGAACCAGGGACTAAAAATAGGGTCAGAGAGAAATGGCATCCAAGTAAAAAAGCCAGTCTTTCAAAAGTTTCAGTTTACCTCATTAGCCTTCTTGTTAAATAAGGATAATTCCGTTTTCTTTCTGATTTTATTTTTCTGAAATTTATATTTATTTATCGCACCATTTAGAAGGGAAAACAGTTTATTCTGGAAGTACTTCAGTTGACATTTCTCAGTATTAATTTTATATGTAAATAAACCACGTCTTCCTTGTTTAAGGTATACGAATAAGAACTGTTAAAATCAAAGGTGAGTTTGTTTAGGAAATATCTCCCTCTTGAGGGCATTATTATGTATGCAACAGTATATCGTGAACTTGAGCACTCTATTATATACTGGTGGGGGAAACCGAGGTTAATTAGTGCAAACATCTTGGAGAACAATTTGGCCAGATCTATTAACATTTCAAAACCCATAAATATTAAGACCTGAGGGTAAGGACAGTCATGCGAGCACTATGTAGAGTCACAAAAACTGTAAGCCACCTAATAAGGTCCAGTACTAGTGACTTCTCAAATTAAGTATGATAATGCTTACAGTAAAATAACATAGAACTATTAAAAGTTAGAAAATCTATGTATACTGACATGGATTTATCTCCAAGCCATGCTTGCACATATATTTACACGTGTATAAAATTAGCTCCAGGTAAATACTGGTAATAGTTAATTGCATCTGAGAGAAGAAACCCGGTCGGGAGGGGTCAGGGAGAAGATATACTTTTCACTGTATATCCTTTTAAGTAAGAACCGAATTTTTAACCATCTGTTTGTATTACTTGTAAATTAAAAAATACAACAAATTAAATGCTTTGTAATATTTTTGAAGTAGAACTTATACACAAAAAGTACACAAATCATATGTGTAAAGGACAAGAAATGTTTACAAAGTTAACATATCCATGTAACAAAAACTCATACTGAGGAAAAAAGCACTACCAGTATATATTTAAAAGAAAATCCTAGAAGTTTTATCATTTTACCTGTAAATATTTCAGTATGTATGTTTCCTGAAAGAATTGCAATCTAAAATAGAACCAGAGGAAATGAAATGGAGAATCTCAGGCAGACACCCTCAGGAAAAGAAAACTTAAGAACTGAGAGATTGATTTCCTGTACATGCCTGATTTACAGAAAACTGAAACTTATCTCCTGACCAATGAACATCCACCAAGAAACCCTGCCCCTTCTCAAGCCAATGAGCTTACTGCATGAACTCTGGCTAGACTCCACCCTCTTTGCACTCCCTGCTCATAAATACAGTCCACCCCAAACAGACTCAGCTGTAGTTTCTACAACATACATTTTCCAAATTCCAGTTCCTCTGCCATGCCTGAATAAACTCTGCTACTAGTAATTTAAGCTTGTCTCAGTTTACCTTTTTATTTGGGCTGACACTGTTAGCAGATAAAAACATAACCATAATACCATTTTCAAACCCAATGAAATTAACAATGATCAAAATTTTAAGTAGTTAATGCTTACATTTTTAATACCCAGCTCATGTTCAATTTTCTTTGCTTTCTCAAAAATGTCCATTTACATTTTATTTGTTTGAATCACAATCCAAAAAGGTCTACACATTATATTTGATTGATTTTTCTCTTAAGTCTTTTTATTCCCTCAACAGTCCTATCCCCTTTGGTTAATGCTACTTCTTTATTGTTGAAGAAACTGGTAGCTTATCTTGTAGAATTTCTCACATTCTGGATATGGCTAATTGATTAAATCCTCCTGGTATGATTTAACATGTTCTTTATCCACTGCATTCTTTGGAAGCCAGAAAATAGAACTAAAGACTCAATATGCTTTCTTCAGTTGGTAAGTAAAAATGTTCTATCATGCAGTATGTTTAGGAAATGCTGTACATTTTTGTAAACCAATGAATGAAAGTTCAAATAAAGACCCGAAAAGTCACCACGTGAGGTAATGTTTAATTGTGTTTAACTGAGCATTTCCCCATGTGTTTTGTCGATGTTGTACTACACATTACACTCACATGGAACTAGAGTTCTGTTTCTCACAGTCTGATAAACTCTGGAATAGAAGATCTGAATGATCTTTTCAGAATTCTGTAATGTTGTATGGTGCTCACGAGTGTTTGTTGGTAGATTAATCCAACAGACATTTACTGTGCGTTTTCTATTTACAGGACTATACTTGAAAACACTATTTCTGTTCTCAAGAAAGAAGACTGAATGGATGAATTAGCTTGTGTTCAGAAAGTAAATGCACATATACTTACACATGTATAAAATTAGCTCCAGGGGCGCCTGGGTGGCTCAGTCGGTTGAGCGTCCGGCTTTGGCTCAGGTCATGATCTCGCAGTCTGTGAGTTCCAGCTCAGGTTATAATCTCGCAGTCTGTGAGTTCGAGCCCCGCGTCGGGCTCTGTGCTGATAGCTCAGAGCCTGGAGCCTGCTTCAGATTCTGTGTCCCCCTCTCTCTCTGCCCCTCCCCCACTCATGCTCTGTCTCTCTCTCTCTCTCTCTCTCTCTCAGAAATAAACATTAAAAATAAAATAAAATAAAATAAAATAAAATAAGCTCCAGATAAATACTGGTAATAGTTATTGCATCTGAGAGAAGAAACTGGTTGGGAGAGGTCAGGGAGAAGATATACTTTTCACTGTACACCCTTTTCAGTAAGAACTTATTTTATTTTATTTATTTTTTATTTTTAAACATTTATTTATTTTGAGAGACGGCGTGTGAGTGTGAGAGGGGCAGGGAGAGAGGGAGACACAGAACGTGGGGCAGGCTCCAACCATTAGCACAGAGCCTGACGCGGGGCTAGAACCCATGAACTGTGAGATCACGACCTGAGCCGAAGTCAGTTGCTTAACTGACTGAGCCACCTCGGCTCCCCTACGCATGCTCCTTTAAAGCATAAGCCAGTGAAAAAAAAAAAGTCAGTGGTGCATATTGTAGAATTATGGAGTGAAGTGGCTTTGTGGGGTTTATTGGGTAAGCTCCAATGGCAAGATCAGCTTTGCAGTTTAGGGACAAGAATTGGAAGCAGATTCGAGCCAAAAAAGACCCCAGAAATCATCTGGTCTAGTCTTGTCATTACATGAAACCAGGAATAGCAAAGGACTCTCATGGCCGATGAGGGATACAGTTTAAGATTATTCCTGCTGCTAAACTTACTGAAACCCTGGGTAGGTCCCATTCAAGTTAATTTCTTTGTAGGTGAACTGTTCTGTTTTGTTTTGCCTCTGGAAGCTTTTAGGATTTTCTCTATATCCTTTAGAGTTCTGAAATTTCTTCAGGATGTGTCTAAGTATGAGCTTTTCCACATGAGCATCCTGCCTGGCTTACACTTGACCCTTTCAGTGTGGGGATTCAAGTTTCCTTAGGCGGAGGAAAACTTTTTTGTGTTCCTTGTATTTCCATTTCTGGGTCAGTTGTTTCTAAGTACTCATCCCATCTGGTTTTCTGTGATGTTATTTGTTTTATTCATTTGGGGGGATACTTGGTTGATCCTTCCACATTCATGAATAAGAAGTCATGTTAATTAATTGGCTTGGGATTCTTTTGCTATTAGATGAGTTCACCCAGAAATGCACACAGAGATCAATTTGACCTCAGAGTATTCACAGTCTAGTGAGGAAGGAAAAAAGTAACCCGAAAATTCTGTCAAAGTGTCAGGACGCCTGTGTTGCTTCTTGAGCAAAGAGAAAAGGTTGTGGGATGAGTTTGCGTGCCAGGGGGCTCCAAGTGTGCCCCTCCCCCAACTTTAGTAGCTGCCTCTGGCTCCTCCAGGGTTGTCCTGAAAATGCAGGGGGGCTGCAGAAAAAAGGAAGGAGCAGAGAAGTTCCGACTTAAGAGCTATGGTTTGGTGGTGTGGCTATCTGGACAAGAAGAAAGTTTAAGCCTTTTTCTTTCTCTTGAAGGATACACTTCTGAATTTCTCAAAGATTTATCAGTGAGAATCTTTAGTTGCAACAGTTGTGACCTGCGCAATGCGTTTTCCTAGACTTTGCACTTACTACCTGCAGCCCCTGAGTATTTGGCGGCCCATTCTACACAGATTCTTTTCCTTTGAGGTCCCATCTCTTTTCCAAGTAGTTCTCTAAGGTGGAAAAAAACTTGGGCCAGGCCGGGTCTTTCCCCACGGACTGTATCTGTCCAGGGGAAATGCTTGCTTATATAACCCCGCATTTGTGAAAACACACCTCTCATCACTCTGCTGTTGGAGGTAAGCGGCTCCGGCCATTGCTTTAGGCCTTCATTTCTCAAGGATGAGTCAAGCATCCTGGAGTCTTCAGCTTCTCATGTCCTGCAGTCAGATAGTGAACTAAGGCTTACACAACTGGAACCGGGGCATCTCTTTTGTAAGCTCTGAGGAGACTGTAAACACCTCGCTTTGGAAAATGGGCATATTTTTAGTTTTGTTCTCAGTTTTGGGGACCACAGCTGGAAGGGGAGAGAAAAGGGAGAGAAGTCCCATTGTAAAAGTTTGTTTCATGCCTGCATGAAAAGAATAAGGGTGATGAAATAAGGAATCTTCCAATACCGTGCCTTCCAAGCAGTGGGCCCGCTCCCATGATTGATTTTATTGCAACAAAGGTGTGTGCCAGACAACCTCTCTATCAGGCCAATTGGTGGGTCTCAGGCAGGAAAAAAAAAAAATGCTTGATTCTCCCAAGAAGCTGAATGGAGCCAGTCAAATGTGCATCACTCTGAGAAAGGATTGCCTGGCCGAGAGAAGTTTAGAAACCTTTTGACGCTGAGCCATTTACAGAGCATGAGCATTGAAATCAAATGGGCCTGGGTTTAAGTTCCAGTTTGGAACTTATTAGCTGTGTGACCGTAGGTAGTCTGTTTAGCACTCTCAGTCCTTGGTTTTCTGATTTGTGAAAGGGAAATAATAGCAATTTGCAGGATAGCTATAGAGATTAAATGAGATATAGTGTGTAAAGATTGTAAAAGAGAAGTCCACTGGTGCCTAGAATCCCTTTCTCCTTCTTTGTCCCATTAACTTCCATCGTTCCCTAAAGACAGCTCAAGGTCAGCGGCCTCCTCCAGAAGGCGTTTCTGGATTACCTTTCCCACTCTGCAGGGTATAGGTGCTTCCAAAGCACCTTGTTATGTCTCTATCATGGCACTGACCACACTTACCTAAATTGTTTGTTCCTATGTTTGCTGCCCCCCTTAAAACTGAGTCTCTTTGGGTACAGAAAGCACATCTAAGTCACCCATAAACTATCAGGACAGAGCCTGGCAAAATAGCAATCAATGACCAGACATTTGTGACATGCCTAGGATCTGTGGAATTCACCATTCTGCCTCCCGGAGAAGAGGGAAAGAGCATTTGCATGTTAATGGATCCCTCCCTTGGGGGAAAAACATATCCAATCAATCATAATTGAGATAGTAGATCCTGATTCCCAGGTCTGTTTTTTTTGAATCACACAAAAATCTAGGACAGGGAAAAACTTTAGAGAGTACCACATCTTAGGGGGAGGGGACATATGCTACTTTCAAGAAGCATGCATGTCTTAAAAACCTTATTTAATATTGTAAGTTTATATTTAGGAAATTTAAAGAACCTTACTTTGTTGTGTTTTGGAATAGACACACCAAAAAACTGGGGCGCCTCGGTGGCTCAGCGGGTTGAGTAACCAACTCTTGATATCCGTCCATAGTCCCAGGGTCGTGGGAACAAGCCCGGTGTTGGTCTCCACACACAGGCTGAGTGTGGAGCCTGCTTAAGATTCATTCTCTCTCTCTCTCTCTCTCTCTCTCTCTCTCTCCCTCTGCCCCTCCCTCCTCTGCTTGCGTGTACACACACGCACGCACTCGCTCTTTCTCTCTCTCAAAATAAATAAATAAACTTAAAAAAAATACCAAAAAACCTTGGTTGGTGTGGATATTTAGGCATCAGCCATATGATGGGGAGGGCAGTCAGACCTGAGCAAGGCAACACGACGGGTCTGTGTTCCTCAAAAGGAGGCGGGGTTACTAAACTGAGAAATGCCGGCCTATTTACAACCACTTCTTTACACACAGATGCGGAGACTCAGGTGGCAACGAGGGGTTGTCTGAGGTTGCATAGCCAGTAGCCAGCAAGGCAGAGCTCTCAACCCCCAGATCAGTGCTCCTCCACCGCCCCATGCCTGACCATGGCCTTGTGCAGGGAGGAAGTGGCCCCGCCCCAGGGCAGGGGAAGCACTGAGTCAGGACTGAGAGGTGGATGGCACAGTGTGATCCTGGGCCTGCCAGTTCATCCGAGACTCAGTTTCCTCATATGCAAAATGGGGAAGATAATATTCTGCCACACAGTGCTGGTGATGGATCAAAAAAGAGGAAGAGAAAGCCCTTTACAAATGGCACCACTGTATTTAAAAGTGGCCCTTCTGGCATTTATATCATCCACGCACACTAAGGCTGTAAATGTAGACAGTTGCAACCACCTCAGCAGCACCACGGAAGGGATTTCCAGACAAGTAGGAAAATCAATGCTAATCCAGACTTCCTGAGTACTTTGTAATCAGGGGTAACCGTGTAAGTGGGTAGCCACATGGGAAAAAGAAAGGTTACATTGGATTTACTTTTCAAATTGTAAACCAGGATAAATTCAAAATAGAACATAGACTTAAAGTTTAAAAATGAAACCATACCAGCATTAGAAGAAAACATGAATTCTTCTGCAACTTAAAAATGGGAAAACTTTTCCAACCATGGCTCAAAATCCTGAAGTAATAATCAGTAGAAGATTAATAGATTTAATTACATAAAAATAAAAATAATGCTTCTAAAGCAACAAGACAAAAGCAAACACCATAAGTATGGGGAAAAAACAAATGACAAACTGAAAAGAAACTGTGCAACATACATCACAGACAAGAGTTTAATAGCCTTAATATACAGGGAGTGCCTAAAAATAAAAAATAAAAAGACCAAGAATCCTATGTATGCCCTAGAGATAACAAACAGGTGTCCCACAGAAAAAGAAATGCAAATGGTCCTTTATTAACTTATTAAGTGGCATTTATCCTCACTCATAAGATAAATGAAAATTTAAACTATCCTGAAAACAATGTCTCACTTATCAGATAGACCAAAAAAACCAAAATGGACAACATAATCTGTTGCTAAGTCCATGGGAAAATGGGCATTTTCATACACTGCTGGTAGAGAGGATAGTGTGTGTGAGCAGGGGGTATAAAATGGTACAAACCGCATGGGGGGAAATTTGGCAATATATATTGAAATTACACATTCATTTATCTTTTGACCTAAGAGTGTCACTTCTTGGGATCCACTCCAAAGATTTAATGGCAAAGATAAGAGGCTTTTCACTGCAGCACTAATTATAGTAGCAAAAGTTTGGAAACAATTCAAATGTCTATCAGTAAACAACTGGTTGAATAAACTATATATATAACTATATATATGTATATATATGTATGTATATATATATATATATGTATATATATATATATAGTTATATATATAGTTATATAGTTATATATATCGTTATATATATATATATATTATTTTGAGAGAGAGTATGTGAGCAGAGGAGGGGCACAGAGGGGGGCAGGGGGAGAGGATCCCAAGCAGGCTCTGCATAGTCAGCACAGAGCCCAATACAGGGCTTGAACTCAACAACCATGAGATCATGACCTGAGCCAAAATCAAGAGTTCTACACTGAGCCAACCGGGCGCCCCTAGTCTTCTTTAAATATACTTTGTTTGGGACTTTGGAACCTTGTAAACATTTTACACAATTATAAAATAGAAAAAGATTTTAAGTGAACTTTTTAAAATCAAAAGTAAAATGAAACAAATGAACCTGTATGTCGAGTTTGTGCCCAAACCACAGAGAGATGAATCATTTCTAGTGACTTTAAAACACAGGACTTTTTTCATTCCTAGTGGAATATACAATAAGGACAAGAAGAACTGCAAAACAATCTTAAATTGCAAAGTATATTAAGGGTAGTAATATTCGTTTTGCTTTTGGTGACTATTACATGTGTATTGTGAGGTAAAGCAAATAAATACTTGTGTTGGTGTCGCTGAATTTTTCAGCATAGAGAAAGGAAATAGGACTATACAATAGATGACGTAAAAACTGTCATGGTAAATTTGAATTGGATGTATCAATATAAATTTTATTATTTTGAAAACCAAGTTTTTTGAGAGCCAGCTGCATATTGCAGTATCAGAAAGAGAAACACTTGTCTTTGGGAAGCTTATACACCAGTGGAGGAAGACAGAGAGTAAAGTAAAATGCCTATGGTACATGGTAAATAGTAGGAGAAAAATAAGGGAGATAGGGAATTATGGGAGTAAATAGGGTCAGGAAAGGCTTTACTGAGAAGAGCTCAGAGTAAAGACCAACTAGACATCTAGGGGAGAAGCATCCAGGCAGGCACAGGGGCGAGCAGAGTAAGCCCTGAGGCAGGGGTGCCTCTGGTATATTCAGGAATAAGGAAGTCTCTGTGACCTGAGCTGAATGTGTGGTGGAGAGAATGAGGTGACGCCTCTGAAAACCACTCACCACAACACAAATATCTTTTTCAAAATGTGGATCGCATTGTATCACATTAGTTTATTTAAAATTCAGTAGCTTCCCATTGCTCTCAGGATAAAAGAAAACATGGATTTCTGCCCTGCATGGGGCTGGTTTCCACCTACCTTTCCAAATTCTTCTCATAATCACGACTCTATTCCAGGTAGACTCTATACTAACCAGATTCTCAATGTCCTGAGAATTTTACCTATGCTGTTCTGCCTGAAACACCCATTTTCCTTTACCCAACTAATACCATGTCTGTTCTAGGTTAGCTCAAATACTTCCTGTTACCTTCTTTGACTAGATCAAATCCCTCTTATAAACGCCTCTCCTTTGTTGTACTCAAGTTTCTATGGGATTATCTAGTCAGTTTCCCTCACCATACTAGAGTAGGCTGTTTTTACTCCCTTGTATCCACAATGCTCAACAAAGGAAGCACAGTAGGATCTTGGTAACTATTGGCAGAAAACACGAACAATTCAAACAAGGCAGTTAAGAGGTTATTACTATTGTCAGGAAAAGAACAAAGGAGTTGTTGTACTAGGGTAGTAGGTTAATAATATTAGGGACCACTTCAAGTTCTTAATAATCAAGAGAATTAACATTTAAAAATATTTTCGGTTTATTTTGAGAGAGCAAGAGCAGGGGAGGGGCTGAGAGAGACGGGGACGGCATCCAAAGCAGGCTCTAGGCTGACAGCAGCAAGCTTGATATAGAACGGTGAGATCTCACCAGGTACAGTGAGATCATGACCTAAGCCCAAGTCAGATGCTCAATTGACTGAGCCACCCAGTAACCCTTTTTTAAATGTCTGAGAGAACAGTGGAGGGGCAGAGAGAGAGGGGGACAGAGGATCCCAAGCAGGCCCCATGCTGACAGCAGAGAGCCCGATATGGGGCTTGAACTCATGAACCATAAAATCATGACCTGAGCCAAAGTTGGACACTTGACTGAGCCACCCAGGTGCCCCAAAAGAATTAACATTAATTATTCCAAACATTCCCAAACCAATTAAGTAAATGTGTACATCAGGTTGTTATAGTCAAGATGCTATTTTTGCAACATGATTCTACTGGTATCAGGGCCTGTGTTCCAAGTACCTGAGTTACCACCTTCAGGTTAGAAAAGGAAAAAGACGCATTACTTAGGACCACTGGAAAACAAGAAAATTGGTACGGCTCTAGTACCCCCATCCCAGTATTCTTTTCTCCTGCAATCTCAATTTTACCAAACCATTCTGCTTTGCTCAAAGACTTCTTTATTCGGGGGAAAGGGTCCATCCACTGAGAACTAATCAATAGACAACCACTTTTAGAATTACCAGTAAGGAGGTGTCAAAGAGGGGACAAGATTCTAACTGGCTAAGTAAATTATTCAGACAAGGAACACAAAAGCAGATTTAGTGGGTAAGAGATCAATGGTTCTGACTTGGAAGGTTTTGAGATTCTAGTGCTTACAAGGCATCTGGTTTGAGATGTCAAACAGGCAATTAAACATTGGTTTAGAGCCGTGCCCTGCTCACGCATAGTTTTTATGTGAATTAGGAGTCCGCATCCTCTGAAGCAGAGGGCACAAGTGCTTCAGTTGTGAGCACTTACGTGCAAGAACTATTCTAGGCACTCAGAATTGCCATTTTCAAAATGTACAAAAATGTTTAAGACTGTCAAGACAATTTAAAATATTTCACTATATAATCATACACAATACTGCCCTTCATTATTTCCTATGCATCACTACATACTTTGAGGACACCCATAAAAGGAGTAAAACTTCAGAAATCCTGAAAAACAAAAAAAAAATTCTACCAGCTATACACAATTTAAATACTGCTCAGGAGCACCAGGGGTGCTCAGCTGATTAGGAGATTGAGC
This sequence comes from Panthera onca, assembly GCF_046562875.1. Lineage (NCBI taxonomy): Eukaryota > Metazoa > Chordata > Mammalia > Carnivora > Felidae > Panthera > Panthera onca. Next base: position 95,301,921 of record NC_138347.1, on the reverse strand, counting down.
CCTTCATTGGGCTCTGTGCTGAGGGAGAGGGATTCTGTCCCTGCGTGGGATTCTGTCTCCTCTCTGCCCCTCACCCCATCCACACTCTCTCAAAATAAGTAATCTTTAAATACTGCTTACAAAAACTATCAAAGGAAAGGCCAGAATCATGTAAACAACATACACTTAAAACAGAAAAGGCAGAAGCTTAACACACAGGGTACAGTGTTTTTTATTCACCAATAAACTAAAAGTCCATTTCTAGAGGTTTCTTTCCTTTGCATGCTTCATTTGTTTTATTAGCGAGCAAAACCCTGTAAGAGGCTGCCGTATCTAGTCTTCAGATTCAGATCCATCTTCATCTTGACTAATCTGGAAGTAACGAAGTTCGTAAGTCTCCTTGTCAGATGCAACCACACGAAGCCAATCACGAAGATTGTTCTTCTTAAGGTATTTCTTGGTAAGATATTTCAAATACCTGTAAGATAAAAACGAATTTCATTAAGAAACATAATTATCTACCATGCACAGGATTATCACATAAGACATGCAGTTGTATTCATCTTTAATGTTCCCTCCAAAATATTTCATTTGTATCAAACATTGTGGAAGGTTGCTGGGGACAGAATAATTAGGCAGCTTCTCAACCCCAATTAGAATCAGTTCATGTCCTACAAACCCTATTCCCCCACCTCCCTAAAATAAACGTCCTTTATGTTGAAGCTAAAGAGAGAGCCACAGTAGCTTGCTCTTCAGTTTTACTGCCATAACAAGATTACGTTTTAATTAAATACATAATCTCATTAGGGTGCCTGGGTGGTTCAGTCAGGTAAACAACTGACTTGATTTCGCTCCAGTCATGACCTCAGGGTTCTGGAATCGAGCCTGGTGGAGGCTGCTTGGGATTCTCTCTCCTCTCTCAAAATAGATGAACCTAAAAGATCAGCACACCTGCAACTAGCATATGGCTCAGTTCTTACAAAAAACTTTCAGCATGGTCTCATTTCATCACTCCAGCCACTCTCTTCCATTTAGGCTTTACGGTAATTCTGAACTACCAAGCATTCCTCAAGCTTCTGTTTTTCTTTAATGCCGGTCCCTCTCGCAGGAATTACATCATTCGACTGGAACACTGCTGATCTCAGGTTCTCTGCAAATTCTTAGCCCGATCTCTACCTTCAACACAGCTATTATAGCACTGCATTTTACAATTATGTGCCTATTATAAGATCCCTGAGAATATTACGTTTTCACCCCTGAATCCCTAATGATTAACCAAACAGCTAACAAGCGTCACTACTTTAGTCCAAGCCACTACCATCTCCTCTATTCTCCCATTAAGTTTGTTGTCTTCAGCTTCACTTCTCAACTACTTAATACTGCACTTCACTGTCTCCACTAGAATTTAAGCTCCTTTGGTGGTACGTACTTGGCTTCTTGGCCCACTGCTGGGCTATCCAATCCTACAACAGTGCTACCATATAAATTTGTTGAGTAAATTAAATGAACCTCTGACTACCTGCCTATGCTAAACCAACCACCAAAACCTTTAAATTATTTATATATATATATATATATATATATATATATATATATGAAAACATTTACATCAGGCAAATTGAGACGTTACTTCCAAGTTACACATTAGACACGTTTCTTGCAACATATTCTAATATTAAATCATCTAACATCATTAAAGTTTATATATAATTTGGATTTCAGGGACTATAATGTACTGGACAGGAGCCTATATTCCAGCAAAAATTTATGCTTACTGACAACCAGCCTAAGTAATTGGCCCAGTTACTGAATATATTTTCCATTTACACAGGCTATTAGGAAGTTCAAAACACTTTTCATGTGCATCTCTGAACGTATCAACACATCTATCCCTGCATATGAAGAGAAAATATTAGGATTACGTATTCTGTAATATTCACAATTACCATCATTTCACTAAAATATTATGGGAAACAAATACTAACCTTTTAGAGAACTGTTTCTCAGAAACAACTGTGATTTTATTCTTGATGCGTTCAATGTGAACAACATTCCCCAGATTTCCAGTTTTTCCATTGACTTTAACCTTCTCCCGTAGAAACTGTTCCTATTTTAAAACAGAAAAAATGCAAAACTAGGGAAGAAAACCCTAGATTTTCACTAGGGAAGGTACCCTAGGAATAGAGCTTAGGTTAAAATCAAGAATTATATACTTAAATCATCAAGCACTCTAATACAATGATAAAAACAAGCCAAGGAGAGTGATACTTACAAAATTTCCAGAATCAAAAATTCCATCTTCTACTGGATGAGTAAGGTCCAAATTAAATTTCCAGGTTGACTTCTTAGGCTTCTTGTCTTTCTGCTACAGATAGTTAACATAATTAGGACTAGTCCATTCACTCATTTTTATATTGCAAAACTTTCTGTTATCAGCCCAAAGATGCACAGTGTACTGTGATGTCATATTATGAAATGGTGCAAAACTGTAAAAAGTCGCTTAATTTATCTATTGGGTATACCCCTTTTTCTTAGTCTGTCAGAAAAGGGGTACACTCCTTAACTTGTTTAAACCGGGTTTTTGTGAAATCCAATGGTAATTCTCCCTGTTCACCATGCAAGTGTCTCAAAAGTGCAAAACTCAAGAAAGCATGAAGCGTATGGGTAGCCACTATTAGTTCTCTGAATGAGAAAATTCCAGAGAATCCTATATTTACAACTGGAAGAGATTAATAAGAGAATCAATTTACTTTCTACTGTAAATTAAAATTAAACCACGACCTGGGGTTGGTTTAAACCTCTAATCAAGTCCATTCTGTTCCAATTATCAAGAGAAGTTTTATGGGCTTTTAGTATTTTCCAGGTCACTGATGTTCAATTTTAAATTATCAGGTACTATTTACTATAGGCCAGGCCCTATGGGAAACAGGTAGTATACACCACTTTGCCCAAGCTCTATACACCAGAACAGGATACTCTATCCACTCAAGCCTAGAGAATTAAATCATTATTGTGTTATAAGAGAGAAAAAGGAGATATTTAATCCAAGTATGTAATTTAAAAAACATATGTAACTTTAGTTTGCCATACCCCAAACTCAGAATTATCACATAATCAGGCTGTACAAGTAAAACGTTGCTCTGGCTACTATCAGTATACATTCAATGTCCTAAAAACAGACAAATCAGTATTCATCAGAGGATGCATCTTCAAATTAGATCCACCCAAACGGATAGCAAGTACTAATGCCAGTTTGCTTTTAGGTAGACGAGTAATTTGCACCAAAAAAAAAAAAAAAATCGCCTCCAAAACTTAGAACTGGTAAGTCGCCGACGTATACCTACCTTTTCAAATGCTCTTTAGACTGGTTTTGATATCTGATTCCCTTATTAACAACGTAAATAAGATCTTTTCACGCTTTTTTATCTGCCTAAAGTCGTGACTTTCACCTTTAAAAAAAATTCCTTCATGAAGTAACAATGACAATTCTTCCTTTAGTCCTAAAGTTCTCTGAAACTGTCGTAGCCTCGGAGCTCCCTCCGCGCTGGCGAGGCTATCAGACCGGCCCGATTACCCACATTTCTTTCCTGGTGCAAACGAATAGGACAGCATCGGCATTTCCAGAAGCGAGACTGAAAAGAAAAAGGCCCCAGTGCTGTCCTACTATCCTTGTTCATCGTCGTGCCTCCTCCTTCCTTGCGCTGCCACAGCCACCCATCCCAAGCCAGTTCCGGACGGAGCTCGAACTCTACTAGACCGCATGGCAGTCTCCAGAAGTCTCGAAAATAATAACTTGTAATTTTAACAACGTGCTTGTGCTCCTAACCTAGTCTCCATTTCAACTCTTCCTTTATCTCGAATGAGAGGTCCCCAACTCGCAAAATTTTTGTAGATGTAAAAATCATCTACACCGGAGTAACACGCTCCCACCCAAAGAACGCTCACTCACCGGCGCCATCTTGAAGGCCAACCGTGGGATCAGAGAGAAAGCTACAGGCGCGCTTCACGTATTTATAGCAAAACGTGCTGCGTCACGCGCTGAGAACGTACGCTCGCTGCCTCCCGGAAGAGAACGTGTGGAGGCCGGTAACCCAGGAAACTGGGGCGTGGCCAGGGTGGATAGGTTTCCTAGGCAGTCAGGTTTCCCGGGAGCGCCGGCTAGTGGCCATTGTAAAGTAATTCACGATTTTCCGCTAAAGACAACACTAATCCACGGACCTCAGAGGTCTCTGCAGTTCCTGGGAGGTCGCTCTCAGATAAACACAACCGAGGGATGCAGGAATCATCTTTCAGTGATCACCTAGATCTTCTTTCCAATCAGGGCAAGACAATGTCTCAGGGTGCTTTGGGATCTTCTGTCTTATATTGTAATTACAATTATGCAGAGAAAAAGTTAGTCTGTATTCATGTTTCGTCTATGAGTCTTGTTTTCTAAATGACTGTTGAGGGAAGTGTTTCAGGGAGCCAAAATAAATTGGGTTCTTGAGGAAAAAAAGCTTCCAAGAAAAAAAAAAGGATTGCTCTCACTTGTTCACTTGTAGAGTGTGATTTAATTTTATCATGGGTTTTAGTTAGCCCTGTGTAGAAATTAAGATGGAGTCACTCTTGTGAGGCAGAATTTAGGTCAAGCAGTGATGTAAGCGGCCAAGGGCAGTGTAGGTAAGACCAGGTACCTTCCAAGCCAGTACGACTGACCACACCAAAACTGATAACCAGCAAAACCAGAGGAGGTCTGGTTGAATCCCTTTAAAAAGGAAGGATTTTTGCAGCAGACTGTCAAGACTTTCCAGATGCTGACCCTTTCGCCTCTGACCACACCAAAAAGGTGACTACCCCAAAGGTTCTGCCAAATGGTCTCTGGGCAGAACAGAGATCCTTCATTGCTTGAACATAATAAGCAGCAAGTGCTGAGAGCTGGCCTAGACCCAAGGGAGGCCTTATCATAACTCCACACTCAGAAAATGATTGCAAGTTTAGTTCATTAATTTCCTACCTCTTGTTTTATCTTGTTGTGTGCTTGCCTTGTGCTTTAATTTGTGTGATGGGTAAGAAACCAAGTTAAACGTGAAATGTCATTGAGTTTGGAATCCTGAACCTGATTTACAATTTAACTTTGCTTTATGATTGAATAAAGCTGATATTATGGAAAGACACAACTCATGTGTGCACCTTCATAGCATGCCCATGATACCCTAGGGCTCCTGACTTCCATCCAAAATACGTCCCAATTAAAGTTCAACAAATATTTGATGAGACCTAACTACTAAAATGCATAAAGCACATGAGGGTGAATGTGGGGTGGGGACAGTTTTGATGACAAAAGGAAAAAATAGCCTTTGAACTTTGAAGAATTGTAAGTTGACAACAGATCAGAAAAATGATATCCTTCTCAATATTTTGCAATTTGTTTTACAGAGGTGAAACTATCATACTGGGAGCGAGAGGTATGGATGGGGGGGACTTTTGTTGTTAATATTCAGAAAATTTCCTAGAAAGTAACAACTGCATATATTTTTTAAAAATTTGTTTAATATTTATTTATTTTTGAGAGAGAGACAGAACATGAGCAGGGGAGGGGCAAAAAGAGAGGGAGACATAGAATCCGAAGCAGGATCCAGGTTCTGAGCTGTGAGCACAGAGACTGATGTGGGGCTTGAACCCATAAACCCTGAGATCATGACCTAAGGTCAGATGCTCAACCGATTGAGTCACCCAGGTGCCCCTATTTTTTATGACAGTGGTTAGTCATGGTGGAAATTATGCTTTAATGAAGCATACAATGTGTAGGATCTGAATATAACTATTGAATTCCTCGGAGAAATCCATTTCAAGATTTTTTTTTTTTTGGTCGTTTGCCTCAAGAACCAGAATTTCTTTCTCAAAGATTAAGGGAAAAAAAAAAAAAGGAAATTAGCATTTTCTCCTCAAGGGCTGCTCAGGCTGTAGAGCAGAAATTATCCCTGCAGTATTGGGTATTTTGAAAATAAACTGTTAATTGATACACTATTTTATTTCTGTTGTTTTTGGCAGACTTCCATGTTATGACTGAAAAACGAAACAAAGAAATAAACAACAACAAAAAAAACCCCTTTAGGAACTATTAAGTCATTTGTACACAGGAGATATTAAAATGTGCTTCAAACTAGCTAGTAATCTCAAAATAACTAAATTGAAACCATAGTGGAAAAAAAAGACTTCTCTATTTTTTTAATGCTGAAAAGAATATTAACTAGAAATGCGCAGATGGTAAGATTAAATATTGTAAATAACATAGTATTTCCCAAATTTTACACATGAACTATAAATACCCAATGCCTGTCAACACCCCCTCCTAGACAGTTCTTACTTTGAAATGGATTCTAAAACATATGAATTAAATGTCTGAAAAGAGTCAAGAAAATTTAGAATAAGGAAAAGTTACCTTTCCAGTCATTCAACTATAAGATACTATAATATATGATAGATATAGTTCTAATATAAACTTCAATCATTTGATCTACATGATTCTGGAGCCTGAATAGATCAATAAAATAAAATATAGAAGGACAATACAGCAGATTGGATGGAGAAATCCCTCCATACGTAGCCACCCTAAAAAAAACAAACAAACTGGATAAAACACAGTGTTATACATAATTTCTAATGTATGATCAAGTTGGTTGAAAGTAAAAATTTTTTGGAGGCAGAGATGACAAGGCATGCTCATGTAACTTTGGGACTAGGATCAGCTCTGCTCAAATAGCATGAGAAAACTTCAACCTAAAAATATTGTTTAAAGAGTGCTTGGACTGATAGTGCTACGCAAAAGTAAATGTAGATCCTATCTGTATAGATGTACTTTAGATTCAGGCACAAAGGATTCCCTGAGATAAACTTACAGAAATATGAGTTGACAAATTTTTTTTTTTAAATCACTAAATACAAAAGAAAACAAGCAACTATGAATGAAAATCAAACTCCTCCAAAAAAACTATAAAATCAGACCAGTATATATTGGAATTATATAGAATATAAAATAAGTGTCTTGAATATATTTAGAAGTTAATGGTATTTCAAATATGGTGAGGGAAACAGGAACAATCAAATTGGCTAGTACTAAAAGAAAATAAGTTCTAGAAATTAAAAATAGAAAACTTCAGTTAGAAAGAGTGGAAGAGTTAAACAGGAGAGTAGCCACAGCCGCAGAGAAAATTAGTGAATGGGAAATTACTTAGAGTGCAACATAGACAAACACTACGCATCTCCAGAAAAATATACTCAAATGACATTGTAGCACAAACAGTCCTATGGAAGCAAACTGCGCAGCTTTTTTTTTTTTTTTTTTTAATGCCTTTTATTTATTTTGAGACAGAGAGAGACAGAGCATGAGCAGGGGAGAGGCAGAGAGAGGGAGACACAGAATCCAAAGCAGGCTCCAGGCTCCAAGCTGTCAGCACAAAGCCTGATGCGGGGCTCAAACCCACAGACTATGAGATCACAACCTGAGCTGAAGTCAGCCGCTTAACCGACTGAGCCACCCAGGCATCCCTGCACAGCTTTAACAAAGGATGTGCTGCAGCCCTTCTATGCAAACTGTGAGGCACTGAGAGAAAGTTACTACCACCTAAGAATATTGCTTTTGATCCTCCGACCTTGAATGTTCTTTGTTAAATATTTATAAATGAAAGTTAAGGGCGCCAGGCAGGGGAAATAAATCTGACGTCACTCCTGCTTGTCTTTCCTTTACTAATTTGATTAGAAAGCATTAAACATTAAAACATTAAAAACTGAGATGAAAAAGTTTATGCTTGCTTCAATGCATCTTTTCTCTCTGTGTATATTTAGGAAAACCTTAAATGGTTATTTACTTTTATTATTTCTAACAACTGTAATTTCAGAAGTAAGATTTTCTTGTTAGTGCCGTAGGAATTCTGAATAATTGATCAAATTTTAAAAAGAGAGTAAGTATCTTTTTTCATTGATTATTTTCTGTAATTTTTGTCTTGTTATTTTTAGCTTGGTCATTCAAATTATTGCCCATTTAAATTTATTTCCACCTTTTCACCATTATAAGCAATGCTTTAAGGATCTTTTTAAATTAAAAAAATTATTATCTTAAGTCAAAAGAAATTCTCATGAAAAGAAATACAGAGAAACAAAAAAGAGAATGCATAAAAATATCTAAAATCTTACTTGCTTAGAAATAGCTTTTTAATGCATTGGGGGCATGCATGTTTGTGAATATGTATGACTAAATATAAATAATTTAGATTACGCAAGTAATTACATTCATGTATAAAAATTGGATGGTACTATACATGCTTTTTGAATTAAAAAACTTCTTTTAGAAAAAATTACTGTACCTAAAATTGTAAAAGTTACAAAAATAGTTCAAAGAAAGCACACACACATACACACATATAAATATAAATGCATAAAAATCTGGACAAAGTCTATATAAATACATATATGTGTCTATATATCCTTTATGCGGATTTTTACTTATTATTGACATTTTGCTCCATTTATCATTTGTTTGTCCTCTTTCTCTCCACCTATATCTACATCTATAAGTCTTTGTCGGGCGGGGGGGGTGGGGGGGCACCTGGGTGGCTCAGTTGGTTGAGTGTCCGACCTCGACTCAGGTCATGATCTCACAGTTTGTGAGTTTGAGGCCTGTATCAGGCTCTGTGCTGACATCTCAGAGGCTGGAGCCTGCTTCAGATTCTTTGTCTCCGTGTCTCTGTACCTTCCCCACTCCCACTGTGTCTCTCAAAAATAAATAAACATTGAAAAAAATGTAAATCTTTGTGGGATGTTTTCTTGATAATTTTCTCATTTATTAAATTTGTTCTGTTTAGGCTCTCTATTTCTACTGAAGCTGATTCTAATAACCATAATTTCCTAAGAAATTATATCATTTAAGTTTTCAAATTTATTTGCATAGAATTTCTTGTTTTACTTTTCTTTCCTTTCCATTATTAGTCATTCCTATTATTTCTCACTTTCTATACTTGTGTTTTCTTCCTTTACCTTAAATAAATTGGCCAATGGTTTGTTGTTATGTTAATTTTTTGAAGAACCCCAATTTTATTTATTTTTTAATTTTTAAAAAATATTTATTTTTGAGAGAGAGATGGAATGTGAGTGGGAAAGGGGCCGAGAGAGAGGGAGACACAGGATCTGAAGCAGGCTCCAGGCCCTGAGCTGTCAGCACAGAGCCCAATGTGGGGCTGGAACTCACGAGCTGCAAGACCATGACCTGAGCCAAAGTCGGATGCTTAACCGACGAAGCCACCCAGGCGCCCCAAGAATAGTTTTCTTTTTAATGTTTATTTATTTTTTAAGAGAGAGAGAAACAGAGTGCAAGCAGGGGAGGGGCAGGGAGAGGAGACACAGAATCCGAAGCAGGCTCCAGGCTCTGAGCTGTCAGCACAGAGCCCGACACGGGGCTCAAACTCAGAAGCCAGGCCATGAAATCATGACCTGAGCTGAAGTCAGATGCCTAACCGACTGAGCCACCCAGGCACCCCCAGAATTTTATTTTTTAATGTGTTATTTTTCTATTCACCTAATTTTTGCTTTTATCTTGATCATTTCTTCCCATGTGCTTTTAGTTTCTTTTTCTGTTATTTTTCTAGTTTGATTTAGGACTTTAATTTCACTTATGTTCATGCTTTCATTTTTATTGATATAGATGTTAAGGCTACAATTTGTTTTCTACAGCTTTACATACATTTTCTTCATCATCTTTCGGGAATTGCTTCTGTTGTAGTTCCCTTTCAACATAGTATTATGTAACAGGTTTTTAAATTTGCAGGTAGAAAGGTTTTCTTAAATTTCAATTTTAATTTCACTTGGGATTGGTATCAGAATGCTATTTTATTTATTTATTTTTTATTTATTTTTTAATTTTTTTTTAACATTTATTTATTTTTGAGACAGAGAGAGAGAGAGAGAGAGAGACAGAGAGAGAGCATGAACAGGGGTGGGTCAGAGAAAGAGGGAGACACAGAATCTGAAACAGGCTCCAGGCTCTGAGCTGTCAGCACAGAGCCCCACGCAGGGCCTGAACCCACGGACCGCGAGATCATGACCTGAGCTGAAGTCGGCCACTTAACCGACTGAGCCACCCAGGCGCCCCTCAGAATGCTATTTTAAGTATTTCTACCTTAAAGAAACTACCGTTTTCTTTGTGCCCTAAATATTCTTTTTTTCCCCAAAAGTTCCATTTGCCTTTGGAAGAAAGGTATATTCTCTAATATCAGAGTGTTAGTGATATGTACATAAAATCCCCAAAAGATTTACCTTATTGATTGCACAGCAATTAAAAGGAACTAGAGTGACAGCAATTTTAAGTGAAATTCACACACATAATCGTGAACAAAAAAGGGCAGACAGGCTATCAGTGTTGGGTAGGTGAGCCTCTGTTCTCCCAATTAGAATCTGGTTAGGGATCTGATGGCAACCAAGGTTGCCAAGCTTTTCTGGCCCTTCCTAACACTGGGGCACAAGTCATTGTGATGCTGGGATGTGCCCATGGTGTGGCCAAAAATTATTTTACTGGATCCAGAAATAACTCTCAAATTGGACAACAGATTGATATAACCTTGTAGGTGAGTCCTTTTCCACCAGTATACACCCAGTGGTTGTAACTGATCCTGCTGAATGTATCATGGGAACATAAACACACCTCATCTTGTGCTTAGCTTTATTGCACTTCACAGATACCGCATTTTTTGCTTTTTAACAAATTGAAGGTTATGGCAACCCTGAGTCCAGCAAGCCTCTCGGCACTATTTTTTTTTTCCAAAACCATTTCCTTACTTCATATCTCTGTGTCCTTTAGTAATTCTCACGATACTTCACACTTCTTCATTATTATTATATTTGGATTACTGAAATTTCACAAAACTTTAATGGATCAGAGGTTGCTTCTTATGGATGAGCAAGGAAAGTGGGTTTCCTGAGATGGAATCTACTGTTTGTGAAGATGCTGTGAAAAATCGCTGAAATGACAGCAAAGGATTTAGAATAGAATATAGTCAATACAGCAACAGCGAGGTTCGAGGTTTGAGAGGATTGACTTCCATTTTGAAAGTTCTATTGTGGGTAAAATATTATCAAGCAGCATCACATGCTACAGGGAAATAGCTTATGAAAGGAATAAGTAAGTGATGCAGCAAATTTCATTGTTGCCTTATTTTAAGAAATTGCCACAGCCTCCGAACCTCCAGGAACCACCACCCTGACCAGTCAGTAGTCATCAACATCAAGAGAAAACCATCTACCAACAAAAAGATTGACTTGCTGAAAATTCAGATGAGGGTTAGCATTTTTTTGCAGTATTTTTTTAATGTTTATTTATTTTTGAGAGACAGAGAGCATGAGCAGTGAGGGGCAGAGAGAGAGGGAGACACAGAATCTGAAGCAGGCTCCAGGCTTTGAGTTGTCAGCACAGAGCCCGACACAGGGCTCGAACTCATGGACCAGGAGATCATGACCTGACTGGAAGTCGGAAGCCGGACGCTTAACTGAGTCACCCACATAGCCCATTTTGCAATATTTTTTAATTCATGTGTGTACATTATCTTTTTAGACATATGTGACTGCACATTTAATAGACTACAGTATATAGCGTAAATGTAACTTTTCTATGCACTAGGAAACAAAAAAATTCACCTGACCCACTTCGTTTCAATATTCACTTTCTTGCAGTGGTCTGGAACCAAACCTGCAATCTGAGGTATGCCTGTAGATGTTATTTTTGTTTATTTTTAATGTTTATTTCTTTTGGGAGAGAGAAAGAGTGTGAACGGGGAAGGAGCAGAGAGAGTATCCCAAGCAGGCTCCACACTGTCAGTGCAGAGCCTGACATGGGGTTTGAGGCTGGATCTCATGAACCGTGAGATCATGACCTGAGCCTAAACCAAAAATCGTATGCTTAACTGATTGAGCCACCCAGGCTCCCCTGCCTGTAGATGTTTTAAATTCCCAGTGGAACACATACTTTAGATAGGCAGTCTGAGTTCTAAATGTGGCAATTCCACAGGACACCTCCTATTTGGATAGAATGTTTAATTAAAAGGTTGGGGATGGAGGAGGGATTAAGATAGGCTGACACATAACAAATTAGTCTTTTCATGCTTTTTCCCCCCTCCCATGCCTCCCTCTGGGAGCCTAGGCTACTGGTATTTGCAAAAGGCAATAAAAGAGTGGGGCTGAGAGCTCGAAGACTCTAAACTGGTGCCTCTCTTACTGCACAATTATCTTGCTGATTTTGGAAGGTTATGGTATCAGTAATACTAGTTATGGATACGAGGTCACAACTGCCATGGTAGTCCTGGCATGGCTCAAATGTCAGGGAGTGAGAGGTGTTCTAGAATGGTACAGTGTGTAAAAGGAAAAAAGGGTTGAGCCATCTAGGGATGAAAATGTCCACATTGTGTTGATTACACACAGAATTGGAAAAAGGATGAAGGGTTTGTTTCAGGGACTCATCACACCTTTCACATCACTGGGGAAAGAGAACAGCAATGCTGGTACGGAAGGAACACCTCAGACACTGGGAAGGTCAGGGGTAGGGGAGGAACCATTAATTGCCCTTGCATTAAAGATGTCTGGAAGAATGCAAGGAAAAGGATGAAGATGGAAAGATGTTTTTACTCTTGTAATTACAGAATTTTGAATCATGGGGCTTTTTTACATATTTTAAAACTATTAAAAATTTTAAAATGAAAACAAAACTATACCTAAATCTGGAACTAAAATGTAAAAATTACCATTCCCAGCCATAAAGCTAGGGTACTGTCTAGTAAGGATCCAGAATATAAAAACACAGTAAAAATAAGTTAGATTTTCTTCTAACAGTGATCAACTCATAAATACATACTATTTTCTTTTATTTTCTAAAAATTTTTTTGAATGTTTATTTATTTTTGAGAGAGAAAGAGACAGAGCACAAGCAGGGGAGGGGCAGAGAGAGGGAGACACAGAATCCGGAGCAGGCTCCAGGCTCCGAGCTCTGGGCACAGAGCCTGACGCGGGGCTTGAACCCACGAATCATAAGATCATGACCTGAGCCGAAGTCAGAAGCTTAACCGACTGAGCCACCCTGAGCCACCCAGGCATCCCCATACTATTTTCTAGCATAAAAATGGTTTTAGGAATGTATATGTACAAGAATAGGGCAGGCTGTTAAGTTAACTTTATGTTTATTTAATATAGCTGATGAAGTTACCAGACAAATATATTTTAATGTAACAAAAAGTTATAATTGATGTATATCATCTACAATGTAAAGGATTTTAATAATTTAGTATACCCAAAGACATTTGAATTTTACCCATTTTTGAGATGTAAAATACACAATTATAATACTCATACTACATATCTTATAATTTTAAAGTTTTAGCTAAAACATGAGTCTCTGTAGATAAAAGCAAGAATTCTCCTGTACCTAAGACAAATAAAAATGTATTACTAATAAAGTGCCACTGGATTAGACAATGCCATTTCAACTATTTCCTTTTTGGAGAGGAGAACACAAGTACATAATAATATGGAACTAGCCATTTTCATTATACTAGCAGAGAACTAGTAATGTGCATTGTATTTTGTAACAAGCACAAGAGTGCTCATTTATAGTAGGTATTAACCATAATAAAGAATTCCTTTCAAGAAAGATCACAATTATGACTTATGACAAGCTGTACAGTCATCACTGAATATAGTTTGGTGTCCAGAGTTTTTAAAAAATACAATCATGAACTAAGATGAACCTAAGTCTACCAATACCAAGAAATAGTTTTAGGGACTTCATATAAATAAAATAACCTCTCTCTCAATTGTAAAATAGGTTTCATCCAATTCTAAGGCGAGAGGAATAGTAGTGGTTGGTAAAGTTTGGCAACAAGTATGTTTCTAGCAGGTGAAAGAAAGCTCGATATGCATTGCTATAAGATGCCTCTTTCACACAAGGAAAACATGCTAATTAGATGTAGATAGCACTTTTCAGGCACTTGACCTCACTTGGTAGTTAAGTTGATGTTCAGATGTATACTTAATGGAGAAACATTAAATTATATAGTGACTTCAAGTCATGTTCTCACAGAACATCTGTGTTCCATAAGCTAAATCCAAATGTTCCCGCTAAAATCAAATAATGATGCCATATATCCAGTTCAGAGAAAAAAAATTTAATAGATTAAAGTTAATAGATTGAATTTTCTCAATTTTAAGATTTTCCACAATAAATTTTTCATAAGCCTTTGTTGTCTATTACTTGTCTGAATGCTAGGAGAAAAAAAGGCTTAAAAACTATAAAATATTATGCCTAAGTAAAGTTAGAAAATTTTCAACTGTTGATCAGTTCAATATAACATACGGTTTATGGAAATATGCTCAGAGTTTGCTCTTATACTGCTTAAGAGCCATGTTTTCTCATAGTAAATTTGTTTGTGGTTCATATTATAGAATTCAGTATGTAAACATTTTCATGTACCCAAAGAGCATTACGAATTTTTGATCTGTTGTCCCTAGATATGTTTGAGAACCACTACCTATTTGTCTGGCTCTAAAAACTATCTTTGGGGTCCATGCCAAAGAAATGCTTTCAGATAGATCATTAAGGTTTGGGTTCTAAGATAAGACTACCAAAGTCTATTCTACAATGAAAACTATATGGCAAGATTTCAGTATAGATGTTATCAATGTTCCCATTTTGTTTTAATACTTAGGTTAAGTATTTTGATGTTAAGGATTTTTATTTGCATGTTATCATTGTATTACAATTTGGGAAAATTTGGCAATATACTTTCAGGCAGCTTTAAAATAATGCAACTTCAGCTCTTAGCACAAACAGCCCTGAGAACAATGCATTCAAATTACAGCTCAACTAGAAATAATCTAATTGAGAAACTTTAAAGTTACAAAAACAAATTCTGGAAAAGTTGTAAATTAAAAAAAAAAAAGTCACAACATTTGAGGCACTACCAGACTACAGTACTTTTAAGAGTTGAAAGGACTTTGTAAAAAGAACAAACATACAAAGCTGGGTGTGCATATGCACATACTCCACATTGTGCTATAATGAAAAATTGTGTCCCCAAATTTTATAGCCTAAACATTTTATTATAGCATCTCCTATTAAAGATATCATGCTCCGGCTGCAGGAGAGTTTTGGTAATTGTTATAAAGCATTGGTACAGAATTTTGTACCATAAATGGTAACGGATTCAAGAGCTTGGTTAGCAACAATTTCAAGTGACAGACAGCCCTTGGAGGGGAGAATGAAATATCATAATTATGTCTATGAGGCAAATGCTAAGTCAAAGTAGCAATGATTTGATCTATTTCAGAGGGTATTCAACTTTGTAGTAGCAAATAAGGTATAACAAAGTCTTCACAGTAGAAATAAAATATGTTGCTCTAGAAAGAAACAAATATTCCACTTGTTAATATTGTATATAAATTGGTGAAATGCCTGCCGACAAAAATGGTGTATCATCGTATAATCTATCAACATGACAGTCTACACTCTATACATGGTAACCTGTGATATTTAACATTTGCTACAAAAAAGTACAACAAATACTAGGAATCAACTTTTAGTATTTCTGATGTCAAAAAGAATGAAGTTACTGCTGTTCTATGTTAAAAAATACGTTTACCTGCTTCCTTTTAATACAATTTATAAAGCTTTACTAAATGAAATATTTTGTTCTAGAGAAACATGTACTGACTTATGTGAAAATAAACAGTCCCATATCTTTAAAATCTATACTTATATATCAGAAGAGTATTTACATTTCATTATGGTACTTAAAATATTTATGCATAAATAGCTTTTGCCATTCAAGGTATGAAGATAGAGATGCATTATAATTCACATATGCTTACCTCACAATTGAAATGTATTTATGTGAAGTTTGACAAGTTAGGAACAACAAGGGCATGCTAATCCAGAATTAACAGTAAACCAGAACACTAGTATGGTTAACTGGGGCCATGTGAGTGACCAGCAAGCAGCACAGATTGAGAACTTCCTGGAATTCCTGTGGATAACAATGCCAACCAGTAACAAGTAAAACGCACAGAACAGACTACTAAAACACTAGAGCAGTATGAAGTAGATACTTAGATGGAATACTGGAAAGAATTTAGCCTAATTCCTAATTGTGCTTCAGATGGGCAAAAGCTAAGATGTTATGCTAAAATGGTTAACTATAACCTCTATATTTCTTGTGCTTTAGAATTCTCCTTGCATTTCTCTTAAGTATCCTGTTTTCTTCTCCAAATGGGTTTGCTGAGGCCTATACAAGATTTAAAAATGTGCACAAATTAAGTAACTAAACCTATGGGATCTTCTGTTCCTAATACTATTTTCAGTATTGCTTCTCGGCCTTTTGGCTAAGATCAAGTGCCTAATACTATTTTTAGTTACTGATTAGATCGGTTACAGCATCATATATGTTTTCCTCCAGATGATAGGAACAAAGGTCTTTCAGAGATCAAGGCATGATGAGAAAGGTCTCATAATCAGTCTTAGAGAATGATTACTGAAGTAGTGATTTTGTTCTAAGTTTAATTTCAATATAATGATTGTTTTTAAGTCAAAGGTCCTTGCAAACCCTGTGACAGTGTCTAGAATCCTGGAAATAAGATATACGAAGAGAAATGTAGCTGAGTCACCTAAAACACTTTTTTAAATTATTCAGTTTTTAGAATTCTTTCCTAGTTATGTTTCACACTGGTAACCGAATTAAGTACATAACAATCAGAAAAAAATACATGTACTTCTCAAAGTAAGAAAAATAATCATCACAGAAAGTAACTCTTGCTCCATGATGCACTTTCAATTCACTTTAGAAAAAGTGTACATAAATTTAACAAATATTCCAAATCAATTTAAAGAATATCCAGTTTTGCTGGACAACTAAATATTTTAATGCCAAAAAATGTACTTAAAAATGGTTGGAAAGGAGGGACTACTATAAATACCAACAATTTATTCAACATATTGATAAAAAGCACTGCATAGCATCCTATAAAGCAGGTCACTCCTTTAAATACAGAGAGAGAACAAAAAGCAAAAACATAACTAGAAAGAAACTTTCTATTTTTATGCCAGTTACACAGGCCTCAAGTAAAAACCTATAGCTCTAACCAATCCCCTTTGCCACTGTCCCCTGTAGACTCCTCCTTTGTAATCTGACTTGCTAATAACAGTCAACCTACAGTTCAATGTCTGTCAACTATGAGCAGGTAGCAAAATCACTACATATAAGGTTATGTTTAGTCTTGCAACAATTTGGCAAAGGAAAGTATGACTGAGGTAATACAGGTGGCTGCACATGCCTACTAAGAAAACTGACACTTTTTGATAACATGATTTTTGGTTAAGGATTTGTGCTTGCCACACACAGGCTGAAACTGTGACAATTCCAATCCACAATCAACTCATTCTATATTAGGTCTGAAATTAATGCAGAACAATTCAACTTAAATGTGGTACTTTGATACCACTAGATGCTACATTGTCTGATTTTAAGCCCTGGTTTATCTATCAACTAAAATTCAGGAATGATTTGCTCAGACAAATCATATCTGCTGAAGCCATCTTATCTATTTCTTGTACTCACTGAAAACCACAGGAAAGTTATAGGAAAGACACCTACAAAATTAAAAAAAAAAAAAAAGAATTACAAACTTGATGATTTTAAATTACCAATTGCCTACAAAACTAACTGAGTACAATTTCAAAACAATTTAAAAAAATGAGGTGGCTTATGAAGGCCATAGCTTTGGTGACAACTTAGACCCAAACTTTAGATCTGTGGTTGATCCAGACCTAACATTTTGCTCATGCCTGATGTTCCCATTTATTTGCAGGGCTTTATGGCTACAGCATATTCTTCACTCATTGCACACATAACAGACACCTAGAAGGGAAAAATGCAGGCAAAAAGTTATTCAGAAGGCAATACATATATAAGATATGTTATTATATACTGGATATTTGTGGATATTTTATACATGCTGACTTTGGAAAGAGGTATTCCAAGACCAGATAACCTACTTTCTTTATAGTTTTCCAAAGTAAAATTTCTCAAACTGTGGTTTTTAAGGTGACTTCCAGGAAACGGGAAGAATAAGAGCTATGAATGTCTCAATACTTATCAGATGTCATACTTCTGAGAGTCATAGCAAAGACAAAGAGTAAATCACCTTCACGCTTTAGTATTCCCATGCCATCTTTTCTTATCTTTCATAGCTCAGGTGCTGGTCTTCAAAACAAATTTGGGGTTGGCAGTGTCTGCTTAGCAAAAAGTGAACTTTGATACTTTCTTTGGTAATGGACCTCTCGGGGTATCATGGGAAAACCATCTCATAGAGCAGTATTTAAAAACTACATTTCATATTTGCCATTTTTTGCTAACTAGTTTATGCCACAGTTCTTATAAAAAGCAATCTCCCCTTAGGTCTTTACCTGTACATCTTCACCTGCATTGTATTTTCCTTCTATTTCTTTACCTAGTTCACCTTCTGGCAGCTTAAGATCCTCACGAACTTCACCGGTTTCTGTCAGCAGGGATAAGTAACCATCCTGAATACATATCAGCTATTAAAAGAAATTATATCATTTGCAGTGATTAGATTATATCACTTTGTAATATTTACATAGTTAAGTTGCAATCCACATTAATTTGTACAAGTACACAGTAATACGTTAATATATTCTGAGCTTAAATAATGCTAAACATACAAAACCATAAAAGATGTATAGATTAAAAGTATAAGTTCACTCCTTCCTGCACACCACGTTCCCCCAACTCTCTCTCTCTCTCTCTCTCTCTCTCTCTCTCTCTCTCTCTCTAATATGCCCTGAAGCATTTATGTGTATGTGCACAATACAAATATAGTTGCTTTAGAAAAAATAAATGAGAATCCAAGGTGATTCCGTCTACATGGGGTCTGCTCATGTCCCTCTTCAGGAAATTAGTAACTTGGAAAAAAATCTGACATGTCTTAGGTTGTTGGAAGGAAGGGGATGTTTGTTTCCTTTGCCTTCCTTTGGCTGCCTACATGTATACTTCAACCCTTTCTGGATAGGTTGCGTCTTCTTAAGCCCTTGACCTAGACCAGAGGCATTGATACGCATCAGGTTTCTTTAGTCATCAACTATGACCTTCCCACCAACAGGGGAAACTATCCAGAGTTGGTCCTGGTGGACGATTTGGCCATAAGGGTGTGGCCCTTAACATGGTGACAGAAGAAGACAGGAGGACTCTTTGAGATATCGAGACCTTCCACAAATCCTCAATTGAGGAGATGCTCGTCAATGTTGCTGACCTCATCTGAAGGGCTGTCCTGTTACCTAGCCCTATCCAGGATTCAGGCCCTGGGAGCTGAAGAGGAGCAGGAGTGGGGAGGGAAGGGAGCCATGGGATAGACATCTTGTCAGGTTTTTTTCTTTTCTTTGAATCAATGTCACTTTTTGTGTCAAAAAAACATAAATGGGATATTACAGGTATTTTTCAGCAAGTTGTTTTCACTTAACAGTATGTCTTAGAAATCTTTCCAAATTGGAAACTATAGGCCTACCTCAGTCTCTTTAACTACTTCACAGCTGCATAAATAGATTGTAACTGATTTAACTGTTTTCCTATTAATGGGCATAAAGTTAATTTTAGTTTTCCATGATTACAATGTGTTTTATAATTTGATTATGAACAAAATTCTGTAGAAAACTTTTGGTGTCCAGTTTACTATTAACATTAGATTTTTTTTAAAGACAAACATTTGCTTGTTGATGACGTTAATGAAACAAACACAATCTAACCTACAAAGAGACACAGTTTTGATATTGCTGATTTTTTTTTATTACAGGAATGATGAAATAGCCAGGCTGTACTTATTTATTCTAGAAGCATATACAGTATGTCTAGATTTCTTTAAGTTTATTTAAATTTTAGTTAATGTATAGTGTAGTACTGGTTTCAGTAGAATTCAGTGATTTATCACTTAAATACA
Source organism: Panthera onca (assembly GCF_046562875.1). Taxonomy (NCBI): domain Eukaryota; kingdom Metazoa; phylum Chordata; class Mammalia; order Carnivora; family Felidae; genus Panthera; species Panthera onca. The sequence continues at coordinate 95,281,929 of NC_138347.1, read as the reverse complement.
ACACACAGTGCTCATCACAAGTGCCCTCCTTGATGCCCTTCACCCCTCCAGCCCATCTCCCACCCCCTTCCATCAGTCCTCAGTCTCTTCTCTTCCCCCCACTGCCTTCCCATATCTGTTTTGTTTCTGAAATTCCACATATAAGTGACTACTGGGGGGAATGCAAACTGGTACAGCCACTTCCACTCTGGAGAACAGTATGGAGGCTCCTCAAAAAAACAAAAATAGAACTATCCTACCATCCAGCAACAGGTGCCTAGACTTCTAACAGATTTTATAAAAGGCAATTGTTCAGAATACCAGATGCTAACATTGACAAACACAAAAGGAGTTGAAGATTTGGTCCTTACTCCCTTTACTGCTTTGTGTTACTGTTTGTAACACAAACCTACCATAGAGGTAGATTTCAAATCTCCTCTCTATGGCACTACCAAATCTGGCTATGGCTTCCCACAGATATCTCATCAGATTTCAGCTTTTGCACACGTCTAAAACCTCAAAAACAAAAAGCATCCTCAAAGCAACTACAAATCCTTTTAATTCATCTTTACATCACTCAAACATTTGTGAGGTAGTTGGGAGAGGAGTGGGAAACAAGGAGGTTGAGGCAGAAGTGTAGTTTTTTTTATTGTACCAATCTTTGTATACACTACAAAGTGATCACCAAAATAATTCTAGTTACCATCCATCACCATACAATTGACCTCCTTTACCCATTTCACTCATTCTCCAATCCCCTTCATCTCTAAAACCAACCACCAATCTGCTCTATACGTTTTGTTTTCTTTTTGTTCATTTGTTTTTTACATTCCACATAGACGTGAAATCATACAGTGTTTCTTTTTCTCTCTCTGACTTATTTCTCTTAGCATAATATCTTCAAGTTCCATCCAGGTTGTTGCAAATGTCAACATTTCCTTTTTTTCATGACAAGGTAGTAATCAGTTGTATATGTATACCACATCTTCTTTATTCATTTATCCATTAATGGACATTTAGGCAGTTTCCATATCTTGGCTACTGTAAACAATGCTGCAATGAACATCTGGGTGCATATAGCTTTTGAAATTAGTGTTTTCATACCCGAAAGTGGTATAGCTGGATTATTATGATAGTTCTACTTTTATTTTTTGAGGAACCTCCATACTGTTTTATATAGTGACTATACCAATTTAAATTCCCAACAACAGTCCAAGAAGTTCCTTTTTCTCCAGATCTTTTCCAATAATTGTCACTTTTTGTCTTTTTGATAACAACCATTCTAACATGTATGAAATGATATCTCATTGTGGTTTTGATTTGAATTTCCCTGTTAATTAGTGATGTTGAATATCTTCTCAGGTATCTGTTGGCCATCTGTGTATCTTCTTTGGAAAAGTTTGTTTTGATCCTCTGCCCATTTTTTAATCAAATTGCTTGGGGTTTATTTTTTACTATTGAGTTCTTTATATATTTTGGACATTAACCCCTTATCAGATATATGATTTGCAAATATTTTCTCCCATTCAGTAGGTTGCCTTTTCATCTTGTTGGTGGTTTCCTTTGCTGTACAGAAACACTTTAGTTTGATGTAGTCCCACTCATTTATTTTTGCTTTTGCCGCCTTTGCTTTTGGTGTCAGAACCAAAAGTGTAATGCCAAGACCAATGTCAAGAAGCTTACCACAAATGTTTTCTTCTAGTTTTGTGGTTTCAGGAATTATATTCGAGTCTTTAACCAATTTTGAGTTAATTTTTGTATATGGTGTAAGATAATCTAGTTTCATTCTTTTGCATGTGGCTGTCCAGTTTTTCCAACATCATTTATTATATAATTCTAAATAGCCACAGGCTTACAAGGCAGATCTTTTTGATTTTGGCTCTTTAGCAATTCCCTGAAGTAGAACTTGTCTATTTCGAGAATTAAAGGTTCCCACTGCCATTAGTGACTGAAACATAAAAGTCAAATAATACTACTGATACTTTGATATTTATTTATATAATGGTGGTATTTTATTTTTAAAGAGTTAAGAATTCATCAGTTAAACTGTGGGATGAAATATAAAGCATTTCAAATAAAATACGTATAGACATTATAAAATATCTAGTAAAACAACATTTTAAAAAATTAAACATCTTATTAAAATAAATTGCTATATGAAATAAAATTAAAATTTTCAAAAATAAAACTGTAGAAAAATAAAATTAAATAATGAAAATTATTTGATCTTCTTACACAAATTATTTTTAAAATTTCAGATATATGTAAAGTTACAAAAATAATACATCAAAATCCCATATTTTTCCCCTTGATTCACCCATTAACATTTAACCACATGTGCATTTATGTATATATGAATACATAAAATACATAGAATATACATTCTTGTTCTTTTCTTCTTTTTACTAAACCATTTGAGTATGTTTCAAAAATCATGATTCTTTAGCAAGAAAGACAAATTTTTTTTTCTTTCCCAAAAAAGACAAATTCTTATATAACCAACTTATTTTTTTTAATTAGGAAATGTAATATTGCTAAAATATTATTTAATATATAGTCCATATTCAAATTTATCAATTGTTCCAATATTGTCTTTGATAGAAACTATTTCCTCCCAACTCCAGGTTCATACCTTGTACGTATTTGGCATGGATACGTGCATGAAGACCACCACAGCACAATAAATATAACTGAAAAGGCCCACAGAGCTAAATTTTTTAAATGAACAGAAATAAGTATTATATGGTGACTTGATAACAAAGGGGTATGATCACTGAGTACTTACGATGCAAGGCACTGTTCTAAGTATTAACTAACTAAACCTCCCATGAGGTTTACCATTCTTATCTTCACTTTATAAATAATGAAAAAAAGGCAAGAGGTTCAATAACTTGCCAACCAAGGTCACGTAATTAGTAAGTGTTAAAGTAAGGATTCGGACCCAGCCTATCTGGCATGAGTCATTCTCTTATCCATGATCCGGTACAGACTACATACCAAAGGCTGACACTAGGATGAGGAAAGTGAAGCACTTGTTCTGAGTGCAAAATTTAAGGTGGCACCAAAAAAACTCATCAGTGATCACATATTTTAAAACTAAAATTAATACAAAAATTCCATGATGAACAAAGTATCAAAATTTTAAATAAAGACAAAATTTGAATTACTGATTTTTCCTTTTAGGTGGCTTAGTTGGTTAAATGTCCCACTTCTGATTTCAGCTCAGGTCATGATCTCACTGTTCATGGGATGAAACCCTGAGTCAGGCTCTGTGCTGACATCACAGAACCTGCTTGGGATTCTCTCTCTCTCTTTCTCAAAATAAATAAACTTAAAAAAAAAAAAATTTGTGCTCTAGGCAAGGGCATCACTTACCTCATTCCCCTTACCCTGGTCTGGGTCCTGTTGTGTCCCCAAATAAAACCCAAACTAAATTTTCCTTTATGTTAAATCTGGAGCTCCAATCAATGATTGACTAATTTTTTTTAATATTTATTTATTTTTGAGAGAGAGGGGGAGAGAGATAGAGACGGAGAGATCGTGTGTGCATGGGGGAGCGGCAGAGAGAGAGAGGGAGAGAATCTGAAGCAGGCTCCCAGCTATTAGCACAGAGCCCTGACGGTGAGGTCACGACCTGAGCCGAAATCAAGAGTCAGATGCTTAACCGACTGAAAAGACTTAAAGGAAAAATTTGGTTTGGGTTTTATTTGGGGATACAGCATGGCCTAGACTAAGGTAAAGGGAACGAGGTAAGTCAGCCTTTGCCTAGAGCACAATATTTTTTACAATTAGTCAATCACCCAGGTGCCCCAATGATTGACTAATTTGATCATGGTAGTAATTATATGAATTACTGATACTATCTTTCTGAAACACTCAAAGGCAAAAGCATTCTATGTTGAATGCGTATTAATGTATATAATGAATATTGAATATTCAAAGCATTCACATGTTAAGGATAAAAAAACAGAAATCCATTTTTGGCAAAAGAAAAGTCTATGCTTAGCCTTAGCTGCACTATCCTTACTTCAATGAATAATCACATATGCATTTAACAAATGTTTATTGAGCACCCACTATAAGCCATGTCTAAATTAGGTGCTCCAAGCATAATGGAATGATTAAATGGAATTTTTATACAGGAAAAGGGGGAGCAGAAAAGGACTACTTTTTGGTACATATCTACTTATGAGGTAATTACGGTATACATTTTCTCATTTAATCCTCACATTATCCTTCCTTTGTAGATGGGAAGACTGAGTCTCAGAGAGATTGTATAATTTGTCCAAGGTTGTCCAGCTAGAAAGTGGCAGAACTAGATCCAAACCCAAATTTGCCTGATTAAAAAAAAAAAAAAGCCCATACGCTATTATAATAAGACAATTCAAATGTCTACAAAGACTCCAAAGAAACCTAGAAAATATTTATAAATGGGAAAATGAAAATATAAAACTTACTAGATTAAAACTATGTAAAAATATGTTTACATTATGTGTGAATAAAGAGTAAAAGGAAGTCATATGGGACTTGCAGCTGAAGGTAACATGCTCTAAAAATTACATAATACAATAAAAGATATAGCAAGAAGTCAGTTTAAAATGAATTTAAAAAATCTAGGTATCACACTTGTATTTTTCACTGTGTAAAATATAACAGAAAAGAGTTCTGTATATGGTATGCTTGTCACTGAGATTGAAGACTTACAAGAGAGACTTTAGTTATGATTAATCTGAGCTCCCACATCCTATGAGGTCAATGGTTTGGTTACCATCAATTCTCCCAAACCAACAAAATGTTATCATTACACATGACCTATCCAAATATATAATTGGAACTAAAACTTGGAAGTTTATACCTATAATTTAACAAAAGGTCACAGCATGGTCACTGAATGTAAATAAAACAATTACATAGTTTTGTATTTTCTTTACTATATGCAGTGGCCAGGTACTTCATCTTTTATACTAATGGCTTTCGGCTGACTTCCCTATTTAAGAATACCAAATTCTAACTCACATTCATTAATACACAAACTTGGTTGGTGGAACATGAATCCCAAAGACTTTATAAAGTCTTAGGTTTGAGAAGTGAAAAGAAATAAAATACCAGGGAGGGAGTTACCTACATTTGAAATAGTTTACAACAAAGAGCAGTTTTACCAAACATTGGACTTATTCAGTCACAAAATGCAGTCACTTGATCTGAGAAACAATAAGACATGTTCAACTTTTTAAAAATTCAAAATGTTAAAAAAATAGCAAATTAGCAATAATTATAGATAAGGTACAAGTGTTAAATATCACTATTTTTCCAATTTTTAGGATAAGTGGTGCCTAATATTTGGTTAGAAAAACCTACAAAACTACTCCCAGGTTTTGTTAAATTACAGTTAACAGTAGAATGTATTTGCAACTTTAAGAAACAACCAGCATTTTACAGGAAATTGGTACTCACTTGATAATCATTTCTCTTAATATTTGGAACATCCATGTTGTGAGTAGAGGGACAAATATCTTCATATTTTTTGCCCGTGAAAATATCAATTCCAACAAGGTGAACCTAGCAGAAAAGGGAGAACAGGAAACCTGTTTAATCTTTGCCAAGTATATCACTCATTACATACACAAGAGCACAATACCAAAGCTGATTATGACAGATTCTTTCTCCCTCCAAGGTCATCTAATTTTATTTTCTTAAAAAAAAAAAAGTAGTGGTCATTGACTTGAGAAGCAGTGAACCAAACTAAACAGTTTCATGACATATCCAGACCCAATATCATATATAGTCCAGTAATTCAATTATAAGATGCATAAGAAAAATGAAGTTATGTTAGAACACATTTTCTCATCTGAATAGATTATTCTAAGTCACTAGGATTTCAGGAAAGTTTCATTTCCCAGTTAAATGAAACATTATAAGGGCCCCAAAAGGAAAAGCTATATTTCAGTATGCAAAGCAATAGCTGGTCACCCGGTAACTGTGGGAAGAAAAAATTGTGATTATTACAAAGTTATAAATATGGAAATCTCATGTTCCGCACTGTAATACAAATGATTAAAACCCCAACGCAAAGAGAGACCTGGAAGGGCACTTACCTTGGCATGACCGTGCTTTCCAGTTTTGGAAGTTGACATCTCCACTATTTTGCATGGTCGTCCTTTGAGAACCACGAAGCCGTTTTTGCGCAGGGCCGAGCACTGCATTGGGTAAGTGCTGGAAGCCCCAGCATCTCCAGTAGTGAAATCAATTTCATCCGCCATGGTGGGCTGGGGAGATGCTAGCTTTTCCCAGGGAACTATACAAAAAGTTTGTGTTTGCTTTTTAACAACGGGAACGCAGGCAGGGAAACATCACATTTCGGACAGGTTACGTACCAAACATCATGGATCTATTATTTTTTCATTTATAGAACACCCACAAAAGAATAGGGGGCACTTCTAACTCCGGCCTCTACAAACTTTTCCATCCATTGGTGGGGAGGTAGGGAGGGAGGTCGCAGATGAGCTCCTAGCGGGTGGGGGATACCCGCCCTGGGCACTCACCGGCGCGGGGAGCAGCAAATCTCGGCCCCCGTCGTCCCACCGCAGGAGAAACCGGCGACCTTCCCGCACAGCGCCGCGCCGCGCCACCCGGCCCTCCGCCGCCGCCCTTATCCTCACTGCGGGGGACCCAGCCCAGGCCGCACATCCCCGAGAAGGATGGGGATAACAGGACCTGGTCAACAGCACCTGGCCCCCAGGCAGCAGGCGTGCACCCCGCCCTCCAGCCTTTGGCGCCGTCGCCCCGGCCTCTCAGGCGCCCCCTTGTCCTGCCGGAATCCTTGGCCCGGCCCGGCCCGGCCCCGCAAGGGCCTGAGCCCTGGCGGGTCCCGCGCTCTCCTCCGTTCCCCCATCCATCCTTCCTCCTTCCCTAGTTTTGGACTCGGCTCCGGTCGCCTTCTCCGGCCCTGCCTCGCTCCGGTCCCGGCCCTACCAGCTTTTCCCCATGTCTTCACCTTTCAGCAGGGAAAGAGCTCCTTTTGCCTGCGCACCGGCGCCGGTCCCCTACAGCTGCGGCGGCGGCAGCGGTGGCGGCCCCGGCAGTTCCAAGAGACGGGGCGGGGCCGCCACACTTTCCACACCCCGGCCTCCCCGCCCTTTCCCGCCCCCACCACAGCCCCACTTCCGGGATAGGTCCCGGCGCGTCACAGGCACCGCCCTCTCGGGCTACCATTGGCTACAATGTTCACGAGGTCCCGCCCAGTCACGTGAAGAGCGCCCTGGCAACCCCACGTGCTGCGGATTAGTGCACTTCCGGCGTGAGGAGCACTTTTTGGAGTCCGTTTGCTGAGGGTGAACTTAAAGGCAAGGAAACTTGCTACCTCAAACTTTTATGTTGGTTGCACTCGGGTCCAAGTTGAAGTTAACAGGAGCCAAACCACACGTTCTGTGGCCCCTGCCATCGGGTGCGTGGCGGTTGTCACGTGACAGTTGTCAGGCCCTGTGAGGGACACGGATTCAACGGGTGCCCTGCGTGGTTGTGGGAGGAGATTTGGGGTCGAACTTCTGGCTCAGGTTGATGGTTGAAACCACACTTGGCTCCTCAAGGAAGAGCCCAAGTGCAGCATTTTATTACCGGCTCTAACCTGTCGGCTCACAGGGGACCCCGGCCATCCGTGATGAGGTTCTGGCAGTGACTACCACTGGGTGCCTGGGCAGGGTCAGCAGTGCCTTCTGGGGTGGGAACTCCTGAGACATCTGCGACCCAGATAACAGCAGTGAAATGACCCAGCTCATTCTTCACACTAGGCTGTCACGGAGTTGTGAAGGTGAATGGTGAATGCCTACCTCCTTCCTTCGTCACGGTCCTGTCCAGAAACTCAGACCAGTCCAGTTCTGAGAAACTCGGCTCTTCTTTCCTCTTGGCATTGGTATTTGAGTTTGAGGTATGTTCAAACCTCAGTAGAGCTGTTGGGTTGTCTTCAAAATAGACCAGGAGCCAATAGAGACTTGACTAGGATTAAGGACCAAGGTTCTTAAAAGAGATGCGCCCCCTTGTGTTCCATTTCACAACGCACTGCATTCTACCTTGGGGAGGTGACCTATACTCCCCAGTATGTGGTCTTGTAATTTTGTATCGCTGTCTTTTGAGTACCAGTCACGTTCTCACATTACTATGTGGCCCTATGGTTTGCACAGGTATTTGACACATGTTGAATTCAACCTTTATTATAAAAAAATGAACTCCCATAAACGGAATTCAGCCTCTAGCTAATATATGAAAAAGTCGAATTAGAACCCTGGTTCATGAGCCCACTCTGCTTTTTCTTACACAGTCTAACCTTTCCCTGTCTAATGTTATTAGAATGATTGCTAATATGTAAAGAGTATCTATGCAAGTAGGTAAGCATAAAATGTCTTATGTGCATTATTCCTTTAATCTTAACTATTACCCGTTTTTTAACCTCAAATTTATTTTTTTTAAATTTTTTTCATCTTTATTTATTTTTGAGAGAGAGACAGAGAGCATGAGCAGGGGAGAAACAGAGAGACAGAGGGAGTCACAGAATCTGAAGCAGGCGCCAGGCTCCAGGCTCTGAGCTGTCAGCACAGAACCCAATGCAGGGCTAGAACCCAGGAACCTGAGCTCATGACTTGAGCTGAAGTTGGACGTTTAACTGACTGAGCCACTCAGGTGCCCCTTAACGTTAAGTTTACTACGTTATAATTTCTACAAATTAAAACTTACCCTTTTCAGTTTTGTGACTTTTGAAAAACATAAGTAGTTCTAGAACTATGACTTCAATCAAAATAAAGAATATTTCCCTGATTCCAAAAGTTCCCTCCTTTTTGTGGTTAGTCCCCTCCCCCTACACCCAGCCCCTGGAAACCATTAGCAACTACTGTTTTATCTACATTTTTAATTGTGAGAAAAAAGCAGAGAAAAGTATTTTGGCCAAACTCACACAGCTAGGAAATCAGAGAGCCAAGATTGAACTCTAGGCAGCTTGGCTCCATAATCACTACTTTAACTACTGCTGCATTTGCATAAGATTTGGATTTGGAATCAAATGATCCAGCTTCATTCATTCAACAAATACAGTCAATTCTAGTGAAGTTGCTGGAACACGGAGTCAGCAAATACTGAACCATTGTTCCTAGGGGAAGTGCAGAGTTAGGTTCCTGTGAGTCTCTGGTCACAACATTTTTGTGAACTGACCAATATATAATCTTGTTTTATGTGTGTTTCAGTTTCACCTTACTTAATACGTATTGATTCATTAACATTTAACTCACAGCCAACAGCACTATAATTATTATACCTGAGTGGAGCTTATCTAACACATGTATTTTCTCCATAAGGTACATCACAGCCTTCTTGTGCTTAGAAGCACTAGACGGCGTTTCAAGCACTATGCTTCAGAGCCATCGTAAACAGCCAAGTCACCAACAAAAGTCACAAAAATGTGAAAAGTGGTGCTAATAGACTGAAAAGAAACACTTGTTGAATTTGACAGCTGTAGCAAGAAGGCAGAGCCTCACCTTGTTTGACCTCAGCTAGGAAAATATGCATTGGATGACTTCTATCTTTTGCTGTTCTGTGCTTGTCCATAACTGACTGAAAGCACTGCTAGTCCTGATTGTAAGTAAATTGAATCCATAGGCAGAGTCACAAATATGGAATCCATGAATAATGGGGATTACTGTTTTTATTTTAATACCTTTAGCACTGGAATTACCATGTTTACCAAGACAGCCCCCTGTTCGTTAGGTGCTTGCAGTCTACTATATGATGCAATTTAGCAATTTTAACAGATAAAATAAATACAAATAAATAACTACAGGGTTCTGAAAAAAAAGATCTCTTCCTCATCTAGTCTAGGTGTAATCCAATAGAAATATGATGTAAGCCACATATAATTTTGAGTTTTGTTGCAACCATATTTAAAAAGTTAAAGGGGATAAAATTAATTTCAATAATATATTTTATTTAACCCAATACATCCAAAAGATTTCATATGTAACCAATATAAAAATTATTATTAAGATAATTTTATAGTTTTTTTAAACTGATCCTTCAGTCTCTGGTGTAGGGTACATCTCAATTCAGACTACCCAGACTACCCATATTTTAAGTGTTCAATAGGTATGATGGTGTCTATGATATTGGACACATCACAGGTCTAGAAGATTTCAAGACTGCTTCTCTAGCAGTGAATATATTAATCTGACATGAAAAAAAATTAGTAGAAGTTAGCAATGAGGAGAGTTTTGGAAAAGGTATTTTAGGCAAAGGGATAAGGGATACAAAGACTTGTAGATGAGAGAATTATAGCATCATCCTGGACTGTAAATGTTTCAGTGTGTCTGGTGCATACTGTAAAAAGAGATAAGTGAACTTGAATTTTCTCCCAAGTAAACCAGAAAGATATTGAAATAGTACATATAAGAAAATAACAAGAATGTAGCTTTCATTTAGAAAGACACTTCTGGTTATGGTATGGAGGATTTGGAGGGAGGAGAAAATATTGGAAATAGGAAACTGATTAGGAAGAAATATGTTGGTGAACAAAGGTGGTGACTATGAGAACATAGAGAGGACATATTCAAGAGAATTACGTGAAAAATGGAAATAGTGTTATAATTAATTAAATGTTAGGGGTCAAAATGGAAAGAGAGATGTAGGGTATGAGGAAGAGGATACAGTAAAAAACTGGGAGAATGATGCTACCATTCATTGAGATAGAAAATATAACAGAAAGAGCAAATTACCAGGGAAAGTTGAGTTTACTTTTGGGCAGATTGAATTTCAGCTTCCTATGGGAGATATATGTATATATCTTAAATAGAAATGGACATTTGTGAATCATTAGTATATAGATGATTATTAAAGCTAAAGCAGGAGACTTACTTCAGCCTTAAGGGCACAGACTGAAAGTGAAGGGATGCAAAAAGATAATCCATGCAAATAGAAACCAGAAGAAAGATGAGATAGTTATTCTTCTATATCAGACAAAATAGACCTTAAGACAGACTGTAATAAGAGACAAAGTCATATAATGATATGGGGGTGAATTCAGAAAGAGGATATAACATTTGTAGATAATTATGCACCCAACATAGAAACACCTAGATCCATAAAGGAACTATTAACAGACCTAAAAGTAGAAGTGGACAGCAATACAATAATAGTAGGGGACTTCAATACCCCACTTTCAACAATGTATAGATCATCCAGATAGAAAATCAATAAGGGAGCAATGGACTTATACTACACATTAGACCAGATGGGCTTAACAGACATTTGCAAAATATTTAATTAACAGTAGCAGAAAACACATTTCTTCTCAAGTGCACATGGAACATTCTCCAGGATAGGTTATATATATGTTAGGCCACAAAACAAATCAATACATTTAAGAAGATTATGAGCATATCAAATGTTTTCTGACCACAAAGGTATGAAACTAGAAATAATTACAAGAAAAAAAAAACCGGAAAAGTCACAAATATGTGGAGATTAAACAACATGCTACTGAACAACCAATAGATCAAGGAGAAATAAAATATCTTGAGACAAATGAAAATGAAGACACAAATTACCAAAGCAAAATGGAATACTGCAAAAAAAATTGGAAAAATATTAGTAAAATTAAAAGCTATTAAAAAAATAAACAAAACAGATAAAAACATTTACCTAGACTTACCAAGAAAAAAGAACAGTTATAAATGAAAAAAAGTTATAAATGAAAGAGGAGGCATTACAGCTGATACCAGAGAAATAAGAGACGACCATGAACAATTATACTTCAAACAGTTGGACGACCTAGAAAAAATAGATAAATCCTAAAAACATACAACCTACAATTACTGAATCACACAGAATAGAAAATCTGAAAAGATCAATTACTAGTAAGGTGACTGAATCAGTAATCAGAACCTCCCAACCAAAAAAAGTCCAGGACCAGATGGCTTCACTGATGAATTCTGCCAAATATTTAAAGAAGAATTAATATAAACTTTTCTTAAGCTTTTTCCAAAAAATTGAAGAGGGGGGTTACTTTTAAATTCACTTTATAAGACCATATAATACCCCAAACAGACAAGCACACTACAAGAAAAAATTATAGGTCAATATCCCTGATGAGCATAGATGCAAAAATCCTTAACAAAATATTAACAAAGTAAATTCAATAGTACATTAAAAAGATTGTACACCATGATCAAGTGAGGTTTATTCCAGGGATGCAAGGATGGTTCATCATCTGCAAATCAATCAATATGATATACCACATTAACAAAATGAAGGATAAAAATTATACAGTCATCTCAATAGTTGCAGAAAAAGCATTTGACAAAATTCAACATGCATTCATAATAAAAACTCTCAACAAACTGTGTATAGAGTGATTGTACCTCAATATAATAAAGGTTATATATGACAAACCCACAGTTAATAATGAATTAAGACAAGGATACCCACTCTCACCACCTTTATTCCACTTGTTGTTAGGAAGTCCTAACCAGAATATTTAGGTAAGAAAAAATAATAAAAGCCATCCGTATTGGAAAATAAGTAAAATGATCTCTGTTTGCAATGACATTATATTGTATATAGGAAACCCTAAAGTTTCTACCAAAAAAACTGTTAGAATAAATGAATTCAGTAAAGTTGCAAGACACAAAATTAATATGGAAAGATAGTTGTGTTTCTATACACTAGTAATGAACTATCAAAGAAATTAAGAAAACAATCCATTTATAATTGCATCAAAAAGAATAAAATTCTTAGGAATAAATTTAACCAAAGTGGTGAAAGACCTATACACAGAAAACAGTGTTGATGAAACAAATTGAAGACACAAATAAATGGGAATATTTTCTGTGCCCATGGATTGTAAGAATTAATATTATGAAAATGTGCATACTACCCCTAAGCAATCTACAGATTCAGTGCAATTCGTCTCAAAATTCAAATGGCATTTTTCACCTTAGGAGAAACTCCTTAAATTTGCATGGAACCACAGAAGCCCCAAAGTAGACAAACTAATATTGAGAAAGAAGAACAAAACTAGAGGCACCACACTTTTGGATTTCACGCTGTATTACAAAGCCAAAGTAATCAAAACTCTATGGTACTGGCATAAAAACAGATACATAGAACAATTGACTAGAAGAGGATCCTGGCATAAACCGATGTCTATATGGCCAATTAATTTACAACAAAGGAGGCATAAATATACAATGAATACAATGGAGTATACGGTTATATACAATATAATCTTTCAATAACTGGTGTTGAAAAAACTGGATAATCACATGCAAGAGAATGAAACTGGACCCTTGTCTTACACTGTATACAAACATAATTCAAATGGTTTAAAAACTTGAACAACAGACTCAAAACTGTTAAACTTCTAGAAGAAAACAGAGGGGGTAAGCTCTTGACGTTGATCTTGGCAATGATATTTTGGATTTTTCACTGAAAGCAAAGAAAACAAAAGCAAAAATAAGCAAGTGGGACTATATCACAGTAAGAAGCTTCTACAGCAAAGGAAACCATCAACAAAAAGAAAAGGCAATCTATGTAATCAGAGAAAATATTTGTAAGTCATGATAAGGGGTTAATATCCAAAATATATAAAACTCATACAATTCAATAGCATAAAAACAGTCTAAATGTAAAAAATGGGCAAAGGAACAGAATAGATATTTCTCAAAGTAGATATACAAATGGCCAACAGGTACATGAAAAGGGGCTCTGCATCACTAATCATCAGGGAAATGTAAATCTAAAATCATAATGAGATATTACCTCCCACTTGTTAGAATGGTTATCCTCAAAAATGTATTTGATAACAAGTGTTGGTAAGGATGTGGAAAAAAGGGAACCCTTGTGTACTGTTGGGAATGTAAAGTGGTGCAGCAGCTATGGAAAACAGCATGGAGGTTGTTAAAAAAAAAATAAAAATAGAACTATTATATGATCCAGAAATCCCACTTTTGGGTATATATCCAAAGGAAATGAAGACAGGACATCAAAGAGATATGTGGACTCTCATGTTCATTGCTATTCACACAGTCAAGTTATGCAAATAATTTAAGTGTCCATTGATGGGTGAATGGATAAAAAAGATGGGAGACACACACACATATGGCTGAATTATAATTCAAATATAGAATTCAGCCATGAGAATGAAGGAAATCCTGCCATTTGTAACACACAGATGGATCTTGAGGGCATTATTCTAAGTGAAGTAAGCCAAATGGAGAAAGACAAATACTGCATTTAGATTGTTATGTGTGGAAACAAAACAAAACAAAACCAAAAACAAAAGTCGAATGCATAGAAGCAGAGAATAGAATATTGTTGCCAGGCAATAGGAGACAGGGAAATAGAGACAAGTTGGTAAAAGGGTATAAATTTTTACTTATAAAATGCATAAGGTCTAAGGATCTAATATATAACATGGTGACTATAGTTGATAACATTTTATTGTATGAGAGTAGAACTTAAATGTACTCACCAAACAACAACAACAGTAACAAAAAATAACCCCCAAACATAAGTATATGAAATGATGGATGTGTTAATTAACTAAATGGGAAGAATCATTTCACAATGTGTATGTATATCATATCATCATGATGTACACTTAAATTTTCTTACAAATATATTTGTCAATTATACCTCAGTAAGTTCAAAAAAGAAGATAAATTATCTAATAATGTCCTATATTGATCACATGTTGAAATTATATTTTGGATATGTTACATTAAATATATGTCATCAATCTCAAAAGAATCAGATGGGGCAAATAGGAACAAATAACAAAGAGACCCAATCCCAATTAACCAGATCAATAATTACATTAAATATAAATGGGTTAAACATTCCAATTAAAAGGTAGTGATTGTCAGACTAGAGAATCTCAGTCTCATAATACCCAACTATATGCCATCTACCAGTTACACTTTTACAAATTTTTTTTAATTAAAAAACATTGAATTTTATTTAAATCCAAGTTAGTTAACATATAGTGTTACCAGATACACTTTAAAAGTGAAGACACATATTGGTTGAAAATAAAGGGATTAAAAAAATGATACCAATCAAACAGTAAGCATTAAAATGTTGGAGTGGCTTTATTGATATCACATAATGTAGACCTCAAGACAAAGAGCTATTACCAATGGAAAAGAGACATTGCATGATAAAGGATCAAATCATTAGGAAAACATAATTTAAGTGTGTACATGACTAATAGAGCTTAAAAATACATGAAGCAAAAACTGACAGAACTAAATACATAGCCTAGTCTACAACTGTAGGTATTTTTCAATACCTTTCTCAGCAATATATGAAACAATAGACATAGCATCATTAAGAATGTAGTATGGTTTAAAATCACAATCCATCTTGATCTAATGGACATTTTTAGAGTGCTGTACCTAAAATCTGTAAAATACACATTGAATTCAAGTATACATTGATCATCATCCAAAATATGCTTGATCAATTTTCAGAAATCTTTGGCTGACCTCAATAGAATTAAATAAAAAAACAGTAAGACTTATTTAAAAACTGAAAATATTTAGAGATTAGGACATCTGTAATTAACCTGTAGGTCAAAGTAGAAAAGGCAAGGAAAGTGAGAAGAATATATTAAATTGAATAACAAAAATACAATATATTAAAATTTGTAGGCTATAGTTAAAACAGCTGTAGAGAAAAAAGTGATAGCTTTAAATGTTTATTTTAGGAAAGGAGAAAGGTTTAAATCAATGGCATAGATTTCTACCTTATGCTAGTGAAAGAAAGGCAAAGAAATTTTTTTCAAATGTTAAATGAGTTTCTCATTTCTCAAAATGTTAAACACAGAGTAAGCATCTGACTGAGCAATTCCACATCTAGTCATATAATATTCCATTATATTCTATGCAATGAAAAATATTTCACAATAAAAAGAAAGAAGTACTTATGAATAGTACAACGTGGATGAGCCTTGAAATATAATGCTACTTGAAAAAAGGCTGCATATTGAGTGATTCCATCTATATGAAGGATCTAGAATAAGCAAATTCATAGAAACACATAGTAGATTAGTGGTTACCAGGACCTGGATGGAGGGGAGAATAAGTTACTGCCAATGGGTACAGGGTTTCTTTTGGGGTGATGAAAACATAAAATGAAACTAGTGTGATGGTTGCATAACTCTGAATATACTTAAAAAAAGTCACTGAATTGTACACTTTACTAGGGAAGTTTTATGGTATGTGAATTATACCTCAATAAAGCTGTTATTTAAAAAAGATAAAAAGTAAGCATTGATGCATAAATAATTTTGCATACCATAGTGAAGGTTCCTTCATAAACCTTTTCCTTTATATGCTTATATGAAAAGTTCCATTTGTTATGACTTTCCTAAATATTAATTAAAAAGATAGAAGAAAAATTCAATATAATTCACCACATTGACAGAATAGTGTTGAAAAGCCATATGATCATCTCAATAGATGCAGAAAAAGCATCTGATAAACTTTATATACATTCCTGAGAAAAACTCAGCAAACTAGGAATATAAAGGAACTTCTTTAACATAGTAACATATAAAGAGGACATCTATGAAAAAACCCAACAATGAACAAACTCAGCAGTGAAATACTGAATATGTTCCTTTTATATTTCTTTTCTATTGTGGCCATAACAAAATTGTCACAAATTAGGTGCCCTAAAATAACTCTCACTTAAAAATCATTCAGTTCTGTACATCAGCAGTCCATGCACAGTGTGGCTCAGTTCATTTTCTGCCCTGCATTTTAGCAGGCCAAATTGAAGGTGTCAGCAGGGCTGTGTTTTTTGTATTGTATTGTTTTGTTTTTCTGGAGGCTCTAAGAATGAATCCACCTCTAAGACCATTCAAGTTGTTGGAAGAATTCAGTTCCACACAATTGTAGTACTGGGGTCCCTGTTTCCTTGCTGTCACTTGGAGATTGTTCCCAGCTTGTAGATTGTTCCCAGTTGTGTTCCTTGGCTCATGCCTGCCTTCTTGCATTCTCAAAATCAGCAATGGCAAGTCAAATTCTTCTTATGCTTTGTTTCTCTAACCTCCCTTTTTTCATCATCTTTCCTTTGCTAACTTTCTCTTCTTCAGCATCTCTCTGACTGACTTTTCTGCCTTTTTCTTCTACTTTTAAGTGCTCATGTAATTACATTGGGCTTAATAGGATAATCTTCCTAATTTAAGGTTAGCTGATTAGTAACCTTAATTCCATCTTCAGAGTCACTACACAGCAGTACCTAGATTAGTATTTGATTGTATAATCACAGAATGAGAATTTGGGGGGATATTTTTAGAATTCTTCCCACTATGTCCTCTAAGAACAAAGACAAGACAAGGATGTTCATTGTAACCACTTTTATTCAATATTGTATTGGAAATCCTACCCAGTGCACCAAGATATGAAAAAGAAATAAAAAGTATACAGATCAGAAATTACTTTATTCATGATGTCATGATCATCTCGGTTGAAAATCCAAGACATCTATTAAAAGCAGACTAGAATTAATAAGTGTGTTTACGAGAATTAATATAAGCTCAATAGGAAAATCAATTGTATTTCCATGTTAGCAACAAACAATTGAAAATTAAATATTTTAAAAGAGGGACCCATTTATAATAGTATTAAAAATTAAATACTTAAAAATAAAATGTGTATAAGACCTATATATTGAGAACTACAAAATATTCAAAATATTCTGGAGATAAGCTAAAGACAAACTAAATAATTGGAGAAATATACTATGTTCATGGATCGATATGCGTAATGTCACTATGATGTCATTGCTTCCTAAATGGATCAATATATTGAATGCTATCCTAATCAAAATCCCAGTAGGTTTTTGTATAGAAAGTGACGAGATTATTCTAAAATTTACTTGGAAATTCTAAGGACCTATATTAACAAAATTAATTTATAAAAATAAGAAAAGTTTGAAGAAATGCAAGGCTTATTATTAAGCTATAATAATAAAGAATAAAACTTGTAATCAAAAGACAGCCATTTTTCAAAATGGGCAAGAGACTTGAATAGACATTTCTTTAAGGAAAATATAGAAATGTCCAAAATGCACATAACAAGATGGTCAAAATCATTAATAGGGAAATTAAAATCAAAACCACAATGAAATACTACTTCACACCCACTAGAATGGCTATAATTTAAAAAAGGAAACAAATATTGGTTGAGAAATTGGGGAAATTGGAACATTGTACATCCTTGTGGGAATGTAAAATGGTACAGCCACTGTGCAAAGTAGTTTGGTGGTTTCTCAAAAAATTCAATTCATAATTTTTATATAAACTGGCAATTCCACTCCTAGGCATATACTCCAGAGAACTGAAAGCAGATACTCAAGCAAATACTTGTACACAAGTTTCAGAGCAGCAGTATTCAGAATAGGGAAAACATGGAAACAACCCAAAAGTCTTATTAACAGACGAATGGATGAATAAATGTGGTATTACTCAACCATGAAAAAGAATAAAGTACTGCTACATGCTACAATGTGGGTGAATCTCAAAAATATTATGCTATAGAAAAGAAACCAGACACAAAAGTTCACATATTCTGTAACAACATTTATATGTATCCAGATTAAGTAATACCACAGAGATAGAAAGCAGAATAATGTTTGCCAGGGCTGGAAAAAAGGATGGAATGGAGAAGAACTGCTTAATAGGCATAAGGTTGTCTTTTGGGGTGATGAAAATGTTATTTATTAATAATTGCTTCTATTGAGGCAATTGTTGCATACATTGTGAAATGTACTAAATACCACAGATTTGTACACTCTAAAATGATAGATTTAGAGGCCGCCTGGGTGGCTCAGTCAGTTAAGCGTCCAGCTCTTGGTTTTGGCTCAAGTCATGATCTTGCGGTTTTGTGAGTTCAGGTCCTGCATCAGGCTCTGTGCTGGCAACATGAACCCTACTTGGGATTCTCTCTCTCCCTCTGTCTCTCTGCTCCTTCCCCACTCACGCTGTATCTGTATCTCTCAAAATGAATAAACTTAAAAGTAATTTTAAATGATAGTTTTTCTTATATGAATTTTACATCAGTAAAAAAATGAACTACAATCCCTACTTCATATGCTACATAAAAATTAATTGAAAATAGATTGTGGACATAAACATAAAATAAAATTTATGGAAGAAAATATAGGAAAATATGTATATACCCTTGTGAATAGGCAAATAATTTTTAGAAGACATGGAAAGCAATAGCCATAAAAGAGAAAATTATATGTTAAACTTCATCAAATGTAAAATTTCTTACCAAAATAAATAGACAGGTTATAGACTGGAAGAAAATAATAATTATTTATTTATTTATTTATTTTTTAATTTTTATTTTTTTTTAATATATGAAATTTATTGTCAAATTGGTTTCCATACAACACCCAGTGCTCATCCCAAAAGGTGCCCTCCTCAATATCCATTACCCACCCTACCCTCCCTCCCACCCCCCATCAACCCTCAGTTTGTTCTCAGTTTTTAACAGTCTCTTATGCTTTGGCTCTCTCCCACTCTAACCTCTTTTTTTTTTTTTTTTTCCTTCCCCTCCCCCATGGGTTTCTGTTACGTTTCTCAGGATCCACATAAGAGTGAAACCATATGGTATCTGTCTTTCTCTGTATGGCTTATTTCACTTAGCATCACACTCTCCAGTTCCATCCACGTTGCTACAAAAGGCCATATTTCATTTTTTCTCATTGCCACGTAGTATTCCATTGTGTATATAAACCACAATTTCCTTATCCATTCATCAGTTGATGGACATTTAGGCTCTTTCCACAATTTGGCTATTGTTGAGAATGCTGCTATAAACATTGGGGTACAAGTGCCCCTATGCATCAGTACTCCTGTATCCCTTGGGTAAATTCCTAGCAGTGCTATTGCTGGGTCATAGGGTAGGTCTATTTTTAATTTTCTGAGGAACCTCCACACTGCTTTCCAGAGCGGCTGCACCAATTTGCATTCCCACCAACAGTGCAAGAGGGTTCCCGTTTCTCCACATCCTCTCCAGCATCTAGAGTCTCCTGATTTCTTCATTTTGGCCACTCTGACTGGCGTGAGGTGATATCTGAGTGTGGTTTTGATTTGTATTTCCCTGATAAGGAGCGACGTTGAACATCTTTTCATGTGCCTGTTGGCCATCCGGATGTCTTCTTTAGAGAAGTGTCTATTCATGTTTTCTGCCCATTTCTTCACTGGGTTATTTGTTTTTCGGGTGTGGAGTTTGGTGAGCTCTTTATAGATTTTGGAGACTAGCCCTTTGTCCGATATGTCATTTGCAAATATCTTTTCCCATTCCGTTGGTTGCCTTTTAGTTTTGTTGGTTGTTTCCTTTGCTGTGCAGAAGCTTTTTATCTTCATAAGGTCCCAGTAATTCACTTTTGCTTTTAACTCCCTTGCCTTTGGGGATGTGTCGAGTAAGAGATTGCTACGGCTGAGGTCAGAGAGGTCTTTTCCTGCTTTCTCCTCTAAGGTTTTGATGGTTTCCTGTCTCACATTCAGGTCCTTTATCCATTTTGAGTTTACTTTTGTGAATGGTGTCAGAAAGTGGTCTAGTTTCAACCTTCTGCATGTTGCTGTCCAGTTCTCCCAGCACCATTTGTTAAAGAGACTGTCTTTTTTCCATTGGATGTTCTTTCCTGCTTTGTCAAAGATGAGTTGGCCATACGTTTGTGGGTCTAGTTCTGGGGTTTCTATTCTATTCCATTGGTCTATGTGTCTGTTTTTGTGCCAATACCATGCTGTCTTGATGATGACAGCTTTGTAGTACAGGCTAAAGTCTGGGATTGTGATGCCTCCTGCTTTGGTCTTCTTCTTCAAAATTACTTTGGCTATTCGGGGCCTTTTGTGGTTCCATATGAATTTTAGGATTGCTTGTTCTAGTTTCGAGAAGAATGCTGGTGCAATTTTGATTGGGATTGCATTGAATGTGTAGATAGCTTTGGGTAGTATTGACATTTTGACAATATTTATTCTTCCAATCCATGCGCAGGGAATGTCTTTCCATTTCTTTAAATCTTCTTCAATTACCTTCATAAGATTTCTATAGTTTTCAGCATACAGATCTTTTACATCTTTGGTTAGATCTATTCCTAGGTATTTTATGCTTCTTGGTGCAGTTGTGAATGGGATCAGTTTCTTTATTTGTCTTTCTGTTGCTTCATTGTTAGTGTATAAGAATGCAACTGATTTCTGTACATTGATTTTGTATCCTGCAACTTTGCTGATTTCATGTATCAGTTCTAGCAGACTTTTGGTGGAGTCTATCGGATTTTCCATGTATAATATCATGTCATCTGCAAAAAGCGAAAGCTTGACTTCATCTTTGCCAATTTTGATGCCTTTGATTTCCTTTTGTTGTCTGATTGCTGAAGCTAGAACTTCCAGCACTATGTTAAACAACAGCGGTGAGAGTGGGCATCCCTGTCGTGTTCCTGATCTCAGGGAAAAAGCTCTCAGTTTTTCCCCGTTGAGGATGATGTTAGCTGTGGGCTTTTCATACATGGCTTTTATGATCTTTAAGTATGTTCCTTCTATCCCGACTTTCTCAAGGGTTTTTATTAAGAAAGGGTGCTGGATTTTGTCAAAGGCCTTTTCTGCATCGATTGACAGGATCATATGGTTCTTCTCTTTTTTTTTTGTTAATGTGATGTATCACGTTGATTGATTTGCGAATGTTGAACCAGCCCTGCATCCCAGGAATGAATCCCACTTGATCATGGTGAATAATTCTTTTTATATGCTGTTGAATTCGATTTGCTAGTATCTTATTGAGGATTTTTGCATCCATATTCATCAGGGATATTGGCCTGTAGTTCTCTTTTTTTACTGGGTCTCTGTCTGGTTTGGGAATCAAAGTAATACTGGCTTCATAGAATGAGTCTGGAAGTTTTCCTTCCCTTTCTATTTCTTGGAATAGCTTGAGAAGGATAGGTATTATCTCTGCTTTAAACGTCTGGTAGAACTCCCCCGGGAAGCCATCTGGTCCTGGACTCTTATTTGTTGGGAGATTTTTGATAACCGATTCAATTTCTTCGCTGGTTATGGGTCTGTTCAAGCTTTCTATTTCCTCCTGATTGAGTTTTGGAAGAGTGTGGGTGTTTAGGAATTTGTCCATTTCTTCCAGGTTGTCCAATTTGTTGGCATATAATTTTTCACAGTATTCCCTGATAATTGTTTGTATCTCTGAGGGATTGGTTGTAATCATTCCATTTTCATTCATGATTTTATCTATTTGGGTCATCTCCCTTTTCTTTTTGAGAAGCCTGGCTAGAGGTTTGTCAATTTTGTTTCTTTTTTCAAAGAACCAACTCTTGGTTTCGTTGATCTGCTCTACCGTTTTTTTAGATTCTATATTGTTTATTTCTGCTCTGATCTTTATTATTTCTCTTCTTCTTCTGGGTTTAGGCTGCCTTTGCTGTTCTGCTTCTATTTCCTTTAGGTGTGCTGTTAGATTTTGTATTTGGGATTTTTCTTGTTTCTTGAGATAGGCCTGGATTGCAATGTATTTTCCTCTCAGGACTGCCTTCGCTGCGTCCCAACGCGTTTGGATTGTTGTATTTTCATTTTCGTTTGTTTCCATATATTTTTTAATTTCTTCTCTAATTGCCTGGTTGACCCACTCATTCGTTAGTAGGGTGTTCTTTAACCTCCATGCTTTTGGAGGTTTTCCAGACTTTTTCCTGTGGTTGATTTCAAGCTTCATAGCATTGTGGTCTGAAAGTATGCATGGTATAATTTCAATTCTTGTAAACTTATGAAGGGCTGTTTTGTGACCCAGTATATGATCTATCTTGGAGAATGTCCCATGTGCACTCGAGAAGAAAGTATATTCTGTTGCTTTGGGATGCAGAGTTCTAAATATATCTGTCAAGTCCATCTGATCCAATGTATCATTCAGGGCCCTTGTTTCTTTACTTACTGTGTGTCTAGATGATCTATCCATTTCTGTAAGTGGGGTGTTAAAGTCCCCTGCAATTACCACATTCTTATCAATAAGGTTGCTTATGTTTATGAGTAATTGTTTTATATATTTGGGGGCTCCGGTATTCGGCGCATAGACATTTATAATTGTTAGCTCTTCCTGATGGATAGACCCTGTAATTATTATATAATGCCCTTCTTCATCTCATGTTACAGCCTTTAATTTAAAGTCTAGGTTGTCTGATATAAGTATGGCTACTCCAGCTTTCTTTTGGCTTCCAGTAGCATGATAAATAGTTCTCCATCCCCTCACTCTCAATCTAAAGGTGTCCTCAGATCTAAAATGAGTCTCTTGTAGACAGCAAATAGATGGGTCTTGTTTTTTTATCCATTCTGATACCCTATGTCTTTTGGTTGGCGCATTTAATCCATTTACATTCAGTGTTATTATAGAAAGATACGGGTTTAGAGTCATTGTGATGTCTGTATGTTTTATGCTTGTAGCGATGTCTCTGGTACTTTGTCTCACAGGATCCCCCTTAGGATCTCTTGTACGGCTGGTTTAGTGGTGACAAATTCCTTCAGTTTTTGTTTGTTTGGGAAGACCTTTATCTCTCCTTCTATTCTAAATGACAGACCTGCTGGATAAAGGATTCTCGGCTGCATATTTTTCCTGTTTAGCACACTGAAGATATCGTGCCAATCCTTTCTGGCCTGCCAAGTTTCAAAAGAGAGATCAGTCACAAGTCTTATAGGTCTCCCTTTATATGTGAGGGCACGTTTATCCCTTGCTGCTTTCAGAATTTTCTCTTTATCCTTGTATTTTGCCAGTTTCACTATGATATGTCGTGCAGAAGATCGATTCAAGTTACGTCTGAAGGGAGCTCTCTGTGCCTCTTGGATTTCAATGCCTTTTTCCTTCCCCAGGTCAGGGAAGTTCTCAGCTATAATTTCTTCAAGTACCCCTTCAGCACCTTTCCTTCTCTCTTCCTCCTCTGGAATATCAATTATGCGTAGATTATTTCTCTTTTGTGCATCACTTAGTTCTCTAATTTTCCCCTCACACTCCTGGATTTTTTTATCTCTCTTTCTCTCAGCTTCCTCTTTTTCCATAACTTTATCTTCTAGTTCACCTATTCTCTCCTCTGCCTCTTCAATCTGAGCCGTCGTCGTTTCCATTTTGTTTTGCATTTCGTTTAAAGCGCTTTTCAGCTCCTCGTGACTGTTCCTTAGTCCCTTGATCTCTGTGGCAAGAGATTCTCTGCTGTCCTCTATACTGTTTTCAAGCCCAGCGATTAATTTTATGACTATTATTCTAAATTCACTTTCTGTTATATTGTTTAAATCCTTTTTGATCAGTTCATTAGCTGTTGTTATTTCCTGGAGATTCTTCTGAGGGGAATTCTTCCGTTTGGTCATTTTGGATAGTCCCTGGAGTGGTGGGGACCTGCAGGGCACTTCCCCTGTGCTGTGGTGTATAACTGGAGTTGGTGGGCGGGGCCGCAGTCAGACCTGATGTCTGCCCCCAGCCCACTGCTGGGGCCGCAGTCAGACTGGTGTGTGCCTTCTCTTCCCCTCTCCTAGGGGCGGGATTCACTGTGGGGTGGCGTGGCCCATCTGGGCTACTTGCACACTGCCAGGCTTGTGGTGCTGGGGATCTGGCGTATTAGCTGGGGTGGGTAGGCAAGGTGCACAGGGGCAGGAGGGGCAGGCTTAGCTCGCTTCTTCTTAGGTGATCCATTTCAGGAGGGGCCCTGTGGCAGCGAGGGAGTCAGATCCACTGCCGGAGGTTTGGCTCCGTAGGAGCACAGAGTTGGATGTTTGCGCGGAGCGAGCAAGTTCCCTGGCAGGAACTGGTTCCCTTTGGGATTTTGGCTGGGGGATGGGCGGGGGAGATGGCGCTGGCGAGCGCCTTTGTTCCCCACCAAACTGAGCTCTGTCGTCTGGGGGCTCAGCAGCTCTCCCTCCCTTTGTCCTCCAGCCTTCCTGCTTTCTGAGCAGAGCTGTTAACTTATGACCTCCCAGATGCTAAGTCGCGCTTGCTGTCGGAACACAGTCCATCAGGCCCCTCCGCTTTTGCCTGCCAGACTCGGGGGCTCTGCTTGGCCGGCGAGCTGCCCCTCTGCCCCGGCTCCCTCCCGCCAGTCCGTGGAGCGCGCACCGCCTCGCCACCCTTCCTACCCTCTTCCGTGGGCCTCTCGTCTGCGCTTGGCTCCGGAGACTCCTTTCTGCTAATCCTCTGGCAGTTTTCTGGGTTATTTAGGCTGGTGTAGGTGGAATCTAAGTGATCAGCAGGACGCGCGGTGAGCCCAGTGTCCTCCTACGCCACCATCTTTCCAGAAAATAATAATTTTTTAAAAAGGTAGCCAAGATACCTTTCAACAGGTGAATGGATAAGCCAACTGTGGTATTTTCATACAATGGAATATCTCTCAATGACAAAAATAAGTAAACTACCAACCATTTAAAAGAGATGGATAAGCCTTAGATGCATATTGCTAGGTGAAATAATCCAGTCTGAAAATGATTCCCATTACATGACCTTTTGGAATAGGCAAAACTACACAACCAGCAAAAGATCAGTTGTTGCCAGGGATTTGGGGGAGGAGGGAGAGTTCAATAGTTCAAGGCAAGCAATATATTTAGGGCTGTGAAACTATTCTGTATGATACTATAATGGTGAATACATGAAATTATACATTTACTAAAACCCATACAGCTTCACAGCACTGAGTGAAACAATGTATGCAATTAAAAGACATCATTTAGGAGGTTGGGGGATTCAGGAAGGAATGCAGATGAGACAAGAGACTCTAACTGTATTACAATGTATAAAACCACTTCCTTGCTCTGTTAGCAAGGAAATAAATGTCACAAGTGTATAGGAATATAAGTAAATGATTGAATAGGGAAATGAAGGAAGGAAAAGAGACAAATATCCCTTACAGAAGAATTCTAATTTATTTACGTAGATGATCTGCCATGAAGGAGCATAACTTCCCACTGTGCATTAAGTGATTATCTTCCAAAGAGTACAGTATGGAAGGGGAGAGGGGAGAGTAACTTTATAGAGGAGAAATCTGACAATACTATCTCAGCCGTATGAGCAAGGTCAATATTAACAGTGATAAACCATATTCATAATATGTACCTTTGATATGATGTGAAGAAAATAGCAATTTACCTCTGGGGTCTTCATCTCCAAACCCATATCCCCAGTCTAATCATGAGGAAAAAATTAGACAGATTCCATTAGAGGGATATCCTGCAAACGCTTGACCAGTACTCTTCAAAACTGTAAAATTCATCAAAATAAAGGAAGTCTAAGATTCACAGCCAAGAGGAGCCCAAGGAGACATGACAAGTAAATGCAATGTAGTATCCTGGGTAGGATTCTGGAACAGCAATATACATTAAGTAAAAAAAAAAAAAAACAAAAACAAAAACAAAAAACTAAGGAAATCTGAGTCTTCTATTGACTTTAGTTAACTGTAATATAAAAATACTGGTCCATTAAATTGTAACAAATATGCAATACCAATATAAGATGTTAATAATAGGGGAAACTGGGTGAAGGAGTATATGGAAACTCTCTGTACCATATTCTCAATTTTCTGTAAATCAAAAACTTATGTAAAAAAGAAAGTGTATTAAAAGTATATGGCAGGGGCTTCTGGGTAATTCAGTGGGTTAAGCAGCCGACTCAGCTCAGGTCATGATCTCATGGTTCTTGAGTTGGAGTCCGCATGGGTCTCTGCTGTCAGCACAGAGCCCACTTCAGATCCTCTGTCTCCCTCTCTTTCTGCCCCTTCCCTGATCTCACTGTCCTCTCAAAAATAAATTTTAAAAATCTTAAAAACTGGTTGATCTTTTCAAAGAACTAAATTAAAAAAAAAAAAGGTATATGGCAGACATATTCCTATTAATGAAAGGAATCCTACTTAATGATAAATAATACTTAATGATAAATAAAAACAATAAAAAAGCAAAGACTTGAATAGATACTTCACAAAGGAAAATATATGAATGCCCAGTAAGTGCATGAGTAGTTAATATCACTAGTCATTAGGGAAATGCAAAAGTAAAACTACAATGAAAAGCCACTATTGACCCACTAGATTAACTAAAATTTAAAACACTGAAAAGACCAAATGTTGGTCAGGATGTGTGACTCCCATCCATTGTTGGTGGTATTATAAAATGGCACAACCACTTTGGGAAATATTTGACAATTTCTCATTAAATAGAGCAATTCCAAGTTTAGATATTTATCCCTCAAAATAAAATCTCATGTCTACAAAAAGGGCTTGTACATGAAAATAAATGTATAGCACCTTCACTCATAACAGCTAAAAACTGGAAATAATCCGTATGTCCATCATTGTTTATTAGATAAATAAACTGTGTTGTATTCATAAAACACTACTAGGTAATAAAATGGAACAAACTATTGATAACCACAGTGGTATGGATGACTGAAAGAAGCCAGGACATGATGCTAAATGGAAAAAGCCAGATACAAAATAATTCGTACTGTAATGTACTTTATATGATGTTCCAGAATAGGCAAAAACAATCTATGGTAGAAAAAAATCAGAAAAATTATTTACTCTTGGAGAGGGGTGGTATATAGCCTGGGAAGGGACATGTGAGCACTTATCTGGGTGATGCAAAGGTTCTATATGTGGGCAATTGTGGATTACCTGCGTACATGCATTTATCAAAAGTCATCATGTTATAAAGTGAAGATATGTGTATTTCAATATGTAAATTTACTGAAATAAAAAACTCTGAAGGGGAAAAAAGCTCTTAAGAAATAACTGGATTTTGAACTGGTAATTTTAATAAATTGAATAATTATTTTTAAAACTCTTGAATAATTTTTGTGATTAAAAAACTATCAACAAAGACATTATAAAAAATTCAAGATTAGATAATTTTGGCAAGAGATTTTGCCAAGAAAGGGAGGACAGAAATATAATGTTAGAGTCAGATGTGGAATCCAGGCAAAGTTTTTTATTTTACCTATTTATATTAAACTTTTTATTTTGAGTGAATTTTTAAATGTATAGAAATCGTGATGATAGAAATGTTTCCATATACCCTTAACCTAATGTTATATATCATAGAATCACTGTACATTTATATAAACTAACAAATTTATGTTAGTACAATATTATTACTAAAGTAGAAATTTTCTTTGACTTTTCCAATTGATTTTCTTTTTTTGTTCCAAGATCCGATTTTGGGCACTACACCATTCTATTTTATTCGTCTCCTCCAATATGTGACAGTTTCTCAGTGTTTTCTTGTTTTTCATGACTTTGATAGTTTTGAAGAACACTGCTCAAGGTATTTTGTAGAATGTTCTTCAATATGAGTTTATGTGGCGTTTTTTGTTCTGCATTTTCTTAGATCCTGTATTCATAGTTTTGGCATCCATTGATCATAGGGCCAAACTAACAGCCAGAGTTCTTTGCATCTCCTTTGTGATCCAGCATTCACAGGTACATGAAAATCATATTACAAACCCTCACCAGTTCTGGTCCATACTCTCGATAACCTCCTTTATCTAACTATCACATACCAAGCCAATATTTCCCCTGCTTTAAATCACCCAGGGCCAGGAACCAGACCACACCCGTAGCTGAGAGCCAGTTGATATTATTTGAAGTAGTCATTCCTAAGCGGTTTCTCCTGTCCTGTCTTGCCTGTTCCATTGAAAATACAATAAAGTTTTAGGCCATATGTTGCCCTTGCTCCTACTTCTGTCTCTTGATCAAAACTGGTGCTTTCCCATGTAGTCCTGTATGGCATGGCATAGCCCCTTCTCTTGGGAATTATAAGTAATAAATTCTTTCAGTCACATTAGCCTCTCCATGTCATCACTCAGTTACCTCCATAAATTTAAATCCCACATGTACATTTTAATACATTTTCTCATTATTAGACCAGGGCTATGAATTAGGGGAAAAATACTGTAGAAGTAAAATGCTCTTATCATATCATTTTAGGGGCGCATGATACCAACATTACTTATTATTGGTTATATTAACCTTGACTCCTTGGTTAAGGTAATGCCTGTCAGGTTTGTCTGCTGTAAAGTTAATGTTTTTCCCCTTCTATATTCTTTTTTTAAAATTTTTAAAAAATGTTTATTTATTTTTGAGAGACACAGAGAGAGAGAGACCATGAGTGAGGGAGGGGTAGGGAGAGAGGAGACAGAGTCTGAAGCAGGCTTCAGGCTTCGTGCTATTAGCACAGAGCCAGACACGGGGCTCCAACCCACAAACCGTGAGATCATGACCTGAGCCGAGTTCAGATGCTCAACCGACTGAGCCACCCAGGTGCCCCAATACTTTCTCTATTCTGTTCAATAGAAGCAAATCACTAAATCTAGCACACAAGAAGTGGAATTACGTTCCACCTTTTGGTGGGAGAAATATCAAAGATTTTTTGGACGTATGTTAAAAGCACCACAATTATTAATAAACATGTTGGGGTAGATATTTCAAGGCTATGCACATACCCTATTTCTCCTTAAAGTTTTGCCCCCAAATTATAGTGCTTATTTTTATTGTGGTATTCTAATGGTGAATTTCTATTTCCCTTATCTTTCTGCATTTATTACTTGAAATTCTTTTCTAAAGATTTGTCCCTTCTCTCTTTCTCTTCCTCTTTCTCTCTGTTTTCCTTATTTATTTGCATGAATATGAATTCATGGATAATTTATTTTACTCACAGATGTATAATCAACACTATTATTATTTTGTTGTTTAAATTGTTCCAGCATTGGCCCTTGGGAGCCTGTGTCCTTTTGACATGCCCCCATCTCCCCATCCTCATCTTTTTTTATTTTATTTTTTTTTAATTTTAATTTTTTTTAATTAAAAAACATTTAATGTTTATTTGTGAGAGGGAGAGAGAGACAGAGTGTGAGCAGGGGAGGGGCAGAGAGAAGGAGACACAGAATCCAAAGCAGGTTCCAGGCTCTAAGCTGTCAGCACAGAGCCCGATGTGGGGCTCAAACTCACAAATCATGAGATCATGACCTAAGCTAAAGTCGGATGTTTAACCAATTGAGCCACCCAGGTGCATTGCTATTAGGCACACTTGCTGCTTTTCAGCTCTCTGTAGACAAAACTAGAACATAAATGTATGTATACTAACCCATGCATACACATTGCATTGGTGGTCCTCATGACCACTTTCAGGTTCAGTGTTTTGCTAGAAGGACTCACAGGCCTCTGAAATCATTATATTCATGGTTTATTACATAAAAAAAGATACAAATAAAAATTATCAAAGGGAAAAAGCACATTGGATGAAGTCTGGAGGAATTCAAATGCTCATTTCCAAGAGACTTCTCCCAATGGAATTTTACAGGATGCACTTGATTCCTCCAGCATTTAATTGTAACTACATGTTCAAACTGTTGTCTACTAGGGAAGATTGCTTAAGCCTGGGAATCCAGAGTTTCTATTGGGAATTAGTCACATAAACACACAGTGAATGCAGTTTCTGAAGTTCCCTATGCCCAGAAGGAAAGAAAATATTCACTATAAGTCATACTGTTTGCACAAATTATCTAAACAAATTGGTATAGGGGTTCAGGGCTTCTTTCACTTAGAAATGTAGCTGCATGAATCAGTACTTCGTTCCTTTTTATTGCTGAGTGGAACTTCATTTTCAGGATATACCATAGTTTGTTTATCACCTTTTGAAGGATGTCATCTAGGTTTTGTTGATTAATATAAAACTGCTATGCACATTTGTGTACAAGAACATAAGTTTTCAATTCTCTTGGGTAAGTATCTAGGAATGGGATTGTGGGGGGTCATTTGTTTGAAAAGAAACGCCAAAATGTTTTACAAAGTGGCTGTACAATTTTGTATGTACACCAGCAGTGAATGAGACTTCCAGTTCCATTCTCAACAGCATTTAGAATTGTAAGATATTTTGATGTTAGCCATTCTATTATGTGTTTAGTAGTAGTTCATTGTAAATTTAGTTTGTGTTTCCCTAATAATCAATGATGTTAAGTGCCTTTTCATATACTTATTTGCATGTGAAGTGTCTGCTCAGATCTATTGCTTACATTTTTATTCAGTTTTTTGTTTTCTTATTGTTGTATTTTAAGAACTCTATATAGAATTCTGGGAAGTTGGAAGGGTAGAAAGCACCAGGAATCTCTTTCTCTACCTAGACCACAATTGCTTTGGAGGAATCTGTCTGATGTAACTATTTTAGATCGCTGGAGTCTATTGAAGGATTGCAACTTCTGAAGAAAGGCTCAGACAGTAAATTTCATTTAATTTATGTCAATTTCAGCTTAGCACAGTAGTAGCTACCCATCCACCCATCCCCAGATCCATGGCAGGCAGCTGTGCACATGTTCCAGGAGCAGCTCGCATGCAGTTTGTGGAAGCCACGGTGGACAAAAAAGACCCTGTCACCTCCAGCATTACAGATCTATCCTCTGATACAGGTTGGAGCTTCTGATCTCAGAGGTGGGGGCAAAGAGTTGGGTGGCCTTTGTTATTTTACCTCCTTTATAGTTGCAAACCCTTCCTTCTCCAGTCAAAGTGACTTCCACAGGATTTAAAGGCCTCCTCTCTTCATTTTTCTCTTATTCCTCTTTTGGGAACCAAACATTAGAAATGAATATTCAAAAGCAATTGCATAAAAGGGGGAGATTAGAAAGTCACCATGCATGCCCATGGATAGGCTTAAACTCAGATAAAATCTGTGATCTTTAGCACAGACTTTGCCTACAATTAAAAAAAAAAAAAAAACCAGCAAATTATAGGGGTAGGGAGAGAATCTAACTTCTAGACTTATCACAGTTTTGGATTCAAGTTCGCAGCTGTCAACAGCAACAACAACAAAATCACAAGGCATATAAAGAAACAGGAAAATATGGTTCCTTCAAAGGAAAATAAAGCATCAGAAACTGTCCCAGATGGCAGATCTGTTAGACAAAAACTTTAAAGCAACTGTTTTAAAGATCCTTAAAGAATGAAAGGAATATGTGGAGACAGTCAAGAAAATGATGTATGAAAATAAAATATCAATAAAGAGATAAAAAATCTAAAAAGAAACCAAAAAGAAGATTTCGAGCTGAAAAGTACAATACTGAAATGAAAAATTTGCAAGAGAGAATGAGGGTCGTATTTGAGTAGGCAGAAGAAACAATCAGTGAGCTTGAAGATAGAATGATGGAAATTATCAAGTGTGAGGAACAGAAAGAAAAAAATTTTGAAAAGTGAATAGACCCTAAAGGACTTGTGAGCACCATCAAGTGGACTAACATCCATGTTCTGGGAGTTCCAGGAAGAAAAGAGAAAGAAAGGAACAGAGAGATTCTTTGAAGAAATGATGGCTGAAAACTTCGCAAATTTGATGAAAGATGTGAATATAAACATCTAAGAAGCTCAGCTAACTCCAAGTAAGTTGAACTCAAAGAGATCCACAGTGAGATACATTATAACCAAACTTTCAAAAGACAAAGACAGAGAATCTTTAAAGTAGCCAGAGAGAAATGTTGAAAGCAGTCAAAGAGATGTCAGATCCAAGAGCTCCTCATTGAAATTATCAGTAGATTTATCATCAGATACTTTGGAGGCCATGCCAGAAGGCATGATATATTCAACGTGCTAAAAGAAAACAAAAAACCCTATCAATTATGAATTTATATCTGCAAAACTGTCCTTCAAAAGTGAGGAGAAATTAAGACATAACCAGGCAAACAAAAACTGAGGGAATTTGCTACCATTAGGCCTGCCTTGTAATAAATGCTAAAGGGAATCCTGCAAGTTGAAATGAAAGGGCACTAGATAGTAACTTGAAGCCATATGAAGAAATAGAGATCTCACTAAAGATAAACAATCACCTGGGAAATTATAAAAGCTAGTATTATTGTAACAATGGTTTGTAACACTTTGTTTTCTATGATTGAAGAGACTAATACATTTTAAAAATAGCAGTTTAAAAGCTAGTATTATTACAACTTTAGTTTGT
Source organism: Panthera onca (assembly GCF_046562875.1). Lineage (NCBI taxonomy): Eukaryota > Metazoa > Chordata > Mammalia > Carnivora > Felidae > Panthera > Panthera onca. Next base: position 95,248,949 of record NC_138347.1, on the reverse strand, counting down.
AACTCCATATGTTTTTCTATGTAATTTAAGAGATTAATGCATTTATTTATTTATTTATTTATTTATTTATTTATTTTTGAGATTAATGCATTTAAAGAATTAGTAGATTATGGTTGGGGGCATACAGTGTATAAAGATATTTTTTTGTGACATCAACCACTGAAAAAGTTGTGGATGGAGTTGTAAAAGAGCAGAGTTTTTGTATGTTATTGAATTTAAAACTGAAAAATTTTCCTCTTAGATTAGGAATAAGGCAAAGATGTCCACTTTAACCACTTCTATTCAAGTACTAGGGGTCTAGCCAGAGCAATTAGATAAGAAAAATAAGTAAAAGACATCCCTGTTGGACAGGAAGAAGTAAAATTATTTATCTTTACAGATGATAGGATCCCATATGTAGAAACTCCTGAATGGTCCACAAAAGTGTTAGAACTAACAATGCTGGGAAAACTGTATATCCACATGCAAAAGAATGAACTGGACCCTTACCTAATACCATATACAAAAATTAACTCAAAATGGATCAAGAAAACAAATGTGAGAAATAAAACTACAAAACTTTTAGAAGAAAACAGAACAAAAATCATGACATTGGATCTGGCAATGATTTTTTTAGATATGACACCAAGAAAAAATAGGCAATTTAGACTATATGAAAGTTTAAATTTTTTATTAAAAAAGTCAATACACAGCTTGTATAGTTAGTACCTTTTATATGAAGAGGTCAGTGTTAATACTATGTAGACTGAGAAAAGTTAAGGATAGATGTTGAAATCTCTATAGTGACCATTAAAAAATTAACAGAAAGCTGTATAACTAAAAGGCAACAGATAAATTAAAATGAAAATTTTAAAGTAGTTCATTCAAAAACAGGCAAAAGGAGGAACAGAGGAACTAAAAACAGAGAGCACAGGCAGAAAGCAAAATAATGGAGTGGAATGCTTAAACCATATCAATAATAACATTTAATAATTATAATAAGACACCTAGAAATACTCTGACTAAATGTAGAGATTTTCAAAATGGATAAAAAAGGAGGACCTGACTATATGTTATTTCCAAGAGAGGACATAAATAACATGTTGCATGTCATATATATTTATAAATGAATATCATACACACACACATGCACACACACAGTGTTTTTGAAAGTAAAAATAGAAAAAGACACATGATGCAATAGGTGAACAAAAAACTGGAGTTCTATATTAGTATTGATAAAGTAAACTCAAGGAAAAGTATTACTCTGAGATAGTACTGCAATAAAAAAAGATATGTTATAAAAGAAGTAATTCATCAGGAAACATAATAATCACAATTGTGTATGTGTGTAACAACAGAACTTCAAATCATGAAATAACAATTGATGGAATTAAATGGAAAAATAGACAACTCCTTAATTATAGTTGGAGATTTTAACACATTTCTGTCAGTAATTGATAGAATTTTTTAAATCAGGAAAGACATAGAAGATCTGAATAACTCTATTAACCACATTTACCTAACTGACATTAAGTGGAACAATACACAACAACTGGAGAATACACATCCTTTTCCAGTGGACATTGCTAAGTTTACCAGGATAGAATGTATGCTGGTCCATAAAACAAGTCAATAAGTCTCCAAGCATTGAAATTTCACAGAATATACTTTCTGACGAGAAAGCAAGTATATTTAAGACCACTAACAAGATATACAGAGTAATCCAATTACTTTGAAATTAAATAACACATTTTGAAATAAGCTGTGGGTCAAGGAAAAAATTTCAAGGGAAATTAGAAAACATTTCAAAGTAAATGTTAGTGAAGACGAAAAATATCAAAAATTGTGGGATGCAGATAAAGGTACTTAGAGGGAAATTTGCAGTCTTAAAGGCTTATTTTAGAAAACAAGAAAGGTCTAAAAAAATAAATAAACAAAGGTCTAAAATCAGTAACCTAAGGTTCTGTCTTAAGAAGCCAGAGACAGAAGAGCAAAGTAAAACCAAACTAAGTAGAAGAAAAGAAGAACTAAAGACTGAAGTAGAAATCAATGAAATAGAAAACATAAAGACAATATAGAAATTTCATAAAGCCTCAGTTTGTTCTTAGAAAAGATCAACAAAGTTGATAGACTCCTATCTAGACAGATTTAAAAAAAAAAGAGACCAAAATCACCAATAGGAGTAATCACTACAGACTCTAAAGAAATTAAAAGGCTAATTAGAGAATTAAAAAAAAATTTTTTTTAAGTTTGGTTATTTATTTATTTATTTATTTATTTATTGAGAGGAAATGAGCATGAGCAGGGGGTGGACAGAAAGAGAGGGAGACAGAGGATCCCAAACAGGCTTTTAGCTATCAGCGCAGAGGTAAACAAGGGGCTTGATCTCATGAATGGTAAAATCATGACCTGAGCCAAAATCAAGAGGCAGACGTTTAACCGACTGAGTCACCCAGACACCCCAGAGAAAGTTTTAAACAACTTTAAAGCAATGCATTTGACAGCTTGGAGAAAACAGACTAATTCTTTGAAAGATAAAACTTACACAAATTGACACATGATTAAATCTATTAAAGAAATAGAATTATTAAAAACCTTCCCACAATAAAAAGTGAAAGCCCAGATGGTTTTATTATTTAATTTTCTCAAGCATTTAAGAAAAGATATAAAACTAATCCTAACAAACAAACTCCTTCAAAAATAATGGAGTGACTACTTTCCAATTTATTTTATGAGGCCAGCACAACCTAATACAATACCTAACAAAGACCTTACAAAAAAAGAAAATTACAGCTCTATATCCCCAATAATCATAGCAAAAATATCCATAATAAACAATTAGTGAGTCAAATCCAACAATACATAAAGAAGATAATACATTGTGACAAGTTAGTTTTATTCTAGGATTAAAAGGTTGGTTTATATTTGAAAATCAATGAAAGAAAGCATATTAACAGAAAAATGGGAAAACTATATTATTATTTCAATAGATACAGCAAAAACATTTGGTAAACTTCATTCATTACTAGTAAACACTCTCAGAAACTAGAAATAGAAGGGAACTTGCTCACTCTGATAAATGGAATATATGAAAATGGCATATATGAAAAAATAACAGTACTGCTTAATGGTGAAATATTGAATGCTTTCCCAAAAATTAAGAACTAGGCAAGAATACTCATTCTCATTACTTTATATTCACTCTCTCTAAGGTCGTAGCCATTTCAGTAGGGCAATAAAAAGCAGTAAAAAGCATAAAGATCAGAAGAGAAAACCTGTTATTTTGTTGTTGTTGTTGTTTTGGGCAGATGACATGATTGTTTATATAGAAAATCTCAAGGTATTTATAAGATAACTATTAGCAAAATTTCAGGATACAAAGTTAATATACAAAAATCAATTGTATTTTTGTATATTATCTTAAACTACTGGAAAATAAAATAAAAAGTTAATTTCACTCACAATAGGATAAAAAAGTTAAAATACTTAGTAATAAATTTAATAAAAGACATGCAAGTTATTTTCATTGAAAACTATGAAACATTGCTGAGAAAAAAGGATGACATTATATGAAAATATATACCATGTTCATGGATTAGAAGACTCAATATTGTTAAAATGTCAATTCTTCCCAAACTGATTATAGATTCAACACAATCCTAGTAACAGTTCCACTATGCTTTTGGTAGAAATTGACAAACTTTTTCTAAAATTCACTTGGAAATGAAAAGGATCTAGAATATCCAAAGCATCTCAAAAAAAGAACAAAGTTAAAAGACCTAACTACTTAAGTTCAATACTACTATGAAGCTATGGTAATCCAACTGTATGGTATTGGCATAAGAATTGACATGTAAATCAGAGGACAGAATAGAGAATTAGGCTTACACTTATAAGCTATTTGATTTTCGACAAAGATGCCAAAGTCATCTGATAGGTAAAGGAAAACATTTTAACAAATAATTTTGGGAAGATGGTGGCGTAGGAGGACGCTGGGCTCACTGAGCATCCTGCTGATCACTTAGATTCCACCTACACCTGCCTAAATAACCCAGAAAACCGCCAGAGGATTAGCAGAAAGGAGTCTCCGGAGCCAAGCGCAGACGAGAGGCCCACGGAAGAGGGTAGGAAGGGCGAGGCGGTGCACGCTCCACGGACTGGCGGGAGGGAGCTGGGGCGGAGGGGCTGCTCGCCGGCCAAGCAGAGCCCCCGAGTCTGGCAGGCAAAAGCGGAGGGGCCTGACGGACTGTGTTCCGACAGCAAGCGCGACTTAGCGTCTGGGAGGTCATAAGTTAACAGCTCTGCTCAGAAAACAGGAAGGCTGGAGGACAAAGGGAGGGAGAGCTGCTGAGCCCCCAGACGGCAGAGCTCAGTTTGGTGGAAAACAAAGGCGCTCGCCAGCGCCATCTCCCCCGCCCATCCCCCAGCCAAAATCCCAAAGAGAACCAGTTCCTGCCAGGGAACTTGCTCGCTCCGCGCAAACACCCAACTCTGCTTCTGTGGAGCCAAACCACCGGCAGCGGATCTGACTCCCTCCCGCTGCCACAGGGCCCCTCCTGAAGTGGGTCACCTATAAGCCTGCCCCTCCTGCCCCCGTGCACCTTGCCTACCCACCCCAGCTAATACGCCAGATCCCCAGCACCACAAGCCTGGCAGTGTGCAAGTAGCCCAGATGGGCCACGCCACCCCACAGTGAATCCCGCCCCTAGGAGAGGGGAAGAGAAGGCACACACCAGTCTGACTGCGGCCCCAGCAGTGGGCTGGGGGCAGACATCAGGTCTGACTGCGGCCCCGCCCACCAACTCCAGTTATACACCACAGCACAGGGGAAGTGCCCTGCAGGTCCTCACCACTCCAGGGACTATCCAAAATGACCAAACGGAAGAATTCCCCTCAGAAGAATCTCCAGGAAATAACAACAGCTAATGAACTGATCAAAAAGGATTTAAACAATATAACAGAAAGTGAATTTAGAATAATAGTCATAAAATTAATCGCTGGGCTTGAAAACAGTATAGAGGACAGCAGAGAATCTCTTGCCACAGAGATCAAGGGACTAAGGAACAGTCACGAGGAGCTGAAAAGCGCTTTAAACGAAATGCAAAACAAAATGGAAACGACGACGGCTCGGATTGAAGAGGCAGAGGAGAGAATAGGTGAACTAGAAGATAAAGTTATGGAAAAAGAGGAAGCTGAGAGAAAGATTAAAAAATCCAGGAGTATGAGGGGAAAATTAGAGAACCAAGTGATGCACAAAAGAGAAATAATCTACGCATAATTGATATTCCAGAGGAGGAAGAGAGAAGGAAAGGTGCTGAAGGGGTACTTGAAGAAATTATAACTGAGAACTTCCCTGACCTGGGGACGGAAAAAGGCATTGAAATCCAAGAGGCACAGAGAACTCCCTTCAGACGTAACTTGAATCGATCTTCTGCACGACATATCATAGTGAAACTGGCAAAATACAAGGATAAGGAGAAAATTCTGAAAGCAGCAAGGGATAAACATGCCCTCACATATAAAGGGAGACCTATAAGACTTGTGACTGATCTCTCTTTTGAAACTTGGCAGGCCAGAAAGGATTGGCACGATATCTTCAGTGTGCTAAACAGGAAAAATATGCAGCCGAGAATCCTTTATCCAGCAGGTCTGTCATTTAGAATAGAAGGAGAGATAAAGGTCTTCCCAAACAAACAAAAACTGAAGGAATTTGTCACCACTAAACCAGCCGTACAAGAGATCCTAAGGGGGATCCTGTGAGACAAAGTACCAGAGACATCGCTACAAGCATAAAACATACAGACATCACAATGACTCTAAACCCGTATCTTTCTATAATAACACTGAATGTAAATGGATTAAATGCGCCAACCAAAAGATATAGGGTATCAGAATGGATAAAAAAACAAGACCCATCTATTTGCTGTCTACAAGAGACTCATTTTAGATCTGAGGACACCTTTAGATTGAGAGTGAGGGGATGGAGAACTAGTTATCATGCTACTGGAAGCCAAAAGAAAGCTGGAGTAGCCATACTTATATCAGACAACCTAGACTTTAAATTAAAGGCTGTAACATGAGATGAAGAAGGGCATTATATAATAATTACAGGGTCTATCCATCAGGAAGAGCTAACAATTATAAATGTCTATGCGCCGAATACCGGAGCCCCCAAAGCAAACTTATTGATAAGAATGTGGTAATTGCAGGGGACTTAAACACCCCACTTACAGAAATGGATAGATCATCTAGACACACAGTAAGTAAAGAAACAAGGGCCCTGAATGATACATTGGATCAGATGGACTTGACAGATATATTTAGAACTCTGCATCCCAAAGCAACAGAATATACTTTCTTCTCGAGTGCACATGGGACATTCTCCAAGATAGATCATATACTGGGTCACAAAACAGCCCTTCATAAGTTTACAAGAATTGAAATTATACCATGCATACTTTCAGACCACAATGCTATGAAGCTTGAAATCAACCACAGGAAAAAGTCTGGAAAACCTCCAAAAGCATGGAGGTTAAAGAACACCCTACTAACGAATGAGTGGGTCAACCAGGCAATTAGAGAAGAAATTAAAAAATATATGGAAACAAACGAAAATGAAAATACAACAATCCAAACGCGTTGGGACGCAGCGAAGGCAGTCCTGAGAGGAAAATACATTGCAATCCAGGCCTATCTCAAGAAACAAGAAAAATCCCAAATACAAAATCTAACAGCACACCTAAAGGAAATAGAAGCAGAACAGCAAAGGCAGCCTAAACCCAGAAGAAGAAGAGAAATAATAAAGATCAGAGCAGAAATAAACAATATAGAATCTAAAAAAACGGTAGAGCAGATCAACGAAACCAAGAGTTGGTTCTTTGAAAAAAGAAACAAAATTGACAAACCTCTAGCCAGGCTTCTCAAAAAGAAAAGGGAGATGACCCAAATAGATAAAATCATGAATGAAAATGGAATGATTACAACCAATCCCTCAGAGATACAAACAATTATCAGGGAATACTGTGAAAAATTATATGCCAACAAATTGGACAACCTGGAAGAAATGGACAAATTCCTAAACACCCACACTCTTCCAAAACTCAATCAGGAGGAAATAGAAAGCTTGAACAGACCCATAACCAGCGAAGAAATTGAATCGGTTATCAAAAATCTCCCAACAAATAAGAGTCCAGGACCAGATGGCTTCCCGGGGGAGTTCTACCAGACGTTTAAAGCAGAGATAATACCTATCCTTCTCAAGCTATTCCAAGAAATAGAAAGGGAAGGAAAACTTCCAGACTCATTCTATGAAGCCAGTATTACTTTGATTCCCAAACCAGACAGAGACCCAGTAAAAAAAGAGAACTACAGGCCAATATCCCTGATGAATATGGATGCAAAAATCCTCAATAAGATACTAGCAAATCGAATTCAACAGCATATAAAAAGAATTATTCACCATGATCAAGTGGGATTCATTCCTGGGATGCAGGGCTGGTTCAACATTCGCAAATCAATCAACGTGATACATCACATTAACAAAAAAAAAAGAGAAGAACCATATGATCCTGTCAATCGATGCAGAAAAGGCCTTTGACAAAATCCAGCACCCTTTCTTAATAAAAACCCTTGAGAAAGTCGGGATAGAAGGAACATACTTAAAGATCATAAAAGCCATGTATGAAAAGCCCACAGCTAACATCATCCTCAACGGGGAAAAACTGAGAGCTTTTTCCCTGAGATCAGGAACACGACAGGGATGCCCACTCTCACCGCTGTTGTTTAACATAGTGCTGGAAGTTCTAGCTTCAGCAATCAGACAACAAAAGGAAATCAAAGGCATCAAAATTGGCAAAGATGAAGTCAAGCTTTCGCTTTTTGCAGATGACATGATATTATACATGGAAAATCCGATAGACTCCACCAAAAGTCTGCTAGAACTGATACATGAAATCAGCAAAGTTGCAGGATACAAAATCAATGTACAGAAATCAGTTGCATTCTTATACACTAACAATGAAGCAACAGAAAGACAAATAAAGAAACTGATCCCATTCACAACTGCACCAAGAAGCATAAAATACCTAGGAATAGATCTAACCAAAGATGTAAAAGATCTGTATGCTGAAAACTATAGAAATCTTATGAAGGTAATTGAAGAAGATTTAAAGAAATGGAAAGACATTCCCTGCGCATGGATTGGAAGAATAAATATTGTCAAAATGTCAATACTACCCAAAGCTATCTACACATTCAATGCAATCCCAATCAAAATTGCACCAGCATTCTTCTCGAAACTAGAACAAGCAATCCTAAAATTCATATGGAACCACAAAAGGCCCCGAATAGCCAAAGTAATTTTGAAGAAGAAGACCAAAGCAGGAGGCATCACAATCCCAGACTTTAGCCTGTACTACAAAGCTGTCATCATCAAGACAGCATGGTATTGGCACAAAAACAGACACATAGACCAATGGAATAGAATAGAAACCCCAGAACTAGACCCACAAACGTATGGCCAACTCATCTTTGACAAAGCAGGAAAGAACATCCAATGGAAAAAAGACAGTCTCTTTAACAAATGGTGCTGGGAGAACTGGACAGCAACATGCAGAAGGTTGAAACTAGACCACTTTCTGACACCATTCACAAAAGTAAACTCAAAATGGATAAAGGACCTGAATGTGAGACAGGAAACCATCAAAACCTTAGAGGAGAAAGCAGGAAAAGACCTCTCTGACCTCAGCCGTAGCAATCTCTTACTCGACACATCCCCAAAGGCAAGGGAGTTAAAAGCAAAAGTGAATTACTGGGACCTTATGAAGATAAAAAGCTTCTGCACAGCAAAGGAAACAACCAACAAAACTAAAAGGCAACCAACGGAATGGGAAAAGATATTTGCAAATGACATATCGGACAAAGGGCTAGTCTCCAAAATCTATAAAGAGCTCACCAAACTCCACACCCGAAAAACAAATAACCCAGTGAAGAAATGGGCAGAAAACATGAATAGACACTTCTCTAAAGAAGACATCCGGATGGCCAACAGGCACATGAAAAGATGTTCAACGTCGCTCCTTATCAGGGAAATACAAATCAAAACCACACTCAGATATCACCTCACGCCAGTCAGAGTGGCCAAAATGAAGAAATCAGGAGACTCTAGATGCTGGAGAGGATGTGGAGAAACGGGAACCCTCTTGCACTGTTGGTGGGAATGCAAACTGGTGCAGCCACTTGGAAAAAAACAGTGTGGAAGTTCCTCAGAAAATTAAAAATAGATCTACCCTATGACCCAGCAATAGCACTGCTAGGAATTTACCCAAGGGATACAGGAGTACTGATGCATAGGGGCACTTGTACCCCAATGTTTATAGCAGCATTCTCAACAATAGCCAAATTATGGAAAGAGCCTAAATGTCCATCAATTGATGAATGGATAAAGAAATTGTGGTTTATATACACAATGGAATACTACGTGGCAATGAGAAAAAATGAAATATGGCCTTTTGTAGCAACGTGGATGGAACTGGAGAGTGTGATGCTAAGTGAAATAAGCCATACAGAGAAAGACAGATGCCATATGGTTTCACTCTTATGTGGATCCTGAGAAACGTAACAGAAACCCATGGGGGAGGGGAAGGAAAAAAAAAAAAAAAAAAGAGGTTAGAGTGGGAGAGAGCCAAAGCATAAGAGACTGTTAAAAACTGAGAACAAACTGAGGGTTGATGGGGGGTGGGAGGGAGGGGAGGGTGGGCGATGGGTATTGAGGAGGGCACCTTTTGGGATGAGCACTGGGTGTTGTATGGAAACCAACTTGACAGTAAATTTCATATATTAAAAATAAATAAATAAATAAATAAATAAATAAATAAATAAATAAATAAATGAATAAATAAATAAATAAATAAATAAACATTAAAAAAAACAAATAATTTTGGAATAACTAGATATCCATATAGAAAAATTAACTTTCATGCTTATTTCATATTATAAACAAAAATTTATTTTAGATAGATTGTAGACTTGTGCATAAAAAGTAAAACTATAAAGATTTTTTTTGAAATTCAAATAACTTTTATATAAATTGACAAAAATTCTTCAAACTAAAACTATAAAGATTTTAGAAGAGTATCTGTGATTTGTGAATAGACAAAGGTGTTTTGGGCAGAACACAGAAAAGCGATAACCGTAAGAGAAAAAAAATGTGTAAATTGGACTTCATCATAATTAAAAATTGCTCATCAAAAAAACACTAAGAAAATAAATAATATAGCCATAGAATGAGACAAAATATTCACAAAACAATATATTTGATAATGTACTTGAATCCAGAATACAGAAATAAGTCCTTTCACTACATCATAAAAAAACACAGACAATCCAATGAAAATAGGTAGAAGATTTGAGCAGACATTTCATGAAGGAAGATACGCAAATGTCAGGTAAGCATATGAGAAACCAAAATCTGGGTGCTAGTTCTGTTATTGCTGCTGCAATATCTTTGTTTAAATGATTAGTGGACAGAACTAAGGAGTTATTTCTTTGTTTCTTTTTGTAAGATTTTATTTTATTTAAAAAAAAATTTTTTTTTACGTTTATTTATTTTTGAGACAGAGAGAGACAGAGCATGAACAGGGGAGGGTCAGAGAGAGAGGGAGACACAGAATCTGAAACAGGCTCCAGGCTCTGAGCTGTCAGCACAGAACCCGATGCGGGGCTCGAACTCACGGACTGCGAGATCATGACCCGAGCCTAAGTCTAAGTCGGACGCCCAACCTACTGAGCCACCCAGGCGCCCCTGTAAGATTTTATTTTTAAGGGTCTCCTGGGTGGCTAAGTCAGTTAAGCGTCCGACTTCAGCTCAGGTCATGATGTCATGGTTCGTGAGTTTGAGCCCTGCATCCGGTTCTGTGCTGACAGCTCAGAGCCTGGAGCCTGCTTTGAATTCTGTGTATCTCTCTCTCTCTCTCTCTGCCCTCCTCCACTTGTGCGCACGCTCTCTCTCTCTCAAAAATAAATAAACATTAAAAATTTTTTTAAAAAGGTTTTATTTTTAAGTAATCCCTATAGCCAACATGGACCTCGAACTTAACAACCGAGAGATAAAGAGTCACATGCTCCACTAACTGAGCCAGCCACTCACCCCAGAAGTAACTTTTTTTCTCCTCGAACTTAGAACCCTGAGATAAAGAGTTGCATGCTCTACCATCTGAGCCAGCCAGGCACCCAGAAGTAACTTTTTTTTTTCCTTAAAGCATGAATTAATATTGATAATTCTAATTCAAGCGTAACATTATAGCATTTTTCCTTAGCTAGTTATATTTGATTTCTGTATTTCTTTGCTCTTCCGGTGAAATCTTGGTTCCTAATTTTATGAATACATCTGTTCATTTGCTTAATTTTATAATTACATAAAAAGTTTCAGAATTACAATACCATGATTACTAATAATATACAAACTAAGTAAAATTTAAAATTTCTTATTTTTAAACGTTTATTTATTTTTGAGAGAGAGAATGAGAGAGACAGCATGCACACACACTGGGGAGGGGCAGAGAGAGAGGGAGACAGAGGATACTAAGTGGGCTCTGCGCTGATGACAGAGAGCCCATTCGTAGGCTTGAACTCAGGAACCACGAAGTAATGACCTGACCTTGGCTGCTTAACTGACTGAGCTACTCAGGTACCCCAAGTTCGAAATTTCTTTTTCAGTTCTTTTTGTCTTTGAGATATAGCTCACCAAGGGTGTACAGAATACTTGGTGAAAATCTGCTTGCATCAGTTTGCTTTATAGCTAGGTTAATTTATTTGTTTCTCTTTAATAATTAATGTCAAAAGAATGATGGAAATAGAAAATCATTTTGCAATTTCTAGTATAGTTAACTGATTCGAGTAAGGCGTGCCAATGTATGTCAAAACCTTTGTGTAAAAATTTGTTGGAGTGAAGATATTCATTTGGTCTCAAGGTAACTCTCCACTTACGGCATTAATTATGTGGGGTAAAATTTGCAGTCACCACTTTAACCAAGTTGATCAAACTTGGCAACACCAATAGAAGGAGAAGCTGACCAGTAAGTTTTCCTGAAGAGATGCGATAAAAACTACACAAAGTCACCTATGAAGTATTCAAAATGTTTACTATGAACTTAATCATGGGGGTAATGATCAGACAAATCCAGAATGTGGGACGTCGTTCTAGATTAGAAGAGACCTCAGAAACAACAACGAGTTGAAAAGCATAAGTCTTGATTAGATCTTGGATTAAAAACAGAAATGTTTTACGACAATTGGGAAAATTTGAACATACATAGCATATTGTATGATGATGTAAAATTATTATTAACTTTTCAGGTAAGGTGATGATATTACAATCATGTACAGGAAATCCTTTTCTTAGATTCATGCAGGAAATTTTGGAGCTTAAGTGTTTTTGTGTCTACAATTTACTTTCAAACGGTTCAGTTATGAACACATATAGAAACGGATAAAGCCAATGTAGCAAAACATTAACTATTGGTAAACATAGATGATAGTATAGAGGTGTTTACTTTAGTATTCTTTCAAGTTTTATGTATGTGTGAAATTTTTTCAAAAAGCAATTGAAAGTAGAAAAGAAGGAACCAGGACTGTTGGGGAGGGGCAATCTGAGTTATTGTCACCAGGTGGTGCTGGTGCTTTTCAAATAAAAGCTAAATAAAGAGCTGAACAGTCTATGTTGACAATTAATTGGATATTTATTTAGGAAAAAAGTTGGGTGTGTGTGGAGGGGAACTATAAATCCAGTTTTTTAATTTTTCCAGTTTTCACTCTTGCATGATTTTCACTGCTTGCATGATTTTATTCTATGTAACTTGAAGAATTTCTCTATACATTTTCTTTCCTCACAGTCTGCCTCTTTACCTGCCCCTTTCCTTTTTCAGGCCCTTATTTACTTCTTCTACGACTACTACAATACTTCCCTCTACCAGATGCCTCTGTGACCCACATTGCTGACACACTAACCTTCCTTCAGCATATCTCTCCCCTTCATTAGCTCCCCATTTCCCTACAAATAGTTTCTACTTCTCAGCAATGTGTTAAAATTTGATTATCAGTCTGCTTCCCCAGTACATCTCTCATTATTGCCTTGCATTAACTGTACTCATGGGACACCTCAATTGTTGCCGCCCACACCCCCTGCCTTTGTTACGAATGTCACACACTTTCTTGCCCTTGGTCCTTTTGCTTGGTATGTCTCCATACCCAAGATGCCTTTCTGCCCCCTGCCAGTCAAAGTCTGACCTTATCCTCATCAAAGTCCAGATTAAATACAGTTTCCTTTATATAAACCTCCCAAACATCCTATTCAGAAATATTTTTCTTCCCACAGCATTTTGTAACTTTCTTATTGAACTTATCGTATTTTGTATTATATAATAATTATGTGTGAACACTAAATTGTAAATACTTTCAAGGTTGGTGGTTCATCGTTATAGTCTCCACATTGTTTTTAGTACTATGTGGCATTCACTGAACTTCAGTGGAATTGAATTTCAGGATTACTCGAAGTTAGTTTACAGTAGGGGTGACAGTACTGACTAATCACCACCAATTGCCGGCCTTACTCTGGCTTTCATTTCACAGATACTCAATGAGGAGCCACTATAGTGAGAAACCAATCAGGATGAAGAATGTCCATGGCGTGTCAACACCCACTAACCAAAAAATTCATTAATTCAAAGTAAAATTCCCTTCAATTTAACAATATATGTCAAAACTCAAACTTTTGCATGTCATTTGATTCATTTATCCATCTTTTAGGTATGTGATAAGAATGCTCAAAGATTTGCTTTAAGAATATTTGGAAGGGCATGTTTATAAAAGATAAAAATTGGAAGCAGCCTAATTACTCCAACAACACCGTTGGTTAAACAAATTCTAATACGCTTGTACAATGGATTACTATGGACCCATTAAAGATGATGTTAGATAATAATGCTTAGTGACATGGAAAGAGGTTACAATGTATTAAGTGGGAAAAAATTACAGAATAGTGTTGACATCACAATGCCTTTTAATGGAAGAAAAAATATGCATTGAAAAAAGACAAAATGATGGCAGAGATATTTCTAGGTTTGGAGACTGAATGTTTTCAAATTTCTTTGTTGCTATCTTTTTAAAAGTTTTACCAATTGAGCAGCAGTGTTAAAAAAGCAATAAGGAAAGTTCGTTTTCAAGAATTACAAAACAATTATATACTAAAATTTATTCTATTGTATCCATAAAATTCAGTAATACATGAAGGAATTTCAAGCTCTAACACTATTCCTTGGGCTTCGCATAGAACCAAGGGACACTGAAGGTCAAATGATGATACAAGGGAAGACAATATTAGAAGTTAGAACAGGTAAGAAACCCAGGCAGAAAAAAAGTGAGGGCTAAGGAGTATGATTACCATGCTCTGGAACAGACAGTCAGGAGTGCAAGTAGGAGAACATAGAAATTAAGCAGGTACCAAGATTGTAATGTAGCAGAAAGATAACTGCACTTAGAAATCTGGGTCCGGTATTCAGTATTGTTTAGTATTATTGTCTACGAGGTAGGTGATTTTGAGTAAAAAATTTATATTTTTAAGGATCATAAAATGCTTTGATGGTATTTTTATTTCCATTTTACAAGTGAGTAAAATGGCCCTCAGAAAATATAATTGAAGTCCCATATACATGTAAGCTGAGGTTTCTCAACATTAGCACTTCTGGCATTTGGGGCCAGATATACTTTTGTTATGGGGAGCTGTCCCGTATGAACAGGTAAGTTAGTAGGGGACAATAAGTGATGATGCCAATTTCAAAAAAAGAAAGAAAATTGCTCAGTGAGAAGGAAAGCAAGCAAGAGTGATTCTGTAGGTCATCAAGAAACTAGAAATAATATGCCATTTTACACAAAAGCTCCCTAAACACTCAGTACGTATCTTGCCAAGGAGTACTCTCCCCTGTGGGTGATTCGAGAGAACTTCAGTGTCTGTAGTTGGCAGGCATATGCCCCAAATCTATTCAAGTCGCCAAACCACCAGCAAACAGAACATGATTGCTGATTTTATGTCCAATCTTCGTCAGAAAGGGGCCTCATATCTTTCCTGTCTATACAGAGATGGGTCCCAGGGTGGGTGGACCTGGTTGTTTATATGACTCCAAGATGTAGAGATATGGAGCTGCTTATCTGCTGACTACCTCATGCTGTCCTTTGGAGTGTCAGACCCACCACTTTCTGTTCCTTCTCCCAGTCTTGGTCATCAAACCTCAACCCTTTCCACAAATAGTTGGAAAAAGGGCCAGTTTTCAATGACTTGCAGGCACACCCTCTTTCAAACATGCTCCCCTCCTTTTAAACAAAACAAAACAAAACAAAACAAAACAAAAAAAAACCTTCCTAACCATTACTTGTATCAGTTGACAGTTGAAATCTTTTACAAGGGCCAGCAGCCAGCATTGCTCACCACCTTTTTCCTTCTCTCTTACCCTACTCCCCTGTCTCTCTCCACCCTTTCTTTCTTGTTACAGCCAAGGAATAAATTAAGAAGGTGGCGGGCACCTGGGTGGCTCAGTTGGTTAAGCATCTGACTTCGACTCAGGTCATGATTTCATAGTTCCTGGGTTTGAGCCCCATGCCGGGCTCTGTGCTGACAGCTCAGAGCCTGGAGCCTGCTTTGGATTCTGTGTCTCCCTCTCTCTGTGCCCCTTCCCTGCTCACGTTCTGTCTGTTTCTTTCTCAAAAATAAATAAACATTAAAAAAAAAAAGTAGTTGGAATCTTGGCATAACATTTTTCAGAAGTTGCCAAATCTGGTATCATTGGAGGGGATAAATAAGAACTAAGGAACACTTCTAGA
The DNA here is from genome assembly GCF_046562875.1 of Panthera onca. NCBI lineage: Eukaryota > Metazoa > Chordata > Mammalia > Carnivora > Felidae > Panthera > Panthera onca. The sequence continues at coordinate 95,233,097 of NC_138347.1, read as the reverse complement.
AAATATATTTTGCCTGGTTTTTGTTCATATTTTCCCATAAAACATGTAGTTCTAGGCAAAGAACAATCACTGCCTTACACCTGTTTATTTATTTTTTATTTCTACAACTAGCACTCATTTTTCTCTTTAGTGGTACTTGTTATTATGAAGGATTTGTTATTGCTTGCTTGTTTGTTTGTTGGGTTTAAATCACTTCATAGGAGTTAGTATAATTATTACAATGCATGGGGAAAGACAAAACCATGAGGAGATTCACACCAGCACAGTATCCTCTGAATATGTCAAGTTTGGGTAGGAAAAGTCTACTGTGCCTTTGATTCCACTTTGAAAAAATATTTCCCAAGAGCCACCCCTCCCCTTACAACATAATGAATCATACAACCTATGTATGAACATACAACCTATGTATGGTATTTCAATTAAAGTAGTGGGGAAAAGAGATAATTGAGTACATGAGTAGAAGTTGCACCCATTCCTTTCTAACTATTTATACAAGTAATTCATTTGTATTTAGCAAAAAACAAAACAAAAGCCCCAAACCTTTATTTTTCCTCTTTCTAAACATAATACAAGTTCATTGTGGAAAATTGAGAATATAGAGATCAATGAAATAGGAAAAAAAACTTGACCTGTAAACAATAAAAATGTATCTCTAATTCTGTAACAGAAAAAAAATTATTGCTATTTAATGTTATAACACATCCTTTTAGTGATGTTTATGTATATATGCCATTTAATTTTTTCTTTTTTCTTTTCTCACATGAGCAAAAAGTGGGTTTAGTGGTTAATTTTTTAAAAAGTTGAATGCATCGAGAATGTGTTTCCATGTCATTAACTATTATTTTTCAACATCATTTTTTAAAAAGTTTATTTATTTTGAGATGAAGAGTGAGAACCTGTGGGGAAGAGGCAGAGAGAAAGGGGGACAGAAGATCCAAAGCAGGCTGTGCACTGAAAGCAGAGGGTCCCATGTGGGGCTCAAACTCATGAACCCTGAGATCATGATCTGAGCCGAAGTTGGACTCTTAACTGACCAAACCACCCAGGCATCCCTCAACATCATTTTTAACAAAAGTCCAATATTCTACTGGGTGAACAGATAGTAATTTATTTAACTAATCTCCTATTGTTAAAATAGATGTATATTTAAAAAAACATATATGTATTAGTAAGCAATGTACAATAAGCATAAAGCAATATGGGATATGCTTTTTAAAACACTTCTAGTGTAGGTGTATCTGTTTCCTTTTAGTCTTCATTCTAGAATCTAGTTCTGCAGTAAGACCTGACGAAATTTAAATTGTAAAACAATGGGATGTTGCCATTGATTCATTATATCTTTTACTCACTTATTCAACAAAATACTCATTGACTGCCTACTCTGTGCCAGGAACTGTGCTAGATATTCAAGATATAATGATTAAGAAGGTAGAAATAGTCCTCATTCTGAAGAAGTTTAGTTTGTGTGGGAGAGACACAATAAGTAATTACAATAAAGTAATTGGATAGGTGCCATCACAGAGGAAGTACAAACATCCAAGGGAGCATAATAGAGAGGTACTCTGGGGAAGGAGTGGTTAAGTGAAAATGTTGACATTGCATGAGAATTCTCTGTGACATATTCTCATGGTTGCAAAAGGCTTCAAATATCATTTAGTTCAAACCTCCTCTGCTACTGGAATTCTCTGTCAAGTGGTGATCTCATAACACAGGACTTTGCAGTATGGTCAGTGGATTTAGATCTGCATGTGTGATTTGGGACACATTGCTTAAAATCCCTATGCCTGCTTCATCTGTAAAATGGGATAATAATAGTACCCACTTAAAGGTGTGGTTGTGATAGAAGATATAATATAGGCAAAGCACTTAAAAGAAGGTCTAGCACATAGTGTACATGCAATTCATGTGTACTCAGTTTGTGCAGTGGTCATGTTGATGGGGAACATTTGAATTGTAAGAAAGTCATTCCTAATGACAGGCTGAAATTGGGCCATTGTAGCTTTAAAATTTTTTTTTAATGTTTGAGAAAGAGAGAGAGAGACAGCATGAGTCACGAAAGCGCAGAGAGAGAGACACACACAGAATCTGAAGCAGGCTCCAGGCTCTGAGCTGTCAGGACACAGCCCAATTCGTGAATCGCAAAATCATGACCTAAAATCGTATGCTTAACCGACTGAGCCACCCAGGCGTCTCGGGCCATTTTATAGCTTTTACCTGGAAGGTGTTCTCACCAGAAAAATGGAAGAAATCTCAGGGAGGTAGATTTTGGTTCAATTTAATGAACTAGTTTTCAACATAGAGCTAAAAGAAATGGACTGCTTCAGGAGGGGTGATTAAAATAACCACACCTCTTTTTGGTTGCAGAAATTTCCTTGGATAAAATTCAAAATAGCAGATATCTGAGCTTATCTGTACTACAAATGGACTCTGAAATGCATTTGGAAAGCACGTGAACACAGACACATTAAACTTTGAATTTGTACTAAGTAACACTGTTATTGGCAAGCTCAACTCTAAATTACAGATTTGCATCAGAACATGAGCGTATTATCTTGCATTTAATTCCACAAATGAATTAATATTCCCACAACATTCAGATTAAATTTGGCTCTGTAACAGAAAATTGGGAGCCACTCTCTTTTGCTGTTTTTGAATCAATCAGTATTTGTGGTGAAATTTAAATTATGGCATTGGCAATCAGAACCAGCCTTCTACCAGAGACCCCTCAAATTATTTTTCCTGCAATAAAGAGACATTAAAAACAAGACAAAAGGAGCCATTTTATATATTTTTTAATAACCTTGTTTCCAAGGTTTAAGTGAAATAAATATGCCTACTGTTGAGAGAAATTCTCACCATGGGTTTCCTAGTATGAAAGTTTTATGACAAATTTTAAACTAATGGAAACAACTACGCTTTGGAACAGAATGTGAGTGGGAATTGATGAGTACTTATCAGTTTTGAACTGATTTACAATTCATGAAGCCTGTAGATGACAGAAAAGAATGACTACTGCCTGAGGCACATTGGTGAAGGTCACAGGAGTAATTCATAGAGGTCAGCGGTGCATGAGGTTTCTGAATGGAGCCTAGCAGGAGCCTGCTGTTACTGCTGCAGTGGCCATTCGATAACAGGGAGGGGCTGATTGTGTGGCCAGTCTCATCTCTTCACATATAGTATTTTCATGTCCTTCAAGATATAATCTGTCTTGTACAACCGAGAAGTTTATTCTTTGAGGATGTTATTTACGTTGGATTATTTCTACCAAAGAACTATGAAGGGATTTACATTTGAAAATTAGAACTGGTGTCATAGAATATATTGTGTTTTTTTCTCCTTTAAAAAACGTGTGGGTCTTCTGCTTTTAGATGAGTTTACCAACTTTGAAGGGGCAATTTTGGGGGGCTCATTTGAATTCAGAACTGACTTCCTTAGTTTCCTCTTGAAATTACTTCCACTTCTCACTTCTCAGTGAAGGTCAGTATTATCTATTCAAGCCAGAGAGGCTCAAATCTGAGTCTCAAAACTGTAGTATCTCTGAGGCACCTAGGTGGCTCAGTCAGTTAAGTGTCTGACTTTGGCTCAGGTCATGATCTCACAGTTTATGGGTTCAAGCTCTACCCACCCTGGTTGGGCTCTGTGTTGACAGCTCAGAGTCTGGAGCCTACTTTGGATTCTGTGTTTCCTTCTCTCTCTGCCCCTCTCCTACTCGTGCTCTGTCTCTCTGTCTCTCAAAGATAAATAAATGTTTAAAAAAATTATGAAAAAAAAAAGAAAAAAAAACCTGTAGTATTTCAGAATTGGAAGGGACCTTAAAGAGTCTCTAGTCCAATCACTCATTTAACCATCATCTAATTAGGCTTAACCATTATCTTAAAGGCTTAACCATCATCTAATTTGTGATTCCTCAAGTATTTGAGCATCTATTCAATACTAGTCACAGTATTTATTCTTCTGAATAATAGTTTCTGCCAGATATTGAGCATCTCTGGAAACAAAGATTTAGTCATAACAAGATACAGCCTGCCTTAGAGACAGGAACATTTTAATATGATGTAGCAAGTACTTTGCAGAGGTAATGCAGAGAACTGAGGAAAGAGAAGAAGGGTGCCTAGCCCAGAAGAGGCTCCAAGAAGGGAAGATGTCTGATTTCTGAGAGTAGGGAACACTAGAACTAAGTCTTGAAGGATGAATAGGAATGATCAGGTGACTGACAAATGTGTGTTCCAGGTAAGGAAACTGTGAGGGCAAAATCCTCGAGGGAACAAGTATATCTCTCTAAATCTTGGTTTCCTTTTCAGTAATATTGTTTATAGGAATAAAGTTGTTGTGAAGAATAAATGAGAGAATATTTATCTTTATAAAAGACATAGTAAGTGCTCACCAAGTTATTATTATTATTATTATTATTATTACAACTACTATAGTAGATCAGTGCAGACCAGATGACCCTCCAGGCCCATAATTCTTGCCTGATAAATATACAAACATATCTATAGTAGGAATGTTCCAATCTGAAATCATTTCAGAGCCTAATGCTACTAGACACTTAAATCATAACAACTCCCCTCACTTTCTAAGAACCATATTGGTTTAGCTTCCCTTCGTGTTAGGTCAGGTCGACAGGAGTATACATCCAGGTTACCTGACAACTCTGTTTCCTCATGTAAAATAATTTACCACTCTGATATTATGACCAGTGTCTTATTAGTTTGGCAGTAACACTGATTTTAACACTTAGGTCTCATAGTCCTTCCTCAATTGACTAAAGAGAGTGGTGGGTCATCTCTTGCTTTCAAGACATCAAATGCACTGGTCTTTGCTCAGATTTCAGCTGTCCTTCCATTGGATCCAAAGTTTGCCCTAATCTAAACTGGAAGAACCCTCAACTCTGAAAAAAAAAGGTCTCTGAGGCAAACAACAGAACAGCTCTTTAGCCATATTCTGAATGAGGATTTACATTTCTTTGGTTGGAAATGGTTATTCCAGGGGTGCCCGGATGGCATAGTTGATTAGGCATCTGACTTCGGCTCAGGTCATGATCTCACAGTTTATGAGTTCAAGCCCCATGCTGGGCTCTGTGGTGACAGCTCAGCGCCTGGAGCCTGCTTCTGATTTTGTGTCTCCCTCTCTCTCTCTCTGCCCCTCCCCTGCTCATGCTCTGTCTCATAAATAAATAAACATTAAAAAATTATTTAATAAAAAAGAAATAGTTATTGCATTCCCATGGACAATCTTATGGTTTGAATTTTTCTTTGATGAAAATAGAGGTGGCCAATCATCTACCATTACAGCTTCCCTAAGAGATTTATATACAGAAGCCATCTTTTAGGAGAATACACATTGCTTTTTTAGGAGTTACACATTGCTGTATAACTTTGACCCTGAAAGTCCTGTTGACCCCAAGACATCCTGGTCTTGCTAAACCAGATGAACTGTGAGTGAACCAGGAAGACTCCTTTTGTCTTTCTAGCCTAAGGCCAAATCTGAATAGGCCTTCATTGCCTCTTTCTCAAAGCCCATACCCCATAGTTGACCTTTGAGGTAAAACCTCAAAGGTTTTACCACAATGATGACAAGAAAAAGCAAGAGCAGGTGAATTGCTGAACCCCATAGTAGTATTGGCTTTATCTCCCCACCTCCAGGCCTCTTCAGGAGAGGGGAACCCTCTAAAAGCAGGACTCAGAACTATCCACACCAACATCCTGGAAGAGAATAAAGCTAAGGTAGCTAAGAACTGAGAGAAGGTGGAAAGAAAGCCATAACCCCCATAGAGCCCTTCATGCCAAAGCAAGGTCTTTTACCTTCTGACCCACTGAAAGCAGTATCTCCTAACAACATACCCTTAGAGTGTCCCGTCCAATGCTCCTTGAAGGGAGGATAAAATTGTGTTGAATGGTGGTCGAGATGGGAGAGAGTAGAGGCTGGGATGGTGCTTGAACAACCCCAGAAATTGGCTTGTGCCACAAATAACTTGTAAAGGGCAAATAAAGTCATCTTACCCACTCTTGAAATTCACAGATGAGACAGAGTTCAGCATATCATGCGAGTGAAGAGCAAGGACTTTGGAGTCAAACTACCTCAATTTGAAATCCAAGTGGCCTCATACATTTACTTAGCCTTCCTTTTGCCTTAGTTTCCTTATTTTTAAAATGGTGATTATAATAACAGTAGAGTTTAGAATGGCTAAAAATGTTGGGGGAAGGAGGACATATAGTGGTGGCACAGGTTATACAACTAAGCAAATCCAGTTACAGTTGGAGATTTCAATACTTCTCTCAGTAATCAGAAACAAGTAAAGGAAAAATTATCAGTAAGAAAATAGGAGACCCGAACAACACCTGATTGACATTCATAGAAGACATAGAACACAACTAGACTCCACCAGCTGATCCAATGCCAGTTATTAGAGATTTTCTTTGTGTGTAACTTCTAACTTGATAAAAAATGAAAATGTACATAATTGCAGAACCAGTAGAACAATGATTCTTGCTAGCATATATTATATATATATGAGATGAGATGAGATGAGATATATATATATATATATATATATATATATGAGATGAGTTATATACATATATATATGTGTGTATATATATATGTTATATATATGTTATATATATGTATATATGTATATATATGTTATATATATGTATATATATGTTATATATATATATGTATATGTATATATATGTATATATAACATATATATACATATATATATACATATATATATATAACTCATCTCATATTTTTTCCCCTTCTGACTGCTCTATCATCTTTACGTGATTTTGATACTTTCTGCTTTTGGAATGTATATTGTGAGGGACACCTCATTCATCCCTCTCCTGCCCTGGAATGTTGATGGGCAATGGAGGATGGCAGAGATGGGAAGGAGCATCTGGAGAAGGGCACTGAATTCCCCAAAATATTTCTATGTTATTATTTGACAATAATAATGAGGTAGGAGATGACTATGGGCCTTTGGCCATGTTCTCAGGCTATTATTTGTTGTTATTTTCTTGGCTTTCACTGAACTGCTCTGATTTCATCATCATCTGTTTCTTATTCCAGCAAAGTAGGGTTAGATGATGTAATAGTTGTCTAGGACATCCAAGATTGGTTTCCCTAACTACAAAATAGGCTTTTTAGCACCAATTAAGAATAGTGGGACAAAGCAGATCCTATACACAAGGAAATGAAAGTCAAAAATAAAATAAAATCAAATAAAACAATGTGAGAAGAACATGAGATAGTGCAAGCAAATGAAGAAATCTATACTGCAGTGGATGAATCATTGTCCTGACTTCCCCTGGGTGGTGCTTGCTGAAGCCCTCCTGCTGAGATGTGCTTTTTGCAAGGCAGAATTGGAGATGAGTAAATAAGAAGGTGGTTATTCACTTTTATCACCACAGCAACCCACATGTCAGTTCAAGAAAATACTCATGAAGAAAATTCTGTGAGGTTTTGGAATCAGAACCCAAATGACTTTCAAAATTAAAAGAATCAGAATAAGGACAGCACAATCACTTATCTGATGAAACAAGAGAAGGTCTGATGGAGATCATCTTGGCGCATTAGGAAAACAACCTCAGGGCTCCTGCTGACCGGACACTTTTCCCGAGTACTATTAATTATAATGCATTATTAGCTAACTGCAGGCAGCGGACACCTTTTGCATGTTAACTAAAGTGCAGCAGCCATTTAGCTAGTGGGGCCTGCTCAGTCTTTAAAATTGTCTTAATCATTAGTGAATTAGTTAAACTATAACGTTAGCAGATAAAAATAATCACCTGTGTCCCTTGGGAACAAGTCTAAACTGGAACTGGTTGTCAGAGGCTCTGAATACAGACGTTCCTGACTGTGCAGATTGATGGATGACAATCAACACAGTTCCAGACAGAGCCAGCTTCACCTTGTCTCCTCAGGGTTATGCAATATCGTGAGATCATCATTATAGGGTTGATTGCTGCTTCAGAGTGTTGTGGGTGTGTGAAAGGGCAGCAGTACCATGGCCTTTATATTCAGTTCTCAATCATTCAGAGATTGATGATGCAGTTAGCAAATTTTTGAAACTCATGTTCCTTTCAGTGCTCTTTTTGGGCCATTTCACTGATTATTAATGGCTCCACCTGGGGAGGTCTGGAAATAATGCTGAAACTCAATCAAGCCTCCTTGGCAGTTCTGGAAAGAGGTTTTGAGTGTAGCTCAGAGACTGTGAAGAGAAGCTAAAATTGTGCTTTAGGATTATCTCTGGATTCTGTTGATTGGCATATTCCTTTTCTGCTACAAATCACCTAGAGTTAGCAGAATAAACAAGGCTTACATTGTTTGGTTTGGGTTCATGTTTTGATAATTGACCATAGCCAGAAAACATGAAAAAAAAATCTCTCCTCAAGTAACCTGAGAAGTTCATTGCCTTTTATTTTATGCAAATTTAAAAAAAACATTAAATTGATGTTTAAAATTTTATATACAATAAAATTCACTCTTTTTGGTATAGTTCTATGCGTTTAGACAAATATATAGTCCAGGAAACCACCACTACAATCAAGATAAAGAACAGTTCTATGACTCCCCCAAGGTCCCTCATGCAGCCCCTTTACAAATTAACCCTGTTCCTTTGCAAATACTATCATAATCTGATTTCTAGCCCTATCCTTTTGTATTCTAGATATTGTGTTCGTGGAATCATAGATTATGTAGCCTTTCGAGTCTTGTTTTGTTTATTTAGCCTATGATATATGAGATTCATCCATGTTGTTGCATGCGTTAAATTAATTAAAGGAGGCCATTAGACTGTAGTGGCTTTAATGCCTTGGCAGCCTATATAAACAGATCAAACAAAACCTAAGCCTGTAAATCCTTCAAGGGTAAGAAATCAAAATCTAAGGATGGTCAATCACAACCAGCCAACTAGGCTTTCCCAAATAAAGCAACCCTATAGCCAATCCAATAATCTTTTGCTTTGTCTCTGTGTCTTTTCCATGAAAGTCTTGCCCCTAGTTCCTCTTGATGGAACACTCCCAGCCACATCTTTTTGACACTGCACAATTCGAATTGATTTTTACTTAAATAAACTCTTAAAATTTTTAATATGCCTCAGTTTAACTTTTAACACATTTTACGCTCATTCTTTCTTTTTTATTGCTGAGTCATATTCTATAGTTTCTCTATCCATTCCTCAGTTAAATGACATTTGAGCATTTCTAGTTTTTGCTGATTATGAAAAAAGCCACTATAAACATTTATGCAGCGTGTGTGTGTGTGTGTGTGTGTGTGTGTGTGTGTGTGTAAACATAAGTTTTTATTTCTTTTGAATAAATGTCTGAGGGTAAGATTGCTGGTTCTTATGTTAAGTATATATTTAACTCTATAAGAAACTGCCAGACTATTTTCCAAAAGGGCTCTACAATTGTGCATTCCAACCAGGAGTGAACAAGAGTTCCAGTTTTTCTGAATCCCCTCCAGCAGTTGGATTATTAAGTAGTTTTCTTGTTATTGATTTCTAGCTTAATTTTGTAATGTTTATTTTTTATTTTTCAGAGAGACAGAGAGAGAGTGTGAGCAGAGGAGGGGCAGAGAGAGAGGGGGACAGAAGATCTGAAGTGGGCTCTGCACTGACAGCAGAGAGCCCGATGTGGGGCTCAAACTCATGAACCACGAGATAGCGACCTGAGCCGAAGTCAGACACTTAACTGAGCCACCCAGTCACCCCCAGGTAAAAATTTTAAAAACAGTTATTTGTGCTTCAAAAAAATCCTGTAATTTAAACAGAATTCATGCCATCGTCACTTTAATTTTACATAGGAGCAAATGATTGAAACTTTAGAAGATTATGTAACCTACCCAGAATGACTCATCTGATAACTTAATAATCAACGCTGAACATTGGAGTGCAGTTGGTTTACTGGGGTAGTCCAGGTACCAATTATCCCCTGGATTCCTGCTCAGGGTGTGAGCTCACCTAGCACTTTCTCTGCTGAAAAAGGACAGTTCATTTGATACAAGCAATCTCAAGTTTTCTACTCTTTGTCCCCAAATATCTCCATATCTTTATTCATTTTTTATTTTTCTCTCACCTTTCTGTCTCCTCCTTTTTAATATCACTACCTGTGATTTTTGTAACAAACTTTCCCACTCTTTGCTTATCCTCCTCTTCCTCTTCCTAAAAGCCTTTCTCTATTTTTCTTTTTCTTTAGTCTATAAACACATTCACACACTTCCCATTATAATAAAACCTGATTGTTTTTCAAATTGCAGACCCATTTCTATTCTTTTTCTCACCATCTATTTCTAAAAGAAGGTTAACTTCCCCACATTTATTTTTATCCTGTTACAAACATAATATACATGCACAATGAAGATAATTTGGACCACACACACACTGTCTGAAATCCTACCACCCAAGGATAACCACTAACCTCTGTTAACATTGTTCTGTATCCTTCTCTCCCTCTCTCCTTCCTCACCCATCTCTCTCTCTTTCTACCCATTTTTACTTTCTTGATCTCTCTCATTTGTCTAAAACATATTGTGTATATAATCTCATCTACTTTTGTGCTATATAGCTTTTTGAAGGTCGATTTAATACTTTAAATTAAAATGTTATTTAATTTTTATAAAAGAATGCATGTCTATGATTCAAAGGTCAATAATAGTACAAAGTTTATATTAAAAATATTTTAAAAACTACAAAACATAGTTTCTTGCCCCATTCTTCTCCACCCACAAATCTCCTTGTAGATGAACACTTGAAAAGTTTTTAAATATCCCTTAGAGCTTTAATGTTCATGTTCTAATTCATGTGCTATATTGTTCAGGGTCCCAGCAGAAAAAGAGATGATTAAAGAAGTTTAATGAAGAGATGATTTACAAAGGAGGAGGGATGGTAAAGCACCGGGACTTGTATTAGTGGAACTAATAATAGTAGGACGCCATTACCAACTCTAGGATTTAGAGGGGCAATGCCAGAGCAATGATTACCAGACAACAGTAAGAACAGTAGCTGGAGGAGAGGGCCCACCTTGCAGGATCTGTGACCATAGGTGGAAGAATGCAGACACTGCCCAGCCAAGGGTGGGCAGGTGGAAGCTGCAGGAACCAATAGTCTGCTTTCTACTGCTTCTGTCCTCCCATTTCCCCCAGTACGTCCCATTAAGCAAATCCAACTAGAAGCTAAAGATAAGGAACCCAGATGAGCAATGGTGTGAAGAGACCAGTCTCCTGAGGCACAGGTTAGAAAGGGTTACAACAGATCTGCAAGAGCACAGGGAAAATTACCAGCACTTGGCTTATGCTAATATTTTTTTGCTTTATGGATTTATGTGTTGACAACTTACTATGATAATAATTGAGCTTTTTTTCCTCACACTTGCTCACCTTCTCTGTCCATATGCCTTGTGATGTAGTACCTTGTAAATTTAACTTGGAAACAAAAATTGTAACAATATCCAGTTTTACATAATTATGGAAGCAATTATTCACTGCCAAGCCAAATAGTGTACTATGATGTTTCCTTTTTATGCCATTCCCTACCCTACTCTCTTTCCAGGAATTCATAATTGCCCCATATCTTCATTTTTTAGTTTTCTATGTGTTTGTCACTTTTTTCCCTTAGTGTTCCAAATTTTTCTTCATATGGCCAAATGCATCAGAGAATCTTCCGGTTTTATTTTCCCCCAGAATGTTCTTTTCCTTACTTCACTTTGAATGAGTTGCTTTCTTGACCCTGATGCTAGCTGTCCACCCATGACTTTTGTCCTGAGATTTATCTTTCTTTCTTCTCTTTTGCTGAATTCCACGTCTTACTCTTTCTCTTGGTTTTCTTCTTTGTTTTGTAGACTACACCATCTATGTGTTTCATGAGAGAAGGTGCAGAAAAAATAATATTTTGAGTCGTGCATTTCTGGAAATATCTTTATTTTACTTTCTCACTCAATGGGTAATATGTCTGGGGATGGAATTCTAGGTTGAAAATCATTGTCCTTCAGAATTTTACAGGCCTTGCTCCACAGCCTTTTAGCTTCCATAGTTGCTGTTCACATATCACATGCTGTTATGACTCTTGTTCCTTTGTGTGTGACCTGTATTTCCCTTCCAGATGCTTTAATATGTACTCAATCTCTGGTGTTTGGAAATTTCATGGTGAAATTTTGGGTTTTGTTCATTGTATTTGACACAAAATGAACAATCTCATCTTGTATTTCAGCTCAGCAAATTTTCAGTATAAGGTATCTTTAATAAGTTTTTCCCTCTATTTTGTTTTTTCCTCTTTTGAACTCCTGTTGTTTGGAGTCTGTATCATCTGATTCCCTAAGTTTTATTCTGCACCCTGCTCCAACCCCAACATTTAGTTCCTGAATAACTTGTAATAATTGTTTTCAAAGTTTCATGTTTTAGCTCTATTATGGGCCAAAATATACACTTTTGTGCCCAATAACGTGCCTACTGTGCATTAAGCCAGTTCTTCTTTTCAAATACCTCTTTCATAATCAACCTTCTCAATAGATCCCAACTCTCACTATGTTGCATTGTCCCAGAGTGTTAAGATTTTAGAGGTGCCAAACAAAAAAATATTTGGGAATAATTTTTAGTTATGAAGCCTACCTTAATTAAGGTGGCATAAGAAATAGTATATTTTGGCCCAAGTTAGAATATTTTGAATTCAGGCTTTGTAGGACAAGATAATGACCACTTTTGTTTAGCAGAACTTACCTAATTATTTTCAAAGTGTATTGCTCCTGAGGGAATGACCCATAAAAGTAAAGAAAGTAAAACATCTGTGAGAAATGCCGGAGACAGACTTAATGGCAAGTATCCATGCCTAATCTCTATTTACCTGTGGAAGTACTGGAATTCAAACATGAGATGGCTGTCACAGGAAAAAGTATGAAAGTACTTATGGGAAGTGAAAAATTAAGTCAAATAGAAAGTAAATCTGATTTGGAAAATTAGTTTGAGAATGAAAATTGAAATTTGCCCATTAGGTTATGTTAGATATTTTCTGTGAGTTGAACAAGCTCATAAGCCAAATCCAAGTTCTAATGGTTTGATGTATATAAGGCATGTGACAAAACAGAGAAATTTTGTTATATATGTGAAAATATGTAAAATTAGTATTTCAATTCTCCTAACCCTTTCTCAGTATATCAGATTAAGCAAGTTGCCTTTAAGTGAAAGATTCAATGGTATTAATAGTCTTTTGTTAAAACCTTTTTGGTTTTACTGCCCACAAACTAAATGAGGAATGATTGTAACAACTGGATAACAAATCCTTCCACAATATAATTTGTTTGATTTCAACAAAATTAAAGAATGTTCAACTAAGCTGTTAGCTGGTTATTAAAATTTCTTTTTGTGATCAATTTTTATGTGCTTTTTGGCTATAATTTGGAAATAGTTTATGGAATAAATGTTCTATTCCTATATTATTATTTATGAAAACAAGATTTTAATATATCAGTAATAACAGAGTAATAACAGTATTTATGCTGATCACTTTAATTTTAGCTGTATGAAATATCCATCCATTAATATTTAACTGATTGAAAAATAACTCCTGCTTTTCACTGAGATGAAATTTAAATTAATGATTTTAAAAATTAGTAATTCTATCAAAATCTGCAACACAGGTTTTTTTTTTTTTCATCATTTGTGTACCACTAACAACAATAAATGTTAGCACAATCCAGAAAAAAATGTTAAACGTTTGGACCTTTATAGACATGGAACATTTTTTTTCTTTTTAAATTTTATTTAAATTCTAGTTAGTTAACTTTCAGTGCAATATTGGTTTGAGTGATTCATCTCTTACATATAACACCTGGTGCTCAGTATAACAAGTGCCCTCCTTAATACCCATAATCCATCTAGCTCACCCCCCATCCACCTGTCTCCATCAACCCTCAGTTTGTTCTCTATCATGAAGAGTCTCTTATGGTTTGTTTCCCCCCTCTCTCTCTTTTTCCCATTCCCATGTGTTCATCTGTTTTGTTTCCTAAATTCCACATATGAGTGAAATAATATGGCATCTGCCTTTCTTTAACTGACTTGTACACTCTAGCTCCATCCATGTCCTTGCAAATGTTAAGATTCCAATTTTTTCATGGCTGAGTAATATTTCATTGTGTGTGTGTGTGTGTGTGTGTGTATACATATATATATATATATATATGTATATATATATATATATATATATATGTATATATATGTATACATATATACACCACATATTCTTTATCCATTCATCAGTTGGACACTTGGGCTTTTTCCATAGACATGGGACATTTTTGAACATAAAAATTCAAATTATAGATATTTTTGTTGCAGAAACTCACAATAGAATCATCAGAGTTATTTTAAAGCATACAAATTTATTATTTGGGATGAAATTCTTTGGAGGAAATGAGGAAATATGAGAATAGAGAAGAATGCAGTAAAATTTCCAACTGTTAATATATATGTATATATATGTATGTATGTATGTATGTATGTATATTTTAGAGAGAGAGAGGGTGTGCCTGAATGTGCATGGAGCAGAGCGGCAGAGAGAGAACCTTAAGCAGTTTCCACACTCAGCATGGAGCCCGATGCCAGGCTTGACCCCATGTCCCTGGGATAATGACCTGAGCTGAAATCAAGAGTCAGACACTCCACTGACTGAGCCACCCAGGCACCCCACATGTATGTGTATACATATATTTTAATGGTTGTGGTAACCAATTACTATGGTATTTAAATTCCATTGGATAAATAGAGGAAAGAAATTTTTTAAAAATTGTTTTTAAGTTTCTTTATACTGAGAGAGAGACAGAGAGAGCAAGTGGGGGAGGGGCAGAGAGAGAGGGAGAAAGAGAATCCCAAGCAGGCTTTGCACTGTCAGCCCAGAGCCTGATGCGGGGCTTGAACTGTGAGATCATGACTTGAGCTGAAATCAAGAGTCTGATACTTAGCCAACGGAGCCACCCAGGTACCCTAAGCAGAACAATTTTTAAATATCAATATATACTATATTTAAAAAAATTACATCCTTTGCAGCTATTTAAACAAAACTTTTATATGTCAACTTAAAAATGTAGTAACCACTGTAGTTGTTTTCTATTTTCTCCTTTTTACTGTATTTGTTTTCAATTTTTATCCCTTTTATGAGAATGCAAGTAATTGAGGATATGGACCTTTTTTTCCAAGTTTTGTGTCTTACACAAAATTTTAACAAAGTGTCTTATTCATAGTGACAGCTCAACTAAATATTTACTGAATAAAATTATTTTTATTTTATCAAAGGGAGTTATTTATTTCTCTTCAATTATTTTTACCTAGCCTTCAGGTTAGTTTTTCCTACCAATGATAATAGAAACAACTGCCTGGCGGAAATAAAATTTAGATTTAAAAAGTAACTCACAGGGGTGCCTGGGTGACTCAGCCGGTTGAGTGGACTCTTGATTTCAGCTTGGGTCAGGGTCCCAGTGTTGTGGGATTGAGCCCTGCATCGGACTCCATGCTGAGTATGGACCTACTTAAGATTCTCTCTCTCTCTCTCTCTCTCTCTCTCTCTCTGCCTCCACCCCAGCTTGTGTGCTCTCTAAAAAACTAAAATAAAAAAATAAATAAATGAAAAAAAGTAACTCACATATTATCTTTAAAATGAGAATAGGAACAATATTGTGAGAAGGAAACAGGATATACAGAAAAACCAATATTTATTTTCTTAAATGTAGTTATTTTTAATATAAAAGGAAGCAACACTAAGCATTCAGAAATGTATTTATTGACATAAAACTCTAGTGGATATATACCCCTAACTACAACAAGTCTCTTTTCACTATGATTCTTTCTAATGTGCACCAAATTAGAAAGCAGTAAAAACACCAGCAGATGGCTGGAGTGGTCATGGATGGAATTATAAAGAAAAATATATATTCTTTTATCCTTTACTCAACACCTCTGCTTAGGACACCCATAAACACAAGATATCGCCTAATGTTGCCTTATTTCCTGCATGTGTTTGTTTTAATAAGCTAGCCAGAAGTAGCTTATGCATGCACACAGGTTTACGTGTACATACAACACTTTTGCAATTTTTGAGGTTTACCAAGAAGGTTTGGTCTTGTCCTGTGATTATAATCTTGTTGAATTACATTTAAATAGACAGCATTTTACTGTGTACTTGGTATTATCCAAGACATAATATTACAGTGACCTCTTAAAAAATAACATAACTTAGGCAAAATCAAACTTTAAAAATACAATAAAAACTCATAACCAACTTAGAAATGTTGTTTGGGTTTAGGAATTAGAATAGCCTAATATCTCCCCTAATTTTTACCATTCCCCTGTCATTGTAAGATTGTTGCTTGAAGTAAGAAAATATTATCTTGAATTTATAAAATTTCTTATATTCAAAAGATACATTTGGGGGAAAACTTTAAAAAAAGAAAGGAAAAATTTGGAACTATCTTGTATATGACAAACTTTTATCTTAGCAGTATCTTTATGAATACTAATTCTAGGTAACATTTATTGAGCACCTCCTGTGTAGCAGGAACTCTACTACAATGCTCACAGCTCTCTGAGGTAGGTGATACTGCTGTGCCCATTTTACAAGAGAGGCCTCCACGTTAAGGTTCATGCATGGCAAAAGGCACAGATGGGAATATTCATACCCTGGTCTTCCTGAACTGCTTATTAGACTGTGAGCTCCTGGAGGAGGAGGCGGGCAGTGTCTTAGTGTATCTCAGCCCCATCACAGTGTTGACTGCATAGAGAAGAAAGTTAGAGAAGTCCCTTTCACTGAGGTGATGGCAGTGGGCAATAGCTAGGTGAGTGGCCAGACCAAGAATTGCAATCATGCTTCTAACAGGCTAAGAGAAAAGTCACATTTGTTAGGACGTTAGGGTATGAAAACACTTCCACAAACGTCATAGACTACTATGAAAATTAAATGTTCAAACTCATAGCTAATTCCCTTGGATTCTATCTAATTAATCAGGGCCAATTTTAGTATTTGTTATGAGGTATTCCATTGAAGGAAGACCTAGGAGTTTCTATTATGTGAAGCTAGTTCCTTTGTCCGGCTACAACGCTTTTACTGCTCATTACTTGACATTAAGGTTTCTTTTCAACACACTTGTATCTCTGCAAGGAAAAAAATAAGGAAGGGAAACATTGTAAATTACTTCAGTTTCTCTGAGGCAGAAAACTTCAGGCTCTGAATTTCTGGTGTTTATGTGTCAGTTGAAATAACCAATTAGAAGTTAAAAGTGATCTTTTGGGGGGCGCCTGGGTGGCTCAGTCGGTTAAGTGGCCGACTTCGGCTCAGGTCATGATCTCCCGGTCCGTGAGTTCGAGCCCCGCGTCGGGCTCTGTGTTGACAGCTCAGAGCCTGGAGCCTGTTTCAGATTCTGTGTCTCCCTCTCTCTGACCCTCCCCGTTCATGCTCTGTCTCTCTCTGTCTCAAAAATAAATAAACGTTAAAAAAAAAATTAAAAAAAAAAAGTGATCTTTTGGGTTCTTCATTTAAACTTAACTTTTCTTAGTAAATGAGATCAGGAATAGCAATTTGATTAAATCACACTCATCACCTAGAAAAATGTTAAATTTCTTTATCAGTGTAACTTTGGGCTTCTCAAAGACCACCAACAAGAGGACAGACAAGAGCCACACAAGAGCCATTCCCCTGATCCTGCCCTGTTCAGAGTCCCGATATTTTTACCTAGATTCACAAGTTAGTACAAAAATCTTCTGAAATATTTAAGCTCTCTTTAACTGTATCCTGAAGTCTTAAGTAAAAATAATTTATTCCAAATTGGTCCAAAGGGAATAAAAAGCAAAGTGAAAAGAAATAATTTTATGTTGTTTGGACTGCCAAATTATGTAAAAAGTAAACAACTTAGGGAAAAAAACCAAAACCAAAAAACTAGTGTTCTGCATTTTTTTTCCCTCCACTCATAAAAAGTACTTTAAAAAAGTGCCTTTCTTTTAAGCACATTAAAGCAAACATTGAAAGGATTGACTCAGTACTCCACTTTGTGGGGAAAACAGCCTGGAGATATTTTAGCTGCCTGCTAAGCCTTTGGTATCCATCAGAACTGTATTTCCATAGTTGTAAAACTGACTGTAAGTGAAAGTCTGTTTAATCATCTGTGTATTTCCAATTTGCCTACATAGGTAAAAGCACTTAGGACAGTGCCTGGCACATAGATAGTACATAGTAAATGTTAGCAATAGTAATAGAATAGCTGAGATAGCATCCATAGATTGCCATGACAAAGAAGAAACATCAAAAGGGATGATCATCTAACCAGAAATGTAAATAGGGACTTCGATGAAGTCTGGAACTGAACATTCAGGAAGTTTCAGAAGCCCCCATTCAGGAATCCTCCAACCTCCTCTTTCACCTTGTCTTGAAACATAATTCAGAAAATCCTTTTTAACAAACAGAGCAAACCTTTATTTCAAATTTCCCTTAGGCTACTGTAACTTACTTAGCATTTGAGGAGATACAAAAATGCCCAACTTAATCACTATTTGGATGTATTTTATAAAAACACAGCTCAGAAAACCAGGCTGTGTTCAATATTAAAAGCAAACCAAAATATAGCTCCAAGGATTGAACCAGCAAAGAATTAACATAGTTTATAATAGTTAGTAATATTAACTGATAACCCAGGCTACATGACCAGTAAACTCTTTTCAAGTGTTTAATCTTACAAAAAATCAAGCCAAGGAACTAATGTTTTTCCCTGAGTTCTGAAAGATTTGGTAAGCCTACCAAAAATAAAAGTTTTTCTTTACGCACATATCTTAATATATTCACAAACCATTCCACATGACAATACAGACAAAATAAAACATTAAACAATATAAATTCAATATGCAAGAAAAAAAGCTGAGTGGGAGAAAAGGAAAAGTTATCAATTTTAACACGGACCTTATTTCCACTAGCCAAATCTTTAGTATGAGGTCCATAGGTAAGAAAATTCCAACATAATCATATGCAAATATGTAACTTAGTTGCATCTTCAGGTTTCTAGCTACACACTTAATGAAGCATTAAAGTGATATATTGAAACAGCTTTCATTTCAGGAGAACCTTGTTATAAAAAATAGAACGGGGGAATACCTGAGTGGCTAAGTCAGTTAAGCATCCAACTCTTGATTTTGGCTCACGTCACAATTTCACAGTTGTGAGATTGAGCCCCACGCTGGGCTCCGTGCTGAGTGCAGAGCCTGCTTAAGATTCTCTTTCTTCCCCTCCCCAGCACCCCCTCTTAAAAAAAAAAAAGAGTAGAGCTAGCAACATTAGAATGTACTTGCCCTTTGGGAGAGCAAAATGAGCTAGACTTTTGGTTTACTTAATTACAGAGTCTTACTATCAAAAATAGATGCTCTAACTTAAAAAAAAATACGTTTTTTGGTAATATTTGATGACATTACTGAGAAGAACCCAGAAACGTTCTCTAAAAAAGAAAACAATCCTTCAAGATGTAGATATAACATTCTCAAAGAACTGTCATTTAAAAACACACAACCTCCTTTCTATTCCTTTTCATGTCCCAAATCAGATAATCTTTACACAGTCTCTGAGGCTCCAAGGAATTCCATTTCCACGGCGGCTTTGGGCGCTTGGGCTGAGCCACTCTTCTTTCGGAATTCTGCCGCGATTTCCTCAAAGGACTTTCCTTTGGTTTCCGGAACTTTGAAAAATGTAAACAGAGTAAAGGCCAGGACCACTCCAGCGAAGAGGAAAAACACATAAGGTCCACAGAACTTCTGCACAGAGAACAAATAGAGTTCCAGTTAGCCGTCGTTCTACTCCACTGTTCAGCAAATCTGCACAATATTAGGCTGCTTACCGCAACGTACTGGAAACACAGAGCTACAATGAAATTGCAGGTCCAGTTGCTGAATGCAGCTATTGCTAAAGCAGCAGGCCGCGGTCCTTGACTAAAGAACTCCGCCACCATGAACCAGGGGATGGGGCCTGGCCCAATTTCAAAGAAACCGACAAAGAGGAAGATGGCTACCATGCTCACGTAACTCATCCAAGCCAACTTATTCTGAGGAATAAACAAAAACAACAAAAAGAGTGGAACTGGGATTATTGGCAGCTTCTTCCTTTAAGTAGGCTCTCATTGAGTTCAGAGGTGACATAGCCCTCTTCTAGATATGTTTATGTGCAAATAACTACAAATTATTCTAGTCTGACACAAGTTTATTCTAGTCTGAGTCGTGCTTAAATCTTTTGAACTCTGTTATAGGAAATCCTCGGGATTAGGACTCTATATGACTCTCAGTCACTCTTTTCCTGTGAAAGAGGCAAGGCAAGAATCTATTGACCTTCTCTCCTATTCATATCAATGTTGCCAGATGGAGTGCATTACCCTCCATGAAGTGGTGGATGAGTGTGCTAGGTTGGAGAGGTCCTGGGACTTGCCCTAGGTCACACAGGTAGCCAAATGGCAGAGCCAGTGTTAGAACCCGATTGGGGTTGACCCCAGAGACTATGCTCTGACCATTTTGCGACACTGCCTCCCTTGGTAACAAGTGCAATAATAAATTGCAAGTAATGTGATGTTGAAGTCTTTAAACCTAAAACACTAGTTCCCTTTTTCTTTACATTCCTCCTTTGCATTATATGCTGTTCCTCTGGCTTTATCTCCTAAGTCAATCTCAAATGTTTTGACATGCAAAACACTTTGACCTGGAGCATAGAAGTGCTATCATATGGTAACCAAAAATCTCAGGACCAAAATCTACACTTACCAGTAGTATAAGTCCCACGGACATGAAGATAGCACAGACAAACATCCCACTCATTCCTATTAGAAACAGAGAGCGTCGCCCTGCCTTCTCCACAAGGAATACCTAGGAAGGTTTCAAAACATACTGAATTAAATGGTTTTTATGGCCAAAGAGGTCGTTTTAATTTATACAGCTGGAAACAGGAAGTTCTGTAATCCCATTTTTACAGATGTGGAACTGAGTGGGGGTAGTGACTCTTGCCTGAGGTGGCAGAACTGGTCTCAGTGAGCAGAAGTAATTAACAGATACCAGCTTCACTCAGTCACATTGCTTTCAACAGGCAATTCTGGAGAAAGAGCCATGGCCTTACCATCACTCTACAATTATCACTTGAGTACAGTATTAAGAGGCTGTACCTCTCGGATCTCTTCCAGTAGATTTCTTATACATTTAAAATGACTCTACATAAAAAATGACATTAACTTATCTTTTGATAATTATCCTGTTACAAGTACAAGGTTTTGTGCACTGCAGACACCTGAAATCATGTAACTGTTGGGTTGCCAACCATTCTTATCCAACTTTCTCACTGCTAATAAAGTCAAATTATGGCCATTCACGTGGCAACTCACAGAATTTGATCACTTTACCAATTAGTCAGATCTGCATTTTTCTGGTGTCCCTAAATGTATTTGGTGCTGGAAGTGAATTATCTATTTGAAAAGATAAGACTTCAAAGCAAAAGCTTTAAGTGCTTTCTTATCCTAATTCAGGAGATGTGTCATTGATACCTTTGTGTCTGTGGACCTTTGCAATTAATGGTTAAGATTTACAATTAGCCAAGACCAATATTTGTTAAATAGACTCTTCTTCTTGGAATACTGCCAAGGTTGGTGAATCACACACAAAAAACTATGCCATAATTTCTCACTTCGATGACTAAATTGGCTCAGCTCATAAATCTATCAGGAAATCTATAGCAATCCAATACCCTTGAGCTCTGGCTCTGAAAATATCTGAGAAACATTTGTTTTCACCTATAGCAAAAACCCCTTTCATTTCAGAGGCATTGCATCTTCAGGTTTCAAATCACTTCAGGGTGATGAGCAAAGAGCCCACGTTTACTGTTGAAAAGGTAATAGGAGAAACAAATCTTTTCCAAGTTCATAACATTTCTCTGTGTAATTTGATTCTGTCAGTATGACTTTCCAAGTTGACTTGATGACACCAAGTCAAAGCTATCAAGAAAATAGAAGCATTTCTTCAAGAATGAGGGCTTTTACTATGTTTCTGCTGTTTCTGAACAATTATTACTAATAGGATAATAAATTCTAAAACCACATGCCTTGGAAACTGAGTTGGACTCATTTCTTGAGGCTAGGTGAGCACTTGGGGAGGAGTGTGGCCCAGGGTGAGACTTGGTCAGGGGTTAGAGATGTTTGCCTAACCAGAACCCTTGTCTTTGCCCAAGACAATGTGTGTCACACAGGTTCTGGATGCCTCCTTGGAGTTTAGTAGCCACTGCTTCTCCTCTAGATCCATCTGTCTCCCCATTCCCTCCCCAATTCTTCCTGTTTTGTTTTCTCTCAACATTATAGGCCCTCTTCTCCCGGCCCATTAGTGTGGAAGAAAATATGGAATGTGGAAGCATAATTCAGCATGGGGTTAGGAAAATCTTTCTTTTCCCAAATACTCATTCAAGAGAAAAAAATTGTTTGATTATGTCCCTTCCAAGTCAATGAAACATTAATATCCTATCAGTGCATATTCCTACGTGCATATCTGTATTTGAAAGGATACACATTGGTTAATTTGGGGGAGAGGAATTGGGTGACTTAGGGACTATCCTTTTTGTACTTTTTCTGCCTTAAAACAACTTTCCAAAAATACATGTAATTAAAAAATTTAGCCCTGGAGGGTTAATTAGGTAGCTGATTAGAGCTTATTTTTAAAATTATGTCACTAATCTGTTCAAAATCTTTCACAGAATAAAAGGATAAACTCTCAGAGGGTATATTCAGAATAGTGAGGATACTTTTCAAGGCAACAAGCAACTCCTCCTATTCCAACTGGATTGGTGGGGAGGGGGGACAAAAATGAAATTCTGCAGCAGTTTCCTTTTTAGTCATTTAGACTTTTGGTTACTCAATTTTGACAACCTGATGCTTTACATAGCAAATCCTGTTACATATAAAATGTTTTAAGCATAATCTCTATATTAAAAAAAATATTTTGAAGTGGGGCTTGTAACAAACATAGCTCAGGAGACAGAAGATTGTGAGTAGTCTCTTGGATCACATCCCAGTAGGAGACCTTCATCGATTTCAAGTGGCCTTTTGGCTTGAACAGGCATTATCATGAAAGGCATGTCTACAGAACTGCTGGTATTTCCTTGTTATCTGTTCTCTTTCCTCTTTCCAAGGTCCAGCACTGTTTAATGTAGTCTGGACAAATCTGTTTTTTGATCTAGGTAACCGGGCTGTAATTTATTGACCATTCTAAGGTAATAGTTAAAAGTCCATGAGCAGAGAAAGAAAAACAACTGACTAAAGTATATTGAGTACAGACAGCATTGTGACCAACATTGAAAAGCATGAACTTTTTGAATATCCTGCATTTGAAGATAAAAATAAGCCCAATTGTCCTCATCTTAGAATGAATTACATGAGTTGGGAAGTTTGGGGAGTTTTTTGTTGTTTATTTACATTAATTCTTCAATTGTTTATGTTAAATATCATTGTCAAGATACTGAATCAGTCCTTATATAATGTACTTGGTCTTAAGTGGACTATATCACTTTTTCCCCTTGTCAGAAAAAAATAATAATAACATTTCAAAAATAGTGACATTTCAAGTTATACCACTTCTACTTTGTCTCTCATAATATCACAGACTTTTATGCATCACCTCATCACCGGAAGTTATGGCCTTGTGAGCTCTCTGGAAACTCTGCCCAATAGCCAAATATCGTAGGAATTTGCTGAGGCTGTTTAATTCTGTTACAGACAGATATATCTATTGCAGAAGACCTTTTTTTTTTTTTTTTTTTTTTTTTTTTTTAAGTATTTTCCCCAGGGCATCAGGATAAAAGAAAGAATTTCAACCACGGAAAGAGAAGAGCCCAGGTAAAAGACCCGATATTGATAGAAATGACAGACTGTCACCAATCCCGATAGATTTAAGTACAGAGCAAAGGAGGACTCCAGGTGTTTTTACAAGGAGGAAGTCCTCTGTCCCCCAAGTGAGTTATTAATTCACAAATGAGTGACTAACTGGCATCCCTACTCTGGGGATAACCAGTGATCCACGTGCTCGGTTATACTTGGTGGGTCATTATTTGCAGAAAGGACTCTTCTTGTGACTCACTTGGTTCTCTACATCTATAGAACAATAAGTGATTGGTCACTTTTGGATTACAAGGTTCTCCCCTCTCCCATTTCTGAACTGAGAAACAAGCAGCATACTTATCTAGGGTATGAACTCACAGAGAGAGCAGTGAAAACCATGTTGACGGCACCAACTCCAATGGTTGCATAAACAGGTTGGCTGATTCCAGCAGTCTGAAAAATGCTGGTTGAGTAGTAAAAGATCTGTAAAGTAATAACAGTTTAGCCTTAATCAAGAATCCTGGCACTAATGGCTTGAAAGCAAGAAATATTTTAAGTTGTTTAGTTTTAGTTGTTTCTATGGAACCATGGTCCCTACAATGCCCTAAAGATTTTGTCTGTCCTCTCCTTCTGGGCGATGAGAAGCCACTATCAATCTTTAGTATTTAAAACTCCTGATTGCGATGAGAAGCCACTATCAATCTTTAGTATTTAAAACTCCTGATTGCTTAAAGTTCTCTTTAAATTTAGCTGAAAACTCTGAATCTGCATTTTCTTTTTATATGTACTTAAAATTTTAAACTTTTTGTTAAGGTATAAAATACATACAAAAAATGTACACATAGCATAAGTATACAGATCAATTAATTTTCACAAACTGAACACACCTGTGTAAGCAGCACACAGATAAAGATATAAATCATGTCTAGTCCTCCAGAAGCTCCCAGAATGTCCCCCTATTCTCCCAAGGAAATGCTTCAACTTCTAACATCATGATAAATTTCACCTAGTCTTGTACTTGCCATAACTGGAATCACACTGTGTGAATTATTTGTTATCTGGCTTCAACATTACCTTTGTGAGGATCATCCATATGGTTATGTGTGCTTGTACAGTGTTGATTATCATTGCTTACTATTTTGTTGTATTAATATACCACTATTTATTACCCAGTCTACTACTGATGGGTATTTAGGTAGTTGTCATTGGTGATTACGAAGGGTGCTGTTGTGAACGTTCTAGTATAATCCTTTTGGTGAAAGACGTACATATTTATGCCTGGGGATAGAATTGCTGGACCATAGTGTATGCATGTGCTCACCTTTACAGATACTGGCAAACAATTTTCCAACTGACACTCTCACCCATGTGTGTAAGAATTCTGGTTGCTACCACGTTTAATCCAACATTTTTCACTAATCCTCAGTGGACATGGAGAAATCTTCACAATCTCTCTAATAGCCTTTCTTATTAATTATGTTTTTATGTTTATAGTGGTCTTGTTTAGGCCATTCTGTCATTCTGTCATCTTCTTTCACTGCTTCCCTGGTTAACCTGTCCTGCTGGCTGGCACCTCTTCTGCAGGTGGGGCTGATAGAGGAGAACTGTACCCACTGTGTTCAGTGAGGAGCAGCTTACAGCACACTAGACACTATCCCACATTTGTAGGCTGCCCAACAGCTTCGGCTCACATTTCCTGGATGCCTCTAAGTCAGGCATGGGGATAGTAACTAAAGCAGGAAGGTTTGGAGAGATTAAGTATTGCGCCTCTGGATATATACAGGCAGAACTGAGAGAAAGCCTACAAAATTGGTCTCCAAACCCCAAAGGTTTATGGAGTATTAGATTAAAATGAACATCACTGACCCCTTAAAGGAGAACAGAGATGACAGAAGAGCAGTATTCAGCTTGTTGAGTGAGGTTCAGGCCTCCTTTTCTTCAACTGATGAGAATTACTATCTTTCCTTCTTCCAAGGATCTGCCCATCCATCGGTCACCCTCAAAGTGTCCCCTGTGGATCTGTGATTGGCTCATTAAAAAGGAAACCCAAACAGCATTTTTAAAAGCAATAAAAGGGGTAAGTGATTTTCTGTATCTCGTTTTTTTAACAAATGCTTAATTATTTTCTTCTAGTAGTTAATTGCCAGTAGAATAATTTTAGTTTGCATAATGCAATGATTTCAGTTCAAAACCTAAAAGCTAGCTAGTTTAATATTCAGTATGTTTTTCAATCATGTCTTATCTACTACCCTCACTCACCCATATCATATCAGTTCACTCTATTGTTTATTTTGTATGCTGTCTCGATAAATAGAGTGAAAGTTTCTTGGATGGCAGGAAATTTCTTTGCACCTGGCTACCTGGTATACTTCATTTAAATAGGAACCATTTAAAAGGGAACCTTCATTTAAAAGGGAACCACGGACTCCTTTTTCCTAAGCCATCAGAAATCCTAAATTTGGTTCTCAAGTCTAGAAGCCCCTTGTAATTCAGGTGGTTTTTTTTTTTTTTTTTTCCTCACAATTATTCTCCTTTTCCCTCTTTTGTATTAATTGTGAATTTTGCCTTTAACCTTCCATCTTAGTGGACACACAGAACCAGTGATTGTCGTTGACGTTTAAAAAAATTCTATGCCGGGGCGCCTGGGTGGCGCAGTCGGTTAAGCGTCCGACTTCAGCCAGGTCACGCTCTCACGGTCCGTGAGTTCGAGCCCCGCGTCAGGCTCTGGGCTGATGGCTCAGAGCCTGGAGCCTGTTTCCGATTCTGTGTCTCCCTCTCTCTCTGTCCCTCCCCCGTTCATGCTCTGTCTCTCTCTGTCCCACAAATAAATAAAAAAACGTTGAAAAAAAAAATTAAAAAAAAAAAATAAAAAAATTCTATGCCAATTTTAGAAAGCAGATGAAGCGAAACAAAGAAAATTAATGCTCACTCAGTATATGTTTATTGTAGTGAAACATGTGATGTCAACATTTTAAAATGTCTTTTAGCTATTTAAATTTACATCCTTTTCTTTCCCTATTTCATTCAATTTGCTCTTAGAATTAGGGGGTATTCTAAAACTTACCGCATTGATTCCAGAAAATTGCTGGGCCATGTGCAGCATCAGTGCCACTATAATAGACTGTCGGTAGCTGGAATTGGTGAAGAGCTGAATTATGGAGACTTTTTGTTCACTTGATGCTTCTTCCTTTTCTTTTCTCATCTCAGTGATGTCTTTGGTGACATCATCACTTCCTCTGAGTCTTTTCAAGCCTGTCCCCCCAAATGATCAGGTTGACACAACTCAGGTCAAAACAAAAGTAAATTTACTTTTATTATATTTTTGAAAGAGTTACAGATCTGCATAGCTCTTTCTATTGCTTTACAGCATGGGTGTTGGAAAGTCTTTTTGTTAAATTAAATCCTGTTTTAAAATTTTTAAAAGCACATTTGGTTTTATCTAATGACAAAGAAAACTATGATCTTTATTATCATAGCAGCGTAATGCAAGTAAAGGTCTTTTAGAAACCTCTGGTTGAGTCCAATACCCTGCATGTGGGTTTCCCATTTGGGCTCGAGTGTTTATGGGTTTGAAATGGCATGCATGAGTCATATTGAGGTGATCTTTCACATTGTTTTTATATGTAATCACTGACTTCATTTGGAAAGCTCTGGTACCAATTTGATCAGTAAACATTCATGCTCACTGCTTTTCATTATCTGCTAGTTCCAAAACAATAGGAAGGGAAAAAAAAAAAAAAACCCACCCACAGACTTACTTTTCTTTGCTTTGACTTCCTCATCCAACTTGATGTAAAGGTATCTGGGGCTTTCAGGACAGAAGAGGAGCAGCAGAGACTGGAGGATGGCTGGCAGAGCAGACAAACCAAGCAGGATATGCCACTGCTCATGACTGCCCAAGATGAAGTTGAGGCCGACAATCTGAAGAGGCAGGAGGAAACATAGCAGGTGCACAACATGTTGGGTCTGCTTTCTGCAACTATTTGTTGAAAAAGCACATTGACTGTTTAATAGTATTCCCTGGTGGGGAACCTGGGTGGCTCAGTTCGTGAAGCGTCTGACTTGGGCTCAGGTCACGATCTCAAGGTTTGTGAGTTTGAGCCCTGCATTGGGCTCTGTGCTGACAGCTCAGAGCCTGGAGCCTGCTTCAGATTCTGTGTCTCCCTCTCTCTCTGCCCCTTCCCCACTTGTGCTCGCTCTCTATCTGTCTCTAAAACAGATAAATAAACTTAAAAAAATAGTATTCCCTGACAACTTGGATTCAAGTATGCTCAAACAGAAACTATTAGTATTGTGTCCTACCTTAACTGAATTAGAGACTATTTGTTTTACAAAGAGTTCACTTAGGTTTGTTTTCATTAACTCATATGGGCCATTTAGGATGGGAAACAACCAAACTTTTAAGAACACATTTGACATCTAAAGCAACAC
Organism: Panthera onca; assembly: GCF_046562875.1. Classification (NCBI taxonomy): domain Eukaryota; kingdom Metazoa; phylum Chordata; class Mammalia; order Carnivora; family Felidae; genus Panthera; species Panthera onca. Next base: position 95,204,811 of record NC_138347.1, on the reverse strand, counting down.
CAAAAATCATGTGTAAACTTTGGACATTAAAAAATTTCTTCTTAGATTACCCAGAACTTAAATAAAATGGTATTCCATAGATAGAACAATTATTATAATGGGAACCCGTTTTGTCATTCTTATTGCAGTGGTTTACCCCCTGGATAGTCGTAGGCTAGGGGCTCTGAAGACTCTGAGTCCATGGGATAGAAGGGAAAGATAGAGCTGGCTGAACGAAAAACTGCTATGATAATCATACACATATTAATTTTCCAGGTAAAATGCTCAAAACAAAGGAAACCCAAGCAGTAAAAAAATGTGAAGTTTCCTATTCTTTGAAATCTAAACAGAATAATTTAATTCTAGAATAGCTCCAGAAGTTCAAGATCTGGCATGCTGGGTCATCTCTAGTGCCAATCCTACCAGAGATCCAAGGGGAGAATTGAGGAGTGGTGTCCTAATCATTTCGCTTTGACATAAAAAGCTTAAGTCTCTACACCATCTCTACTCCCGCTGGTGGAACTGGTTTTTTCCTTTGTGTTGGTCTACAGTGAGAGTGGACTGTCAGGGAGGGAGAAGTTGGATAGAGGATGGGTGAAGTAGGGGATCGAGTTTTTACCTGACTAATGAGAATGCCTGTGACAATGGCCAGCTGGTGAAGTGTGCCAAGGGCGCCCCTGAGTGTGGTCGGAGCAATTTCACCAATGTACATTGGAACCAAGCCTGAAATTAGCCCTGCATAAAACATGAACATAAATGTGAATGCAAGTGCAGCTGGGACTATCTCAATAACAGTAATTTGGTTTAAGTATGGTCAGTATCCTGACTAAAAGTCCCTTTCAGAGTCTGTTGGAAGGAAGAGCCCTCGTCCCCAGTCTTAGACACAGTTAATGCAAAAAATATTTGTTGAGAAGTCTCCAGATGAAGTTGTAGTTGAATATAGGAATGGAAAGAACTGATGAGTCGTGGATTTGGCAATCACTCATAGCACTGCCTTATTTAGTTAAAACCATGTTAAAATGGACTGTACATCATAAGGCCTTAAGTTGTCTTCAGAAAAGAGATGAAAAAATGCTTTAATAATATTCTTAATCCAAACTCCTGGTATGAAAGGAAATGAGCACATATGTAGGCCAACCTTTTCACTTCAAAGAGAGTTTACCTGGGATCACAGTGCAACAGAGCATTATCATGAGAACTACAAGCCCTGAGTGTCCACAACGTGCAAGTGCCTCAAGATCACTGTTAAAGTGATGAGCAGGGGTGTGGAGAGGTGGGAGAGGTTAAGGGGTTCAGGGGCTCTTCCTCCATTTTTCCAACCAGAGCAACCCATCTTCTTTATTCTCTCCCAAAACGGGCTTCAGAAAAGATTTTGGTGCTTAAAGGAATACAAAAAATTTGAAAAGCACTAGGCAATTCTGGCTTCTATAGCTTTCTTAAGTGCAGATGTCATCGGTCGTGTTGGAGTAGCTGCCAGAGTATCCAGCCATTTGCTGAGTGCACAGGAAGGTCAGACACTATCAATAAGCAAGGCTGAATGAGATGTTTGGCATTTTCTTAAGAATTTAAAAATAATATTTGTTAGAGTCTTCCTCTTAGAGAGATTGTCTATAAAATGGAAATGTATGGCTTTTTTGTAAAAGATGCATTTGGAAACTTTTGATATTTCTTTTAGTGCTTTAAATCGTTCTAAGGTCTCACATGAACAGTTGCATGATTGAAATGGCATCTAAATTTTGGTTGACATTTACATGTGACTCTATTGTGTTGTCTGTTGATCTTAAATAAGAAGAAACCCCCTCCCCCTTTTTTTTGGCTCTATTCCAGGCTGTACTCTCTGTGTAATACTTACCTTTATATCTCAAGAACATAATAATGTAGATAAGCTCACAGGTCTGAAGTGACACAAATTTAAAGTCCAAATGTATTTCCTATTATTTTCAGCAATTTTAATGCTCAGAACAGGACCAGGAATAATTTTAAAAGCTAGTTGGGGAGTACAAGTTACTTGGCTGTGCTAGTGTCCACAATGTTGACAGCATTTCTTTTCAATTTTGCCAAAATATTTGTGATTTTTTTCCTACTGTATGTTAAAAATTAGAGAGAGAAGAAAGAAGAATCATGATTTGGGCCTCCTCAATAGTGTTATTATTTGCATTTTACAGAAGGTTCAGTTAATATATCTAAGGCCAGGCCGAGACAGTGCCAGAATTGATACATGCTGAATGTAAATCTTGCCACATGTGGGTTGACTCTTCACCTTGATAAAGCTATCCTAACTTTTAGCTATTTATATTAACATTGAAAATAGCAAAAAAAATACTTTTAATTAAGTTATTAACTTATGGATATTTTAGACTTTTGTTTTACCTGATCATTGAAGACACATGAAACTATATAGTCTTTTCTCTTTGGAAGTAAATGTAAACATTTTATACATCATTTTGTGCTCTTGCACGTCCCCTCCTCCCGCGCCCCCAGCCCCAGTGAATATTAGTGCTCTGAAAGGCAGCTATGATTTGGGACAATGTAAAACCTTGGCTCCAAACCACCAGAATCAGGGCTTCACTTGCACTGAGAAGCTAAAGATTTGGCTATTGTAGAGATTAAGTGATCCTCCCTTTGTTCACACCCCTGCTGGTTAAATTTGCTTCTGAAAGTTTGAAACCTCTAAAAGTTTGAAAAGCTGTTCCCAGAACTAGTCATTCCAGATATTCAGATGTGAGGCTCACAGGGGGAGCATCCTTCATCCATTGTGAACTCTTCAATCATCTGCTGCTGCGTGACTCCCTCTCCTTATGGTCACCGTCACTGTAATGCTTCACCCAACCATGTCTGGAATCCAATGGCTAGGGAATGTGGTCTGAGAGATGGGCCCGAGTGTCAAGGTCTTTCCAGAAAGGAGAGACAGAGACATAAGTGGCCAAATAGGCCCAAAGAGCTGAGTTGGGGGTTGCGGGTATAGAAGCATGCTACTGTCTCCCGCACAACAGAAGCGATAACGACAGCTAGCTTTTCTTGGCAGCTTGCTGTAGTCAGATCCTATGCTGAACATTTACATGTATTCTCACAAGTGCCTTACATGGTAGATATTATCTCTTTCGTTTAACAGATAATGAAACTAAGAGTTAAATAATTTATCTGAGATAATACCACTAGAAACTGCCATGAGCAAGAAGATAGCTTCACAACTCCCACTTACTGGTCCCAAACCTGCTTGACTCTGGACTTCAATTTCATGCTATTGCCTTTCCCTTTTGTGACACCACCTTAGGCTCAAAAACTTCCCTGCATGTTACCACATCTGCCGTTAGAATTTTTCAGACAGATGTGTGTGTGTGTGTGTGTGTGTGTGTGTGCGAGCACATGCACATGTTATGACTTACCACAATAGAGTCCTGATATACTTCTTCCTGAAATTATAAGAATGTGAGATGGTCCCAGTTTGGAAAACCCCATCAAGAGAGCTCCAGCTAATGAGAGAACATTTGCTACCAACATTGCTTTGATTCTGAAATTTTAAAAAGCAAGGATTATAAGTTCAGCATCAAAACTTGATAAAATTATTTGCCCTAAGAGTATGCTAAGGTATTTACCTAAGAGCAGTTATTTTAATTTTGCTGAAACAGCTAGTTGGGGATCTTAAACCATGACTGCTAGTTTGATTTATCTGTTGTCTAAAGCATTAACGATTAATGTTTATAATGAGAAAATCTGAGTTTCATGCACATGATCTCCACATTTTAATAGAGATGATTCAATTGTGGTGATGACTGGTTTGCTTTAAGATAATACTTCTGAAACTTTTTCTTTTTTCTTTTTTTTTTTTTTTCTTCTGAAACTTTTTCAAACAATTAACTAGTTAAGTTTTCTTCAAGAGGGCACCTGGCTGGCTCAGTTGATAGAACATGTGACTCTTGATCTCAGGGTGTGGAGTTCAAGCCCTACATTGGGGGTGGAGCTTACTTTAAAAAAAAAAGAGTACAGATACCATTAAAAATAAAAATAAATAGTTAAGTTTTCTTCAAGTTGATTGCTATAAGGCATAATTGCCTGTTGATAGCTATATTCAACACTGTAGTTGTAACTTATGACTTTCTTTCTTTCTTTCTTTCTTTCCCTTTCTTTCTTTCTTTCTTTCTTTCTTTCTTTCTTTCTTTTCTCTCTCTCTCTCCCTTCCTTCCTTCCTTCCTTCCTTCCTTTCTTAATGGTGCACATTTTTAGTTGATGTAGGTCATGTAAGGAACTTTCAAAGTTAAATTTCCTTTAACATGAATTACTTGGAAATAAATTAAAATATACTTTGACTTTAAGCCTTATCAAAGAGAATTATAATTATTCTTATTTTGACATCGTATGTTATATTTCCAGAATCAATGAATTAGTGTCAACCAATGTAAAACATGTAATCAAGTTGACAATAGTAACAAAAATATCATTTTCAAAATTAATCATATGAAAATTAACATTTGCAGACATCTGATACTTTTACTCCCATTAAATGGAAAATTGGGGCACAAAAACCTCCTTTAAAGTTCAGTAGATGATGATAAGGACAATAAAAGAATCTAAATGGGTAGGTGTGGAAATATTTGTGCCACAAACAAATGTCAGCACCTTGTTATATTCTATGTCAATGTTTCAAACTTGAACAGGTGAGCTTTTTCTAAACAAGTATCTTTAACGCCAAGGAGATTTTTTTTTTTTTTTCTGGAGAGTAAAACTATGTAGTCTTATTCTTCAGTGATTGCCCACAACTATAGGCTTAATAATATCCTCCAAGAGTCCACATCCTGATCTTCAGAACCTGGCAATACGTTACCTTATATAATAAAAGGGATTTTGCAGGCATGATTAAATCGAGGACACTGAGATAAAGAGATTACCTTGGATTATTCTGGTGGACCCAGTGATGGAATCACTAGTATTCTTATAAGAGGACAGCAGAGGAGAAGATAATGTGATGAAAGAAGTAAGATTGGAGTAATGTGCTTTGAAGATTGAGTGAGGGGCCACAAGCCAAGCAATATAGGTGACCACTGGAAGCTGGAAAAGGGCACGGAAATGAGTTTTTCCCTCAGAACATCTAGAAGGAACCAGCCCTAAAGGCATCAAAATTGGCAAAGATGAAGTCAAGCTTTCGCTTTTTGCAGATGACATGATATTATACATGGAAAATCCGATAGACTCCACCAAAAGTCTGCTAGAACTGATACATAAATTCAGCAAAGTTGCAGGATACAAAATCAATGTACAGAAATCAGTTGCATTCTTATACACCAATAATGAAGCAACAGAAAGACAAATAAAGAAACTGATCCCATTCACAATTGCACCAAGAAGCATAAAATACCTAGGAATAAATCTAACCAAAGACGTACAAGATCTGTATGCTGAAAACCATAGAAAGCTTATGAAGGAAATTGAAGAAGATATAAAGAAATGGAAAAACATTCCATGCTCATGGATTGGAAGAACAAATATTGTTAAAATGTCAATACTACCCAAAGCTATCTACACATTCAATGCAACCCCAATCAAAATTGCACCAGCATTCTTCTTGAAGCTAGAACAAGCAATCCTAAAATTTGTATGTAAACACAAAAGGCCCCAAATAGCCAAAGTAATTTTGAAGAAGACCAAAGCAGGAGGCATCACAATCCCAGACTTTAGACTCTACTACAAAGCTGTCATCATCAAGACAGCATGGTATTGGCATAAAAACAGACACATAGACCAATGGAATAGAATAGAAACCCCCAAACTAGACCCACACATGTATGGCCAACTAATCTTTGACAAAGCAGGAAAGAGTATCCAATGGAAAAAAAGACAGTCTCTTTAGCAAATGGTGCTGGGAGAACTGGACAACAACATGCAGAAGAATGAAACTAGACCACTTTCTCACACCATTCACAAAAATAAACTCAAAATGGATAAAGGACCTGAATGTGAGACAGGAAACCATCAAAACACTAGAGGAGAAACCAGGAAAAGACCTCTCTGACCTCAGCCGCAGCAATTTCTTACTTGACACATCCCCAAAGGCAAGCAAATTAAAAGCAAAAATGAACTATTGGGACCTCATCAAGATAAAAAGCTTCTGCACAGCAAAGGAAACAATCAACAAAACTAAAAGGCAACCGATGGAATGGGAAAAGATATTTGCAAATGACATATCGGACAAAGGGCTAGTATCCAAAATCTATAAAGAGCTCACCAAACTCCACACCCGAAAAACAAATAACCCAGTGAAGAAATGGGCAGAAAACATGAATAGACACTTCTCTAAAGAAGACATCCGGATGGCCAACAGGCACATGAAAAGATGCTCAACATTGCTCCTCATCAGGGAAATACAAATCAAAACCACACTGAGATATCATCTCATGCCAGTCAGAGTGGCCAAAATGAACAGATCAGGAGACTATATATGCTGGAGAGGATGTGGAGAAACGGGAACCCTCTTACACTGTTGGTGGGAGTGCAAACTGGTGCAGCCACTCTGGAAAACAGTGTGGAGGTTCCTCAAAAAATTAAAAATAGATCTACCCTATGACCCAGCAGTAGCACTGCTAGGAATTTACCCAAAGGATACAGGAGTACTGATGCATAGGGGCACTTGTACCCCAATGTTTATAGCAGCACTCTCAACAATAGCCAAATTGTGGAAATTGTGGTTTAATACTGGGGTGCCTGGGTGGCTCAGTCGGTTAAGCGTCTGACTTCAGCTCAGGTCACGATCTCGCGGTCCGTGAGTTCGAGCCCCGTGTCGGGCTTTGGGCTGATGGCTCGGAGCCTGGAGCCTGCAGCCTGCTTCCGATTCTGTGTCTCCCTCTCTCTCTGCCCCTCCCCCATTCATGCTCTGTCTCTCTCTGTCTCAAAAATAAATAAACGTTAAAAAAAATAAAAAAAAAAATAAAAAGAAATTGTGGTTTATATACACAATGGAGTACTACGTGGCAATGAGAAAGAATGAAATATGGCCTTTGTAGCAACGTGGATGGAACTGGAGAGTGTTATGCTAAGTGAAATAAGCCATACAGAGAAAGACAGATACCATATGTTTTCACTCTTATGTGGATCCTGAGAAACTTAACAGAAACCTATGGGGGAGGGGAAGGAGAAAAAAAAAAAAAGAGGTTAGAGTGCGAGAGAGCCAAAGCATAATAGACTCTTAAAAACAGAACAAACTGAGGGTTGATGGGGGGTGGGAGGGAGGGGAGGGTGGGTGATGGGCATTGAAGACGGCACCTTTTGGGATGAGCACTGTGTGTTGTATGGAAACTAATTTGACAATAAATTTCATATATTAAAAAAAAAACTTAATAAAAAAATAAAAAGTAAATTGAAAAAAAAAAATAGAAGGAACCAGCCCTGCTGACACCTCGGCTTCAGCCAAATGAAACTGAATTTGGGCTTCTAACCTCCAAAACTGTAAGAAAATTAATTTGTGTTGTTTTCAGCCACTGCTTAGGGTAACTCATTAGAGCAGTAATAGAAAAACAATATATGTGAATTGTCAACTACTCAAAGGGAAGGAAAACAGTGATTTAGAGCTGACCAACTTCAGAGCTGCAGAGCAGAACAAGACAGGGATATTTCTCTGTGAAGTGCCTTTTCTTTACACAAGGACAGAAGACAAACAAATTCAATAATTGACCTTAAGAAAATTGTTATTAGCTGGCTAGTCGTATATTCTATTAGGGAGAATATTCTATTAGGCAGAAAAACTCTTAAAAGAGATAGCCTGAAAGTACTTTTGGTGCCAGATTTCTCTTAAGTCCCTCTTCCTTAACCACCAAGGGATGCTAGAGCACTTTGTACAACTTAGAGGATTTTAACTTCTGCTCAGATGGGAGAAATGGCCAAGAATGAATAATCTAAAAATACATGACATTGTTGAATCAGGGAGAAAGAATATATTTCTAAGTATATGTCTTTAAATTTTGCTCTAAATATTCCTGTTAGCGTAGGCATTATCACTGTCATCCTGTCATCATCATTGTCTTCATCATCATCATCATCATCATCACCATCAGCATCACAGTAAGGCTACATTCAGGGCTTGCTTACTATGTGTTGGGCATTGTGATAAACCTCTGTGTATGTTCTCATGTAATCCTTGTAATGATGCTATGAGTTAGGTATTATTTTTTTCTTACATTGTAGATGGAGGGGGAAACATCTTAGAGGACCTAAGTAACTCGTTCATTTTCACACAACTATTAAGTGACAGAGCTGGGAGTTGATCTGTGTGAAATGAGAGGTTAATGTTTGGTTTTAGTGAGTTCCATTGTTTATATAAAAGAAAGAGTGTATTCAAATACAAGGTATGTACACCTTATGTACAACTTATGGTAGCATGGATTGATTGCACAGATCATGGTCTCCTCCACCATATCCTTGTAATTAAATTTTCAGAACACAGCCTCTGGAAAAATTGACCCTGAGAAGCCAAATCTATAAAACAGTGGCCACAGACATTTATTACCTATTTCACAATTACAAGGAAAGAGTTTTTAAAGCAGTAATAGAAATATACATTTTTCTTTATTTATTTTTAACTGATGGAGCAACGACCTGGTCAATAAGGAAAATCATGGCATTTATCAGTGACTCTTCCTAGAAAAATAGTTTTATAGGAGAGACTAAACCCTTTTGTCTTAATTTTGATGTTAAAATTATTAATTTGTGGCTCTTTTCATGGAGAATCATTTTTCTACTGAGAGCTGGAAGAAGCATCACTTTTAGTTTACCATAAGTCATTTGATAAATAATCATTTGACATGGTTTTGGGGTATGATCATTGTTGATGCTAAATTCTAAGACTTGAGAGGGCATGCATCTGTTTCCTTCAGTAGGACCTGAAATAAATGTTTTAGAGTATGTCACTGGACCTGCCAGAATCTCATCTCTAAATGAGATGACAATAAGGACTTAAGTTTTCTTTCTTTCTTTCTATCTTTCTTTCTTTCTCTTTCTTTCTCTTTCTTCTTTCTTTCTCTCTCTCTCTCTCTTTTTCTTTCTTTCTTTCTTTCTTTCTTTCTTTCTTTCTTTCTGTAAGCTTCATGCCCAACTTTGGGCTTGAACTCATGACCCTAAGATCAAGAGTCACAGGCTCCACCAACTGAGCCAGCCAAGTGCCCCTTAAATTTTTTCTTTAAGAATGGGAAGAGGTAGAAAATATCAGTAGCTGGTGAAAGAATTGGTTGGTTCATGTTATAAAATTTAACTTTGGTTAATTTTATTTATTTTAGAAATAATCTAAAAAATTTTCCAATTACTGCTTAAATCAATTTGGTTCAAATTAAAATGATTTAATTTTTTTAAACAATTTAAGTCAGTTTATGAACCTTGTAACTTATGGATTCTAAGTTCAGCTAAACACGTGTAAATTGAGAAAAATGTGAGAAACTGACTCTTTTATGGTAGAGGAATGTCCTTTCAAATAAGAACAAGAATAAAACTTAGGTTATTAGGTTATTCAGTATTTAAGAAAACTTCTTACAGTCTTGTTATATAAAATCTCCAGTGCAAGAGGAAGAAATTTTCAGTACTTTAATAACCAGAGAGATAAAATTATAATTTAAAGTAGGAATTTAAAAAACTAAATTAATTTTAATCCAGAATTACTAAAATAGATGCCTATATCACTTACATCTTTAAATATTTTTGCATTTTCTAAATTGTCCATATTTGCATATTTATTTTTATCATTAGAAAAAATATAATTAATAAACAAAAGGTGGCATCAAAAAGTAGAAAATAAATCTAAAAAAACCCAACCATTTGATTTTTCTGATTTTTCTGATTTTATTTCCTCTCTCTGGTGGTGGGGGCAGAATCCCAACTTAGTATGTCACATGACTAAATGAAAGAAATTTGAGTCTGAAGGAGTTCCAGTGATGTTTTAAATCCAAAACACCTGGTAAAAACTAGAGTAAAGAAATGGAGACACTATTTGTTTCATCTCTGGTTCGGGCTTTGACATAGCAGTAGCAGCAGCTAGAAACCCAGGCCAACTGTATTGGGCAACTGAGAGTTAGGGATATTGGTTTGACCTTAGGACTTGACTGATCCAAATGCCAAATTCTAATTTGAAAATGAAAAACTGGGGGTCTGAGAAATGGAGTGATTTGGGGAAGCAAACAATGGATTCCCTGGTTAAAAATTTCACTCTTGGCTTTTCTATAGTTCTTGAGTTAACCATTTGTGTAGTGGTTTCTTAACATATTTTTAAAACTAATGAATTTAGAGAATCAAAGCATTTCTGTGGAAATACACACCAAATTCAGTTTTGCTATGAATGCTCCCACAATTAAGCAGACTAGGGCAAGAGCTTTCTCCATTATTCAGTCTAAAACCAACCTAACTGATAGGGTCATGAATTGAAAAACAAACAAACAAACAAACAAACAAGCAAACAAAAAACAACTTCAAAACTATTCCACAAAAGGAAAGATGATTTCTTCCTAAACAAAGTCTTAACAAACCCCAAGTACTAGTTTCCATGTTTATGCTTATTTATGAAACTTGCCTACCTTCCAAGCTGGTCTCCAAGCCACCCACCAAAGAAGGATGCAATCATTCCACCAACTGCAAAGCTAGACACAGACAAGGACCAGAGCATGGTAATGAGGCTAGTAGATGTTGTAGTCTCTTCCTCCTCCAAAGAGGTTGGTGTTGAATCCCTTAGGTATGGGATTGTGGGCAGGTCATTTGTACTGTTGATAGTATAGTTGTTGATAGCTTTTCGGTCTTCCAGTGGAATACCCAAAACATATTCATAATGGGATATTATTACCTGGGGAAATAAAATAAAGAAAAATAGCTCCAACATCTCATATACTCTATACATTTTTTCTTTGTTTTTCCTTTAGAATGTTTGTTAGGTGTTTAAAAGTGTCATCCCAATTATGTGTGTTATATACATGCAGTCACAGATAGATTTATTTACAGTTGACCATATCCTGTAAAACAGAGGTCGCAAATTCCAGTGCCTACAGGAACTAGGCAGCAACAAATAAGTGAAGGAGAACCTTGATAGCTAGGAGAACTGAAATACAGTCTCTACTATTGAGACTATAATAGTAAGTGGGCAAGGTTATAGCACTGGAGAGCATTTGCCTCACCTAAAGGAGGAAGCTGCAAATGTGAGACTAGTGTTTCATGACCTTTAATTTTTAAAAAGAAGCCAGAAATCTTGGGGTGCCTGGGTGGCTCAGTCAGTTAATCATCCACTTCGTGGTTTCGGCTCAGGTCATGAACTCTTGGTTTGTGAGTTCAAGCTCTGAATCGGGCTCTGCACTGGCAGTGTGGGATTCTCTCTGCTTGGGATTCTCTCTCTCTGCCCCTCCCCTGCTTTCTCTCTTTCTTTCTCTCTCAAAATAAATAAATAAATAAATAAATAAATAAATGGAAAGAAACCAGAAATCTGTATTTTTATATAAAATTCTTTAAGTTTTAAATGCAAGCAGCTATTCAAATGGAAAATATTCTGCAGGCTAAAAAGACTAGGTGCTGTATCCTTGCTAGAAGTATGCTATAAATTTAGCAATAAACTTCCTGGCAGCCAGCTCAAAGAGAAGAAAACAGTCCTGTATCCTGATGAATTTCAAAGATAAAAACAACTCAGTGGCCCCTCAGAAGGTGTTGGGACCTGAAGGAATTTTTTTCTTCTGGATCCCCACAGAGTTCGGTGTGTAATATAATGAACAATTCTCAGAACTAAATTTCACAGCACCATTATTTTATCATGTGTTTCTGAAGAGGCAAAGATCCTACCAAAATATAATTTAGTAAAGGCACAGCCTTCAGGCTTCCTTCTTTGTCCTTCCTCTCAGTGATGGTTTGGTCACTATTGAGTGGTCTGGGAGGACCTCTGACAAGGACCTGGAATACAACTGACTAGGTTGCCAGTCATAGGGTAAAGCCCAATGTGGTAAAGTCAACTGAGTGAGGGAGGGAAGTGACGTCCTCTTATGATAAAAGAAGTCTGACCATGACATTACCTCATTAGCAGACCACTCTATAGGGATAATATACATAGAAAAAAGGCTAGAAGGAAACATCCAAAATGTTCTCAGCTGTTTGCTCTATGTGGTAGAATAATTATAGATGATTATTTCTAACACTTTCTGTAACAGGTATGTGTAGCTTTTTGTTTTTCTTTTTTAATTTCTTTTGAGAGAGAGAAAAGGAGAGTGTGTGCATGTGCACGTGTGGGCAAGTGGGGGGAGAGGCAGAGAGAGAGGAGAGAGAATCCCAAGCAGGCTCTGTGCTGTCAGTGCAGAGCCCTACTCAAGTATCGATCTCATGAACCATGAGATCATGACCTGGGTTGAAATCAAGTCAAACGCTTAACCAACTGAGCTACCCAAGTGCCCCTGTATAATTTTTTATAATCATAAAAAAGTGTGACTTTAAAATACCCTAAAATAATGCCAAATGTCATCCCACTAACAAAAACAAATGAAGCTGAATGATTATTATTCTATAATGGTGTTTAAGTGCCTTGTTAAACACAGAAAAGAAGGGCTCTAGATAAGGCACTAAGCCGGATGCCAGTCGGGGATCCTGTTTTCAAGTCTGGCTCTAGGACTTGGATTGAAGGAGGGGAAACCTTAGACTAATTTCCCCTCTCCTTCCCTGGAGAGGATGGTTTAAATAGAATGTGAAAAGATCTTTCACAAAAAAGAGGCTTGCTGATTCTGAATTATGGTGATGTTGAACCAAATTTCAAGAAGCCCACTCAGAAAAAAAGCCATGACCCCCAGCATTATCATCTAAATCTCTCACCCTCGGCAAGACAGTCACACCCATGAGAATATTATGTGGCACCTGACCAAAGCACATCTTCTGGTCCAAGGAGCAGCCCTTCCAGGGTTGTATATTCTATACATACGATCACAGGTAGATTTATTTATTGTTGACCATATCTGTGGCCAGCACACATTTTCCATGGAGCCCAACATTGTAAGAGAAGCAGATGAAATATGATTTATTCATAGAAGGCACCCAACAAATGCTTGCACTTTCACCTTCTGCCACTCCTTTCCCCCCACCTTCTCTCCTCTCTTTCTTTACTCATGGAACACTATATTGAACCCCATTATGCCAATGACAGGAAGAGGAATGAGACATCAATCCTGACCTAAATGACCCGACAGCCTTCATTAGAGCAAGGGGGGTGAATTCCTGGTTTCCCCACTTACAAGCCATGGGAGCTGAGAAAAATGACAGCCCTCTCCTATTTATTCATTGGATACCAGAGTAGGGATGCACAAAATAAATGAGAAAAGTTATAGAAATTATTCAATATTAAAAAAAATACCCATCCAAATAGTTATTATGGAGAAAATCCAAATTTTTATTGGACTTCTTGACTATTATTAAATAGTTTCATATTATTTTTCTTTGAATTAGCTATGGGAGACAGAAGTAGGAGGAAGGACTAGGACGTTTTTAGTGTTAAGTTTCCTAAAGGTTTTCAACTGACCTAGAATTGGGTATAATAAGGTTTTTAGAGGTCCAACTAGGGAGAACATATGTTAAAGTGCCCGATGCACAGTGAGTTGGTGCTCAGTAAAAGTTAGTGCACTAAAATCCTTCTATTGCTTCCTCTTATTCCCTGGCATTTTTCATTCATTTTTCCACTCACGTATGGTGGGGGGCTCTGAATCAAGGCTGCAATAAGCTCTTCAGTTTTTAAAAACAACATCAATAGGCATGTGGTATTCTGGCTAGAGTTTTCTGTGAGCTCAGCAAACAGCAGAGTCAGAGATCAGGAGTTGTTTATTGCCCTTTCTTTCTTTGTGAGGGTGATAGAGGAGTCAAGGCCAAGTTATCATCTCTGAAACCACGCACATGGTGCCTGACAGAATGCTGGGATTACCCTGTGTTCTCCACGTGGGCACACTTTATCTCTGTGTATGAGGAACGCAGATCTTTCAGTCACTGACAGAAATCACCACAAAGAGAATTGAATTGTACATGTTTCACTTGCCTCTTGAGGTGCGTTGATCACGCCAATATCATATCCAAACTGGAAGGAACCTAGTGCAGCTGTGACGACAGCGAAAACCAAAGTCCCGGTGACCTGTGGGGAATGAAACACAGGGCTAGGAAACACTAAGCAATTTCAGTTACCTGCCATCCTGTCAGTCTGCAGCTTGGATTTCTGACAGGCTCCACAGGCTGGTTCTTGATCCTTGATACTCATTCACAGTATGCCTTATGTTCCCAGCAGGCGTCATTCATACAGGAATGTAAAAGCCATTCATCATGTCCTCTACACTGCTAAAGCTGAGAGAAGTTTGGGACAATTTCTTCCAAGAGAGGAACGAAACATCCTTTTACATACACACACACACACACACACACACACACACACACACACACAAATATATATATATGTATATATTTAAGATTCAAAATCAGGACTGAGGACTAGAATTGCTACTGACTGAAGGCAACTGCCATGACAGAAACAGTCAGTTTATATCACTGGGAGAAGTCAAATAAGACACCTGTAACAAAGAGATAGGGGGCGCTCCTGGGCATTGCTGTTGTACAAAACCACCTCAAAACTCATATAAGAGGCAGAGGCCAGGCTTTATCACAACCACATCACCTTCCATGTAAGGATAATTTTCAAGATTTGCAACTAGTTGAACCTAGAGCTATGGATTAAAGCACGTTCTTTTCTTCCCAACTCCATGTAGCTACAAAAAACAGTGTAGAAAGGAACATTTATTCCCTTCAACTCAAAATTACACGTCTGACCATCTTAGAGAAATCATATCATACATATGGAATCACGTTTCAGGATATTTGATGAAGCTGTGTGTGTGTGTGTGTGTGTGTGTGATAGAAAAAATTGTAGAAAGAACCTAAATGTCATTCAGTGGAAAACGGCCAGATAGACTCAAATACATCATAAGACCTATAACTCGCTATGCTGCAGTTAAAAGGAATAATGTGACTGTTATGTACTGACTTATTGTTACGTGACAAATGAAGCTGTGTAATCTCATTAATATTTTTTTAAAAAGGCTTAAATCCGAGTATTCTTTGATTTGTGCATGTTGTATGTAAGTCATAGAATATTTTCTTGAAGAAAAAATAACAAAAGGATGATCATTGAGGAGGAATATGAGACTAGAGAAGAGGGTATTTTTTCTTTTATTTATACTATGAGTCATTTTATGAGGAAATAATTTCATATATAATTACATCATTTAAATGTTTAAATAAATAACATGGACTATTGTAAAAATTCCATTGAACAAATGAATGAGTCATATCAACATGGATTCCAGTTCCCACTCTGATATTTAGGGAGTATGTGACCCAAGCCACTTCTCCTATAGGATCCTCAGTTTTTCTCTAAATTGGGGGATCATTGTAAACCCCTACTCCAGCATGAAAAATAGCTTATTAGTCAGGTCCCCTCATTCCCTAATAAAGCTAGATATCAGAAATTTCAGTGTCCTCATCCACAAAGTATAATCACAGAACCAGCCCGAGAGCCCTTGAGGTTAGAGTCTAGTGGTCTTATAACCAGACCCGAGTTAGAGAGCTTGTTACAGGTGTAGCTTCCTGGAGTTCATCCCAGACCTATTACTGGGTTGGACTCTCTGGGGAGAGAATTGGGAATCTGTAGGTTTGTCCTCTTTCCACTAATTCAGAATCAAGTTCAGGTGGCACCTCTGTAGACTTTTCTTCCCAGCAACCTCCTTCCCTGAAATGACTTAAAAACTTTCCCCAAAGATATGATAATATTATATATGTATATCTTAAAAGAAGCATATATATCTCATATAATATGCATTATATATTGAGATATAAACCATATGTATATTTATACATATACATAATAAAATAATTGTAAATAAATTCAAAGTAAAATGTACATGTGTGTATACATACACACAATATGCTACATGGTGTATGGGATTACCAGAGATTTTGAATTATCCTTTAACATGTAACTAGATCTCTAATACCTAGTGCCTCAGGCAGCCAAAGCTAAAATGGGTTCCATTTACTTGGTTGGTGGTTTTTCCTCAAATCCTTTTTCCCCTTCAGCTGTTTCCAAGGACAGGGAATTTCATCCTTTCATTTTATTTATAGGGAGTAACCAGCAGCAGCAGTGAGGGGCCCAGTGGGCACCTCGAGAAGGCTTCAACTCACTTCCCTGATAGTGTCTATCACTACAATCTAGACAATCTGATATTAGGTGCAATGCAAACACAGCTTCAAGGCCTGATACTGAATATTTATGCCTAGTGCATGCCTATTCATTGCTCTATGTGTATCATCTCTTTTAACTGCTCTCAGTTTTCTCTTATTTGTCTAATAAATGAAACTAGTTTATTATCTTAAAGTTCTTGTAGGTCAAGAGTCTGGTATGAGTCTCACCAGACTAAAATTAAGATGTTGGCAGGTTGTGTTCCTCTCTGGAGGCTGTGGAGGAAAATTCGGGTTGATGGTAGAATTCTGTTCCCCATGGTTGTAGAATCTGTGTTTTTGTGCTGGCTGCAAAGTGAGGGCCATTCCAAGCTCTAGAGGCCACCACATTCCTTGGCTAGTGGTGCCCTTCCCCTGTCTTTGTGGCCAGAAATGGGTCAGTCAGGTCCTCACGCTAATCCTGACCACTGCAGAAAAGTTCTTCCCTTTGAAGAATTTGTGGGGTTAGATTTGGCCTAGCTGGATAATCCAGGGAAATCTCTGTATCTTAATGACATTTGTAAAGTCCTTTTTGCCATTTAAGGTAGCATATTTACATATTCTGGAGATAAGGTAATGGCCATCTTTGGAGAGCCATTTTTCTACCAACCACACTTCTCATGACAGCACCATCAGCATCCCTATTTTATAGGTAACTAGACTAGATTAAGGTCTCAGAGGCAGTAACTTGTACAATAATGACATGGGTCCAGACCTTATGCTTTTAACTAATGGGTTATTTTGCATTTTTCATCGGTCAGAAATAGGCATTCAAAATTCAAGACATTCAAAATTTCATCTAGTTGGTCAGATAAGGAACAAACATCTAAAAATCTAGGATCATTATCTTTCTCAATAAAAAAAATATATATATCTGGGTTGCCTGGGTGGCTCAGTCAGTTAATCATCCGACTTCAGTTCAGGTCATGATCTCACAGTTTGTGGGTTCAAGCCCTACATCAAGCTCTGTGCTGAAAGCTCAGAGCCTGGATCCTGCTTTGGATTCTGTGTCTCCCTCTCGCTTGGTCCCTCCCCCACTCACACTCTGTCTCTCTCAAAAATAAATAAACATTTAAAAAATATATTAAGAGTGCACATATTTATAGAATTTGCAAGTGTGACGCTGAAACCAAATCACCAATAGTGCCCAGTTTCAAGTTCACTTTCCCACTACCCACCACACAAATCCCCTCCTTCCTCATCTACCCACAGAAAACTTGTGAAGTTTCTGTACAAAAATACAAAAGGGCCAAAGTTACTCAACTGCTCATCTACAACTCAGTTGAAGAACCTCATGGCCTTCCCACCACCAAATCCAGGGCCATGATATACTCACCCAATTTCTTCCCTTCATCTCCTTTTCTTCCTGTGGCAGAATGTCCAAGTACTTGGTGTCTTAGTGACTGCCCTTCCCACTCCATCCCTGGGCTTCTGCTCTCTGCTGGCTCTCTCCTCCTGCCCCCACCAGACAATCATATAGTTCCTCTCTTCTTATTTTAACAATCCAACTAGTCACCATGCCAATGGTGAGCAGGGGTGCTATGGAAATGGAAGTTGGTGGTGAAGGTGGTGGCAGTAGCAGATTTGGTCCCCCATAATCTCCATCGGCCCGCCCCTGCCACTCCAAACAGCGTTAGCTGCTCCTACATTACTTTGATAAAAACGAAATTTAATTTTCAGAGATCGAAGTTCTCTGGAGCTCCGGTCCCATTACTTTCTAATCACATTGTTCTAAGTCATTACTGTAGCAATTCTGGGGCTGCCCCTAAAACCAATTTCTCATTTTATAGGAATAACAACAACAAAAACAACAAAAAGGAACTGTGAAGGAAATAGTTTTTAAACATTTAGAAATCTTAGAGTGTTCTTAAAGTCCTTGTCCTCTGGTCTTCCTGGCTTCTTTTTTAGAGTTGGCTCTGGTCTTGTCATGCCAAGGGAAGCTGCAGTCTCCCCACTTTAGCTTCCTAAGATGGAAATTTCATCTAGTTGGTCAGATAAGGAATAATGTTATCCATTTGAAGCAGGTCACTTGAATTCCCAACTGAAGCGATAGTTCTAAATATAGAAGTCTCTGGAGCTGTTTGATTTCCTTCCTTCCTTCCTTCCTGCCTTCCTTCCTTCCTTCCTTCCTTCCTCTTTTTTTTTTCTCTTTCTCCCTTTCTCCCTTCCTCCTTTCCTTCCTTACATTCTTTCCTTCTCTTTCTTTGTTTTTCTCTTATTTCAGGTTTAATTACCCTCTCTGAACTTCACTTTAAACCGGTTCTTTGCTTCCCATCTTTTCTTTTTCAGTTGTGAAATGAAAACAGATAACATTTATAGTCAATCTTCTGTGTGGTTTGGCACTAAGCTTGGTCAAAGAAAGTTTCGTTTATGAGAGGGAATACGTCTGAAGACTGCTACCTTTGAATTAGCTTGTTAACCCCGTCCATTAAATCTGATGCCCAAGAAACTGACCCAAGGTTAGGTACATAGGAGATAATGAAAACAGTGAGAACTTAGGATCTTACTCTGTACAGGTTCTAAATGGTCGCCTGTTCTTTCAACAGCCTTGTAAGTAGTAATTATTATTATCCTGTCACATATGGAAAAACCAATACACAAAGGGTAAGGAATTTGTCTGAAGGCTAAATACCTACAAAATGGCTGAAGATCTTCAAGACTTTTCTCTTGGCTTCTTCATGGGCTACAAGATATCTTAGAATGACTACCTTCACTTAGAGCTTAACACTTTTAAGTTAGAGAAACTAGATTCCACATCCAATTAAAAATCTGCTGCTGGATAAATGTGGAAGTATGTAGACTAGGCAAGTGGCTGAATTCTAACATAAAACAAAATGTAATGTTTAATTTGTGGCTTAGAAATCAAAAGGGTTTGTTAAAAAACAGATAGACTTAGAATTCAGGAAACCTCAAAGAGTCCCAGCTAGGCCTTTAATAACCCTGAGCCTGTTTCTTTGCCAAAAAAGTGGGTATAATAATAGTTAATGCATAAGATTATCATAAAGATTAAACAAGATACATAATATGGTCTTTCTATAAACAATAAAAGGGCTATAAAACAACTGCATCTTTAATCACATTAGGATCTCATTTATCTCTCTTGTCAACCAACCACCTTTCAACTTTTCATACATCGCCAATAATCTTCACAGCAATACTACAAAGTGCAGGAAGTTATCTTCATTTTGCAGGTGAGGAAATCAGAGCTCACAGAAGATTAAGCAATATTCCAACTACAATACAGCTAGTAACAGATATTCTAGTGTTGGAACCCAGAGCTGGTGTTTGTAAGCTCTCACTGATAAACACAAAAGCAGATTTTCAGCAGCTACTGATTGACTAGGTCAGGAGGAAAAGCTGATGTCTTCCCTCTAAACTGCATGACTCCAAATGCAAACCTAAAGGTGATCTTGCATCCAACTTTAGAAAACCCCACGGGCCTCTCAAGCCATAGGATTTTCAAGCTGAAAGGGACCTTAGAGAACAGAGGATTCTAGTCTAATTTCTTCATTTTTTACTTGAAGAAAATGAGTTCAAGTCTCTTGTCTGAGTTATATAGTGCATTATTGGGCATATCCAATGTGAGAACTCAGGTCTCCTGACCCTCAGTTCCATGTTTATCCCACTTCTTTTAAAGTCTGGGCAGATTTACAAAGCTGCAACATTGTGCTTTCCAACAGTTTGCATTATTTCTGGGTTCCATTATTAGGCAATTCCTTAGTTCTCAAGAAAAGCCCTATGACAGTTTCTCAAGCTCCCAAAGGGAATTTAATCATAGTTCAAAATGAAGCTTGAGCACTTACTACGTGCCAGACACTGTGGTAAGCACATTATCTTCCCTTTTGCAGTATCTTCCAAACTCTAGTTATTTGAATACTACCTTTATTATTTTGCCAAATCTACATACCATCTGTATAGGTATTAATGTAATATTTGTCTTCATATCATCTTGAAAGTGTTAACTGCTTTAGCTTTATCCTGGGCTGTGATAGGAAATCAGGGTGTCCTAGGTATTTTTAAAATATGCATCACGTAAATACATAACTATTAGCATTAACAGTCATCTGAACTCTGTAATATTATCTCATTTAAATACCCCCAGACCATAAAAAACTATTGTTATCCCTGCATATCCTATATCATACCCTTCTATTGTATCCCAATATGTTCGCATTTTGTCACAATATAGAAAACCCAAGCTTGCTTAAATAACTCTGGTCTCACGGCAAGTAAGTAGCATCACCATACTCTAAATCCAAGCCTGGCTAACTGCAAAGTCTTTGCTCCCAGCCTCGTCACTTACTGACATGAAGAAGTGCTTACAGAAAGTTACATCAGGTCAGAACTTTAGGGGTCCTACTCTTCCAGGGCCACAGATTTACCCACATGTATGATTATGTGCAGGGGTGGGTGAGTTTGGTTGGGGAAAACTTATAAGGGAACAACAGCACTATGACCTTTTTCTCTTTAAGTTTTTATTTTGGAAAATATCTACAGAGAAGCTGAAAGAGTAGTGCAATGACCACTCCATAACCTGTGTTCAAGGATGGTTCACATTTACACTTGTTAAACTTGCACTGTGTGTGTGCGCACACGTGCATGCACACGTATGTATGTATATCTGTTGTTTTGTTGGAATCATTTGAAAAGAATTTGCACATACTAGTGCCATTTCATTCCTAAATACTTTAGCATGTACTCGTTTAGAACAAAGACATTCTCCTGCATAATTATAATACCATATCACACCCAAGAATGTAATAGATATACTAGTATTATCTAATAAGCAGCCCATTTTCAAAATTTCCCAACTATCCCCATATTGTCCCTTACAGCTCTTTTCTTCTTTCCAGGATCTAAGATCACCTGTCCCATTTGGTTGTCAGTTCTTAGTCTCCTTTTATCTAGAACAGTCCTTCTACCTCTTGTTTTTCGTTCATTGTCATTTTTTTTTAAATTTCAGACCAATTTTCACGATTAGTTAGATTCAGGTTAACCTGCCCTTTTTTTTTGCACATTCCTTCAGTAATATGGTTATGCAAAATCACTTGAGAAAAAGTTACACAGATTGGTCAGAAAACAGAGTAAATATCCTTAAAATCCTGAATAGATACATGATATAAAATCCTGAATAAAATATATATTTTAGCAGCCAGATGAACTATCAGTTGGCCAAGAGAAGTAGCTTTGATCTGTGGTAGCAACACCCAACATTCCCCAAATCCTCCATATGGTCACCAACTTGAACGAATCCCCCTATTCATTTCCTCAAGCCCATTTAAAATAAACATAATGCTGTTTTACCTTATCTTTTGTCATTTTACCAGTTGGAGTCCTCCTCTGAATTACAAGTCCTGTAGTGAGTGTGGCACACGCAGCTGGCCAGCCCCTGCCTTTCTCCAGCTTTCTACTAGTTATACATTAGAGGAGGAGGAGCAAGGCAAGGAAGCTGTGTGGCCATGTAAAAGTCCAAATCTAATCTTGGCAGAGGCTGATATTGATGAGAATGTAATCAATAAATGCTTTGTCTTAGTGACTTGTGGCTTCAATGCCTGTGCACCAGCAAAAGAAAATTGGAGTAGGTCCCTTAGGCATGAGTTACAAAGCAGAGATGGTCACACTTTAAGACACGTTAAGTATGCCAGTAATCAGAGACAGGTGAAAAAAGAAATCGTTGGGGTCCTTTGTAGAAGGTAAGATGTGCTGGGCCAACATACCATGCTGTGGGGATGACAAAGACAGGGAGAAGGGAGGACACTCCACTCTGCCCCATAGAGAACCAGAACAGTGATGTTTGTGCTTTCCAGCTGGGTTTGTGTAGCCAGAGGCCATTGCAGTCTTGAGTGGTTCACCTGAATGAGCTTTGGAGAGCTGTGAACTTGGGTTTGAATCTCAGCATTTACTGGTGGTGTTATTAAGCGGCTGGCTCACAGTGACTTTTCTGTGCCTTAGTTTTTTTCACCTAATAAAATGAAAATAAGAGAACACACGTTGTTTTGTCGCGTGGATTAAATGTCATAGGAAACTGCTTAGCATAATGCATAAGTGCTCATTAGTGTTGGCTATTATTATTATTGTTTTGGTGTATGTCAAGAGACACTCGTTGGAGTGGGGTTCTTAAATAAATCTGCCCATATGGCTTGAGTTTGTGCCCTTCTGTGTCTCCTGTATGATATTCAGTCCCTATGGGAGCCCAGGTGGCATCAAAATTGGTTGAACTTGAACTGTGTTTGGCGACGATTGTCACTGGCTCCACTGAGGCTCAGCTGGAACCAGGTCCTAGGGAGGCAATATAACAGAGAGTCCCCCAAGCCAGGGATGTTACAAAGAAACAGACAGTGATAAAGTGAAGAGGTAAAGGAGACTCTGATTTCATGTGTCTTGTATTTTGCTGTCATCCTTTTATTTCTATTACCACTCTCTGCAGGGTAACACAACTGAGTAAATAATTCAACTCAAACCACATACTTTTATTGAGCCCGGTACAGTCTCAGGCTCTGAAATACATGAGATAAATAAAACACGTGGAGCTCGTAAGGTATAAGGACAGATGAATGGAATCACAGACACGCAACACAGTTTTTTTTTCTTTAGTAGAAAGGCATGAAGGAATATTATTAGCAATGATAGTTAATCTTTATTGAGTTCTTGCTTGTTGCCAGGTGCTGCTCTCAGCATTTTACATAGATTAACTCGTTCATCGTAACATAAGGCACTCTCCGTTGTTGAGCTAAGCTTTGGGGGAGCAAAGTTAGCCCAGGTAGCCACCTGCCACCAATGACGTTAGTGCGTTGCCAGAGTCTGCTTTCTGCACCAGTTTCAGCGGCTGATGCGAACGCTTTCCCGTCAGAGCCTCTACAATCAGGGGAGAATTTCTTAGCAATCATCTTCCAGTGACATGACACCGCAATAAAGAGTCTTTGGGCGGCTGTGGAAACTGGGTTACCTTCCAGATTTTTGCCATCCTCTGTTTTTTGAATCTTCCTTTTTAAGAGGCAGCATTGGCCTTGAATGCTGCGTGGGATCAGGCGAGCCTTTAACTTCGGGTGCCGGTCGGAACAGCCCGGGCCTTGGGAACAGCGCGCGCAGGGCGCTGTCCTCCTCGCCGTTGGGAGCGCACCCTGGCTAACCGGGACGCGGGAACTTGAGCCACCCAGACCAGCTTCCTCTGGTTTAGCGAGGACCTCTCTTGTTCTGCTCTTGCTCCGAAATGAGTCATCTCCGCACCATTTAGGGAAGGGCTGAAACTATCTCCGGGGTGGGGGTAGAGGGTGGCAGTCACGGTGATTGCCTTGGTGGATTTAGCCCTCGGAGGACTGATACTCCATTTCGGCCTCTGGGGAGAGTTTGCTGGGGCGCCCACTGGAGGAGCTGCGGGTCCGATCGATCGATCGTCCTCGTGTTTCCCCGGCTGTAGGATAAAGTCAGGCTTTTTGTGCTTTGCTGTCGGGTTGGGGGCCTCTCAGAGAGGTGCTTCGGTGCCCAGAATCACCCAGAGATCCCTGCCAGATGGGGTGAAACCAGTTCTGTGTGGTTGTTCTTTAGGCTTCACACTTTAAACCCGTGGGGTCAGATTCTGATTACTTCTTGCTTAATTTAACCTTCCTAGTAGATAACCAGTATCTCTAGGTGGTGAGAGTTTCCAAGTATAGAGAAGAGCCGCTCTTTATTATTATTATTATTATTATTATTATTATTATTTATTATCCTTCCATTCAGCAACACGAGTGTTTAGTTTATTTCTATAAATGGGAAGAAAGAAAACCAGCTATCCCAGCATGCTGCATTCCTCTCTCACTGGGGCAAGTGCGGGTAATGCAAAGGCATCTCTGGGGAACCAAATCAAGTTAAGTTCAAACTGGGCCAAGCCAGGAGCGCAAGGGAGTGTGGGAAACTCCTGTTCCCTGAGGAAGTCTGGTGTATTTTAAGATTTCCGAGTCAGATTTGCCCTCATCGTAGCCTGCCTCTTCTCGCCCTCTCCAGATACCTCTCTGGTCCAAGCTACCAGCGTCTCTTCTGACTGTGACTATCTGGCCTCCCTGTCTCCATTCTTACCCTATAGTCCCTTTTGACAGAGCAGCCAGCAGTGATTTAAAAATTAAACCAGACCATAATACCCCTTGCTTAAACGTCTCCAGAGGTGTCCCAGTCACCTTTAGAAGGAAACCCACATTCTTTACCATGGCTGACTTGGTGTAGCATTCCTTGACACTGAGATTTGCTCCCCTACTACTCTCCTCCTCTCCTGCTTAGCCACACTGGCCTCAGACTTGTTTAATGTGTTCCAGGCTCAGCACCTTTGTACTCCATGGGTTGCTGTCTAGAGTGCTCTGCCCCAGATTTGTCTGTGGCCAGCACCTCTACATTCAGATGACAGTTCAGACTCTCCAGCCAGTCTTTTTTTTCTTTCTTCCTTCCTTCCTACCTTCCTTCCTTCCTTCCTTCCTTTCTTTCTTTAAAAATTTTTAAAGTTTGTTTATTTATTTTGAGAGAGAGAGAGAGGCAGCATGCACGGGAGGGGCAGAGAGAGAAGGAGAGACAGAATCCCAAGCAGGCTCCACACCAATAGGGCAGAGCCTGATGTGGGGCTCAAACTCATGCAAGATGATCCTGAGCCCAGACCAAGAGTTCGATGCTTACCTGACTGTGCCACCCAAGTGTCCCTCTCCAGCCAGTCGTCTTCTTTTTTTTTTTTTTAACGCTTATTTTTGAGAGACAGAGAGAGACAGAGCATGAGCAGGGGAGGGGTAGAGAGAGAGAGAGGGAGACAGAATCCTAAGCAGGCTCCAGGCTCCAAGCTGTCAGCACAGAGCCCGATGCAGGGCTCGAACTCATGAGTTGTGAGACCATGACCTGAGTCAAAGTTGGACACTTAACCAACTGAGCCACCCACGCACCCCTCTCCATGCATCCTGTCTTCTTAAGGTGAACACCACCTACCCCTTCCAACTCATTCTCGGTCCTGTTACTCTATTTTCTTCCTAGCACTTATGCTTGAAATTTTATTTACTATTATTTTATAATCAAAATATTAAACATTAAATATTTATATGTAAATTAATAAGTAATAATTATAGCACTATAAGTGTAATATGATTGTTATATATAATATAAATTAATAATTACATATTTAATTGTTTAAATATTAAAATTATTTTAATTAAAATTTATTATTTTATTATTTATTTGTGTATTACTTATCGTGTTCCCCTTTCTCCACCATATATGTGTAGACCTTGCCCATCTTGTTATTTCTAGTGCCTGTGAGAGTGCCTGGAGTAGAGTACTACTTCATAGTAGGCACTCAGTAAATATTTGTTTAATAAATGGAGGAAGTTCAAGAAGAGTTGCCCCATACTTTCTTGCAATGGGGGAGAAGGCGTCTGAGGCTGGCATTGGACACTGATTGATTTAAGTGTCAATAAATTCACTATTTACACTGCATTTTGCTAGGCACCTGTTACAACAGTGAATGGAACAGACAGGTTTCTACTCTCATGGGGTTACATTCTATGAAATAAATTAAATAGTACTGACGAAGAGAACAACAGGAGATGCCCACTTTAGAAAAAGTGCTCAGAAAAATGTTTTTTGAAGAGGTGTCTTTTTAGCTGATACCTGAAGAATGGGCAGGTGGTGTGGAGGGGGCAAGTATATGCAGCAAAGCCTGAGAGAGGAAAGATCTTAGGTGGAAGAATAAGAGAAGTGTAGTTAAAGCCAGAGAGCCAGAGGAACTGGAAAGAGATGTTATTGGGGAAATAGCAGCTGTACTCACGCAGGGCCTTGAAGGCCATGAGAATGAGCTTGGATTCATGCCAAGGACAATGGGAACTCACTGGAGGGGATTAAGCATGGAAATGATATGATCCAATATATGTTTTAAGATCACTCATGCTGTTGAGTGGGGGGCGCATTAGATGGGGCGTCCGAGAAAGAGAAGAGACATGATTGTAGGGCTCTTATAACAGTTCATCCTTGCTGTTAACCACTAGAAATAATGGTGGTAGCAGGGAAAGAGAAGTAACAAATTCAAGATGTATTTTGGTAGTTTAGCTAGACTTTTCCCTAACTGCTTGAGAGAGGAGTGAGGGGCAGAACTGAGGGTGATAGATAGGTTTCTGGCTTGTTAAATTGGGATGACTGTGATGCTATTTAAGGCTATAGGTGCTGGATTGTTTATTCATCTGAGTGATAATCCAAGTTCATCTCCCAGACCTCAAGGAGGGTCCCAATAAAATAACCAAAACGGACATATTTTGTTTTACTTTTTAAAAGTTAAACTTTTTTTCAAATAATTGTAGATTCAAATGCAGTTTTGAGAAATAATACAGAGTTCCCATATACCTTTTACCCAGTTTCCCCCAATGTGACATCTTGTAAAATACAGTGTAATGCTATTGACATCAGTAGTCAAGATATTGACATCAGTAGTCAAGATACAGAACATTCCCATCACCACAACGATCCCTCATGTTGCCCTTTTATAGCCACACCTACTTCCCTCTTACCCCTACTGATTCCTAAACTATGGCAACCACTAATCTTTTCTCCATTTTTATAATTTTGTCATTTAAACTGTGTTATATATAAATGGAATTAGCTAGTATATGTATTAGTGTTCTCTAGAGACATAGAACCAATAGGACGTGTGTATATATATGAGAATAGGAGAGAAAGAGATTTATTTTAAGGAATTACCTCACATGATTGTGGATTTGGTGAGTCCAAATTCTGTAAGGCGAGGCTGGCAGGCTGGGGACTCAGGAAGGAGTTGCAGTTCAAGTCCAAAGGCAGTCTGCTAGAGAATTCCCTCTTGCTCAGGGGAGGTCAGGCTTTTGTTCTATGAGACCATCCACTGATGAGACCCATCCACATGCTGAAAGACAATCTACTTTACTCAAAGTCCACCAACTTAAATATAAATCTCATTCAAAACATTCTCCTGGAAACATCCAGAACAGTGCTTGACCAAATATGTGGGTACAGTGGTCCTGCCAATTTGACACATCAAACTAATCATTACAGCATGTAACCTTTGAGATTGGCTTTTTTTGCTCAGTATAATTTCTTGAGATGCATCCAAATTGTTGCATGTATCAGTAGTTTGTTGGGTTTTATTGCTGAGTAGTAAGTGTTCCGTGGTGTGGATGTGCCACAGTGTATTTAACCACTTACCTTTGAGAACATCTGGGTTGTTTACAGTTTTGGACTATTCCAAATAAAACTTAAGACATTTATGTAAACAAAAAACAAAAACAAAACTTTGTGTGTGTGAACATAAGTCTTTTCTCTGGAATAAATGTCCATGAGTACATTTGCTAGTCCATAAACTTGTTGCCTGTTTAGTTTTTAAGAAACTTCCATTTTTACTTTCCTACCGGCAATATATGGGTGATCGTTTTCCTGCAAGCTTATCATCTGATATTGGCATTATTTTTTAATTGAGACATTCTAAAGGGTGTGTAGTAATATCTCATGATGGTTTTATTTTGCATTTCTTTATTTTTTAATTAAATTAATCACTTTATTCAAAAGAACAACATATCTAGATTTCATTTCATTTCATGAGACAGCTACTTTTTTTTTTTTTTTAGTATAATTGACCCAAAATGTTACATTAGTCTCTGGTGTGCAAGTTAGTGATTTGACAAGTTTATATATTATGCTGTGTTCATCACAAGTGTGGCTATCATCTGTCCTGTTACATCATTATTACAATATCATTTACTGTATTCCTTATGCTCCTACTTTTTACTACTGTAACTTACTCATCTCATAAGTGGAGGCCTGTATCTCCCTCCTCTTGATCCATTTTGCCCAACCATGCATCCCCCTCCCTTCTGGTAACCATCAGTTTGTTCTCTGTATCTATAGTTCTGACTCTGTTTTTTGTGTGTTTATTTAAAAAAAAATTTTTTTAATGTATATTTATTTTTGACAGAGATAGAGAGAGAGACAGAGCATGAGCGGGGGAGGGGCAGAGAGCGAGGGAGACACAGAATCTGAAGCAGGCTCCAGACTCTGAGCTATGGGCACAGAGCCCTAGTCGGGGTTCAAACTCACAGACCGTGAGATCATGACCTGAGCCGAAGCCGGATGCTCAACCGACTGAGCCACCCAGGTCCCCCTGTTTGTTCATTTTTTTTAGAAGATTCCATTTATGAGTAGAATGGTATAGTAGTTACCTTTCTTAGTCTGACTTATTTCACTTAGCATAATACCCTCTAGGTCCATTCATTGTTGTCTCAAATGGCATGATCTCATCCTTTTTTATGGCTGTATAGTATTACATCATGTATGTGTACCACACTTTCCTTATCTGTTTGTCTATTGGTGGACGCTTAGGTGGCTTCCATGTCTTGGATGTTGTAAATAATGCTGCAATAAACAGAGGGGTGCATATAAGTTTTTGAGTTAGTGCTTTCTGTGGGAAAACAATAGTGGAACACTAGTATTTTCCCTGGAAAAACACTCAATAGTTGAATTGCTGGATTATATGATATTTCTATTTTTAACTTTTTGAGGAACCTTCATTCTGTTTTCCACAGTGGGTGCACCAATTTACATTCACCCCAATAGTGCACAGGTGTTCCTTTTTCTCCACCTCTTTATCAATGCTCGTTTCTTATCTTTTGCATTTCTTTAATGATTAATGATGTTGAACACATTATCATTTACTTATTTGGCATCTATATATGCTTTTTGGTGAAATGTCTCTTCCTGCCTTTTGTTTATTTTATAATTAAATTATTGTTTTGTGTGTTTATGTATCTGTGTGTTTTCTGTTGAGTTTTGACAGCTTCTTATGTATTTTAGCTACTACTTCTTTGTTGGATACGTGATTGACAAATATTTTCTCCCGCATTCTAGCTTGTCTTTTCATCCTCTGAACAGGATCTTTCACAGAGCAAAAGATTTTAATTTTTCCGGAAGCCAATTTATTAATTTTTCTTTTTATAGATTATGCTTTTGGTGTCATATCTTACTTTTGGATAGCCTTCATCTTGAAGATTTTCTTCTACGTCATTTTTTTTTTCTAAAAGAGTTATTACGTTACACTTTATATTTAAGTCTATGATCCACTGCGTTGTTTTTGGTATAGTGTGGGACCTAGACTGAGGTTCATTTTTGCCTATGGATGGATGTCCAATTGCTCCAGTACCATTTATTGAACAGGTTATCTTTCTTCTATTGAATTGCTTCTGCACCTTTATCAAAAATCACTTGAGCATATTTATGTGGATTTATTTCTGGGTTTTCCATTCTGTTGCATTTATGTTTGTGTCTGTCCCTCTACCAATAACAGAGTGTTGCTTACTATAGCTACATAAGTCTTGAAATCCGGTGTACTGATTCCTCCCACTTTATTCTTCTTTTTGAAAATTGTAGTTCCTTTATTTTTCCACATGAAATTTAGAATTTCATATAAATTAACAAAAACCTCTTGCTGATATTTTTCTGGGAATTTATTTTAATTCCATTAAACTTGCATATCATTTTGGGAACAATTGACATTTTTACCATATTGAATCTTCCAGTCCATGAACATGCTCTTCATTTATTTGGATCTTCTTTGATTTCTCTTATAAACGTTTTATGATTTTCAGCATACAAATCTTATTCATGTTTTGTCAGATTCATGTGCTGAAAAAATTTTGAATATTTATTTTTGTGAGAGAGAGAGAGACAGACGGACAGACAGAGCATGAGTGGGAGAAGAGCAGAAAGTGAGGGAAAAACAGAATCCAAAGCAGGCTCTAGGCTCTGAGCCGTCAGTACAGCTCAAACCCACAAACCACGAGATCATGACCTGAGCTGAAGTCTGATGCTTAACCTACTGTGCCACCCAGGTGCCCCTGTTTTGTCAGATTTAAACTTAACTCTTTTATTTTTCTCAGTGATTTAAATAATATTGTATTTTTAATTTTAGTGTCCACGTGTTCCTTGCTAGAATATAGAAGTATAATTAATTTTTGTGTGTGTTCATCATATATCCTACAACGTGCTGAACTCACTTATTCTAAGAGTTTTTAGTAGATTTCTTGGACTTTTCTATGTAGACAGTCATGTCACCTGAAAATAGGGAGAGCATTATTTGTTATGTTATGACCTATATGCCTTTTATTTCCTGTTCTTAACTTATGACACTGGTAACAACTTCTAGCACTGTGATGAGTAAGAGTGACATAAGTGAATATCCTTGCCTTGTTCTTGATCACAGGGGAAAGCATTAACCTCTCACAATTAAGGATAGTGTTAGTTCTGGGTTTTCTGTAGCTGCTCTTTATCATGAGAAAGTTCCTCTCTATAACTATTTTTCTAGGACTTAAAAAAAATTATGAATCAGTATTGAATTTTGTCAAATGCTTTTTTTTTTGTATCTTCTTTAGCCTGTTAATATGATGACTACATACCATCTTTGTTTTTTTAGTGTTTATTTATTTTTGAGAGAGAGAGACAGAGAGGGAGAGAGCAAGAGAGTGTGCGAGCACAAATGGGGGAGGGGCAGAGAGAGAGGAGGACACAGTTTCTGAATTGGGCTCTGTGCTGACAGCAGAGAGCCTGATGTGGAGCTCAAACTCATGAACCATGAGGCCATGACCTGAGCCAAAGTTGGATGCTTAACCCACTGAGCCACCCAGGCGTCCCTGTCTGGTTTCGATATCAGGGTAATATTAGCTTCATAAAATGAATTTAGAAGTCATCTCCTTTCTTTAGTTTTCTGGAAAGGATTGTGTACAAATGATGTTTGGTAAGATTCTGCAATGAAACAGTGTAGGTCTGGAGATTTCTTTTGGGGAGGTTTTAAATTATAGATTCAATTTCCTCAGTAGTTACAAGACTATTCAAATGATCTATTTCATATTGGATGAGGTGTGGCAATTTGTGCTTTTTAAGGAAGTGGTATATTTCATCTAACTTGTCAAATTTGTGTCTTTCTTAGTATTCCCTTTTCATTATTTTTATGGCTGCATGGTTTATAGTGATATACCTTGTTTCATTCCTGATATTGATAATTTTTGTCTTCTCTCTCTCTCTTTCTTTTTGTCAGTCTTGATACAGGTTTGTAAACTTTATTGATTTTTGCAAAGAATAAGATTTTTATTTCATTGATTTTTCTCTGTTATCTCTCTGTTTTCAATTTTATTGATTTCTACTCTTATCTTTATTAGTTTCTTCCTTCTGCTTGCTTTGGGTTTATTCTGTAATTCAGTTTCTAGGTTCTTGAGATGGGAGATTAACTGGTTGATTTGAGAATTTTCTTCCTTTCTAATGTATTAATTTAGTGCTATAATATTCCTTCTCAGCATTGCTTTAACAGTGTTTTGCAAATTTTAACATGTTGCATTTCAATATTCATTCTGTTCAATTTTTTTTTTATTTCCCTTGATCTCTGGATTATTTTAGAAGTGTAAAAGAAGTGTTTGCACTCAACAAGTGTTGAGAATTTTTCTGTTCCTGTTATTGATTTCTAGGTTGATTCCACTGTGGTTAGGAAAAACACTGTACAATTTCAGTTCTTTTAAATTTGTTAAGGATTGTGTTGTGGCTCAGGATATGGTCTGTCTTGATATATGTTCCATGGACTCTTAGAAAGTATATCTCTTCTGTTGCTGTTGAGTGGAATGTTTGGTCAGTGTTGATTAGGGTCTGTTGTTTGATGGTATTGTTGAGTTCTTCTAGTTATGTGTCTAGTTGTTCTATCAATTGTTGTGAGAAGGGTATTAGAGTCTGCAACCATAATTATGGATTTATCTATTACTGCCAAGTAAAGGTAGAAGTCCATGCTGCCCATTCAGCTTACAATGATACTCAAGGTAGTGGGAGAGTTCTTCATTTATACTGGGCGGGGGTGAGATTTCCTGCTCCCCATGTGGTCTCCACTGATGCTGTGGTGGGGGATGACTTCATTCCTGATGGGCAAGGTAAAATTCCTGTCTCTCCACTAGGCCTCCTCTGGCAATACCCCAGCAGGAAGGGAGAGGGGAACTTCATTAATTCAAGTATGGGGGAAAGTCTAGAGTCTTCACGATTACCACCGATGCTGCTGGAGGGGAGTCTCAGTACAGCATGGATAAAAGTCATGCTCCTTATTTGGCCTTCTTTGACATCATCCAGGTAGAGATGTTGGGATTTTTTGTTAGTGCCTCCCAAGGATAGAAGTCTAGGTTCCCTACTCAGTCTTTGTCAGCTTAATTTGTGTCAGGGCCAGTTTTGTCTGTGATGATTGGATGGAATAAAGCAGTTATTAACCAAAAGTGGTTTGTTTTTTTTTTTTGCCTTAGTAAGTTTTCCTTTTCCTTTGGCTACAGAGAGCAGATTTTTGAAGAACCTTTTTTTTTTTTAATTTTTGCTTATTTGTACCCATTGGCATTTCTGAGTTCTTCATTCCAAATTGGGGATATATGAAGCAGTGGAATTCACCACTACCATTTTTCAAATTTTGAGGTTTCTAGCCAGTTAGCTCTCTACTCTCCACCCTCTGTAGTTTTCTTCTGTTTGTTTTATATTAATGTCCAGGGTTTTAGTTGCATTTAGCAGGGGGGAATAGGGAAGAGTTTGTCTACTTCATCTTCCTGGTAGCTGAGGCCTTGTTCCATTTTCAAAAGACTTTAGGGAAAGAAACCTAATGAATTATAAAACAATCACAAGAACAAATAAACAAAAGATGAAGTCAAACCAAACTAAAACAAAACAAAAAAAATTATGGCATTTAACTTAACTTTCTCCTACTGAAACTTCAGGTCTCCCCACTCATTTTGTTTTTTCTTATCTCATCAATACTAGAGTTGAGAAGTTATTGTTTTTCATCTCCTGTACTTTGGTTCATCGTATGTAATGGTGAGATACGGGGAAAAGAAAATGGGCTAAAAAGGTAAATAAATGTGGGCTCAAAACTCTCTCTTTGAGCTCTAAACAAAAGGGTATTAACTGCCTACTCAATATTTTCACATAAGTGTCTAATAGGTACAATCTAAATGTTATCATAATTAAACAGAAATCTTGATTTCTTTTTTTTTTAAATATTTTTTAGTGTTTATTTGTTTTTGAGAGAGAGGGAGAGAGGGAGAGAGAGAGAGAGAGTATAAGCAGGGGAGGGGCCAAGAGAGAGGGAGACACAGAATCTGAAGCAGGCTCCAGGCTCTGAGCTGTCAGCACAGAGCCCAACGCGGGGCTTGAAGTCACTAACCATGAGATCATGACCTGAGCCAAAGTTGGGAGCTCAACTGACTGAGCCACTCAGGTGCCCCAGAAACCTTGATTTCTTACCTTCCCACCCTCGAATATCCCATTTGCTGCTAATGTAGCTTTAGGCCTCAATATCCACTTCTGTGAGACTGATATGATAATGTCTACTTTTCGGATTAGTTATAACAGTTAGAGAGTATGTGTAAATAAAGAGGACATGGCAAATACTAGCTGCTCAGTACTGATAGTGATTATTATTGTTATTGTACATGCATATGAATCTTTCTATACAAGTGAAATTTCATCATATCCTCCTTTATCTCCATACAACCGATTCCAACAGTTGGCCCTTCTGTAGTTTGTCCTCCCTGTTAGAGTGGAAGACTATGTCCCTGTTCGTCTCTAAAGGCAATGCCTACACTCCTGTTCTAGACCTTCTTTAATCTCTTAAGGACCTCATTCCTGCAATTATCCACTTTCTCTTCTTGCAGTCGAGAGAAATCATTACTTTCCTCATTTCTACCAAATTATTTACTTCAGCAATATAAAGCACATTAACATGGCCCATCTGGGGGGAAATGCTCTCTTAATGTCTAGACGTTTGCTGCATTTCTCTGCTTCCCTTAATGGCAGAACTCTTCCAAAAAGTTGTCAGTGCTAACTATCTTCACTATTCACCAGTCTTTTCTCTTCAGTCTGCTTTAAATGGGCTTTTGTCCTTCACCACACCTCTGAAATAGCTCTTTATGAGTTTCCCAACAATCTACATCTCCCTAAGGATAATGGACAATTCTTTGTCCATTGGACCACTCTCCTTTTTATTGAAACGTTTTCTTCTCTTGACCTCATAACAACTGGATCACTTGAACTCATTTTCTGACTCCCTCTTCCTTTCCAGACTTCTTAATGGTGTTATAGTTCAGGGCTTAGTCCTTGTCCTATTTCTCTTTTTACCCACATTCATTCTGTATATAATCCCATTGGATCTAACGGCTGGTATCCAGAAGAATGTTCTGTGATGATAAAAATGTTCTGTATCTGTGCTGTCCCATATAGTTGTCACTAGCTACATGTGACTATTTGAATTTAAATTGATTAAAATAAAAATTCAGTTGGTCAGTCATACTAGTTACATTTCAAGTGCTCAATATCATGAATAGCTAATGGCTATTATATTGTACAACACAGAAGTACAATATCTATCTCTAGCATTGCACTTCTCTCTCCAAGCTTCAGACAATACTCAACATCTCCACTTAAATGTCGAAGAGTTTTTATCTTAAGTCAATCCTGTGTAAATGGAACTCCTATTTTCTCTAATTTTTACCCTTAAATTTGCTACCCCACAAGCCTTTTCTTGTTCAGTAAATGGCATCAAAAATTGTTACAAGCCAGGAGTCATTTTTTGTCTTTTAAGTCCTATAGCCAGTTCATTGGAAAGCTCTGCCCATTATGCCTTCCAAATATACCCCAAATCTGACCACATCTCACCATTTCTACCACCATCACTCTAGTCCAAGGGAGCACCCTCTTTGGCCTTGACTATTGCAATAGCCTCCTAACTACTCTCCCTGTCTCAATTCTTGCTCCTCTGCAGTTCATTTTCCTTGTAGTAGACACAAATATCTTTAAAACATAAATATATCTTTAAAAAGTAAAAAACCAGAAGACATTTCCCTGTTTAAACTGCAATTTCTTTCCATTTAAATGAGAATAAATCAAAACTCCTAACCTTACCTAAAAAGCCTGCATGATTTGATCTTTTGCTTATTTTTTTAACATCTGCCCTTCCACCTTCATTTCTGTTCTTTTTACAGTAACCACCATGTTATTTGAGCCCATTAAGCTAGCTCCTTTCTATCTGGAACACTCTTCCCAAGATGGATGCCTCCTTCTTATAATTTAGGTCTCAATTCAAATATGTTCCTCTCACTGTCACCTGTTTCTACCTTCACCCCCGACCTACTCCTACCATCCTTCTTCCTGACCACCCTGGCTAAAATAGCATCTTCCCTCCATTCACTTATTATCATTATTACCCTATTGTAATTTGTTCACTGCATTTGTTAATGCCTAAACCCAACTTATGTATTTGTTTCCATGTTTATTTTTATTATCTCCCTAAAGACCATACAAAGTCCTTGAGGAACAGACTCTATCACGCCCACTGTTGTATTCTCAACTCCCCAAATAGTTTTAGTACACACACACACACACACACACAGTAGGCGCTCCTAAAAGACTGGATTTTAGGATATTTGTTGATTAATATCAAATATAAATATTTGTTGATTAATTAATAATTAGTCAATATACACAATTTGCCAGAATCCTTTTCTACCATACATCTGGAGTAGACTGCCTAGGTTTGAACCACAGTTTCATTGTTTAGCTATGTGACCTTGGGAAAGTTACTTAAACCTTCTGGGTCATAGTTTTCTCATCTGTAAAATGGGGCAAATAATAGTGCTTCTCTCATAGTTGTGTAAGGATTAAAGAAGTTATTACATGTACTCGGAATGTTTGGAACAGTACCAAGCCCATAATAACTATTTGATGCTATTATTATTAATTACTGAATATATGCTAAATTTCATTAAAGGGCACCTTCATTTTGAAGATTTTCAATAAGGACATTGGGTTTCAAGGGATGATGATGATACTTCAAGAATTCCCTGACTCTGATCAAAACATGCCAACTGTAGTGGTTATTATAGATTTTATTTATTTAATAAATATTTATTCTCTTTTTAATCAATGATGCTTAGAATTAGTCCCAGGAAGCAGGCCAAAAAGATCATCTCTTGCCCACTTAGAGAGAAAGGGAAGGATATTTAACTAATTAGTATGGCCTTCCCACTAGGGGATTCCTGATGGGCATCTTTAAACCTTGGAAGAGCCCACAGGACATTAGCATCATCTCATTGCATTGTTTGTCTGGCAATGAAAGATCTTGATATTATCATTAACCTTTAGAAAATCAGTAAGGCAAGGGGCAATTTCGCAAAAGAACTAAGAATTAGAAAAGTAATCAATAACCAAATTCCTATGACCTCTTTCTAAACTATTGAATGCCTACCATGGTTAAAAAATGTTACACATTGTCACTTCATCCCTGTAACACCATTTGAATAGGACACTATTTTCATTTAACAGTGAGAAGACTAAGGCTCAGAGCACTGAAGGATCTATCCCAAGCTTCCATGGCTAATCAATGGCAAATCTGCTCAGAAAAATGTTTATAGATTATCTTTTATGTTCCAGGACTGGACGGAGCAGTGAACTAATCAGATAAGATTCCTGTCTTCCTAGAATTTACATTCTTATAGGGATTGGGATCCAAGTTTTGGAACCTATCTTGAGAGCACCTCAAATTTGTGAAAATGACAACCTATAGGGGGGGTGAGGTAGGAAATTGACAAATGTGTTAAAAAATACATCAAAACACTGAACAACCACTGTAGCAGTCACAAATATTTAATGGACACTTGATGGAAAACATACTCTTTCTTTTAGTTCTACCCACAATCCAAATAGAAAGTCGTATATTGCATGGATAATCTCCATATAATAAGAGTATGATATTTTTCCTTGTGAAAACATAAAATGAGGACTTCATTGAGTGTATTAAGTTTGAGCATTGAAACTAAAAGGTACTAAAGAATTTGGGTAAACAATTTAGAGATAATTTAGAGGCCACAAAAATATTACAGATTCAAGCCTTAATTAAACTTTGTGTGTGCAAACAATGTAAGGCAGTTGGGCCAATAATATTAGACCCTTATATCTTAGAGTAGGCCTTTGGGATAAATAAGTCAATGAGCACAAAAGCCTGAGCTCTGATGTGATAGACTCAAGGGAGAATGATGAAGAATAGATATTTCTCTGATAGACAGTAGTATGAGTTTGGGTTGTGTAGGGCAATGCGTAGAAAATGAAAGAGGGAGAACACCAAAAAGAATGGAGTCCAGGTTTCTAGGAAGGGCTGCTGAGGTTGGTGTATTGTTCCTGTTTGGATGCTGTGGGATTCAAATGGACCTCTTGGACTTTCCCTGGAAATGAGTCACAGCAGGGGTCCAGAGAGGTCAAGTTGTGGTCCAAGTGTGGTCACGGTCTCTATCTTCAGCCACACCCATGACTAGGGGAGACTGTTAGGACCTAAAGGGTAGTGTCCCATGCTGGGACTAAAAGGAAAGAATCTTGGGCAGATTGTTGGTGCCAGTTCTGTCTGTGGCAGCCAATAAATTGGCCAGTTTCCTATATTCCTTATCTTCTCCTTTCTTTAATTTTACGTATAATTGAGTCAATTCAATAGATTTAATATAGGTGGATGAGAAAGAATGAATGGATTCTTCTGGCTAGCTCAGTGGTAACCTGGAGAGACTCAGACAATCTAAAGTGACAAATCCACATGTACACAGAGGCCTGTGGGACCTCTTGACCCCATCGCAAAGACAGACCTATGGCCACTAAGTGCAGGGCAGAGGAAGTAGCCCTGGTCACTGGGGCTGTGACTTTAAGACTTCATGGACAGATGCAGTGACCTTAATAGTCTTACAATGACCTACATTGGGAGTCACAGTCACCAGATAGTGCTACCCAGTGGTTTGTACAAGGCTAGGCACCTTTCCCACTTTTCTGCTCTTTCTTCTAGTCTGGAGCTTGTGATATTTGGCAATGAGGACAGCTCTCATGAAAAGAGCAAGAGGTCTACTGAGTGGGCAGTCCCCTGGATTTGTGCCATTCATGTCACGAAGGTTTGACAATCTGTGGCTAATTCCTTTGACAGATGCACATCTACAGCAATTTTTCAGCAAGCACTGTCCCAAATTAATTAATCATTGGGTAATTCAGTCTAAATTGAATGGTGCTGCTGCATGCAGAAAAGTTTTTGTTTGCAATTTTTAAGTCATCTCAGTTTAAATTAAGTCTATTAAAATTCTCTGTTCCTAACCAGTTTTCAATCAAGGATGCCTATATGGCCACAACACTCCTCAGGGCATCTTTCTGTTATGAGTTTGTGTCTCTTTAATGTTCGCAGGTTAATCATTTTCAGACAGTGTTTGTGCTATTTTCTACCATTGCCTTCGGTACCATTAATTTGTGGGGTGCTAAGGAAGGCTTACGAAGTTGACATAAAAAAGTGGGAGCAAAGATCATGAGGTCATCATGGAGGTTTCACAAACAATGTTGTTCCGTGTTGTTGACCAATAGGTCACCAATAAAAGGAGCAGTGTCAGGAAGAAACAGTTCTCGTGACAGTTGTTTACCAGACACAGAGGAGTTCCAGGAATGTACTGTCATAAGCAGATGGTGCAATTCGGTGGTGGGCAAGTTGTTGACCCAGGCACTCCTTTGTCTTGTAGATCTCTAAGAGACACAGCGAGCTTCAGTTTATTAGCCCCATTCTCCTCAGAAAATCCCCAGTGCTTACCAACACCAAACGTGGGCTTCTGGAGTCTCTTTAGAGACATCTGAGAGTCAGTGGCAAGACTGGCAAACGTGAAAGCAAATAGAATGTCTCTCTCTTGCAACTTGAAGTCACCTCCTCTCTCTGAGCATGGCAAGCAGATTTGGTGAAGCACTTTTCGGTGGTTGATTGGAGGAGGGAGCAGTGTTTATTTTTCTTCAGTGACTCAACTGAGCATACCGGAATTGAAGGTCAGAGCCTCAGTGGCTCTGTGCATTAGATGACTCAGTTTCTCCAGCCCTGGGAGCAACCCTTTGGGCCTCTAGGGATGTTCAAGGTGGCCTGAGAATGGAGCCCTCCTTTTTTGGCAGCTATGGTCTCCCCTTCGAGGAGGAGTCTGCCCCGAAGCCACGTCACTGCCTTTCTTCTCACCTTCCCTCCCCCTTTTTCTTCTCTCTTCCCAAACTCTCCTCAAGTGGCCTATGCTAATGTGAAGGGGAAAATTGGTTTGCTACAGCAAGAGCACAGGTGTCCGTCTCTCTTACCCTGACCGAACTGCCAGACTCTAGCCGAACCTTATAGGTGGGCTCAGTTGCCACACACAAAGCCATTGCCTTTATTTTACCACTGATGGGAGCAGGGTGAAGAAAGGGTAACAGCTTGTTGGAGAGGAAAGAGTGCTGTCTTAGGAGTCTGAAGATGAGCCTTCTTGTTCCATTGCTGCTGTGGCCCTTCAGACCGCCTTGAGCCACTCAATTATGGTCTCTGAAGGGTGAGGCTCTAAGTCCCTTATAGGGATGCAATTTTGTCCTTTCAAGACATGTAAGATCACAGCAGAGATAAGGGGTAGATTCCTTGTGATGGCTTCACACTGAAGGGCAAAGAGACCATCTGAGTGTTCCCACAGGTAAGGGTCTTGAGTGCCAAATGCTGTTCTAGTTCAATTCTGGTGATTATAGCTCCCACCAAGAGGCAGCCCTACCACTAGAATGTCCCTGGTCCTTTTGTCCTCATCAGTTAGCACTCGGCCTGACTCAACCATTGTCCTTATGGATTTCTTGCCAGTGAGAACTCACTTAGCATTTTAATTCATTAATTTGCTGCTGCAGAGCCAGCCATGCCTAGGAGATAACCACTCCAGATGCCGTGGCACCGAAAGTTCGCTGTCAGAAGAGTTTATTGGGTAATGAAATTTAAAAAATCTCAAACACCAGATGTACAAGGTAATGTTTTTTTTCCGATTGTCATTGTTAACTTCCACAAAGATTGTGGCTGGAACATTTGTGGGAATGTAGGAGTATAAAATAGATCAGGGAAGAAATTATGGGATTGCCACAGAAGCCACTGCTTGATTGGTAAGGCTAAATGCGAGTCCAAAGACAAACATTCTTATAAAGTATCTCTCATTAAGGTAGAGTTATATTCATTTTTTCTTAACCATCAAAGCTTAAGGAATGAAGCAGGCAAATGCATGCATATAATGCAGGAATATAAACCTAAGAGCACCAGATGGAAATGTGCAAAAAACAATAGAAAGTCAATAAAAAGTAATTTGGTTTTTTTTAAGGAGGAAAGGGGAAAAATATGATTTTGGGTATTGAGTGGCACAGGCACCTTCTTCTTTCCATCCTTAAATAGATAAAAAAGTAACAATGGTATTCTTTTTATGTAGTTATTCCTCTAAACTTTTGAATCTTATGGTCATTATAAGAACAACTACACACAAAATTTCCAAAGAGTTTTTTTTATCTATGACCTGATGTGATCAACATAGCACAGTTGTGAGGCGGGCAGAAATGGTCTCATTATCCCCATGTTAGAAATAAGCACACACAGAGCACCTGGGTGGCTCAGTCAGTTAAGTGTTGATTTTGGCTCGGGTCATGATCCCATACTTCATGAGATCAAGCCCTGGTAGGGCTCTGTGCTGAGTGTAGAGCATGCTTGGGACTCTCTCTTCCTCTTTCTTCCCCTCTCTTGCTTGTACTTTCTCTCTCTCTCAAAAGAAATAAATGAACTTAAAAGGAAAAGGAAAGAACACAGAGGCTTGAAGACGTCTGTTTACCTAGGGTCACATATTGTATTGGCTTTGGATTCTGTTCTTCATGCAGTTTAGGAGTAAAGTTCCACTTCTCGGCTTTCCCCTTTTCATTTGATTTTCACATATCCTTTTGGTTAAAGGCCAAGGAACATCCTTCTCCCTGGGTGGTCACTGGCATTGAATCAGTCTTGACTCTAATGTCTCAGGAACCAAATGCTCTTTGAAGAGGTGCTATCAGGTGTTCTTTATTTTAAAGAAGGGTCTTCTTCCCACAGTAACTGTTATTGGCTGTGGTTTGATAGAAAGAGCACTGGACCAGTCACCAAAAAATCAGGCTTCTTATTTAAGTTCTACCATTGTCTACCTTAAGATCTTAAGTTATTTCCCTTCTACGCATTTCAACATCCCCAGTTACCAAATGAGGGGATTAAATAGAATGAGTTCTAAATTAAAATTAAAATCAGGCAGAAAAAAATTTTAATATGGTGGAAAAATAACTATAATGAATAATTAATAATTAGGACATAGAACAGACAAACCCAAAAAAGCAAACCAAAAGAACAGTAAGTTAAGAGAAAAAAATTAAAAGGAATGTAAAAGCAGATTAGAGCATATAGATAAAATGCAAATAAAAAGAGGAAAAAGTTAAAAATAAATAACATACAGCAGTACATGCAGAAATTGAATCATAAAAATATTCAAAGAAGCAGAACAAAGTAAAAAGAATTTAAAGTCACAAAGATGTAGAAATCAAGACAGTTGCTAAATAAAAGGGAAAGGCACAAAAAAAAGCACCCCCCCCAAAGTAAATAGCTAAGTCAAAAGAAATTAGAAGGTGGGTATAAAAAAGAGAAGTACTAAAAATAAATAAATAGTAATAAAACATTTTTATCTCAACTGAAATCTAAGAGACGATAAAAATGTTGGTAAAAATAGGTGGAGGTTTGAAAATCTGAGACAGAATGAGGGTAAGAATGGCAAAAGAAGTAGGCAGCTCTGGGCTGTCTGGGGAGGGTGCCCCCAGCAATTAGGGCTATCTGGGGAGTCTCACTGCAGTAAAGTGGCAGGTGTGTGGCTCAGAGAGCCACTTCCAAGTGATTGGTCACAGCAGCCTCTAGGCAGCCCTCTCTTCCCAAAGCCCTGCTTGGGACAGAAGCTGGTACCTGAGGCCTGCATAACATAAAAAAGGGGTGGCTTTTGGACACACTTTCCATGTCTAGACACGCTGGGAGCATAAAGAATTGTTCAGAGGGGAAGAAGAAAAAACTCAGAAGTGTATTTCTCAAGGCATGGGATTGGGGGCTGTTCAGGACCTGGGGCATCACAATGACAGATTCCTACTCACAGCAGGGTAGGTGATCCAGAAGTCTGCCTTCGTATTAGGCACACAGGTAATTCTTACTATCAGGAGAATTTGGGCCAGTAGGGCCACAGGACAGCTTCATGCTTCAAAGCTGGGGTGCAGTGAGGAAATCTGGGGGCTTAGTCCTACTGGCAGAAAGCACAAGAATATGCAGAATTATATGCACAAAATGATCCGTTTGAGGGGCTCCCACTATCAACACACACAGAAATCACTGGCCTTCCTAACTGATGTGATTCATTCCCTGAGCATTGCCCATGGGGCCAGGCAGCTGGCTGAATCAAGATCTGGAAGGCTCTGCGGCCTATGTCAGAGGATGGGCATGGGGTAAAGAGGGTAGGTTACATATTCATGTTGTCAGGTGATTGATTGCTTTTCCTGCTCCACCAGCACCGTGTGCTTGTGCAGACCTACTTGTCCTTTCTGTGCCCACATGCTCCTCATTCCTCTGTGCCTTTGCTCAAGCCTCTCCCTTCCTTTTCCTGTCTCATAGCCTGGTAAGGGCCACCTCCTCCTGGCAGCACTCCATAACCCTTCTCTTTTGTCCTCCAGCAATCCCTGCATTCCTCTATCAAATACTAGGCTCTGCTGTTTTGGTATTGTC
This sequence comes from Panthera onca, assembly GCF_046562875.1. Lineage (NCBI taxonomy): Eukaryota > Metazoa > Chordata > Mammalia > Carnivora > Felidae > Panthera > Panthera onca. The sequence goes on along the minus strand of NC_138347.1, from coordinate 95,161,991 downwards.
TCTGTGCATGTTGGTATTCCTCCCCACTCTTCCCATCTCCCCCGTAGCAAAAGGTGACTTTGGATCCTTGAGAGCAGGGAGCATTTCTTCCTTAGCCGTTTCTGTCTTGGCATCCAGTGTTGGGCCTGTGGTGTAATAAACAACTGACAAATAGCTACTTTGCTTTTATTCACACAGATGGTATGAGCTGGGTTTGCTTTAGTGGCTTGTCAAAAGTCTGATCATAGATGTTGCAAATACTTGAGAAATTAAGATGGCTTATAAACCGGCAAAAATGTAAAAATACTGTGATGATATTTTTGTAGTTCTCTGATACCTGAAGGTGATCAGGGCAGCCTTATTAAGATGAACTGAACCAGTGACCATTAACATATCCGCATCAAACGTTGCCATAAAACACAACAAAGATTCAAACGGGGTTCTTAGGGAAAACGTTTACAGTTAGATTTCCCAAATTCTGGATCAGGGACGTCAGCAGGGCTTAGGGTGTGGAACTATAACAAGGGGTCCAGTAACCCTCGTGGATACCACACGTTGTTTGCAGACTAAATACATGACTCACGTGTCTTAGTACTTTTCTCCAAATGAATGTGGCTTATAAAATGCAGTTTCATTTGAAAGTGTTCTTGGACTTCTTGTCGCCTTTTTCATAGGTGGTTATGATGGGAGGTCATCATATTTGGGATTGGGAACAACAGGCTGATAAGGTGGCTAGGATGCTGTTGGCTGGTATCCTCCGTGTTTTGCGACGTCTTCTGCCTCGCAGCATGTCCACTGAGTGATGAAACTGCAGCCAGTGGAAGTGGCTGGAATTCTGCATGAGTTTAAGCACCATTTGCCTTGATAATGCCAGCAACATAAGTCTAAATCACAGACACCAGGTGGGACATCTGCTTTGTTCTTGGTCCTGGATGATGCTGTTTCCCCCCACTTTTTAAAAAATACTTATCCCATCAATTTTTGAGATTGTTAGTACATGCTATCCTGGAAAAAAAGGTCTGGACTTTTATAAGCACTCTGGAGCAGTCATTCCCACACATTTTTTTTTTTTTTTTAATTTCACTAAGCAGCAAAATTTCAAAAATAAAACCAAAGACTCCTCAATCCAAACCCCAAATCTTGTGAAGACTGACAAAAAAGCTGCCAACCTTTAATTTTGCCAAATAGAACCATGGGTAAAAACAAAAACTACCCCCCCCCCCAAATCTCACAAATCATCTCTACTCCCTCCCCTCAAACCCAAACTAGAACATCTTATAAAATGAACGGCTATATATTATCAGCATCAGCTCTCAAATACATCTCATCACTATATGATGAAAGCATGCCATCTCCAGGTAAGAGTGTCTTTGAATGAGCTTTATGGAAAACTCACTATGTTGTCCTTTCTGATCATTTTGTCTTGCACTGATGATAACTTTGGCATGCTGTTTTTTTTTTTTTTCCTAAGGAGGAAGGATGATATGGGGGGAAGTCTCAGGTTAATCTGAAGGCTATGCTGATTCTTTCTGCTCCAGGGATGGCTTCTCGTTCTAAATTCTTTCATCTTCCCACTGCCATCTATTTTTGAGCTTAGTAACACAAGATAACCTGATCACAGAAATCACGGAGCACTAGGTGTAGGGCTGAAAAATCTGATCAGACCATAATGCTGCTAAACTGTGTTTCCATGAAATCCTCTGGTAAGTTCACTTTGAACTCTGGAAACCAACATGACTATTCTAGGGGGAGAGGTGACCATCCATCACATTGTTGTCACAGAACGTGGAATTAATTGCTTATGGAAATATAAAAACATAGTCAAGCTGGTGATACTCCATTTTAAAGAAAACCAAACCCTAAAATGATTTTTCACATAAGTTGTGGAAAGCTCATTTTGAAATAACACCTAAGAAACCTTAGCATCTGTTTCACATTCTCCACCCGAACCCAGAACCAGTGCCTTGTCTCTTTTGTAAAGAACTTCAGGAATCTGCAACTAAGCACCATGGAATCCCAAAATGGCGCTGGTCCTGGAAAAGGTTGATTAAGACCTTGACCCTGGCTATGTAGCATGAATTGCACATTATCTTTCAGCTTGACAGGTTTGTGAAAAGACACAGAAAATAATAAAAAAACAAATAATTATTTCATTGTTATATTGCTTCATATTATGTCATTTCATTATCTTCTTCCTTTATTTTTAAATATGTTTCTTTTATTAAGTGAGCAGGAAAATACATAATTGAACAAATCGAAACTACAAGTGTGCCCTTTACAAGATTGAGTGAAACAATAAATTCATCAGAAGGCATGTTTCAATTTCCTAAATGAAACTTCATGCAACAACATTCAGTGGCGCTGAATATATACAGATGTTAGAGCCTGCCCAGGCAAGCTTCAGAATTATCATCACTTGGCCAAATGATAAGAGCCAAATGTCATTAGGTTTTCTTGAAGCTGCCTTGGGCAGGAGATACTTTTCTTGTTGTTTATTTCTTTTTTTAGAAAAAAAATGTCATTTTTAAACATTTAGACCAGAAAACAAAATGCAGAATCCTCTTCCCACTTCCAATACCTCTGCAATACCAAGAGTTTAAAACGGATCATTATGTGTATAAACGTAAGGGTTTTGAAATGCTGCTTTTCTTCAGGTTCTATATAACAGTCTCTCCTCCAGCCCTGCGACTTGGTCTGTTAAGATGAGTAATGGAAAAAGACAGTACAGCCAGGATCATAGTGGTTTCCATCTACAATAGCCTTCCAGGAAAGAAAATCCATGGGGTTTTCTATTTTCGACATGAAAGCAAACCGATCCTTTTATGATATAAGCTTTGGACATAGCTTTTTGTTCTGATATTGAAATGAAAATGACCATATAGTTCTATAACCTTTTTTGATTCCCAAACTCTGTTATTGTTTACTTTCATTCACTCATTAATTCATCCAATAAATATGTGTACTGTTTGTCAGCTAGCTATTCTTCAAAGCACTGGAGATAGGCCAATGAACAAGGCAGATGCTGATAAGTGCTGTGAAAAGCAATAGGGCCGAAAATGAGTGGGCGATTAGAGATTACATAGGTCTCTGACAGTAAAGGAGTATTTGTGCAGGGACCTAAAGGAAAGGAGGGGCAAATCACGCAGAGGTGTGGGGGAAGAGGTTTCCAGACAGAAGCAGCAGCCAGGACAAAGATCCTGAGACAAGAGCACGCTCTGAGGGTGTTCTGGATAAAGCAAGGGCAAGGTGGTGGAGCAAATGAACTAGGGAAATAGCAGGTGAGGTCAGAGAAGTGGTAGCAGTGGTTGGAGATGGGGCAAAGGGTGCGTCAGATTTATTAGGGGCTTTAGTGCTATTGGAAGGACACTGCCACTTTGAGGGAGGTGGAAAGGCATTACAGACACGAGTAGAAAAGTGGCAGCACCTGTACATGTTTTATGTCATCCCAGGCAAGATGTGGCATGGACTCCTATATCCATGGATTGTGGATACATTCTGAAGCTAGGAAAAACTATATATTCCCCTCCCCCCAATGGATTGTATGTGGTATGTGAAGGAGAAAATTTAAGGGCAACTATACAATTTTCCAGTCTGGAAGAATGGAGTTGTTTACTGACACAGAACATACTGTACGGGGAGCAGATTTGTGGGTGGGGTGCACATGAGGTGAGTTTTGGATATGTTGAGTTGGAGATGCCAACTACAGACCCAGATGAAGATATCAAGTAGCAAGTTAGACATAGACCTCTGGCATTCAGGAAAGAGGTGAGGGCTGGAGTTGGAAATATGGGTGTTTCAGTGCACTGATGGTGTCTAGAGCCCCAACACTGGAAACAGACCAGTGTTGGGCACTCCAAGGACTTGGCAAAGGAGACCAAGAAGCAGTGGCCAGAGGCATGAGAGAACATGAGGGATATTCCAGAGCTGAGAAAGTATTTCAGGAAAGAAGGTGTTATTAACTGTGTTAAAGACTGCAGAGAAGTCAAAAGCATGAAGCCAGAGACCTAACCTTTGCAGTTGACAGCATGGAGATACATTTTTCTTAGCAATAGCTACTACCGTGGGGATGAGAGCCTGATTTAATTTGGTTCAAGAGACCAAAGGACAAGAGGACTGAAGACAGTAAGTTTACATAATTCCCTCTGAGGAGTTTTTCTGTGACGGGGAGAAGATAAATGAGACGGTGGTTCGACAGGGTTAAGGGGGCCAAGGTGTTTTATAAGACAAGAGGTAGCAGCATGAATGTAGTGAAATCCTCCATTAGGTTGGGGGAAAATGGCGATGCAGGAAAGGGAGGGAGTTCTGTGGGCAGTGACCTTCATTTGGTGAGGTTGGAGGAGACTGACCCAGAGCCTGCTATGAATTAAGGAGGTGGTAGAGTGGTCATGTGTTTCACGACACAAGACCAGGAAGCAGAGAAACCAGGGTATTTATAGGATTGTCTAAGTGGATATTGAATCTCCAAAAGTTGGAGACAGTGATGGTGAGCCAAACCTGAAAATACTTAAGCAATGAGAGGGAGTGAAGGAAGGTAAAAGGGACTTTGTAGGTTGATGGCAAGAGCTTCAAAGCACCGGGTGCTTACGAGGGATGGGTCACAGTCTGGAAGGGGCAATGAGGGACAAGCAGGCATCCTACTACTATTAATGTTTTATTACTCACATTTTGACAGTGATCATATAATATATTCCAAGGCATGGCATTGACTCTATGGGAAAACCCTGGCTTAGAATCTACCAGATCATTTCTAAATACTGCTCAGAACAACTAGAGACAACAAACTGAAGGCTTTTTGTATGTAGGAAAAGAAATACTGGAAAGTAACCCAAAGGTTCAGACTAGAAAATACACCAAGAATACTTTCTTTTTTACCCTAACACAGCTGAGACTTACCCAGTTTCAGCATATTTTTGACAATTTAAAACACTTTAGAAAACTGGAGATTTAAACCATGTAGACATTTGTAGGCGTAGCAAAATGATAGTCTCCCTTCCCAATCCTGTAAATCTGGCATCTCTACGGTTATGGTGACATTGTAAATAAGACAGCTACAACGCCCCAAAATAGTTTCACAACGTCCAATTTTAAAGTTCATCCAAGCTGTCATTTTTTTTTTCCCCTGCTGTGATTTCTTGCTGTCACCTAACATTTGAAATTCTGATTCAGGGTCATAACTAAGGTTTTAAAACAAGGCATAATACAATATTACTATTCCTTAACACTAACCCCAGGGGAAGAGACTGAGAGGAAGGGGCAGCTGGGGCATGGATAGTTGTCATGTAAATAACGAACCATTGCTGGCAGGTGAAGACTCACCTCTCCAGGAGACTTTGCTCTGCCTCAATAGCACAATGCAACGCGGTGATGATAAACACAAACCATCGAAACCAAACCCTGTCATGCAAGGTGAGTTAGTTTGAAGGTATCTACACAAAGCCCCAAATCTGTAATCTTTAGAACATTTCTATTTTTAACTGTGTGTGTGTGTGTGTGTGTGTGTGTGTGTGTGTTTTCAGTCTTCATCCAAATGTTTGGCCTCATGGACACAGAGTCTAAGATTTTGATCCAGATTTAAAATATCTCAAAAACATATCCAGGGATTTTTGTTTCAAAAAATGCTTTTATGGGGATTCTAGTTTTGGTGCATTCGGGCACTTCCTGAAATGGCAGGCCTGGAAGGATAAAGTTCACAGCAGAGAGTTATGGTCTCATACTGTTTAACACTGCAATTTTTTAAAAATATTCTAGTCGTCTGTGGAAAAATTCCCACAAGAATGAGACGGCATGAAAATCAAACAACACTAGAAAATGCTTAGTAGAAATGTACAAATGGTCGGTTTTGAACCTGAAAGTTCTCAAGGGATTTTCTTCTTTGCTGAGGCTTCTGAAAAGAGCTCAGTTTATACCATTTTGAGACCCATGAAAGCACAGCACACCTTTGGATTTCTGATGCCACTATGCTGATCAGAGCCAAAATGTAGTGGCATTTGAGAAATATTGGCTGGTAAGTGAAATCACATTTAGACTTTTGGGTTTTATGTTGTAACTATGTAGTTTCAAGGGAGAAGCCAGTTATAGATTGGTTTGTTGTGCTTTGTTTGATTTGGTGAGATTGAAATTTGTGAGGCATGAATTAAAAGGTAATTAATAGTTCACAGAAACTGTTGAGATGGCCAGAACATACTTTCAGAAAAGGATTTTGGAATATCAGGGGCTTGATAAGATGATTCAGGATTGTTATCAGTGTATTGTGGATATTCTGTTCTCCTCCATTGGGTTAAAGAGTTTTATTTTCTTTCCTAAAAATAATGTGGCACATCTTCCATCTTAAAGCAATCAGCACAAATACAAGTGATGCCTGTTCAAGCGGACTTTCAAAGACAGCACACACTAGTAACACAAAGAGCTCTTTCACATTTCAAGAATACAGTGACGGGAACTGGTACACATAATAGTAGAGAAAAAAAAAAATTTTTTTTAACTTCATGGAATGGGAGGTCAGGCTTCAGGCACTTCTTTGTCTGGCAATGGACAAAACCAAAAGGGCTCTGACCTGAATCTCGCATCTCTTTCTAATCTACCGCACATGAGGGACCAGAGACACCAATTACCGATGAGTCACAAGAGCAGACAGAAAACTGTTAGTAGGTCTTGACAACCAGGAACGAAGATGCTTTGGAAAAACATGTGCTGGATGCCAAGTATGTAAGAAGTGTACCTTAGAAAGCGATGCCATTGTGTTAAGAAAAATGGAATTCCTGTCCAAGTGGCCTTGTGGGATTTCATCTGTGCCATCATCTATACTGGTGAAGCAGCTCTGGGTCTTGAAGCATCGTTTAAAAGTCTTCAAGAAAAATCACGAGGTGTATATAAACAGAACCATAAATTTTATGTGGAACTTGGTGCAAGCTGTCTTCATTTATCTTGTGTGCACTGGCAGTGGTCGGAGTGCAACTGGCCTTGGGAGGACTCTCACCATTTGAACCGAGATCCTAGTGGTCATCTGTTTCTACCACCCACTGGAAGCAGGAATCCATACTACGGTTCCCCGGACTGGCACCCTAGAATGATGGCCACCTGCTAGAACCTGGGTCAAGACTATGACACGGGCAGGCTCAGTGGATTTATGCATGATTATCAATTTAGAGCAACAAGAACCAAAAAGATCTAGTGAGACTTACTTTGGGGGGAAGGCTCAGTTTCTCTTTGTAAAAGAAAAATAAAACGAGCCAATTCTACTGACAAAATCCCCTATGGGAAGAACTAAAACTAAAAACGGAAACTAACTGGTTTCAAAAGTAAAGAAATTTTTATTAAAATGGAATTAACATGAATGAAAAGCACAATCCACCCCCCCCCCCAAAAAAAAAAAAGAAAAAAGAAAGGGGGAAAAATGGGGCAAAAAAGGAGGCGGGGGCGGGGCGGGGGGAAGAAAACAAACCAGAAAGCTGAGGATTATTATGAGCCATGAGAACAATAGTCTGAAATACTCCGCATGGCACACTGGGTCTCCACGGGTCAGGGCTACGGCCTGTCCTGATGGAAGAAAATATATTCTTGAAGATAAAAGCTTCCAGGAGTGATTTAGGTATCTGTTAAGAAACACAGCTTTGGTAGGGGACCTTTTAAATTTAGTTTTGCCTTGTACTCAGTGTAAAATATTTGTACAAAAATATAGAAGGCATGGCTTGATGTTTAACGTCTGTGTTTTATTGTTGTTGGCACCAGAAAAAGCTCATGTTCTATGTTATGTCACTGTACATACTGTAAACAAGACTGCATTAATATTGTTTTATGAGTTTTTGTTTCAATGACTCTAGATTTTAAAAAATACATTCACAAACTACCTTATGTTTAAACACAATGATTCCCTTTTATTTCTTAACTGTACCCAAAATCCCACAATAAAAAAATCATTTAAAGCTGTGTGTTTCAAACTCATCACTTAGAAATAAAAACAAAACATAACATAAAAACAAAGATCAGTTTGCAACATAATTTAAAGAAGCTTCTGGTTCAAAATACCACAGCAGCAATATAAAGAGCTGGTGGCAATCGCATTTGGGGGTGAGACCCAAATCAATATATTTTGTCCACGTTGGCATCCAATTACAGTAGTTGTTAAATTCAATCCACAAAGTTATTGCTGAATTTGTTGCATGGAATTTGTGAAGATAGATTGTTCAGCAGCAGAACCACAGCAGTAAAAATGAGAACAGGGGGGATTTCATTGCTTTTGAGAGCTAAAGGGACCATGGTGAGGACATCTTGGTGATCACCTGAAGATAATCCTCAATTCCATTCTTGTGTGTTACCTGTTTAGAATAAATGCAAATGATAACCAGCTTTACAGGAGGGGAAGAATCATTTACTTCAGAAACTGGAATAATTCCCCATGCCCTTACCCTGTTTGCCTAAACCACCAGATTGAGATGGCTCCATTTTCCTAACGTGTATTTCGTTCTCATTAATAGTACATCAGCTGCTAATGTATTTAGGCAAAATCAGTAGGATCACAGACTTTAAAAAGAAAATCTGTTTACATTAATTGTTTTCTTCAGAAATAAGCCACATTTGTTTTTGTTGTTGTTGGATTTTTTTTTTTTTAATTTTTCCAGAAGAACAATTTGGTCAACTACTGTTTTGTTTAAAAAAATATTAAATACACCTGAGATTGCCAGTTGAGCTCTCTATATGTCTCCTGGAGATAACACTGCTGTGATGAACAGTGAAACAAAACAAACAAAACGAGGTAGGTTAAAACAGGAAGCGCAACACAGATCGTTTTGCAACACCTCGATACCACAGGCGGCCATGCTTGTAGCTTTGGAAAAAAAAAAACCCAGTCACGTAAAAGTTCAAATCATCCGAGTAAGAGTTTATAAGGACACAAGTCAACCTGAACTAAATACATACATATCTCTGCACAAATGTTGTTTACCGTATGTTGGGTAATTTGGAGGAAGGTAAAATGATTAGGGTCTCAGAAATTTGGCCAAAGCCTTGTTTTTAAGTTCTATCAACTCTGAACCAATGGTGCCCGCTGTGTCTCAGGCAGGCTTGGTAGTCTTGTCCCTTCTCTCACCAACCCAGAGAGAACACAGGCAGCTCAGAAACATTTATTGTTATTATTTTTTTTCAGTCATAGTTTTCATTTTCAGAAAGTGGCACCCTCAGGAGAAAGCTGGGAATGACCAGGGCTTGGATGTCATTCACTCCCCAATTCCCAGAAAGAACTCGACAAAGTCTCCCTCCTAATGAAGCCCAAAGCAAATGACCTCTTAGCTGGAGGCTTTATGCATTAAAAAAAAGAATGTGTATATATATATATATATACATATATATATATATATATGTATATATATGTGTGTGTGTATATACATACATATATATATATATATATATATATATATACACACACATTTTTTTAGCTTGTTTCCCAGAAGCTCTTTTTGTCTGACCCCAACAGTCATCCCATCTTTTGCCCTGATCTGTTGCATAATAGCTGAGGGAAAGTTGTGTTACGGAGTCCCTCAATCGTTAGAGCCAACTCGACTCAATGGCACTACTATCCCATTCCACACATTCCATTCTGTACAGGGCCATATAAAAACAGGACCTGTCAGACTCACAAAAATGGTAGTTGATTTTATTAGTCTAAGGCTAGTAGTTTAGCCATTTAAAATCTATTTCCCCAAAGAGGAGAAAACTAGTATTTTTCTTCTCTTAAAAATTCATTAGCCAGTTGCTATCAAAAAGCAACCTTTTGGGTTGGTGAAGGCAAAAGAGTTCTAAAATTACCCCACTATGCAATTATGGCCTTCAGTGTAAGGAGATAAGGTACATTTATTGTGCTGTCTCTCACCATTTGAAATTGGAAATTTTACAACATCTCGTATACTTAAAGCTAGCAGGCAGAAGGAATTAAAAAACAGACTCGTTTTCTCGGTATGCATTCTCTCCCCATTCTTACAAAGTAAGGGGGTAAAGAAAAAAGGTAACAAAACAAAACAAAACAAAACTCAAAATCCACCATAACACAGCTGAATCATAAGAGCACACAATATTTGTTTCTATCCCTAACTCCGAAGGGCACCATGGTCCATCTCTGTCCACAGACAACGCAGCATTCTTGGGGATCTCCTGGAAATTCCTGCCACCTTTTTCTCTCCTTCTCAACCAGGCTGCAACACTGAAAGATGGACTGTGGGCTGTACTGGGACGGGCGGAGAGAGAGGAAAAGGGGAAAGCGGGATGTTCAACCAAGCCTTCTGATTCTGCCTCTAGACTGGCATAAGTCCACATGAGTTATGTTCTTTTTAATTAGAAATAACGCCATGAAGATAAGTGCCAAGTGCTCTTCTGTTACCAGTTCATCATGGAATTTCTGTTGAGGGTCATGAAAAACACTTGGCTACTTCCTCCAGATCGCACGGATGCAAAAAATACCTGTTTGAAATTAAAAAGAAGTTAGTTCAACTGCATGGTTTCTTTTCCTCTTTTCTTCAACCGTCCATCCATTTTCTCTCACATGTTCTATCCTTGCCATGTGTCAGCTCTTAAGACTCAATGGCTGGTGTTTATAAAGTGCCTTTTAATACAGTGCATCCTCTGTAAACACTCCTGACTTTATTACTATGATTGTTACTATTACTTATTGTGGTACTGGCCTTCGGGAACATGGGAGGGGCTATATATTGATTTGCAACATCCCTTAGGATGCTTATGTTTTAAAAGGGAGTTTCATGCTAGGGAATGTGCTAGACTTCTGGCCTAGGACACAACAGGTCTTTTGTTAATTTCTGGAAAGCCATAGAGGCTTTCTCCCATACTGACAAGAGGGCAGACTTTGGGACTGAAGAGAATCTTTTCAAATTCCCAAAGTCAGTGGTGGGGGGGGGGGATTTTGGGGTCAACTGACTACTATACAACCTCAGTTCTCAATTTTTAAAGTTACGAAAAAAAATTATGTCATCAGATAGGATAAGGTGTTTAATGCCTATTCATTTGGTATGCCAAAAGTTAACTCTTGGCTTGTCAGCTGGTGCAGGCATATCCTAGGAGATAATGGCATTAATAGAACCACAGTCCATTAGGTCTGGGTCTGTGAAATCATTTTATCAAACAACTAAGAGAAGTGAGCAAAATTTGGGTTATTGCTTGCTTGAATGTCAGTGAACCACTGCCCGAGCTAAATACTATTCTGGGCTGTGGCCTAGCCCTTCAATCAGCCAACGCCAAACTTTGGTCCAAGGCATTTACTTTTGTCACTAGTGTAAAGTCTCTGCTACCTCATTTCCACAACTCCTTCAGAAGAATGTTGTCTCTCCCAACAACGACTTCTTACAAAGTTCTGTGGAAATGCTTGGCATTCAGCTAAAGCTACGTATGTAAGTACAGCTACTGTTAGGGTCAATGAATCAAAATGTGGAAGCACAGAGGACCCATGGAAACACAATGGGGGAAAGAAAGGGCTGCTGTTCTCTCCAGGTTGTGTGCACCCTCGGCTCTAAACCTTGGGCCCCAGATACTGGTGTGGTCCCAGCCGGCTCCTGAGGGCATGGGCATGGCTTGAAATCGGCTTGCTGGGGTTGGTCTTCTATGAACTGGAGTGTGGTGGTCTATGCCCAGATCACTCCTAGTCTTATGATCCCCAGAGACTGGATTGGGGCTGGAGTTTTGCCAGGGGTCAGGTCTGCTTCCTGGCATACTCTGGTAAGGCCCTGGAACCACCCGTGCCACCCACAGCTACTGTCTATCCAGACCACACCAGGTCAGAGTAGTTGGCCAGGGTTGGATATAGTCTAGACTCACACTCCCAGGGTTGGACTAAGACCAATCAGGCCTCTGGCGTGCTAGGGCGGACCAAGAGATGTACATCTGTTCAATCCATCACATTCTTTACTACAAGTGTTTATTCCTGCTGTTTGGGGGACAGCATTTCTAAGTTGGCCATAGTCACAAAGGATGAATTCACAAATGAGCACAGCTTAGCTACTAACACTAAACACTTTGGGTTGGTCTACACGGAGGGCAAAGGAGAAGCAGTGTTGCCGAAGAATACCCTTCTGAGGCCACTGATCATGCCAGACGGACCCCACCAATTTCACTGCAAAACAGTCCCCCTATGACACTTTGGAAGAAACATGGCTGGAATGACACAGGACATGGCACTAGTTGAGTTTGTGATGGTGCATTTGTTAAGGAATGGGTGACAATTTTTGAAAGTTTATATTTCTATATGTTCAATGTTTTACATTTAAAAGTGGATATAATGTGATGGGTTAGGTTCTCATGGTGACTTTGTGACACGTCTAAAAGTGGAGTGTGAAGTTGACCCTGTGTGAATGATTAACGATGGGCCAAGCCTCCCAAGTGCTTGGGAGAATTTGGGATGTCTGCTGAGTCATCGCAAGGCCTGTGGGCCACAAAAGTTACTATGGGTTTACAAGAAATTTTTGGAAGTTTTAATGTCTTTTTTAATATGTGAATACTATATTTTGAGGGTTCACGTGAATCAAACCAAATAATGCCATTTGAAGATAATATTGATTGTTTAACACAGATGTGATTCAAATCAGTATAAAGGAAAATGAAGGTTTCACAGGTACCTGGTGGTCTCTTAAAATGCAAACACTAATGCAAATGTTGAAACGGATTTACCTTATCATTTCTTTCACATAGAAACTTTAACCTTTGAGCTCGCTTATGCATAAATACTCCATCCAAATGTCCTGTTTCCACTGACCGGATCTCAATAGCTTTCTCGCCCCAGCCCATTATCTGATTGGAATGAATGTAGGCTGTCAAAAGGAATTTCCAAAACTGCATTAAAAACATTAGATGGGCAATAACTCACAGCATCTGTTCACATCTTAACCACAAAAATGACAAACGACTTGAGATAAACAGACAAAGCAAGTCTTACAAGTGTTATTCACAGACTTTTTTTTTTTTTGTGGGATCAAATGGTTGTTTCACATTTCTTGACTTTCGTTTCATTTGGGGGGTGTAACTGCTGAAGGAGATAAGGAATGGTTAACCTACCCACAGACGTGGGCATTTCTCCCCATTGGAGCACCACATCCTTAGTTATCCGGCCATAGGTGTTTACATACACCCCCTCATCCTCATAGCAAACAAGCATTTCCATTCCATCTGTTTTAGGCAAGATGACAATGGCATGAGGAGTGATATTGCCCTGAATCTAGGAGACAAAGAAAGGCCAGGTATTATTCTTTTTAAAAAATAAGACAGCACCCTGACTATTAATCTCTAAGAATTGTACAAAAGGATCCCTCCCCCACCCCCATTTTCATTCTAGAGACTGACATTTTGCCCTGCTTTGCTTAATTTAACCACTGATCTGTCAGATACCCCAGCATACAAATACAAACTTCGGCACTAGGTCGAGAATCCAATTCACTTGTTCCTAAAACAAACGACTACAACTATGGAACACCTACTATGTGCCAAGCACTGGGCTCCTTACATGCATAATTCCTAGTCCTTAGGACAGCTCCCTGTGGTAGATATCTTTTTGGATGAGGCACCTGCATGTCAGAGGGGTTATGTAAATTGATCGTAGTTGCACTGATATTTGGTGGTAGAATTGGGATTTGAGCTCCTGTCTCATGGACATTAAAACTCATGTGTTTTCCATCTACTTCTAAAAAAGATGAGGGGAATGAAAATCAACTGAATCTAATGGGAACAGCCTAAATGGGGTCAAAGGGTGGGACCCAAACAGACGCCTACAAATAGGCTATGAGCATACAACACAGAATGTTTTTCTGGGTGCCTACATAATGCAAATTAATGGCTTGTTTAGAAAAAAAATTCCCCTAGCCGAGATGTCATGGTGGTCCAGTAGTTGCCTGGCTGGGTAGATGAGAGGATCAAGGATGCTCACAGTGAGGCCCCAGTCACCTCACTGAGAACATGAGCTGCGAGTCCTGTGTGCATTTGCACATACCTGTGTGAAAAGCTCTGACACAGCAATGAACGCTGCGTGCGTGTGTGTGAGGCAGCGTGTGCGCATTAGGCACTGAAACAACTTTTTTCAATTGTTGTGCTTCTTTGCAGTAAAGTCTTCAAACTCTCAAAATACCAATCAGCAACAGATCAGGCCTCAGACTTTCCTGACAGCGTCTATGGTACGTTAGCCTTGGGATTACGTACTTGCACCGCACCAATCCTAATAAGTGGAACCATGTGTGGCATTTCTGTTTAAAAGTTAGGTTTGGGGCAATGTGTCAGTATTGCAATATTAATACTACAATTTGCAGGGGCTTATGGCAAGTACCTTATAGGTATTGCCTCATTTAATGCTGACGATAACCCTCTGGAATAGGTCCTTTAATCCCCGTTTTACAGATACGGAAGTCAAGGCTTGGAGGGACTGTCTAATGTGCCCATTACTGCACAATGAGTACATGCTAATGCCAGGGATGCACTCCAGTGTCTGCTTCCTCTATACGACGCTCCCCTCAAGTTGAAGACAGCAACAAAGACAGCACAAAGGGGCCACTGACTTCCCATGTAAAATGAGCCCATCTCCCTTCAAAAACTGAAACTAGGAACTCATCTACTACACTTTTGCTTCAAAAACACAATTTATGCCCCTGAAGGAAAAATATCATATGCATTTTCATCTAAAGTCCAACGAGACGACATGTCTAATACATGGCAAAGAATTGCTGTTATGCGTTACTCAGTTTCAAGCAGTCATAAAAATGAAATTCACATGTTTTGTGTATTAAAAGCATTGTCTATTCAGTGGAGGCTAAAAGTCCATCTGCTTTACCGATTAGTAAAAATTAGCAGGACTTCCGCTAAAAATGTGCAAGAGCAAATCTCTTTCCGCATGCATGTTGTTGTACACAGAACCTGGACAGCGGGCTCCCAGGAACTTACATGAGATGGGATGTAGATATCATAAGAGTTTCCTGAATCAACATCAATTACATGGAAACCAGTGTGTGAACCAAAAATAACCTTTAATCTTTGACCTTCTTCTACTGTGAGATCAACAAGCAGTGGCTTGTGCTGGAGATCTGCAAAAGACTTTAAAAAGCACCCCATGAGTGTCCACATCGTTCAAAGAGGTTATCTGAAAATTGTTTTCTTTTAGCCAAAGCCTGGTGGAAGTTAGTATCTGATTTTCTTACACTGAAAGTCCCAGAGATCCCTCTTTCAGCTTTAGGTCTATTCATATTCTGGCTCTAGGAGGAAGGGTCTAACATCCTTTTGTGCCCCCGTCTCTACCCCTTGTCCTCTAGGGCAGAGAAGTGGTTTACCGTTGTCAGTTTTGACAGTGTCATTATACTTTAAAACTTGGCATCTGGGTGCTGCTGTTTCTTCCTGTTTATTTCTGGCCTTTTCCCTCTGGGGAAGGTACAGTCACTTCTCTCTGGTTCCTTTTCTCCCCATGGAACAGCCGGGCCCAGGCATGGCCGTTACCCTTTCAGAGATAGCCTGGGGTAGACAGCTGGGCAGCTCTGTGCCTAGTCTGTTGAGGATTAACGGGCACGCTCTGGTTCTGGTTTTCCTTCAGCGAGTGAGTGAGCATCAGACTGGCACCTTCTTTAAACTTACTGTTGACATCTGAGACTTAGGTTTGGGCAATAGAGAAGGCGGGGGAGGCTGGAACATCATAAGACTCATGACTTACGTTGGCTAGTTGGGCTTAACTAGGAAGGAAAAAAGAGAGCTCCAGCCAAGTTTATCAAGGTCCCATGTGTTTGAATCCAGAGCCCAAGCCCCAACAAGCTGTCAAGCATTTCTCTGTTTTCTTTTGCCATTATTCCTGCACAGCCAACCTTTATTGGGTCTTGACATCTGGGAGAGACTTTGTGAAACCACAAGTGCCTCAGCTTTATGGCCATCGCCACCCAAACGGAGCGCCCTTTCTTCATCTTTTGCTAAAGGAGTCTCTGACTAGGGGAGGCCCTGGCCTCATCTCCTGCCAGCTCCAGTCCTCCCTGCTCCAGTCCTTGTCTTTGCACTGGCCTCCTTACGGGCTGGGTGCCACAGGTGGCATTTTGGCTGGTAAACCGACAGCAGTAACTTCCCAACCTGACTGGGAATGGGAACTTTGATTGAAAAGCGTTCATGGACAGAGATTTTGGCAGAACAGCAGCATTGCTCCGGCTTAGTTAGGAGTTATCCCTTAAGTGTTATTACTAACTTAATACATTCCAAAAATTTCTCTCCATGAAAGTGGAGGGGAGCCTATTTCCTTTGATGTACCTGCCTTCCTGAGCACCTCGCAAACGAGCCCCTTGCACTAACGGAACAGGAGTGGGGTGATTCCGCCCCAAAGGGCGCCTCCTAATGTTTCCAAGGCAGCTTCTGCCCTTACATGGCATAAGTGGCAAGAAAGAGTACATAAAGGGTCAAAGGGAGACAACAGTCACAAGGATGGGGAGAAAAAGTGAGGACCAATGCGCTATAAAGAAAGTGAGAGACACAGGCAGACAGAGACAAGGAGCAGAAGATTAATTCACGTGGGCTGTGGATAGACTCTGCAGCTCTGTAAACACCAGAGTGCTAGCAAGTACTGGTCCTTCCAGCATCTGGGGGGAGGGGTCAGCTTTCACGAGCTGGGGTCCACGACGCTAGCATATCCTCATCACACCCTGCTGAGTGCCATGAAGATTGATCCAACCATGGTGGGTACAGACTCAGATAAGGTCAAAAACGAAAAGCAGAATGCAGAGAAACCAAGCCATTTGTATGTAACCACATTCAATATTCATTTCAGAGAAGTCCGGTAACATTGGGGATATATGCTCATTATGTGAGTTTTAGGGATTTTACCCCAAAAGGCTTATAAGGATGAGAAGATTTGGAGACATGGTTCATCCTTGAGATTTGGTGCTGCCATTGGTCTGCCTTTTTCAGATGACATATCAGAGAGCACCCTAGTTAGGTGGCTTAATAATGAAGTTCATTGCCTAATATCACAACTAATGCTTTGCTCAGTAACCATCCCATACTAAATGTCCCTAGGAGATGATGATTTATAGACCTGAAATGAGGGAGGGCACACCCCAGTTTTTTCCCCTTTCATCTATCCCCCCAACTCCCAGTTAATTTTAATTTGACTAACTTTATAGCATTGATTGGTGCTTAGTCTTTGCTTTTGGAATAATAAATCTATATAAGAGTTCCTATACTTTTAAAAGGGGTTTATTATATATAGAAAAATTGGTACTGGTCGATGTGTGAGACAGATCACTTTGTTAACTGGTAGGAACCCAAAATCTAAAAAATCCCTTCTTTAGATAATCACATGCCCACTTACCTTAAATGCCATGAACTTATGATACGGTTTCGGAGCCCAAGCATATATCTCCACAGCATTCTTTAAGGCAATCACTAGGAATTTAATCCTTTCATATTTAACTGTAATAGAAAAACTATGAATTAAAAGAGTATATCAACTTATTCAGGTTTTTGCATTACTGACTGCGTAAGCCACGATATGGGAGTATACATTATAATTGAGGGTGATGCTCTTGGTGTGAGATTTGCTCATAGATACAGATTGAACTTTCTTTATTTTTTTCTTTTTAAATTTTTTTTTTTGGCATTTATTTATTATTGAGAGAGAGAGAGAGAGCGAGCGAGCGAGTGAGCATAAGCATGGGAGGGGCAGAGAGAGGGGGAGACACAGAATCTGAAGCAGGCTCCAGGCTCTGAGCAAGCTGTCAGCACAGAGCCTGATGCGGGGCTCGAACTCATGAACTGCGAGATCATGACCTGAGCTGAAGTTGGACACTCAACCAACTGAGCCACCCAGGTGCCCCTGAACTTTCTTTAAAGTACTCGGTCTGCAGATGCTTGGGGTCTTTGGCTTTACACTGAAAGCTCTTCATCTGAAGGCTTAGGACTCTCTTTAATCACTAGGTCTAGATGTGAATTACTCATTGTAAGAAGAATCTGCATAATAGCCTTCCTGTTCCCTTGCCTGGCTTTCATAGTCACCCACACGGAAGATGCTGAGAGCTGGTATGGCCAAATGGTAGAAAAATTAGCAAATGGGTAGAGACATAAAGTGTGCCATTTGCTTATTATTCAAATTTGAATTCCAATTATTAGGAATTTATAAGTGATGAGTGCCTTTATAATAAAAGGCCCTAGAAAGATCCCTCTCTCCAGACACTACATGAGGTTGTGGCGAAAAGACAGCTGTCTATGAATGAGGAAGCAGGCCCTCACCAGACCCTGAGTCTACCAGCACCTTGATCTTGGACTTTCCAGTCTCCAGAATTGTGAGAAATAGACTCTTATTGTTCATGGTATTCTGCGGTAGCAACCTGAATAGGCTAACACAGTCAGCAGTTATTTACTTTATTGAATACCTGGATGAACAGAATACTTGTGTCCTAAAGAAACTGGACAGCCCAGGGCAACGAACTTAATTCTTGCTCTCTGAGCTCTCCCTTCTGTTTACATATTCTGTCTTTAATATACTTTCAACTACTTCTTCAGCCACTTATTTCCATATTTCTAAATAACATATTTATAATTTTACTGATTTTTTTCATTATTGATATTATCTATCGACTTGAGAGTATGGAAAGGATTTAGCTGATTAGAACTGTCTCCTCTCTGCACTTCTCTCTCTCAAACATACACATTTCTTCCTCACCCACACCAGTGATACAGTTATATTTTAAATTTTTGGTGAAATCAAGATCCCATGTTGAAATTATTATTGTTCACAGCTAACACATAATAGTATGCCACAACCACATTTCCTTTTTGGTTTTCCGTCATTTTTTCCCACTTCCTTATTGTCTATGTATCTATCTCTGACCACGGAGACTTTCTGCTGGTACTGTAAAGGCCTTCAGTACAGTCAAACATGGCAGGGAATCTATTAGTCACATTTTATTTTTCCTGGAGGCATCCCTTTTGGAATGCTCCTTGTTCTACTCTGCTTGGACTGACTCCTCTCTAGGCCTCTGTAGAGTTGTCATCTAAATTTCTTTCCCCCTCATTCTGGGTATTTTCTTCACCTTTTACCTGGATTCCTAGGTTTATTCCTTTATTTTGGTGGAATGCATCGGTCAGTAGTTTCCTGAGAAATAGGGTATGGAACATAAATGTTTGGAGAACCTGCACATCTGAAGGTGTCTTCATGCAACATTCCAAAATTGACTGGCAGTTTGATGGCATGGTGGTTAAGTTCTATGTGTCAACCTGACTGGCCACAAAGTACCCGGATATTTGGCCAAACATTGTTCTGGGTGTGTCTGTGAGGGTTTTTCTGAATCATATCAACATCTGAGTGGGTACACTGAATAAACCAGGCTGCTCTCCCAATATGGATGTGCCTCATCCAGTCAATTACAGACCTCAATAGAATAAAAAGATTGAGTGAGAGGACACCTCCTGTCTGACTATTGAGCTGGGAAACTGGTCTGTTCCAGACTTCAGATTGGGATTTACACACTGGCTCTCCTGGGTCTCCAGATTGCTGACTACAGATCTTGGGACTTCTCAGCCTCCATAATTGTGTGAGGCAATTTCTTATAATAAACCTCTCTCTCTCTCTCTCTCTCTCTCTCTCTGTATATATATATATATATATATATATATATATATACACACATATACACATATACACATATATACACACACACATATACACATATATACACACATACATACTTGTGTATATATGTTTATATTTATATACCTCTTTATATATATACATATATATATATATATATACACGTGTGTGTACGTGTGTATCCTATTAGTTCTGTTTCTCTGGAGAACCCTATTTAATACAGATGGTTTATAAAATACCAGTTGAAGGCTTTGTTCCATCTTCTAGTATTGCTGCTAAATCTCAAGTCACCTAATTCTGTGCCTATTATATATAAACTATTTTTTAATTATAATCTGGAAGCTTTAAGGACCTCCTCATTTCCTGGGTACTGAAATGCCATGTTAATATATCTTCCTGTGAATCTTTTTTTTCATTCACTATACCAGGTACTCAGTGAATCCTTTAAAAAAATTTTTGTTAATGTTTATTTAATTTTGAGAGAGAGAGGGAGAGAGAGATAGAGAGCGAGAGAGAGAGTGAGTTGCTCGAGCAGGGGAGAGGCAGAGATAGAGGGAGACACAGAATCTGAATCAGGCTCCAGGCTCTGAGCTGTCAGCACAGAGCCTGACGTGGGGCTTGAACTCACAAACTGTGAGATCATGATCTGAGCTGAAGTCAGATGGTTAACCAACTGAGCCACCCAGGTGACCTTATGTGAATCTTTTAAATTTGGGATTTCAAGTCCTTATTCTAGAAATTTTCTTATATTTCTTTTTTGATACTTTCCTCCCTTTCCATTTCTTTTCTTTTTCTTAAAACTCATGTTACTTGGGTAACTCATGTTACTCATGAAGCACTTGGATTGATCCTTTTACTTTCTTACCTTTTCTTGCCCGTTCTTTATGTCCTGCTTTCTAGGAGACCTCTCATCTTTATCTTCCGATACATTTCTTACACTTTTTATCCCTACCAGCATATTTTAATCTCTAAGATTTTTTCTTGGTCTCTGAATGACCTCCCCTGTCCCTGCTCCAATGTTCTGTTTAATGATCCTTATGCTTCTGTTCCGGAAAGAGTTTTTCTAATTTCCCTGAGGTTATTAAAGTTTCTTTAAAATTTTTTTCACCCCTCATTATCTTTGTTTTGTCTACCGTCCTTTCTTTCTGTTTAATTTTCCTTCCTGCTAGCGGATGTCCCCACATCAGGTAGTGGGCTTACTCACTGCCAGGCTTCATGTGTGGGTGGTTAGATAGCAAGCTTTTTCATGGCACTTCAAATGTTAGCACCTGAACATCTTTTCTTTCCGGCTGTTTAGTTTCTCCAAAAACAAATCTTTCAGAGTCTTGCTTGGGAATATAAGTATGGTCGCCAACATTTTGGGAGCTAAACAGGGCTAGAAGGGGTGCGTCTGTGTGTGTGCGTGCGTGTGTATCTGTCTGTCTTTCCTGGCAATGCCGTATTCCCACAATTCAGATTGGTTGTGGCAACTTCTCATCCTCTGTTGCAGTGGGGGAGGACTTGTGGTCATCACCCATCCAACAATCCTATTTGCAGTTCCTCCTTCCACCTCTATCTCAGATACACCTGGGGCCTCAGACCCTGGGCCTTCCTGGGTTCTGTTATGTGGTTGGATTGATGTTGATGCTGTTCCTCACTGCAGATGTAGACTTCAGCATTTCCTGGTCATCTAGGTTAGGTCCTCGTCATTCAACTGTTCTTGTTCGATTCTGCTGATATCTCTTGTTTGCTGGTCTCTCTTCTTCTGGTCTCATGTCCTTGTGGGTTTACGGCATTTTTATTCCTTCACTGTTATTTTAATGAGTATTTGGAAGGGAGTGGACATAAATGTTTAAACTGGAGCACAGGACTTTATTCTGAATGTACTCTTTGAACTTGATCAATCTGATGTTTTTGGAAATAATGCAAGTATACCTTAAGTTCCAACAACATCTTAAACTGGTAACAAATGCATCATCAATACCTGACTGGAAAAAAATGGAATGATTCTGATTGAGTAAACAAGTCCACGTCTTGACACTTACCAACTTTGTAATGTATGCAGCCTTCCAAGTCCCCAACTGTGATCCAGCCTTGTTTCTTTTCTACTTCTGGGTCGTTGTGTAGTATTCTGTTTCTTAGCCATGAAAGATAGTAAACTCGTAGCTTATTCTTTTTTCCTGTTGAAATAACAGAGCTCTAATTTCACACCCCTATGACAGCATTTTCTCTCAGTCTTTCCCCATCTCTATTTTATTTAATTCATTTATTTTATTTACAATTGTGTATGGTGTAAAGGCACAATAACCAGTGTCCCTAGCATCGTCATGCGTTGCCTATGCCAAGACTTATGATTAAAACACCTCCAAGTGTTTTGGACAAATAACCATTTTATAATTTGTCTTTACCTTCAGGTTGTTTCTTATCTGAGCAAGCTGCTCTTACTCTCTCTTCTCAATGCAAAGGGCAGTGTCAAGACCTAACTGTGTAACAGAATAGTTGATCAGAGTGCCAGAACATTCTAGATCTAATTACACGAAGGAGCGTTGATAACTGGACATTTTACTATGCTTATGTGTGACTGCACATAACCTTCTTTCCCTCACCTTCTAACCTAACAACATATGTTAATAGAGAGCTTCTTATTCGCCTCCTCTATTACTTTAAAGATGATAGCTGGTGGTAGTTTTATTTTACCTAACAACAACAACAAAAGAATTGTATACAGAGACAAGAGAAACAATTAATGAAGGCGACCTGGGCTCACAAGATAACCCTGGACACGTTTATGATTCTGAGATCACTTACTAAACAAAAATAGGAGAGAATGAGATGTGTACTTGGAAAATACAACATCCCCGTTGGTAAAGCGCTCCTGGGGCAAGGAATTCTGTGATAAGAAAACATCTTAAAAATGTTGAGGGGTGCACAAGGAGCAAAATTTAATATACCCTATGAGATCATCTGAGTACCAGATAAGAACACGTGCCTTGGGGAGGCTCTTCCTAAGTGATCAGACATTTAGGCCTGTGGGCTCTACTTCTTGGGTACTTATTTTCCCTTGATTTCTCTTAGGCATCAAAAGATGTTTTATATTTTACAGATGTGATATATATAAAAAGAAGAACATTTATTTATTTTTTTAACTTTTAAAAAAATATTTATTTTTAAGAAAGAGAATTGGGGGAGGGGCAGAGAGAGAGGCAGGCAGAGGATCAGAAGCAGGCTCCATGATGAAAGCAGTGAGCCCGACGCAGGGCTCAAATTCACGAACTGTGAGGTCATGACCTGAGCCTAAGTCTACTGCTCAACCTACTGAGCCACCCAGGCGCCCCCAAAATTTATTTATCTATTATTTTTATTTTTTAAGTGTATTTATTTATTTTGAGAGAGCGAGCGAGCCTGTGTGCATGAGTAGGGGAGGGGCAGAAAGAGAGAGAGAGAGAGTGAGAGAGAGAGAGAGAGAGAGAGAGGGAGAGAGAGAATCCCAAGCAGACTCTGTGATATCAGCACAGAGCTCAATGCTGGGTTCGATCTCATGAACCTTGAGTTCATGACCTGAGCCGAAATTAAGAGTCAGACGCTTAACAGACTAAGCTGCCCAGGAGTTCCAGAAGAAGAAAATGTATTGAAGCATTACACACTGGATTTGACAGGAGAGTGCATTCATAAATGAAGGAAGTCACTGTGTAGTTGCTATTCCTTTTTATAGACAGAGGCCCAGAATTGATCCCAACAGCTAGGATGGGCAGAAAGGCCAGTGCTTCCTCCTTTCTGTGCCAATGCAGATAGGAGGGCAGTTCAAGAATCATTTGCTCCTATTTTCGTTTTCTACTTTCCCCATCTACACTTCATGATAAGAGGAGACGGTTATGTTTTTTAAGAACGGGGATACGTCACTAACAACATAATGAAGCCAGAATGTGAACTTTCTGGTATCATTTCCACTTTCGGTAGGTGAGTGACAGTTGTACGGTTTTAAATTTGATTTGCCGGTGTAGCAGTCAAGAAAGCCATTAGCAAGAACAAAAGACTACATTGAATTAAACTCGAATGATAATACAAGAACAATTTACTCAGTTAACTCTTATTTGGAGAGAATAAAGAGATGAAACTTTTGTGGAATGGCAAAAGAAAGAGGGAATTGTAGCATCAAGTGAAGGTAGTTTTTCAAAATGGAAATACAGCTCAAGAGTTAAACTTTATTCAAGGTTGAACCCAGTAGCCCTGTGTCTTCTCTTTGTGAAATGATGGCTGAGTATAGAGCCCTGGTTCTCAAACTTTGCGGCGCATTAGAAACAACTTAGGAACTATGAAAGCTATTGATACCTGGGCCCTTCTCCCAGGCATTCTGACCCCACTGGTCTGGGCTTCTCCCATCCATTCAAGTGGTTCTAATGCACAGAGGTGCAGTGGTTTCATACTGGGTGGGATGGGAAGGCAGGGGAAAAGGGATATTGATTAAACTTCTTCAAAGATCATCAGAAAGAACTTTCAATAAATACAGGCTCCTTGAGGTTACATTTTTAACCTTGTCAAAAGGTTAACTTGTTACATTTTTAACTTCACTTCTGTGTAGGCTTTTTTAATTTTTTTGAGTTCTTTTTGGGAACCAGAAAGCTGCAGAGTGTAGCAGGAATGATTCCCACATCTGAATCTCTTTGCAGACTCAATCACCCAATGGGCCAGCTGCATTTGCTGACATCAGTGGAATATAAGCTAGAACAGTTCTTGAGAGAAAAGAGACCAGAGACATTTCTGCTTATAAAATTTCCCACCCTGAGAAGCCCAGACTTTGATATTCTCCACCTGAGAGTAGGTAGCAATGACTGGAGCTCAGACATCTTCAAAAGATCCTTGCTGAGTCCTGGCAGAGGTTAAAGGCCTATAAACATACAGCCTTTGTGGTACTTCTCCTTGATTCAGAGATCGTGCAGAGGTGTGAGGCTTCCCTTTGGAGGTCAGTATCTCCGGAGTTACAAAACCTGAGTGATCTCTCTGGCTATCCTGCTATAATTTCTTATGTCACTATTAGCTGGGAAGGGCAGAGCTTACTGTTTTTTTCAGAACCGAGGGGATGGCCTTTCCTACCTGTGCAGACTCAGAGGACTTGGTCATTCCAGTGACATCCCAGTAACATACCTGATATCGTCACCAGGACATTCAGTCCTTCTAGCACGTCCATCTGCTGAAATCGCCTCCGGTTGATCAGATTATAGACTTTGCCTTGCCCGCTTCGGTCCAAAAGCATCAGGCCGTTTTCCGTTCCCACCAGGAGGTTTACACCTGCAAATATAAGAAGCACCCCAAGACTGACTTTTTATTGCTTTAACCTTCTGCATCTGGGGTCCCTGTAAAACCTAAGAAACTGTGCCTTGTTAATATAAACTAATGGGCAAGTAGGTACCCCAGGAGGGAGTGAAGAAGTGAAAGCCCTGCCATAGTAATTAAATCACTGCCCCTCTGGCAATGAAATTACTTCTCTTTCATAAAGTGGTAGCAGCATTCATTACATCTGGCCATTTACTACCTAGTATAGAGTCCTCCTTAAGAGATGCTCTGGGCACAGCTGTGGCACTAGCATCATTACCTTTATTCCTTTCCTGTAACACCCATCCCTTTCTGGGCTCTTTCTATAAATCCCACCTCAAGACTTCTTCAAGGTGCAGCCCCGCCCCTGTCCACGCAGTGATCTCTAGCCTACCCACCTTCACCATACAGCAGAGTGCCCCGTTTCCATACCCCACTGGAAGAAAAGCCCTTCCTCCTTCTCACACAAAAGCTTACGAACGTCTCATGCCCTCAGGGTTCTGCTGTCTGTCAGGGAAATGACAAACCAATGCAAGTGAGGTGTTAAGAGCCTGAGAGTTGCAGAAAGATTGGCTGTAAGGGACCACTCAGGTATCTAAATCTAGCCCAGCCTATCTCTCATGCAATCATCCCTATTAGAAAAGCTCTAGCAGGTAAGTGGTCTCGTCTGGATAGTTGGCATCTTAAAAATTCATCCCTAGACAAAGTAACTCCTACCTGCCCCTGTAACACACCACACCACACACCACACACCACACACACACACACACACACACACACACACACCCCAACACACTGAGGGTCCACTGTGTACTGAACTATATTCACAAACAGGTAACTCTGTGACTTCTCTTGCTTTTTGTACATGTATTTTTTTGAGTAACATACATGTCTATTCTGTCCACAAATTATTCAATATCAAACATGGTCATCTTGTCTTCTGTCTCTTTTCCAGAGGACAGTGCCTTATTCCCTCCATCACATCTCCCATGAAATGGTTTCCAGGCTTCATCTACTTCCCCAAACATCTCAAATGCTTTTGTCCTTATAAGATTGTGGTGCCCCAAACTAGGCCTAGTATTTTAGATGGATACAGATGGGTCATGTCCTTCCTTAATCCGTATGTGATGGTTGCAGTAACACAGACCAGGACTTTGACAGAATTTCATCCCAACTATACTGAGTTTGAGGTCAGCTAAAACCCGTGCATGATTTTTTATAAGAACCGTAGGTTGATGTTTTGAACTAAAAGGGAAGGTTCATCATCTGTTGTCCTTTTCCAGTTTTCTCTTGCTACTACTAGCCTTCAGCAATTCACTAAAACATTCTAGGCTGGTTTGTCCGCTGTGAATAGGGGTCATATCTAATTCCCCTTGCAGGGTATTGCATAGATCATACAAGGCAGAATGGGGGACACATCACACAGTGCTGGGCAAATAGTGTGTGGTACATGGTAGCTGGTTCAGCAGCCGACTTTAGCTATCACTATTATGTGTCAAGGTCATTTCTGAATCTGATCTTGTTATCTTGGGCATTAGGTTATCAGCTTTTTTTTTTTTTTCATGTTTATTTATTTTGAGAGAGAGAGTGTGTGTGCAAGCATGAGAGTGGGAGAGGTACAGAGAGAGAGAGAGAGAGAATCCCAAGCAGAGCCTGACATGCGGATCGATCCCACAAACTGTGAGATCATGACTTGAGTCGAAATCATGAGTCTGACGCTTAACCAACTGAGTCACCCAGGTGCCCTATCAGTTCTTGCTACCTGTAAAATTGCTCTTGATTTCTCCTGAGGCCAAGATGGTCTCAAGTCAGAACTTGACACCCCTGATTCAACCATTGCTCTTCGGATAGTAAGCTCCAGAGGTTTTTAATATTTGAGGGTCGATGTGTTAACGAGTGGTAAAAAGAACTTACCCCAGAGAGCTGCACAAAGTATTTCTGAGTTGAATCGTTTCTTGTATTTTCTGATTTCTGGTGTGTCGCTGTGAGGTCGAATGTTGGTTGGGTTTACATTTACCACTGAAATCTTTCTTGCTTCGTTGAGTTTGGCCTGTTCTTGCCTAAGAAGTTCGCTAGTAAACAGAGCTTTGAGAAAGAGAATCAGAGAAGTCAGTGGCATCTTAAAAAACAACCAGTGGAGGTACGGAGAAGGGGCTTCAAAACACTATGATTTCTCATTTAGTGTGCATTATGGGAAAGGCACAGAAACTCTGAAACTATGTACATTTTATACTTTTTTTTTTTTTTTTTAGTAGACTACAGTATAAGTCATTCACAGAAGCAGGATTTTAACCATTAGTAAAACAGACTTAAAGATACTACTTGGGTAGTTTAGAGAATACATACACACCACCCCATCTCATAGAACACTGCAGGAAAGATTTACTTTTTAAAATTCCATATCATCAACTGACAGACTAGCCTAAGCCTCCCCTGATGATTAGTGAGCTGCCTAAGTCCAGAAAGCAAGGCTCTCCTCTAAATCAGCCAGACCTGTGCGGTAGGAAGCACACACCTAGAGCTCAACACAACCCAACGCGCACTGATTAAGTGTCTACTGCGTGCACAGCATTGTACCCAGAAATTGCTTTTGAGAAGTATGTGGTAAGTTTGGAGATCGCTGAGGAACAGCTTTTCCCAGGGCCCCTGGATACCTCTGGGTTCCTACCAGAAGCAAAATAGAAGAGATGAAAAAAAAATGGGAGACAAAGATATTTGTTTTAGAAATCCTACAAAAATAATAATGATAAAAACAAAACAAAACAAACAAAAAAACCAACCTCCCTTTAAGACAGGGTCTAAGCAGGAAATGGCTTAAGTACTAAACCAATAATTCATTTCTTTATCAGGTCACACCAGGAAGGAAAACCAAGCTGTTTCTAAAACATCTGGGCAGTTTTGCTTACCCGCAGCTGATGATTCTTCATCCTCTTCATCTTCATCGGTGGGAGATGTCTGGTAAACTCTGGGGTCCACAAAGGGGGTGAAGGAGGCCTTCGTGCTGCTCCCCATGCCATACTAATGGAAAGGCAAGAGGATTAAGAAGAACAGATAAGTACTACAGGAATGAACGATGCCAAGAATACTTTGCTTGGGCTTTAGAATGGTTACAGATTCTTCAATCTATTTAGCTTGTTCACACTCTGACCCTTGGAGTCAAGGTGTGCCTCTCTCTCCAGCTTCTCCCGGTGCTGGCTACTCACTGGCCATTCTGCCTTTGCAGGGTTCCATTAATTGTCAGATTGCAAGAGTTGCTGGGGGCAAATTATATTTTGGACCACATGGTAAGATGACCGTGATGACAGAGCTTATCTCTCCCTTGAAGTACAAACAATCGCTTATTGACCAAATGGTCTTAAGAAAAGCTGACACAATAAACTAAGTAAGCATGCCCACATAGCAGCATTTCATCCTGAACATCCGGTCCACCAAAGTCTCCCTCTTGGAGCCTTTGGGCCCTTGTAAGCTGACCTGGTGATGCAGGTGGATTGGTGTCGGCTCAAGAAGCCTTAAAATCTTTAACTCAGGGACAATTTCATCCAGGGATTGAATATTTTTCCCTCCCAGAATGGTCGCTTTAAAAGGATATTCCTATTTTCATGCCTTATTTAGGGACTTCATGAAGATGCTAGATTTGCAGGCAATGCACAGAGGGCTTGCTTAAAAAATAAATCTCAATAAAGACATGAAGGCAGACTCGACTAGGGAACAGCGA
The DNA here is from genome assembly GCF_046562875.1 of Panthera onca. NCBI lineage: Eukaryota > Metazoa > Chordata > Mammalia > Carnivora > Felidae > Panthera > Panthera onca. The sequence continues at coordinate 95,133,423 of NC_138347.1, read as the reverse complement.
ACTAAATATCAGGGCTTCACCTGGTGAAATTCCATATTTCAGCTCTGCCAAAGAAGGTACAATAACCACTTCCTCATCTTGTCTGTCATCTCTATTCCTTCTACTATGCTCAAGTCCTCTTAATATCACAAACAGACCTGCATTCAATATCAGAATATCTCCTTTCAGACAAATGTCTTTAACTGAGTTTTCACTTTCTAGCTTTATTTTCAGGTTTCCATTTAAAAATAAAAACATCTCAGGACCCCTAAACACGTACGGAGGAAACCGCAAAGATCCAATTGATTTTCCCTCCACCTTATGAAATTAAAATGATTTCACCCTCTACAAGGTAAGACTCCTTCCAAATGAAGAGCTTTCACATACATTCTCTCCTTTGATCTTTAGAAGAAGTCTGCGAAGGAGGTGGGGCAGGTACTAACATTCCCACTTAGAGCTGGAGCAGCAGCAGAATTTGAACCAGAGTCCAATCCCATGGGGTTCTTCTAGGTTCCGTCAGACATGTTCAGGCAGAGGAAACCTGACCACACTGTGGGAAGCCACAAGAGGATATGCGGCCTCCCAAGGCACCTCTGTTTTTTTTCCTTGAGGTAGAATCCAAAGGGTATATCATAAAAAGTTAATGTGTGGACAGCATCAAAAACACCAGGGCATATGCTTCATGATTTCCTTCGGGGCCTCCGTGTGATTCATGAAACATGACCAAGCCCCATGAACTCATCCACTGGTCGGGCTTGGATAGCTACACCTACGAGCACTGCCTAACAGACTGTATTTATTCAGGCTGTCTCCAGGGACTGTTTCTATACAGGCAAGCTAAATATCCCATTTCTCCCTTTCCCACACAATTTGGAGTTTAGGAAGATGGATGAGAGCCTATTTATCTATTGATTTTTATCTTTCATTTAACAAAGAATTTCAACCTCATTTTAAGTCAAACCTAGTTTGACTAAATCAAAATAAACATGAACCTCAACCGTTGGCCATGGGATCTCTATAGGCTAAAGTTTCTCTCACTGGCCTGGGAGATAGGAAATCCAAGTTCTAGTCCTAGATTTGTCACCAGCTAGCTGTGTGCCATGGGCAAGTCACTTAACCTCTCTGAGCCTCAGTACTGTCATTTGTAAAAATAGGCATTGGGCCAGATCTTTTTACCCCTCAGCTTCCATGATTTTCGTCCGTTAAAGTATTTGCATAAGTAGTTATATAGCAACCGAACCAACACATCTCAGGGAGCTTACAAAGCCTTATTCCTGAAGACAGCAGGGTTTCGACACCCCCCGCACCCCCAGGAGAACAGAGCTGTCACGACTGTTGCCCAGCACCTACCTCAGTCCCGGACTCCATCTCCTGCGGATGGGTGGAGACGCGTCCCAGGCCCTCGGTTGGTGTCCCGGCCGGGGAATGGCTCTGCTGCACCAGGTCTGGGAGGTTGATGTGGCCGGCAAAGCCATTGCTGTCACTGTGGCCAGACCGCTTCTTCTCTCCAGACGTCTGAGGGGGCACAACACATGGGGAGCATCAGAGAGGGATTAGAGAGGGAGGGTGAAGGCCACTGAGTGGTGTCACCCCTCACACAGCACAGGCACAGTCCCCAAACGGACCTGCTGGGGTGTGCGGAAGATAACAGTTACATTTATATTTTACTAAGAAAATAAAAAAGAAGTTAAACTTTGTTCACGCTTAGTATATGGACTGACCCTGCGGCCTTTTGCTTCTGCATGAGGGCAGTCAGGGTCACACAGGAAGTGGGAGTTCCCATGGGAAGGCAGGCGGAGGGGCTGAGCTCCTGAGGTCTGCATTTGCACAGTTCTCTCCTGCAGTATTTGTGTGTGTGTGTGCCTGTGGGTGCACCGTTGACTGGATTTGCAGGTATATTGCCAGGTTACAATGATGCGAACCCCTAAGACACATACATGACCTAAAATGCTGCTGAAACACAGAGGCTGGGATGAGATAATACTATCTGTATTATCTGTATCTGTGTGATACCTCTGTATCACACAGAGGCTGTGTGAGATAATAACCCACATACCATGTACGCCAAGAAAACGCAGAGATGCCATCTGCCCAGATCATAGGGCTCTTTGTCAGTCATGAGGTCAAAACAATGATTAATTCACCAGATCGGACAGGAGTTACAAAAAAATGTACTGAAATAAACCACAGATTATTTGAAACTACAGGTGTGTGTCCGCTACTGAATCTGAATACTGAATCTCTTACAAGCAAGTATGGTGCCTTGCAGTAAAAAACGGAAGTCATCATGACTAACAAGGAATAGTCAATAACAATATTTGAACTATTTTGTATAGCATCCCTTTTTAACGTCTTTTCAAGGTATTTTATAATATATATGATATGAGAAGTAGGACAAATGGATGAGTTATAAATAAATACACTGCAATTAAGTGGCATGCTCTCAAATTTTTACTGATAGGATTGTATGACCTAACAAGTTTGGAAACCACTGCTCTGCGAAACAAAGCCTCCTCTCACCCAGGGAAGAAATACAGGATTAAAAGACAGTTCTGCTTCCTAAAAGCCAGTAGCCACACTGCAGGCCTGGCCAGTATTGTGCTTTCTGATTTAACATTTGTGCGACTAGCTCACTGAGGTTTCTTAGAGCAGATCTGATTAAGCAATGATTCCCTTCTTTGCCTTTTCTTTCTTTCATCCATTTACCCAGCATTTCTGAGTGACTACTAAGTGTGAGGCATTTTGTTGAACATGGAGGGATCGGCCAGGATCAAGGCAGGTAGACATACTCCCTGCCTTCCTTGGGGCTGGCTGGCTTGGGCTCACTGGCCTGGCTTCCCCCTTCCAGAGCCTGTCCTTGTCTTGCAATGACCACTCTGCACCTGCTTCTGGCTAGAAGTGAAAGGAGGCAATTCTGGGGAGAGATGAAACAGATTCCCAAGTTCCTGAAGGGGTGCATGTAACGGATGTTACCGGGGAGCTTAAGAAATAACTGTAAAGCTGCGGTGCCCTCTATTTCTTGGCAACATGCTCCTGGCCTGCAAGCTGCCCAGGAGAGGGGCATTTTCTGGATTCATTTTGTCCACACAGTCTTCATGCATCCACAGCTTGTACTAGTGCCTGTTCTCAGGATCGAACATTTTGTCTTCTCAATGACATTTACAGGGTTCAGTCCTAATTTATCTCACTGTCTCCTATTTTATGTGTACTGGGCAGCTTTTCCTTTCTTCTAAGTTCTGTTCAAATACTGAAAGGCTTTTTAACATTTCCCCCCAATCTCCCAGTAGCATAAATCACACATGGCCTCTTTAGAGTTTTACGGGCTCTCTATTCTATCCCCAGCATTCTGCCTCGAGCCAAAAGCTGAGGCAGACGCACTGGTTATCAAAGACCTGAAGAGGCTAACGAGGGAAATGGCCCAGACAGTGAGAAGCTTGAAGGAATCCAGTGGTGACCGACCCCTGAATCTCCCCACTCTGAGTCATCGGCCTTCTGTCCATTCAACCAGCTCCTTTGAATTAAATACCTTCTGTGTGCCAGGCACTTTGCTAGCAATACAGAGATAAATGAACAACAGCCTGGCCCTCTAGGGCCTCCGTAACAGAGCCCAACAATTTCTACAGTCTTCACGCCCTCACCGTTCCCATGGGGGTGGGCACTAAGATTTCCCTGAGTAACAACTTGTGCCTGGGACCATGCCCAACCTTTAGGTATGGTATTCCCCCCAGTCCTTCAAATACCACCACAGGCTAGCTCCCATTATCCTCACTTTACACATGGAAAAACTGCAGTGCAGAGAATTCAGCTGACTTGCTCCGAGTGACACAGGTTGTAAGTGCTGAAATCAGGGGCTGTCTTGGGAGAGCCCGGGTGCTCTGGGCTGCTGCCGTGATAGGTGGCTCTGCTCTCGGCCGTAGCTGATTGGAGCTGGAGTGGACTCCTAAGCGAAGCAGGGTCAAGTTCCCTTTTGCAATTCATGTTGGGTCTGAGAGACACTGCTCAGTCTCTGCTGGGCAGCTGAACTGGGTGGGATGTGGTACATGTCTTGCAATTGGGGGATGGGGTGAGGGGAGAGCTCATGCTGGCAGAGGGAAGAAAGTGGTTCTGTGGAGCAAAAAGAACAAAGGAAATTGGAGGAAAGAGAAATGAGGGAAAAGGAGGGACAGGCATGGAGGAAAGCAGAGATGAGGGTAGGGAGAGACAGGCAGTTGAGAGAGCCAGAGGTAGCTGCCTGAGCTCCTGGTCCTTGTTAATTTCTGGTTCTGGCCCTGTGCAGGGTCTCAACTAACTCTTTGCCTTTAGATTCCCTGTATGAAATACCTCTGAATCTTTATTCCCCTATCTCTGATACCTACTGCACCTTTCTCCCCACCACACTGTAAGCTGTTTTAAGCGGATTCTTTTTCCTATCATTTCCCATTCCCAGCTGGTCAGTAGGAAAGGTGCTATAGACAGAGGCTCATGGAGTCCCAAGAGAGGCTTCAAGGAGTAAAGGAAGGCTGAATCAGACCCACGGGGATCTGCTGGGTGAAGACTGGGCAGCAGGGGAAGTTAGGAAGGGAGAATAGCTCTTCTGACAGATGGGTCCCTATAGACAATGTGGTAGATGACAGCTGGTGTGGTTTGTTCTAGAACTAGAGTAGGGAAAGGTTCTCTGGGACCATAGGTTAGGGGGAGGTAGAACCAGAGGGCCAGGGTGTGCATTGATAGGGCAAATTTGTGTGTCTTGGCAGGACTGTGGGTAGTAGAGCCAGTATTTTCCTCTAGAACCATCTTGTCCACTCCCATGAGAATGCTGTCTTGAGTGAGTTCTCTTTGATGTTCATCTTGGGGAACTGAACTATAGCACCCTATAAACTAAGCTCTATTATGAGTTTTCATTTTATTTTCTTATTTTTTTGTCAGGGACATACTTTTACTTGCATTTGCCTTTGTAATACCTGTACTTTTAATGATTCCAACTCAAGGTTGTTATGTTAAAAGCCCACCTTTGGGAAAGCTGGCATTTAGAAACTGAGGTACAAAAAGGTTTTGGGGCCCTCATTATATCAAATTCATAGAAGACACTGGTGAGTGCTATTTTCAAAGTGATTGGCTGTGGTCACAGAATACTGGGGTGCTTTAAATAACACAGAGCCATTTGGATATGTCTGGCAACTGAACTGAAAATGCGCCTCCCAATATCTTCTTCAAGGTACTGACTCTGTCATAACGACTCTAGCAAATTATAAACTGCATTAGAAAGCAGAGTCAGAGAGTCACTCACTCAGAACATTTCCCCTCAGGTTTTCCAAGCAGCAAGTTAGAATGACAGCAGCCTTCTATACCGCCATCGGAATTATCCATTCACCACATTGGGAGATTTATATATCAGCACTACACAACGTCAGCTTGTGCAGCCAAGTCCATTTCTTATTTCAGGCTTACAGGATAGGGCTCTTTAAAGCCTACTTCAAAGATTCGGCAGGGCCATATCATGAAATTCTAGCAAGTTGCTTTGTGAACTACTTTTCCAGTTACTGACCTTCTGCCAATTATTACTTCAAAGGCCTTATTCATCTCAAAACTACACTTCCTTTCTTTCCTGGGAGAGCAAAGCCTGCTATTATGGTTTCCCAAACTATCCTGGCTGTAGAATGACAGATGATATACATTGTTTCAGAGGCAAGAGTAGAAAGGGATAACAAGTAAAAGGAGAGTGAAATGAAATAAATTACAGTTGACCCTTGAACACATAGGGGTTAGGGGCATGGTCCCCCAGTGGAGTTGAAAATCTGAGTAGAACTTCTGACTCCCCAAAAGCTTAACTACTAATAGCCCACTGTTGACTGGAAGCCTTATCAATAACATAAACAGTCGATTCACACATATTTTGTATATGTATTATACACTATGTTTTTATAATAAAGTAAGCTAGAGAAAAAAAATGTTATTAAGAAAATCATAAGGAGGAGAAAATAGATTTATAGTATTGGACTGTGTTGAAAAAAACCCACACATAAGTGGATTCACACAGTTCACACTCGTGTTGTTTGGGTCATCTTATGAGTCATACACTATTATTTACAAAATTTTATAGATGATAACACAGACCCAGGGAGGTACATCAAGTAACTTTTGCCCAATGTTACCAGCTATTGTTTTCCTTCCAATCAGAGACTTGTCAAATTTACACGGTGATGATGAAGTGTGAAAGAAGAGAAGACAAATTCTGATTTGTCAAGGCCCTTCTGGCTGGCACAGATGCAGTGAGGAAGTGTATGTGTAGCGAGCACATGCCCCCCACTCAAATGAAGTGATGTTCCTCGAGTTTAAACACACAAAATCAGGAGTACCTGGGTGGCTCAGTCGGTTAAGGGTCTGACTTGGTTTCGGCTCAGGCCATGATCTCATGGTTTGTGAGTCTGAGCCCTACGTTGGGCTCCATGCTGAATGTGGAGCTTGCCTGGGATTCTCTCTCTCCCCCTCTCTGCCCCTCCCCCACTCGCTTTCTCTGTCTCTCTCTCGAAATAAGTAAATGAGCTTAAAAAAATAAAAATACAGATAAAAAACCAAAATCACCCAAAGCAATAGGTACATTTTTAAGTAGATCTGCATATTTCTTTTTTTTTTTTTAAATCAAAATAGCTCAATAGCCTTTTAATGTTGGTTTAAGCAGATAAGATGATATCACCGTTTCTTGGAACTTCTAACCATTTTCTATACATACAATCCACAAGGATAAAGCCATGGGGAAAAGAGGCATAACAAGGCCTCAGATGCTACTGAGTGAGGCCATGCATTCCCATTTCGCTGCCGTAGGAAACATCTGGGTTTGCCAGTTTTATATCCTCAAGCTCAAATTCTATACTCTGATTTGCATAGCTCCTACTGAAGAATTCGGACTAACGTAATTAAGTCACACTGCGGAAGCTTAGAAGGATACAGGAAAGAAGGCGGTGGACAACTGAAATCACTCAGCCATTTAGAAGCGCGTGTTTCCTCTGGCTCCCCACCCCCATTCACTATGCTGAAAATACATGCTGCCAGCATTCTCTGCGAAAGCTCTGATATAAATACCACGTAAGGAAGCACTTCCTCTTCACAGTTTTTATACCAACTTACCTCTCTTATCATCAAGGTTCCTTCTCTTGAAATACTGCTGCTGAAAGTGTCTGCGTGAGAAGTCTCCAGCCCGTGCGTGCCGACCATTCCCACATTGTACTGCTCGGTGCTCCCGGGGGCTCCTGTTGGTCTGAGATGGGAAGGAACGGTATTAACAGCAATGTGTGTTTAGGGAATGCCTGTTTCCTGTTTATGTTAATTTTTCAAATTGGGGTAAAATATATGCAACTTAAAATTCACCCATTTTAACTATTTCTAAGGGTACATACAGTCAGTGGCCTTAAGTACATTGTATTTAATTTTTAATGTGGTGCTGATGCCTGAACAGGTGTCCTGCTTCTGCAGCATCCTCTCTCGACCTATTCTCCATGCAGCAGTCCTAGAGAGCAAGCTTCAGACTGTCCAAGGAAAAAAACACTGCCGTCGATGTCAGAGCCCCTCGCAGTCTCTGCAAGGCCTCCAAGCCTTCTCTACTCCTTCTCTGACCAGCAGGCACCCTGACCTGTGCTTTGCTCATGCTGTTGCCTCTGCTGGAAAACTCTCTCCCACTCTGGCTCTTGGCTGGTTGCCTCTCTTAAGTAACAATATTTCATCTTAAGTGATACTTTCCTTGAGATGCCTTCTCTTACCACCTAGGTTTTAGCCCACCAACCCCTCTTTTTTCTTTCTCTTCATCCTTTGTCTTATTGGTTCTTATCACAATTTATGATTCTTTCTCTTTTTGAGTCTCTTGTAACTTTCTCCCCCTGTCTCGTTAGAACATATGCTTATGGGGGCAGTCTTGTCTCTGTTCATTACTGTATACCTAGCGTAGAGCTGGGCACAGAGTAGGAGTGCAACATACATTCATTTGATAAATGGGTTTTACACTATTTATGGAGAAGAAATATCAATTAAGGGCATTCTGGCTTACTAGGACATCCATTAGGTAGGCTGTTTAAAAATATGCAGCACTTTTTAAAACCTCTGTAATTACTCCACACTGTGGTATATCTATTTTTAGTTTGTTTCTTGTTCTTGTGTTTAATGTCTAATGGAGAAGGTAACAGGACCTTCACATACACCCCGAGAGCAGAGACTCATGTTTTCTATGTGCCCCGTAACACAGATCACAACATCAAGGGAAAATGAGAACCAGGTAGGTGATGTGATTTGTCTACAGGATTTTAGTTTCCATGCAATCCTCATTGATACCCTGTATCAGCAGCTGCCTCTTTTTTAAAGTGGGTTTATCAAAAATAAAAAATGTATCAAGGCTTCTCTCATTAAATATATTAATTGTATCTTTTACTATTTTTTTTTTTCCTCTTAACTGTTTCTTACGTATTTGAAAAAGACATTTCTGGTCTCTTGGATCCTATCAAAGTCCAAGTACTTGATGAAATACTCAATTCAAGAAAGAAGAAACATGACAGACTTATGACATCTCTGGGACAGAGAAAGCATATGTTAAGGATCCAAACAAAGAGGTGATAAAATGGGAAAGGGAGTCCAGACCAAAGAAAAGTGCATAGCAAGATGCTTACTTCAAAACTACTAAACTGGAACAGTGGATTGAATGAATCTAAAGATGAGTTAGAACTGACGTATTTGGGAAGAAAAAGAAGCAATATTTCATTCTCAGAAAGGAGCCATTTATAGCGATCCAGAGACATGGAATAAGAAACTGCTACAATGAATGCCTGACATATTGCTAGACTGGCAAATCAGAATAGTTCTCAAAACTACGATATCTTCACTCATTTATTTGAAATTTTATTTTACCTTGTGTGTGTGTGTGTGTGTGTGTTTGTGTGTGTGTGGCAAAAATATGGAATGTAAGGCAGCTAAATATATATATTTATATATTATATATTTATATATTATGATATTTATATGTTATTATATATAATATATATTATTATATATTTATATATCATAATATTTATATATTATATATTACATATAAAATATATACTATATTATATTATATATTTATATATTTTATATATATTTATATATGTATATATATGTATATGTATATGTGTGTGTGTGTGTGTATATATATATGTATATATATGTATATATATATATGTATATATATTTAGCTGCCTTACATTCTTGTTTGGGACAAGACGGTGTGATACAAATAAGTCCATAAATGGGGCATTTATCAAAAGCTAAAGCCTTCTGGGAAGGGAGGCACTTTCCTTCTTCGTCACTCAGACATCCTTGGCCACTGTCAGAAGTGTAGGTACACCGATGGTGACCACCGCCAGGCTGACACTGTCCAACTGAGTTCCCTTTCACCATTAAAGTTCATGGGAGTGAGAAGATCAAAGATATTTTGGCCCCACTTATTTTTTTCACCCTGATGATGTTTGATTCCCCCCAGTTTCATCAGAAACATGTCAATATGAGTGAAATTTTCATAAAAGAGGTATTTTCTAGAGCTAATTCCATTAAGACAGTTCCTTGATTAATTTCCCATATATCTCAGCTAAAATCTTCCTCAATTTATTTATTTTCAGTATTGTTTTACTAAAATTATCATCATAGGTTCCAATTCTTCCCTATGTAAATTTTATGACAAAGATTTAATCAGCCAATCAAGATGTTTATCCCTGTCATCTTTCAAAGGCTTCTGTGGTCACTACTTCTACCAAGTCCAATTTGTTTGTATTAGTTTTAAAGGTGTAAATTGTATTAAGAAGGTTTGGTTCATCTGTCAAGTTTTAGTCAGTAGCAAGTTTTACAGTGTAGAGTGTTAGCCACTGTCAGTTTTACCTCCTGCATATTTTTAGTGAGATTATTTTTTTTCTGGGTTAATTTTTATACTTAAATTTTTATGAGTCAGAACTGCTTCATCTATGATAAACTTTTATGGTGAACAGTTCAGGCTGTTTTGAGTTTTTAAAAATATTACTTCTACTAGTAATATTCCTTATATTGAATAAAAGATAATAATCTGTATTTCTCCCTTGGCCAATTTTATCTAGAATGGTGAGCAATTTCTCTTAGTAAGGTTAAGGTTGTCTAAGGATTGGTCTGTTTTATTCTGAATCTTTTGTACATTCTGGATATTAATTGACCACACCATTAATTTTTCTGTTATCAATAGTGGCTTTTGATTATGGAAAATTCCTACAAACTTCTGCATGTTCTGAATCACTTTTCTACAGAATTCTTTTTTTTTTTTAATTTTTGAGTTTATTTATTTAAGTAATCTCTACACCCAGTGTAGGGCTTGAGCTCACAACCTTGAGATCAAGGGTTGCATGCTCTTGCAACTGAGCCAGCCAGATGCCCCAGAATTCTTTTTAAAAGGCATAGTGACCGCAGCAATTTCTTACTTGACACATCTCCAAAGGCAAGGGAATTAAAAGGAAAAATGCACTATTGGGACCTCATCAAGATAAAAAGCTTCTGCACAGCAAAGGAAACAATCAACAAAACTAAAAGGCAACCGATGGAATGGGAAAAGATATTTGCAAACGACATATCGGACAAAGGGCTAGTATCCAAAATCTATAGAGAACTCAACAAACTCCACACCTGAAAAACAAATAATCCAGTGAAGAAATGGGCAGAAGACATGAATAGACACTTCTCTAAAGAAGACATCCAGATGGCCAACAGGCACATGAAAAGATGCTCAATGTCGCTCATCAGGGAAATAAAATCAAAACCACAGTCAGATATCACCTCACGCCAGTCAGAGTGGCTAAAATGAACAAATCAGGAGACTATAGATGCTGGCGAGGATGTGGAGAAATGGGAACCCTCTTGCACTGTTGGGGGAATGTAAACTGGTTCAGCCGCTCTGGAAAACAGTGTGGAGGTTCCACAAAAAATTAAAAACAGATCTACCCTATGACCCAGCAATAGCACTGCTAGGAATTTACCCAAGGGATATAGGAGTGCTGAGGGATAGGGGCACTTGTACCCTGATGTTTATAGCAGCGCTTTCAACAATAGGAAATTATGGAAAGAGCCTAAATGTCCATCCTGATGAATGGATAAAGAAATTGTGGTTTATATACACAATGGAATACTACTTGGCAATGGGAAAGAATGAAATATGGCCTTTTGTAGCAATGTGGATGGAACTGGAGAGTGTTATGCTAAGTGAAATGAGTCATACGGAGAAAGACAGATACCATATGTTTTCACTCTTACGCGGATCCTGAGAAACTTTCAGAAGACCATGGGGGAGGGGAAGGGGAAAAAAAAGTTACAGAGAGGGAAGGAGGGAAACCATAAGAGACTCTTAAAAACTGAGAATAAACTGAGGGTTGATGGGGGGTGGGAGGGAGGGGAAAGTGGGTGATGGGCATAGAGGAGGGCACCTGTTGGGATGAGCACTGGTTATTGTATGGAAGCCAATTTGACAATAAATTTCATATTAAAAAAATGATCCATAGCATAGGAGGAAATAAAAATGGATTATGGAGAAAAAAAAAACCAAAATAATAAAAACCAAAAAACAAAACAAAACAAAAAAGGCATAGTGAGTGCCTTCCTCCACATACTACAACTCTTCAAACTGTTGCTCTCTATACTTGACTTCAAGCATCTCAAGGAAACTCAAGTCATTTCTTAGCTCTCAAGTACAATGATTGCTCTTCGATACTTTGAGTGTTTGGCCTCTTGTCTGTCTACTATGACTGACCCTCCAGTCCATCCTTCTCTGCTCCCCTGACCATATCACTCTTCTGCTTTCAATTTATAAGAGTTCCCGATTAACCATAAGATAAGCCTGTGGCTTACAAGCCTTCCTGTATCTGGTCCTTGTGTATTTCTCTAGCCTCATGGTTTCAACGAAACCTACCTTCTATTTCTAACTCTAACAACATATGATTTCTAGCGGTTTCCTACACACATCATGCTACCAACACCCTTGGGCAACTTTAGTGTATCTTCTGTCCACGAATGGTTCCCTTACATTCCCTGCCTCCCTCTAGGTATTCCATCCTTTACACTGCAGTTCAGGCACTCTCAAACCCCACCTCAGCCCCACTGGGATGGTTCAGTAGGTGGCTCTCCATTCTGCTTCCACAGTATCCCCTGTCACTTCTAACCATGCACTCAATGCACAGTCCTGCAGTTATCATATCTCAGTAATGTTGGTATCTTCAGTGCCAAGCACTGTGCCTGGCATGCAGGTGAGATCCAGTGAATGTTTTATAAGTCCACAAAGGCTTTGTTTAATAACCCCAATAAACATTTCATTCAAGTTTATTATCCAAATATACCTCTTTTGTGAAGTGATGAACAGTCAGCTATGAGAAGAATTATTACCATGCTTAAAGTGTCCTGAATACCTAATGTTGAATTTTGTCTTTTTAAAATTGACAAAATAACTTTAGCATTGGGTTCACTTTATATACAGGATGTGCCAAAAACAATTTTATTATAATTGTTATTAGAGGATAATGAAAAAATTTGTTCAGCTATGTCACAGAACTTTATAGCATGAAGACTGAACTTTGATGTATGCAAATTAAAAAAATCACTTAGGAGGTTGGAGGATCTAAGGAAAGAATGTAGACTGTGAAGAGAGAGAGAGAGAGAGAGAGAGAGAGAGAGAGAGAGAGAGAGAGATACGGAGCATGGGCAGGGGAGGAGCAGAGAGTGAGACACAGAATCCAAAGCAGGTTCCAAGCTCCGAGCTGTCAGCACAAAGCCCGATGCGGGGCTGGAACCTACAAACTGTGAAATCATGACCTGAGCTGAAGTTGGATGCTTAACTTACTGAGCCACCCAGGTGCCCCACAAATGTATTTTAAAAACGTGAGTTGGAGATGGAAAAAGGTTGACCTAAGTAACTCTGGAAATAAATGGAGTCCCCTAAGATTAAAGGTAAAAGAAACAGCTTGTAAGCACTGTACTCTGACTGATAAAGTTGTTTCCCATAGGTATACTGGTTAACCATTCTGATCCTGCTCTACATGGGTACTGGAAATGAACAACTAAGCAAGAATTGGCAGATTGTGACAGCCAGGTTTCCCGCTGTTGGAGTGGAAATTGACAGGTAAGGAAGCAGAAGGGGATAGAAGGATCCATGTGGTAATGAATCAGAGTTGGAGATATCAGGATAAACTTTTATTTAATGTAGATACAGATGGATATATATAGAAATATTTATAGATATGTGTACATAATGGGTTAATATACACAATATATATTTCCTTGCTCTGTCAGTTGAGAGGGCCTAAAAGAACTGATTCACTAGTAGCAATGAGCACACCTAGTGCCCAACTCTTGGTTCTAGTATCAGTTTTTAATAAAGGGAATCAAGGCTTCTAGGAGGAAAGGGTGATTCCAGGACTAGAACAGGAAATACATGAGGTAAGCCTGGAACATCTTGTAGTGTCAGAAAGTAAAGAAGTGCTTGGTGGGGGGTAGGTCAGCCACAGGCGTACAGGAGCCAATGGAAAGAGCTTCCAATGGTTGAAGGTGGAACAATTTAAGCAGCAAAATGAAATAGTGGATTATAATCCGAAGCACTAAATAAATATCCATGAACCTATACTGATATAAATAAATGACCGAATAAATTAATAAATGGAGAAGAGATAAATTCCTGCAGAATAATTTCAAATAAATTATGTAAATACTCTACCCTAAAGGAACACAACTCCCTACTCCTTAAGTGCAGGCTGTGTGCACTGGCTTCCTTCCAAAGAGTACAGGATGGAAGGGGGGGGCGGGGATTACATTACAGTAGAGAAACCTGACAAGCATTACCTCAGCCAGATGATCAAGGTCAGTGTCAACAGTCTTAAGTCACACTGGTAGTACATACCCTTGATATGAAGTGATAAAAGTCACATGTGACCTCTGTGATCTTTCTCCTCCAAACCCATAACTTTGGTCTAATCATGACAAGAACATCAGATAAATTCCAGTAGACGGGAATTCTATGATATTCCTAATCAGTATTCCTCAAAACTGCCGACTTCATTAAAAAGAAGGTAAGTCTGAGACACTGTCACAGCGAACAGAAGCCTAAGCAGATATGGTAACTAAATAACTAAATGTAACAAGATGGGATCTTGATACTGAAAAAGGACTTTAGGTAAGTAAAAGCTAAGGAAATCTGAATAAACTTAGTAAAATGTATCAATACTGGTTTATTAAGTGTAACATATATACATACTAATGCATAATGCTTATAATAGGGATAACCGTGTGCAGGGGGTAGGAGGAGTAACATGGGAACTTTGTACCATCTAAACTTTTTTGTGAATTTAAAACTGTTCTAAAAAAATAAAGTTATTAATAGTAAAAAAATGAAAAAAAAAGCAATGATTTAAAAAAAAAACACTAAGGCGAAAACAGCTAAAACATTTTATAGTTAAGGTAATCCTTTGTTCTAAAAATTATTTCCGAGGCACAGTCTGGGTGGGAACAATGAGTTGTCCAAATTCCTATAAAGACTGTAACAGAACAAAACAAAACACTTCTACTGATTAGAAGGTAAACTATAGGAAACTTACAGTGATTAGGCCACAGTTTTAGAACAATAATTTTCTCTAATTGGATTTGTCAAAGTGTTCCTGCAGGTACTGATTTAATTCAATTCAATACACATTTATCGAACATCTGCTATATGAAAGGCTCTTGGTTTAGCATTGGGTGGTGGCTATAAAAGTTGAGGAAGACATGGCTCCTGAAACTAAAGAGATTAGCATCCAGAAGAGCTTAAAAACGTAACATGAATCCTCAAAAACAAGGCAGGATGTAAATGGGAATGCAAACTAGAGGGAGAGGTCACTCCAAGAAAAGGCACAGCACTGGAAAAGTGCAAGGCATTTATTTGCAAGAATTGATAGGTCAGTTCTGCTGGAGCATATGTTGAGGGAATCATGAGCCGCAGGGATGAAGAGGGTCATAGGGCACTAGGATACAGCATGACCAGAGCCACGCTTCTGCAACACTAATAAGACCAGAGCTTGAAAAATGGATGGAAAGGCAGAGAGGACCACAGGTGAGGAAGGGGAGCATTACAACAGCCTGGCAGGGCAATGGGGTCAGAAGCTCGGCTTTCCAGTGATAACAGAATGAAGAAAACACACGGCATGTGGCTTTCATTGTCCAGACTGCATTTTAAAAGACTGTACACAGCTCAGGGACTATTCTAGCAGCAGGTAGTCATAACGGTTAAGACTGTGCCTCACGTGTACTGTTCTGAAGCAGGTGCACGTACTTGAGGGAAGGTGCTGATACAAAAGGGTGTTTTTTCAGCTTGCTCGAGCTGATGCAAATTCACTTAACGTACCTTTCCTTCCCTTCTTCCCGTTCTATACAGCTCTTACTTTTTCCTGACTATAAAAATAGTACATGCTCATCATAAAACTGGGGGTCTACATAAAATAAAACCCACTCACAATTGTATAATCCAGTGATAATCACTTTTATAATTTTAGTCTATTTCCCTCCACCCATTACTTTTCTATGCATGAAGCATCGGGAAATAGTGCAGTTGGTTAGTTAATCATCTTAATTATGTGCACTCTTAATAGGTGCGATCTTATACTATAAATATGAAACCAGCACTGTACATAGAAAACAGTTGTTGTTTTGAACACTAGGATCTACAGCTGCTTGTCTGAATGGCTGGACTCCATTTCTGAGAAGCTCTTTTGTATACATTTCATGGCAGTGAACTGTGTTGCAATCCCAGATATATATGTGTATATATATGGCTCTAAAAATACATAGCACAGAATGTAAAGGCTTATCTTAACAAGATAAATCTTAACAGAAAATAAAACTTATAAGAATGTACATAAGAAGTATTCTAACTCTGAAATACCCTATTCCAAAAGACACGATTGTTTTATAATGAAAATTTTTAATAGTGTGAAGTATACAACTATCATGCTATAGCACAACAGGCTGCTTATATTTTATATTCACGAAAATGCATATATTTACCAAACTGGAATAAACACATATAGACACACCCACGCACGTATATCTGGCCTTGTCTCTGATTGTAGCTCATATACAAATAAATATTTTTAAATGTTCTTCTTTGAATGTGCACTTCAATCTGTCTAAAATTTACCAATTCTTCAAGAGCCATGTCAACTTTTGCCTCCATTATAAGCATTCAGTGATAGCCTATTTATTATTTCTGGATGATAGCAATAGATCCTCTGAATTGCTTTACCAGTGTCTAGCCTGTTCTTTTTACAAATCATTTTGCTGAAATGATTTCTCTCAAACATAGCACTGATCATGTCATTTCCCAGCTCAAGAGGCCTTCTTACCAGTTCCCAATGGCCACATGGTGAAGCACATACTTCTTGGTCTGGTTTCACTAGTCCAGACCACCCCCCGACCCTGCCCAGCACACCCTAAATTCCTACCAGAGTCAACCTTCTGTGCCTTTACTTCAATTTCCTCCTGCCTGCGATTCCCATATTACCCCATGTTCTCTTCTGTCTTGACAACAGTTATTTGTGAACATGTCTTTCTTCTGGATTGGGCTATAAACTCTATGAAGTCAGGACTTGCAATTTCAGTTCAGTGCAACTGAATATAAATCAAAGCCACCGAAGACCACCTCTATTCCAGACATCGCACAAGGTGTTAAGAGTAGAGAGAGGAATGAGACGCCATCTTCACCCTCAGGGATCTCACAACCCAGAGAGGGAGACCATGTAATAAATAGTCTGATTCAAGCACTACCCGAAACTGCAGGGATACACTCAAGATCCAGCGGCCACACAGTGGAAGATACAGGCTCTATCTGTGCAGGCTGGGCTGCGAGTAGGTGATTTCCAAAGGGACAGGAGAGTGCCAGACAGCAGAGAGGAAGTGCATCATGGCCTATTCAAGCAACTCTAGAAAGGTGGGTATTTCTGCAGTGAGGGAAGAAATGGATGTGCCCTTAGTGGTAGCAGGTTGAACACTGTCAATAGCCTTGCAAAATATGACAGGGCTTAAAAACCAAACGTGACTGAACATCTCCTCCAAGGCTGTCTTTGGTCATTCTTCCAAATATTTATATTAATCTGAAGTTTCCGTATATAATTTTGTTTGTCTCCAACTAGCCTACAAACTTTTAGAAGGCAGAATTTGCATCTGCACTTGCTGAATGTTTCAAAGCCCTCAGTATGGTGTGTAACACAGAGTGGAAATTTTATCAATATTTTAAATACATAATCCACCCTCATCCTGGTTGTTGTAAGCTCAGTGTTTAAAGGGAATTCAAAACATCTGTTAGAAGAATTAACCAATGCTGAGTCAAGACAAAAACTGAAAGGACCAGCATATTTTTCAAAAATGTTTTAGAATAGTGATTTCGCCTCTAGAACAATTTTATTTGCTGTTAAAAAAGCAATTTAATGCAATTTCTTGCAAATGTCATATTTTAGCATATTTATGGTTGTCAATAACTGTGTAATCAACAGTAACACAACAAGTACAAATTTTCAGCTGTGATAATTGGATTTGCCTCTCAGAATTGCTTGTATATGATGATTGTTAATCAATGGATGACGTTCCCTACAGACTGGCCAGCCCTGTCTCTCCGATCTCTGCTGGACAGGACAGTAACCGGTAGCCCGAAATGGCATCTTATCTACAGGGAGTGAGTGTGGTGTGATGGCCAATACTAGTAGGTGGGCTAAAGAAATGGAGGTGAATGAAGAGTGAAGTTGGAATAATCAGCGTCCCACTCTGTTAGATTTATACCAAATCAGGGTGACAGCACCTTGTGTTTATTTGGGGGAGAAAGCAAGAAATGTATGTGAGTGTGACTGTATGAATCCGTTTGCTTAAACTGGAGAAGCAATAGGGCAAGAGGAATTCTCTCATAGGACCCTATCCAATGAGAAAAAGAAAAGTGAGCCTTTCCTTCACTTAACCAAAGAAAAGAAAAGACGTAAAGGCTATAAATAATAAGGGAGATATAGGTAGGCATACATACAGGTATAAATAGCCAAAAGAAGACCGCAAAGAAATGGGCAGATGTATGTGGCAAAGTCACAGGCCACAGAGAAAAGGATCACATGAGAGAGACAGTGAAGAAGAAGAAAATCACTACAGGGATATATTTAAGTCAGACACTCAGAAGGTTCTCTGCAGGATTATTTGACCCCTGATTCTTTTGCTGGGATGCTAACCCACACTGCCACATACGTTTGTGTTCCTCATTCCTCCTCTTGTCAAGGTGATGGTGAGGAAGGAACACATGTCTATGCTGTTAAATTTTAACTCCTAAACGTCATTGCCCATAACTCCATGCTTTCAGTTCTTTTCATTTTTTATAATTTTTTTTAATGTTTATTCACTTTTGAGAGAGAGAGAGAGAGAGAGAGAGAGAGAGAGAGAAGCAGAGCACGAGCAGGGTAAGGGCAGAGAGAGAGGGAGACACAGAATGGGAAGCAGACTCCAGGCTCTGAGCTGTCAGCACAGAGCCCGACGTGGGACTCAAACCCACGCACTGCGAG
Organism: Panthera onca; assembly: GCF_046562875.1. NCBI lineage: Eukaryota > Metazoa > Chordata > Mammalia > Carnivora > Felidae > Panthera > Panthera onca. Next base: position 95,114,893 of record NC_138347.1, on the reverse strand, counting down.
ATCATGACCTGAGCTGAAGTCGGCCACTTAACAGACTGAGCCACCCAGGCACCCCTCCACTCTTTCAGTTCTAAGGGGGACAGGCAAGTGCCAACGGTCTGGTTGTCATCATTTTCCCTGGAGATGAAAAGAACCAAGAAAGTGTCACAAAAGAGAGAGTCAATCCAATGAGAGTACCTAGATAAAGCATATGCAGGTACAAATGCCACTATGTATTATTCTAAGTGACCGTGTTTGTGGAGAGAGGTACTTACAGAACTATGCTCTAATAAACACTCCAATCCCAAAAGTCAGTTGATCCTGCCAGAGACCCATAAACGATCCTATATTTAATTCCTATTTCGTGTCCTTTCATTTTGGAGACCTAGCCCTCCCCGGCCGACATCGGAAAATCCGCCCTCTTACATCAGTCTGGGTATGTCACTGACAGCCACTGTCCCGTCATGGGCCTCGCTCTCTCCATCTTCCTCCTCTTCATCACTACTTTCCGACTCCTCGCTAGAGGAGGAGTAATCAGTCACCTTCTTCAGCGGGCGGTTTGTTTCTTCAATCCGGAGTTCTCTTAATTCTTTGGCTAATGCCGTCAGATCCTACAAAAGAAAAGTTTGTTCAGCATGTAGGAATTGTAGATACAACAAAGTCACATCTCTCAGCAAGTCAGTGCTCCAGCTTAAGCAACAAGAAAGAAAGCTCTATATAGAACGGTTACAAACATAGTTGCTGCATGGAACTCAGAAAACGATGTTTGTAGCACAGAGAAACTAGAAAAGAAAGATGAAATAAATTTAGACTTTGCTCAAAACCAATTGCTAGACTGAGATGGCTCAGTTCTGAATATACGCGTGTATATATGTGCGTGTGCGTTGTGTGTATACACATATATACAAACATTGGGTTCTCATTTTATTTTGGGAAGGTGAAGTCAGTCACCCTCAGAGTTTATGGGAAAACACAGGGGATTAGCAATTGTTCCCCAGTATTTTGGGTCTCCTGCCCAAGCCACGGTCATGGCCTCTCCCCTCTTTGATTGCTACTGTACCAAAAATCTAGCATCAGTCACAGAACAGAGCAATTCCCAAGGTTCCAGCTACTACAATGGCTCATTTGGTGGGTCATCATTCCCTGGAGAGCAGAGGCACCACATCAAATAATGGCCCACCCCAAAGCCTAGTGCCACTGAAATTTATAGCCACGGAGCTGAATTAATCAAGAGGAACAACAACAAAATCGAAAAGAAAAAAGAGAAAGGAAAAAAAAAAAAAAACACAAGGAAATTCTCTTCCAGAACAATAGGTGTTTCATTTTCTTTTGTTTAAAATTACAGTCACCTGGCAGAAACCCTTATGAGGAATACCAAAGTGCATGTGCAAACACCAAAAGAGAAGAGATCGTTTTTCAGTTTTCCATGAGTATGATGCAATCTTTAGCCTTATGGATGTGATGATGTGGTATTTAATCACCAGGCACATTGCAGGCAGTGTGCTGAATCTCTGACTACCTTTTATTTCACATGCTTTCAGAGCAATGCAGAGGGAAGCAGTTCTGCAAAAGCATGGCCGCTCTAATTTGCATGGGTTAAACTGCCCATGGCACGTAGCATGCAAATGAGGAAAAAGCAATTTGATATCAGTCTTACCATTTCTCCCTATATTAGTGACCCATGTGGGAATCAGAGCATTCAGTGAGAGACAGGGGATTAGGGAGAAAGAAACTCATTGAAAGATACTAAATCCCACAGTTTTCTTATGGCCATATTCTCTCTTTATTTCAATTCAGAAATGTATTTGTCTAATTCACCTGATGTAAGATTAGAGCAATGTAGGTGATCTAAATGATACCTGATAATCTATCCTAATTGGTCAGAAGAAAAACTGAGATAAATGTGTATCGTTAAATTATAAATATAATTTTATTTTGAGGAGATAACAAATCATCATGTTTCTTTACTGTCACCTGTATATCAGGCATTACTATGTTGGTTAAATGCTTCAGGTGTTTTATTTGGTGTAGAATTTAGGAAGGTCAAGGTGCTAAGTGAAGGTCCAGGGTCATTTCTTTCTCATTTCATAATAAAGTCAAAGGAAAGCACGACTTTTAAATTTGTTCTGAAGTCACTTGAATTGAAGCACTTGGAAAAGGGTAGTTTCTGAAAATTCAAATTGTGCATTTTCCACCCAAACATGCTTGCTGGGCTTTTACACACATGCACACACGCATGGCCTCAATCTCAGTGGATATATTTACCCCATCTGTGAAAGTGAAAATAGAATTCTATTAAAAAGACTCAAAGGTGTTTAAATATAACGTATACCATTAAAGAAGAAAATTACCACATAGACAGAATTTTATGCAAATCTACTTGTTTCTTTGGCAATGGACCAAAACAGGAAAAGCCAATATTCAGATTTCAGCTTATACCCCTCATTTCCTCTTGACATTGTCAATGTTTACCTTTATCAAATTGAGAAGAAAGTGAAGGGTAATGCAATACTTGAGCACAGTGGGAAATATAGTTTGGATATTTGTTAAAGCTATGAACAGAAAAGGTATTACAATCTTCCAAACCAGTAAAATAATAACAAAATTTATTTTCTATTTTGTCTTCTATATTTTAGGAGCATGTTAGGTCTCATCAAAGAATATAAGGCATTTAAAATGTTACTTATGATTAAAAAAAGCATTTTATTATAATTTAAAGAGAGAATATGGTTTAAAATAATTTATTTCTAATGTCAATAATTCTGAGTAAAATATAATAATATTAGCTATGATTTATTTAAATTTATAATACGTTTTCCCCGTGGATTCATTTTCCTTATCTTTGACATTTCATGACAAGATAAAAGAGATTTTTAAAAAGTCAAAACTATTTAGAAATATTTAGCTTGTCCAAAGCCCATTGAATTAAAGAAACTCTCATTTGTAAAAATGACCTAAATTTTTCTAAACACTGTATCTAGGAAAAGTTTAAAGCTCTGACCTGCTTTACAACTTCACTTTTAATTAGAATTTTTTTTTGTTTCTTCATTATTAAAAAGTTATCTTTCTTGAAACACTGGAAGTAATTGCAAATTCCTTTTAAGTTTACTTGGTAACAGCTTGGACGGTGAGACGTATATGAGACTCCCGAGGTAACAATAATGAGTAATTCGAAGGTAATACCCCAGTCAAAGAAAATTAATCTTCCATTGCCAATAGTCTACATGCTTAGCTACAGTTTTGTTCCTTATCCATCCACTCTGGAAAAATTTACAATAGCAAAGTTATAGAAAATAGACACAATCTAAAATTGACACCATTGGGTTCAGATCCATTTTCATACATTTTATTTTCTGACAATACCAATTTTCTCCATATAATGAGTTTTTGTGGTAATTTATTGCTTGGCTGTCTCAAGCCTGAAGCTAAAAAAAATTTCAAAAAAGAGAAAAAAAGTGCTATTTAGTATGGAAATATTTGAGAAATGCACAACTAAAAAAGAAATACGGCAAAATGGTAAGATTTTTTTGACTATGGAGTAAATGTGAAGATAGGAGACTCTTACCCAAAGGCTTGTTTGATGTAACACTTTTTAGAATTAACTTGATATATATTTTTTCATTAAAAAAAACTCTTATTTAATCTGACAATTATGTAGACTTTACCTCAAAAGGTGCTCTTTTTGGGTCTCTTTTTAGAAACAATGTAGTTTATTCAGATTTTAGTTCAATTTTTTGAATTATTAAAATAAAGGTTAAAAGCTTTTAGGCTGGTCTTTTTTTTTACATATGAAAATAATTTATCTCCTTTTTAGGAAATCTTAAGAAGTGACATTGGGGAAGTTACTTAACTCCAGCATCCTCAACTGAGAAAAAAAGCTTTTAGATCACTAGCTACTGTTCAAGTTTTGTCCTGTCTATGGGTGTGCGATGGGATTTTTCAGATTCTTACACAATAACAAAAATATAGTGCTAAAGCCAGTATTTGCTTATGTATCAATCTTCATGTCACATGTTTAACTGCTAGAGTGAAAAGAATATTTTCAATGATTGTATTAAATAATCACAGACTATATTGCACAATCTTATATCCCATTAGAAAGGAATGCTAAATTAATGGACACTCCTTGAGACTGATTTTCATGAAAAATCAAACTGTTAAATTAACAATAATAAGCAACATGTTTTCCAAGAGTTTAGAAACTTTTCATTTCAATCCTGGGTTATCTAAATGGCAAATCAGTCACAATGGAAGGAAGCCATATTGAACCCTGTGACTGAAGATGGGAGAAAGGTTTAATTCAAGGTTTCTCAGCTGTGGCACTATTGATGTTTGGGGCCAGATCCTTCTCTACTATGGGTGGCTCTCTTGGCATGGTAGGATGTATAACAGCATCTTTCTGCTCTACCCACAGGCTACCAGTAGCACTGCCCCCCACTTCCAAGTTGTGATGAACAAAACCACCCCAAACTTTGCCAAATATCTCCTAAGGGGAAAGAAGGGGATGGAAGGAAAAGGAGAGGTGGAATCGTCCCTGGGGGAGAACTACTGAGTTAGGCAGAACCAAGTAATCCTGTATTTTTAGTGGTTTGGATCAGTGATATTCAAGGGATAGTTACCAGAATCACCTGAAGGATATTTTCCAATCACACATGGTCCGAGATTTTGGTGTGCCACTTACATCACCTCAATTACTTATACTTCTGTGCTATCTCTCATCTGTGTCCAGGGTATGAGAGTAAAGCAAAATAAATAAAGCAATTTTTAAAAAGCCTAAAATATCCTGGGTTAACCAGATGAAATCCATTTTCCTCATGACAACCACCTTCAAGCTGAAATCTTGTGAGATTTCCCTTGAGTTGCGCACACACACAACCCTTTTTCTGGCAGCCATAGCACCAGAATATTGCTTTCTGTCTTCAACCATGTGGGAAAAAACTGATAAAAGGTGTAATAATTGCTGTCCTTCTGACTATGATGAGGGAAAGTTCAGGGCTGTGGTACAAAGCAATGAAAAACGTTCCTCATTTTCCTCTCTTATAAATGCCGTCCACACACTGTAGACAAACAGAGTCTCATTCTTTTATGAGCAGTAATCTCTTACCTAAGAAATAACATTCAAACCACTCTGAATGGTAAGGCAGTCCTAATTCTGAAAAAGAGAGGCTCTTTGGTAAAGGTCAGAAGCATAGGATCCGACTTCTCCCACCTGCCAAAATGGCGCCATGCCGCGGGCTCAAACTAGCATGAGGACTGCCTCTTGGCTTTCTCAAAATGTTCTCGCACACGTGATCTTGAGTGATCCTAATCAATCTTACGACCGAGGCAGAGCAGGTGCCTTCATCCCCATCTTACACATGAAGAAACTGTGGCCCAGAGAGGTTAGGAAACTGGTCCTGGCCAGTTATTTACTCGGGGGAGCTAGAATTTGAATGCAGCTTGCTGATTCCAAAGCCAGCGCTTTTTCCACGTCGTTTCACAAAAATAGTGCTCAGCAGAGCTACAGCCTTAAAGCCATAATAGTAGTCTTCAGATTCCATGCACTCAGGACTCTTTGCAAGGCCTGTCTCTTAAAACAAACAACAGCACAACTCCACTGTGCTGTATTCATGCAGGTCTGACAAACAGCAGGAAGGCAGTCATCCTTCTTAGCAAGCTACCTAAGATTGACAAAGCCATATATTTTTCTAATGGAAAAATGTCTCCGCAGATAAGGAAATAAAGTCACTTAACTCGCCAGGATTCATTAACTAAAGTTGATGTTGCTGCCGATGCTGTAGTTAATGTCCCACAAAATTAATCTAACAATACCCAGTAACTCCTTGTTCACAAATCACACATTATAAATTTGGAGTGCTTTAGAATGATGTCTCTTTCTCTGTTAGTAAAACTGCCATCCCCTCGCGAGGCTGGTGAGCACAGGTTAAGAGCTCGGGCTTTGCTATTGGAAGATGCTGGAATGAAAAACTGCCAATAACAAAGCACTAACTAATGTTTATCTTTAGCTAGATTGCAACATTGGAAAAGTGACATTTTGGCTTCGAAGGAAGGTCTCTGGAGCTTTACCCGAGTGTCTGAGGGCCTCAGGCTGGCTGCCATTGAAGGGGCTTGCCTTCCAGCAGACCACTCCGGAGGAGTGAACTTTAAATCTCTGATCCAACAGGCCACATTTCTGAATGTCAACATCAGGAAATCACCTGTATGTTTACATCTTGTGACAGCATGACCAAGAAAAGGTAATACTAACCTCATCTATAGCTTTCTTATAGCTCTGAAAAAGGAGGAACCCAATCCAGAAGAATCCACAGGAGGGGGAAAAGCCAGAAGAAAGAGAGCAGGTTAGACACAAAATGGGAATTGTTAGTACACAACTGATAAATGCAAAATAGCAGAAAGGGCGTCAACCCCAAATGGGGCAAATTCCCTTCATTATTACTCTCACTATGCTTCCTTACTTAAATATGTAAAAACCAGAGAAAACCAAAAAGCCTTCACATTCATTTCATAGAAAAGGTTCTCAGAAATTTTAAGTAAAGTATGTGGATGGATAATAACTCATCCCAAGTTAATTTCCAACTTTCAAATATCAGCCTCCATGCTCTTATTTCTTTTGCTAAAACTATCTGGGGTCTGTCATGTCACAGCAATGAAGCTAGATTTCAAGTTGTCAGGCCCATGGTCAAACCATGCTTATCATGTTTTGGTCCAGAAAAATAGAGTCCTAAAGACATGAAAAACAGCATAAATTACATTAATTCATATGGAAAATAATATGGGGAGAGGGCAGAGTAGACAACAGAAACCCAAAGAAAGTGCCCACATCCCTTCAACTGCTAGCTTGAACATCTTTTTGCCAAAGCTGCCGAGTAGAAATTATGTTATGATAGGAGTTATTTCCCACCTTTTTTATTCTCTAAAGTAGTGCTAATGATTGGCAGAAAGCCTAATGGCAGATAGGCAATCTGAGATCTGTCCAGTTCTTTCCTAATCAGGTATTACTTTCTTCTGGATACTTCTAGCATCCATTCTTCTTCTTAATCTCATTAAGTTTTGTTTCATAGTCATGGGTGTATCCCCAACTACTGTGTCCTGTGGCTTTTCTGGTAATTTAAAAGAGTTCAAAAGCACTCACAGCTGGTCGACTAGGTCGGGTAATGTCCCTGGATTCTTCTGGCTTCACCTTGGAAGGCTCATGGGGGAGCACAGGTGATCCTTCCGACTTACTGTTGGCTAGGTAGAAAGACAGGGATCAAGAAAAATAATGACCATCAAAAGTGTTGACTCAAGTTCTAGAGTTCTGTGGTGAGTCATCCTTCGGGATTACTCAGGGGATACATCATTCATTTAGGCAAATCCTGAAACACAACCATGAAAAAATTGTTAATATTCAGGCAAATGCACTTAGGCTTGTAACCTGGAAGTCACTGATAATAGTAAGAAAAACTAGCACGTACCAGCACCACCACCATTTACTGAGTACTAAATGTGTGTCAGGCTTAATGCTAAAAGCCTTCTATGTCAACTGTCTCATCGAATTCTTGCTGCAACCCAATGTATGGCCCTCTTTTCCCATTTCACTGTTCAAAACAGACTTAGAGAGATGGCATACTAGCCTAAGGTCATGCTGAAATTATGGGCAGAGTTGGTATTCTGTCTGGCTTACCCAAGTCCTATTCTGGGCAGTACACTAGACCAGCTTCTGTGTTAGCATTCTATGGTTGGTTTCTTCTTGTACCACTTACCCGTCAGAGTAGGTTATTTTGAGGGAGTGTTGTGGGAAAAAATAGAAACCTATTTTATGTGATGGAATGGTTTTTAAATGGGGGGCAGGGGTTGTCTGGGTCCTTTAAGGAAGAAAGAATGAGGTGGGGACAGGAAGGAGAGTATTGGTGACAAAGGGGAAGAGCCCCAGAATGGAGGATGAGGGAGGTCCCCCAACAGCTACGGAGTGAAGAGTATCTCTCAGATTTTTTTATAGGTACAGAAAAACAATCTGGCATCGGAGAGATTCTTTTACTGTAAAGTGGTCTTTCATGGGCAGAAACACATCAGGGATACAACAGTGTTTTTAACCCAGAGGAACTAGGGGCCAAAGGAAAGAAGATAAGAATTAAACCCAAACCAGATCAGAGAATTACAATGATATGCATAACTTTAGTTTTCTTTAGTTTTCTCTAAGGATATTAAGATGCTTGTGAATAGAAAAAAGATAAATGAATGGCACTTTTCTCAATTAAGTAAATTTATATTTGAAGTAAAGCAACAGAAGTACACATAGCTATGTGCTGCACCACTGAGGTCTGAAGAATGCATATGGGGGCAGCCATATCCCGGTCCAGAGACAAGAGCACTGCACGCCAGATTTCAACCTTTCCAAAATGGAAATACAGTGACTCTACTTATTTGAAACCTTAAAAAGCTAATATGTGGCAACCTATGATTGTGGCTAATGAAGAGGCTAAGAAAAAGGGTTGGTGGTTTTTCTCAGAGCACAGCAATTTGTTAATATTTATCAAATTGCACTTAAAAAAGTTCTGGTGTTTATTACTTGGAAGCAAAATTATCTTCTGAAGGTTATTCAGAAAGAGTAAATTTTGATTAGCTAGAAGCAATGTGTTGTCATGTGTAATTAGCTGGACATGCTAATGTTTTTCACAAGCTTCCTCATTAATGAAAACTAAACAGTGATAAATGACTTGAATAAATGGTCAGAGAGGCTCATTTTTTATCCCTCTTTGGTAGGAATAACTAGAAGAGTGAAATATACTTTCTAAGTCAAAGAGTTTATTTCTTCTTTAAAATGTATATGTGTTCTACGTTAGTCTTTACCGAATCCCACTTTGAGAGATCCTTCGTATCATGAAATATATTCACACACAAAGGGAAGACTGGCATAACGGGAAGAGGCTACTTGGGGGTACATGAAACTCTAAACAGACAACAAATGGAAATGGGAATTCAGGTGACTCAAAAGTAATATTTTCAAATAAGACCAATAGTCTATGATCATCCCGGAAAACAACGTGATCTGCAATTAGAAAAGATTTAGTCCACACTGTGACGTCACACATGTATATGACTGGGGATGGCGGTTCACTCATCTAAGGAGACTGAAGCTCCGGGAAGTCAGGACTCTGTGGCATCACACAGTGGTGGCCATGCCAGGAGCAGGAATCACAAAAGTCAGGAAGTAAATGGTGGGGGAAGGTTTACCTCGAACTCTGGTTCGCTCGCTGGACCCCGCTTGCGATCCAGGCTGAGAGCCTCCTTGGGAGCTGGGCTGGGAGCTGGGGGTGCTGGAGCTGGAGGAACTGCCACTGCTGGTCCTCTGCAAGGGGCTCTCCAAGACAGGCTCCGTTCTCCGGAGGTCGGGGTTGCTGTGTGGAAGGCAGAACGCGGTGACTACACCCTGGACACCTTGCCATCCACAGACACAGTACAGTCCAGTCCCACCCCCGGTGCAAAGGAGCAAAGAGAGCACGTGTGTGACACTGCACGGAAGGGGTCAACGGAAATGACAGTCATGTCATCCTCTGTGGAGCTCCCAGCCAGATACTGCTGGATGAGATGAACTCTTGACCCAGCTCCTGGGTCATTACACTAAAGTATTAGCTCTGAAATGGTGCTCGTCAAAGGAGGCTTTCTTTGAAACCCTTGTTCCTGTGTTCATTATAAAAAAAACAAAAAAAAAAAAACCCGAAAAAAACAAAAAACCTTGAAAAATATTAAAAGATAAAAGAAGGAAGCAACACATTCAATCTCTGACCGAAGAGACATCCAACTATATTTTACTATTTGGTAGAGTATCTTCTAGACTTTTGTATATACAGAAGCATACTGTATGTTCGGTTTTGCAGCTTTTTTCCACCCTCCCTTAGCACTGCTTTGGGAGCAGCTTCTTATGCTTACAAAAATAATAATGGCTGCATATAACCCAGTATATGGATGAATTAGTTTAACTATTCCTCTACTGCTGGATATTAAGCTACTTCCAATACATTGCCGTGACATGCGACATTGAAATAAGTATCTCCAGGCACCTGCACATCCCAGTCACATCTCTTTCCTGGAACTGGGATTGTTGGGTGGAAGGACATGAACAGGGATGAGTGTGTTGCATATGTTTTTGTATGTGGGTGTGTAATGTTATCACTGGTTTTTGCTGAAGTGTATGAAACGGACCATCTTACTGAATTCTTACCATGCTTTAGGATGAGCAGTTTGCTACTTTGTAAAAAAAAAAAAATCTATCTTGTTGTTGTAATGTTGTTTTAAAACATTACTCTTGAGGTAGAATAATTCTTATTCACATTCATTTGCCATTTATAATTCTTCTGTGAATTGCTTAATCAAGTTCTCTGCTTACATAGTTAGTGGTATATTTGCATTTTAAATTTCTTTCAGTAAGTCTTTATATACTTTGGCTATTATCAAAAGGAGGTGTGTTTTAAAATAATTATTGGGCGCTAATTCAAGAATAAATACTTTTATAAAATCTTATTATTATTCACCTTTATATGTAAACTGCCCCCAAGATAGTGGTACTTATTTGCTCACTCAGTTGGTCTATACCAAGCACTGGGTCAGGTATTTGAGATACGGTAATGAACAAGACACAGTCTTGTCATCTGCCGGTTTAGTCGGACGTACGCAGCCAATTTCCTCCATGTTTGCCTGCAGTGAGCACAGGGCAGCATGGGAGCATGGACAGAGCCACGTAAGCCACGTTTGGTGATCATAGAAGCTGTCCTAAGAGAGTGGTGGGAAACAGCTGCTGAGGTTTTTATGATTTTGTTATAAAAATAAGCAGCATCCTCAAAGTTTCCACAAAGCTCTTCCTTTTTAATTTATACCTTAGAGGCCTTTTCATTTATATAATTCTGGGCCTAAATTAGTGCATAGATAATTTAGTGAAACCTGCAACTCAAAGCTCAAATCCACTGCCATCCACCTGCCGAGGGCCCCTACATGTTTCCAATGTCTTCAGTTCTCCAAACAGAACTGCACACCTTAGTGTGATCACAGACTATGATTTTAATGCAATAATTCATGTTAAAATGCAATTTTAAGCCTTCATTTTGCTCCCCTCATTTCAAGACTGTCAAGTGCACACTAAACTGTGTGGGGTGTCCCATGTTTCATGTATAAAAATGGAAATAATATGGTCTCTTCCCTTGAGACGCTTGCATTTTAGTGTACCAAAAATCTGGCCACAGAATGACATCATTATAGCAGCAACTGGACCAAATAATTTCTATCTTGAAAACTTAAGAATTTTGCTTTTGGTGATATATCTTCCAAAAACATTTGATCAAGTGAGAAAATGTTTTAAATATTGGGTTATTGTAAGACATGGCTCGTGGCTCTGGAAAACATATGTGAAAATAAATATGTCCTCATAACTTAGTAATTTTTATCACATAAATATAGAATTTATCACAATATTTATCTTAAGGTTTTATGGTAAAGGAGTTGCTAAGTCAACCCAACAGTATGATCGACTGAAGCCGAAGTGATTATCAAATTTAAGGAAAATGTTTAAATTCTCAATATTTTTATAGGACTCCTTTGCATAGTAATTATTTTTGTGAAAACTGCTAGCACTTAATTGGCTAAAATAGATTTGGATCCATACTGGAACTAGCCCTGATTTGGAGAATATCTAAAATGATAAATGTATAATACTTATGCAGTATCCTACCTTTTGAATTTTCCTTAAAGAAACAATCTTATCTCCTTTTATTCCCAATAATAAATTATTTCCCATGGTCTTGTTTGATTAAACAGTGATGGTCAGGAATTATTTATACATAATTAATAAAGTCCAAAGGTTTTTTTTTTTTTTTCTAAAAATTGCATTGCTAGCCAACTGTATCACAGATTAAAGGTAATGGACATGCTAAGGCTTCTTGGTAGTTGCTTTCGTTTTGTAGAATGGTAATGTAGTGTTCTTTGTATTTAAAAATAAAAACAGTTATTGTGAGAAGGGTGGCTGTGAGCTCTGAGATATTTTTCTCTGGTGACTGTGGTGTGGTAGCAGGATCCAGCTACTTGCTTGAACACAGCACTCCTTTGGTAATTTAACCAATACCTTTCTGTGAAACACCTGCTTTGTGAGACTCGTTGGACCAATATGAGGGATGGAGGACAGCACAGGTCACAGGTGTGAGATGCAGCAGAATTCTAGACGTGAGAAACAGCGGAGACAACAGCGAAGAAGGCAAATCTCTGCATGCTATGCGTGAAAGAGCCCGTAAGTATTGTTGGAGTTTGGGGAACGATGAATGCAGCCTGGGGTCATTGAGGTGGTGTCAAGAAGGAGACAGGACTTGACTGGGCCTTTGAGGAATAAGCAGGAAGTCTGGGGGAGCGCCTGAGTGAAGACGCAGTGGCTGCGATTTTTCTGGGGCTAGCTGGTGTAGAGAGGACACCCACCCTGATGGAGTACTAAGTCTGTGTTAGGATAGCCTGGAAGAGTGGGTGATCAGAAGAAATGGATGCCTTATGCAGCAGTGCCTGTAAAGCTTGGTAGAGCACACAGGTCTCCCAGGGCAGGCTTATGGATGACTGGGGAGGAGACATGCAGGCTGACCAGGTGGGAGGCTGCTGCCATATTGATGATATAAGGCTTGGGCCCAGGGTGTCAGAGAGGGGCCTGGTCATTGGCAGAACCAGCTGGCAAGTGCATGTGTCTCTGATGGAGCTCAGAGCCTCTTTTGGCATGAAATTAATTGAATCCCATGGGTGTTAAATCCGTGACCTGGGCCTCATTAGCACAGGCCCTTCTTACTGGAGCTAACCAGCATGGGTGCTGATCTTAATAGGTTGCTATTTTTGCTGCTGGAGACCGAAAGAAGTATTTAGTGTCTATACAAACACACATAGAAATAGGGGAAACTTCAAAATGCTTTTTCTATGTTATTTTTTTTTTTTGGAAAATATAAGTATTTAAAAAATTTTATTAAAAAAATTTTAAAAACATTCTAATTTATTTTTGAGAGAGAGAGAGAGAGGAGGGGCAGAGGGAGAGGAGGAGGGAGAATCTCAAGCAAGCTCCGCACTGTGAGCACAGAGCCCGATGAGGGGCTCAAACTCATGAACTGTGAGATCATGACCTGAGCTGAAATTCAAGAGTCGGACACTTAACCAACTGAGCCACCCAGGCGCCCCAGAAAATATAAGTATTTTGATAAAATGTCATACCATTCATATTTTTCTTTTCCTTATTGTATAGTAATCTGGTCTGGCCTTGGGGCCAAGAGGTCTGAGATAAATGCTTTTAGAGGGAATTTCAGAAGAATTCTATGAAATAATAGATTTCTCTTGTTCACATATCAACTGAAACTACTCAGATCCAAATGTGTAAAAACTTGAAAATATTCATATATACTTCTTCAAATGCTAACTTTTGGTTCAGACATTTGCCATCCCACAGACAATGCCATGGGGGCCTGTAAAACACACAGTAAAGTGAAAATGTGGCAATTATTTCATTTACTTGAATCATATAAAAAGTCAAAACAGAAAATTAGGATTACAAAGTGATTTCTTGGCCCAAATACTTGGGCCAAGTCTGTAATTAACTGGCTGACTGCCAAAATTCACTTTACTTTGTTCTGTGATGACACAGCCAATGAGAACAAATGAGCCATAGGAAGAGAGGTTTGGGATGGGACAGAGAATTATTTTTTTAAATTAAGCATTTAGTCATTGGGTTTTGACTCGGTGTTTCTGGCTTACTTTAAATCTTTTCATATTCTGAATGTACTTGTTTGATAAAATTTTAATTTGCTTTAAAAGAACACATGAATCAAAGTTAAATATAAAGGTACCTGGAATTTTTTAAAACGGTATTTTAAAAAATGAACAAACCAAATCTTGATTTAAACTCAACTAATCACTCTGACACCATAAGGCATCTGGGAGCCCACACAGCAGGTAGGAACCGAGCACAGATCTGCATATGCATGAGACAGAAGGGCAGGAACAGGTGTGTGGGGTTATGGTGATGGGGTGGAAACTGTCAAAAGCACCTAATGATATCAGTACCAGCTTGAGTAGGAAGGTTTGGGGGCTATAAATAGGTTCTATGGGACAACAACCACTAAAAGGTAGTCAATACCACAAGATGAGAATCAATAACCACAGGATTAAGAGGAGCTATTAACATTCTCACTCAATTACATGGTGGGAAAAATGGAGGCAAAATGGAGGCAAAGTGAACAAATCAAGAACCCTCTTTCCTTTGGGAACATGATGCAGCAACGCCAGCTGTGTTTATTGCAAAACAGGTAAGCATGACATGGTACTTAAGAGTGTGGACTTTGGTGCCACAGAATGGTTGTGGACAATGGTTCAAATGGTGGCTCTATCACTTAATAATCTTGTCACCTTAAACAATTTAGTTAACTTGTGTTTGTCTCAGTTTCCCTTCTATAAAATAGAGGTGATTACAGCCACTACCTCACAGAGTTGCTATATGGTTTAAAGTTTATTTATTTTGAGAGTGAGAGTATGCACACGCATGAGCAGGAGAGGGGGAGAGAGAGAGAGAGAGAGAGAGAAAGAGAGAGAGAGAAGATCCCAAGCCGGCTCCGTGCTGTCAGTGCACCAGATGCAGAGCTCGATCTCAGGAATGGCAAGATCATGACCTGAGCTGAAATCAAGAGTCAGACACTTAACCAACTGAGCCACCCAGCCGCCTGTTAAATGGTTTAAATTAGTTACTATTTGAGATGCACACTGAAGAGTGCCTCACAAATAAAGATGTTCCAGATGTGTTTCTTAAATAAAGAAATAAATAAAAAATTGACCCAAACCAATCAGAAGGCAGGGATGCAAGGGGGTTGCCCAGTAACACTTTCCTGACCAGCTAATGTCAGCACAGCTGTATTCCTTGACACACACAATGATTTTAAGACATGTTCTTTACAGGGCTCTTTTTGATTTGGTGTAGTGTGTGTAGATAGGGGAAGTGACATAATAGGGAGTTTTTTTCTGGGAGAAGGAAGGCTTTTGAAAATAGTAAAGCTCTGCTTTTTCCTCACGTTGGAGGCATGCTTGCATCTCCCATTTTAACTCACCTCCAGAATCTTCCATTCAGGGTGCCAAGTAGCTTACTGACTTACACATACTGTTTCCTACTTTCTCAGAAATTAGCATACATTCTGCAGTTACTATGGAATATACAATATCTTGCACCTAGTGCTTGGAGTTCATTAGTACTTAAATTCAGGAAGCAAAAACTGAGCTCTTTAACCATTAGGTTCTACTTTCTAGTCTTCCTTTTTCCTGCTGGCTTAGCACAAAAGTGGTTTATTTCTCACTCATATCACAATATACACAGATCAAACTGGTCTCCTTGGTGGTTCTTCCTCAGGTGGGGACTTGGGGACTCAGGTTCCTTCCATGTTCAGACATTATTGCCTTAAATTTGTGGTCCCTACATTTGCTACAAAAGAAGGGAGCCTCTGCTTGGGGACTCAGGTTCCTTCCATGTTCAGACATTATTGCCTTATATTTGTGGTCCTTACATTTGCTACAAAAGAAGGGAGCCTCTGCCTTCTTCCAATAATTCACATATCTACTTCAAAGCAAAGAAGGAAAGCAAGGCAAGAAATAGAATTTTGCCCCTAATAATGCCTATAGCTCCAAAGGGTAGCAGGTATGGTATATCCTCTCACCCATGGGCCCTAGACTCAGGTGGTCTTGGTTGAGTCACTGACTCCCAAGGTCCCATGCAGCCCTGAACACAGCAGGTCCTCAGTATACATTTGCTGAATTTAGCAAATGAAAATAATAACAACAAAACATCCTGAATTTGTCCTTTATTAGATGTGTGATTTTTCTTGGGATCCATTCTTACTTTGTTAATTTTCTACTTTCCCTTGAGGATCAATTTAAGGAGAAGGGCCGGGAGGATAAAAAGGAATACTGACCAACAACAAGAAGTATAGTTCATAAACATGGTAAAGGATGAATTCTTTAAAAGCAACCCTTTGTCATGGCTTCGTGGATGGCCAGTTGCCTGAAGAGCGGTACAAAAAGAACCATGAGAACTTCATTAAGACCAATATAAGATAGGAGAGTCTGTTTTACAGTAATGTCCCCAGCCAATCACATCTCCCATCGTCTGTGTGCTGTGTATTTCCTTTAGCGCACTGACTCAGGGCTTGCCCACATGACTTGTTGCCAATGGGACATCAACAAAGATGATGCAAGCAAAGGCTTGAAAAGTGCTCCTGTACTGGGGCCCTCCCTCTCGGGAGGCTGTCCTGAGATGGCCAAACAGTAAAGAAGACCAGGATGAAGGTCCACATGAAGGTACAGCTGACCCATCAGCTCAGCGCAGCTGCATAAGTAGCCCAAGTGAGACCAGCCGAAAAACTTATTAGCCAACCCAGAGAATCGCAAGAAATAATAAATTGTTCCTATTTCAGACTACTAACTTTTAGGATGTTTTCTTATGAAGCAAAGGCAACCGAAACCAATAAACCAAAATCCTGAAGTAATAAACAGTAAATAACCAAAGAGTAAGTAAACCAAATCCTGAAGCTTTAAAAAATGCAATCCAATCTAGAGTGGCAAAGTCTGATTCACATCTTAAGTGTTGGTCATTTGGTGACAGCAAGAAGTAGGGGGTCCGGTAGGATTACTCTAGTTGGCAGAGATGGGGATTCTCCACCCCCTCCCCCACAGTCCCTGATTTTCATTGTAGGTAAATAATTATTACCTCTTAGCTCACTCCCTCCCTCCCTTCTCTGTAAGCAGAAAAATGTTAGCTGTCGCACAAAGTTTGCATTCTTTGGACAAAGTACAAATTTAAGTGGTTCCGAGGGAAAAGCTCATGTTTTACAAGCCACTGACCATCAAAAGCCAACTATCTTAGGCCCTAGTGTCATTAAAATAACACTTCAGAGGGAACAAAGAGCTGCTTTTTATTTGATTATATAATGATAGTTCTCTTTCTTTTTGGTTGATAGAAAGGAAAAAGATTTTAGTTGAAATGACGCTTGATCTACAGCCGCTAAAATTCTAAGCAACTGATCCCATGACCAGAGCCTCGAGGGCAGGGTCCAAGGGACCAAGAAGCACGGATAATTGGGGGCTTATTGCTGCTCGAAGAGGGGGACTGACAAAGTTCACGCCCGCAATCCCAGGGCTGATGCTCCTTTGGCTCCCGGTCACAGTACACTCTGGTCTTCCTCAGCGCTGCTTAGCAACGCCAGCTCAGGCTGGAGCTGACAAGTCACTGGGAAAAAAATGGCTCATTCAGAGCTTCCTGCTATTGGCAATCCCACTCAGAACGGGCTAACTTCTTCGCCCTGAAGGGATTACTGTTCTTAGTACAGTTCCATCTTATTTTTGGACTGACCTCTTTCTAAAGCTCTTCATGTGAAGAGGAAAATTAAAGCTTCACGATCAAAAGCATTCCCTATATTAAAGATACGTACAAATAATCATAACTTTCATTTCCAGTCTCTCGTTCTTACTAGCTAGGGAGAGTCCTCTCGTGAACACAGTGAAGAAGAACATAACGGCCTGCCCAAGCTCATCCTTTTTATAGTCTCAGCAGAAACCGTTTGCTATTTCAGTTCATCCTAAAAAGTGGTGTATTCATCATGAAAAATCTGAGGGAATCTCGACGAACTGGAGAAGCAAACGGCATAGAATCAGCTCAGATACAGTACAGATATTGCTTACTTTCCAGATTCTCTTGAGACCTCTACACCAACCGGTAGGTGAATGCAGTTTCCTCACTGTAGGAATATCCACTGTTGATGGAAAATTCTAGGAGAGCACAGAGTGGCGGTGGAAGCATAATTGCATCTCAGTGACCCTCCATAATGCCAAAGAAGTGATTTTTTTGCTAAGAAATAGTTCTTTTGTAATCTGTCAAGCTAGGGAGCTCTGCAGCTGGCCACCAATACATTTCTTTGGCAATTCCTTTGTAATGTCTTAATGGCTCCGAGGGTACATTTCTTGACCTGATGCTAAAAATCACCTCAAACCAGGCTGTCTTGTTCTGCTGACTTCATGAAATGGCCTCTTAAGTCATGGTTTGGGGTATTCCAACCAGACTTATATTTGCAATTTTACTGTCAGATTTTAAAAATGAGGTACACTTGGTTGGCTTCTGGGATGCCTCACTCACTCATTTATTCATGAGCCCTCACTCTGCACTGATTTCTGTGAAAGGTGACTGAAGAAATAAAAGGTGTATCTTCCGGCCCCACAGAAGCTTACAGTCCAAGTGCTCAGTCAACATGCCTCTGAAGTGAAACAAGGACAAAACCAATTTTTAGGAAAGCAATAATGACAGTGGCAGGTGGGGTTTTTTCCTTTACCTTAACCATCTTCCTTCCCTTACCTTGCTCTGATGGGTTGAGATCCCAGTCTGGGTCCCAGAGCACTACCATTTCCAGGAGAATTCTTTCTGGCTAATGCTGGGGATATAGAAGTTGTTCTTTGAGGCACCTGAAAGAAAACCGGAATTCAGAAATATTTTCCATGAAATAGCTCCCATAGGTTCCTACCTGAAAAGCAGCCTAACCCTTTCCTAAAATTTACCAGGAGTTACAGAAACAGGCAAGCAATAGTGTTCATTTTTCAAAGAAATATTTAACTCCCTAAACACAGACAAAAGACACTGGCTGAGGCACATTCAGCCATCATGAAGGAGTACGGTAACTATAAAAACAAATTAAAAAGGAGACCAAGCTAATTATTTTGATTCACTGGGCTAAAATAACCGACCTCCTTTGCTTGTGTAAGAGTGGTGAATATCAGATATTTCTTTGGGGGTACCATCAACTCAGCTGATCATTGGAAATTTCATCAGATGAGAGTCATCCAGAGAAGCTGAGCTATGTCACAACTGATAAACAGGCAAGGAAATGATGACATCTGGGGAGAAACTAGGGTATCAGGCTAGAACTTGGGACATAAGCCACATGTTGCTGAGCTCAGAGAAGCTGCTTCAATAGATTCTATATGTTTCCATTTCCTAATCAACTTGCAATCACTAATTAGAAACAAACCCCTAGACACTGTGCTTTGGAAGGTCATTTGCAAATGTAACACAAAACAGGATTAATATTGAAAATACTGGCAGGGTCTTCAAAAAGACTGTGTGTATCATCAGA
Organism: Panthera onca; assembly: GCF_046562875.1. Classification (NCBI taxonomy): domain Eukaryota; kingdom Metazoa; phylum Chordata; class Mammalia; order Carnivora; family Felidae; genus Panthera; species Panthera onca. The sequence continues at coordinate 95,095,769 of NC_138347.1, read as the reverse complement.
CACAGAGTAGGAATATGTATCATTATTAGCTTATCTGACGAGGGCCTAAGGTGGAATTCATGTATGTCTCATTTCATTAAACATTTTTAATGAAATCAAATATTGTAAGTGTACTAAAGGGGTCCAACATGAGGGAGGAGAATAATACTGTATGAAAGTGAGCAGGAAATGAAAATGTAGATATCCCGTGATAGCTAATTGGGTTAAACATTTGTCAGGTACTTCCGTTTCATTCATTTCTTGGGGCTCTTTTAAAGTGGGTTTGTGTTTTTTTTTTTTTTTTTAATGTTTTTATTTATTTTCTAGAGACAGAAAGACAGAGTGTGAATGGGGGTAAGGCAGAGAGAGAGGGAGACACAGAATCCAAAGCAGGCTCCCGACTCCGAGCTGTCAGCACAGAGCCCAACACGGGGCTTGAACTCACGAACTGCAAGATCATGACCTGAGCCAATGTCGGATGCCTAACCGACTGAGCCACCCAGGTGCCCCTAAAGTGATTTGTGTCTTGCACTAGATATTTTAAAAATGTGCTTTGTTATAACATTATTGGTTAATACATTAAGTGATATTTAAGATTAATATAAATTTTGTTGGTTATTATGATGCATTTTAAGATAAAGACCTAGGAAGATTAGTCAGTGAAGTGAAGCGGAATGGCCAAATCAGAGTTTCCACCCGCTCAAATTAAATATTCCTTTTTCTTTTTGTAAACTTAAATAGTTGTAGAGAAGAAAGAATCTAACAAATTATTAAAACTAAAACCTTTGTATAGATGTAAAATTTTCTCCCAGAGTTATAAATGTATGCCTACATGCTTTCAGAGAGTGGACCACTCACTTCCATTTTCAGTTTTTTTGGCTCTCGTGACACTTCTCTGCCTGTCCTATTTTCCATATTGGACTTTGCTCCCTAACTAACCTTTTCTGATGGCATCTCGGCTTCCACAAAAAGAGAGCACCAACAAAAAAGCCATGATCAGCTATTTTCATTTCCAAAACAATGGAAATACTGTTATAATATCCTTTTGAGTAGAAGATGAGGAAGAATATTTGAAGATCATTGGGTAAAAAGTATTATTTCTTCCTGGAATCAACAATGGCACTGATCTTTGGAAATAGTGGGACATTCCATTTGTCATAGATCCTATGCTAAGTTCAAAAGAAAGGGGAATCTTGGACCAGGAAAAATCTAATGCAAACATTTCTCCAGTATTTTGAAATATTTCCAAGATGTCTGTAGTGAGATACATGACCACATTACATAACAACTTTTGGAATGAGTAACAACTGGCTTAGGTAAAATCAAAAGAAACCAATCCCAGGGTTATTCTGTCCGGTGGATGGCTAGTCATTTCACCCTACAGTTTTATCCTTAGGAATTAAATTATGACCCGGGCTAGAAGGAACTTGCCTTAAACAGCCAATTTTAAGAGCAGTACTATCTTCTGAACACCTGCAATCTGATTTCACTTTGTGTTCTTATTAAAAGTAGGAATAAATCAATTTTCTACTTTTTATCTGCAAGTTTTCAATTAGTCTAGATGTAGATTCAGTCACCAGTGAAAATATCCGTTTTTCTATTTCTCTCTCCTTTTTAAAGAAAGCTATATACCCAATGTGGGGCTTGAACTCATGACTCTGAGATTAAGAGTTGCCTGCTCTACTGATTGAGTCAACCAAGTGCCCCTATTATTCTATTTCTTAATATGGATAGTAAAATAATAGTTTGGAATGCTTAAGACTGAGAGTTCTAATTCTGGATACAGGATAGATGTTTCCAGGTCACTCAATCTATATGAGCCTCCATTTCTTGGGAAATAAAGGTCAGAAGTGATAAATGATAATCCAAGTTTTAGCTTGGGAATGAGGAGGGATGAAAACAAACATGGGCGGAGCTTTGACATTCTCGTGCTCCTCATTACCATAAAAGGTCTGGAATAGAGGTAATAATACCAATAAAAAACAATGATGACCATGACAGTAATGATGATAAAATCAGGCCACACTGTTACCTTTGGTGGAATGTCTTCTTCCTGTCGTAACCAAGAGCTTCGGTCAAACTTCTCAATGCGGGTGGGGAGAGGAGGGTTTTCAGAGGTGGGATCCGAGTTCTGGCGTGGCATCTCAACACGGTGAGAGGTCACATTCAGAGCCTCCTGAAACCCAGAGAGGCCCTTCGTGGGCTGCTCATGCACTGACTGGGAGGCGGTCAAGGCAGGTCCCTGGGATTTCACAGCTACAAGATGAGGAATCTAAGCATCGAACCAACATTAGAGCAACAGGATTAGAAGAAAGAGTAGATCAGCTAGTACCTCATTCAGTGGAAGGGAAAATAAAATCTTAGGGAGGACAAAGAGGCCATCATAGTTATCTCCAGCATACTTTCAGAAGCTTTTCCAAATTTCCCATTTACAGACATATGTAGGGCTGAACCAGGGTGCTCGGCAAAAATTAAGTGATTTCCTCGGGATTGCTAAGAAGTCAGTGAAATGAGTGTGGTGACAATGAGAGCAATTTTCAGTGAACATTTACTGACCAGCAAGATAACGTATTTAAATATTTTTCTTCTAACATGATAAATTTCCTCCTTCAACACCCTTAACCTGACATTAGAGAGTACTCTGTAAAACAAGAAACGCTCTGAATATCTTACTCCTTAAGAACTCACTAAATTCACCATGAGGTAGACACAATTATTTCATCATTTTACACGTGTGAATGGAAGGTCTAGAGAGGTTAGATAACAACCTAGATCTCACAGCTTATAGGTGCTGGAGCCTGGATTGGAACTCACACATACCTCATGGTCCACACACCTAACTCTTCATTATTCTGTTTTCCGGTAAGCTGGCTCTTACCACCCACGATACTATATATCTCTCCACACCAAGATGTTTTTTTTCGAGTTGTAAGTCACACAATTTGGCATGCATTGATATTGTTCATGCAGGGAAGACATGCCATCTTCTGGTAGAAATGTGGCACTTTAAGACAAATCATTAAACTCAAGAGTTCGCAGTGCTCTTGACCATTAGAACTGCTCACATTTTATTGCTACTGCTTCTGTAAGCCTGTCTACTTCTCCACCACAAAGGTAAATTCCCTGGAGATGGGAGCCATGTCCAACATGGTATCTCTGAGTCTAGAACTTTGCCTGGCATGTGGAATGTGGTCAATAAATCTTGGCTGGGAAAACACCTACAGTACTTCCTAAATTCAATAAACACTAATCTAATATCTGATTTGTGCAAGGGGCCTATCAGGCCCTCTCAGTGCCAGACCCTTGGGGCATTTCCACAGTCCTCTTCCATTAGCCTAGCCCCATTCCTTTTGCCCTTGAGGTCTTACCCCTGGAGCAGCCCTGCCCTAGCCTCTTCAGACCATCTTTGGTCTGAAACCTGAAATATTATTAATTATAGTTCAGTGAAAATTCTCAAAGTCTAGTTCAGGTAAATGTTATGCTTCAACCAGAATAGAACTGTAACCAAATTTTTCTTAATGTTAATTAGCATGAAATATAATAAACAATAATATTAAAACAAAGCATATTTTACAAATAGAGCACAAAACCACAAACCTACTTCAAAAGAGTTTTCAAAGACGTGTGGGTGAAACCAGCTGCATTATCACCTTTGTTTTTCATAAAATTCCATTCTTTACTTCACTTCCTATTTCATTTTTAGTATTTAAAATTTAAGAAGCCTCCTAAAACCTCCAGAAACATCTCCCGAAGTGGAGTACCTTTTTTCTTTTTTAAATAGCTTACAACAGTAGCTCTCGAGTCCTAGACTGCATAGGAGCACCCTGGGGGCTTGTTAAACCACAGACTACCAGACCCCCACAGAAGGTCTGAGCAGCAGGTCTGAGGCGGACCCAGGAAACTGCATTTCTACCAACTTCTTGGGTGACGCTGATGCTAATGGTCCGGTTTCCCTTTGGGAAACACTGGCTTGGAAGACACAATTTCATCCAAGTTCATTTACTTTTTCTGGTTAAAGATCATACCAAAATCCCAATGAACAAAAGGTAATATAATAGTTTATATATAACATATATATATATATGTATATGCATATATATGTATATATATATATTTGTGTGTGTGTATACATATACGTATATACACGACTATTAGCTTGGTAATTATAACTAAAAGTATGCTTGTTCCTACCTTGCAGACACTCCCATGGGTCTCTAGTGAGGCCAATTTACCAAGAAATGACTTTGTGGTTGGCTCAAAGTTAAGGATGGGTTTTTTTTTCTTTCTCACCCCTTCCCCATCCTTCGAATCCAGTGGGGTCTCCTCTATTTCTATAGATTCTGTATTAAGGGCCATTGTTTGACTGGTCCGATGTGTGAATCCAAGTTACAATCCCCTGTTGTTTTCGTAGGCTTAACTGTACACCCTATAGAAATGGCTAATGGAACAAAGGGGAGAGGTACCTGGGGATCGACTGGTCTGAGCATGGGAGGTGTCCGAGCAGGCTGAACCCCACTGATACTGAAGGACTCCGACCTTGGAGGCAGGTTGGGGTCAGATATTCTGTTGGCAACCTTGTGAGGCATGGCAGGTGAACTCTGCCGGTTGAGCCTTGACCGCTCTTCTACCTGGAAGCAAAAAACAAAACAAAACAAAACAAAGAAAAGAAAAACAAAACAAACAAGAAAAAAAGGTGCTTCAATGGATAAATGGATAGAACTGATTTGCTTCCTAATAAGGATTATCTGTAGTCACCTGCACAGCCATTTTTGTGTCCTTCTGGTCAATTTGTTTTAAGGAACCCAAACTCTTCATACCTGTTCTGCATCAAGAACTTCTTAAAAAAAGCTATTTTCTGTCACAGTAAACCCTAGCCCCAAAAACACAGAACACATAAGCCATCTGGTACCCAGTTATCTTATGCTGTTTCAGTTAACTGGGAATTTGGGACCCACTTAAGAGTTTATCTTGCACTAACTGGATATTGTCTTACTGACTGGTCGGTTGCAAAGCCATGGCGTCAGTGAGGGAGACACTGGTGGGCATTAAGATTGCTTGGGAACAGGGGTGCGTGGGTGGCTCAGTCATTTGAGCTTCCAACTTTGGCCTCACGGTTTGTGAGTTCGAGGCCAGCATCAGCATTGAACCCTGTGCTGACAGCTCAGAGCCTGGAGCCTGGTTCAGATTCTGTGTTTCCCTCTCTTTCTGCCCCTTCCCCGCTCACACTCTGTCTCTCTCTCTCTCTCTCTCTAAAAAACAATAAACATTAAAAAAAAAAAAAAAAGATTGCTTGGGAACAGCAGAAAACTGCTTTCTCATGGGACAGGAAGGGAAGACCACTAATGGTGCATTTCCTCACATGCCCTTCTGATAAAGCAAGAGGGTGTTTCAAGCGCTCCCTTAATGAGCTGGACTGTCTTCAGACTTCCTGTATTGTTTCTGTCTTTTAGGATCCTTCCCTTTCACTTGTCTCCCTGCTCCCTAAAATATGTCTTTCCATTTCCATCCAGAACTTCACTGCCTTACTCTCCACCCTCCTCCCTGTTTGTCCACGTGTGGCATTCATTCTTGCTTCTCCCCTTCTTCTCTCCCCGCCTCCAACCCTTTTGCTTCTGTGGCCGCTTCATTTCCCTTTCTTGCTGAGTCTCTCCCAACCCAAAGCAGGTAACTAATCAGAACTGTTTCATAGGAAAGGCTCACAGTCCCAGGGAATGCCCTTTTTACAGGTAAGATTCCCCTCGGTACATGTCTGCAGCAGACTGTCACAGAGGATATTTCCGAATGGAAATTTAGATAAACAAGATGTTGGGGCAGCTGGTGGCTCAGTTGGTTAAGTGTCTGATTCTTGGTTTCAGCGCAGCTCACGATCTCACAGTTTCATGAGTTCGTGTGGGGCTCTGCGCTGACAGCACAGAGCCTGCTTGGGAGTCTCATCCTCTCCCTCTTTCTCTGTCCTTCCTCCGCTTGTTGCTGTCTCTGTCTCTCTCAAAATAAACAATCTTAAAAACAAAAAAGATAAACAAGATGTTAAGAACTTTGACGACTTTAAGAGGTCCAGGACTTTTCTTTCAGATCCATCTTATCCTGTCCTTTATTTCTTTAGGGTCAATTTGACAGCTGTATTTTCCAAATCTCCGGGGCAGTGCATCCACCCTGATGACTCTTCAGTGTGAGCATTAACTCTCTTCTGCTGACTCACTGATGAGTGTTCCAAGTGTCTGTCACAGAACCCACATGCAGGTCAAGATATATTTGCATGGAGCTCTTTATTCATTTCACTGCCTGATTTGAAATTAAAATTTTTTCACAAGAGCTATTCTTCCCCTTCCTTCTTATATCATTAGGAATCTTTCTAGAGGCAGACTCAGTCTCATATACTGAATAAGTCTTTTTTTTTAAACTGTCATATTAATTGCAAACATTTTAACATAAGAAGATACGCTGCAGAACAGAAGACCATCCCCCACCTCTACTTAGGGATAACTTAACATGTCCTCTCCCACCATGGCTGTGCAGGGTACATACAACTGGCATCCAGCTGACTTTGTTTTTCAATTCCATGTCCCAAGAGCTTTACCACATACCAAACAATGTTAGCTATAAAAAGCCAGACGTATAAACCAGAACATGTATACTTTGTGTATGCGTGCATACAAAGCATTGCACCAGCAATAATTATTTGGCTATTGCACTGAGCAAAAGAAAAGAATAAAGCCAGTTTTGAGCTGAGGTCATAAAGAAGACAAAGTCCCATGAAGACAGTGGTAGATAAACTAAGAGGAAGGCATTCAATGTATTGCTTTTCTAAGTACTAGACTCCTTGAAAAAGAAAGTGACTATTCCAGGCCACTGAAATTGGTCAAATATTAGCCATCTTCTTATTTCCACGGAAGATCATTAATAGATAAATCACGTGTACAAGCATCCCTCACCGTCCAAACTCCCCCAGTCTAAGCAGGTCATTGCAGTCTGAGCTCAGGAACCCAAGAGATTCAGATGCATTTTCAGAGAAATACCTGGCTATCCAATCGATAGTCACCTGTTACCCAACAGTCAGGAACCAAATATATTCAGAGAGTGGGGAATACTTGCCATTATTTTTATTTTTTAACTATAAAATTCATTCCTTGTTAAACACACACTTAGAGACAGCACATTAAAAACAGCAATTGAAAAAGTCTGCCTTGAGGGGATGGAGATGAAAAAGACTCCATCTTGAGCAAAGAAACCATTTTTGAGATAAAGAATTTTTTTGGCCAACAGCCTGCAGCAAGCTTCCAGTAAAGGAGGTATTCTCACCACAGGCCATATGGGCCATAGAGCTGCCATGGGAAATGAACAGGGCAGAAAGTGAGGTGCTGATTTTCATAGGAAGTTAATGGGTTTGATTGGTCGTGTATAAATATTACTAATGTACTTCTAGCAAAATCTGGTTTACACACTAAATCCTACCATTCGTATGTGTCAGGTTGTACCATTCTAGAATATATGGCATAATTAATTTATGGTTATATTTTGCAAATTATTTCAGGATGATTCAAAATCTGGTGAAATTTCTTGGGTTGGAACTTGTCCAACGAAATTTGAAAATCTATGAGAAAGGTGTAACAATGAGCCATCTGGCTATATACTTTGTCTCAAGAGAACCTTGTCCCAAAGTTTTTAGGAAGATAATGTTGCCCACTGCTTTTGCACCAAAGGAACAACATGAATATTGGAGCAAAGATATCAAATCAAACATCCTAATATCAGACAAAGGAGAAGTTGGGTAGCGTACTTGGGTGCAGGCCCCTCCTGATCATTTTGATACTGGGCAAAGGGCTATCTCCTGATTCACTACATCTTACTTTCACTAATCGAAAAGGAGATAGATATGTGAATGAGACAAATAAAGAAGGTGTTTTTTTTCCAAACAGAATAAGGATATTTGTGATTAAACAATGGGGACAATGGAGATATATTTCGATCTGCCTTGCATGATATCAAAAATCTATTAGCTGAGCCTCTGCTCCAAGGAGATGTAAAATGTCAGAAGTACCACCAAAAAAGAATGCTCTAGTAGCAACAGATATAGAAGGTCAAGGTGCCAGACCATGACAACAAAAGATATCCGTTACAAAGGATTTCATACTTGTAGGGATTATCAATGAATATAGAAAACAAGATTAGGAGAGGCTGATCAGTTTTAGTATAAATGCAATTTGTTTCTTATTAAAAGGACTGTTTGAGCATCAAAACTAAATTTGGGGAGGTTCAGATCATCTCTGCAGAGATGCTGTACTATACTGGGTGGCTCAGTCAGTTAAGCGTCCAGCTTAGGTCAGGATCTCACAGTTCATGAGTTTGAGCCCCGAGTCGAGCTCCATGGTGACAGTGTGGAGCCTGTTTGAGATCCTCTCCCTCCCTCACTCCCTCTCTCTCTGCTGCTCCCCTGCTCGTGCTCTCTCTCTCTCTGAAAATAAATAAACTTAAATAAAAGAGAAATGCTATGCTATGTTTTATAGCATTATAGGGAGAAATAAAACCATAATTATAGTCTCAGAAATAAAACTCTGCTCCAGGCAGCACTGTGTTGTCCATTGGGTTCAATGGGAGTGATGTCTAAGGCCTCTGAGATGCATAAAGGCTATACGAGCACAGAAGACCTGAAAATAAATTTGTTGATTGTAGGATTTCAAAAAATTTCTCAAAATAAATAAAAATATGTTTAAGCATGTATAAAAGGAAATATATCGATGTCAATTGTTGAAGCGTTTTGTACGTTGACAACAATTCATAGCTTACAGTGTCTCACTTAGCAATAATGAATGATACCTGCCGAGAGAAAAATTTCAAAACAAAATTATAGAAGTAATCTTTTAGATGTTGACAGCAAAAATATATTTACTATGTCACATGGGTGCATTTTTATAATATTTTATATGATGCAGCTTCTGTGGGGTCTATGGAGGCCTAGAAGGTCTTACTTAGAAGCTTATACATGGTGAATTGAACATAATCATACGGGAATTCCTTTTTTTCAAACTGAACAAAACAGTTTGATGTTTTTGTCTTTACTGGAAATGTTGGAGAAAGAAGTCAACAAATAACTTTTAAGTTTAGATACCCTGGCCCTGTATTCACTGGTCCCATAAAGAGTTGAGTCATATTGCCCTTTGGCAAAAACCACAGGAGCAAGATGGTTACTGAGCGAGACTGGGGATAGCCCTTCTCTGAGGCCCCTCTGAGGATAGGGGAGACTCTCATTCATATGAAATGTTTAAAATGCGGTCTCATCTGAAGACAAGAGCCGGGACTACTCTTCCACTATCTACTCTTAACCAGTGACTCCAAAGAAAAGTATAGGTCTTCATGGGGATGGAGTGTTTAAGTTAAAAATAATAAGGCAAATATTATAAGCTGAGAGGGAATGAAGAAGTGTGCATGTATCACTGGGGAGAAGGAGGGTGGAGGAGATGGGGACGCATGTGGGCTGCCCGTGTGAAGTACACACCGGAAACAACAGAGGCAAACACTTACTCCTTGTGGGTGACAGTGACCTTGGAAACAAAGTATGACTGTGTTGAATGCTATCTTTCATTTGTATCTGCATAGTGCTTATGGTTTCAATGGCACATTCATACACACAATGGCCCAGGGGCCTTCCCGAAGGCAGGAAGTGCAGATGGGGAAATTGCACCCCAGGAAAGCTCCAAGGCTTGTTCCATGTCACCCAGCCAGGAGGTGGAAGAACTTGAACTTGACCTCCTTATGCCAAATCTTAAGAGAGAGAAGCAGAAACTGAGGAAAGAAGGGAGCAGAGCTATAAACTCTCTAAATGGTCATTTGAAACCTCATATATAAAATAACATACAAAAAGGAAAAAAAGAAAACCCACATCACTACTGAGTAGGGAAAACCAAGTAGAGGAGTTCTCATATAGAGGATTTCAGAGTCCAATGGGCCGATGAAATATAAAGGGATATCTTGGTCCATTGTTTGCCAAATAAAACCATGGCCAGATGACTGGAATGCATCACAGAGTAAGAACATGATGTAGTATTGAAAAAAATTAAAATACAATTTCATACAGCATTCATGTAGAGACAGCATTCTGTCACTTTTGTGTGTTGATGAAAATTTGAAGAAAAAGTTGGGGAGGGGCACACACAGTTACTGCCAGGCCCAATCACATGCCAGTTTAAGGAAAGGAATCTGCTCCATTGTTTAAACAAAAAAAAAAGGTATTATAAGAAAATAAATCTCTATCTTTCAAAAAGTGGAAATGAGAAAGAAAAAGACCTTCAAATTTTGCTGACATTGAACAGAATATCATACTGATGTTTTTACAGAACAAATCTGATTTCCATCCCAATCCAGAAATGGCAGAGAATTTGAAAGGAGTAAAAATGTCCTCACCCCTCCTTTCAATAGAGACATAAATGTTCCTCCCTGGCTGAAATCTGAAAATCACAGTCAATGTAACAATCAGAACAGATCAAATACTCAGTGAAAGGAGAGAGGGAAGGGGCATCTGGGTGGTTCAGTCGGTTAAATGTCCGACTTTGGCTCAGGTCATAATCTCACGGTCTGTGAGTTCGAGCCCCGCATCGGGTTCTGTGCTGACAGCTCAGAGCCTGGAGCCTGCTTCGAATTTTTTGTCTCCCTCTCTCTCTCTCTCTGCCCTTCCCCTGCTCACACTCTATCTCGCTCTCTCAAAAATAAGTAAACATTAAAAAAATTTAAGGAGAGAGGGAAGAGCTCAACAAGATTTGCAAATGACCGAGTATTTTTATTTTTCTTATTACACCCAACAGATTAATGAGAAGGCTAATGAGAAATGCAATGATGACTTACGTTTTACAAAATGAAGCAAAAAAATCACAGAGGGTGAGGCATTATAACATTACACTAGCTAATGAAGAACTGTTGATTTGAAAAAAGGAAGAGAAAGAAGGGATGAAAAAGTAACCAAAGAAGGAAAAACCATTCTGGTGAGGAGGTATAGACATGGGTTAGAAAACCAGTACTGGCATAAGTTACAGAGGCCGCCAGGGGAATAGACAGCTGGGGGTGTCTTCAAGGGCACAGGGGCAAAAAAGGCCTAGCCCCTGCATCACAGGGGACCGTGGCAAGGATAATTCCAATTTTATACCCTGGTAGAGGATGCATTAGAAAAAGAAAGGGTGCCTTTTATTCTAACTGCAAAGGAGAGTTTAACCTAGGTTATTTTTCTTGGTTGATAATTAAGATACTGCTAGGCTAGAAATTCCATCCATATCTAAATTTTGAAAATATTTTACTGTTCAGCTACTTTCAGCCCCATCTACGTCACTACTATAAGGAAAAAAGTCTTTAAATAATGCTCTAGAAGAGAAGTTCATGCATTGCTACGAGAAGCATTAAAAGGTCAGGAAGATAAGGATCCTCATACCCATTTTTATTCCCATTTTAAGAAGTGGGTGTTAAGAAAATGATGAAACAAACCGAAGCACACAATTATTTGTTCTTATTTGTGTACTAGTTGCTCCAATCCCAAATTCAGCACTGTCATTTATTCTGTGATCTAAATGTTTCATCTTCTTCTAAAATGTGAACACCCACTCTAAGACTTGGGAATTGTTTCATGGAATAGATTGGTTAGTTGGAAGCTGGATTATGTTAACCACACCCAGAAGTATTGGACTAAATATGAGCCCCAGAAGCATGTTCCCACATATGTCTAGAACTGCATGAAGCCCAAAGAAGAGCGCCAGCTGCCTGGAAGCCAGGGACCTTGGAAGATGTCACCCACCAGAAGTGGCTCAGATTTATGACGGCCAGGGAACCTCACATCGGGAGTGCTTGCCGACATAGCCGGGTTGTTTGCACGCCCAACTACTGTGTTTCTTTCACTGCTAGAAGCCTGGCTAGGAAGCACAAGGGAATTAGGAGGTCTAGAAAACCACCTTGATGACATCTGCAAAGATTGGCGCCCAGGAGTGTCATGGCTTCTGAAAGCTCGGGAGCTGTGAACTAGTTCTGAACAGAGAGGATAGGCCAGGAAACTCAGTGAGGAAGACAAAGAATAACTAGATAACCATGAGGTCAAAGCAGTTAAGTTCACATCGGAATGTGCTGGGCAGAGGCGGAAGGTAGGACGTGGGAACTGCTCCAAGCTTTTCCCCCTTCTCTGGTACATTTGTGCATGAGGGAGCTGCATGGGGGAAAGAAGGAATTCTGGGATGCTTCGCAAACAATCACGGTCTTCTCCAACGGGATCTGTAGGTGTCCCTCTCCTAAACTCATGCTGGGGGCTGGGAACACTGAGGACCATGTAGTCACACATCAAGGAAACATCATTTAGCGATGCAGCACTTCTTAGAGGCGTCGAGGTACTTGGAAGGATGCGTGAATTCATGCCCCTCCTGCCCCAAGGTCCACAGGAGTCTCCAAGGCCCTCCTTACTTGCAGTGATGGACAACCTAGGGTTTGTCACTTTGAAGATGTTGGGAGAGGACACACAAATAACCTTAGATCCTAACTCTTGAGTCGGACTGCATCCTTGGGAGCGAGATCGCCTGGGGGATCTCACTATGATCCTTGAGGCTTCCTGAGCCTTCAGTTGTTCTTCAAGACCAACTCTGTTAGGACAAGCTGGTCCATCTTTCTTCTGCGAGTGATGCTCCAACAGGAGTCTTGCTCTGGAATCATTAATTTCGGCAGGTGATACTGGCATTAGCTTAGTGGAGCCTAGTTTTTCAGCCTTCTGAACACCTGCCATGATCAGGAGCTGTGAGTCTGGCTTAGCTGAGGGTTTCAACTTGGCAGGACTAGAAAATGGGTTAGCAGTGGAGGAAGGTGGCACATCTCTACCAGCCGGGATGCATGTCAGCTGCTGTTGAACAGCATGGTGATTCTGCTTAGCTGGAAGGATAGGTGGGTTATTAAAGAGTCGGTGCTGGACCTGGGAGTTGGATCACAAAATTGAGTTATTGATCTAAGAGAAAGAGGCAGCTGTTACAGACATAGGTAAATACAGATCGTATTAACAGACTCTAAAAGAAAGTGATCCAAAACATTCTCTATGTGAGATCAAACGATTTTCTCTAAAGGTTCAGATTTCTTTAAGTTTTAAAAGAAAAAAAAATTAATTTCTGTAAGAGTAGCACATGGTCATTATAAAAGACTTACACAATATATAAGAATACAAAAAAGTTGGAAGAAAAATCCCCGCAGCGTCTACTTCCCTTAAACAATCATCATTAACATTAGGGCAATATCATTTCAAGCATTTTTTTTACATATATGAAAGAGAATAAGAAAACGAAAAGACAGAAATATTTTTAGAAAAGGAGGATCTTATGTAAGAAATCCAGTTCTGGTGAGACTGTGGTCTAGATAACTTGAAAAAGCTCTGGCTATAAATACCTGAAGATACTAGAACGAAATATGAAGTGACATAAACACCATGCTCATAAGAAACTACAGGAAATCACTGGGAGCCACAAGCAATGACAGAACCGAAAGCCAGAGTGTTATGTGTGTGAGATGACACAGTGACTCCTGGGAGGGATGTTGATCCTGGCTGGAGTTATTATTTTGTTTCTTTGCTTTACCCATTTAGTTGTCACCTCCCCCCCACCCCCCACCCCCACCACGCAAATAGTTTTTAATTAGATTTTTAAAATAGCTCATCACAGAGCCAAGTTCCTGAAAATCCATCCTTAGTCGGGTAGTTGAGCAAATGAAGAACCATTGCCCTGGAAGTATTTGCAAAAGCAATACAAATGACCTCTGATCCTACAAGGGACGACCACAACCACAGGTCTGAGACCAACGGTGTGTCCATTTGTACCATAACAGAGCAAAGGAAGGTTAGCAACGATGCTGATGATAACTTTGAGGGTCTAGGTATGGACAAGAAATGATTCTACCTAAAATTCCTTAAATCTTTATTAAATCATATTCTTTCATGGGAAAGTCACTTAATTCCTCGTGCCACAAACTCATTTGGACTTCTGTGAGAAAAATGGTTTTTCAACTTCCTGTTGTTGATCACAAAAATCCCCTGTATCCGAGAAGATTAAAAAACAAATACAAAACACGCCAAAACCCCAAAAAACGGCCTGGAAAACAAAAAACCACTAATGGATTAAGGTGTCTTGCCAATTCTCTACAGAATTAATATTATGGCCCCTTCAGAAGCAAAGCATGCATTTCTCATGATGAATTGTTTTCCAACTGTATAGAGCTAGTTCAATTCTCTACTTCTACTGGATGAACTCACTGTAGCCAATAGCCTGGTCAATAGGACATGGTGACACTTGCTAACGTACTTACCTCCTTGGCCCATGCTGGTTTCTCACTAGGACTCATCCCTTCTTTGTAATGGTACAGTGGCTTCTTCTCCACAGGCCTCTGCTCCTGCCGCTGGTGCTGGAGAGACACCAAGTAGTCTCTCTCTTGCTTCAGCTGTCTCTGTAGTCTTTCTGCTTGTCTCTGTTCTTCCAATTGTTTGCGCTTATATTCCTATCCAGATCAGAAAAGAGGAGCGAAGAAAAGGCCAAATCACCATATGGAAACCATCGGCCAGCACTGGAAAAGCATGCAATGGAGCCGGAAGGGATGGTAACAAGGGGCCTTAATGCTAACAGGGAGGCGCCACAGAGGTAGGCCACAGCCAGGGGTTAGCACTTAGTGAAAACACTATTGCTTTCATGGAAATCCCTACAGAACACCACCCATTGCAAAGTGACTTGCCCCTGAAATGTGACCAAGAAAGTGGCAATAATGAGGACATTTGGATGGTCAGCACACAACCCCTATAAGGAGTCATCCACTTCCTGATTTAGTAATTAAACCATTCAAACATGTCCAATTAAGTACAAAACTAAATAAGCAGTTACAGATAATTGCTTAAATCATCTTCTGTTTAACAAAACTTGGACCAACAAAGGCCATTAGCAAGCGTATGCACAGGCTAAAAAATATCACAGTGCCGCTGAATAAGAAGTTCAGTTAAAAAATATATATCAAGAAGCTCATTTGGAGAGCAGTGCAATAATAATAAAAAAGTACTTCAAGTGGAAGCCGTGTGAGCAGGGAACACAAAATGTTCCCATCATAAGGGTAAAACTAATAGTCTGCAAATGAAATATGACTGCAGAGCTGAGTGGGCTCTTACAGAAGAGGTGCATTTTGCTGTGATTGTATTCCAGCATGTTGCAAATGACCTTAAAAATTACTCCGCAATAAACACAGTGGCTCTCAAAAACAGTCTGAACTTGTAATAAGACAGGATTCATGCTAAAGTTTTACAAAGAGGCAGAGTTAATAAGGAACACATAACATGTGTCTCAAATGTATGAAGACGGCAAACTAGGTCAGGAGATGTATTAAGTTTCCATGAGACTTTCTGAGGTCCACGAGGCTTGGAGGATCCCCTCTTGTGGACTGGCATGTTAGGGGGACACACACAGGGACACACGCACACACATGGTGAACACAGAGCGGGTTGCTGGCCCTTGGCTTTCCCATTACCAGAAGTAGAGCTTGTTCATGCAGTAGCTGCTGTTGCAAGATCTCTAACTGTCTCTGCTCCTCCTCTAACTGTCGCCTGATGTACTCCTGGAGAGGTAGGCAGCAGAGAATTCAGAGGAACACAAAGAGAGAAAGAGAGAGAGAAAGAACCGGTAATTTCAAAGGTGACAAGAGCTGCCGAGTAAAGTGTGGAAGGAAGGAGTGAAAAAAATACCCAGACGCCTCCTCACCAAACAGGAAAAGTACCGAAGCCAAAGCATTTCAATGCAGTCAAAAGCACAAGCCCTCTACCTACAGCAGCCGACAGAGATCGCTCAGTGCTTTGTCCTTACGATTTGGTTTTAATCGGCTACATCTTAAAGCTTTTCATTACAGGTTCCCTCTTTATGGGCTACCCGGAATGAACAACGCTATAAAGTTCAAAGGCAACTGTGCAAGCAGCAGGAATAAAATAATTGTTGAATGCCATCGTGCACAGTCTTTGTAACGGAACCATCCCGCAGAGTGCCACCTTGCTGCTGTCAGAATGCGATTCTAACAAAGAGAGAGGGCCCTGCATCCATGGCTCCGTCATGGAGATGGGAGATTGCAGGAGTGGAAAAGCCCTTCTAAAGCAATGAAAGATGTGGCTCATTCATTACGCCGTGGCGCTACCTTCAAAGAACATACCCAGGGCTGGGAGAACCCTAAGATCAAGGTATGTCAGGGGACTCTGGCCTGGGTAGGAAGCGAGGCTCAATGAGTGGGCATTGCCAAGGCTGTGCATTTGACTTCTTGAATAGGTGAGAAGAGCGGCTCGAGAAAGAGTAAAAACCTGCTTAAACTGAGCAGTCCTAAGAGAAGGTGACCCACACCCCAGGGACGGCGGGCGCCGGAGCTCACACAGGGGCCATCTGCGGGCTCCGTCCCCGCTGTACCTGCTCGTGCTCCGCGCGCCGCCTCTCCTCCTCCCGGCGCATCTGCTCCTCGTAGTGCCGGCGCTGCTCTCTCTCTTGCTGCTTCCGCAGCTCCTTCTCTCGCCGTTGTTGCTGTGGGGCCACAAGCGGACAACCATGAAGGAAAGGGGCCTGGTGCTGAGCCGTCGGGACAGCAGCAGCGAGGGCTGCAGAGCCGCAGACGTGCCCTCTTCTCCAGAGATGCCTACGTGCCCAAAGGCTCTTTCTGTCCCGTGCTATTGGGGGTCTCGCTGGCAAGGATGGGCTGATAGCAATTCAGTGTCACGCCCAACACCCTGTCGTTTCCGATGCAAGTACTCTCCAGATTTTAGTCCTCCCAAGAAGTTCCTGTTAAGTGCATTCTCCCTATTGGCTAATGATGGTTTTCAAACCAGGGGTAGGAAACATCAATGCAAAGTAAGTTACTCATTACATATCATCAAACTGTTTAGGAGATTCTGTAGGTTTTAAGGGGCACCTGGGTGGCTCAGTTGGTTGAGCTTCCCACTCTTGATTTCGGCTGAGGTCATGATCTCACAGTTTGTGAGATTGAACCCCACATTGGAACCTGTGCTGACAGTGTGGAGGCTGTTTGGGATTCTCTCTCTCTCTCTCTCTCTCTCTCTCTCTCTCTCTCTCTCTGCCTCTCCCCAGCTCCCTCTCTCTAAATAAACTTAAAAACACATTTGTAACGCTCATGTCATTCAATTCTTTTGACACCACGTAGAGCAGTTATTTCGTAGATAAAAGAAAGCAAAATCCAAAGAAATAAAGTGACATATTCAAGGCCATACAGTAATTAATGGCTGAGAGTACAACAAAATTCATTGATTCTGACCCTGTCCATTACCCTCTCCGATACATCATGCTGCCTTTATTTATTTTCTGAAGAATTCACTTGTAAGTGTCAATTTCAATGTCTCACTCAAGTAAGACCTTTAAATTCATCATCATCTCATACAATCACCATGCCTCTGAATATGGACAGTGTGGTAAGCCTCTTTCATGCTTTATCATATCTAATCTTCACAAAAATCTGCTGAGGTAGGTATTATTATCACCCCCATTTTATATGAGAAAACCGAAGCTCAGAGACATTAAGCAATTTTGAAGGTCATCCTCACGTTCAAGGTCATGCCCAATAAGTGGTGGAGTTTGATTTCAAAGCCAGGCAATATGACTCCACAGCCTGAACTCAATCACTGCAGAAGATGAGGAGGCAACAGGGGGTGACAGAAAGATGACAGACGCATCCAGCTCTTCATTACACTCTCAGAAAAGGAGAACATCTTAGGAACAGTTACAGGAACCAGCGTTTGCCAATGGGACAGTATCGTTCCCTAATCCCTGGAGCATCTGGAATGTGTAGGGGCATGTGGGAGTTTTTCTGGTTGTCTCTATGACCAGAGGACATGACTGGCGCTTAGCATGAAGTGTCAGGGATGCTAAAACTCCTGCAATGTACAGGACAGTCACACATTACAAAGTATTTTCCTATACCACATGCTATCCGTGCTCCTTTTGAGAAATGCTGTAGCCCTTGGTATTGGATCTCTGTACTGGCATTGGGAGTTCTTCTTCCTCAAATATGGAACCGGTTTGAGGGAACCGATTGGAGGGGGGCGTCCAATTCTCTTTTAACATTTTTTTTCCTCTTTTAACATTCTTAACAACACGTCACTGCCTGGCTGAGAAAATATGAGGTATCGAAAACAGAATGGATTGTGACTATATCACACTGACAAGCTAGCTTTATACAACCAGGGAAAGAGCCTTCTAATACAAAAGCTCTCTGTCACAGCCACAGCACACCCAAGCAGACATTCAGACCTCCAAAGAAGCCCACAAATGAGGAGGCCTTCCTAATGTGGCCTCCTCCTGCAATCCGTTGAAACTGCTGTCTTCCGATGACCTCTGAGGTTTGCAGATAAGCTACATTTTTTGAGACTCAACATCTGTCACTTCCAGATCAACAATTATCTGTCCTCCTCAGATTGTAGGTGATAGAGAGCCATTGGAGGACTTCCTGCAGTCAAATGCCATAACCAAACTTGCATTTTCAAGGGGCTTCCTAACAGTCATGGGAGGAAGCATAACTAGGAGCTGAAATACAGTGCTAGGCCATTCTGTGGGTACAGACAGAAAATAACAGGGCACTGATGAGTTAAGCAAAGGCAATTGGAGAGTCCATGTTCATAATCACTGCTGAGAATGGAGACGCAGCCAAAAGGAAGACAGACTAAAAGCTATCCAGGTTTCCAACTCTTCTAACAGGACTGGAGTGGATGCCAAGTTAGAAGTAGAAATTAGAATTAGGCCAAAACAGAATAGGCAGGATTTGGGGACTATGGGGCTTGTGAGGGTGAGTGGAGTTCCTGGCCAAGGAGCAGAGCAGATGGTTTGAAACAGAGAGGAAAGGTAGGTTTAGGGAAAGGAACGAGGGGTGTGTTGGGGGATAGGGATGAGTCAAGCTCCAGACATGTAATTATTTGTTTTGCAGAAAAATAATACAGGAAGATGCGAGTAGAAAACATCATCATAGGAACTGACTGAATAATTTGGATTACAGACCCAAAACAGAGATCTTTCCAACACTCAACCCAAGTGAACCAATGCCAACACAGAGGATAAAATAATTATGTGTACAGATCTGGCTCCTGGCAGGAACTAGCCCTAATTTAGCTAACATTTCAAGATTTTTACTCCCACCATCGGTCTCTTTCTTGACAAAAAAAAATAATCGAGGCTTTTGAAGATTTAGCTGATTTTTATGTGAAGGATTTGTACATTTTCAACCCCTTCGCCAGGAATCAATACTGTTTTATAATTACATGCCACTCAGGTCCTTGTGTGAGGTGTACAAAGTATTGATTGCAACTCAAGAGGGTCTGGGCTTCCCAAGTACTCTGTAGTTTCTGAGAAAGACACTCAGAAGTGACTAATAATTAATAATGATCTCATTCAGATCAGCTGCCGCTAACGCATGGAGGCATCTGCCAGGGCTTTGGTTCCCGTGGCGAGGTTGGAAAAATAAATCATTCCCCAACCTTCTGAGGGCACCTTGCCAATTTCCAGCTGCTGTGTTCCAACGTCAATGCCTTTCCCGGAAAAATCTTTGCTTTCTTTCCTCCTGGGCATGGAGCTGTTTTTGGGTACATACCAAAACATGTCACAGAAAGACCAAGTCCCCGACCTCAAGCAGATACCTCTACAAAACCCTGACTCTTATTAGAAGCAGCTCCTTGAGGGAAGGCTTATGCTTG
The DNA here is from genome assembly GCF_046562875.1 of Panthera onca. NCBI lineage: Eukaryota > Metazoa > Chordata > Mammalia > Carnivora > Felidae > Panthera > Panthera onca. The sequence continues at coordinate 95,076,091 of NC_138347.1, read as the reverse complement.
ATTCCCTCTGGACCCACAGCCTCTTATGTGGGGCTAGGCAAGTGGCAGGTACACAGAAGATTCTTTGAACGGAACCAAATAAGAAAGATGGGACAAAGAAGACACACAATATCTTAAATTCCTTGGGGGCATCATCTGTCTCATTAATCCTTAGAGTTTGTATCACATTGTGTGTTAAATTATGTTTATCTGAGTATGTCTTACCTACTCTACAATCTAAGATGAAAGCTATTTGTGGGCAGGGTCTCTGTTCCACTCCACTTTTTATCTCCTACTAAATCCCATATTGGGCCCGATACCATTGATATCTGTTGCAATGAATACTGTAAACTGGGTACCAAGAGAAGAGGAGAAAGCCTGGTGGAGCCTCAAACCACTCCTCCAGCCTTCTATGCCATTCTCAGACCAGAATGTTCTTTTATGTTGAGCATAGACAAGACCTGAGAATGTTTATCTAAACAGAGAGCCACCAACAACTAGCACTGGCATGGTACCTATTTGCCATCTTAAAGAAAGGCGGGAAATTAAAATAAGGGAATAAGAGTCTATGCATCTCTAAGTTGCCTTTTTAAAAATTGTCTTTTATTTATTTATTTATTTGTTTGTTTGTTTGTTTATTTATTTTTAAATTCAAGTTAGTTAACATACAGTGTAACAATAGCTTCAGGAGGAGAATTTAGTGATTCATCACTTACATATAATACCCAGTACTCGTCCCAACAAGTGCCTTCCTTAATGCCCGTCACCCATTTAGCTCATCCCCCCACCCATCCACAGCAACCCTCAGCTTGTTTTCTGTATTTAAGAGTCTCTTATGGTTTGCCTCCTTCTCTCCTTTTATCTTATTTTTGCTTCCCTTCCCCTGTGTTCATCAGTTGTGTTTCTTAAATTCTACATATGAGTGATATCATATGATATTTGTCCTTCTCTGCCTGACTTATATACTCTACACATCCATGTTGTTGCAGATGAAAAGATGCTCACCATCGCTGATCATCAGGGAAATACAAATCAAAACCGCAATAAGCATTTCTAAATTTCATTCAAACTATGCATAAAGATGACAGTGGTCCTGCTGTCAAAAAGGAATGGCTTAAACCAACTACCCTAACACTTTTGGCCGACATCCTACCTTTACTGAACTGCCTAGAAGCATGTTTTCATCCACATTTTCTTCACAAATCGTATCACTTAAAATTAGACATTCTGTGGGGTCTTACAAGTGTCTTAATTTTTTTCCCCTGGGTGGGGGATGATTGATAATATCCACTCTGAAAATTTCTGAGGCTAAAATCAATATTGCCCTGCTCTGTGGAGTAGGTCATGGGGGTCTTGTTGCCCCACAGTCTTCTATGGATGTTCTCAAAGAATAATTTTGTTTTGGGCAGCTTTGGTTCTCCCCTTGGGTGTTCCCCTCAGGCCACCTCCAGGTGGAGGCTGTGTGGCTGTACTTCAAGTATGTGAACTAGTTAGTTTATTTTAATGAAATAATCTTGTTTCCTTGCTCAGGGAACCCTCAAAGGTTATACATTTATTCCAGACTGATTTTGCAGAATTTTGGCTCCTCAAATTCTTGCAAGAGAATATCACCTTAACTCTTACATGTTCGATTCCTATCGAAGTTGTAACAAATAATCCTCATGGCTGACTGTCACCAAAGTTCTGGTGTTGATCTTTCTTTCGTTTCTTTAAATGCTCCTTTTAGATTAAGTTTAACCAGCAGAAACGTGTTACCTCCACCAGGGTGCTCTGGCTCTTGTAGAAGTGACTTTTTGATGAGCTGTCAGGCCATAAACTGCATTTTATTTTATTTTTATTTTTTTAAATGTTTATTTATCATATTTGAGAGAGAGAGACAGAGTGAGAGTGGGGGAGTGACACAGAGAGAAGGAGACACAGAATCTAAAGCAGACTCCAGGCTCTGAGCTGTCAGCACAGAGCCTGATGCGGGGCTTGAACTCACCAACCGTGAGATCGTGACCTGAGCCGAAGCCTGATGCCCTACCGACTGAGCCACCCATGTGCCCTCTATTTTAATTTTTTTTAAATTTATTTATTTATTTTGAGAGAGAGTGAGCATGTTAGTGGGGGAGGGCAGAAAGAGAGACAGGGAGAGAGAGAGCCCCAAGCAGGCTTTGTGCTGTCAGCGTGTGGCTTGATTCCACAAACCATGAGATTATGACCTGAGTTGAAACCAAGAGTGGGACACTTAACAGACAGAGCCACCCAGGCTCCCCATAACTTGCAGTTAAAGTGTCATCAGAACAGCTGAAAAAAGCTAACCACTGTGTTTATGCTAGGAATATCACCTCACACATCATTCACGGCACTACTCCAACCACTACTAGGCAAGGGTAGAGGTTCCAAGTTATCTCAGAAAGCTTACCTGAGTAACAAGTTTACTCTGATCTGAAGGACAACATGAATCTCAAACCACTTGTTTGCCTCTCTTCTTAGTTGCTAGGGTCAGACTCTCAGAGTCGGACTGGTGGCCCCCTCAGTCACCTGCACCTGGCATTCTGTGAACTGACCCCACCCTGGCTTTGTCTTGTTTTTTCTCTTCTGCTTTAAAGTCCCTTCTGCTTAATTTTCTCATTTATTTTATTCTTAGTTGCTATATTAATCTTTGTAAGCCACCTTTCATCCTTTCTTTTGGAGCAAAGAAGAATCATAAGGAAGGGTATACACAAACAAACGAGGAACAGATCTTGGATCTCCAGGGATTTTGAAACTTCAAAGCTTCCCTTGGAAAGATCAAAATGAGATTCAAGGATATGGAATCTTTTAGGAAAAAAAGGACAGGATTACAATCTGTATGTATGGCATCATTTTTACCTAAAAAAGTACAGTATTGTAGATTATTGTAATCAGAGCCTCACATTAGCTCTGTCAGGTAAGTGAGGCAAATGCCGTTTTCTTTATTTTCCTTTTCAGACTCTCAGGAAGGTTCATTACCTTGTCACTGGCCACGTGGTAAGTTCAGGGAAAATCATGAAATGAATACAGGTCATCATATTGGGCACTGTCTGTAGGCGTCAAGTGTTTGCTTGGTTGGGTGCTCGGCGTGTTTCAACTCATTTGGTTCCACAGCGTGACTACAGACTTTATTATTATTATTCCTAAATGACAGATAAGCAAATTGAGGCACAGCAAAGTAAACTGTTCCATGTCACACAGCTGGGAAATGGCAGAGCTTGGAATCAAGCCCAGGTCAGTCTGACTCCATGCTCTTTCCATGAGTCCATCTGACCCCATGCCCAGCTTCTGTTACCTGGAAGAGTATTCCAGCAACTGGAGATGTAGTGGGATGTACAGTTTAGAGTGTGCAGGGAGGGATGGAGCAAAAGATACCTCATCTGTCCTACCACCAGCAGCACTTTCTTCAATATCCTTCAGAATTTCCAGATAGGAAACATGGCTGCTTTTTTCTACTTATTGAATGTTCAGATTGAAATTGAATCTTGTTCTCATGACATTCTGGTAGATTTGGGGCTCTGGGTCTATCTTTTATATACATTACATTTCCCAGTGGAAAGACTCAGAGGTAACACCTACATTTGGGAATTAATATCCCATAGCTGTAGTGACGTGTCACTGGAGGATGAGGGGGTAGGCAAGAAAGGCCACAGGGCTTGGGGAAAGAACACTGGATCAGAAATAGTAAGACTAGATTCTGGTGTTGCTCTGCCACCAAAGCAAACATTTAGACCACAGTCTCAAGAAATATTTGTTTAACAAATGAGTGAATGCTATATGACCTTGAATAAGTCACCTTAACTCAACCTTGAACATGGGAGCAGATTAGGTGATCTCACAGGTTTGTGCATCTGACTCTAAGCAAGGATGTGCTGCATTGCTAAGCAATCTACTAACAATTCAGAATGAGAAGTGAAACAGTAGAATTCTGATTTGCTCTTGGACAGCTCCACTTGCTTTCAACCTGGGTGACCTCCTGGAAGAGGTGAGAGGGGACCCCACTGAGCGTGGAAGACCCGAGCCAGCCTCCAGAAACAGGCCAGCAGCTGGCACGGGATCAAGTCAGGCTCTGTGGCAAGTACCTTCAACCATCTCCTCGACAAAGAAGCCCTCTGTTCAAAGACACTTGGAATGAAAGGACCCAGTGTGGTCTTTTGAAACCACTGCACAGCCCCCTCACTTAAATAGGACTGTTCTGTACAAGCCTTACAGCATCTGTATCGTGAGGAGAGGTGTTCAAGCATTTGGGCATTCTATTCACCCATTTTAACTTTTGCTAAAATTTCGGTTTTGGAAAGACCAACCACTTGCAGCGCAAGGGCATGATACCTTGCAACTAACACCAGGATTCTGAACAAACACCATGTAGTGCCTTCTATGATGCCAGGCAGCGTCCCAAGCCCTTCACTCATACGGACTCGTTAGTCATCACCACTGCCCTGTGGGACATGTTCTGCTGTCACCATCCCCATCTGACCGATGAGGAAACTGTGGCAAACACAGGTCAAGATCCTGCCCAAGTTCACCTGCTAAGTGCAAAGCCAGGACTATACTCAATGTCTGGCTCTTTCCATGCTCCCTCTAAGGATTCAAAAGAAGCTGGCCGAGACATCTACACATATGAAGTGAAAGATGCTGTCTTATGCTTTTACAAGTGGCCATTTCCCCTTCTTTTTATCCTCCCTTCCTTACCCATCTTTTCCTCACAGAATACAGAGAACCAATGAGAAAGCTAGACCAGCCAGATAGGCCACGTTCTTTTCTTTTTACACTTACTTCATACTACTAAAGTTAAACCATCCAACCTACCCATTCAGAGCTTTCCCGGAAGATTAACTTCCTAAGTGAAGCTCTTCCTTTGGGTTCCCAGGCCGACTTTTGATCGGTAGGCAGTCCTACGGCTAAGCACCATCTGAGTACCTATGTGCTAAGCAGATCTTCAAGCGCGTAGCCCAAGGAATGAAAGTTTGAAACAAAGCTGCGAGAAGGCTTAATGACAAATTCTGGTCCTGCCTCTTCTACGGGTGCTATTCAGCATGGTCATGCTCCTTATTATCTCCAAGCTGCAGTTTTCCCCTGGGGGGAAGGGCCACCGGGGTTTTCCTGGGTATCATATAGAGAAGCCAGAATGACATCCTGAGGACCTATGAATCTGTAGGTTAGTGTAAAAGTCAAGTGCAGTTGTGACTCCAAATTCCTTCTGCCATCCTTTGGAAGACTTAAATGAGACTCTCAGATGGGAGACTGGTATCCTATGAAAACAAGCTCATTATGGCCCAGTTTATTAACACAGTGCCTACAGAGAGGGCCACTCCAGCACATCTGGGATAGTACAGAAGATGCTAAATTGCATCTTACATGGAAAGGCTGCAGGAACCAGTGACAGTGGGAGAAGGAGATTATCATTGTCACAGACATTTCTGGGGCTGGAGGGGAAGGTCATTTAGTTTTCTTTGGCATCACTTGTATTAATGCAGGAATATCACAAGGACTTGAATCAATAACAGGATGAATTTTTTAACATTAGGAGCCGCTCAGAAATAGGACATCCTTCCTGAAGCCTCTAAACATAAGCAGAGATCATATGTTAAACAGGTTAAATGACTGAGGCATCTTATCAAAGGGATTCTTCAAGAGAAGGATTGGCTGAGATCACTTTCAAGGTCCCTTATGTTCTCCAGCCTCTATGATTCCACAAAACTGCTCACTGAAGAACACAAAAGGGAAATGACAACAATCCAATCTAAAAGTCATGCTGAAATTATATTGTCTGGGCAACTATTGCCGTAAAAGTTCTATGGCTAGGGACCACTAAGAATACTGATTGTACAATACGGAGATGCAGGCCAGATGTAATAAAAGAGGTTCCACAAAGAGCCCAGATACTGGAAGGCAGTCTGTAATGCCCATTCCATGCTGTCACTGAAAAGCCATCCCTGCCATCCACCTAAGGTGCTCTAGGTACACTGATGGTCAGGAACTGGCTAATGCAGGCTTTTTTCCAGCATGAAATGCTGTAAGTGTAAAATACTGGCATATGGGGGCCCCTGGGTGTCTCAGTCAGTGAAGCATCTGACTTCAGCTCAGGTCATGATCTCATGGTTTGTAAGTTTGAGGCCCGCATCGGCCTCTGTGCTGAGAGTGTGGAGCCTGCCCAGGATCCTCTCTCTCCTCCCTCTCTCTATGCCCCTCCCCAACTTGCCCTTGCTCTCTCTGTCTCTGTCTCAAAATAAATACACTTTAAAAAATAATAAAAAAATAAAATAACATACTAGCATATCTTTCCATTCCTTGGAAATGTAAAAAGGGGTCTGAAAAATAGGATTGCAAATATTAGTAACACTTTAAGCTGCCATTCAGGAATTTCAGCCCAACTGCTTTGCCCTATTGGCAAACCCCTCCCATCACAGTGTCCAAGGGCCCAAGCAGAATGGCAGGTAAGTCAGAACAAGGAGCCCTTCTGGGATCCACCGAGAGGCAGTGTTCCATACGGCCGTGCCGACCACATGGCCTCCTGAAGCACCGGTGTGACTTACACAGGCGTGCGACCACAGACCACCGTCAGAGACCTGTGGGCAGGCCCCACCTAGGACAATGGGCACCCAGTTTGCCTGCCTGGCTCCCAGCTGATTCATAATCTCTGTTCAGCTATTGCAATAAAAGAACAAAAGCCCAGCTAGAAAGCATTCAGTCTTCGTGCTGATGTTAAGGACATTCAGGGATAAAGGGCTGCTTTGCTTCCCAACTGAGGGCACTCGCAAGACACATTAGGATGCCTATGGTTAATGACGAAGTGAATTAAAGGCCGTTTCTCAGCAGTGCCAATGAATTAATACCCCAGGCCCTGAATGGGGGAGTTATTCTTGCTCATGGTGCTTTCTTCCGGTCGAGGGCCTGGGAGTATTGTCCGGTGGGTGGGAATGTGCACTTGTGAAAAGCCGCCCTGATTTCCCTGTCTCCCGCTTCTGTGCGCTGAGCTTGCTGGGGCCACCTTCGACTGCAAGCACCCTGAAAAGATGACTCAGGGTAGCAATGGCAAGGCAGACCATGGGAAACAAAGATTTTTCCCTCCCTCTGCAACTCTCTTCTTGAACTTCCTTAGGTACTTGCTCGGTGCCAGGTACTGTTCTAAGTGCTTTCTGTGTATTAACTCATTCAATCCTCAAAATTATCACTATCCCCTTTTATAAACAGACAACCTGAGGCAGAAAGAAGTCATGTCTCTTCCAAGATCACAAAGGCAGTAAGTGGTAGAGACAGATCCAGACCCAGGCAGTTGATTACAGTACCTTTGACTGCCTTGGTCCTACCTTCTCAGTGAAAGGGTTCACTCCTAAGGTACAGTGTCCTTGATGCCCAGAAGCTTACTATTGAGACACAACAAGATCTCTATCTTAGGGGTTTGTTTTAGGTACTGGTAGGACATAAAATTTGATGTAGCCATTTGGTGGCAATGATGGGATCATAATTACACAGTGTTGGAAATGACAGCAAGAAATACTGATAAGAGAATATATCGAAAAGCAGAATTTCTCCAGGGGAAGGTTCCCGGAGGCTTGGCTGGTAAGAGACTGCTCTAGGTGGCAGTTCATCCTACTAAATGAGGTACATCCGGAAGGATAGAGAATGGGCTGCCTCCGTGCGCCGGCAAGGCCAGGACCGTTGGCTAAGTCATCAGCAGACAGATGTGCCAGCAAGAGACAATGAGAGTTGTGCTCTCAGAAAGGGATGGAAAAGTCCATGGGTTACAGTAAATAGAGAAGGTGCCTTAGAGAATTCAGGAAGGCAGACAATGGGAAATGCTATCTATACAGAAAATCCTAACAACAATTTTGAAATCATCCATTGCAAAATAACAATAAAACCGTTGCCAATAATGTCAATCACTCTTGTGTCAGGATTGTGTCAAGCCTTCTGTACATGATTCCCTTTACTTCTCACAACAGTCCTGCAAAGTAAATAGTATATTTTTTAAGTTTATTTATTTTGAGAGAGAGAGAGAGAGAGCATGTACACTCATATGACGGGGGAAGTGCAGAGAGAAAGGACAGAGAGAGAGAGGATTCCAAGCAGGCTCCACACTGTTGGCACAGAGCCAGATGGAAGGCTCGAAATCATGACCTGAGCGGAGATCAAGAGTCAGATCAGCTTAAGGACTAAGCTACCCAGATGCCCTAGTAAATGGTATTTTGATTGTGTATATACAGAAGCTGAGGTTCAGAGAGGGTAAGTAATTTACTCAAGACCACATAGCTTGAATTACACCTTTATTTCTATAGCTTCAAAGCTGGTATAGTTTGCCTCTGTACTAAGCTATCCAGTCATTTAAAAACTATTGACATTTTTTTCTCCTAATGACATAAATGAATTCCTACTAGTATAACACATACTCTTCTCAAGACATGAATAAAAGCTTACCTGTTGGTACATTTATTTTAATAAATTCAAGAGGATTTTACTACTGTACATAAAAGCATTTAAACTTTTGGAAATTACACCTCTGACTTCAGCCAAAGGCACCCACTCCAATAATAATAACTAATATTTATTGAGTGCTGCTGTAAGTGTTAGTCACATTCTAAGCTTTTCCAGGAACTAACTCATTGAATCCTCATGACAGCCCTGGGAGGTAATCCTACTATTCTTTCTAGTTTTACAAATGGGGAAACTGAGGCACAGTTAAGTTAAAAGCTTGTACTTAATAAGGAAGGTAACTGTTAGACAAAATGCTGCTATCAACAGAATCTCCCCCAAGTGCTCTGTTGCCCGTGGGGGTTTTCAGAGCTTTATTGTGATGTCCTGCACATACTGGCTCTTAAAGATGTGTGCAGCTCCCCCTGGCCCCTGCCCCTTTGCTTTGGTTTAAGAACAACTGGGAGAAACGACATAGGTTCCAAAGAATAACCTCACATACCAGGGGCTTCTCTGGGCTCAGGCTGCAGCTGCTACAGCTTCTCTGAGACTAGCCTGCTTGCCCTGAAGGAAAGCAGATGATAAGGGAGAATGCGAGCAAAAGCTGAGCATAAATGGGGGCGCCTGGGTGGCTCAGTCGGTTAAGCGTCCGACTCTTGATTTCGGCTCAGGTCATGATCTCACGGTTCCTAAGTTTGAGCCCCACATTGGACTTCACAGTGTGGAGCCTGCCTGGGATTCTCTCTCTCCCTCTCTCTCTCTCTTTCTGCCTCCCCCTCCTCCTTGCACTCTCTCTTTCTCTCTCTCTCTCTCTCTCTCAAAAATAAATAAATAAACATTCAAAAAAGCTGGCCACAAATGGATGAACACAAAATTGTTTAGAGTTCTCTAAGCAGAAGCACGAGGTGGGGCTTATTAGCCATATTTAAACTACACTGGACAGGCCCTTCAAAAGAGAGATCTGTCCAGCTTTGGGCAGTTGACAAAGTTCTTTTGCGTCCGTCTTCCTGGTTAATTCCCAACATGACTTAGGTAGGGGACAAGCTTGGTTAGGGACCTCTGTGAGAGCCCAGGAATGGGAGCCAGGGTGGGGAGACTCAAGAGTGGTCAGGGTGTGCAGGAGGCACATGGCAGCGCTCAGACCCAAACTGATGTCTTCGCACCCCAAATTCAGATCCCACTTGCTGAGCAGATTGCTTCCCTTTCTCTCAAACAGGAAATGAATGCACTTATCTTACTCGACCTCTGGGCGGCATTCTGCACAGCAGGCCCCTTTAACTTGTTCATTGCACTCGAATACTCGATTTTCTTTGCAATAACATCAAATTCTACGGGTGTTCCTTCTACACCTCTATCAGTCTTTGCTGGCTTCTCCTCTCTTGCTCGATGTTCTCAGAGTTCAGGCCCACACCCTCCTCTCTTCTTGATGTATACTTCCAGTACCATAAGCCATGATGCCCCCTTTTCCCCATCCCACCCTCTCTTCTCTGGCTGGCTCTGTATAATCCAACTGCCTGCTTGGCATCACCACTGGCCACCTCACAGACATCTTCAATTCACCACATCGCAAGCTCATCTTATCCTCTTGGTCCCAAACCCGGTCCTCCAGCCAGATGCTCCAGTCCACACTGGGAACCATCTATGACATCTACTCAGGCACCACATTTACAGATGCAGTCTGCATGTTCTACAGCCCGCATCTCTTTCCAGTGTGTCCCCTTTCCTCAATCCCCCTTCCACCGCCACTCACAGAAACACCACTCTCTCTGACCTGGACCAACTTGGCTCTCTCGTCCACTCTTCCCTCCTCCAATCACTCAACCTTGCAGCAGCCACAGTTTCCTTTTAAAAATGCCAATCTGATTGCATTCCCTTGGTTAACACATGTCAACACATGTCAATAGTTTCCCACTATTTTCAGGGTAACACTTAAAAATCCTTAACTGGGCCTGGGAAGCTGTCTAGATGAGTGTGCCTTGGCCTACCTGCCTGGCATCTCTGCGTGCCCCTCCCACCCGAGTCTTTCAGCTGGAATCCCCAGCAGGCCTCCCAGCCAGGCTGGGCTGCTGTCTCCACCCCACACCTCTCTGGTTGATTACTTAGCTGCCCTTCCTCTCCACCACAGCAGTCTGACAATGATAATGAGTGGTTATTTAGGTGACTATCTGCCCCATGCCTGTTTCCCTCAGAGATCTGGTGAGCACCAGGGCAGACTGTATTCCTGGGGTCCAGCATAGCAGAGGTGTGAATTCATGAAATTTGTTGAATGACTGCCCGTCGGAATAGGAAACATGTTTTAATTCTACCATACCCAGTTGAGCCTAACGTCTTCGAAAGCCCAGCCACTGACATTAAAAAGTTAGAGGCTTATAGGGAATTCACCTGTCAAGACTGTTAGGCTCTCATTTTTTATATCAGCGCTCCACTCTTACTGGCCAATAAGATGCTAGTGGTACTTCTTAAAAAATGTTTTTTCAGGCAATAGAACCAAAGCAGTATAACATCTTTCAGCTAGGACTGGTTGTTTCTATAACTGGCTGATGTTATGATGGTCTTGAAGGGCACTAAATAAGACGTAGGTGACTTGAAAGACTTAATGCAATTCTCTGAAGAATGAAACTTACCACCATTGAGCAATTTGGTGCCCGTGGGGTCAATCTGATTATTCTTGTGACTTAAAGATATTCTTCTCCAAACGAAGGCATAGAATGCTCTCAGCGAGTTGGAAAAAAATGATAAATCACTAAAACCATTCCAAAACCCTTGGGCACAGTTAAGTATCACCACAAATCTGGCCAAGGTTAGTCTGAAAAAATGACCATAGTAAGTGCTGTAGCACTTTAAGGTCATGATTCTTGGCCCCTAACTCTGTGATGGAGAATAAAACAAGAGGGATTTTGTGTAGGCCAAGTGATAGAAAGAAATTTTTATTGAACTAAATAAAAATAAAGGAGGTCTTCTATGTACTTTTCTCACTATTGATGGATTCATTCACCTTAGCTAGGTTCAATCAATTTCCTGGAAATTAGTTATACATTGTGCTTTATCACTGGTCAAAAGCTGAAAGTCTTATACCCAACCTATCATTGGTCCAAAGTCACGTCCTTTTCATGAGGCTGATAAATGACTACATTCAGTGTACAAAGTCCTTCTAAGAATATGCAGATACTGATATAGAACCTATTCAAATCCACATGGTTACCCATAAATAGCAAAGGACACACAGGGCTTCCTTGGAAACTAAAACTCTGGTAGGAGGTGACATCTGAGATCCCCGGGGAATATAAAGGGTACAACCTACACAGCCCTGCATCACCAGAAGGTCATCTGATGGCCCTTTATTTGAGAATCGAATTGCATTTCCAGGATGCCAACAAAAGCCCACCTGACCCACAATGAAGCTAAATCTGCAAGTCTAACTGTGGGCTTTCACTGCCTCTACATAGTCCAAGCTCCTACTCAAGGCACCAGAAACACAAGTTGTCACCAAGGGCCAGGGCGGCAGACTTGGATGGGGATCCAGCAGGAGCAGGATGCAGGAGAGGAGCCCCTGGCAGCAGAGACAGATATTACTTAGGAGTTCAGAATTTACAGCCACCTCAGTAGTTAGTATTTCTTTTTCTTTGTGTTGAGGAATAGGTGCAAGATGAAGGATCAAAAGATAAAGCTGGTGTAATCTCTTAATGCCCTGTGGTCACAAGTGTTCCTGCTTCTGAGGAGAAGCCAGGGCTCATGTGCGTTGGTGCACAAAGCAAAGTGTCCTTGGGCACACTGTTGCCTTTGGTGCAAGCGGGGACTCGGAGGGTGTGTTCTGTGGGTACATGTGCCCCACTGAGTCTGAACTCTGACCTGCCTCCAATATAGAGGCTCCAGAAAGTGCCACACAAGAAGAGACATGAGGAGGCCTTGGCCATAGCTCTGACGGGGCACACCAGAGCCAGAACCCATTTTAAAGAAGAGCACCCGCTGGCTGGGTGCAGCTTGTTTGCCTTTGCTCAAAAGTCCTTAGGTTCTCAGAGTAAAAGGCCACAGGACCATGGGCCAGAAAAATATGCCTGGCTAATCAGTGGAGAGGCAGAATTGATGCAGTGACAGCTCTTTGGCTCTGGAGTGCGATCTCCTGGGATTGAAACCTAGTTTTCCCCCCAAGCTGTGTGACCTGTAGCAAGTTATTAACCTCTCTGAAAAAAATATTTTTTAAGTTTATTTGCTTATTTTGAGAGAGACAGAGACAGCATGAATGGGGGAGGGGGAGGGGCACAGAGAGAGAGAGAGAGAGAAACCCAAGCAGGCTCCGTGCTGTCTGCTTAGAGCCCAATGTGGGGCTCTAACTCACAGAATGTGAGATCATGACCTGAGCTGAAATTGAGAGTCGGATGCTCAACCAACTGAACCACCCAGGTGCCCCATAACCTCTCTGAAATTCAGCTGCATTATCTTCAGACTGGGGGTTATTGTGAGGATTAAATGAGACAATTCATGTAAAGTGCAGAACAGAGTACCTGTCATATGGTAAATGCTTTGGAAAGCGTTAGAAATCGTTATTTTAGCAACTTGATGAAAAAAAACGTTTAAAGCTCAAATAAATCATATCAGGTAAGAAGGGAAGAAAATACAGATAAAAACAAAACAAAATAACACAATGCATCCTCTGAAAAGACTTTGCATTAATTGAGAATCCAGGCTCAAGGGTCAAAAGTTGTTATGTTAAAATTAAAAAAAAAAAAAAAAGGAAGAAAGTGCACATAAGTGTGTGTGTATGCACAGGCACATGGGCATTCTTGAGTATTTTAAATGTTTTATGGGAGGACAGTGGAGATTTTCTAGGGTTTACATGGTAAGTGTCTTTCACTTGAAATTAAATGTAACAAGTCATTAGGCAAGGAGCCCACTAACTAAGGCATATGGTCAAGGTTTCCAGGGTGTAATGCCTCAGTGAGGTGGTGCCCTTCAGAAATGCCCTTGGAAGGAATAAACCATAAGGAAGGGAGCAGGAGAGGTGGGACGTGGGGGCAGAGCCCAACAGGGTACTGCTTAGGTGAGGGGAGAGGTTTGGCCAGAGTCTACACGAGTAAACATGGGCTCCAGCCCACAGAGGCATTTGGTTCTCAGAACCGGCAGACTGGTGGATATGGCACAGCTCTGGATTGGGGGCTAGAATGAGAGGTCCTGACTGACCTAGCTGGGCTGAAGGTGACACCAGGTCTTAGCTGCAAGGGATTTCAATTCGTGCCCAGGAGAGTAACCAGAGGGGGTACAGGCACCTGCACAGCTATACTCTGCGCTTCGCTTCTGAGAGCTGCTTAATTAACACCCACACCTCCCTTTCCCCTGCCTCTGCCTGCTCCTTCCAAGGTCTCCTTTCCATGGCACCGCAGGGTCTCCGTCTACTACAGTGTCGTTTTTAGAATAGAAGGTGGTGAACTTCAAACTTCTCTTGCACGGAGCATTCTTCACACTGACAAGAAGACAGACTTATAAACTGAAATTGGAACGTGCTTCACTTGCCCACTGATGCTTGCAGAAGCCTGCAAGGTCCTATTGTGAGGGTCGCAGTTCAAGGCTTCAATGACTTACTTCAGGGCTTGTGTGGACATTGAGATCAGATCTCAATGGGTGTGAACACTGTGCACTTAGCGGCCCTGTGATATTGGGCCAGTTATTTCAATCTCTTCCTGAATTTCAATTTCCTCTTGGTTAAATGGGGATTGTATGCATTCGGCACGAGAGGCAATGGATATACGCAAAGAGATAATGATAGTAGATGAGATCCAGGATATAAGCAAATAACCTCACCCAGGAGCGGGTGCACAGAAGTCACTTTATAATTGCAACTGTTGGGTATTATTGTGGCTGGTCTGTGTATGAACATTCCAGGGATATATGAGGTTGATAGGATTTTACTGCAAACTGAAACGGAGGCCCTCACCGATTTAAACCAGGGAGGCTGGACCTGGATGTGCCAATTAAAAAGCAATCTGCTCCTGGTGCCTGCAATCCACCAGCCTCGAACTGCCATGGCCACCTGACAGAGCAAGTGAATTGCTGTAAACCGTTAACGAGGAGCAAGACGGCGTTTGGGAAAACTGTAAAATTGCTGCCCCATTATCGTGCAGTCGGTCAACCTTTCATCTGCCATCAGACTTTTCCAACAGCTATGCTCTCAGTTTCCTAACTATCTAGAGGCTTTGATGTATCTCATAAAGGAAGGAGGCTTAACAAACTTCTGTAAGACCACAAGGGTGAGAGCCTCACCCAGGACAAGGCATGCAGAAAGGTGTGGCTGCTGGTATGGTTTTCCACACAGATGACAGCAATGCCTGCTGGTGAAGGCAAGTGTGGCCAGCAAGCTGGAGGACGGGTCCTGGATACTAAAGGTGTGCAAAAGGACTTGTGAAGTGCTTTCCACAGTGTCCAGAGGGGTGACGAAGGAGTATCTACAGGAGGACCCTGCGTTTCCATACCTGACATTTCACTTGCCTGCCTAGTCACTGCGGTCTACTTAACACCTATATTGTACCTCTCCATACTGACTCATTTATTCCTATATTAGTTCATTCATTCCATGAATACTCACGAGGCATCTACCATGTGCAAGGCCCTGTTCTAGGCGCTGGAGATACATGATGGAGAGATGCATCGGGGACGAAAGAGACAAAATCCCCTGTCCTCGGGAGCTCAGATTCCAGCGTAAGACGTGCAAAGGTACATAGAGAGTACGTGTGAAGGTGGTAAGAGCTATGTAAAAATAATAAAGCCGGGAAGGGCAACAGGACATGCTAGAGGGAGGGGGTGCAAATTTAAGTAAGGTGGTCAAGGAGGCTGCACTGAGGAGGTGATATCTAAGTCAGACTTGAAGAGGCTGAGGTCTTTAGCTGCTTTCCTGAAGTGACCACACCAAGGTCACTTCTCACCAAGGTCACGCCCTGGCCCCCTGCCAGGCAAGGGAAGTCCTTGACTGGTAACACCATTCAGGCCTCATCCTCCTTTGCAAGTTAAGGTGTGTGCTCCCAGCGGGCCATGGCCCCGCACAAGGATGGGACACTCAGGAAGCGACCCGGCCAAGAGGCGTGGGCTTCCACGGTCACCCAGGCAGGTGCTCACCTCCTCCAGCCGCCGCCGCTGCTCCTTCTGCTCCTCTATGCGCTTCTGGCGCTCGGCCAGCAGCTGCCTCTTGTGTTCCTCGTTCTCCCGCTGCTGCTGTTCCAGCTGCTGCCGCCGCAGGGCCTCCGAACGCTCCTTGTTGGCCAGCTGGAGCCTCAGGAAGTCCCGCCGCAGTGTGGACTCCCCTGGCAGGTTCAGAATGGAGCTGTGGGCAGGAGGGAGAGATTAGGATCCTGCGTGCGGCAAGGGTCATTATTACCCGGGTCCTGGGGAGGACAGCAGGCAAACAACTCCCCTGTATGTGGGGAAGGGAGCCACCTGTGCCAGCGGGGGCTCTTAGACCCTCTGTTAATTACAGTACTCATCCCCAGGGAACCTGAGTCAAGGCTCAGCCTCCTTTTCAGTGTGACTACTGCATACGCGTTCTGTCTCCATCCCTAGATGGAGATGTCACCACCTCTCTCCAGCACTGTCCACACTGCTCCCTCACCCTTGTGACATGCAAAGATCTGCTTCTAAAGGTTTTAATGAGTGTGCAAGCCTTAGGCACTGGATCGGCTGGTTTTCATGTTTAAGAAAGGCACAAAAAAATCCAGCAAATGAAATGAACAACCGGGAGCAGCAGGGAACCTATTTTACTGAGTACATCACCCCCACCCCCCCACCTCCTCCGTGATTCCCTGCACCAAACCCCAGGAGGCAAAGGACAGGCTGCTCATGTGAAGACATGATGAGCCAGGGAGGGAGAACATTTGAGTCAAGGTCAACACAGAGTAGAATAGGAACCCAAGCCTGCCAAAGTCAGAGAGTTCAAGGCTTGTCTCGCTGCACCAGGATTAAAGAGAAGTGACATGGTTTGTTCTGGAGCAGATGGTGTAGACTTCAACCCAGCTCGCTGATTCCTAGATTCTATTTAAGCACCATGGGCTTCAGTTTCCTCATCTGTAAAACGGTGGTTGTGCATCATGTGTATGTGTGTGTGTGTGCGCACGCACATGTAAGAAAGAAAAAGAGGATAGAAAACACCATAAAGCAACTCTCCCCACAGCCCTGGTCTAGGGCTGTCCTATTCACATCTAACTGCATGTGAACAACTCAAAGTTAGACTCTTTGGTTGCACACAGCAGCCTAACAGGGAGGTGGGGAAGGCTCTTGTTTGTTCATGCAAATCTTTTCAACTTTCTGGCAACTTCCACTTGTGATAAACCCATTAAATAACTATTGACCCTTTCTAGGTAGCAGGCACTGTGATAGGTTCCAGTGGATACAGGAGTTGCTCAATGAATGTTCTCTCTAGTTATCTTGTTGTGGGGAAGAGAGACAGACAAATAATTAGATAAGATACAAATAACAATTTCACTTAGGAGCAGGGCTCTATATAAGACAAAAGATATAATGGCTTAAGAGTGGCAATGGCAGGAGGCCGGGGCGAGAATTAAGGGTTCTGCTCAAGACGGGGGTGATCAGGGAAGAACTTTCTGAGAAGGTGCCAGATGAGCTAACACTCAAATGATGACGGGTTGGTCCCACAAAGAGGTAGGGGAAGAACCTTTCAGGCAGAAAGAAAAGTAAATGTAGAAGCCTGTGGCGGGAACAAGTGCGGCATCTTTGAGGAACCAACTCCATGGGACTTCCCGGAGCACAGTGAAGGAGAAAGGTGGTCCAAGAGGAGGCCAGAGAGACTGGGCAGACCCGGGAAGGCACATGGCATGGAAGCCAGTAATGGAAAGGTTATAGTCAGGGTAGTGACGTGATGGGATTTGTTGGCTGCTGAATGGACTTCTGTCTGCAGGGTGTGGGAGGGGAGGGCAAGCAGGGCCACCAGCTGGGCTGGCACTGCAGTGGCTCTGTGGGGGTGGGGCGGTGAGGATGGAGGCAGAGAAGCACTTGCTGGGAGAGCTGATGAAGCCTGTTGATGGATCTGGTGTGTGGAGTGAGCAATGCTTGCAGGTTTTGTCTGGCACCTGGACAGTGGTGGTGACGCAAACGGGAGCAGATTTGGTGGCAGTTGACGAGGGGATTATTTCGTTTTGGAGAGCGGTTAGCATGCCGCGTGACTGCCATCAATGCCAAAAAATGACATGAAAAGGCTTTGTTCATGATGTCCCACAGACGGTGCTTGGATTCTACTAACAAAACTCCTCTAAAACTTACACTTTTGTGTAGGACTCTAAACCAAACCCCAAGCAAGAGAACTTATCCACACAGGCCACAAGCTCCGTGCAAAAAGGCAGGACTCGGGGAGCCCGGCCTCACCATGCACACGAGGATGCACTGGTGTTGAGTCAATTGATGTTGAATCAATTAACTGATGTTGAATCAATGTCAGGCGATTTGTGCTGTAGTAGTAGCTCAGTCATAAACTTGGTGTGTGACCTGCTTGCCATCTTTGAGTTCTCACCTCATTTTTAAAATGAGATAACAACTGTCCCTTTCGAGTTTTCAGGATTTCACAAAGATTAATTACATGTGCCCATAAAACAGGCCTTGGAACATAATCTTCAGTGTGATATAATGACACGTTACAATTATAGAAGCGTTAAGGCATGGCTAGGTCACCCTGCTAAGTGACTCAGTTTAGCAAGTACTAGTTAAAATGTGGCTTCTCAGTTCTCTAGAGAGTGATCAGAAGGGCTGACATGACATCTGGGTGAGCTTTGGAAAAATAAAAAATAGTGCACAACCTCTCTGAATGCAGGGCATTTGGTCCTTTGCCTTTGATCGTCACTACTTGACAGACATTATCTCTATGTAGCTAAACTGGGGGAGGCCCATGTAAAGTATCAGATAGAAGGAAAAACTTTCCTTCAGTCTCTGACCTTTAAAATTCCTGTAGCAGGTGAAGAGAAAAACTGGATGGCCCTGTAAGTCCCTCCTTCTTCCTGTAGTTCAGCAATAATCCAGCTTGGGAGATCCGAGTTAACTCAAAAAAAGAAGCCACTGGTTCATTCTAACAGCAGTGGCTGAGTTGGCCTCTTTCCTGGTCAGGTAGCTCCGCCCCAGCAGTATGGCAATTATGCCTCCCAGATCATTGGAGTCCTCTCCTTGGATGGCTAGAGGATGGAGCCCCATATACCCCACTGAGCTTTCTTCTTTTGCATTTTCCCCGATAAATCTCACTTCCCACCACCATGGTGTGTGTGCCTGTCCCCCTCAACTCACCAAACTGCTGCCAGCTGAATTGTCTCAAGGAACAGAAATCCCAGCAATGTGAGTACACTAACCTTAATCATTCATAAACACACTGGAAGAAAGTCAGAATCAATGTCAAGTGAAATTCAAAACGCAGGGATGGTAATGATAAAAGCAGCATTGGTTCTGGGATCCAACATGTGACAACTGAGGTGGGCATGAATGTTTCTATGTAGGGTTCCCCTCTCGGGCATGATTCAATTTCCTGGAAATCATTTCCTCTCAGATTAGACTGTGGTGAAAATACCAAGACATGTGACCAGGACAGTGGCTGCCCAAATGGGCTTCTTAAAGAAAGGTATGATGTAATGAAGTGAATAATTCAAGTCCCAAAATAACCACTGAGGTCTCCTGAAAGTCGCAGTTTTAGATACCTTGAGTCTTGTATTACCCAGATAATTGCCTCCTACCCATTCTACACATTACATACGTGAGGAAACAAGGTCTTAGAATAGAGACCATAAATCTTAGGGGACAAGATAAAGAATACGCTGATTTCCACATTTTTGTAAGAGTCTGCCTGGGGAAATTTTCCCAAATTAATGAGTATGTTCATGGGCAATAAATTAAATGAGACCACCTTGCTGGATTCTTAAAAATGAACCTATAAATCAAAAGGAAGCACGTTTCACACAAGCACAACTCAGAATGTGAAAGTAACACTTAGCTTTTGCTCTCCTACCTGGGCTCTCCTGAGTCATTCTCCTCCTCTTCTTCCTCACTTCCGCTGTACTCATACTCTGTCTCATCTAAAGAGAGACTCACAGAATGTTAGTGCACAAAAAGATGCAGTGGCTTGGTCAATCCCCCCCTCCCCCCGCCCCCGACCCTTGTTTTATATATAAGTAATCTGAGGCCCAAAGAGCTGTCATTAATGCTGACCCGGGACAGGCTCCAGGCCTCCTGACTTGTGATTTAATAGTTCCCATCAGCTGGATTCAAGTGCATGGAATTAACATTCAAAACTGTCCCAGCTGACTCTAGATACCTGTCCCTAATGGCTAGTGTTCACATGAAAGTCAAGACAAGGAACTGAAAAATAACTTTTCAGTTTGTGTTAATTCCCCATTATGGGACCACCTAAACCAACTTTTATTGGCCCAGTATTAACTTATTAATCATTTTTTTAAGTAGGAGTTTTATTATGACTTACATGGACCCACAAACTGTCTTTAGATATGTTGATAAACACCAGAAAGAAACTTGACAATGTGTGCTATTAAAAATATAGAGTTGGGGTGCCTGGATGACTCAGTCAGTTGAGCATCTGACTCTTGATTTCAGCTCTGGTCATGATCCCAGGGTTGTGAGACCAAGCCCCTTTCTCCCTCTGTCCCTCTCCTGCTCACACACACGTGTGTACGCGTTCTCTCTCTCTCTCTCTCTCTCTCTCAAAAAAAGACATAAATGGACCACTGGGGACATTCATTCAATTGCCCATTGGGGACATCCATTTAATTCAGTAATATGTTAAGCAAGTTAATATGTAATAATAAATACGATTGAGTCTGCTTTGGAGGAGATCAGAATCTAATGGGCAAGATGGACAAGTAGGTAATCAGATCCTCCATGATTATGAAGAAATTAATCTTTATTGGGTATCTCCCATGCCAGTCACCCTGCTAGATACTTTACCTATGTTCTTTCATTTATTTTGCGTAACAATACTTTAACACACTTTCAAGTGAAGACACTATCACAAGAGGTTAAGTGACCGAACCAATGACTTATTAATAAAAGGTCAGTCAATCTGGGATTTGAATTTAGAATTCAATCCAGAACTTTTCCAACTTTGAAACTAGTATTCTTTCCAACATATTATATGCTAAAGAGAAGTGCATAAAAAGAGCAATGAGATATCAGAGAAAGAAGCAAAGCCCATCAGTCATAATGAGGGAGAGGGGGGCAGCAAAGCCTTTGAGGAGGAAATGAGCTGCGCGTTGTAATTGTTGGTGGCCCCCTTCCAGGCAGATGGCAGCTGAAAGTGGTGGGAAAAGGACATTCCAAGCAACATAACCACGTGGGTAAGGGTGACAGTATTAAAGGGCATGACATGTTCACAATGAGTTGTTGGTGGCTAGATGTTGGGTGTGAGAAAAGCAGACAGAATGAGTAAGGCCAGCAGGTCTGATATGACTTTCTGATCCTTATATAAATGTCCTTGCTGAAGACTTTTCTGCGGGGTTTGGGGTATCTTGGAAGAGCTTTTACTTTTAAGCAAGGCAGGGCGTCACATTACTGTTATCTTTTCATAGCTGTGGATTAGTAATTATAACTTTGAAGGTATTTGTGTACCCCTAAAAAGGAACTAAAACTGCAATTTGGTTGGGCTACCACCAGGAGGCAGCACACATGAAAAGAACTAAACCCTTTGCCTTCCATACTCTTCAGCCATTAAAGGGCTAATGAAAAGGAGCCAAAAGCATGATGATGTCAAGTGCATTTTTTTAAAATCACAAGTTAGTTTCAAATATTTAGATATGTATGAAGTTTTCAGACTACTTATTTTTGAGTATTATGTCACCAAAATGTAAAGGACTTCCATAAAGTGTTTCAATATTCCACACTGAAAGTGTACTTTTCCAAATTTACCTGAAATAAATCAATGGAAGAAGAGTAAGAAGTAAACTGCAGAAATTTTATCTAGAGAAGGAAATTCTAGCAAGGAAAAGAAACACACAATTAATCCAATTATTTCTACTCTCTATGGGAAAACCTGCATTTGTCAGGCCCTTCAACTGTAATACTTCACCAAAATCTGGTCTTATTGTTTTTATATTACTGGCATAAATTAGCATATGTCAACATATCTTAAGGAAAAAATAATATTGGCTTAAAAAAATCATAAATCAATTCTCATAAACTTGTTTGATTGTACCAAAAGCTGGTCTTAGAGCCACTAAGAGAGTATGAAAGTATTACAGGAAGCAAATGAAGTAATTTGATGAAACTGAGCAAATGGAATGAGACCTCATTTGATCAATACTCCTTCTGGGGAGCAGACAAAAATGAAGGCTTCTGATGGCTTTGAGCCTAAACAGAATTAGCTTTCTTAAATTACTATGTAACTGTGGAGCATACCTCCTACCAGGAATCTTACTCTTCTACTCTGCAGAGAAGGAACACATTAAAAATAGTCTTATTTGGGGGCACCTGGCTGGCTCAGTTGGTTAAGTGTCCAACTCCTGATTTTTGCTCAGGTCATGATCCCAGGATTGTGGGATCAAGCCCCTCATCGGGCTCTATGTTGAGCAAGGAGCCTGCATGAGATTCTCTCTCTCTCCCTCTGTCCCACTGTCCCTCTCCTCCCTTTTCTAAAATAAAAAAAATAGTCTTATTTTCATAGAATGGGGTGTTTCGAGTCACATTTTAGAGTTTGTGCCCTCCAAATGTGAAAGCAACCCAAGGCACAAGCTTTACCCATTCTACTCACAGGTCAAAGGCAAAGAGGTCATGAGTTCTCAGGAAGTGATTCTGAATAGTACTGAAAAATTATAGGTCAAAAAAGAACTGTCTATATGAGAATAGCTAATATTTATTAAGTATGACTATATGCTAGACATTGTATTAAATATTTCAATGCATTATCTCACTTAATCTTTGTAACAATGCCAGGCAATACTAATTACTATTATATCCCCTCTCCTATTTTAAAGATGAGAAAACTGGGATGAAGTTCACATAACTCTTCAGGGGGTCAGAATTTGTTGGAGAGCTAGAATTTGAACTAGTCTGAGTCTGGAAAAGACAGGCCCATAGAAAAATAAATTTCCCTCTTAGAGAAATTGGCCTTTAATGGTTGCATGTCTGACACACCTCTCTAAAATGTCCCCATTACAATTTTAACTCCCTGGAGTGGGAGACCACTATTAATAAACAGCAGTTGAAAAATCAGTCCTGGAGATTTTTGACCTTGACTTACCTATTTCTCTCATGCCTGGTTCCTCCAGCTTGGGCTGCCCTCCCAGCCCCTTGGGTTCTGACAAACACCCCATCCCCTTCCACCCACTCACAACTGGAGATGGGCCTCCTTTTTTATTGTTTTGTTTTGCTCGGAATTTTTATTTATTTATTTTTCAGTGCTATAATAATTTTGTATTCAATCAAAATTGGCAATGAAGCTTTATTTCCTATTCAGCATTTCAAGTGAAAATAGTTTGATCCTCAAACATTCAGCAATGTATCTTTGTTTTATTTATTTATTTATTTATTTATTTATTAAATTTTTTAACGTTTATTTATTTTTGGGACAGAGAGAGACAGAGCATGAACGGGGGAGGGGCAGAGAGAGAGGGAGACACAGAATCAGAAGCAGGCTCCAGGCTCTGAGCCATCAGCCCAGAGCCCGACGCGGGGCTTGAACTCGCGGACCGTGAGATCGTGACCTGAGCTGAAGTCGGACGCTTAACCGACCGAGCCACCCAGGCACCCCATTGTATCTTTGTTTTAAATCGAAGGATAGTTGACATACAATATTTCATTAGTTTCAGGTGATGGGCCTCCTTTTTGGCTTCGCCTCATAACCTCCTACTCTGGAGTCTAACCTGATCGCACATTTCCCTGACTCCCTGAGGCCAGCAGCCAAGAAGGAAGCCTTCCCTTGAGCCTTCACTGAGGATTTCCCCTCCTGCCTCAGCCCCCTGCTGCTCCTACCTCTACGGTCTTGACTCCTGCAATGCTTACCACCCACCCCACACACCTGCTTGCACCTCTCCACATTACAGATGGTAGCTGCAGAGGCAAAGAAGGGAAATTCAAATAAAAGGACAGCACACTCTGTCCTGTGGGGCCCACCACCCTCCAATGCTCCACCTGGCTTGGAAGAACAGAGGAGAATGGTGTTGAGGACAGAAAAGAGGAAAATCATGTCGCCAGTTGTGTCCCACCGTCGGTGCCTGGTCTTCCCCTTTACTCTCCATGGCTGCACGCTCAGGGCTCACCTTACCAGCCCTATACTGCCTCCTCACCGTCAGCCCTCCCCTTTTCTCCACTGACCCTCCTGCCTCCACTCGGGGAGGACTCACTCTGTCTGTCCTCTGGATCTTTCCCTTTCCTCCCCATACCTCAACCTTCCCCAACTCCCCATCCAACCAGGCACAAAGCTTGCCCCAGACCACGTGAATTTTCTGCTTAGTCAGGATGCTAGTTAAGGAAGTCCGAGTCTCTATTTGAACAACCAGGATACGGCCCCAGGACCCCAAGTTTGAACTCATGTTCTTTCCATCGATGCCATGAAAAGATAGTGTGGTAGAACAGCCAGAGCCATAAGAGATAAGAGTTTTTCAATCTATAAAATAAAGAAGTACATTAAATGACCCTCCAGCTCAAAATTCAATGTTCCAAATAGCAAGTCTGGCATCTCTGTGACTATAAGAAAATTCATTCTGACTTCTGAGCTAAATTCTAAATGAGCCTCAGAGCACAAAAACTTAAATGCTGAAGAGTGCCAGTATACAAAAATGTCAACCAAATGATTTTTTTTTTTAGGTTGTCTTCTGTAGATTTTTAGCCTTCAAAACATGAATATTCATTTGAACTAAGAAAATCACTTGTCATATTAAACCACTTCATAGTATTACTCAACATGTCTCTTTGTTAGTGCCTGGAAGAGGTAATATTCCTTACAGTTCTATCCTTTCATGAAGATTCCATTTCACAGGCTCAATCCATTGATGCCTACAGGCTATGAGCTCAGAGGCAGGCCTTCACACTAAAGAATAATGCAGGTCCATCTGAAACCCCCATGGTCACCTCCAAATATATCAAGAGCCCATGACTCGCTCCGTCTTTTGTTTCCTTTGCTGAAATACAAATGTGCTTCTAACCTTTTTCTCCTCGCTTTTTCTTTGTTCTGTCAATATGGTCCTTGAGTTGAATGCGGACCTGTCGTTCATTAGGTTGGTCTCGTATAAATGGATGCTTCATCAATTGTTCTGTTGCTGGTCGCTGGCTGTGATTCTTTACCAAGCAGCTCTCAATAAATGACTGGAATTTTTTTGACCTGCCAAACAAAAGAGATGAACCCACAGATAAAAAGACCATCCAAAGAAAAAGCAAAATTCTATTTCTCCAAAATGCTAGAATAAAAAAAAAGAAGAGAATAGGTTCAATTAGCCAACATAGGAATCAACCAATCACAAAGTACGTCTAGACCTTTATTAGGCACATGGGGTTCAAAGACATCATCACCATCAACACACAGTTCAGGCAATGTATGGGAGTTACGTGCATAAAAGCATTTTTGCACAGTTTGTATGTAATATCACACAAGAGACCAAAAGGAATGAGAGAAGAGAAAGACCTTGGTGAAAAGTGTATCTGGAAGGTCTATTGTAATGAGGGAACAAGAGCTGAGACTTAGAGAATGAATAGGAAACCGGGGTGCCTGGGTGGCTCATTCAGTTGAGCATCTGACTTTGGCTCAGGTTATGATCTCACAGTTAGTGGGTTCGAGTCCCATGTCGGGCTCTGCGCTGACAGCTCAGAGCCTGGAACATGCTTTAGATTCTGTGTCTCCCTCTCTGTCCCTCCCCCACTCAAGCTCTCTTTCTCTCTCTCTCTCAAAAATAAATAAACATTAAAAAAAAGAATGAAGAGGAAGTCACTTTCAGGAGAGAGTTCAGGGAGGCAAGAAATAGTGAAAAACCAAGGACTGGGCTGAGCACACTATATGTCAGGGGAACTGAGATGAGTTGTCGAAATGATGCAGAAAATGCAAGCTGGGGGGAGGACATAAAATCAAGCTTGTATAGATAAAAAGGAGTACATTTGTAGAAATGAGAAAGATTCTTATGTGGTAAAGTGAGCTTGGTTAGGCAAATTTTTTTAAATGGTAATTTCAAAATTACTTTTGAACTTTGCTCTCCAATTAATAAGAACAGGATTTATGTGTATGTTTGCTATCAACCCAAGGACTTGCAAACTTAGGAACTAAGTTCATATCCAGAAACGAATTTACCTCCCACTAGACAGGCACTGTTTCCTCAAAGATAAACCCCGTGCCTCACACAGGGGAGGGGACAACTGGTGAAAGATAATATACCAAGGAATAGGGCAGCAAGTCCACAATGTGGGAGAAATTAACAGTGGACTTCAGCTATGATTCATGAGTTGGGCATGTATGTTCTTGCTGCATTCCAAGAAATTGTCCAGCCTCATAAATAATTATTTCACAACTATATAGCATGACTTTCTGATGTGCTACATTGGCATCTTGGCACATGATGGGCAGAGACCTTAGTGGAACTCTGGTCACCCTCTTTGTGGCCCCCACCCTGCTCAGAGCAGGTGGGAATCCATTTTGTGCTCTCCGTCGCCCTCCTGTGGAGTGCTGTGGAATAACAGGAGCGGATCCCAGGAGCAAGCTTTCCTGTCTCCCAGCGGACCTTACACACAGAATTCAGGCTTGAAAGCTGTCTTCACCACACAGAACACAATGGTGAACATGTTATTCAAGATCCAAACACAAGAGGGCACTGGCATATGCACCACTCTGCATTTCTGCCTAGGTCAAAGCAGTTTCTCGTTCCATTGTTTTTGAAGGACTGCATTATTAATATTTTTTTCTCCCTACATTTCTAAGCTAAGTTCATGCTTTTACATTATTTTACATAGAAGCATATGTACCCTGCTATGTTTGGGGTCACCGCAGGATCAATCGGGATCGGCCACCCCGTGGCCTGTGGAAAATGGTGACAACAGCGTGGATACTCTATGTACCTCCTTGTATGTCCTTCAGCCTGTAGCCCTGCTTCCTCCACACTGTTGTTCTCCAAGACCACTGGTGTGCTGTTGGTATCCTGAGCACACTTACCTGCCCTCACATGTCTGATGAATGAATGAATGCAGGAATGGTTATCACATGTAAGTTCCGGACAAATGCTGTAAAATGGCTACCATCAAATCTGTGCTTGTGAGGCACAGAGAGGGAGGTTTGGAGAGGAAATAGTATTGAATATGCTTTCTTTTTCAGGTCCATGAGACAAATCTGTAGAGGCACAATTGTGATATCATCTAAGGAGAGACTTTGCAAAAAACAAAACAAAACAAAACAAAACAAAACAAAACAAAACAAGACAAAACCATCATGGGATAATGGACTGTCCCAAGGAATAAATAGAAGAGAATGAGATTGACCTGTATAAAGAGATAGACAAATTCCACATGGCGCTTTTCTAGGTAGAAAATCAGTATTAAAAACATGAAAACAAAAACAAATTAAGACGGGGAGCTGTTAAATATTCATGATAAATGCAAATGAAAGCTGTTTTTTCTGCTTGCAACTAGAAGGAAGTGCTTTTTATAAAGTGCTCAGCTATTAATTAGAGGGTGATAAATAAAGAAATCACACCCAGTTTAAAAATGAGATGCAGACTTGATAAACTGTACGTTCCATTCCCCAGTACTGACACCCAAAAAAAGTCGGTGGCATCTCTAGGGTAAGAGAGTGTTCAAAGAGTTCCGCGGAAGCAGCTGTGGCTCACAGGCCACTTTCCAGGATCTCTTCCGGTGGGAAGGAACCTTCAGGAGAATAACCTTGAGCCCAAAGATTGGGCCAAGATGTGTAGAACCGCAACCCTGGCAATGTATCTGACGTCTTCTTCAAATGGAACAGTTTGAAGACAAAATAATGCTTACTTAAAATAAATCTTCAAAGGAAAGATTCATTGTCTCTTATTTAAGTTAGTGTGACCAAAGAATCAATATGCTTAATTACACATTTAATTAAAAGTAAAAACCCTTCCCTATGTTGAACACCACTTGACTGTTTGCTGAGCGGTCTAATGGGTTTAAAGTACATTTATATAACTTTATTGTTTGAATCTCTGCTGCCGGTAATTTAGTTCTGTCTATTAAAAAAAATGCCCGAGATTAGTAATACTAATTTCCCCAGGGGTGGCCTGGAGAGATAAATGTTAATGTTTGGTGCTTACAGTCTGAGGCCCTGGTTCTAATACCAGCATCACCAAACACTTTATCTTCCCAGATTTTTTCTGTTTATATATTCAATTGTGTTAGAGGAATTAAAAACGCCTGAAAGATTATTACATTAATCACTGTAACCAGTCAGGCTGAAGTTTCTGATAATTGCAGGACTCCCTAAATGCAATTTGAGCTTTAGAATTTGCATTTTCCCAGAACTACCCTTTCTCTCTAATTTGGGCTCCATCGCTTACTAACTGTGAGACTTTGGGCAGATTATTTAACGTCTCTGTGCCTCAGTTGCCCTGGCTGCAAACGGTGGGATCGTTAGAATTGATCTCAAATGACTGTTGTGATGATCCGATGAATTGCTTCATATAAAATACTTAGCACGGTGTCTGACATGTCATAAACGCCGTATGTATGTTTGCTGTTATTGTTACTGCTATTACTTTCATTGTGTTTTCAACGTCCTGCCACCTTTGAACATCACCAGGCTTAACCAACAGCAGTATCTGCCCTCAGAGCTGGGGGCAGAAACAGAAGTGGAACTGAATAGGTCAGTGTTCTTAAAGGGAATTAATTTCACATATATTTGGATTAGATATGCTCACAGAGTCAACGAGACCACTCTCTCCAAGGAGACTGTGCAAAAAAGGTTAATTGTAAAAGCTGTGGAACAATTTTTGTTTTGATTTCAATGAAGCCTGAAGTCATATTGTCTACTAGCAAATTCAGTTAATTTGAAGTATTTTCTGATATTTGCTTTCTATTATGATTTTATTTAGAACACACATACACAAATAACTTTGTCAGTTCTTAAAGAACAAAAATGCCTGACAATCCACCAAGAATCAGAGCTGTTGTTTCATAAAATAACAGTAGTGACTGTAAGGGGTTCAGGGCTGTGGCTCCAGCAATGAAACCTCTGGGACTCTGGATAAGCCAGTTAACATCACCAGGCCTCTAGTCTTCATCTGGGGCACAAATGGGCCGGACCAAGGAACCTCATGTCTCTCCCCAGTGATAAGCAGTTACGATTTTCCTAATGATCTCAATGAAACACTTCTTTGCCTGTGTGCAATCTTTGCATTTGAAGAGCAAGGAAAAAGAAAAAGACCAGTTGTCTGTCACAGGAATGAAATCATCCCCATCTTTCTCCAGAAACTCCTGCAGGAAACTGCAGCACTGAGTAGGGCAGGGGAGCTGGCCTGAGCACGGTGGGAAGATAAGGGAGGAGGAAATGTGTTGAAGGAGAAGGTTCACCCACGTGGGTGGAATCTGACCACGTACAGAGATGGGAGGAAATGGGAGTCCCAACTTATTACGCGTTTGCTGGTGGTGACATGGAGACAGCGGCCGAGAGATGCCTGGTGTCCTCTAATTCAGCTGAGGTTATAATCCTCCCTGAGATCTAATTATCAAATGGCTGGACTGGAGCCCTGACTGCATGACCTCCTTGCCAAGGAGGCCTCTCCTCATCTCACTGACATGGGAGGGAAGGGCCGGGTTCTAGCAAGTGGACTGCTCTCCTTTACCCCACAATGGAAGGGGCAAAGAACCCTGCTACTGCCCTTCTTTCCCTAATATTAAGGCACAGGAAAAAAACTGTTCAACTAAGAGACCAGTATCTCATTCTCTATTACTCTAAGCTGGAACTTCAGAGGCCAGATGGTGCAGGTGGGAGAATGGGGGTTACAAACTTAGAAAATTAGAAGACTGTACAGCCTTGCACAAGGCTCATAACCTACCCAAGCCGTAGTGTTACAGCAAGAGAAGGAGACTCAGAGCATCTGCCTGGCAGGGTTGTGGGTAAAATTAAATTTATATAGACCTTAAATTTACACACACACACACACACACACACACACACACACACACACACACAAATTACTGAGTCTACAGCATGCATATATGCCTTATATGTCCTGTATGTTGTAGATTCAGCAAGTTAGGTGGAAATGACCCTCAACTGAATGCATATAATAAAGAGTTTATGGTCCATCTCTACCACAATGGCACCCCCACACCCACTTTGGTAGTATTTTGATATACACGCTGCGAACGGTGCACTTCATCTGATAATTCATTAGGCAGAGAATAAAAGAACATTTTGGAGTTTTGTTTTTTTTGACGGGTGGGGAGAGGGATCCTCTCCCTTGAAATATAAAAGGAAAATAAATAAAGTTTTCACTTCCTCCCAAGCACTAGGGTGTGTTAAAACCCTAACTGATTTGAAATATTTTTTAAATGTTTATTTATTTTTTTGAGAGAGAGAGACAGAGTGCCAGTGGGGGAGGGTCAGAAAGAAAGGGAGACATGGAACCCAAAGTAGGCTCCAAGCTCTGAGATGTCAGCACAGAGTGCGATGTGGGGCTCCAACTCACAAACTGTGAGATCATGAGCTGAGCCGAAGTTGGACGCTTAACCGACTGAGCCACCCAGGTACCCCATTTTTTCTCTTTTAATTCCTAACTTATTTCAAATCACTTTGGACCTGGTCATTCAGGAAAGTACTCTGCAGTGCTCAATATTCTCACTTAAAAACTAGAATTCTGTGCAGAGAGCTGGAAGGCACACTCCACGTCCCGTGGCGGGGGGCTGCATTACCATCTTATAAAGGCCGGGTTCTGAGTGAGAAAGAGCACCTGAGCAGGGCCTTTGTTTCCCCACTCACTCTCAGATAGCCACGTCATTTCCCCCTCCCCTCTCTAACAGTGTGGGTCTTGAGCTCCTGACTGGCTTTCCTTTGGAGTCAGGGAGGGTGTGGAGGGAGGCTGGGCAAGATGGAGGCTTGGCCTCCTCACTGTCCCTGGACTGTCCCTGTTCCCTGCAGCACCATCAGATATAGCTCCTGTTGTCAAAGGTTTGACTCAGAAAAGTCAGCCTGTATTTTCCTCAAAGTCTGTATTTCTCAAACAAGGCCAATACAGAGTTGAACTTTTTGGAGCAAGGGCAAAGAAAATTAAAACTGTAGGGCAGAGGCTGTTTACTCGCTTCTCTAGCGAGCCAGAAAGGTCAGACAGAGGGCAGTGCGAGCTCCGTATAAGAGGAAAACAGGACAAGTATGGTGGCCAAGTGACCCCCACTTCTTAGTCGGGGAGAGGTGGTGATGGGCAGAAAAGACCACCTGGTGTCACACCTTTGCACAAAAGGCCGGAAACCTAAAGGTAAAGCTCAATCTCCAGATTTTTCAAAGTTGGCAATTAATACAAATGTTCCTGAAACACGGTGTGTGGCCACGCTGTGTTGAGCACACATAACACATGTGTGGATGGCCAGTTTGACTCCTGTGGGTGGAACTCTGGAAACGTCTGTCCAGCAGCAGTTCTGGGAGAGGGAAGGGGAGGAGGGAACAGGCAAGTGAAGTCTGCCCTTTACAGTGTGTGTGTGTTGGGGGGAGGAGGAGAGGGAGGCCTGGCACCAAGGACAAGCAGAAAGCGAGCAGAGGGCTTTGTAGTGCTACTGATGCTTCCAGAGATGGAACTGAGCTGACTGCTCTCCCGAGGAAGTCTGTTCCGGGGAGAAGGGAGGAAGCAGGGCTTCCGGGCCCCACTGATCATGTGCCATACAGGTACCCAATGGAAGGCTGTTGCTGGGGAGAGAATGGCTATCACACAGTGACCCTCCAGAGTGAGAACGAGGAACAGGGGTTGCTCTGCCCCTTGTTGCCAATAGCAACTCTGATGCTCTGTTCTTCTTCTGCAACTCGGGGCTGCCGGCCCCTTCTGGCTGTTTTCCTCTCTTCTCTGGGCAGTATGCCTTTCCCTTGTCACACCAGGGTTGCTATGTCATTACTAGGTGGCTGGTATTAATTAAACTGCTCTCTGTATAGCAGAGGAAAGCTGTGAGTGGGTAAGGGAGGAATATGAGGGTCCCCGTGAAGGGTGATCATGAAGTACTGTGAAAAGGGACAGAGAGGTCTTGAACCTTCATGTTCTAAGTGCCCAGAACGTGCCTCTAGAAAAAGATAGGAGATCACACGTAGCCCAGGAATTGATCCCAGGGCAAGGGTGTATCAAGATCCACCATACATACAGGGGAAAGAAAGGACCAACGGATTCTTGTTATGCAATAATAAGATACAAAGACCCTGATGTAAGTAGGCAAAAAAGTCAAAAGTCCAACATCTGGCCTAACCTGCAGAACTGTGTGTCTCAAACTTGAGTCAACTGTATACTATCAGCACAATTTTTAGCCATATTCCTACACTGCCCATACTAGTATCCACTCGGTATTCTTTAAAAAAATTTTTTATTTATTATTTATTTATTTTTGAGACAGAGAGAGACAGAGCATGAACGGAGGAGGGGCAGAGGGAGAGGGAGACACAGAATCGGAAGCAGGCTCCAGGCTCTGAGCCATCAGCCCAGAGCCCAACGCGGGGCTCGAACTCACGGACTGCGAGATCGCGACCTGAGCTGAAGTCGGCCGCTTAAACGACTGAGCCACCCAGGCGCCCCTCAGTATTCTTCTTTAAATTAGGCCAATTTTTTAAGTGAATCAGTTTATTAAACGGGAAGGTTGTACCACCACCCAACTTAAGAAGCCAATATCACTTGCCATAAAGAGAAAGCAGTGGTAAAAGCAAAACTTACAAATATTTATGCACAGACCAATAAAATCATCTTTGACACTGCCAAGTATGTGTGTGTACTTACAGAACTGCCATCTTAAGGAATAGAAGAAAAGTCGGCCCTCCGAACCAGCTGACTCTCGGAACTATCCCCCTCTCTGATAAGATGTTTTGTGCAGCCAGGAAGGATACTTCTTGAGGTAATAAATCAAAGGGCTTTCATGTTATTTCTGGGGCTCCACTACTCACTTTAGGTAACAGTTCCTTACCTGGAAGGTGTGGTGATAAAGACTTGTGCAAACAGTAGGTACTTAATAGGTGCCTTAAGAGGAGTGATAGTATATGGAAAAGCACTCACTAAGTCTTGGTTTATGTTAGTCTACTCATGGAGCCGGACCTACGGATTTGAGCTCATCCAACAGAGCATCACAGGAAACCCTTCAATCTGCAAAACACTGAAGACCAAACTCACCACTTCTTAGACTTCAGGCGAGGTGCTGGGTTCCGGGGAATGAGGAAGAGGGCTCTCATGGGGTGCATGTCACAGAGAGCTGCAAGAGACCAAAACAAAGGGCAATTCAGGTTAGGAGGCCAAATACAGGCCAAGCCCACCCTAGCTGTGCAGCTCATGCTACCGAGTGGCTCCCAGTCGCACATGCCACGTGAGCAGAGTCAGAGGACTACAAAGCTTCTGTCTGTGAAGCACTTAAAAGAGCTGGTGTCTCATAAAATACGCATCTCAACTAGACATTGTTAACATTTCTACTTGTACTTCGTATTTAAGAAAAGCACATTACAGGGCCAAAACCTCTGCTTTGCTATCGGAATAGCCATCGGAGATTCAAAGTAGACAACATCAAGATAACAACTACAACGGAGATGGTAGGTTGTTTTTAATTTGTAAAAGCCTAAGTCATAAAATGAAAGATGAATGGTCTATTTCTTATATACCAAAGGCCCATACAAACGCAATGCTATGTACATAGATTTTTAGAGTAAAAAGCACTAGGCCAGAACACCTTTCTGTCTGTATTTCTAAATAACCTGATGGCTTTTCAGGTTTTATGATATGCTTATCATTTGTTTGTTTGTTTGTTTGTTCATTTGTTTGTTCGCTGGCCCCAGAAAGAACAGAGAGATCAAGGCAAAGAGGGTCTGGTAGAAAAGTCATTAAAATATCTCAACTTGGAAACGTGGCATTATGGTTTATAGAGAAAGGACTCATGCGTCCTTATTTTAATCAAAATATTTCACAGGTCTATTTTTCAAACATCAGGGGGTATCCTTTCCTTTGTGCCCAGAATATGAATATATTTTCTCTAAAAGCTAAAGGATTCTGTGGGTAGAAGTTTACTTTCAGCCCCCTCTACTACTCATCAAGAATGACAATATGGTTTTCAGACTGCAATATACTATTCTTCTGATTCATAAATGCCTATTAGCATTGTGAATGAAGGGAATTTTGTCATCAAACAATCCAAATCAATCACGCTTACAGATGAATCCTACCAACTCTAGAGTGAGAAATCAGACTATGATAATGTGAAGATAAAAAGTCATATAAACAAAATGACCTGCCATGCACAGATGGGGCCTGTTTTGGTTCGGGTCCCCTGCAAAGCAGACACCAGGGCAGCACTAAGCATGAGAAGGTATTACCAGGGAAAACCCCTGCCTGGAAGGAAGTAGGGATGGAGCCAGGGAAGGCTGGGAGAGTTTTCAGTTTGCTCTGCATGTCTGATCAGAGTGAAAGGAAGAGGCAGACAAAGTAGGTGGAAGTGTGCTGCCTGAGCAAACTAAGCAGTGAAACTAAGGAGTGAGAGTTGCCTACAAAGGCATCCTGTGCCCTCGAGAAAAAGTTCTGTCTTATATCCCTGCCAGGCTGGGTCACTGATGCGGAGGGCTTTGCAGGGCGGTGGGTAGAGCAGTGGCAGCAGAGGCCCCTTGGGGAGTTGCACTTCCTGTAGGGAAGCCTGTGGGGCACATGCTCACAGCCAGCACAGGACTGGTGGAGGCACTCTGCAGTACCAACACTGCAGAGCTCAAGGAACAGCAGAGGTTCCCCAGATAGCCAGAGCCCTGGCCACTCTGCCTTGGACCTCAAAATCTAAACGTCAGTATTTTATTAGGAGGGAGAGCAACTGAGTGTGCAAGTGTCTGCATAAGCCGTGCACTGGAAATCAGTTCTGACTTTTTGTTAAGTTGGAGTTTCTAGTCTGTGTGAATTGGCCCCAGTTTTGCGTTAGGCGAAGGGCAGTTCAAGAAGAAACTACACACTGAATCGGTAAAATACACAAGATCCCCGAGTTGTCTCCCTTCTCTTTCTTGTTTCCTCTAAACACGAGATCTTCACACCGCTCTGAGATGAATGGATTCCTGGTTGATTTAAGATGACTTTGCTTTCTAAATATGCCAGCTCGAACCCACGCCGGGCTCGGTGTAGCAGAAGCAAAGCTACTACAGAGCCTGGCAAGGAAGCGTCGCTCAGTCCCTGCAGAGCAGACCAGCAACAGATTTCACCCAGAGGAAGGTACTTACGGGGAGCGCCTTCTGCCATCTCGATAGCGGTGATTCCCAAAGACCACAAGTCACTCTGAAAAAGATAGAAGGCATAGACACATGCATAAATGCAGTCAACAGACAAGAACTTGGTTAAGCCCGGTAATCGCTCCAGAACTGCCTGTAGAAAAGCCATTCAGTCATCTCTTTACGAACCTATTTTGCTCACTAAGCCTAAAAGCAAGAACAGCTTTTTTCACTCTTCATGGGTAGTATCTCTCACAGTATTTCCGATACATGGTGAGTTTCCAGTAAATGTATGAAAAATGAATATAATGTCTCAAAAATTAATTGATCACCAAAATTTATCTGTCGATTGAACCCTATGTAACTGGTGCTGTTTTAATGCCTTCATTGAGGTAGAATTATCATACAATTAACTGCCTATATTTGAAGTCTATCATTTGCAAAGGTTTGACATGTATGCACCTGTGAAACCGTCATCACAATCAACACTGTAGATATACCCCTCCCCCATGCCAAAGGGTTGCACGTGCTACTCTGGCGTCTCCCCTCCTGCCCTTGCTATCCCCTGACCCAGTTCTGCTTTCTGTCACTATGGATTAGCTGGCATCTTCTGAAGTTTTATATAAATTAAATCATTCCATTTCTTTCACTAACATAATGGATTGAGGTCCAGCCTTGTTGCAGTATATATGAGTAACTTCATTCCTTTTCACTGCCAACTAGTGTTCTATTGTGCGGTTACATTACAATTTGTTTATCCATCCGCTTGTGATGGACAGTGTTTCCAGTCTGAGCTATTGCACATAAAGCTGCTACAGACACTCATGTACAAGTCTTCATCCGGACATATGCTTCTGTTTCTTTGGTGTAAACACCTAGGTGTGCAATGGCTGAATCATATAGTAGGTACATGTTTGTTTAGTCGATTGTTTTAGACCTACCAAAACAGCAATTTCACATGGCTTAACCAAATCAGATGAGGACAAGGAAACTTTTGGGTTGTATCTGCATGTATCTCCAGGGCCTAGATGGGAGCCAGGCAACAGTGGCAGGTGCTTGGTATGTCTGTTGAATGAATGAATGAACAATAGCTTCCATCTTGTAAGTAGACAATATGTAAAATAGAGAGTCTGCACCGTTATATTCTTTCTTATGATGAGACTGACTTTTATGTTCTCATTGGAATTTTCGAGGCTAACGTCTCCGCCCCTGCCTATGCAATCTCCGTCTGTAGCAGTATGCTTCTCCCCCACTCTGCGTCCATGGCTCAGTTGTCTCTGAGGAGCATAGGAAGGAGCAATTCAAAAGAAAGGGAAAACCAGGTTAGGAAAACCAGGTTAGGGAACCCCAGAAGAGATGCTTGCTGCTTCAGTGTCCTGGTGGGTGGGTAAGAAAACACAGTGTGAAATTTGGTTCAGTGGCCTACAATCCTGATGAAGACTTTCATCCTCCTTTTCTTTTCAATATAACCTGCATTTTGTATGTTATTCCAAATTCTCTCCCGGAACCTCACTCAGATTACCGAGGTCAAAGTTCAGTGTCCGTGCTATTCCCATCAAACACATGTCAAGGCCACATGAGAGGAGTCACACCTGGAAAAGGACTATGAAATCCATGCTGGGCCATTACCCAGGACTAAACTTCTCGGTATCCGGTGAGTGACACCCAGGTGTGTTCAGTATTTGGACCGAGGCCTGCACATAAAGGCAGAAGGCTTTCTGGGGGGCGGGCCTAGCCTCTTGCCTGAAGTATAATCTGCTTTTAATTATTTATTTATTTGAGAAAGAAAGAAAAAGAGTGTGTGTTTGCATGAGTGGGGGAGGGGCAGAGGGAGAGAGAGAATCCTAAGGGGGCTCCACACCCCAGCACAGAGCCAGCACG
This sequence comes from Panthera onca, assembly GCF_046562875.1. Taxonomy (NCBI): domain Eukaryota; kingdom Metazoa; phylum Chordata; class Mammalia; order Carnivora; family Felidae; genus Panthera; species Panthera onca. The sequence goes on along the minus strand of NC_138347.1, from coordinate 95,039,502 downwards.
GAGCATCATGTGGAACTCAGTCTCAGGACTGACTGTGCGATTATGACCTGAGCCAAAATCAAGAGTTGGATGCTTAAGAGACTGAGCCACCCAAGTGCCCCAAGTGTAATCTACTTTAGAGTAGGTGGCTAGGGCCCATGCTAAGCCCATGCTAGGACCAGAAAGGGGTTCTTTTAATGCATGAGCCCATCAATCGGTTCACATGATACAAGTTCTCAGTTCAACTTGGGATAATAACACACCTGCACAATACCACTGTTCGCAGACTGTAGGTCACTTCTCTGCACAGAACACAACTCAAAAAGGCTACTCTTCTCCTTTCACTTTGTTATATTTCAAGATGTATTCAGAGTTGTCATTAGACACACACACACACACACACACACACACACACACACACACACACGTTTGCATAGCCCAGCAAGTGACTGAGATTTCCCGCAGGCTCCTGGCCTTGCGGAGCTAATAAGGAAGGACCAGCCTGCCATTACAGGCTGTAACCGATAAAGTTGAAAACACGGCTCTCTTGTACCTGGGGGTTTATGGTTGATTAACACAGACAATCATTTGAGAACATGACAAAAACACTGAGTCACTCGCTGTGCAGGAGGCATTCAACAGGAAACACAGCAAGAATAGGCTGGAAATGGTGGTTTGTGCTATTCTGATAGGATTTTAATATCTCCAGGTCTTGCTGGTTCTACCATTTCCCTTACATCCCCAGAAATCAAGTGTTTCTGTAGCGTGAAATGAAGTACAAATATAAAGGTGGTGGCCAGGTACTATGTCTCTAAGTGCCACGGCAGGGTCACATTTAAATGGCCCTCCAGTCTTGGAAGCTTGAGCTTGGAAGTTTGAAAGACAACTGAAAGCCAATGCATCTGAAAGGAAATGATGGGGTTGGGGTGAGAAGGGCTCCAGGCCAGTTCTCAGATGGGAAAGAAACAGCTCAGAAAACCCAGGCACATGTCCGCCTCTGGGTCCTTGCTCTAGCTACTCTGTCTGCCTGCAGCCACTACCCTAATTAAGTGCCTACCATCACCCTCCTCTCCATTACGTCTTTGTTCAAATGCCATGTTCTCAGTGAGGGCCACTGAATCTCCCCCGGGGCACTGCCAGACCCCATCCCCTTTCCCACTTTTGTCCCCTAGGGAACGAATCACCTTCTAACGTCTACTAATTTACTCATCACTAGTTTATATTGCTTTGTGTTCATTGTTTGCACCCCCTGCCTCCAACACACCCAGACTGGATAAAACATAAGGTCCACAAGGCATCAAGGATCTTTGTTCTGTTAACTGGCATATTCCAAGTACCTAAAGCAGCACCTAATAAATAATTGTTGAATGAATGAGCAAACCAAAGGTGCAAACAAATGAAAGATACGTCCTAAGATTGTCAGACTCCTTGTAGATCATCTCCGACCCAGACAAGGGAAAATGACTTACCCAAGACCCCAGAGCAACTCAGCACCAGGTTTGGGGCAGAGCTGGGTCTTCTGCCCCCTGGGCCACTTTTATTTTTTAACTGTCATCACTACATAAAAACCTGAGTATTCATCTTCTAAATAAAATTTATCAGGGGCCCATAAAATAATTGCTCTAAATTCCCACTTTGTCTACAGGGAACTGAAGGTGCTGGTGACTGAATGCAGGTGCTGAGATTCAGTGAGTCACCCCAAAAACCAAGGCTAGGAAACTGGCCTCAACTTCCCAGAGGCAGAGGGAATAGTCTTTTAAGTCTCAGACAGGCCTGGATTCAAATCCAGGTTCCTATCATAACTACATGCAGAGCACTGCTCAGACCTTAGCTTTCTCACTGTACAACACAGGTCACCGTGACCTGCATGCATGCAGGCATCCTGTCTTGCAAAGCGTCTGGCACATAGTAAGCTCAAGAATACGAATTTCCTTCTCTCCTGTTAGGTGAGACTGCCTGTGCTTGCCCAATGCACTCTTGTATTATTTCCCCCTCTTGGGTTGTTGGCTAACCCAACAGGCATTTTCTTTTTTTTTTTTTTTTAATTTTTTTTTTAACGTTTTATTTATTTTTGAGACAGAGAGAGACAGAGCATGAACGGGGGAGGGGCAGAGACAGAGGGAGACACAGAATCGGAAGCAGGCTCCAGGCTCTGAGCTGTCAGCACAGAGCCCGACGCAGGGCTCGAACTCACGGACCGTGAGATCGTGACCTGAGCTGAAGTCGGACGCCCAACCGACTGAGCCACCCAGGCGCCCCCCAACAGGCATTTTCAGACCCCATTTCCCTTGCTGCCTCCAGTTCGGAGTATAGGAAAGCTAAACCTGCTTATCCAGACTTCCCTGCAGCCAAGGATGGCAGGTAAGGATGTGACGTAGTTCTGGCCAATAAGACACAGGCACACAACTTCTGGGAGCTTCTGAAACGTTTTGTTCTTCCTGATACAAGTGACAAATACAGATGATGTCCTGACAACTCTTTTCCACTTCTTAGTGCCTTGAATAAAAACATGGTATCTAGAGTTACAGCATCCATCTTGCAACCATGAGGCAATAAGCCAGCAAATGAATTATGACAGGGCAGAATGGTAGGAGCCTGGGGTTTGAATGAATCAATGAGTCACTACACTAACCCTGGACCGCCTTCCTCTAGACTACTGATGATGTAAGAAACAGAAGTACAGCCAAAAGCGTCTTTAGTGATAATATGTATACAGCGATAAATTGACGAAACATATTCTGAGAGCAGGAAAACGGAGAGGTCCCAGTTGTTAGGTGAGCCTGGATTTACCCCCACAGGGAGCAGGAAAAGTCAGCAAAGTGAGAGGTTTCTTTTATTCAGTACATAGCACCTCAGATCCCCTCTTAAGTAGCTTTCCCCCAAGTCCCAAAACAACCCCTTCAAACCAGAGGTCACACCATCCCAAGTCCTGTGCAACCTCTGTCACATGACCAGGCCAGAAACTGCCTCTTCTTTAAGGCCTCATTTGATATCATCATAAAGGTCTTTTTTTTTTTTCTTTTTTCTTTTTTTTTCTCTTCTTTTTTTTCTTTTTTCTTTTCTTTTTGCTGGGGTTCTCTTCTTTTCCAAAAGGAACATTTACATTCCTGACCATCCGTACCCAGCGCTGCTTGTAAGCTACGCTTAACTGCCCATGCTAGACAGCAATAAACGTCCTTGACGGGACTTGTTTTAAGCCTTTGGATACATTAGCAAGTCCCAAAGACACTTCAGAACTTAAATACGGGAGAAAATGTTCCAATTACCACTGGCAAGACAGATCACAGGAGACGAGAAAGGGAAGAGGGAGGAACAAGATGGGGAGAGAGTCAGGGAGAGATAAGTTTCCTTCGTGGCCATGGTGTGACTCATTTTGGCAGGAGCTGGGTAATTCATTATTCTAGAGGCGCTGCTCAGCCTGGCCTGTGGCATGATTAATAGCCCAGTCCTGTGTGCTTTACAGACAGAACAGAGACAAATTCTAGAGCCTCTGAGAAGGCAAGCACACAACTTCTGGCTGCTGGGGGGCCCGCTGGCATGCAGGCAACTTGGACACAGCATAAGAGCATCTCTTTTGGGGCTGGGTTGCTCAACACATGAAGAAAAGAGCACTTGCTGATGGCTGACCCCTTCGCGGCACAGTAAAGAGCCCCGTGTGCTTGAAGAGGCAGAAAGAGCTCATGCAGTACAGACAGACAGACCTAGATTTGACTCAGCTCTGACACAACTAGCTTGGTGACCTGGGGCAAGCCACATAATTCCTCTGAGCCCAGTTCCTCACCTATAACGTGAAGAGAACACCTACCTTGCAGGGTTAATACCAGAACTCAATAAGGTGGTAGAGGTACAGTGCTCAGCACGTTGACGTGCAAATACTGGGTATTTAACAAACTCTGGTATGGTTGTCATTGACCGGCAGTTCAAGCAGCACACCTGCATCAGGTAAGGTGGCAATGAGCTCTGGTACTTAAGGTACTCAAAGGAGTCACTGGGGTGATGTAAGCTTACGGGAAGAAACGGGAAAGGGCGTGTTCTTCCTCCTTCAGCCCTGTGGTCTCTCTTCATGGGCAGAGCCTACTAAGAAGCCAGATGGAGTGCTAGCCCCATTATCCCAAAGCTCAGGGTAGCAAGGTAGTCTAGACTTGACAAGCAATAGCTCAGTGACGGGCACGGCCAGTAGAGTGGACTCTACCAAGATTCACAGAGAAAAAAACAGTCTTCTGTTTTGTGAGTTATTGTTATTGTCTTTGTGGAAATGTTCAAGCTGGAAAAAGGAAATTGTATTTATTGTGTGCGGTCTCTAAGGGAAGCACCTTAATCCAGAGGCAGAAGTTATGGATAAGCGGATTCTGACTCAAAATAGGCAGACAATTAAAGATGTGTCATACAAATATGAGGTTTGAATCTTAGGATACTGCTGGTTTTTTTAGGTTTAAAAAAAAAAAAGGCCCCAAATGGCAGTCCCTTCATATGACACACAAACACAAATATTAACTATCATATGTTGAGTAGCTACCAAGTGTTAGGCATGGAATTAACCCCTTTGTATATGGTAGCTCAGTTTATTCTAATACAACTTTGTCATATACAATTTACTATTTCCATTTCATCGAGGTTCAGGAAGGTTTCAATAACCTCTCTGAGGTAATGGAGCAAATAGGAGGCAAAGTGTACATTTTAAACCACTCCTGTCTAACTTTGAAAGCTTGACTCTGAATTCACTATGTCATACGCTTAGATTCTACATTAAATATAAACAGCCAAGTTGGTGGGTCACTCAGGGTCACCGAGGGTGCTGAAGCATGGGTTGTGACTAATAATTCCATTTCACACATAAAACAAACTGAAAGCGGAAATCTCCAGTCCCTTGTTCATCTACATGTGTTATCTGATGGAAGGGAAAATGTTAGAACAGCTTTATCACCTTCGGCTGGGGACCGGCCTGCAGGCCAGGGGAGGTGCTACTGTGCCTCACTGAGGAATGTCATACAGGTGGATGTGAACACAGAGCCACAAGGGATCTGGTTCAATAGCGATTTCAGCCTCTTACTGGTGATAATAACATGGTGTCTGTATCATCCTTTCCTCCTTCCAAATAAGGGTGGCGCCTTTGAATCTCAGTAGACAGAGGCCAGGCCTTGTTTGAGAATACAAATCTCATGCTGCAGTCTGAATATCGCTCTCTCACATCACACTCTGCGTGGATCTTGGTGACTCCCAACGAGTCAGATTTCTCCTTCCATCCTGCCTGAATAAAGCCAAGTATCTGTGACACAGAAGAATGAGTATTTGCCCTACAGCCAGAGCACAACACTCACCTAAACCCTGGAGGAGACATCTATGCCTGCAAATGATCCACAGCACCTGTGTGCAAAGTCTCATAAGCAGAGTTGAGGTGAATGACACAGAACATTAGTGCAGGTGGGGCCAGAGGATGGGGGGGTGGGGGTTGAGGGGCTATGACATGTCACTGGACTTCTCTTACTTACTAATTTAATATGAATGCAAGGCCAACTTATGGGGTGGAGTGAGCAGGACAGCAAAATATATAAAATAAAAATTTTAAGCTCTCCACCCCCATATCATCCATCCATGGGGCAGGGGTGAGTAAGACTGTATCATGTGCACTATGCTGTAAGCTGCTCTTTGTGTCTGACACTCTGTCTTGGGATCTGTCCACTTCAGCACGCATGCTACCCCATTGCTTAAATGACTGCATGGTTTTCCACTGGACAGATGCTCTTGTCTTTATCCCACCAGTTCCCTATTGCTGAAGATTTGGCTGCAGAAAGCTTTCATTAACGAGTAATTCTGTTAAAGCAATAGATACATAGGACTATGAAATACTTGACAACCCCCATCCAACTGAAATGAAATTCAAATTTTAAAAATAAGAATTTAAACAGCTTAGGAAGTTTGAACCGTTTTATTAATTTTAAATCTTTTGAATGCTTATTATTAAATGAGAAAGCTTCCATTATTGCCCTACATACTTATCAGAGAAATGAAACCTTTCCTTTTGCTTGAAGTGTTTTGACAGAATTTCTGAAAACAAGAAAGAAAGGGCCTCTAGGGGGAAAGTGAACACACCAGGCATATGAGATTCTGGTACTCCTCCTTCGAATAGGGGTTATTTTCAATCAGTTACTTACTGTGCCTGATAGATATCAGACAAAACTAGATTGCAAAGAAAACCATGAGCTCTTCAGACTACTTTTCTACAGAGGCCTTTATTTTCTTGAGTTGCTGTAGTTTTAGAAAAATTTACAGCAGTCTTTAAACATATCTTAGACAGATAGTAGATGGTAATCTATAAATAATAAAACAATAAAACAAAACTATTCTCTTACATTTTGTTTTCATTTCATTTCATTTTTTTTAAAGCTCATTTATTTATTTATTTTTATGTTGAGAGAGAGAGAGAGAGAGAGAGCACGAGCAGGGGAGGGGCAGAGAGAGAAGGAGAGAGAGGATCCCAAGCAGGCTGTGCTGCCAGCACAGAGCCTGATGTGGGGCTCGAACTCACTAACTGTGAGATCATGACCTGAGCTGAAACCAAGAGTCGGATGCTTAACCGACAGAGCCACTCAGGTGCCCCAGTTTTGTCTTTATTTTAATTTTTTTTTTTAACGTTTGTTTATTTTTGAGACAGAGAGAGACAGAGCATGAACGGGGGAGGGTCAGAGAGAGGGAGACACAGAATCTGAAACAGGCTCCAGGCTCTGAGCTGTCAGCACAGAGCCCGACGCGGGGCTTGAACTCACGGACCGCGAGATCATGACCTGAGCCAAAGTCGGCCGCTTAACCGACTGAGCCACCCAGGCGCCCCTGTCTTTATTTTAAAGGAAGGCCCCTGTGACATCTAATAAAGCCTAGTGGCTTTCAAGTCATCTTTTGTTCCAAACATACCCCTAGGTGGAAAGTATCGATAGCACATTAGAGCCCAAAGTGTCGACATAAGTTTCTGAGGTTGGAATACACAGCTGGGTCAAACGGACTACCAGATGCACAGTACTGAACGCCTGAACCTTGATGGGGTTGCAAACTAACTTTATGTGTCGAAAACTGCATGTACAGACCCAGCTTAGTTAATTCTTTACAGGTGGTGGGTATTTAATAAATATGTGCTGAGTGAATGAAGAAATGGTTTTGAAAGGCAACATATTGTCACGTTGTCTCCTGGTGACAGACTACATACCTAAGAATGGTGAAGAGAAAAAAAGGATACAATCTGGTGCCAAGAAAGAAGGAGAAAGATTATATTTACAGAATCACTGCTTCTCTAGTCCACTGTAAAAGTGTGAAATGGTTGAAATAAATCTTCAAAGAACGCTCAAGCCTTCCTTTTTGCCCAGTTTTCCTAACTTAACCCTTTAGTCATGATCCTTCTTGTACCTCTGACAATGACCGGGGAGGCTCATGTTCTTGCCGCGGCTTCTTCCTCCTTTTGTACCACCTGCATTATAATAGTCCTGATGAATTAATTCTCACTAAGGTCTAAATGACTAATATAGTGAACCTGTTCCTCATCAGGATTCCTTATTTTTTAATAAAAGACACAGAAATTAGTCTTAACTTTATTAATGTTTCAGGATACATTAATACTTTAATAGTCACATGGACTTTCCAGTATCTCTGAAATCACCTTCTGCAGCATGATCCCCCTGTGGTTACTCATACACCAGGCTGTGTCCACACCTAGAATTATGCATTGGGCTCAAAAGTCTTTTGCTGATTCCAAACTATATTCCTTAGCCTTACTCTGAGGAAAGAGGACCAGAATATCGGTTTAATTCTAAGCTTTGGCTTTGCCAGAAGGAAGTCCTCTTCTACATTATTGAAAACAGTGAAGTCACAGGGATCTATTTTATGTCACAGAAAATAAATGCCACATACAGAACAACTACCCAAAATACTTAAAAGGCTAAGCCAAGGGTAAAAGTTTGAAACACCCTGATTCTCTATGGTATGTTATAAAGTAGTTTAAACTATCTGTGGCCCAGAAGTAGTCTAGTTAGCACTTGTTAAGTATAACTACTGTTTGAAGAATTGCTTATAGAAAATTATGATACACATATCTGGCCTGGGACATATATTTTGTAGTGGCTCCTCTGAAGGGATTTGCAAATTAAATTATTTAAATGTGCTTATCATTAGCAGTTTAAATAAATGACATTTATTTTGGCAAGAGATTAATTTTTAACTTGGCAGCTGTTTTCAGACAGATTGTTGTCAGGTTATTACAGTGCCTAACTTTGAAAGAAGGAAGAAATGTACAGGAGATTATTTTGGTTTTAGACTTTCAGCTTGCATTTCTCCAAAGAGGCAAATAATTTCGTCCATGCCCTACGATACTGGGTCCCAAAGACATTGCAATGTTGGCATCTTTGTGACCTGATTTCAATAATAACCCCACATGTGGAGAACTAAAAATGTTCTTTAAAAGAGGAATTCTTCAAATATACTCTTCAGAAGCTGTTTTGTTGGTAAATTGGAGATTTATATAAGAGCACATCATAGAGGAGCAGGGTAATATATTGGTAATATACTGAAAAGAGATTTGCAAGATGGGGGCTCAAGCCCCAACTCTGAGAAGCCCACTAACTTGGGGGTATACTTGCCAAGACCTCCGGCCTCAGTTTCCCATCTTCAAGAGAAGGGTATTTGGAGCTGACTACTAAAGTCCTTGCGTGAAAAGTCCGTGCACCTGTGAAACCAGCCTCAGTAGTGTCAGGTTTTGCCCAAGGTTTTCCTGTGGTCTACACAAAGGCCACAGGGTATCTCTTCATCTATTTCCCCGTCTGAAAACTCACAGTTCCTACATTCCATTTGCCTCCAATTTTAATATTTCAACTTTCAGCCACAATTCATGACAATAATGTCACCTGACATTGCAGCTGTCAATGGGATAGTAACCCCAAATTATGTTTTATTACTGGCTAGCATAATGGAAAAGAGGGAGGCTTCTTGAAGAAGGGCACAACTACCACCATCTAGTTAAACACTGCTTTGAATTCATGAGCAAATTGCCAGTTTATGATACAAGGTAACAAGCCACCAATCGAATTTCAATGGAACACTACAACAGGCTACAGAAATACCATAAGGTAGCTACCAACACCCCACTTCATTCTCTCTCATTGAAAAGAAACCTCAAAAATTAAACTTTGAGCAATGGAGAAACGAGGAAGTCTATTTTTAATCAGAAAAGACCCAAGACAACACATTGGCCTCTTTTAGCATAAAAAGCTCTCAGCATATATATCCTTCGCCAAAAGTTTAAACATTAATCAAAATAGAAATCTATTGTTTTTTCAAAGTTTTAATTTAAGTTCCAGTTGGTTAACATGCAGAATATTATTAGTTTCAGGTGTACAATCTATTGATTCAACGCTTCCAGAAGAAATCTATTTTCTAATAAGAAACCAGACTAAGTTCAAGAGAATATAGAAAATGGTTTCAACATTTTTTACAAATAAGCAACCAGATATAATGGGTCAATTCATGAAAAAGATTCTCACTTGAATGTCTTACCATTTTAAATTCAAATAATGCTTTTCAGTTCTCCCTTTGGATTACATAAATCGTAAACCCAGGATTATATAAATTCTAAACCCAAAGGCACATGAGAATTCTCCCACTGCAAGATTCAGGGCAGGATGTGAGACATAGTTTTGAAACAATGAAGAAGTCATACCTTGAAATCATATGTGGCATCTGGGTTTTCATCACAGGCAATAACTTCTGGTGCCATCCAATAAGGGGTCCCAATGAAGGTATTTCTCCTGCCCACTGTTCGATCAAGCTGGGCACTGACTCCAAAGTCCACTATTTAAGAGAAGACAGATGCATGAAGTCAATGTCCTTATATGGTGATAAAATGAATGTGCATTTTTTTTTTTACTGTGGCAAAATAAACCCAACATAGAATTCACAATTTTAATCATTTTTAAGCGTACAGTTCTGTGTCATTAAATACATTCACATTGTTGTGCAACCATCCCCACCATCTGCTTCCAGAACTTTTCTGTCTTCCCAAACTGAAACTCTGTACTCATTAAACAATAACTCCTCATTCTCTCCTCCCCGCTCCCCACCCCTGCCCCTGGCAAGCACCATTCTACTTTCTGCCTCTGTAAATCTGGACTACTGTTGGTACCTCATATAAGTGGAGTCATACAGTATTTGTCTTTTTGTGACTGGCTTATGTCAATAAGCATAATGTCATCAAGGTTAATCCGCATGTGTCAGAATTTCCTAACTTTTTAAGGCTCAATAATATCCCATCGTATGCAGGTGCCACACTGTGTTTATCCATTCACCTGCTGATGGGCAACTTGGGTTGCTTCTTCCTTTTAGCAATTGTGAATGTTTATTTTTAAACTCTGTGTATAAATGGATAAAGTATACCAATGAGGAAAGCACAAAATGCTGTATTTGGTTAAACCAAGGGTCTGTAGGGACCAAAAACAGGTGTTGAATAAAAAGCAAGCTTGTTTGCCATAAAAGAGAATACTTAGAGGATACAAAGGAAGTGGTTATGAGCCAAGTTTCTAGAGTCAGACTGCCTAAGTTTGCATCCCATTTCTGCCACTTACTAGTGATGTCACCTAGTGCTAGCAGATCAACCTCTTTAGGCTTCAGTTTCCAAATTTATAAAATGAGGGTGATGGTATTTACATAGAGTTGCTATGATGGCAAAGTGAGAGAAACTATGGAAGAGTGTTGTGTACAGGGCCTGACATAATATTCTCTCAACAAGTGACTGTTGATTAATGATGAGTGAATATTCTGAGGATACATTATCTAGCCAGTATACACAAACATATGTACATGCACGCACGTGTGTACACACACACACACACACACACACACACGCGCACACACACACACACACACACACCCTGCCTACGAAATGTATGCTTTTGTTTTAAGCGGGAATTACTCACAAGATGAAAGTTTGGCCCCAAATGCTAACTAAGAAAAAATGGAAATTATGTATTTTAACAAAGAGGCAAGAACAAATGTTTAGGATATAAACACAGGAGATATTTCAATCTCTTTGAAAATAAACAATCATATGGGCAATACCTCCTTTCTAGATGACAAATTGCATATCCTAGAGATAGCTGTCAATCCATGCCCTTACTCATAGACGCCAAGCAGGCAAATGCATGTGGAGATTCTCTACCTTCTCTTCCCACCAGATTGTTGGAAAGAAGCACCAAGGAGAAGGGTTGCCTCACAGATAACTCTGGCAAGTGGAAGTAGGATATCCAGCATGCATACAAAGGAGAATACTGAACACCCATTTTGTGCACGTGCCCTAGGTAATAATGAAGTCGATGAAAATATAATGTAAAACATATGGGAATATAGCAGGAATTCATTATTCTAAATGTGTCTGACAGGATATTTTTCAGTAAACAAATGGGTCATCACTTTCTGTTATAGCAGCAACAAAGTCAACAAAATGGTAAGATACAGGAAACCATTTCAAGGTCAGTCACTTCTAATCTAAAGGGTTTTGCTTAAAAAAAACCTCATTTTGGGGGGCACCTGGGTGGCTCAGTCAGTTAAGTGTCTGACTTAGGCTTAGGTCAAGATCTCACAGTTTGTGGGTTCGAGCTCCGCCTCGGGCTCTGTGCTGACATGTCAGACCCTGGAGCCTGCTTTGGATTCTGTGTCTCCCTCTCTCTCTGCCCCTCCCCCCACTCACTGTCTCATTCTCTCTCTCAAAAATGAATAAACATTAAAAAAATTTTTTAAGAATCTGAATTTTTTTCTACGTATTGATTAAGCAAATGGTTCTGTCTGCTATATTGTATACCAATTCACTCAAGCACTTTTAGAAAATGTTTTGAAACAGACAAAGAAACATTTTCCTCTTCGTTCTGTAGTACACTGACCTCCAAATTCACAGTGAGTGACAAATTTATATTCATTAAAAACAAAACAAAATGGAAAAACAATCAGCTGTTGAAATAATCGTATCAGTTCCCTCAATTCCTAGGCTCACTGGATCTTGTTCTTACCTAGTTTAACTTCTGCATTCTCAGTCAGCAAGACATTCTGCCCTTTAATATCTCGATGAATCACTTTATGCTGGTGCAGATGACTCAGCCCCTGGAGTAACAGAGAGTTGAAAAGGGTTAACAGGACAGAAGCCAAGATGCAAATAAACTAGCTGGGTTGTCAGTGATCCAAAAAAGATGTGAACTCACCCAGAGAGACTTTTGTTATCAGACTCACATCTTTCATATGTGTACAGTGCTGTTCTAAACTAGGCAACTGATCAATATAAACTAAAATACAGAAGCAGTCTTTGCAACGCCCGGTGCTGTATTAATGAACTGCTTGCATATCAGCATTGATCTCAGGTAGCATGGACCCAAGTGGACAATGATGTGGCTCTGGCATGCACGAGTTTCGGCTGATGGTACTGAGAAAAGTGAGGGCTGACTGCATGTGCTGGTTTGTAACAGAGTCTAGAGTCTCTTACAGAAAACTAACCTGATTTAACTAAGTACTCCAGTTTGTTTTTTAAATCAATATCTGAATTCAAAACTTAAAAGTTACATTATAGTGTATAATTTTAACTAAGCACAATGAAATATTTCTCAATCCAGACAAGAAATTTCCCATTGCCTTTAGCTAAAGTGCCTCACATTAAAAAAAGAAAACAGCAATTTCCCTTTCCTTTGTTTGGCATTCATAGCTGTCATCTTTAGTGCTTTATGATATTTATGACTTTGTGTTCATTATATGAAATAATTATGTGGTGGCATCCAAACCTGATTGTGTTCCCTTTCTCCATGAGTTACTCTCACTTTGGCTTCTCTGTGGTCTGAGTTCTAAAAATCTACAGACTTGCTCTAAGTCAGACAAAGCATAACCTAAAATAATCTGAAATTGGTGTCTTAAAGCAAATTATGTTATGCCAACACTTGCTCATCCAAGGTATTTATACTCAGGTATTGCCATTTTATTATTTATACTTTTCTGTCTTTTTAATTTTCCTGCATAATGACAAAACCCTGGTATGAAAAATGAAGTTGACATAAAAAAATTCTAAATATCTGAATTCCCTTGTTGAAAAGACTCATCAGAAGAATATGGATGTTCAAAAAGATCAATGTGTATGTTCAGGAATATCAGTAAACATAAACCATGAGAGTTTGAAGCACTAGCTCAGGTGCTAAAAAATTACCTTTCTTATCTAGTCAGGTTAGCTCAAGGTGGACATCAAGCAGATTAAAATGTTTTACAGCATCTTAACATCCCATGAATTCTTAAAAGAGGGACTGAAGATCCCTTGGCCTCCTTCACTACCAGAGCTTTTGGAAGCAGGTACCAGAGCACACAAGTGAGCCAAATGCCATATTTTATGACATCGTATGATGCATGGAGGGTTATCTCTGAAACTTCTTGTGATTGAGTGTCTCTTCCAATGAGTCACCTTATCTCAAATGCCAGTACCTTTTGGGAGAACGTATTGGAAGAAGGAAGAAAACAGTTTTCACACATTCTACCCGAGCATTGAGGGAGAATCATCAGGTGATGATCCTGCTGTTTTCAGAACCCTGGAGAGCACATGGTGGATCCCCAGGGTTCCCCAGCAGCACAGAAAGGTATATTGCAGAACCAGCCCTGAAGACCCAACAGATTCTTGGCACCACTGGGTGGTCTCGAAGACTAAATAACTTTTCGTGCTTTCTCTAAATGAGTAAAATTGTAAGTCAGAAATTCAAATGAAGTTGACAAAAAGGCACCTCGATCTTTGAAAATAAATGTCAGATTTGAAGGACAGCAGCAGCCATACCTCCTTGTATCCCACTCAAATTTTGTTTTGTGTTCTTTTGCCCACCCCAAGCCATGGAGAGCTTATCCTATGTTTGCTCTTAAGAGCTTTATTTTTTGTGTTTTTCACCTTTATGTCTCTAATCCAGGTGGAATTAATTTTTAAGCAGGATATAAAGTAGGTATCAAGTTACATGTTTCCACACGACTATTCAATTAACCAAGCACTATTTACTGATAAGGGCACCCTTCCCCCATGCACTGCAGCACTTTCTTTGTCATAAATCAGGGGTCCATATGAAGTGCATCTGTTTCTGAATATTTATCCTGTTCCTTTGGCCATCTGTGTATTTGTGTGACGATACCTCATTCTGTCTTATCTACTCAGTAGCTTCATAATAAGTCTTGATAATTGGCACCATAACTCGTTCAGCTTTGTTCTTCTTCTTCAAGATTGCCTTGGCTATTCTTGGCACTTTGCATTTCCATTTAATGTTTTAAAATTCAGCTTGTCAAGGGGTGCCTGGGTGGCTCAGTCAGTTGACCGTCTGACTCTTAATTTCGGCCCAGGTCATGATCTCATGATTCGTGGTTTCGAGCCCCACGTTGGCCTCTGCACTGACAGCTCAGACCTTATTTGGGATTCTCTCTCTCTCTCTGCACCTTCCTTGCTTGCACTCTCTCTCTCTCTCTCTCAAAATAAATAAGTAATTGTTTAAAAAATAAAGCTTGTAAATATCCACAGATACACCTAGAGAAATTTTGATAGGGAGTTCAATGAAACCACGGATCAAACCGGTAAGAAATAACATCTTTACAATATTCAATATTCTTATCTGTGAAATGGTATATACCTCCATTTATTAAAGTCTTCTTTAATTTCTCTCACTAATATTTTGTAGTTTACAGTGTATAAGTCATTCACATCTTTCTATAAATTTATTTCTAAGTATATGCTATTACAAATGTTATTTTTATGGGTCCATTTTCTTTCTTCCTTTCTTCCTTTCTTCCTTTCTTCCTTCCTTTCTTTCTCCTAATGTGGTTTCAATTTCTTAATGCCTTCTATCCACCCACCCATCCATCCATTCACAGCACATAATCTGTCTCTCAAAAGTGTATCTTGGGCACATCATGAAAATAGTTTTAACTTTTATTCCCTTAGATTAAGAAGGCAGAGCTTATAAATAAATTATGATTGTGAAGCAGATCTAGTAATAATGCTCAGTAAACGTACAATAGACTCCATATTACTAGCAAGAGATAAATAAACTAGTCTGACTGAACCCTGACCAGTTACCTTCTTCCTGAATTGAGCTCAGTACATATGATACTATTGTCCAGATTGCCTGACTGAGATTAGTGGGCAAAACTGGACAAATATACATAGTTTTATCCAGATATTTTGATTGATTTAAGTGACAACATCTCAAAGAATTTTTTTTTTTTTCATTTAAAATCAGTTAGACGAGGTTATAAATGCTGGAATGGTTAATGTCATGCAATTCGTAAACTATTTTCATAAATGGAAAATTCAAGTAATCGAAAAAGCTCTAAAAAATTCATTTCCTAAGTGAAACCTTATCTCTATGATCTAAAATCATATTTCTAATTGAAAACACCATTGGAAATGGTTAAGGAAAGTCAACCAATGTTAACCCCCCAAATGAGAGTTCACATGGCCTGATCAGAATGACTCTCCCTTCTATTGGAGCAGACCACAAAACCACCACCACTGCCATCATTGTTAGAATAAAGCTTTAGAAAGGTCTACAATACTTTTGTGAATGTCAGTGGAAGGTTGGTACAAAGTTCAACACCTCCCAAGATACTCCATGTTGTCACTTACTCGTAAGATCTCCCTGCAGATGTACGCGATCCACTCTTCCTTCAACGTGTTACCTTTTGTGTTCTTGATCAGGTCAGTGACAGAGCCAGCACCACAAAACTCCATCACCAACTGGCAAAGGAAGCAAACATACCATAATTATAATTATACTTCACAGCTTCCACTGGGTTAAGACAGCATAAGTCATTCCAGTTGGCTGCTTTAGAATGCCATTCCTGTAAGGAACAAGTGATCGTAAGACAATATATAAAACATAAACCTATATCTTAATTTCTTTCCAAAATGATGGAAAAGAAAGATTATTTTTAATTTTCCAATCTGAAAATTATAGTTGGAAATTGAGGAAAATCTCCATATTCTAAGTATTTTTAAAAACAAGGGCAGATGTATTTGAGAATATCTCTGCAGTTTTATCCAGCAATTGATCTCATCTCTCCTACAAAAGCGGATCATTCTCCTGTCTGAAAGAGCTATGGTTTTCTAGGCAGTCCAACATTAGGACAATAAAGTGTAGGCTGTTTATGCTATTGGTTTGTAAGTGGCACTGTAAGCTGTCAGAGTGCAGACTATCTGTTTTTAATTAACTTCAGCAAATGTTCCCGGGAGGTTAGACACATCAAATAAATTCGATAAACAATAAGCCTTAATTTAGCACCTTTCATCCAAAAAGCTTCAAGTTCTCTATAAATATAAATTCATTACAGCACTCAGCAACTTTATCGAATAGGCAGAAAATAATCCTCTCCCTTATTTAATAGGGAAATAAAGACTAGAAGAGGGAAAACAATCCATCTGATTTTACACTCATTTTCTAGGTTGAGGAAACATATCCATTTCCATATTTTCTCCCTTTTCTTAAAACTTAAAGAGGTCTTCTACAAATGTCATCTTATTAAGTACTTATATATTTTTTGTAATTATATGAAAAGAATTCAGAATAACTAGCAATCAATCTCTGACTAGACACTAGAAACAGAACTAAAATGGATCCATAAGAAATCACATTGACGGTTTTGGCTTTGTCCAAATGTCCATTCCCAACATCAACACCATGGTTGCCTAATAGAAACTCAGTAAAACTCTGAAATGAGTTTCATGAATGAGTTTCCAGTGCGTCTTCTGACTTGTCTTATGATTCCACAAATGGCAGGAAATGCTACCATCTTCTCCAGACTGCCAAGGGAAGTAAAGAGACCTATTAGAAGTTTCTGTAAGGAAATTTGAGAAGTGCCATAGTAGCTCACACTGCAACCTAAAAAGAGTTGCAGAGTTGTCATATATGATAGCCAGGAAGCTATAGGAGACCACAAGATCATGTTAGAAAGAACTCAAGAATCAACTTGAAGAGGGTCTCACTGGCCAACTATGGGATGATTTGAGCATCAATAAAAGTAACACCTGCAACGGCTTGAAACACATTAAATGTGCCTAACTAAATGCATTAATAAACAACCCTCAAAAAGAATATATATAACTGGCTCTGTCTTATTTTGAGACTGGTAAATAAAGGGAAAGAATCAAGAGTTTATACTGCCAATCTTAGACAAGTTTTACCACTGGATAATTAAGTAGTTAAGAGGTAAATTTTCTTTTCATAAACAGCAGGCATTCCATGCAATAAATGAAGAGGACATAAGAGAATTAGAATATTACTATTTCATAGCTCCTAAATAAAAAATTTAAGCACTGATTATCAATGGCTGCTAACACTAAAATAAATAAATAAATAAATAAATAAATAAATAAATAAGAAGTAACCAGACAGGATTTGCCTCTTGATTAGAATAACAACATCACCTAAGAAGTAGCCTTGCCAAAAACAAACAACAGTAAACAAACAAAAAACCGAGAATCTGATCAAGTGTTTAGTTCCAACTGCCAAATTACAAAAAATTCAGAGTACTGAGGAACATGTTACCTCATGGGGACACAATCAAGAAAACCTAGAATAGAAAACTCCATAGGGCAAATGACCCATTTGCTTTAACAAATAAATTGCAAGAAGGTAAAAAGGAGATGGAGGGGATATCTATAGACTTAAAACCATTAAAAAAGATACACCAACAATGTGCAAAGGATGCAACTTATCTAAATATGATTTTTTTTAAAAAGCTGTTAAAATTGTTGAGGCAATTAAAGCTTTGCATACAGACTAGATATTTGATGATACTAAGGAAATATGAGTTTTTTTTTAAAGTGTGATAATGGTACTGTTGTTATGTAAAAAATTCTTATCTTTTAGTGAAACATACTGAAATATTATGGATAAAATGATATGATGGTCTTTTCTATAAATGCTGCTGGGACAACTGAATATCCACATGTAAAAGAATGATGTTGAACCCTGACCTCATACTATACAAAAATTATCTCAAAATGGATCAAAGACCTAAATATAAGAACTAAAACTATAAAACTCTGAGGAGAGAATACAGGGGTAAATTTCCATGACCTTGGACTTGGCAATGGTTTCTAGCTATGACAATAAAAGCACAAACAACAAAAGAAAACACAGATAAATTGGATTACATTAAAATTAAAAACTTCTATGCATCAAAGGATATGAACAAGAGAGTGAAAAGAAAACTCCCAGAATGGGAAAAGTATTTGTAAATCATATATCTAATAAGAGTCTAGTATCCAGAATATATAAAGAACAGATCAACAACAAAAAAATAAACAACATAATTTAAAAATGGGCAAAACACTTGAATAGACATTTCTTCAAAGAAGATATACAAATAACCTGCAATCACATGCCAAGATGTTTATCATCAACAGTCATTAGGAAGTTGTAAAGCAAAACAATAAGATACCACTCTATACCCACTAGGATGGTTATAATTTTTTTAATAAGTCAGAAAATAACAAATGTTGGCAAGGATGTGAGAAATTGGAGCCCTCATATACAGCTGGAGGGAATGTAAAATGTTGCAGTCACAAACAGTTTAATGGTTCCACACACATTAAGTTAACATAGCATTGCCATATGACCTAGTAATTCCAATTCTAGGTATATACTCAAAAGAATTGAAAACCAAGTATTCAAACAAAAACTTGCATCAGAATGTCCAAAGCAGCACTATTCACAATAGACAAAAGGTGGAAGTAACAAAAATGTCCACCATTGGATGAATAAACAAAATGTGGTATATCCTATAATAAAGTATTATTTTGCTATGAAAAGGAAAGAAGTACTGATGCCTGATACAACATGGCTGAATCTTGAAAAGATTATACTAATTGAGAGAAGGACCAAAAAGGCTCTATATTGTATAAACCCACTTATATGAAATATCCAGACTAGGCAAATCCCTAGAAACAAAAAGATTAGTGGTTGCCAATGGTTTCCTTTTGGAGTCATGACAAAGTTCTGGAACTAGATAGTGGTAATGGTTGGACAATACTATGTACTTAATGCCACTAAATTATATATTTTAAAATGGTTAAAATGTTAAATTTTATGTTATATATTTTTATCAGAACTTAGAAAAAGAGATATAATGAAAAGATATGTTTCAAAATAATAGAAGGGAAGAAGTGGGTAAGCATATGGATGGGCAGGATTGGTCAATGATTGATGGTTTGGGGACTAGTGTTGCGCATACGAGTGTCCATTATATTGTTCTCTTTACTATTGTGTATTTGGGGGATTCTCTACAATACAAAGTTAAAGAAAAATCCCATTGTGTAGCAAACCATGGTTCAATGGTGGCAGGATAGACTGAAGAAACATCCTTGGGTTGAAATATTTTCTCAAGTGAGCTGAATATGTTTGTGCTCCTTTCTCTTCTCAAATCTCATTTTGACAAACACAGTGACCAGACCTCCTATGAATCCTTCCATTGCTCCCATATCAGCAGGAGAAAATGTCCCACTGCTGAGCTCTATTAGGCCACGAAATTATAGTTCCCAGGGAAAGCAGTGGAAGCCCAGTGACTCTAGTCTTTTAAAATTAGATTGGACAAAATACTTTCAAATATTCAGTAGGAAACAATCCTGCTCTAGCCAGGCACTAATGTCAGTGATTTCTATAATTTGCTTCGCTATTCAGCTCTAGCTGAAGGCTGCTGAATTCTTTTCATCTCACTATGGAATGAAATGATTGTTAAATTATGTAATGGGATTTTTTTAAAAAAGAGAGAAAGAAAGGAAGAAACCAGCATTTGCTAGCAACTGGTTCCTGCAGCCACACAGTGACACTGATAATTACTGCCACCACGCAGCAGGGACCCTCCCTCATCACAAGTAACCTCATCACATTAATAAACAGAAACAGGGCTCAACATGCCAAGCCCAGCAGCAATAAGTCAATAACTTCACATCTCACAAGCAAGAAATAATGGATCATTAATATTTTCCCCCAAAGAAAGTTCTTGAAGAGTTGACACTGGGGCAACAATACTTGCTAACATTAACTGAGAATTTGCCATGTGCCGGGTGCTGGGCTTGGTGATTTGCAGCTACTGATTCATTAATACGCCATTTCCTCAATTCCCTTTTCCTTATTCACTTAGAAATGAAGCTTAGTAATGGTCTGCAGCCTTATCCATGGTATATCTACTCATTAAGTAAGCAGAGCATGTTGAAAGAATGGTGCTCTCTCAAGTACTAGTTATGTGACCCTGGGCATGTATGTTCTCTAACCACCCTGGGCTCAGCACCCCACCACCATCACTATAAAATGCAACGTAAAACAATAAAATAAAATAAAATAAAATAAAATAAAATAAAATAAAATAAAATAAAATAAAATAAAACAAAACAAAATAAAATAAAATAAAATAAAGTAAAATAAAATAAAGCAAAATGTTTGGTGTGAACACTAAATGTGTTTATGAGTGTAAAGGTCCTAGCAGTCCCAAATCTTAAACTATACTTATTACTTTTTATCTGTTGGTCTGTCTGCATTTTTAAAAACGAGCAACCAGGAAGAGTTTCCAGCTTGGAAGATGGTATCAATAGCTTCCCAAGATCCACTTCAAATGGCTGACAGAGCATGGGGCACATGCATTTCTATAACCTCTATTAGCAAAAGAGCACAAAGAACACATGGCTTTTTTTTAAAGGTTGTATCACATGGCAAGAAAAAAACAGTGGTGCATTCCAGGATGTCGGATCTTTTTATTTGAGGCTGAAGAGGTAGAGGGAAAGGTTTAGAAGGAATGGTACATTTGAAATGCTCTTTCCACACCACTGAAATAACTGGGTCAGAAAATAGAATACACCTGTGTGTCACTTGGGAAAAGAGAAGAGAGGCTGGGTTGAAGGTGAGAACAGAACTAAGCTCAGGCAGGAAGGGGCCTGGACCTGGAACCGTGTCACTGACTAGATATTTAAGAAACAATATAGTGAAGCGAGACCCAATTAAGAGGGAAGGGGTTGGGGTGCCTGGGTGGCTCAGTTAGTTAAGCCTCTGACTTTGGCTCAGGTCATGATCTCACAGTTAATGAGTTCACGCCCTGCATCAGGCTCTGTGCTGACAGCTCGGAGCCTGGAATCTGCTTCAGATTTTCTCTCTCTCTCTTTCTCTCTCTCTCTCTCTCTTTCTCTCTGCCCATCCCCTGCTCTCTGCCCATCCCCTGTCTCTGTCACTCTCTCTCAAAAATAAATAAAACATTAAAAAAATAATAATAATAAAAGGGGGAAAGTGTTGCCTGGATGAT
Organism: Panthera onca; assembly: GCF_046562875.1. Classification (NCBI taxonomy): domain Eukaryota; kingdom Metazoa; phylum Chordata; class Mammalia; order Carnivora; family Felidae; genus Panthera; species Panthera onca. The sequence continues at coordinate 95,018,208 of NC_138347.1, read as the reverse complement.
TTGGACACGTAGTTATTGTTATCGACACTAAAAAGGTTAACTTTTAAAAACAAAGAGTTTGTTTTTAATGTTTACTTATTTTTGAGAGAGAGAGCGAGAGTGGGGGAGGGGCAGAGAGAGGAAGACACTGAATCCAAGGCAGGTTCCAGGCTCTGAGCTGTTGGCACAGAGCCCGACACAGGGCTGGAACCCATGAGCCATGAGATCATGACCTAAGCCGATGTCAGATGTTCAACTGAGTCACCCGGGTGCCCTTTAAAAAAGAACAACAAAAAAACACAAAGTTCTAACATATGTCAAAACTTACATGGTTGTTTGTCATGTATTTTTGTCAGTTGTCTTATATTTGTTTTCTCTTAGAGGCTGTGGGGGGAGGAGGCACTTATTATGCCCTCCTCTGTCTTCCCCTCTCCAGGACAATATTGAAGCAAAAGGTCTTAGGTCTCAGCTGAGCCCAGAAGGAATTTCAGAAGCACTGCCTGAGCCAGCCCTGAGCTCACCTCATCAGGAGGGGCCTTCAATATGGAGTCACCTGCTGTGGTCACTTCTTTAAAAAAATTTTTTTAATGTTTTATTTTATTTTTGAGAGACAGAGAGAGACAGGGCATGAGCAGGGGAGGAGCAGAGAGAGAGGGAGACACAGAATCCGAAGCAGGCTCCAGGCTCTGAGCTGTCAGCACAGAGCCCGATGCGGGGTTCGAACCCATGAACGTGAGATCATGACCTGAGCTGAAGCTGGACGCCTAACCAACTGAGCCACCCAGGCACCCCTGTGGTCACTTCTAACCTGCACTTTCCAATCCTAATCACCTCTGAAATACTTTTAGAAGGTTTATCCTCAGAACCAACTTAAGAAGCTTAGGATGATTTCTGGGGTCCCTACAGTATTCACTGGTCTGCTAGTTAACTGGTTTTAAGATCCTATATAAGAAACAATGCTTTATGATATTTTAGAATTGCAGGCACTAGCCCCAAACACCTCAACTTGTTCCCCTCACATATCACTAGTCAGTCACTCACAAGAATAACTATTAACAGATCCTTCTCTTTTATAGTAAAAGGAGGAGAAAGAGGCAGGGAGAGGAAGATGAGGGAGCAGGATGCTTAAGGTCTGTCTAAAATGAGAGAAGTTCTGGGGCACCAGGGTGGCTCAGCCAGTTAAGTGACTGACTCTTGATTTTGGCTCAGGTCAGGATCTCATAGTTCATGAGTTCAAGACCCGCATCGGGCTCTGCTTGGGATTCTGCCTCTCTCTCTCTCTCAAAAGAAATAAATAAACTTAAAAAAAAAATTGAAATGAGAGAAGTTTGTACTGAGCAACTGAAGGGGCATTCCAAGAAATGGGTAGGAAAGATAAACTCCCAAGAATTCACAGCTCTGCAGAGGATAAGCATCTTGACCTTGAAGGTCCAGAAACATCAGAAAGGCACAGGATATTTTTATCATGTGTGGCTGGGAATAGCCACAGATCTCATCTGCATGATTTATGAAGGTGTAAACAAAACCAGTACTTTGTTATAGAATGCTGTCTCACTTGTCAGAGGTAGTTTAAAGTCCCACAATATAAAATACACGTGTATGTAAGTACAGAAATTGGCAGGTGTACATATGAACGTGCTTACCATTTAAGCCAACTTAGGTAAAAGTAAAGTAAAACTGGTGGGAATTTCAAATTTGGAAATGCATTCATTTTTAAACTAGCATGTATTTGAAAAGAAAAATTCCTTCTACATTATATTTTTAGACTTCAGAACAAGTGCTTGAACTACAAATTCTAAGTTTTGCAAAGACAAAAAATTGAGTCCCAAGGACGTGAAGTCTCTCAAACTTTGTCAATATAGTTTCTGGATAATGAACGACTTTATATCTTGAGAACGACAATGGGAGTTTGAATATATGGAGCCAACTGGTACTTTTAGCGACAAGAAGCCTGTGTAAAGGATAGGCCCACTACAAGGGCTCAATGGTTACCATGTCTAGGGAGAGAGAGCCTCAGAGTTGGCATAGAAGCATTCAGGGAATAAGCAAAGTTAGTTGCATCTTGTATTTGGTTTCTGGTGCTCAAGTTTCTCAGTATGTATGCAAGCTCAGCTGGGGAATTTTTCCTGTTAGGAGTAAACCATTACGTGTCCATTCTGCTCACAGAAACTAACCTTATTAAGGCCGTTGAGAAATGCTCAATGCTGCTGGTCAGAATGTTACAGCCAAATAGAAGAATTTGGGGAAGGGATGGGAAAGCAAGCTTTCAGACAAGTAAAAACAGGAAAAGAAGAGAAAATACTAGCCTCAGAAGATTTATGATTAAGCAGCTTGATAGTTGAGGATTTTGAGAAGCATTTAGGTTAATGAGACACAGACTTTGGTTCAGAATTTATCTAGAAAAGGAACCAGAAGGTTTGTTTAGACCAGTGGCAGAATAACTCTGGGGACACATAAGTTTTCCTTCTGCTCAGGTGAAAAGAAGTTTAAGCACATTTCAAATGAAATTCATTGGGATAAAAGAAGAAATCATTTGTACATTCTTGTCACAGAATCACCCATCGGTTCATAAAAATGGCTCTTTTAAAGCTGATCTCAGGCCCTGTTGCAAAGTATCAAATTAGGTATGACTTTAACTCTGTGTTTGTAACTAAGTAACATATCTCTATAGGTCCTGCAATAGGACAGCTCTGAGACTGGAAGCCTGTTTACAATCATTCCTCCAAATATTTCAGGCACTCCTTCTAGAATTACCAAAGTTAGCCTTTCAAAAATTTCTACTCACAAATAATAAGATTCAATTACTTCTCCAGACAAATGACCTAGGCTCTATATATATGAAGAAAGGAGTTCTTTAGTTATACAAGTGACAAATACTGATTAAAACAATCAAAAAAAATTAAAAAAGGAAAGAAAAGAAAAATAAAGCCTCATTTCTGATGCATAGAACTCAAAAAGGAGAAATATTAATTATTCAAAGGACTCAGCTACAGGTGGCTGAATTTTTAATAATGCTATCTGCAGCATTTCATATTTATACTTTACAACAACCAAAAATGTCAATGGGCATGATCTTTTTGCCAGGCAAGATGCTACAGCAAATGTAAACTCTAGCAGACCTAGGTCTGGAGGCTGTGGCCAACATCACTGCAGATTCTAGAAAGGATCTCTCATTGGTTCATCTCAATATCTTATTTACAGATGATCTTATGCAGGAGCTAGGCAACTAACATCAATATGTGAAGTTTAGCATGTATGGAAGTCACCTGGGAGTGGTGGAATTTCTGGTACAAATTGGAGCAGGCGTGTGCTCCCCAAACAGTTATAACACACTGCTGCTATTGGGGGTTTCAGGCCCAGCATTTTCAAATCATCCTGGTTTTCAAAACTTTTTAAGGAATCCAGACTTTTGCAAGAAATTGATTTTTTCTAATGTTGCCATAACTAAAACACCGCCATCTTATGTGACTAAAACTAAATACATTCACCCAGACAGTACTTAGCCTCTGGGCTGCCAGTTTGAAAACCCAGGCCTATTACTCTAAAGTTACCATTTTTATATGGAAGAAACCAGATGTCAGAGATGCTGCCTCTGCCAATACCAGAACCCAGGTCTCTGGATTCCAGATCAGGTTTCAGCCAACGGTGGCAATGTTTGTCCCCTCAATGCATATATAGTTTTTGAACTCTTAGCTCTGCAAGGCTATACTGTTGCAATCTAATGAATGGCTTACTGAGACATTTCAGTACAGTAATCTGCTGTCTTACTTGACCACCTTACATTTTGGAAACTAATCGGATATTATTGCTTTTGGGGTGCCTGGGTGGCTCAGTCAGTTGAGTCTGTCTTCAGCTCCACCGTTGGGGAATTCCAGCCCTGAGTTTGAGTCCTGAGCGTGCTGACAGTACAGAGCCTGCTAGGATCCTCTGTCTCCCTTTCTCTCTGCTCCTCCCTTTCTCTTTCTCTCTCTCTCCCTCTACTCAAAAATAAATATTATTTAAAAAAAAAATTTATCATTGTTTATAAGATATTCTAGTCCTGGGATTGTGGTAGTATGAGAAGACAGCAAAATATGTATGATTTTGCCTTCTAAGGTTAGAGTATTAGTACCCCTAATAGATGGTACTTGTCCCTCAGTCCCAGTGCCCGAATGGTGTGCAGCAAAATGGAGAGCTTCTCATCACTGAGATGGGGTGGAATGAGACGGCTGTGCTGTGTGACAGAGCTTGCTTGTTTCCAAGAGATCAGAATCTTTATTGAAAGAGCTCCCTTTTTTGATTTCCGGTTCAGGCCCTGAGCGGTTGATAAAGGAGAATTACTTAGCCATTATCAGAAGTAGCTGTATTTCCTCAAAGAGCTGGTACTAAACCAGAGTTTATCTCTACAACAAGACTGATAGAATTCGCACAGATTATAATTCAATCAGACACCTAAAACAGCACATGTGTTGGCTGGTAGGATATGTGCAAAACCTCTAGCCACAACAAAAGAAATAACTGGGGAATATTTCCTGTAGTCTGGATACTGGGAATGCATGTTAGAAAGTGCTGCTTTTGGGAAGCTTGGGTGGCTCAGTCAGTTCAGCATCTGACTCTTGATTTCGGCTCACGTCATGATCTCATGGTTCATGAGTTCGAGCCCTAAATTGGGCTCTGTGCTGACAGCATGAAGCCTGCTTGGGATTCTCACTTGCTGCCCCTCCCCACTCACACTTGTGCTCTCTCTCTCTCTCTCTCTCTCTCTTAAAAAAGTGCTGCTTTGGTTGCTACAGGTTACGTCTCTATATAATTCACAATAACATTTTTATATAAATGTAATCCTAACAGAATGCCATTAGTCCAAAGAGTCAACTATCTGTGATCTTTGCAATTGTTTGCTAAAACATTCCCAAAAGTCTTAAGGTACTCCTCAAGGCATATTTCTTAGACTTCCACATCAGTCTTATTAGTAGCTAACTGGTCCTGCTACCCTCTTTGAAAATTGGGGAACTGAGGAATGGAGGTTAAAGATGAAGTCAAAATAAACCCAAAGCGTCAATCCTATTTGGAACACCAACTTTTGATATCAGAATTATTTTTTACAACTTAAAAGAATGTAAAGCTCAAGGGCTTGATTCTAGCATAAGAGAGCTTGGGGTTAGCTAGCACACTGGCTTTATCACTCACCAGCTGTAAGACCTGGGGTAAATTTCTTAACTTCTCTGAGCCAAATTTCCTTATCGGTAAAGTGGGGATAATGATAGATCTAAAGTATAGAGTAGTTGTAAAGATCTAATGAAATAATATGATAATGCAAAAAAACCCCAAAAAACCCAAAACCATAAAATTTGGCATATGAGAAGCAAGCAATAAATATTATCTGCCACTGTTATTATTAACACAGAATGGCTCAAATTTAGTGAGTCGGAGCCCTTGGAGTAATGATACACAATCACATTCTATAACCAAGGTCCCACCAACATTGTACTCTGGTATTAATTTCCCATTATGTTTCTATTCTGCCTTTACTTTTCCAAGTTCCCCCTGAGTTTGTTACCAAATAGAAAGAGCACAACTAGAAAAAGAAGATGGCCTCATCCTCGTAAGCATTTCATGGCTTGGTATTTTTTTCCCTGGTAACACAGAAGCTAATGGACGATTACTAGTGGGGATGGTCCCTGCTAGGCCCTCTGTCTTCCAAGCAGAATGTGGGTCCTACTTAATTGCAGGTGGTCAAATGGAATGTGAAGGCCTGGCCCTCCCTTGGTGCCTGGGTTTGGGAGAGACCACTACTTGCAGATCTCCCTTTGCCAACCTCAGGAAGGGGATTCGCTTGCTAAAACAGTCTCCTAATTGGCCTCCCTGATTCTACTCTGGCCTCCATCTGGTCTAGTCTCAACCCAGAAATGGGAGAGACCCCTTAACTACGTGGCTCATATTCCATCCCTCCTCTACTTTCAAAACCCTCTAGTGGCCCCCCCACCTCACTCAGAGTAAAAGCTGATATCTTTCCAATGGTCGGTAAGGCCTTGCATGATGTGGCTCCAGGTCTCATCTCCCAGGTTTCTGATCACACTGCTCCCATTGTTATTCTTGGAAACCACCAGGCTTGGAACACGCCTCCTTGAGTCTTCTACAATGGGACTTCCTCTGGATGCAACCCCGTCAACCTTTCCCTGCTCTACTAGGCTCTTGTCAGCTTCCAGCCCTCTCTACACTTTTCTTACTAACTATATTTATTTTCTATGGTCTGTAGCAGGAGTGTAAGCTACATGTAAGTAGGGGCTTTCTTTAGTTTTGTTCATGGATATATCCTAAGTGTCTACAAGAGTCCCTTTCGTCTAGCAAGTGCTTGATATATATTTGTAGGATGAACAAATGAATGGTGACTGAATAAATGAATATATACACTTGCAGACTCTTGATTCCCAGCAACCACAGCTGTCTTCGTGGGAGGAGCAGCTGGCTAGGGTGAGAACTGGCAGGCAGCAACTGATTCCCAAGAATACGAAATCTCCTGTTCATGCCATGCAGATGCAAACGGGCTTCCTGCTTTCTCCCAGTGCCTATTGGAAAATGGACTGCAGGTCTGCTTATTTAAAAACAATAACAACAAACTTCCAGTGCCTTTCACAGAACTTCAGGCCAAGCTAAATTGTCACATTTCAGGATGCCTGCATTCTGACTCTGCATTCATCCATTAATGAGCTTTGAGGCCCTGGGAAAGTCAATTAACTTCCTGGGGATCCAGCAAAATAAAAGACGACTAATTTTGTTTCCAACTTAAAAAACTGCAGCATTAGGAAAAGGGTAAAAATAAGTGAATCCCTGCTTGACCACTCCTCTCTTTCTTTCAACCAATTTCTAAATAAACATCCAGATTTTAACAATTCACTCTCACAAGAAAACCAACTCTCCTATCTGGCCCATCTCACAGAAGAAGTGATAAATAGTTGGGTGTGACTCAGCTTGTACTATTGCAAGTGATTCCTGAAGGTGGTGGTTCCAAAGCTACATTAATGCTTTCGTTTAATTTGGAACCAGGGCCCTGACCAAACAAAAAAACTCTCTGCAGACAGCATTAAAACAGCTATCATTCTCCACTTGTTATCTGCTGAAGCTTATGGCAATATGGGGTCATTGCTAAAAAGCTAGATTCTTGATGACGTAGAAGTCCTTTAGGAACACAGAGATATTCCTACTTGAATCATCTTATCACTTCCTGTTGAACTTTTAGTCCACAAATAAAATGAACTCTCAAAGTACCTGCAGCCATCTGCTTTGTACTGACATTATTAGCAACCAGGTCTGTAGAAATAATAATCATTTTCATTTACAGTCCAATTATTCTATCAGCCTCGTATGCTCAGCACCTTCCTGGCACTGAGGCCACAGAGATGCAAACACAGTCCTTGCCTCAGATTGCTGACTGTCTTTGAGGAGCAAAAACAGCCCAATGGGGAGCAATTAAAAAAAGAAGAAACAGAAGTGGCTCTGATGTTCAACGTAAGAGAAAGTTTAGAAGAAAAAAGAAGCAGACATAAGAAAGAAAAAAATGTTTTAAAAGTTAAATTAGTGAAAATACTACCCAGATACAAATATCTTCGACACCATTGGTATCCTAGACATCCCCATCATTTAAATAGACAATAGATACATTTTTTCTTTTATTTCCTTTTTCTTCCTTTTTTATTTGCCAAAAATGAAAATGTATTTTATCTAATCATAGTATTTTTAAAAGGCTTTAAAAAAATCCCATTATATAAGTTAATGTTTTTGCACTATAAATATAAATCTACATCATTGTAACTGGCTGATGTGTCCTTTCACACTGTCCTTTAATGGATTTACTTAAGCAATTCCCTATTGGTTACCTTCTACATACATCTTTATACAGTTACCCAAATATTTATTTAGGACACATTCCTGCATATCTATCTATCTGTGTGTGTGTGTGTGTGTGTGTGTGAATGTTTATCTGTATGTATCCCAAATGCCCTTGAGTAAAGATAAGAGTAGTAGCCTCCAATCTTCATTTCTATAAGCAGGGGGTATGAGTGTCCATTCTGGGCATATCATTTAAAAAAAATCTTTGCCAATCTATAAGTTTAAAAAATGGTATCTAATTCTTGTTCTGTTTTGCATTTATATTGTTGGTATGATTATATTTTAAGAACATCTTTACAGGTAATTGATAATTCTTACTTTGCTAATTGCTGCCTCATTCTTAACTCAATCCTTCTTTTAGTTCCATATTTTTCTATTATACCATATTATTTCTATTATTATTTCTAAAAACTCTTCCTCTCTAAAGGCTACTAAATTCTTTCTCATCATATATAAAATATTTTTCCTAAATTAGTTACTTGCATTTTACCTTGTTTTTTATGTTTTTTTGTAATGAGAATCTTAAAAAAAAAATGTATACAGGCAAGTCCATCAAAATTCTGTTATGTGGTTATGCCCTTGCATATATGGCCTCGTTTATCTTTTTTAGTATTACACAGTTATAGCTTTTTTCTCTTACTATTTTTACATTTTTAATTTTCACATTTATATCTACTATACATTTAAGAGGCCACAATTAAAATATTACTATAACTTTTTCAGAAATCACATAAAAATATATAAAATCAATGTGATCATACAAAGTGGGTTTATTTACCCCAAAATACCTTTTTTATTTTAAATTTAAAGATGGGCTTATGGGGGAAAAATATACAGTAGCTCTTTTCACTTCCAAAGATTATAGTATTCAGTTATCAAAATACATGAAAATCTTGTTATTTTTCTGAGCTAACATTATAATATTCTTTTTGTCACCAATTCTGTTCACTGTGTACGTTTTATCTTCTCAACTGGACTACAGACAGATGTCTTTGCATTAAGAGAGTAAACTGAGATTCTTTGATTAGCTGTCCATGAAATAGTAGTTGCTGGATTCACACAATTTAGTATATAATTTGGCATATAGTAAATTCTGTCTAATTAAAGAATTTTGTGTGTCAGACACATAGTAAGAGCTCTAGAAAATGAGTAAGATGGTAAGTGGTTAAAAGGGTATTTTTAGAGTAATTAATCCAAGCAGCAACATATGGAATGAACAGAGATTCAAGAAAGAGAGAGCGAGGTAGGTCAAGTAGAAGTCTACTGCAAAATCTAGGCTTCCACTGAACGGGCCCACATGAAGTTAGCAAAGGAAGATTAAACCAAGACAGCGTTATAAGCCAGCCTGAGAGATAAGAATGAATAAAAGTTTCATGGACAGAAACCACGAAGGTGAGAGGAAGAGCAATCTAAGCAGGGCAGGGATAGGAATAGTGGTTTTGGTAGCAGATATACTGAATTTACCTTCCTTCAGTGGGACAGCTGTCTCACAAACTGTCAAAGATACAGGACTGGGGCACATAGCTAACTAGAAAGGAAAGCAACCATGAGAGTACTTATATGGTATCAGATACTGTTTTAGGTATTTCATTCACAGAACTGGAATTTAAATTTCAGTCATCCACACATTAGCCAGAGATGAGGAAAAGACCCATAGAACTTGGTTAGATTATTGTTCCACCATTTCTAGCTACATAGACCTTGGGGCAATTAACTTACCCTCTTTGTAAACCTAAGTTCTGTCATCTAAGAAATGAGGCAAACTCTGGAAAACAGTATGGCGTTTCCTCAAAAAATTAAAAATAGAACTACACTATGACTCAGCAATTGCACTACTAGGTATTTATCCAAGGGATACAGGTGTGCTGTTCCGAAGGGGCACATGCACCCCAATGTTTATAGCAGCACTATTGACAATAGCCAAAGTATGGAAAGAGCCCAAATGTCCATCGATGGATGAATGGATAAAGAAGACGTGGTATATATATATATATACAATGGAGTATTACTTGCCAATCAAAATGAATGAAATCTTGCCACTTGCAACAAGATGGAATGGAACTAGAGGGTATTAGGCTAAGTGAAATTAGTCAGAGAAAGACAAATATCATATGACTTCACTCATATGAGCACTTTAAGACACAGAACAGATGAACATAAGAGAAGGGAAACAAAAATAATATAAAAACAGGGAGGGGGACAAAACATAAGAGACTCTTAAAGAGAACTGAGGGTTGCTGGAGGGTTTTTGGGTGGGGGATGGGCTAAATGGGTAAGGGGCATTAAGGAATCTACTCCTGAAATCATTGTTGCACTACATGCTAACTAACTTGGATATAAATTAAAATATGAATTAATTAATTAATTAGAAAAAAAGAAATGAGACTAAAAAAAATGAGACCATAATAATGTCCCTCTCAAAGAGCTGGAATAAATGACATAATACATAAAAAGCAAACAGTGTGATGCCTAACTCAATAAATGTGGTCACTAGTGGAAAAACCAGAGAACTTAACAACTGGCTTTAGGGATGGCCCACATTAAGGGGTAGAAGATAAAGATACTTTATCTTTAAAATGGGAAAATGGGAAAGAACCTTGAAAACACAATGTTATGGAAATTATGGGGCCAAGAGTTTCAAAGAAGGAGTTACTTAATCCAATTTAGTCATGAGGACAGAGAAATGAACCATTCAGCCCTGGTTGTTCTTCCTGTAAGTAAAGTAAATTTGGGTAGCACTACATACCCAAAGTTGGTCATCCATGCCTGGAGGGTTCTTTTTGATAAAAGCACCATAGTATGTAGCAATATTCCGGTGATGAGAATACTTCTTCAACATGTTAATTTCTTGTTTGATTTCTTCCTCTTCATCCTGTATTAGAATAATAAATATTATGTCATGAACAGCCATTGTGCTTAGTAGGATTCTGTTTTTCGTCACCATCTATATCAACTACACAATAAATTCTTTCTTAAGTTTTATTCTTCTGTGGTGGTAAACAAGCATACTGACTACAAAGAAAAAAAATCACAAGACATCAAATTGGCAATCCTAGAGGCTCTTCTGTTTGTACAGCAAACAGGCATAGTATGCAACCATTTAGAAAGAAAAAGCTCATCCTTTCACCTGGAAAAGATCAAGGTAGACAGACTATTGAAATAAAATTCACTCTCGGCTTCTGGGAACTATGGCCACTGACTACCTATCACTGATCATATCTGATCAGTAGGAAAGATTGGGGAAAGAAAAAAAAAATACAAGCTCTGACATTTAAAATTTGTTAGGTTCATTTTCTTTGAAGCCTACTTTTATTGAAGTAACTGACTGAAGATGATGAAAGTCAGCTGGGTAAGTTCCCTAGATCTGAAGAAGTTCACAAAACAGGGGAACTCATCTCACCTTCTGGAAACTAAACATAAAAAGAAAGGGGGAACGTGGCAGTGCCATGGATGTGAAAAGAGGTAACTCTCCTACAGACTAAGTTTCCTGATGTTCGGGTTTCATTCATTCTGAGTTTCACTTTGGAGTCCATCAACTTGGCCACTTTTGGAGGCCCTGGCACTATCGGTGGGGGGTGCATGTGCTCTCCCATAATTTTATTTTGATATGTACACATCAGTTGGATTTATTTCTGAGATTGGCGAGACAAAATTCCATCCCAGGAGAGTTATGTGAGATGTGCATTAGTAACAATTACCTCTGAGGGTAGGTTGTAACATCACCTTTACCTAAAGGCCACCTGTGCTGTGTCCCTGTCTGTCCCCTTGCAGCTTGGGCTGCTTGGCCTCACTTCAGTCTCTACATTGTCGGGCCCTTCTGCAGTTTTCCATGTGATGTCTTCTTTCCTGTCCTCCTCTGGACACAGCTTTTACTCATTATTCCTAATCGAGCTTAAAGGGCCCTCCTCAGGGAATGTCTTCCCTATTTCTCTCAGGCCATGTCAAGTCCCCCCTGCTGTATCTTATCCACCTCCTACACTTCACACAGGCATCATATTTGTTGGTACTGGTGTGGAGATGTGTCATAATTGCTCTTCTACTCGACGCTCTTCATGGATGGTAAGCTCTCCTCTGCCTTCAGGTCTCAGTTCCAGAGTCCCTTCGCCAGCAAAGGTTTCTGATCTGACTTGGTTCTAGCCTCATGGATCATCACATGTGTCTTCCTTTGTAGCACCTACCAGAATTGCAATCTACACTTATCCGTCCTATCATTTGATTAAGGCCTCTCTTTCCTATCAGCCCGTACCAACTGTGAACACAGGAATGGTGCCTGCTTTTGCTCTCTATAGCATGCCCAGCACCAGGCAAAGTGCTGGTGAACAAATACAAATAAAAGAGAGGACACCTGCAAGGACCCTGCTACTACAGTGGCATCGGGGGTACTTGAGAGGAAACAGTGAGGGTGAGATGAGAACGGTGAAGTGCTGACATTTCTTCATCATGAGAAAATAAGTTTTAGTGAAAAACAATGGAGATTTCCAAACCCAGGAGAGTGAAGCCTCTTACATGTCACAAGTCTTAACAAAATCAAAGACTAACTGATCTCAAAATAGAACATACGATTGAGGTGCTGACCTAAGGAGAAGCATGTGGCCCCAACATTGAGGAGGGGGGGTCCAGGAGTGAGGGGCTGGGACAGTGGCTGAGGGAAGGGATGGCATCCGATGACCAATGGATTCTTCCCTGCAGCTATGGGAGACTACCTACACATTCACTGTAGCCTGAGGACAGACTGACCTTCACAGACCTTCTACTTGTTGAAGGGCCTCTGTAGCATGCCTCAAATGTCTTACTATGGTGCAGATTAAGCTATTTTAAACTTACCATGTGGGCCGAATAATTGTGGATGAATGCAGGATGTGAGCATATGTACTTTAGGGAAGCCCAAACAGAAGGAGGAAAACAAACCTGAGGGTTTCTGTGAGCAGCCTGGTATCCACAGCTGCTTCCATTAAAGAGGCAACTACCTGGGGCAGTGAAACACCAATCACTTTCCAATGGCAGCCTGCCAATCTCACCTTTGGTCATTCTTAGAGACAAGTTGGTTGTATAAGCATTGCTGCCGGCCTCCTAGGTTCTCAACAGGATGGAGGGTGATGTGGGACAATCCAAGAGGGGAGAAGTATCCTTTTTAAAAATGTTTGTTTATTTATTTATTTTTGAGAGAGAGAGACAGAGGGCAGAAGGGGAGGCACCAAGAGAGAGAGAGAGAGAGAGAGAGAGAGAGAGAGAATCCGAAGCAGGCTCCAGGCTCCAAGCTGTCAGCACAGAGCCCGACGCGGGGCTTGAACCCACGAACCGTGAGATCGTGACCTGAGCTGAAGTCGGATGCTCAACCGACTGAGCCACCCAGATGCCTCAGGGGAAAAGTATCTTAAAAAGTTTACCATACTATTAAGAAAACAGTTAAATAATAGTGTGATTCAATATATAATTAAATCCAAAATAAATAATACTGGAGATCGAAATGAAGGCAGCAAGTTCTCCATCACTTTGCGAAGGTAAACTGAGACAATATGAAAATGAAGAAAGCATATGCATGGAGTCAGAAAAATGAGGGTCAGCAGATGGGGTGCATGTTCACTTTGGGCTCCACTCTTTTCTGGCTACATCGCCTTAGGGAAGCAATCTCGCTTTTATTTTTATTTGTATTTTTTGAGTTTTATTTATTTAAGTTATCTCTACACCCAACGTGGGGCTCGAACTCACAAACCTGAGATCAACAGTGGCATGCTCTTCCAACTGAGCCAGCCAGGCATCCCTAACCTAACTTTCAGCACTTAAGTTTTCTCATCTAGAATTACATACAGATTTATAATAGTATTGTATTATATGCCCAGTCTTTTGTGATATTTGAACGAAGTATGTTTGAGTTATAAATGCAAAATAAACACTGTTATTAATCTTGTCAACCAAAAAAATAAATACATAACAAGGGTGGAAGGGCAAGAATGGAAGTATCTTGAATTTTAGTTTAAACTGCACTGTTTCCAAACACAATTATGGGACCACTGTGGGTCATGGTTATGGAGCTCTAGCATAGAACCTTGATTTGGAGGTTATGTGACCTTGTAGGTGGGCATGCATTTTATCAGGCCTTCAGGGCTACGGTTTATCCTGATTTCTAGTCTAGGGCAACGGTGGCAGCAAGTTAGGCAGTGGAACTGAAAAGCACACACGTACTAGTAACTATGAGAACTTATTCAACCATTCCATAAGCAGTCTACCCTCTCACAACACAGCTCATTGAAAAGGATGAGGTTACGATGGTTTCAAAAAGACAAAGATAACAACAGAGGCTAGAATTAGATTTCAAAGCTGTAAGAAAAGGATGTCTTCTGTTTTGTAAATGGGTTATTCTTATGTCTGAAGAATTAAGCAAAAGGATCAAGCTCACTGGGAAACAAATGAAAAAAAAAAAGTAATGGTACTAAATTGTTACAAATTTTACAAGGGAATAATTTTTAAAAGCCAAGTCCAGGATACTGGGAAGAACTATTACTTCAGTACTGATACTGCAAAATCTAGTCCAAGCTGATTCATTATGTACCCTCAGGCATTGCATAGATACTCTCTGGGTATCAGCCATTTTCACCTGTGATTGAAAATAAGAATATCTATTTAAGCTGCCTCTCAGGGCTTGGAAAAAACTAAGTGCTTATTTAAGCATAGCTTTATTGTCAAAAGAAAGAAGATTGCTTTTTTCACAAGATCATGGGAATCTACTTATTGCTTAGTATTTGTGGTAGACTTGGACTGGGAGGGAGACAGAGAGGGAGTAGAAAGGCCATGATATTCTGCAGCCTCCTTCACGAAGAAAGGGAGTCCATTAGTTCTTCTTTTTGTCTCTGGGCTCTGCCATGTGACCTGCTCTGGCCAATGGAACATTAGTAAATGTGCCCTAGCAGAGGCTGGAAAAGTACCTGTGCACTGGGGCATGCTCTCTCTTATTGCTGGCAGACAACTCTTCCATGTGAGAAGAAAGTGGTTTTCACATGCAAGGAAATGGATGCGTCCAGGAGATGCTTTTAAGCCACTGACTGCCTCTAATGATGATATCATATAACAATATGATACCAGGGTTATAAAACATAGCCAAAGCCAACCTCCACTATGTCCCAGAAACTGTGTGTGTTATCTTATTTCATACTCAAAACAGCTCTATTAAGTAGATGATTTAACGATCCCATTTTACAAGTGAGGAAAATGAATTTCACAGAGGTTAAGTAACCCCCAAGTTCATTCGTATTTTAAATGTCAGAGCTAAGATTCAAAGCAAGATTCCTCTGACTCCAAAGCCAGTGCTCTTAATTCTCTACTGAAAACTCCAGTTACCCATGGTGATAAAACAAAAGCTGCTAATCATGAAAGAAGTGTCTGGGAACATTTCAAGCCAGGGATGAAGAGAAACGCGCCTTTGGTCCTCCAATTAAAGAAGCTTGTTAGCACACATTAGTATTTGCTTATGAATGATATCAAGGGATAAAAGAGGGATTTTAAGTTGCATATTTAATACATGGGGAATATACTTTAAGCACCTACACTATGCTAGGATTTAAAAATGGAATTAATAAGGCATTTAATATTAGTGTGCTCTATAACAAAGAGTTTGACCAACATTTAGCTCTCAATCCATGGAACAAGAGTAAAACTGCATAACTTATAATAATCCAAGGGACGGGTCAGTTTCAATTCAGAAGTATGAGATGTATAGACTCGGAAGTGCCACTACACCCTAGCATATGGGCATCAGGTAGAACCACTTCTGCTCCTGCTCAACCAGTCCTGCTTTCCATAGCACTTGTTGGCATTAGGCAGTTGTTTGTGTTAATTTTCCTATCATTCTCAACTCAACTGTTGACAGAATATGACACGAAGTTGAAGATAATTTATTGTTAAAGAATCAGAGACTATTAGAATTTAAAGGGGTTGTTGACATTTTCCAGAATGTACATTTTAAAATAATTTGTAATAGTGAAATCCTTTCCTCCAATAGAAATTTGATTCAGGATGCCAACAAATATAGCATCAACAAAAACTAGACTTTTAAAATCAGTAACATTTATTTTTGTGAGTGTAACTATGTGATATCTAGTTATAAAATTAATCAATGACAACAAAGAAGCTGTTTTAGTGAATACGTTAGATGTTTGAAAGAAATATAAAGTCCCATATCAGCTTCAGTATCTCATTAATTTTCAGTTTTGTTTTGTTTCCAAGGCATAGAAAAAACAAGATAAGTAATTGCAAATTTCTCTTTTTAAAGAGAAAACTCTGAAATTTCAGTGGAAATTCTTCTTCCTGAATGAAATTGTGCACACAAACGGAGTAACTTAGCAGTACAAATTAAGAGGCTGCCATTTTCCAGTGTGTTTGTTGGTATATAACATACAGTTTGAGGTTTGTTTTATCACAGTTTATTAAACATGAATATATAATAAAAATTAGATAATATTTAAGCATGTACGGATCTTGTAAGATTATCTCAAGGTGGGGTTATGCACCTGTAAACTGTATTTTTATACATTGAAGGAAACAAACCCAGAATGGTCCAATGACCTTAGCCTTGAGAGAACTGGGACTTTGCCTTGACATTCTGTAGGCAGTGCCTGGATTTGCTGTATATGTTAGTCTTAAGCTAATGAATTCATTCAATAAACATTTAACTGCCTACTATACCCCAGGCACAATGCTAAATGCTAATAATATAATAATACAACAATGGGCACCATGGATTCAAGCTCTGCCACAATGAAACTTAACTATAGGCTAGTGGGGAACACTGATGGAAATCAAAGAATGACACAGATGCATGAACAGTTACAAACAGGAGAGGTACGGATAGCTAATCTAATTGGAGGCATCAGGGGAGACAGCACCAAGAATTTCAAGTTTGGGCTGAATTCTGAAGGCCTTGTCGGGGGCACCCAGTTGGGAAGAAAGGAAAAAAGTGTGACATGGTGTGACTATGGAGGGAACCAATTTTCGTGCAGAAAAATAGTGACTGCCAAAGCCCTATAGATGGAAGGGGTATGGCATGTTGTCTTCTATAGGAATTGTTGGTACCATGGAGAGAAAAAGGAAAGATGACGGTAAGAGACACTGTGATAATAATATGCACTGAACATAGTGTTCTACATATGGTTCTCAAAAACTTTCTTTATAAATAACTATGCTTACTTCTCATACAAACTTTATAAGAGAGGGGGTGTGATCCACAAGGCAAGGTTAAGCAACATGCTCAGGGTAAGGGAGCCCTGAAATGTCAAAACTAGAATATACCCAGATGAAAGTGCCAATCTACAGTGCTCTTCTTTCCCATGAGGCTAACCTGCTCTCTTGCTGGGAAATTTCTCTTGCTGGGAAATGCTGTCCCTTAGAGATCCAGCTAGCACAGCCTGATGTGCATTTTTCTCATACCCAAGCTTCCACTGATGATGACTCCTTATAAAACCATGAATTAAAAATAAAATAAAATAAATAAAGACCCTTGATCAAGTTAACACAGAAGTAAATGAGTTTTACTCCTGGTAGTGTTGTCACTAACTTGCCTCAAGTCTTACATAAATGAGGTGACTTATATCCTCAGGGACCCTATACCTATAATTCAGGTAACAGCTCACAGGAATTGGAATGAGTCTTACCTGATGGTATAAACAGTATAATTGATAATGCCTCCCCTTTGTGTTTTGGTTACTAGGAAAAAATAATTTTCTAGTTTTCTGTGGCTTATCATTTGGATTTGTTTTTCTTTTATCTGGTTTTCTACTCTTTATATTTTCTCTGGTCTCTTGTTTTCACATATATATTATCATTTTGTATAGCATCTACTATGCCCCAGGTTCTAGGTTAGCAAGCCCTGCAGGAGGTACAGAGATGAAAACTGCACAGTTTCCATTCCTGGCTCATTAAAGTCGGTAGGGTAGGCTTTAAATGAGAGAGGACTTTCCATAAAGGGAACACAAGGGGTGAGCTTCAAGTTACTGGGAAGAGAGCCAACATATTGATGGGTGAGTCAAGTCACAAAAGAAAAAAAGTGCCCAATAAGAGAGAACCTGATAAAGTCCAAAGGTGGACATACATATGAAATGGAAATGTGCTGGCAGCACAGAGGAGGGGGTGAACGTACAGAAGGAGACCCCACAGTCTGCTACCGAAGAGCCTGGTTGCAAACCTGGATTTGAATAGCACGCTCAATGATCCAGGTACTCCTCATACCTCTGTGTGCCAACATCCTCCCCTACACGTATCTCAACTTCACTAGGGGCATAAGAGAATTAACTATAATTTTGACCAAATGCTTAGAGGTACACAAATGAAAGGCACTACTGAATACAGACCATAATGATGTACAAATATTTTTAAAAATGAGTGAGCCTCATTGTTCACCCTCATTAGTTTGGGGGCATAGACAGTAGTTTCCAGGGCCATTCTTTGCTCTTAAGGAATCTGTCTGACATGCGTGCATACATATATGACAAGTCTATACACCCAGTGTGCGTGCACGTGTGCAGAGACCTGGACAGACATAAGCCACCAAAAGGGGGATAGTCTGTAGGCAAGACAGGGGGTGATGCTGAAATGTGCAGGCAGTGGGCAGCTCAGCTTGTTCATTTTTAGAGCTCTAGAAGCTTTCTAAGTTCCAAATGCTGTATACCATACAGAACTGATGCACTAAATATAGCCTCCAAGGTAAAAGGTATTATGGACACAAAAATAACATGTTTATCTTTTCTTTGTTAAAAGTTCTCATCATGTGCTTTATCAGACGATCTGTTTGCTAAAGATGTCTACCTGAAAAGCCCCAAAGGAGAAGTCCCAAAGAGGTGTCCAGAGGGGTCTCTGAAGCAGAAGAGTGTGGGCTGGGGATTCCTAGGCTTTGTTGAACCCACCTGAGAGTGAGACTCCGAGAGCTGAGAATGCCCTTCTCCCAGCCCTAGTAACACAAAACCGAGATCTATTCATCCTCGGATCTCACTTACCTGTCACTTTATCAGGAAACATACTAGCCACCCGGATAGATTCGTTTCCTCTTAAATTCTCTCTTAATACCCTCTGTACAGTCCTTAGAAGCTAATCAAAACTGTGATTAAGTAATTGTTCGGCTATTTTTCATGTCTTTTATACATGTTGGAACATAAGATTCCAGAAGACAGAGCCTGTGTCTGTTCTACTCACTGCTATCAGTCCAGAACATAGCACACCCTTTCATTCTTAAATGAATGAATAATTATGGTTTCAGTCTTCGGCTTCTAGAATCTAGCTATATACATCCTCTCCTAGATCCTGCTCTATAGTAGGTCATTTGGTACATGCTTGGGGTGAGACATTGTTCAGGGTAAGACTAATAACTCTGTAATTGAGGTGATGAAGACAGGGCTGATTCAAACCATTTACACACATCAACAAGAGACTAACCCAGGGATGGTGCACAGTTCACAGCATAGGCTGCCATCTCCACACTATCATCTACTAATGACAGAAGTTCAATGCATGCTCTAAACCCTTCTTTCCATTCCTATCGACTGCCCCATTCAGGAACTCACTGTATCTTACCAGGACTAACAATTAAGATCATTTATTGAGGACCTGTTATGTGCCAAGCACCAGATATCATATCATTTTAGCCTCAGTATAAATTTGTGATGTCTGTATTTCCAGCCAACACATAAGAAAAATGAGACTCATGGGGTGCCTGGGTGGCTCGGTTAAGTGTCCAACTCTTGATTTTGGCTCAGGTCATGATCTCATGGTTTGTGAGTTCAAGCCTCACATCAGGTTCTATGCCGAGAGCACAGAGCCTGCTTGGGATTCTCTCTCTCCCTCCATCTCTGCCCCTTCCCCCCCACCCCCAAGTTCATTGTCAGTAAGGAGGTAGTAGGTGATCTCAGCTCTGAGTCTGCAGGCCATGCTCCACGGATACTCCCTCATCTTTCATTCCTAAAACAGGGCTGTGGGGAGAGTGGACACACCTTAACTGGCTGACTTTGAATTCCAACTCTGCCATTTACTATCTGTGGGGCTTGGACAAGTTACTTAGGCTCTTCGTGCTTTTAATTACTCATTTGTAAAATGAACACAGTAGCAGTGTCCGCTAATGGGAATTGTTTCGAGGATTAAACAGACTAATATATGTTGTACTAAGTAAAACAGTGTTTTGGCATATGATAAGTACTCAGCCATTTTTATTTTGACCATGGATGTTGTTGTTATTACTATTATTAATAAAGTTATGTCCTGTGCTACCAATCGCTCCCCTGAACAGTCTCTCTTTGGGAGAGAGGAACAAAACGTGCTTATAGCAGTATGCGCCCGGACTCTTCAAAACAATCTGGATGAAAAGATTTTTTTTTTTTTGGTCCAGTTGCAGCCAACATTAACTATGCGCAAAGCCCTCTACCAGAGGCTCCAGGGAGACCACTTCCTTACCCTTCAAAGAAGGATGGAGACTGGTCATAAGCTTCAGCCACAGGAATTCAGTAAGCAGGACTGAAATAGGAACTCAGTCAAACAGGGTTTAAAATGGATCCTCCTAGTAGACAATCCCATCATATTAATTTACTGTTCAACTTCTGGCTCCCACATTGGCTCTTGCACTGGTTTGGGGGAAAGGACCAGGACGTATAGCATCCCATCCCTGGTTTAAAAAAAAAAAAGTTTATATTTCTTTTATATATTGGATTTTTGCCTAAGAGGATGTGATCAAAATGTTCTATTGGGAAAACAGAAAGTTTGAAAACTATGTAAAATCCTGTCATGTTATTTACTTCCTTCATGACCTGGCCCTACCTTGTCCACAAGGATCTTGTATCACTCTCTCCTCAGCCCTTTTGAAACTAAATCATGTAATAGTTTCCAGAATATACTTCAATGCTATTTCAGCCTCCATGCCTTGGCACAGGCTGTCTCCTTGGCCAGGAATATCTGTCTGATTGTCCTTCCTGGGCTTAATTACTCTACCTCACTGTCAATATCAAACTTTATAAGTAGCTTGGTTCATGAATTTTATAACTTTATTATAAAATGGATTCGTTTCACTTATAAATATTTGGGGCGAGGTTGTATAATTGTGAGTTCCCCTGCAGGCAAAGGAGCACTTTTTCATCTTTGAATTTCCAGTGCCCGTCAGAAACTCAGTTTTCAGTAAATGTTTATTGAATATATTAATGGGAAAAAAACACACAGTAAATTAAACACTAAATGCCCTTCTTTGTTAATTGGAGACCTATAGCAATGTGGTTGAGATGATGGATTTCAAAGATACAGTTAAATCGCTCAGGCTGAAATAGTCACCCCACCATGTACACATTACATTGAGCCAGACACTTAATAAGCCCAGTCTTCTCACCTCTGTAATGGTGCTGCTAATGGAAGTTGTTTTGCAGGTTACTGAAAGGATTAAATAATCAGAATATAGAAGGTGCTTGAAAGAGTCTGGCTCGTAATAATCACTCCCGCAGTGTTAGTTACCATTATTATTATTTCTGGCTGCAACATAACAAAGGCACTTAGAGAGGCACTTGAGAACCAGATCAGTTTTAAGCACATCCACTGCAATGGTATTTGATAGCACAGTGGTGCAATTCTCCCGGTTTTACCTACTCAGCATCCTTCCCACCCTTTCCTCAAATATCTCGCGTGTTTTTCTTTCGTGAATCGTCCTTTCATGAATCATCCAGCCCTTAGTCCCTGTAGCTTCCAGGGCCAGGCACCCAATCCAGATATGGAAGAAGGAAACAAGGGTTGGCTCAGGAATGGGGACGTGACCCAAGCTGCACCACTGATATTCAGACTGGCACTCTGCTGGGACTAACAATAATGAAGTAATTAGAACATGAGCCTGGACCTGTTGGTGGGAGGAAAGCAGAGCACAAAGAGAGAGAGAGCCAACATTCCTAATCACACTATGTGACTTCCAATAATTTCCATTTTCAGCTTCATTTGGTTTGAGGGGGGCTTTGGTACTACACCCCACAGTGTCCTGAGCAATAGGATCAGAACCAGTCATTGTAAAGGTGAAAGCCTATGGCATTAAGTTATTATCTCCTTAAGTCCTGTGTGGGCTTCAAGGTATCATTGTAAAGGGACTGGTTTACACCAGGAATTTTTCTCCAAATGAAAATGAGAATCATTTACAGGGTGATCAAAGAACCACAGTCTCTTCACATATGGTGGCCAGAAAGCAGCAAATCTAAAAGCCTAGAGAAGTGCCCCTCTGACTTTCACGAATCTGGAGTTCCTTGAGGAGCTTGTAGAAAAGGCAGGTTCTGAGGGTCCCCCAGGACCCTTTCTCATGAAGACCACCAGAGGGCTGACAGTTCACTGAAGCTAGTGGTCCACTTTGAGAAATGTTGTTTAGATATTGTAGGCAAATCTAGAGTACACAAACCCAGCTGGGAAGGAATCCCCAGAAAGCTGCGAAATGAAGAAATTCTCATAATTATTTCAGGAACTAAAACAACTTCAAAGACTGAGTCTGAGTCGAAGTACTAATTCTGAAGCAAATATTGGCAATTTTGGAAGTGTCTCGGCATTAAAACCAGAAGAGCAGAAGCATTATATCCAGTTCTCTTTGTGGCTATTTTCTATTAAAAAAAAAAAAAAGAAAGTGGTGTAGAATAAAAACAATAATTTAAAAATTGATTTCAAGCTTATGGTTTTATCAATTTCATTACAATAAACTATAGTAACTTTGCAGTAGATCACTGCAGACAATTAACAAAGACGACCTTTGAGAATTCATCTCCATTTTTAACAGAGCAGCTATAATGAGCGCAATTATAATAATTGGTAAGAAGCGTTTGCAGCATTCCATAATACACAAAAGACAACATGGCAAAATGAAATAGATTGTTTTCTGAGGATACCACACAAATTCCACAAAGGAAATCACACACTGACTGTAGTGTGTAAGGGGGTGATACAAAAGTCATTTGATGCTGTATCAGACACCGAGGGAAATAAGAAAACTATCTCCTGATGTGCTATCCATATTTATCTTTGATAAAGCGTCAATGGTTACAAAATAGTCAATGATGTGCCTGAATCAGGGAAACTACTCAGCCTTTTCAACAAGGGTTCCCTTAGAAAATTAAGCCTAAATAACATAAAGCATACATTGTATGCAACAGATCGACTCCCTATGTGCTGGCAACAGCCTTAGCTCTGTATCATCCTCCAGAGAATTGAGAAAAGAGACTCCCAAGTTATTTTCTGTTGAGCTTCGCTATCTTGTGGAACCCAGTTTAAAAGGGCTAACTGACACTCCTTAAACTGAGAATACATACGCTGGGATAAAAAGCTGTGTTGATTCCAAAGCAAGGTGGTCTAACAATAGTCAGTGGTTCTTCAAGCAACTTGCAGTCTCAAAAATAGAACCAGAAACTAGAAAAGTAATATCCAGTGCTCTCAAGTCATACTTTGCGCATCAACATACAGCTTTGTGCGCTGAGATTAATGATGTCAATGGAAATCAACTGTCGGTTCCACAGAGCCACACAACAGAACTTTGCAGCATGAATGTCTTGGACCCCACCCACAACCAGCAATTGTTAAACTGCCAAGTGCATCACATTATGTGAAGATCCTATTCAATCCAGGGAAAATACAGTAGTATGACTTCAGCAGAATTGCAAAACAAATTGACTTGTTTTGTGGTAAAAACTTTGCAAAGGGTTTATAGACTTATAATGGGTTTCTGTGTAGATACTGATAGTACCTGATCTTGACTTTTGTGTCAGATTTGCTAACTGACCACACCAGTATCCATTCTCCCTTCCTGCCTGACTAACAGAACCCAGATTTTTAACTGCACATATTGGGAGAATAAAAAACTACATTTCCCAGTTTCCCTTGCAGCTAGGTACACCCAATGAAAGCAGAAGTTAACTAGAAATGTTGTATACAAGTAGACAAGATTTTAGTGGAAGGAGCTCTTTTCTGTACCCTTCTGCTCCCACCCACTCACTCTTCTTTTCTTGCCGCCAAAGAATGTGATCAGTTGAAATCTGACAACCACCTTGAACCATGGAAGTGACCTTTAGGGTGGAAGACACTTGGTCACACTGTTGCCATACATCCCTGGGCTATAGATTCCAGACTCCTTTAACATGAGAGAGCAAGACACTTGCATTGTGCTCCAGCCTTTGTTATTTTGAGTTTTCTGTTCCAAGTGGCAGAATCTAAACCCAATACATATAGTCTACATGCAGTTTCTTATTCAGTAAAGGCCAGGTGAACTAATAAACTAATAGGGATTAAGTATCTGAACTGGTTTGCAACCTCTGAAATTTGAATAATGTATTTGAAAAAATAAAATAAATAAATGAAAGGACAAATAAAAGCGAGTAGTACTTTATCAAAGTGCCAATAAACATGGGAACGATTTTTTGCCACTGAAAGATATCTATAATTTAAAGATGAATTCAGATCATTAATAAGTAAGGAAAGGAAGGCAGTTCAAAGTGTGGTATAAATGAACATTAGTGAAATTAGTATTACGGTAGACAGTGTATCATATAATGTATACTTATCAAAGGTAACAAACTAGGCCAGAAAAGATATATATAGATTGAAGTCTGTCTGACAAACAGATATATTGTGTGCCTTTTTAAAATTTGTATGTTGGTTCTTGGTATCTTCATGTGGTTCATTCATTCTGTGTCTATTTACATCAAATAAACCACTTCTGGGCCAAATGGAAGACTTTGGTCTTTTAGCTTTTATGTACAGCAAGCAGACATCTTAGAAAAACCCCCAGAACAATAGAAAATTATTAACATATTTTTGATGTCCGGTGTGTGTTTTCAAGTCTGATTTTTGCTCTGTACTCTCAAAAAGGCATTAAAATATTTTAAATAGCCGCAGCAAAAAGATTGAAAGCATAAGATTGTATTTAAAATAAAGTATATTCCTTTTGATCATCCAGGCAGAAATTTTGTTTCAGTGTTGATCCATAATAACAAGAATTTTTGGTTATTTGGTCAATAATTTCGAGGAGGGAAATGTTTATGTTAAATATCCTACTAGGATTTTAGAGCTACCCAAACTCTTATCTACTCCAGCGTTAGGTGGACCTTTGGGAAAACTGTTAAGACCCATCTCTTCTGTGTAATCTCTGTATTATTCTTTTAATACCTTCAAATCCGTGTTCTGTCTTCATATGCAAATATCCTTGGTTGTGTTTATGTAAATTTTTGAAACACATTATTCGCTCTACATAAGGCAGTGTGTAGGTTTCTAATTTAATTAGAATGGTTTATCCCTGGTCTTCTCAGTCAGATGTTGAATACTCTTACTGCTCTATGTTAAGCTCGGTGGGGAAATATCTTAGATGTTTAAGAAGATTCTATTTCTGAAAAATGATTTTTTCACTAATTTCTCTATCATAACTATATAGCTACTGCGATGGCAAAATAAAGATACATTACCCCTGTGACATCCATAACCTTAATGGCTGCAAGCTGGCCCGTTTTAACATGACGACCCTGTAAAGAAAAAAAAGTAATAATAGAAGACTTTAGTTCTGATAAGCAATGTCTATAGTCAGTTCCAACTATAGAGAACAATTATCTAGATCACTGTTATAGAACACCGATAGGGAAGACAGACAGGCAGAGATGGACAGACAGATACACACACACACACACACACACACACACACACACAGAAATCTTAAATGCTTTAAGGATCAATTTCTATTTAGCATTTACTTTGTAAAACATCTCCATCATTTTGGTTTTTTGGGTTTGTTTTCATAATGGTTGTCAAGTTAACCAAAAAAAGGCAATATTCAATAACTTGTTTTTATCTTCTCTCCAAGGTAAGGGCTAGTGTGAGAGGAAGGGGAGCTAGGTCTGGGTGTGGAGACACAAGTATCTCCTCTGTCAGAAAATACTCAGTAGGTGAAGAAACTTTAGTTTCCTTGATTATGAAAATATCTTGTATTAATAGTCTCAACTGGATATGACTCTGCTATTACTTGAGACTGTAAGTTTATCTCTATCTTAAAAGTGAGGCTAGAATAAAACAGATAGCAATAAATCTAAATTTGTGATCAAAGGGACAGCATTGAACAGAAGCAACTATTTCCCCGAAAACGGGCAACTTGGGTCTTTGGAACCACAATGAAGTGTCAACCACACAGAATCAGAAGAGAATAGGGTGTGGTGAGGGGCCAACACCAGAACAGAAGATTTCTCTTCACTTGCTCCTTGAGAAACGTGAAGTCTACCTCCCACTCTCACACAGTAGCAGGGATGACCAATACGTCTAACTTCTAAATGCATTTCATATATGTCTTCTAAAATACATTTCAACTATGACTGCTCCCCGGGAGTGTGATGCTGCTTCCAAGATCAGTTGGATTCAAATCCCAGCTGCATAACCTTAGGCGAGTCTCTTAACCGTCTTGGCTTCAGTTTCTTCATCTGAAAAATGGAGATAACGGTACCTGACTCCTGGGATGGCCGTGAAAATTAAATGTGATTATGTATATAAAGTGTTTGACAATGCCTGGCACAGATCAGCTGTCAGCAGATGCTGCCTATGATTGTTTGTGACCCTGTCCTGTGCTTCATGTTAAATGTCATCTTTCCTTCTAGGCCACGTGACTCATGAAGGCCTGGGTCATGTCTCATCGTTGTGTTTCCAGTACCTGGAATGGTGGGTGCTCACCCCACAGATGAAGTGGTGTGTTTATGGATGAAAACAGCAGGTGATGGACGCTTGGAGTTGGGAAGAGGGGAGAGGCTTAGTGCTGTCTGCCCTTTTGTGTCTCATCTTTCTCAGCTTTTTGCATCTATTTTCTCTGACTCTAGTAGCACTTCCTTCACCTTCCGGCCTCCCATCCTGCTCCCTTTCCTCCTTGGTCAGGAAAGAGCCAAAAGAAGGAGGCATCAAGTTGGTAACTCAATATGGACACGGCACAGCCCCTCCTACTTATTTCGACCTTCAAGACAGTAAGGGAGGAGCCGGGAGTGTCACCTCTCAGAGCCCTGAACTGAGGCTCCAGAGGCCTGAGTCCGGTCCAGGTTCTGCTCATGACCAGTAGGTTCATCCGAGACAAGTGATGTAACCCATCTGAGCCCTGGTTCCTTCCCCTGCAAAATGTGGGGGAAAAGGGCTCAGTGGCTGAAAGTGAGGGGAGCAAGTATTATTGTTACCACCACCCCTTTCCACTGCAAAGAGCATTTGGAAATAGTTTTGGCAATGACTGAGTGAGTAGTGTAGTGCTACTGCAATTCAGTGTCCAGAGATCAGGAATATTAACTTCAGGCAGAGAGTTAATCTCACACAAGGGAGAAGTAGCAACAGCGCCCTCTGTTGATAAACACTAAACGGCCTCTGGAATTGTCCAGGTCCCAGTAAGAGTCTATGGTGCTGTAATGTTGACCACAGCAAAGGAATCAACAGCTTTTCTTTGGGAATACAGTTGACTCCTGAACAGTGTGAGGGTTGGGACACTGACCCCTGTGGAGTCAAAAATCCATGCATAACTTTTGACTTCTCAAAAACTTAACAAATAATAATCTACTATTCACCAAAAGCCTTACCAATAACATAGATCGGTTGGTTAACATATATCTTGGGGCACTTCTGTGGCTCAGTCGGTGGCTTTTGATTTCTGCTCAGGTCTTGATCTCACAGTTCACGAGTTTGAGCCCTGCGCTGGGCTCTGCGCTGACAGTGTGGAGCCTGCTTGGAATTCTTTCTCTCTTTCTCTCTCTCTTTCTCTCTGCCTCTCCCCTGCTTGCACTCTTGCACTCTTTCTCTCTCTCTCAAAAATAAATAAACATTAAAAAATATATGTCCTATAGTGATATATATTATGGACTGTATTCTTACAATAAAGTAAGCTAGAGAAAAGAAAATGTTACTAAGAAAATCATAAAGAAGAGAAAATACATTTACAATACATACTGTAAAAAATCTGCATGTAAGTGGACCAATGCAGTTCAAGCTCGTGCTGTTCAGGGGTCAACTGTATAAAGTCTTTAAAGTAAGGGCCATAAATCATACCTTAAACAATGGCTGTTTCTCTACTAAAGCACTAAAGAGGGTAGAGAAACTGAAGGCAAATGTAGAGGGTCTGAATGGTATCCTAGAGCTGATTCACCTTGAAATTATTATTTTTTTTTTTTTGACAGAGAGAAACAGAGTGAGTGGGGAGGGGCAGAGACAGAGTGAGAGAGAGAATCCCAAGCAGACTCCACATTATCAGCACGGAGCCTGATGCAGGGCTTGAACCCACGAATTGTGAGATCATGACTTCAGCCAAAACCAAAAGCCAGACACTTAACTGACTGAGCCACCCAAGCGTCCCCACCTTGAAATTCTTTTAATGGCTCCATACAGCCAGATAAGGGCAAAACCACCTGCATATGGCTTGCAGGGCCTTCTACGAACTGGGCCTCTATCTGCCATACCACCTTGGTAGGCTCCCACCTGCTCTTATTCCGTGGTCCTTGAGACTAAACTATTTGTGTTCTCTAAATGTACTATATTGTTTCTTGCCTCTCTGATGATGTGTTTCCTTGGCCTAAGACACCCTCACCTCCTGAATCCCTAGTAAACTTATTCACTCTTGTCAGATTCAACTTAAGTACCACCTTCTCTGAAACCTCACTGTCAATCACTCACCTCTGTGCTACCAATGAACATGTTCATGTTTCTGTTATTGCACTGGGCCCAAAGAACCTGTCCCTCTGTTTTTCCTTCCTACTCTCCCTTCCTTCTTCTCTGGCTTCATTTATAGGAGACTCCTGCCTAGGACCCCTCCCCCCAATCTTATATAGAATCCTCCTGGTTCAAGAAGAGGCTTGACCATGGGGCGCCTGGGTGGCGCAGTCGGTTAAGCGTCCGACTTCAGCCAGGTCACGATCTCGCGGTCCGTGAGTTCGAGCCCCGCGTCAGGCTCTGGGCTGATGGCTCGGAGCCTGGAGCCTGTTTCCGATTCTGTGTCTCCCTCTCTCTCTGCCCCTCCCCCGTTCATGCTCTGTCTCTCTCTGTCCCAAAAATAAATAAAAAATGTTGAAAAAAAAAAATAAAAAAAAAAAAATAAAAAAAGAAGAGGCTTGACCAGCAAACTCTGGTTTGCTCTGACAGCCACCTCCTTCTCTTCCTCTGTGGGAGCCTGAAGCACCTCTGTCAATACGCAGTTTGAGAAACAGTGCACTTGATGTTTAACTCCTTAAGAAACAGGGGATCCTCTTGGAATTAATAATTTGTAACAAAGACGCGTCAACACCTAGTTCTTTCCACCAGCAGCTTGGGAGCCAAGCAGGTCTAGCTCTTGGTCCGGGCCCAAGGTCAGGGAGCAGACATAATACAAGCAATCCATTTCATATTTCAAACACAAGGCACTGGGCAGTTCTTGGTCTGAAATAAATAAATATCTGCTACTTTTTTGAATGTAGAGTATGTTGTTGTTTGGTATTTGTTTTTATTTTAGTAACTGCTCTAATGTCATTAAAGGCAACACTGAGAAAAAAAAAATTAACCTACTTCTCTCCCATTTTAAATTTCACTTCTAAGCTGAAGAATAGTTCTCGATGGCTCTGACAGATGACTGAATAATACACCCCGGGATGGCAGTTTGGGCTTAAATGAGATCCTGGAGATGGAACAATTAGCAGCCTCAGCTCAGTCCCGGGCAAAGGCATCCCCCGCACTCTGGAATAGGAAGGCTGCTGAGCTGTCAACCTTTGATAGAGGAGGGCCACAAAGGAGGCCCCCTGGCACGAGGTGCCTTTTACATCACTGGAGAATGTCAACCTCAATTAGGATCCAGATTAAGGCTGACTTTGAGGGAATAGCCAGGAGTCAGCTGACCTAAAGATCACTGGAAACTTGAGGCGCCGTCATTGTTAGGACAGTGTTTGAAGAGGCACATAAAGTGTTCATAAAGTCACAAATGAGTAGGAAGAGACCCTAAGGTGCCTAATCCACTGCCCTTTTTGAGATGAGGCCAATATCTTACAATTAATGAGGACCTAATGCCAGGGCACTTTCTCCTCTTTCCCACTTCTGCCATCCATCTCTTGAATTAAAAATTATTATCACTAAAATTAAAAAAATTATTTTAAACAAATCTTCTTTTCATATTTTACTTAACTGGAGTTAAACATTGAACCATTCATCTCTATTTCAGGTAGGGTTTAAAAGAAAAAAAATTTTTATTTGAGTGCAAGGCAACATGACAGGAGAATTTTATTTTATTTTTTACTTTATTAAAAAAATAATTTTTTTAATGTTGATTTATTTTTGAGAGACAGAGAGAGAGAGTGCGAGTGGGGGACAGGCAGAGAGGAAGGGAGACACAGAATCTGAAGCAGGCTCCAGGCTCCACGCTGTATGACAGGAGAATTTTAAAGTGAAAATTTAATATTACCCCTAATTTTAATTTATTTTCACTTATGAAAGAAACAAAAAATCTAAACATAGACTCCATCTATATTTGGATCTAAAATACATATTCAACCAAAGACAAAATAATTTTTATTCTGAAAAAAAAACCTGAAAGGGAGACAAATGGTTAAAATTTTTTTCTCCACAAAAATTAGAAAAAAAAAATATCTTATTTAACTGTAGTTGCTGAGTCATTTTTAATAAAAGAATGAAGTGTTTTTTTTTTTCCCTGAAATAACCAACAATAACAAAAATAACAGACTAATTCTAGAAAGGCATAATTGGTATTCGAGTAGGATCCAAGCCTATTGCCAATCATGTCCTCAAGCATAATAAGCCTGTACCCAAGAAAGGAGGAAGAATGGGCCTCACATCCAGGAAAGCAAAGGGTGTGGGGTCACTCAGAACTGGTGAGTGTGGTCCCGCCCCATCCTCAGACACACATACAAACACACTCTCTCCCCTTCTTCCTTTCTTTTTCCTCACACTTGAGGTTAAAAAAAAACCCTATCTGCTGGTTCTTGTTCTTTGCAAAATAACTCAACACTGCAGTGAAATCTAAATCACTCAAGGATTATAGTACTCTACCCCTTTACCTCCTTCCTAAAATGAATGCAAAAGAAAAACAATGGTTTTGTCTGAAATAGCCATGTAAGCCTTGGCTCTGTTATTGCTGTTATTTTTTTAAGGAACAGCAAGATGGCTTTAGAGCTGGTAGCCTGAGGCTAGCCTGGAAGAAAGAGTACTTTCATTTCTAGGTCACTGAAATACATCTGTTTCCAGCAGAGCACATGAGCAAACTGGGTTTGTGGAAAATGCAGACACTCTACCTACTCTTTCCTTCCCTGCTGTCCAAGGGCTCCCTTACAGGTAGAATGTTTTTAGCTCCTTGTGTTTAGCTTAGATTAGATCTTCCCCTTTATCGAGGAAGACTTCACTTTCCTAATTGCAAGTGAGTGTTATACTGTTGCATTTCCACAGTATCTTACATGAACCCTACTGATCATAGCCAATGCTATGATTTTCAAAATGTGCATCATAAGAACCATGAAAATTGGAGCACCTGGCTGGCTCAGTCACTACAGCATGTGACTGCTGATCTCAGTGTTGTCAGTTCAAGCCCCATGTTGGGCATAGAGCTAACTTAAAAATAAAACCCCACAAAGAACCATGAAAATAAATCAAATCAAATGGAAAAAAATCAGTGTAGAACATGTAGTAATGGCAGCCGTTGTTTCATGGATCAAATGTCATGGTTACATCTATCTATCTATCTATCTATCTATCTATCTATCTATCATCTATCATTGATGCTATACTGCACCACCCAGACTTTTCCTTCAAGACCAAAACATCTGACAGCTCTCAGCCAGTTCGATCTCTGGAAAGTGCCCTCAGCTACAAAAGCACTGCCAAAGTCATGCTCCCTCCTGAAGACAGACAAATCAATGATTGGTTGACACAGGAGTATAAAAGTCCCAGCCCTCTTGCCTTAAAGTGGGACAATTCTGAAGGACCATCTCAGCTCCTGACGCCTCTAGCGATGGCTGTGGTCTTTGTAAGACTGCACTGCAGTTCTTCTTTCTTCTGCACAATTCTATTTTCTTCATAGGTATAGACCCTAAGACCACTCCTCAGTAAAACTCCTGCATGTAAATCTCCATCTCAGAGTCTGTTGCCAGAGGAACTCTACCTAAGACACCTGGTGACAGCAATGGCTTGAGGAAACAGGTTCTTAGAGTAGCTGCCAGGAGACCCCCATCAGTGGCTCTAGGATAGCCCCTGGCACGCTACAGCAGTGTCACTGTCGGGATGTTCGCTAGTAGGGAAGTGGAGTAGAGTAGGATACAGGTGCAAGAGAATTCACTAGTGATTCCAATATTTCAGACTTTTGAGAGGTCAAAAGAAACAGTAATTAAAAAAGAATGGAATCAGATGGCTTCTGCTTTTGCTGACAGCCATTGATGTACTAGAGAAAAACAAAGAAAAGCCAAGGGCAATTAACCATCAACTGAAGGCAATCTGTGAAAATCATCAGGGAGTTGAGGTTTAAATCCTGAGGCCTGTGCACTGTCTTCAAATAAGATGGGGACATCTCTGCTGTAGGCTCAGAGGGGTCAGGGAAATAGAAGATTTCAAGCTCTCAAGCACATCAAATTGGATGTCTCCTTTTCAAGTTTCAGAGTCTCATTCCTTCCCAATTAGACTCAAGTTGGGGATTCAACCTTTTCTTCTACCCTGATAATTCATTCCTGGGACTGGTCCTAAGCTTTTTCTATCCTCAGGCTGCAGAAGAGAAGAAGTTTTTTTTATTTTTAATGCCACCCAAAATTTTGGTAAAGGGACAACGGCATAGTCAAGCCTGAGAAAGTCATGGTAAGCATGCCTGAGACTTCTCAGGAACGAGGATCAGGTCACCCGAACAGGTCAGCCACATAGACAGCAAAAGTACTAACCAAGGAGAGGAGAAGTGAAATGGATAGTAGAGGAGGGAAATGATGAGCATAAGCTGCAACCATTAGATAAGATGTAGTTGGGGGCTTCTTATAACTTTGTTAAAGAGAAGAGACCAGCTAGAATACTAGAGGAGCTGTTTCCAAATGTATACAAAATAGGCAGGTCCAAGCATCACAAGGGATTGACTATAACGGATGTTGTGGTGTGCCACACAAATCCCTTCTTCAGTACCTAGGTGTTCTGCTTCTTCAGGAGCTGCCCTTAGCCAAAGAGAACAGCTAGACCCAAGGTCATACTCCCTGACTAGAGGGAGTAAGCATTCGATGACTATTAATGAAGGTAGCAAGCGTTCAGTGACTGGTAGATGTGGGAATATAAAAGCCTGCATCACTTATGTGAAGGTGGAACAACTCTGAAGGGCCATCCCAACTCCAAAGCTCCTTTTTGGGTTTTTGGGATTGCCTAGGGCCTTGTAAGTGCATTCAACTTCTTCCTCTGCTCAAAACTATCTTTACTCTCCCACAGGTGTTAATTCTGAGAACACTCCCCAAAATACTTCCTATAATCTCTGTCCTCAAAATTTGTTTCCCAGGGAACTCCATCAAAGGCTCCATTCTTTCTTTCTTTCTTTCTTTCTTTCTTTCTTTCTTTCTTTCTTTCTTTCTTTCTTCCTTCTTCCATTCTTCCTTTACTCTTTCTCCCTTTCTTCCTATCCGTTCCTTTGTTTCCTTTCCTTCTCTCTCTCTCTCTCCCCTTCCTCCCTTTCTTCCTTTACCTTTTCCTCTTTCTTTCTTCCTTATTTGATATTAATGTATAATATTTCTTACCAGATCTGAGGTGAAAGTTTTTTTGTTTTTTTTTTTTGGTTTTTTGTTTGTTTGTTTTGTTTTTTTCATTTTTTACAAAAACTCTGACCTAAAGGATGAACAAAATGAACTAAGTTGAGTGTTAGGAAATATATCCAGATAATGGGAATATGTCCAAAGGTCCTGTTATGCTATGGTTACTAGAGTATTTCAGTAACTAAAAATAGGCCAGTATGGCTGGAGTGGAGAGAAAGTGTCTGGCAAGTCCAAGAAAGGGCTCACAGGCTACTTTGAGGAATTCTGCCTTTATCGTAAGACCAATGGACAGCCAGTGAAGGGTCTGAAACAAGGGTGTAAAGTCACCAAGTTTGCATTTTGAGAAGATTGCTCTAGGGGCAGGACAGAGAATAGAGGAAATAGAAAGGATGATGGAAATATAGCATTTATAACGTTAGTTACTAATTAATTCAGTTGAGAGAGGATGGCAACTTGGACTGGGATGGAAGTAAGGGAGTGGGTGAAAAGTGGATGGAATCAAGAGATATTCAGAAGATCGAATCATCAAGGCCAGGGAATGGCTTGGATACATATTTACCCTGCACCTCCTGCACCTCCTACAGTGCTTGGCACAGCAGGGACTCAGAGCAAATAGGTGCTTACTAGTGAGACAAGTAGTGAGATCTGAGGGTTGTAGTCAGGTTCATGGTCAGCACCATCCATATGTCCATATCAGTTTCTTCCACTTCTCGCCATTTCTTTCCTTTTTTTTTTTTTAATGTTTATTTATTTTTGAGAGAGAGAGAGAAAGAGGGAGAGGCAAGATGCAAGTCGGGGAGGAGCAGAGGGCGAGAGACACACAGAATCTGAAACAGGCTCCAGGCTCTGAGCTGTTAGCACAGAGATCGACGCAGGGCTCAGACTCACAAACCATGAGATCATGACCTGAGCCAAAGTCAGATGCTTAACCGACTGAGCCACCTGGCGCCCCGTTCCCCCATTTCTATCCAGGCACAAAGTGTACAAGCAGATGGGGTGAGACCGTGAGCAAGAATCTCAATCATCTCACTCATAAATAAGACATGAGAAGACGAATTTAGTAGATGAAATTCCTTTAAACTTGACAGAGAGGCCAATCAACGTGCCCTCTGCACAGATCACAGAGACTAGGAATTGGCTTTAGCTTTCCCCCTGAGCTATAATGATGAGAGTGAAGGTGTACTCTTGATTTGCCAGTCCCAGTTAAGATTAAAGCATAGTTAAGAGACCTATCTGGACATCTTCAAGAATGCTACCTTTCTTTGGTACACCATGTCTTGAGTGAAAGAAGTAGACAAAACAACTTCATGAAAAGACTCCAAAGATCCTTCTAATCAAGGAACATGAACTGTCACAGGATATATTTGGACCAGTGTCTGCTCCTAGGGTTTCCCCAGGTTAAATAAGGACTTTATTTTTCCTTGGCCCGTATGTGCCATTCATCAGTAGCATAAAAAAAATCCTGCTCTCCGTATCTGTCGAACTGAGATCCAGCCATCACTTCATCCAGACTTGTGGCAAAGACGAAGCAAGGCACTGACACAGGACAGTTCCCAAGCAACAGCTCCCCATCTCAACACCAGTCACTGTGAATTCCTCTGTTTGGCACCTCTGCGAGACAGAAAATGGATTGTTTTCAAGACTGTTCAGGGCTGGGCCAACCGAGAATGAGGCTTGCTCACAGACACAGGGTGGGGAAGAAAAGACTCTCATTTTTCTTTGTTGGAACCTAGGAGTCCTGTCTTCAGGGCTGACAGTTTGGCTCAGTTTATAAATCAAAATGGATGATTAAAAGGAAAAAAAATCAAATATTCACAATTTTTAGCAGACAATAGTTAATGTATGCAGATTCCATGGCAGGGAGCCTAATGCCTGTACCCAGGAAAGGCACGCACAGCTGAAGTGACAGCAGTGACGAGGCAGACAGGCTGCAGGGTGAGGAGAGCTCAAAAAAGTAGCAGAACCAGTCTCTTGGCCATGGCCTTAAGCCAGGAACACACTTCCCAGTAACCTCTTCTCTCAATCCAAAAAAAGGAGCACAAAACCAAAGACCTTATGGGCTCTCATCTAGTTTATGCCACAGAAGTACCACAATCATTGATGGCTTGTGTACATGAATTTCTGGGAGGATTTTTGAACCTCCTAGATGTAGGGTTTGAAAGATGGGGAAAGAATATGTATATATAGCCAACTCCTAAGCCTCCCCAATGTTCTACTCCTCCCTGCCCAGCACAAAAGCCCTCCCTATTCCCTGAATCAGGGTGGCCCCTGCGTATACAGATGGCATTTGAAAGCTCTGGTTCCTGGACACCAGTCCAGGATGAAGTGTATACTCAACTTCAGGAAAAGGAGGAAAATAAGGACTCTGTGGCATTTTTTTTTCCAGAAAGCCAGAGATATTCAATTTAAGTAGTTTCCATTAAGATGCTTGATGGAAAAAAATGTCCTTAATGAAATATTCTTAAAGATTACTCTTTAAAGAGTAAAAGTAAACTTTATGTTGATTTTCAATGGTTATTTTGTTTTTTACTGGGATTTTTCTATTGGGTGAGATTTTAGTACTCTGAAATCTGAGAGTCTGAGCACGGCGTTTTAAAATACATGGGTGCAGCACAATAGAGAGGTAAGTAATCTCCTTAAGATACAAAGATGGGCTGTTCTTGACACAGGTTATAAGAGTTCATGCCAACAGTGGACAGCTCCTAATAGCTTAGAGTAGACAGTGTGAAGGATACTGGAGTCAACTCCTGTCTCCTCTGAGCTCACTTAGTCCCCAAAGCCTTTGGACATTCAGTCTGCCAGGCACATGGCTGCTATACTTCTAGAGCCAAAAGCTCCTCAAAGGCAAGGACTTGGCCTGATGTGTCCTCAGTCCTGTCGTTGTCTAGGACAGCATCTGACAAAGAGTAGGTGTTAAATCACACCTGGAAACGTGAAATTTCTAGGCCTAGTGGACCTTGTAAGCTGCCTCAAATCACAGTGAACAGAGAGACTCCAGTGATCCATCATGGCTTAACCTGGGAGAAGTATGACAGAATTTGAGGCAATGTCTACGTCAGAGTGGCAGATAGCTTTTGTCTCAAGCAATAAGAAACTGTAAGAATGGCTCCCAGTATGGTAACTGGAGGAAGAGGCCACTTGCTCAAGAAGGTTTTGTTTTTGTTCCCTTTTCCAAGTGCTAACCAACCCTCTGGGTCACTGGAATGAGCCCTGGAGGTGTGAGCAGGTATTAGAGTTCTGCATTCCACCATCTCACAGTTTACCTCACCTAGGAAGGGGTCAGGGAGAGAAAGATATGACGAGAGAAGCAAGGCCCAGACACTGCCCTGCTCAAGTTCCTCTATCTCTGCGTTCCCTTTTCCTGAGAGAATACTAACTGAGGCAGAACAGATTCACCTCTTCTTGGAGAAAAGTAGCTCATTTTGTCAGATTTTTGAATCAACAGTTCCCTCTTCAGAGACTACTTTAGGAGGTGACCCTGTCTTCCCCTCAGTACCTCTGGCAGACCCTTTTGCTCACTCCATCCCACTTCCCAGCTGCAGATTAAGAAGATCTACTATGTTCTCTCCCCAGGCCTGCATCAGTTTGTCAATCACAGCCCAACAGCAGCCCTGTCTTTTTGGAGATTTACAGCCATGTGGTCAGGAGTGGGTGGGTTGGCTTTGCACCACGAGGCACCATAGGCAACTAGGCAGAGATAAATAATAATGATGATGATAAAAAAGACAGTGCTACATTTCATTTCACCTAATTTATGGCTTCAATAGGAAGCCAGTCTACCCACAGTGCCATCTGGGTTACTTAATAACAGAGTGTCTATGGCAGCAGCAAGAACAGGTCTGGAATTGGAGGTATGGGGGAAGGAAAGAACAGCACCGGTGTGGTGAGAAAAAAACAAAGGGAAAGGACCACTGTGTCCCCAGCTATCATTCTCGGGCAGCAGGGACACAAATAGGGACTCACTTGACTATCAGGGATGTTGATGAATAAACTCTCTCCCACAGTGTCCTCAAACCCCCAGAAGTTTTAATTAAAACATAAGAAATGTCAGCTGGAGAAGCACTGGAATATAATTAGGGCCCACCAAATCTAAAGTAATGCGGGGAGAGAAGACTAGTAATGAAAGGGAAGCTTTCATGTTCTTACTGAATCCCTGCTCTGTTGCCGACACAAAAATCAATTTCAATAGGCTTTAGTTGTATCTGAGCAGGAACGCAGGCGACAGATGAAATTTAGTGAGCAATTTACTGAAGTTATAATGATTCTCATGGGGGAAAAAAAAAGTCTACAATGAGCGCTTCCAAACAAATACCTCCTCTGTAAGGACTCTGTAAGAATGTGTGTGCCTAGATAGATGGTATGGGTATGGGTGTGGGTATGAATGTGGATATAGGTATAGGTATAGGTAAAAGTATGGGTGTGGGTGTGGGTGTGGGTGTGGGTATAAGTATTGGCATAAAACGGTCATATGTGTTTTATCCTTAAAAAATGTCGTTAAAGTCTCTACCTCACTCCATTTAAGGGGTGGTTTTGACTCAGCCCCCAAAAGACATTTGGGGTGTCTGGGGACGTTTTTTTTGATTGTCAAGACTGGTATTACTGATACCTCATGGGTAGAAGCCAGAGATGCTATCAGACATTCTACAATGCACAGTACATTCCCCTCCCCCAACAAAGAATTTGGGGCCCAAAATGTCAATGGAGCCAAGACTGAAAATCCCTGCTTTAAAAGAATTTAACATTTAATAGGTGTTCAATGAATGCTGAGTTCTATTTAAAGTCACATTTCTTGGGGCGCCTGGGTGGCTCAGTCGGTTAACCATCTGACTTCAGCTCAGGCCATGATATCTCAGTTCATGAATTCGAGCCCGGCATTGGGCTGTCTGCTGCTAACACGGAGCCCACTTGAGATCCTCTGCCTCCCTCTCTCCCTGTCCCTCCCTTGTTCATGCTCTCTCTCTCAAAAATAAATAAATATTAAAAAAAAAAAGTCATATTCTCCACCAGGTCACAAAAATCAAAAGGTAAGTTCTTGTTCTAAGGGATCTCCCGTAGGGCCAGGGAGGGAGATGGACGTGGTATTGTTCTTTCTTTGCTTAGCAGCATTTACAAATGAGGGGCGTATTTCTCAAGTTCCAATACCCATGATCTTCTGGAACACAGGTAACACCCAGTGGCCCATAAGACCACTTTCCATTTGGCTTTTGTATGTGTAAGAAGCCAATTCCAAGATCTTCACTGTTTCCCAATTAAGGAGCATTTCCTAAATTAAAACAAACAAACAAAACTATTAAAGTAGTATTGGGGCTAGGTAGAATTTGATTTGTGATAATTGCACACAGAATTTTGTTAATTTTGTTATAATTTTGCTAATTACATTAATTTTTGAAAGAATAGCCTTTTTTGCATTTCTCAACAATGCTTTATAGTGTATATGTGTGCGTTCTTTCCCTCTTTTCAAATGTTTAGTTATAGGTTTTAATTACTGGCAGCTCAATTCAGGAAATACATTGCTCTGTCTGATTAAAATATAAATCATGATGAAACTTTAAGCTTAAAATATAAGGGTCAGTTATAAAAGAACAAAGGTGTTTGCTTTTATCCAACGTAAGTTCTTCAAATGAAGGGATATAGGAATCTTGCTGTTGCCATTGATGTTTCCAAGAAATAAGGAAAGCAGAATTTGCTTTCTGTAGAAAGAACAAGATGAGCAACATTATGCTTTATCAGTGACAACCATTCGCCGCCTCTTAGGTACCTGAGGATTCAAGAACTCAAGTTTTTTGGAGGCGGTCAAGGAATAATATCCATACATGGATCTCCCACACAGTGTCTGAGAGGAGTGATTACAGCATAGTAATGGCTCCACCTGCAACAGCGCAAGACCCGGATCTCTGCAAAGGCTGAAAATCTCTCTCCCCACCAAGGAAGTCTCCGGTGTCAGCACAGACTGCATTAGCGATTGTGCTTTCCAAGCGAAGACCTGCAAATCCTTCTTTGGGTAGGAGGGCGAGAGGACAAAAAGGACGTTTGAAAACAGAATGCCATTTTATAAATGCAGGCAGCTCCTACATATTCATAATCTTTCAACGTGGTGGCCAGCGAGGACGACAGCAATTTGTCAGCAGACACATCCATCCCTGGTAACAGGGAGTAAGAACTCATGTGCCTCTTAGAAAACTATACCCTCGTTCAGCAATAATATTCAGAACACTTAAGTCTGAAATCTTGGGGAGGTGGGTGAAATATGATAACACCGTGAGAAAGAACTTAGGCTCTTTTAAGGTGAAAATGACATACCCTGAGCTCTGAGCAGGCTGGAACAGGCAGGTAGCTGACTAGCTTATAAACACAATGATTTCCAGCTAAATTTAGCTGCAATCTGACCTTGACCTGTCAGGTAGTTTCCTCCTAACGAGGGCGAGGTTTTCCTGACTCCAGTGAAATTCTTCTCTCCCACCACATTTTGATGCCTCCTGCTTAGATCAACTGATGAAGGATGGTGAGAAGGGTGAGGAGAGCATCTTGCTGACTTCCCTGACAATGTTCTCTTCTTAAGCAGGGATTTCCCCTGGCCTAAGAGACAGCGAGCGGAGGGGATCCCCATAGGTCCTACGGAGGAGTGTGGAAATCAAGAGATAAAGGCTTAGGAGGAGGGTGAGGTGCCCTTGTGTGAGGTACTGGGTCTAGAGCTACTTTTGGTCAATAGTTTCCTTATCTGTAAAACAGGTATAAATTAATAAGGATTAAATTAATATATATAAACACACTCGATATAGGGGCTGAGTAAATGATGACGATGTTGCATGTTTTTAGAGTGACTACAAGGTTCGATGTCTGACCTTGTCTCCTGTTGTCCTCCCCACCCCGGCTTACTTAGCATGCTCCAGGCAGAGAGCCTTTCTCCCTTTCCTCCGACATGCCTGCACACTCTCCCTGCTTTGTTTGTTCAACTGCTTCCTTCACATCCTGACTGAAAAGTCACCTTCTCTAGGAATCCTATCTAAAACTTCAACTCGGCCGTAACTCTTACTAGCCTCCTCCCCTCCTGCTTTACTACTATCTAATGGATTACATGTTTTCTTTAGTTATCATATGTATTGGACATCTCTCTCCAGAATGGAGGCGTCTTGGGGGCAGGCCCTTCTCTTTGTGTTGTTCACTATTGCATCCTTAGTGGCAGATTGGTGCCTATACAGAGTAAACACTCAATGGGTATGTACTGTCTGAACGAATTACCAACCTCTTTGTGGAAACACTTTTCCAAGTCCCTCTGTTCCCTCTTTTAAAGAGCACAGCCTCTCTTATTTGAAAGTGTAACAACTCTTATCGAGCAAGTACTGTCATCAAATGAGGAAACTGCAGCTCAGAGAAGCAAGGTTTTGCAGGGCATAGTTTCCTTTCAGACTGGCCTTGCATCTAAGTAAACCAAGCAAGAACGGACCATCTCCATCTTTTTCCGTGCTATTTAAAATTCTCCCTAAAGCCGAAAGGGTGAAGAACAGAGCTATAATTCAAATGCCTGACAGTCTGAGTATATTTTATCTGGGAAGATTTGTGGAACTCTATATAGCTGTTTTATTTAGATATTATCAACATGGATTGAAAAGTTGCATAATATCGAATACTGAAATGCTGCTGCTAGCAGCAACCAACAGATCAACCTTACAGGTAGCAACTGATGAAGAGGCCGTGCTTTTTGAACCAAAGAGAACATCTGATAACCTTCCCTTGACACAAATATGAAAACATGGAGCTAGCAACTTTGCCTAAACCTTTTAGACCGCCATCAGCTAAGTTCATCTGCACAAAAGAATGAGGGATTGCCTTTCCTTCCTCCTCTTCCTCATTTCCAGGTGTGGAATAGGTATAGGGACATACACATCACACAACAAGTCTAATTTAAATCTCATTGCCCAGACCTGATTTCTATCACCTGGGGCCTTAGAGGTACTTGCTTACTATCCAGAAGATCCGTATCAGTCTGCATTTCCTTGGCATTTAGCTTAGCAATCTTGTGCTTGCAACATTAATGGTTTATTTCTTTGGTGGCTTCTGTCTTCAGAAGTGGTGGTAAGGAAATCAAAATGGTGTTCATTCAAGCAAAAAGCTGAACTAAGAGTTTTTAATTATTGAAATATACCATATATCTCAGTAACCCC
Source organism: Panthera onca (assembly GCF_046562875.1). Lineage (NCBI taxonomy): Eukaryota > Metazoa > Chordata > Mammalia > Carnivora > Felidae > Panthera > Panthera onca. The sequence goes on along the minus strand of NC_138347.1, from coordinate 94,976,495 downwards.
TAACCAGAAAATTTGTCTTAGATTTAATAAACCATTAAATGACTATAATTTAAAGACTGTAATTCAATGCCAATAATAATCAGTATAGCAATTTATTAGTCATTGATGGACATTCAACAGTTTATAGATCTGAATATTAAAAAATACATAAGAATTGTACATATTCTTGAACTCTACCTTTAAAAATACACTACCTTTCTATTTTTACAGTTTTTTAATGTTTTTAAAAGTCATTTTGAGAGGAATACATTTTAGAAAACAAATTCAGAAGTCATGAAAAATCTTTGGGAGATAGTAAATGCAGTGTCCCTGAAGGAGGAAAAAAGCCCATATATATTCTATTCAGAATTTGATATGTTCTCAATTTTTCAACATGGCTCTAGGCAAATCTCTTTAATTTTTCATGTATTTTCTAAAGAAAGAAAATAGAAATACTTGCTATGCCTGTTTTTCCTTACAGGAAAAAAATGTAAACAGAAGCAAGCACATAGAGTGAGTGCTTATGACTCACCTTATCAAGTCAACACTTCATTGGTATTGTTCATGATACCTCGCAATGGAGTTGTCTGACCTTGACAGTTTCTGTTCAGGGGCTCACAATATATCATAAATACAATCAGTACCGTATTCCACTATTAAACAAAATAATGTCAATAAAAAACTTTCCAAAAGGGCATCATTTCTATAAACTGAAATAGATTTCAGTGCACATTGGAATGTGGTCAGGTTATTACAAAGAAAGGTCTTATGAAGAAAATATACCTATTCACATAAAATGAGTAGAACAATTATGACAATAATAATAATAAAAAAAAACCTTCTTATCCTACTCACAAGCCACATAGTTATACAACTCCAAGAAACACCATTCTTATTCTTTTCTGTATGAATGGAGTTTCCTGGAGTTGACCAGGACGGCAGCCCTGTTGATTAAAATGTAAATTCATAAGCTACTTACTGAGCATCTACTGTATATAAAACACTCTGTCCATCTCAGAGGAGCCTGAATCATCATCATCATCATCATCATCATCATCAAAATTATTAAAATTTCTTACACTAGTTTAATTTCATTTTAATAGATTTTACTCCTAAAAGAAGATTTATAGGCATAGAAGGTTTTTTTTCACAAGTTTGCTCCATTTTTAGAAGCTTCCTCAAAATTAACCCATGACCAACATAAAGTTATGGCATGACATTTTTAGAAAGACACCATTAAAAGCGAAATATATGCTGGCCTCATAAGTCACAATTATTACCTTGAAGAAAAATAGCAAGAAAGAAATCTACCTTATCTCACTGAGAAAGAATCATTTTTATTAGATCCAGAATATTCTTCCCTAATTTACTTTGCAAGTTCCTCCCAAACAACCCTAATGCAGAAAAACAAAACAAAACAAAACTGAAGAGGACTGAGATTCTAGAGAGGCTGTTTTCTAAGGCCATGATACAATTTTCATTTTGTGCTTTCTATTATACTATTCTCAGCACATACTCTTTTACTTACTGGGGGTGGGGGGCTTTTCTCAAAGAATTTAATAAATGGTAGCAAAAAAAGGGACTTCCTACACTCTAATTTGTATTTGCCAGCACAAGATCACTCTCTAGTCTGGTCACATACTATCTCTGTCACAGCTTTAGGTGAATACACTATTAAAAAAATATCACTTTCAACCTGAAGTTTAAACCAGCTTCAGGGGGCTCCTGGGTGGCTCAGTCAGTTAAATGTCCGACTTGGGCTCAGGTCATGATCTTGTGAGTTCATGGGTTCGGGCCCCGCATCAGGCTCTGTGCTGATAGCTCAGAGCCTGGAGCCTGCTTTGGATTCTGTTTCCCTCGCTCTCTGCCCCTCCCCTACTCACGCTCTGTCTCTCTCTCGAAGTAAATAAACATTAAAAAAAAATTTTTTTTTAAATACCAGCTTTTGTGTTACAAAGGTCATATGTAAATAAACATTATGATTGTATTTTATTAATTAAAACACCCATATCTGATATTCAATTACTAGAAAAATTAATTCAATAGGATAACAACAACTGTCTGGTTCTCTATAGATTATAGGAGCATGTTTAAATTTCAACAAGAGACCTCAAATTACTATGAGATTTTGAAAAAAGAGGAAGTTGCTTAAACCAATTTGTATAAGCTTCCTAACTATTTTGTTTTTAAATACACCAATATTTATAAACAGTTTCTTTCTGGATTGCCAATAATATTCTCACAACCTTTTAGGAAATACACTGTTAAAGCAAAAGATTAGGGAAAGGAAGTAGGAATAAAAGGACTAGTAATTCAGGTCTGTTGAACTTCTACTTCCATTGTGTCTAAATGAGCCAGCTCTGTGGGGATTTGGGTCCTATAAAACAGACCTTTTTACTCTTCAACACTGCACTTAGGTAAAGAAGTAATTACTACAAACTCCCAACAACCTAAATCAATGTTAGGGAAGTTAGAGGATCCTATGAGAGTGACCTGAATGATTTGGTAAACAAAATTATTGGGGAAAGGTATCAACATGTTTATGATATCACAGCCTAAGGATCAGGCTAGGAAAAAAATACAATGACAGACATTAAATATATGAGTATTGCTCAACCAGTTTACCACCATTCTGTACCAAAAATAAGAGAAACGATGGGGTGCCTGGGTGGCTCAGTCAGTTGAGTGTCTGACTTGATTTCGGCTCAGGTCATGATCTCACAGTTCATGAGATCAAGCCCTGCATTGGGCTCTGCACTGGCAGCATGGAGCCTGCTTGGAATTCTCTCTCTCCTTCTTTCTCTGTCCCTCCCCTGCTTGCACTCTCTCTTTCTCAGAATAAATAAATAGACGTTAAAAAAAGAGTAAGAGAGGGGTGGCCTGGGTGGCTCAGCCGGTTGAGAGGTCATGGTCACTAGTTCCGGTCATGATCTCAAGGTTCTTGAGTTTGAGCCCCATGTTGGGCTCACTGCTGTCAGTGCAGAGCCACTTCAGATCCTCTGGCCCCTTCTCTCTCTGCCCCTCCCCTGCTTGTGCACTCTTTTTCAAAATTTTTTTTTCAAAACATTGAAAAAAAAAGAATAAGAGAAACAATAGATTTAAACCATAATTTAAACATTTCTAATTTTCTTTTTTTTTAATTTTTTTAACGTTTATTTTTAAGAGAGAGAAAGAGAGAGAGAGAGGGAGAGAGACAGAGTAGGATTAGGGGAGGGGCAGTGAGAGAGGAAGACACAGAATCTGAAACAGGCTCCAGGCTCTGAACTGTCAGCACAGAGCCCAACGCGGGGCTCAAACTCACCAACCACGAAATCATGACCTGAGCCGAAGTCGGATGTTTAACTGACTGAGCCACCAAGGCGCCCCAAAATGTCTAATTTTCTTACAGATTTATGAAAGTGATCATCGGGTCAGAGTTACCTAGGAAGGTTGGGACTTCTTCTTAAGATATTTTCTCAAAAATTAAATTAGATCTTCATGATTTTGGTATGATGACAGTATTGTAGTACTCCATAATGGAAGAGGGAAAGACTGGATTAGGTTTTAAAAATCTGTGAGGTAATTTTTAGAGTTTATACATTTATCTCCTATAGATCGTCTCATTTGATTCTGATAATTTTCCTTTAAATGCCTACTCTGGGGCGCCTGGGTGGCTCAGTCAGTTAAGCATCTGACTTTGGCTCAGGTCATGATCTCAAGGTTCTTGAGTTTAAGCCCCGCATTGGGCTTGCTGCTGTCAGCACAGAGCCTGCTTCGGATCCTCTGTCTCCCTCTCTCTCTGCCCCTCCCCTACTCACATATTCTCTCTCTCTCAAAATAAATAAATGTTAAAAAAATAAAAAAATAAATGCCTACTCTAACACAAATATGAATACAATGCTATATCTTGCCCACATGGGACTTTTAGTCATACCTTTGCTTCATTGCACATTTGTAATACTGTGAATGTTTTAATATAAGTAAATGAACACCAAGTCCTGCTGGAAATAGGGGGGGGAAGAACTGGAGGTGGGGAGTAGAAAAAGAGCAGCAGTCAGTGTTTGTGTAGGGTAGCCTTGAAAACATAAAGGAAGCAGAAGCAAGGAAAGGTAAAGAAAACCAAGCAGAGGGCAAAGAGCAGTGTGATGAATGAGAGGGTGCGAGCATGAGCACGGGAGAGCATGTTGCCAACAAGGTTAATGAAGCCAGGTCAGACTATTCTGCCATTTTCTGGAAATCAGGGACAGAGCTAACCCTGTGCTCTGGGGAGGGGAGTTCTGACCTGAGCTGAACCTGCTTAGATAAACATCATTCCCCAAACCCTTCCCAAGTCAAATAAAAAGGTACATCTTTGAGATAAAAGTGGAAACTAAGATGACTCAAAAACTATGAGTAATAAATTAGACCCGCTGAACAGTCGTCGGGTAGAGAATCAGTCAAAAAAAAGTGTCTTCATATTCATACTTCAAAACAAGACAGATTCTAATCACGTTAGTAAAAATAGAAATAACAAGCAGTGTGTAGCAATCATAGCTGGTAAGTGAAATTTGTTATTATTATTATCATTTTAATATTTTTGAGAAAAAGAGAAAGAGAGAAAGGGGGAGGGGCAGAGAGCGAGGGGGACAGAAGCTCTGAAGTGGACGCTCTGAGAGCACTGACAGCAGGGAGCCCAATGTGGGGCTCGAACTCACAAACCATGAGATCATGACCTGAGCCAAAGTCAGACGCTCAACCGACTAAGCCACCCAGGCACCCCCACAATTATTATTAATAGTAAATACCTTCTGTGTGCTTACTATGTCAGGCACTGTTTTAAGTGTTTTACATATTTTAATTCATCATAACAAACTATGAAGTAGGTATTATTATTATCCTCATTTTATAGAGAAGGAATCTAAGGCCAAAGAAATTACACATGTCCAAAACATCCACTATTTAAGATATGTAGCATCTTAACTACTACTTAAATTACTTAAAATACATAACAGTGACATTCATTTCTCTGACTGTACTTTCCTTCATTTTAGTGAACAAAAAATATTTCTCAAGGCTCTTGGGAGTTCACTTGCAGCCTCAGTCTTTCTAGCACTGGTTTCTCTCTCAAGATCTTGGATCCCCAGGTGTGATTGTTCAAATTGAGTTCTCAGAACTCTCAGCTTGAGAAACTAATACCATGATGGACACATTCCCAAACATTACACAACACTGGAGCTAGAGCAGACAACTCAGACTGGGCTGAACAGGAATGGAAGCGAATGTAAGACTTGAATTCAGTCCTAAATTATTCAAGGTACTAGATCAGGAGAAAGAGGAAGATGGACATTTAAGGCACTGAGCATAAAGGGATTAATAGGCCAACTTATTAGGAAGGTCCAGAATCTGTGTATGGCTATGACATCACACATATATGGAAAAAAAATTAAGAAATAAGCTTGGAAAAGTAGACAGGGTCCCCAATCAAGTAGAGCTTCCCATGTCATGCTAAGGAGTTGACATTAAAGGATTTAGGCTGGAGTCACAGGATCAGATTGGATTCTAAAAAGGATACCCTGTTACCATCTTCCCCACTCCTTCCCCACCTCTCCACCCACTACCACCCAATCCCAGATGTGAGATTAGAGTTCATCAATCTTCTACCAAGATTTGTAGACTATCAAACCAGACAGAATCTAAAACAGAGTCTGTGGCAGAGAGAAGAGATCCAAGGAATACATAAGATGTAGAATCAACAGGACTTTTACATGAGGTTTTGGAGAATTCAAAGGAAAGAACTCTAGGAAGAAGCTGGCATTTCTGGGTGGATTTATTGACACAGAAGACTCAAGGGGAAACATGAAGAGGGAACTTTTCCCCTCTTCAGTTTGAGACACACAAGGTTTCCAGGGGCCTAATGGACATGTAGACAGATGTGTTCACTAGGCATCCCAGCTGTGGGGTTAAGTTTCAGGGGGTCGAGTTGGTTTCGTGGAGACAGAAGGACTCACAAAGGACACTCAGAAAAAACAACCAGAGGGGGTAAAAAGAGAAAGTTGTAACGCCACTGGAAATCAAAGAAGGAGAAATTTCCAGAAAGGAAGTTGTGATGAGTTTCAAAAAGGAGGGTATGGTCAGAACCAAATGCTATAGGAGACCAAGTGAAATAAGGACCGAGAAGGGTTCATTCAATCTGGCAATTATGAGGCCTCTGGAGATAGAAGCAGGGATTATGAAGCAGAGATAGAAGCCAGATTGTACAGAGGGAAGGAAAAATGGAAAGTAATCAAGTGAAGACAAAGAAGGTAGAAAAAAGTGGCTCAGATGGAAACTAACAACGGAGATCTCATTAAGAATGTAGGGGGGCACGGATGAGTTGCAAGGGGGAGAGAGAGTCATTGTGTGATACCTGTGCAATGGCTCCACTCTCTCTAAGAGGCAGGCAAGAAGGTCATCCGCAGAGAGTAATGAAGGCAGGGAAGTGGAGGGAAGAAAGATGAAGTTTTGGAGTAACTTTTCCAGGGAAAAGGAGAAGGAACTGAGCAGGTATATATTGTGAGATTATTGAGTAGAACTGAGTGTCTCACTTGGGTTAGGGTTTGCTCTTTTCTCTTAGTTGAGTTGTACAACCCAAATGCAGAAAAAGAAAGCAAATGGTTGGATTGACCTTTGGGAGGGGGTCTGCAAGATGGATATTCTCGAAGAAGAAAGGGCAAAGGAGATAACACCTATTGGCTTAAAGTGATTAAATTAAGGAATCCTGAGGCCTGAGGCTAGATGGACAAGCTTTTCAAGTTTCATAGGGACTGAGAGGTTGCAAGAAGAGATCTGAGGGCTTATTCAACATCAAAGAGCAGCTGTGCAGGGTGGGAGGGAGTATACCCTAGGAGAGTCAAAGTCTGTGTTCTGAGATCTATGATTTTCAAAGCAGAACAGAGGTGGGTCCTGATAAGTCCAAGGTGTGAGTCACAAGAGTGGGGTGTCATTACAATTAATAGAACCACAGTTATAGTATCAATGTTATCCCATTTTAGTAATGAGCCAAAGATTAGGAGACTTATTCAAAGTCACAGCTGGTTAATAGCAAGAGCAAGGTTTTAATCCAGACCTTCGCTGCCAAATCCTGTGATCAATTCATACAAAATCATTTCATTTGGTACCTTTTCCTTTCAACTTTTGAATAAAAAAATAATAAGATGGTGATTTTGCTTTTACTCTAGAAGTTAGAAATGAAAGAAAGCTATAAATCTGACTTAAAATACAGGTGAAAGTTTTATTTTCAGTATTCTGGTTATTACCTCTATGTCGAGGCTTATGAAATTCTGTTAAAATGTATCTTTGCAAGTGTTTTCTTATTATAAAAGCATTAAAAGTAAATAGCTATCCATTGCGGCCACAAAAATAGTTAAGAACCATTTTAGCTCAGAAAACATAAATCCAACCTGAAGGTGACTGTTGGCGATGATTTCACTATGCTGTACCCCCAGTGCCTATCAAGTACCAGGCTGCTTTGGTATGATTCAGGCTGATTTAGGAAGATAAGGAGATGCTCTATCACATAGTTTTCAACCCAGGTACATTTGGACATATTCCCATATGTGAACATCAGATTTGTTCAAATGTAAATGGGGCTGTCATTTCCTTTGATGCAGAATCACACGGGCCCTCACTACCATCACCAGACCTTGTAAAGAGACAAGTTTGAGGATGCAGGGGCTGTGCTAAAAATGGCAATTAGAGGTCCTAGTGCCATCGGCCACTGCTAACCCCGTCGTGGGCAGCCCTCAGGTCTTTATACATTTAGAGGCACGTTCCAATGGAACATTGATGGTAAATGGGAGTAAAATCCAACCTTGAGTAATTCATTACAAAAGACAAATGAAAAAATGTCATTAGTTATCCCTGCCCTTGAATGTATACGAAAGCAGGGGGCCTGCAGGAAGACATATGCTTCACGAATTCTCACACACGATCATTCCACCGCTATTAATTTCACCCACTCTTAAAGCGGGAGGGGTTCTCCCCTGTTAGCTGGGGCCCATCCAACCCAACCTGCCAAGACTCTCCAACTGTTCCTAGTTTTTCTGTTTCTCACAAACCTAACAGCTAATAGCTTGCTTTTCGCGCGTAATTACTTGGCAGGTTAGGACTTTGCGTGGATACTACTTGATCCCCACATCACTCATGTGAAACCATCCCCATTCTACAGATGAGGCAAATGAGGCACTGTCACAAGGCTGAACAACTCTCCACATGTCTTCTCCATGCCTCTGCCTTTACTCTGCCTCCCCAACCAAATTTCACCCAATTCCTTCTCTACAGCTCAGATTCCACATGTTCAGAAAGACTTCTCACTTCAGTCCGCATGCATCTCTCCCCTCTCAGAGGCAGCTCGCCCACACCTGGATGGAAGGAAGCTTGGTCTCTGGTAGCATCAGCACCCTCCAACGGTGATGGTGAAGACCCTGAGGAGACCAGCTGGCCCTGTCTGCCTGGGAAACCAGTGCTGACGGCTGAGGCGGCTTCCTCACAGAAGGGAGGTTTGGGTTAATCAGTTTCAGTGCAGCCCAAGCCCTGGTTCCCCAAAGTGTCCAGGAATAGAGATTCCCGGAGACCTCAGTGATGCCTTTTCTTTGATCTCATATGCTCAAAACTAGTAGATGCAAACGACTAGAAAGCAAGAATTTTGGAGCTGTTGGAGACACTTGTGCCTATGATATTAGCCCCTCCACTCTACTCCTCCAAGGCCACGCGGCTAACTCAGAGAAAAGCAAGGATTCCAACTACTTTAGCTGTAGGAGGAGGAAGAATGCTGCCCCTGTGGCCAGAGACCTTCTATCTGCACCAGGCCCTGCCACCCACTAGTTGGGTGACCTTGGGCAAATCACTCAAATCCTTCTGGGCCTCAGTTTCTAGATGTAAAGTCAGAGTAATGATACCTAAGGTTATTGTAAGAATTAAATGAGCTGGCATGTGAAGGTCTGGAAAATGCATAATGCTCTAAAAATACTACAGATTTCCATTATTACTCCACATTTGGGGTTTCTGGCTTTCATGTTGGAGATTTATTTTTTTCTTACAATCCTCTGTTCGCGGCAATCATCTGTTGACGATGTCTGAGACTGCTGTCAAATGCAGTGTCTATTGTTCAGAGACACCAAGTAACAAATGACCATGAGCTTGATAAGTTCTGTGCATCTGAAAGTGTGTGATCGAAGAATGGCTAAGCTCATCTAAATAGCAACAAGAAATCCAGTAAAACCTAACAAACGGTGTCACCTCTATACACAGACTATCAGACAACTTAAAGGTGGGCAACAGCCTACTGGAGAGGAACCCAAAGCAGAGCACATGCTGGAATCTGTGTAGAGTCTGGGAAGACCCGGACAAACAGCAGAAACCAGGACAAGATAGGAGGGCCTCCGGCAGGAGAAAGGAGTGCTTGTTTCTTTAAAGATGATGATTTCAAGAGTATTAAAGCTGCTCTGGCCCAGTCCAGCATGAGACTGGTCGCTCTTGTTGGCAGAGGACTGAGTTGATGTCTGAACATGTTTGGGTAAAATTTTGATGGCATGCATTGATGGCTGGGCCCAGAAACGAGAAGCAGGAAGTGTCATAATAGTTACTAACCCTTCTGTCAACTGTCTTGGGATAATTTCTTCTGATTTGGGCAGATTAGCCATCTAGAGACAGGGCAGGAGCAAGGTGCAAGGGCACTGCAAGACTGTCCTTATAAGATTTTTCATTTAACTCAGACCCACAGAATACATGTGCTTAGTTGGGACCTAAATTATCAAGAACCTGAACATCCTACATACACTATTGAACATTCAGCATAAATAATGTGTCCACTCTTATTTAACAGAATTACCAGGACTTGCACTCAAAACGGATTTTGTCTCTAGGCGCTAATACCATTGATGTTTAAATCATTTTCAAATGGTCCTCATCGCATTCTCCTGAACACCAAAAAATAATTATGACCCATCTTTATTTGCTGGAAAGTATATTTGATTTTGGGAAAGAGTTTAACATCTTTCCAAACAGGTAAAGATGGAGAAGGATCTGGGGTATGTGTAGATTCTCTTAATAGCTCACCTTAAAAAAACCTCTTGCGTTAGTTTCTAGTTTTTTGTTAGTTTGCTTGCCCCCCTTCCCTCACTTTTCTTTCATAAATGCATCTTCACTGAAGCAGTTTATGGGAAACAGAATGCCTCCATAGCTTCCTTATGTTCACCGGTTGGCTACAGCCTAGTGTGGGCAGGTAGTAGGTACTCAATAAATGACTGAGTTGGCGTTAAAACTTAAAACTTATCTCGAATAAGCGCTCTGAACACAAAAACTAGAAAACCAAACAGATCTGGGTAGCTGGTGGGAAATTAACATGTTCACTTACCCAGGTAGGTGATACTAAAAATGGGAGGAAAAGGTTAAGGATATAAACAGAATCATGGAAAGAACTGGCATGTCATGTACAATAATAGTTCACCTGACATGTCCTACATTTCCACTTATCTTCCGGTAATGCAAGCAAGATAGGTAGCCTGCATATTCAAATACACCTGTGTGAATGCCACACTTAGAAGGTAAACTACTGAAGGGAGCACATGGCCTGCCAGTGACAGCTGGATTAGAGCAATGGAATTGGTTCTTGACATTCACAAAGTAACTTAGATGTAAGAAACCAGTTTGGTTAGTTTGCTTCTTTATGAGAGGGAAAAAGAAAAACTAGACCAGGTTTGTAAGAAAGCAAAAAAGGGGTAAGAAAGGCCTGTGGGTTGGGAGAGCAAGAGGTCCCAGCAGTATCATCCAGTTCCCCCCAAATGTGAAAATCTACAGCTGGGATTTTACCAAGGAAGGCAGGGAAAGGGGCATTTAAAGATAATTTAAAGGGAGTGCGGGTGCGGAGAAGTATTTCGTATTTATGAATGCACAGTTCTGCTAAGGCAGAAGTGCAAGCTGCTCTTCCTTGATTTTGTAAAGTACTGGAAGTGTCTGTGAATATTAACCCAGGATTTGAGAGTGGCCCTTCTGTCAGCTGGAGAGAGCAGAGGCCGGGCAAGGTCTCTGACTGTAGCTTCTCACTCTGGCTCCCGTCTTCCACCCCCGGCTTCGGTCTGTCTGGCTAGCTCCGTTAAAGCAAAATCCGTGATGAGGCCTCCCTTGTTCCTCTGTCTCCCCAACCCTCACCTTGCGTGTGAGATCAAAAGGCTGTTTAACAACCCCTACCTCACAGATCTGATTTCAAGAATATAAGAAATCAGGAGTTTTTTGGTTTTTTTTTTTAATTCCTTCAAATGTCCCAACTAGGAAGAAGTTTAGGCTGTCAGGGCCACCCAGACCCTAGAGTAAGTGCAAGTAACAGACCTTCTCCACCACCCTTCCCTGATGGAACTCTGATCAGCTGCATGCAGCCACTCTCTCCCTTAAAGAACAAAAGCCACAAAATTAACTTAAAAATTAGTTACTGAAGATTGAAAAAACAGCAGGAAATATCTTTATCCTACTCATTAGTACTTCCGGAGAAGTAAACAGAACAAAAAATGTAACTAGAGGGCCTTCCATTGTTTAAATAACCGCTCTGTAAAAACACACAACTGGCAAAATTATGAAATGGTCCACAACTGTCAGGATCTGGACGTGGCTCAGACAACCAGCCATCTCAATCTCTCTTTACATTTCATTTTTTAAAAATCTGTTCTTAAATCCTCAATTCACACCAAAATGCAAATGACTAATAACAACATAATGTATGTATCTTCTTTCCTAAGCATATGTTCATTTTAGCAAGAAATAACAGCAACTTCTGGAACTTGTAGAATACCATAACAAAGATATTCCATAGCTCATTTGTCATGATCTGCTTAATGTAGGCTGTCTATTATTGAAGGTGTTTTATACAATAAAAACCCAAAGTAGTCTTAAAAAGATGAACTGACTCTCTGAAAGTCCATTCTCCAATTCTTTGACCCCAAAGACCACCCACACCCTTCCTCTATCAGATGCCACAAGATCAAGGAATGAAGAACTAATTAACAGAATTTCAGTTTTTACCCAGACTACTGGAGGACTCAGCTCCTAGGGTTTCAGTATTTGCTCACTACTCCCCATATAAACCACAAGAGACCCACGTGAAAATCCAGATTCCCTGCAACTCTTAAATTCAGTTTCTGGGTATACATCACTAAAATCCATATAGCTAGATAAAAGCGTCACCCAGAAGTTTTGCACTGTGTTGATATTAACAACCCCATAAGCCTCTCTTTTTGGTGGAAAACAAACAACGATATTATGACTAATCAAATTTCTATTACTAGATGAAGATTCAACTGCTGACTAGCACAGTTACATTTCATATATCTATCCACCCCATTACAACTAAGATTTAAGAGCTAAATGGAAATCCTCGTTTTATAGCATTAATCCATCATCGTGATAAAGTTCGTGGGTAGATAACACAACAGAGACCCATTGTTTTAATCCTATTTCATAATCAGAAAGATGTGATATGCAAAAGAAAGCACAGAAAAGCTATTTGCAGAAAATACGATCTGATTTTTCACTGTTTTTGAATAAGCAAGATAAATATGTTCTCGTTTGGAGTACGGTAATGGCTTTCGGAATTGTGTTCTGAGAAGCAAAATAAAAAGGGATTTAGTATGCAAATTAATCATATGGCTTTCCCAAAGATTCAAAATGAGAAATCCATTTTTAATGTAACTGAAAATCACTTTGAATTTGCAGTGCCCAGCCCACCTCAGCCGCATGTCCCGCTGTTGGTTCATCTTGTACTGCTGGGTTGCAGCTGATTTTGAAGTTGCAATGTGTTTTATTTGATGCCAACTCAATTTAGAAAATAAAGGAGCGAAGTTCGTGAAAGAAACATCTGGCCAACAACACCTGATATGGGCAGAGAAACTATCAATCACTCCTTTGGTTTATGGAAAAGCCCAGGTTTAAATAAACTAAAAAGATTCTTCAAGTTCAATCCCCCCACTCTCCATGAGGCAACAGTAGATTTTTCTAAAGCCGTCTGGGTGACAAATGCCGTCTGGTTTTAAGTGATGCTCCATGGCTTAGCTAGAGTGAAGACAGTTTAAAAATCAGGCTACAAATCATTTTGAAAGTTCCCTGTTTCGCAAACTCCGGGTACAAGCTTTAGCTATTTTTCTATTCACTACCTAGACATCTTCGGCTCATCAACAGATTTGAAAACATTTTGTGGTGGCAAATTTCCAAAAAAAGGCCCTCACAGGTAGCCTAAGTACGTATCCACGATACCACCTCTTCAAAAACAGCACAGAGTAAATATAAAGTTGTGTGATGAGTCAGGAGACAAGACGGATTCAAGCCAAAGTGTGTTAACTCAGGCAAATGGATGTCTCGCGTCACAGGCCCAAAGAGCAGAGCTGACCTTGTTGTACATCCTTAGCTGTCATGGCTCATATCCTGGAGTTACCTTTGGAAACCACAGGCGTGGTGCTCAGTGTTTCAGAAAAGTCTTTCTGTGGGAAGGGCACTGAAAAGTCATCAACATGACAAAGAGTCTGCTCTGTACTTTCTAAGCCATGGATGGTTTTAAAATTCATCCCATCTCCTTGAGTTCATACTTAAGAGTGGGTGCAGGGTAGTGTAGAGGAGGGGTGATGGCAGGATCTAGCTCCCCAGGAGAGAAGGGAGGTATTTCGATAGAACTAGAAGTCTACATACAACAAAGGATTCTCGGCAGCCAATAAGACAAGCATTTACTACTTTGCCGCACAGAGTAAAGAGGGAAAACATAAACCCAAACAAGGCAGAAAGAAAAAGCATCTGCCGCCTCCCTGCCTTGCCTGCCTTGAGCATGGCTGTTGTTTCAGGACGCCTCCAGGAAGTCTTGTTTTCTTCCTCGGTTCTTTTCTCTGCCTTCTATGCCTGCTTCCTTCAGTTCTATGCATAAGAATCAAAAGCAAACTATGAGAAATTCAACAAATGACTCTACCATTCTCAAGGCCCAGAGCCTAGAGAAATACCAGCTGAGAATTAAAGTAAGCAGAAGGAAAAATCCATGAAGAGGTTAATTAGCTTATGCGGTACAGTCGAAAGAGGCAGAACATTTTATTGAGAAATAGCCAGGGTGTCCCAGTGGGGAGACACTATCTTCTCAACCAAGTGAGATGACTGGGGAACTCTCTTCTGCAATACTTTATGAACACTCGAAAACAAAAGCCGCAAACAGAGAGGACAATGGGCTAACCGTGAAGACTCATGGGGAGCTAGCTCATGAATACCTCAGGAAATACTATATTTTCCTCCACCCAACTTCCTCTAAGCTCCAAGGTCAGACAGAACCTTAAAGAGGGTGAATAGCTGAGGAGTCATTTGGTTTACTTCCTAGTGACATAAGAGAAGCCATTTATTATCACTGGTGTAGCTGGATGGATGCTGGGTCACTCCGTTCTGAGGCCTGGACTTTTTTGTGATGCCAGAGGATATCTGGAAGCAGTCTAGCTGAAATAAAAACTGGAGTTTGAGGCCCAGGATCAAAGCAAACTAAATGCTCACTCAGGTAAGCACAATAACATTGGCCTCTATCATGCAGACAGAGTCCTCGGCCTTCCCCAGGGATGGGGGTGCAATCCAGTGTATCCAGTCCGGTGTAAAAAATCAGCAGAAAAATAACTGCTGCTGAGAGACACTCCCACTTCCCCCGGTTCCAGACATCCTTTCCATCTTTTTTTATGCTCGAAAAGTACCCACTGGGGACTGTCTCTTCTTTTTTTAATGTTTATTTATTTTTAGGGTGTCTGGGTGGCTCAGTCGGTTAAGCGTCCAAATTCGGCTCACGGTTCATGAGTTCGAGCCCCACGTCGGGCTCTGGGCTGATGGCTCAGAGCCTGGAGCCTGCTTCGGGTTCTGTCTCCCTTTCTCTCTGCCCCTCCCCCACTCACGTTCTGTCTCTTTCTCTCAAAAATAAACATTAAAATTTTTTTTTTATATTTATTTTTGAGGTAGAAGGAGAGAGAGAGAGAGAGAGAGAGAGAGAGGGAAAGTACACCATGCACACACATGTGCAAGGGGAGGGGCAGAAAGAGAGGGAGACAGAGGATCTGAAGAGGGTTCTGTGCTGACAGCAGAGAGCCCAATGCGGGGCTCAAACTCATGATGCGGGGCTCGAACTCATGAACTGTGAGATCATGACCTGAGCTGAAGTCAGCCGCTTAACGGACTGAAACACACAGGAGCCCCTGTTTATTCTAGTTCTAAAGTGGGTTTGACTTGATGAGTCACTGCACAGAAATGGCCTGGAGAAGGAAGTCAGGAGGGAGGCAACCCCAGGCCTGTTTCATCTCAAGGAAAGATGCTGTTCACTATGGTGCGGCACTCTGCTGAGGTCCTGGGGTGTCTGAGAAATTGGGGATCTGTGCTGGGGCAATCAGGGCACATGCTGCTCTAGGCCGGCAGTTCATTTTCTACACGCTCAACATATAAAGAGGTCCAAGTGATGACATATACCTGTCCCTACGGAAGCATGCAAATGTACTTAGCTTACAGGAATCCAAATCCCAGCTCTGCCTCTACCAGCCATGTGGCCGTGACACCATAATCATTTTAGGCCTCAGTCTCCTCATCTAAGAATAATGCCACCCATCTCAGAGACGAGCTGGGACAAATTCCATGTAGGACAAAGCAGATACTCAGGCCACGATAACATCACAGCACTCTGTCCTCCAATATGGCTTCTCAGAATAGAAAATAACATGTTGATGACAATGAAAGCAAGCTGGACATGTCAGGCACTTGAAAATCCACACCACTTGAAAAGCCCAGTTCGGGTTCCCATTGGCAACTGAGAGCCAGGAAGGCCATCCCTGGAGCACTTTCCCTCACAGCATTAACACCCCATTCATCTTTGGCGTAAACCAGACCACGCTTGATGTGACATTCTGGAGGGCAGCCATCCCTACTCTTTTCCTCACAGCCCAGACTTCGTGATTGCATTACACTGCCCATGGGATTTGAATTCCACATATGCTGTCAGCAACATAGCTTCTCGAAACACTTCTGCAATACCAACTGTTGGTCGGGGTTCTGGTTTCATTGCTGATGAATCTCATTCCAGAGGTACAAGTCAGAGAGCCTTTTTTGGTTTCTGCATTCGGAGACTGTCCCTTACCACCGCAGACAAACACATCATTTTGTTCTTACACATCGGCGCTTTTTTCCCTCGTCTTCATTTTTCCACCACAGTGGAACAGTGATGATTGATGCCCTGAGATCTCATGAAGAATAATGGCAGCAAAATGTAAAGCATATGTGTCATCTCTGGGAAGACACGTGGGCAGTAAAATATAGCTGTACCAAGGCTTCGTGGCCATAACTCTTAATATCTCTCTGCAACTGGAAATGATAAAGAAAACTTTATGATTAATATTTTATCTAGCACTGCCACCACTGTGGAGAAACCGAACAAAGGAAATACACATTCCCAAGGCCCTTAGCATCGATAAATAAGGAACCCTTACAGAACCACATTATCCCACTAATAATTTCCTGACTGACCCAAATCAACTTGCAGAGAGAAAATTCAAGTAGTAAAGACCTAGGAGATGGGAGGATTGTTTGTTTCTCCCTCTAGCTGTTTTCTAATTACCCTCACCTCTTTCTGATGCCCCCTGTCAGTCAAAGAAAGAAGAGCCAAAAGGGACCCAGCCCTCAAAACAACTGCCTACAGCCGCTGTGCCAGCTGCCCGGGAAAGCGGTGATGAAAGCAAAGCTCAAGCTCCTCTTGGGGAGAATCAGCCACGTTCCAACTTACAACAGATAAAAGGGAAGTTCTTTCAAGCCAAGCCCAATTGTTGCCATTTCTTCCACGGACACCATGACTCGGCCTGCCCTTTCTGCCCCATTCAGCCTAGTTCCCAGGATTTTTCTTTCTGCTTCCCTGACCCTCTCAGAAACTGTGTGAGTGGAGTTTATCTTCCTGGTGAAGTAGAAGCCAAGACAATTCAATGACGATGATCTTATTACAATTTCAGTAACCAATTATCCTTGTCTACTCCTTGTACTGCTTAGTTCACTGTCACACACAGGCCACTTAAGTTTGATTTCTCCCTGTAAATGTCCATTAGTCTGTCAGCTTTGCAATGTGTTGTAATGACCTGTTTGTGATTTTCAGGTGCACAGCTTATGTCCCGCAAAGTCAATTTACCATGTGTTGTTCTGCGTGTGTGTGTGTGTGTGTGTGTACCACAGTGTGTGCTTAATAAATATTTAGGGAATAAATCTTAGCCTCAGGCCTTACTTACATTCAGGCAAAGGGCTGACACTGAGTTATAAACACAGATCTAACGCTTAAACATCACCTTTAAGGAGGAGACAGTCATATTAGTCTTTCAGGGGCCATCATCCGGGATCTATCTCATGGCTGATGGAATAAGCCTCGGGTTTTAGGAATAAGGAAGAATTGGCAGTTGTCAACTAGAAGTTGATAACTACCTCCAAAAGCTGCCTGAGAAGCTGACCAAGAAGCTGACCCACATAGGAATACAACCAAGCCCACCAAAGGTGTGATGAGCTTCTAACACTGAGCTCTTGGACAAAGAGGTCTGAAAGAATCCTTGTGCCTTACAGTTTGTTTCACACATGTGTTGAGAAGACCTAAATATCCACAAATGGAAAGAAATGACCCAGCAGATTAGCATACAGACAGAGCAGAGAGAAAACAAATGATTTGTCTAACCACATGACTGAAGGTCAAGAATTCAGAGAAATTAAGGCAAAAACTGCAGTGGTATCCACAACTAAAAAGCACTCACTTTTTACACTTTTTAGCTAGGCACTTTTTATAATATCATAGAATTCCACTTCTAAACTCTGCCATTGTCTGTTTCATTGCCCTCACACCTCACCCAATGCTCTTTGAGAGATCCAGTTAAGTTGTAACTTGCTTAGTGCTCCTCAAGAGCCTTCCATCTTTCTTCTTGCCCTCATTAACTAAAGCCCAAGAAGTGTTCATCTGTCCCACACACCATGTAAGAAGATGAAAACCTGGGGAAATGGCATCCTTTCCTACACCTTCCCCTTTCAGACACAGATACACACACACACACACACACACACACACACACACACACACACACACACTTTAACTGAAGGCAAAGTTTGTGTTAATTTGGCAGGAATGGGTGAAAAGGGTACAGAGGCTCCCAGAATTAATTGCATCCTTGTCCTGTGAATTGTGGGGAGCTAAATTGACATGCACTTCAGAAAACAAGAGAGTTGAGCTCAGCTCACAATGGTGGCTACACCATCTGGTTCCCAATGAGTTGTTTTTAGCTAAATTTTCAGTTAGGTTCATTAAAATCTAAGACACTTCGGTGTTTAGTTTAAACAAATGGGCTCACACAGCATTTAAAAAACTCAACAGAACTTTCCTTTCCTTTAATGGCTAAAATGCTTTACAAAATTCCTTCGGGTCAGTTGGAGTGTTTTTCTGAAGCCAACTGCTTTAAGGATGTTACTAAATAACTTCTTACCAGATAACTAGGGTTATTGCTAAAATATTATAGATTTTTATTTTCAGATCTTTTCGTAGATCAAGGGTTTATTTTGTATTAGTTATTTCATAAAAATCTATGGTGACTAATAATAGATTATTTAATTGCTTATGAATTATATTTTCTAGAGATTTGTCTGCTTTCCTTTCTTCCTCCACTAAAGACCTACTGTGTACAAGCATGATGTTAAGTGCTGGAGACTCAGCAGCAAGTAAGACACAGTCAGTCCGTTTCAATGCTGTGGAGTGTAGAACGGCAGAGCTAGCAAAACCCCCGATCTTGGAACCCCCAGTCAGGGTTTCCTCTGCCACTAGGACATGTCCTTGAACAGCCTGTTTCATCTCTACTAACCAAAGGTAAATCTAGCCACTTCCAGTTGCTTTGAGAATTAAATAAGAATTGATGGAAAGCCCTTTCTCTGGTGGGAGTGGTGGGCATAGCAGGCATAGGAGTAGCAGTATTTTCCACCATTTTCCTCAGCGTTGCCATTTGAGTGAAATGTTGCTTGGAGATGGCTAGCCTGCCCTGTTGACCTGGCATATTTCACTAAGGAATAGGGAGGAGACTGATGAATTTAAATAAAAACATCTTTGTAACACAGTTGCACAGAAGAATATATGATCTGCAAAAAAGATTGCAAATCCTTTTCACAAACTGCCTTCTACCCAATGCTAAAGAGAAGCAATAATAGCAGTAAGCTTGGCAACTAAGCGTGTATAATTTTAACTTTAACAGAAAGTTCCACAACTGCTAATACTTACAACTTTCTGTCAATGTGTCCATTCACACATAAATCCACCCATTTGCCTGTCATTTGTCTATTCCTCTATCTACCTATTAATCTTTTAATCTCTTTGAAAGAGTGCTAATTCAAAGGACAGCTAGACATGTAATGATAAAATTCTGGAATATAATTCTTGTATTTTCACTAACATTGTAAACCATGAGTCCCCAGTAGGTCCAGCTGCATCAGTTATGTCCATTATTCCATTATATTCCCAGTTATGTCCATTAAGCTTTCCTGATTGGAATGGGGAAAAAAAAGGCTGTCAAGTCCCAGATTTGGACGTAAATCTCTAGTCTGCTAGTTAGGAAGCCATATGAATCTGGGAATTACTCGACTTCCGCGAGCCTACAATCTTCATCTGCCCTTATTTCTCAAGGCTTCTCTGTTCATGAAACGAGTAGCACATATAAAGAACCCCAAACAGCGACAGGTACATTTTAGGGAGATGCTAAAAAAAGTTACTTATTTGTGTGTACCAACTGTACTAATGTTCAAATATCTTTTTTTATTGTGATATTTTCACTTTAAAGTTTTAGGTATGGTGAGAGGAACTTAGTTTTTCTAAGCAAACATGGAAATATATTATCCATACGATCCAATTACTTTAAAGTACCTGAATCCTCCTTTTTCTCAATTCATTATATGTAAATAAGCATGCCCATATTGGAGGTATTCATTTGAATATTGAATAAATGTAGCTCTTTTCAAGGCAACACTCAAAACCAACAAAGATTTTCATGTAATCCCTTGCATACAACACAGGACAGGATTTAAATCCAATAAAGAATCTCATCTCTGTAGCAAATACTAGTAGGATCTTACACCACAAATAATGTTTCCTTTATCACCACTTCTAACTGTATACAGAGACTCAGAATTAGGGACTATGTAGTAATAAGGGACTGGGGAGGTCACTTACAGTTAGGTCACCTCCTAAACATAGGATGTTACTTGTACGGCTGAGGCTCAGACACCACAAGTTGTCATAATAGAATCACATCAGTAAGTGGCAGGACACTGCTACCTAACCGAGAGCTCCTTACTCCAAATCCAGTGCCCTTCTGACTACATCTGTGTTCCAAAGTAGACATACAAAGGAAGTTTAATTCATGAAACCTAGCAGACATGAGACATTTAGATTCCACCTTACCATGATCCACCTTACCATGACATGAGGGATCCTTTATCATGCAACCCTAGTATTTGTCCACTCATATCTATTCAACAGGCACACTGAAGCAAACTTACGTGCATCCAACAAACGTCAACAGATGTAGGGTGCCCTAATAAGAGGGAGTGATTCTTACCAATCTCCACAGCAGAATACCTGACACAGAGCAGACACTTGGTGCATTTCTTTTGACTTGCTAAGTCATTCTAACTCTTTTCCAAGCTCTCGTACATGTCTTTCAAACATTTAGAGGTTGATCTCATGTTTCAGATATCTTTTTCCCAGATAATTAGCCCTAGTTTCTATAACAATTACTTGTGTATCAGGTGGATACCAGACTCTTCATCATTTTGGCTGTTTTCTTGTACCAGAAGTACTCCAACATGGTCAATATTTCTGCTAACATTTGGAGACCCAAACTAGACCTTGGTGCCAGGCAGAGGCAGGTGGGGCTGTTCATTCCCCTGAGCTGGACAACACCCATGCATTTTTCAGAAGAGTTGCTTATAAGAATGCCTTTCTCCTTCTCCTGATTTGCTTACTTCAATTCAGGGTGTTACATTTGTCCCTAGGCAATGTCACCTTGGTTCACATCACTTCTACCCCATTAAAATAATTTTAATTTTATCAACCCATAGATTAGTGATCCCCATTACTTTTGTGTCATTTATAAATTCCATCTTCAGGCCTCCAACATCTTCATCAAAGTCACTGATTTTTAAAAGGTAAGAAAAGACAAAAAGAAAAAGACAGCTGCCTTAGGAACTTCCTACCAGATGGACGATGGCCCATAAATCAACACAGGGCTGTCAGAGAAGACATGAATCAAGCCAGCTCTATTCTTATCTAACCAGTGTATTTTCACAAATGATGTCTCTAAGACACAACACTGACAACTACATTGCCTGGTGTAAAATGTTCTGATAGCTCTTCATATTCTATTCATATCTATTTTATGGATAAAAAATGAATATCTTTAATGTAATATACAAAGCCCTCCCCATGTGGCTTTTGTCTGGCTCTCCAGTCTCAATTTTGGTTCCATAGCCCCTCCCCACACCTTCATTCTTATGAGGCTGCTCTCTGGCCATTGGAAACTAAAGCATTTCTCCCACCATTCTAAGTGATGCCACCTCTCTACATCTTTGCTCATGCTCATTTCCCTGCCACAATTGCTCTCCTTTCTTTCTGCCCTGCCTTGGTAAACAGTCACATATATTTCATGATCCAACCCAAGCATTATTTTCTGTGTACAAGTCTTCCTGACATTTCTTCCCAGGCAGAAAAATCATTTCCTTCTTTCCTTGTATGTAATTTTAATCATAGTATCTGCACAGTTACTTCTTTACATGTCTGTCTCCCCTATTAAATGTCAGTCTGCTTTCAAGTAGGGGCCTCAGCACCAAAGATAGTTTTTAGTAAGTAATCAACAAATATTTGTTGGGTGGTTGGATGGATAAATGCATATTATTTTTGCTAAAACAAGGCAAATGGCAATGCCATAATACCAAAGGAAAATAAATCTATTTTAAAATCCTGTCTTTCTTATATAAAGTATGACTTCGTTACATAAAATGGGACTCATCCATTCAACAATTGAGCACCTATCGTACAGGTCATTGTTCTAGGTGTTGGAGCTACAGCAATAGGCAGAACAGGCAAGACCCTGTTCTAATGAAGTTAAATCAAATACATGAAGTAAAAACAAAATAATAATAAATTTAAAAATACATGAAGTAGAGACACAAATAAAGACCATTTCAGATCAAGATATGTGGTATTCAGGGGGCGCCTGGGTGGCTCAGTTGGTTAAGTGTCTGACTCTTGATTTTGGTTCAGGTCATGATCTCACAGTTTGTGAGTTCAAGCCCCATGTGGAGCTCTGCACTGACAGTGTGGAGTCTGCTTAGGATTCTCTCTCTCCCCCTCTTTCTGCCTCTCCTCTGCTCATGCTCTCTCTCTGTCTCTTGAAAGAAAGAAAGAAAGAAAGAAAGAAAGAAAGAAAGAAAGAAAGAAAGAAAGAAACTTAAAGATATGTGGTATTCACATATCTTTAAATTAAAGAGTTAAATTAAACAGGTGTCAAAATGCAAGGGCTGGGAGGTTTGGGGGGAGCAGATACAAAATTTTGCATTGGTTTGGGTAGAAAAAGTCTCTTCAAGGAGGTAACATTTAAGCTAATTCCTGGATAATAAGATGTCAAGTCATATGAACAACAGGAGTTAAATATGAATACTCCTGTTTATAACCTGTCCAATTCTAACCCAACAGTGGGGTCAATGGTAGACCATTCTGGGGGCACTGGTAGGAAGATGACAACCATGGTCTAGCTCTGCTCACCATAGACCTATCCAGAGGATCTGTCACCACTGTGCTGATGAGCCATCCTAGGATGAGGATAGACTGACCTAGAGAGGCTTACTTTTTCTTAGTTCTGTTTGTAAAACCTGTCTGTGCTGTTTGATTTCACTGACCTTTTAATAAAACAATCAGATTTAGTGTTTCTGCCTGTCTCCCTAGTGCCCACCCCCCCCTCCCCCTGCACATCACTCCCTACCCCACCCCACCCCACCTCCTCTCTGAAATGAGCTTGAATGCCATTCCTCATCACTTTCATCTGGACATTGACAGAAAGAACAAAAGCTGGCATTCCACATCTCAATTTATCTGCTTGCCCTCGAGAGCCCATAAATAAAACAAAAAATGCTAACACAACTCCTAAAAATACTCTGCAAGATGAAAGATCAATGTTTGCAAGCAACTTCTCTCAGTTGGTCAGGGCACAATCAGCAAGTGAGAAACGGAGCCACCCCTCACTAAACTTGAAGAGATTTCAAAGCCCTGTGGTTGACACACTGTGGGAAGTGGTGATACTAATGTACCTGTGGAGAGTCAGAAAGGGATTCAAGTTCAAGGTTTGTTACTAAGGAGTCGGTGGTCTATCAAAGAAAATTTTGTTTCTCACCTGCCACCTGGATAAGGGACCCACAATTTTGTTCTACTATTCACCCGTCAATGAAATGACGCTATTCCAAACTTAGGTATAAACCCTGTTCTATCTTGGTAATCTTAGCCCTCTTGCAAGTGACTGGCTTAGGGATGGATGTGACCTATTCTGGCTAAGAGAGAGGAGGCAAAATCTGCGGAAGGCCTTCTGGGAGAAGTTTCTTGGCTGATGAAACACTCACAGAAAGACAGAGTCCCTCTTACATTCCTGGACATTATCATACCTGCATCTGACACATGGAACTTCAATAGCCATGTTGAGGCTCCAGATAAGCCAGACTAAAGACAAGCTGAAAGCCTTCCAATTCATAACCTTTGTCACCTCAAAAAGTCACCATGCCATTCCTAGACTTAGAAACCAGTGAGTTTAGGTACATAAATTTTAAAGGACTTTCTAGCTCAAAAAACTATGAGATTTTCACAGAGGCACACTTAAGTAAGCACGGTTCTAAACAGTAGTGCTAATGTTGATGTATGTGGTGCTACCTGTAAAAACCCTGACAGGTGACCAGAGACTTACAGAGGTTTTTGTTCAGAGGGAGATATGAATTTGGATTTGTATGCCTAAAGGCTTTCCCTTTTTTTTTTTGGAATGAATAAGAATTCGAGAGTTCTAAGAAAGGGCATTAGTTAGGAGAAATATAAAATTGACACTGATTATGCCAGATTGCAACTCTTGTTACCAGAAAGGAACGCTTTGGAGGAAGAAACAAAAGGTAGGGCTTTCAAACTTTAATGATTTAAGCATTTCAGACCCCTGCCATTTGAGGGGGTGGTGGTGGGGTTCCCTCCAGAGGCTGTTGAGTGAGGCACCCCACTGGCTGACGACTCCTGAGAAATCTGCTTCACCTTGCTGAACACTGCAACCAGAAGCACCCTGAGGACAGCAACCATGCATGGTACACAAAATATGCACCCATTACACATTTGCCGGAGGGAGGCCGGGTCCTGCTGCTGCTATTCTTCATGTGCACGTGAATGCCACTTCTTTCCAAACAGAGGCACCAAGAAGCAGAATGCGGAGCATGAAGCGTATTTTCCAGAGAAAAAGCTGGCAAATGACAGAATCCAAAAAAATTGGCACGGCTGCTTGCCATTTAAAGAATCAAATACTGAAAATATTTCAAATAATACAAGAAAATCTGGAAGAATTGTGACTTAGGACCAATTTGGAAAGAATTTCTAAGCAAATAATGTTCGGTTTAAAGAGACGTGCGGATGCTCATTTTTAAACCTGCGTTGACTTCTTTTCAGAAAAGCCATAGGCTAGAAGAGGTTCCTCAGTGAAACTTGATTCTTTGTCTTTCATGACATGACTGGTATTTCCACGACCTGTGTGGTCCCAGACCTGCCTTCATCCTGATAGAGTAATAGATTTCAAAACTGTCTTGGGGCGGGGGGGGGGGGGGGGGGGGGGGGGGGGGGGGGGAGAAGAAGAATGCTATTCTTCAAGTGTTTAATTTCTTTGCATTTACAGTTCAAACAGATGCTCCCAAGAATGGTTAAAGGTTGCAAGAAAATGGTAATTAAAATCATCCTCATGAGGTGATTCATTTTTGTGAATGCTACCAGGGATAGACAAGCCAACATTAATTTAATCAAGGTTAAGTGGAATGCAGCAGGAAAAGGGGGGCCTTAAAAAAAGAATGTCCAGTGATTGTGTAGGAACAGAGCTGGCCTGAACCATTAGCGTTTGATTTAAAGAAGCATTATTTTTTTTCCTTCGTAAAGTCTCAAAAAAGGGCAAAAATTACCAGATAAGGATCTACAACTTGCCTGTTCAGTAACCCTGCAGCTCCTGGGAGCCTCCAGAGGCACCAGCCTGTCGCGGCAGCTCAAATTTAGACATACCTCCTGGCTCAGCACACCGCCCAATGCAGTCTAGAATCAAGAGGAGGCAGATGCTAATGGGACAAGAGCCCAGGGAGCTGTCAGAGTTGAGAGACAAAGAGAAAGGACAGAAGGGAAGAAGGAGGAAGGAGAGGAGGAAGGAAGAAGGCAAGGAGGAAGAGAGCATGAAGAGAAGATAAAAGTAAGGAGAAAAGGAGAAGGAAGGAAGGAAGGAAGGAAGGAAGGAAGGAAGGAAGGAAGGAAAGAAGGGAGTCCCTATTCACAAATCAGATCACACTTGGCACAGGGCTGTGGACATGAATTTTACAAAATGAAAAAACAAAAATAACTAAGCTACTAATGTTTCCAGGAACTGTCATTTCATCACCCTTCCCTGAGGATAACTGCTCGGGAGCTAAAGAATTCTTAAATATTTTGAAAATTTTAAAAAGCTTACATTCGGGTCTCATACTTGGGAGCATAGAAAGAAAGAAAGAAAGAAAGAAAGAAAGAAAGAAAGAAAGAGAAAGAAAAGCTTCTGGAAGTATCTCCCCTCTAGGTTTCCTTTCATCCTCCCCCAGAATGTGGAGGAATGAGTTTGACTAAGGATGCCCCAAGGCTATGTCACCTAACCGCATAGGACAGAGCTGGGCTCCTCTTTATTTGAAAGGCCTATATGGGGTTCTTACTCCTCATTATTGTGTACTTGTACTGATTTAGAATGCAGCCCTGCTCTGCCACACTTCTGTGAGATTTGCCAAGTGTCTAATCCAACCGAGTTGTGAAATCTGGATGCTTACATGGGAAAGCCTGGGTTTTAACAAGAAAAGAGTGCATTTTACACAAAGGGAACCAAATAAAAATTTGGAAAAAACAACCTGGAAAAAAAAATCATAGGATGCCTTGAAAACACTTCCTTCCTCTGGCCTTTGAGAAACCAGAGCCAATGTCTTCCAAGTTGCAAATCGGTCCAGCTTAAGTTAAACTGGCTTCCTTCCGTTCTCCAAAGCAGATGATTATCATATTTGACTATTCTCACTCGGAGTCTGTTCAGAACAGCCTGGCCAGTGTAAAATCCAAAAACATTTCACTCTCAGATTG
The DNA here is from genome assembly GCF_046562875.1 of Panthera onca. NCBI lineage: Eukaryota > Metazoa > Chordata > Mammalia > Carnivora > Felidae > Panthera > Panthera onca. The sequence continues at coordinate 94,950,127 of NC_138347.1, read as the reverse complement.
CTGTTTAAAATGCCTCTCATATAATGAAAAGCCTGGACACAGCAAATGACATTTTTGGCTTTACTAGACTTTTTTTAGTGATGAGAAGCTGGCACAGATAAAAATCTACGTTATATTTATTGGGATGCAGCTTTTTTTTTAAGGAGTACTAGAAAAAAAATATTATTCAGGGTGTAATTGAAAGGAGAGTTTGTGATCAAACCATCTTGGTGTTATAGCAGTATTCAGCCTCTGTGGCAGGGATGAGTCACTGTGTAAGAGCTAGTAAATACAGAATTGACATCTTGCTTAGAGGAGCCAAGGGATTCTCAGGATTCTCAGTCTGCTGGTGCTGGGCCGCTTTCTTCACCTGGCTTGGTTCAATACAGAATCAAAGGATTCCTGGCTCAGCAGGTTCTGAGGGAAAATGAGGAGCCAACCTCTTCCAAGAGGAGACAAGATTCATTCAAGAAGGACCATGGCAGGGCTGAGGAGCCTGAAATGAGAATCACATACTCCCAAGTCAAACACACCCCTTTCTCCATCTGAAATGTTCCAGTCATGGGAGATGGTCATTAGTTCGAAAATTCTTCCTTTCAAGGCAAGTCTCCAAACTACAATGTGCTATCGTGACAGTAAAATGCTTAGTCTTCATCCTTCTGAAGGATACTGTTAGATATGTTGGCAGGAATTACCCTGCTCTCTGAGTAATTTTTCCATCCAATGACCACCCCCCCCTACCCTGCTCCTTGACTACAAATCCCCACTATTCTTGTTGTATTTGGGGTTGAGCCCAGTTCCACACTGAGGTCTCTTTCCCCCTAGTGCAAATAGTCCTGAATATAATCTCTTCTTACTTTGACTGCTGTCCAGTTCTGGTTTTCTCTGACACCAGTCCCCCAAACCTGAACATAAATTACTTTGGTGACTCCATGATTTCTGACCTTAAGGAAGTAGAGACCAGCTGTGGAAAGGAACCAGGGTTTCTTTCCTTTTGGTGGAAGCTGAAAGGGGTGGTAATTGAGCGAGAAGATCTGGGTGGTATGCTATAAGAGGAGGTACTGGAGAGGCCAAAGATAGGAGCTCCAGGAAGGGGGATAGAGCATTGCAAGAGGAGAGAAGGAAAGGGACAAAATACCCTGTGCCGGTGACATTATAGCTGGCAGATTTCAGAAGTGCCCAGGAGCCAAAACAATAGCTGCTACATGGAGCAATACAAATATAAAGGCATGGCTGCATCACAGCATTTACACTTCCCGGAAGTATATGTGTCCCATGATAGAAAAACCATTTTACATTTTTTACTCGGAGTATTCAATTCATATTTGATATAGCTCACTCAAGTTACCAAAGTTTTCCTATTGACACCTCAATACAAAAATTTTCAGGATTATTCAAAGCTCATTTGTAAAGCCTCAAAAAATGTAATTAAAAGTACAAAATGGCTACATTTTGGCTTCTTGGAAAAAAAATCAAACTATAATTTTTCTTACAATGAAAGAGTAATACTGTCTGTAATTTATTTGGAGAGAATGGAGTGCAATGCAGACATGCATATTAAACACTCTCTATTTCATTTCATCTGACTAAATGAATAAATACATTACACCATCCAGACACACAGTTGAAACATTTCCCTGAGTATTCTTTAAACACAATGTGCAAGATTGCAATGGCATCATGACTGATAAAAATGACAAAGACGCTGTTAATCAAGTAAATAAAAAACAGCAGCATGAATTATTTATGCCAATAATATTTGTAACCATACAAATTATATACTGATGTTATATTGGAGTGTTTAGTATTTCAGTGAACACACATCACACGATGTCCCCACCCCACCCCCGCCTCTATATTTAGTTTCCTTGAAGAGCTTGAATTCAGTGGTACCACTTAAAATGGAACCATGGGTACAATAGTAAATTTTTTTTTGGTTGTCTCAAAATGTGATTTCTCTCTTAATATGAAATCGTTACTCCACAGCTACTACAGCCACAGCTGGTATTCTTTGAGAGCTTCCTACATGAAAGACCACCAAACTGGCCTATACTGGGGAGACTGGACTTCCCTCTGCCTTTGTCTTCAGAGAGAAGGGGTGTACATGATGACCATGGTTCAAATGGTCTTCTCTCACCCCTATATTAGAGTAAAAACAATTTAAGGGAGCAGCAGCCAAAGCAAGTCTCCTAAGCCAGGGGCCACAAAAATTTTCTTTTGTAAATCTAAAATATGTTATCCTAAAAATATCAGAGAACTTCTGAAATACTGAATATCTAGAAAGATTTTTCCTTCTTCATGTATGAGATCACTCGTCTACATGGATTCCTACATCTCAATAGAAAATGCTTTCATGATCACACACATATTCACACGTGCACGCTCACATTAAGCCATTCAATTCCTGCTTAGAAACTGCCAAGATCATTATTTTTTCCTTAGCTAACTCCATCTTGCCAAGTCTGGCAGGAGCTACTCAGGTACTTGCCACAGTTGGGTTGGGCACCCACCAAAGTGTGAGCTCTTCAAGGGTTGGGGGCACGTGGATCACAGTGGTACTCCTATAGCATCCACTGTTATTGAAAATATTGCTTGAGCATTAAATTGAAGTGAGTTATTAGTGAACAATGGAACCCCTCAGGAAAGAGCTAGAAGGTAGTACTACATCTACTTTCTCGAGATGTACTTCCCTGCTCACACAGAAGTGGAATACACATGGAATGCACCAGAGCGTGTCTGCCAATGTGGGGATAAAAAGAGACCAAACTGAGAATGCCTGGTAACTTCAAAAACACCCACCCATCATCTCCTTAGTGAGACATCCCCACCTAAATATCCCAGCAGTCCAAATGATGCGCAACGTAAAACTCGTCTCTCATCTCCAACCTCCTTCCTCCAACTCTCTGTATGCCTTTCCACGTGTTCCTTTCACTTCCTGAAATACCTTTCCCCAGTTTTGCCACCCTTCTCTAACTGCTGACTACCACCCAACTCTCTCCTGATGGGAAGTGGTGGTTCAGAGCACGGACTTAGGTTTGAATCCCACCTCTACCACTGCTTTGCTGGGTGATGCTTCATGCTCAGTGCCTCATTTTCTTCACCTACCTAATAGGGACAATAAAAGTTCCTGCTTTAGAGGGTTTTCAGAAAGGTTAAATGAGTTAACAGATGCAAAATGGTTACAGTGGAGTCTGGCACATAACAGGTGGGTTTTAAGTGATAGTTGTCATCCTTTCTGCTATTTTATCCACAGCTGGACTGCCTGCCTCCCCTATAAGCTGAATTGAGGAACTAGTTTTCACTCCTCTGAGTGCAGCACCTGATGCATGGCCAAGACTCACGCTGTGTGTGCAGAAGGGGTTGTGTTCTGGCTTTCCCTCAGGACAACCTTATCCTCTCTGTGTCTGGGTTCAAAACCTGTCTGCAAGTCTTGTAACAATCCTGCTTCTAAACATGTATCTTTCCTACTTGTGTCGCCAACTCTAATAGTTTGGGCATTAACTTTTCCATTCTTCTCACAATTTTCCTTCCTTCTTCATCCTTTTACACTGTTATCTGAATAATCTATCTAAGAGCCACCCTGATTATTTCTTTTAAAAAGACAGTAATTATTGGCTTCACTCAGATCATCGACATCAAATTCAAGCTCCTCAGCCTAGCACTAAGATTTTTTTACGATAAGACGCTGACTTAATCTTTCCAGCATCATTGCCCGTGACCTACCCAATATACACCTCTAACTTGCTTTGCATTTCCTGTCTCCGACTCTGTGCTCAAGCTGGGCCTTCATCCTGGGAACACTGCTGTCCGTCTGGTATAATCTTACTCATTTCTCAAGATCAAAACCAAATACAATTTCCTCCATAAAAGTTCTTTTCAAATTAGTCTCTACCTCCCATCTAGTTCCAAGACACTCTTTATAGGAAGTCTGTTTTTATCAAAGTATTTGTGACTATTTTGACTTTAGTTAATTATAGATATTAAGTTCTTAGAAAACAGGGACTGGGACTTAATCATGTCTGTATCCAGAAATATGCCTAGAGCAGTATTCCACAAACTACTATATATAATATTTTAATTGAATTTAAGAGTATAAATTTAATTGATGCATAGGATGTTAGGACTTTTATCTGCTTATAAGCAAATTTAAATTTTTTAATTAATTAAGTTCCGATTAAGTTTCAGTTTCAGAATTACCCTTGAGTGTTAAATACTTACTTGAACCCCACTATTTGATTACAAGCCTCAAAGTCTCCCTTATATGCGCAGATGCATCTTTCACAGAATAGGCGTGCCAAACATTTCCTGGATTTAATTGTTGAATTAAAAGTTTATGTGATTATAGCTGCCACCTGGTACTACAAGATGATACCAAGAGGAAAGTAAAGACCAACTAGGTCCCTTTACTCTTCCCCAGTTGCCATGAAAACACATGCATCACTTACAGAACTGACCTTGACTTTCCCCCATCCCACCCTACTGGACTCAGGACAGTGTTGGGATTGCCTAAGTTCTGCTATTGGGGGAATCTGTAGGGCAAGATGTGAGCACCAAGGGCTTCACTGACAGAGAAGGAAATGACAACGTCAATTTCTGGGGAAGTCCAGGACCCAGAAGCCAGGCCTTTAGCAGGTGGGAAAGGGATGGCCATATCTTATTCATGGGCTAGAGCTCTTCAGTTGTGAGTTGCTAGGGGACCTCTCCTAAGATCACATCCTACATGTGGAGACAGAGGGGAGCCAGGAACAACCCCTGAAGTGGCTATCCTCAGGCTGAGGAAGAAGAAGCCAGACAATTTCTTACTTTTTCCCTGAGTTTATTTAATCATTTAATTTCCTGTTGATTGTTGTTCTCTCCCAGCCTCTGCTAAAGGGTTCATTAGCCATGCCAGCCATCTCACACCATGAACCACTGGGTAATAAGTACCTAGTGGTGTGATGGTAAATGTTTAACAACTACCTCTCTAGGGGAAATGCCCCTACTACTTGCCAATCTCTGTGGTATAAGTGCTATCACCATGGCCAATTTCAAACTACCAATACGCTGTCAATTAGCTCAGAGTTGGGAAGAGACACACAGAATCAGCTCCAGGCAGTACCAACTGGCTTTGGAGTACTCTTCACCTCCTCCCCACAGGGAATTATTGTCAGCAAATATTCATTAAAGGAACTACACCAGCAAAAGATGCCGGAATGAGATTCTATTCTTATCATGGAAAGCAGTGTACCTTTATCACACATACCAAAATTCCAAGGAAAGAGGAAATTTGAGGTTACAGGCAGCTGTGAATTAATACGAAAGCCTTCTAAGTCACCCACTTTTGTCTACACAACCTGAAAACACACAAAATTTGGTGAGACTGAGATTGGCCAGGTGTTCCAAAACCTGAAACATAGCTAGGCTACAATATGCTGTGTTCTTTTTGTTAGGTATGAACACGTATTTACAGCCAATCAAATGTAAACAAGTGACATGCAGTCCTTCCAGGCTTGGCCATAATAGCCTACCAATGTGGTCTCTGTCTCCCTCACCCAAGTCTTTTCTCTTTCACCAGCTTGATGCAGACAAGTACTACAAGAGAAATCAGAGTGAGTAACTTAAAGATGGCAGAGTCACAAAATGTAAGGAGACTGGGGGGGCACCTGGGTGGCTCAGTCGGTTAAGCGGCCGACTTCGGCTCAGGTCATGATCTCGCAGTCCGTGAGTTCGAGCCCCGCATGGGGCTCTGTGCTGACAGCTCAGAGCCTGGAGCCCATTTCAGATTCTGTGTCTCCCTCTCTCTGACCCTCCCCCGTTCATGCTCTGTCTCTCTCTGTCTCAAAAATAAAATTAAACGTTAAAAAAAATTTTTTTAAATGTAAGGAGACTGGGTCTCTGAATCACTTCTTGAAGGAAAGTTCCTCTTCCTATAAGAAATACCTGGTTTGGACCTTACATTAACAAGAAATAAACTATTATCATATATGAACTATCTAAGGGTTGGTTTGTTTTAACATTTGTCTTAGCAGCTAGTCTTAACTAGCACATTTGGCAGTATCTGCCATGCTCCTGTTTACCGGGGATCATGAGTATTCTGGAAAATATTTATCGTGGATACTCTGGAGAGGATCTTCCAGGCAAAGCAAGAGAAAAATTTAAAAGCAGATATTTAGAAATGAAACTTTCGGCTCCTCTTTCACAAAATGCACTCTATTCATTTTGATTTGGCTGCAGTTTGAGGTCCCACTAAGAATTTTTTTGTTGTCATTTTGTTTGTTTTTTAAAGAATGACTTTTAGACTAATAACTCTAGGTGAGAATAAGAAGGGGAAATTAGAAAAGATTTTGAGAAGGTCGAGGGAATCAGAGCAATGATCCATCCCTTACTGATGACATTGTGCTTTCCCTATAATTTATACATTCATTGTATTGAATTTATATACATACATGTGTTCAGATACTGAGTGACAGCTAAACATTTATAAAACAACAATATATATTTTCACAAACTAGAACCCCCTTTCCAAACTTTTTAAAATTGCATTTTGAATATTGCCAAATCTTATTTTAAAAATCAGCTTATATTTATTTTGTGTAAAATCATTGGCACCACATAAGTCTACTCACCCAACTTAAATGTGTGCCATTTTGCACTAAAGTTATTATATATTTGTTCCATAGTAAATAAATACAATTATATTTGCATGGGGGTTGGTCTGACAACCTTAATATATTATCATAATATATTATGTATTATAATAATGTAATTAATATATTATAAATAGAAGATTATTAAAACGTATTATATTTTTACTATTTTCATAATCTATGTTACCTAGGGCACTAGCTCATCAGTGCCTTGACAGGCAGTGTTTGTGAGCCATCCATGTCTAAGCTACTCACATCTCTCACAGTGCCATCCTATAGTGGGCAGAACAGTGTAAGATGAATGAGTAAATACACTCAAAAAGTAATTTTTCAATGACTCATTTGGATTTTCATTAGCAGTAATTCCCTTTTAGAAGTTGACGAGTCCCTCTTTCCTTTTAAGTCCACACTTGGATGCGCATGATCAGGGTGGGCTGTCATAGCAAGCCATCTCCAGGAGGGGTCACCAGCATCCATTTATGGAGGCCAAATTTGAGTGCTAAATCACAGTACAAGGGTAGCCTGTAGTCAACCGAATTATGCATATTTCAGCTTGATAGCCATTGTCTCCCTTTTAACCATTCTCCTATTTCCCATTATATTTTGGTTTAATAAACACAGTAGCATATTCTGTGTTCAGAGACCCTGCTATCCTAGAGAAAAGCATTTTGTCTAAATGGAAAGACCATCAGTCTGGACATGGTCACTTAGATGCTTTCCCATAACTGCATATATGTTCCAGATTTCTGAAGACCAGTCTAAACTAAGTTCCTGGAAGATACACAAGCACTTAGAAGCAATGATGCACGGTGGTCTCGTGGACACTTACTCAAACAGGGAATGTGACTGCAGAGCAAGGATTAGCCCATACTCACACACAAGGTAATGGGTTCAAGTGGAATTAGATGGAGCCTCAATTTGCATGTGTCATGCCACCATCAGGACTTCATCTGGGAAACCTTATGAAAATTTTGGGTCTGACCATTCTTCGAGCTTATAGGAAGGCTTAGAAAATGACTCTCAGTTTTATTTTTACTTTCTTTATCCTTGGTTTTTGTTTTGTTTTAGACAGAGACTGTGAGCAAGGGGGGCACAGAGAGAATCTTATGCAGGCTCCATGCTCAGCCTGCATGCAGGACTCAATCCCATAATGCTGGGATCATGATCTGAGCCAAAATCAACAGACACTGAACCACCCAGGTGCCCTATTCTTAGTTTAAAAAAAAAAGCAGAAGTTCACAACATTTTACTAAACTTCTAACCCTGGGAACCCCAAAACTTACCATTTTTGTATGTGTTGCAAAGCTTATTATTAAATTAAAATGTAATTGGAGCCTAAAGAAACCAGCATAGGAATGATGGAGACTTTCTGACAACAGACAATGAACCACAAAACCATTTGTTTTGTTTTCCCAGGAGGGAAATCAGAGCTAGAAGATCTGTGAATCAACAGCTTGATTTATTTTAAATTTTCATGAAGAAGCCTGGATATCAACAAGACATAAGTCTTCCTAAAGAGCTCTGCACAGACACCCCAAATATCTGATTTCTCTCCCTCATTTTGAAGAACAAACATTTATATCATGAGGGCTGGACAGAAAATGGGAGAGAGGAAGTGAGTTAGCAGCCTGTTTTCAACAACGTCTTGTTCTGTGTTTAAGGTGAAATAAGCACCCAGGGCCCTGTGTCCCAGCCAGCTTGTTAGTATTCTTTAGCATGCAGGGAAAGTCCTTAGCAAAAGGGAAAGGCACACAAGAAACACGAAGTGTTCTCATTCAAATTGTCTGTAATTCTCAAGGGTGAATCTGGGACGTTTGGAATTTTCGGGACTGAAAAGCAAGATTCATTCTAACTTAACAAAATACAATTTATTGTCGAAGCTATGGATAAACTCAGTCTCTCTCTCAGGTTGCTTGTAGGGACTGAGGCCAAGGAAGAAGTGGAAATCACCTCAGAAGTGGCTGACAGGCATTGGCTGCCTAATGAGTAAGGAGCTACCCTTCCAACCCCCTGAGTCTCTGCCAAGCATCACACAACAGATGAGGAGGGAATTAAGAAGAAGGAAGTAGAAGGAATAATGTTATAATGTAAGATAGAAATATGGTCCTAGCATCCTGAGTTTCAATGAACTCTCACACAGATACAGGTTAAGTTGGCAGTGCAACCCACATACAGCTATAAAATGGACAGTAGTATAAAATAATCACTAATAACAACTCAAAATACAGGTGCAAAAATAATATTGTTACTTCCAATTGACCACACAAGTTGATCTTCTCTCCATCCACCAAGCCCACTAAAATGAGAGTTAAAAGATTAAAAATGGTGTAAATCTACATTTTTTTTAAATGCAAGAGCCCTGAGAAGGTAAGAGATTCAAGCCAGAAAGAAAATGGAAGGGTGATAATCAAACATGGCAGAAGAGTAGTCTCTAATATGAAAATCCACGAAAAAGATTCGACTGATATTGCAGAATTTGGCAACACTTGGGATTCCTTGTAGAACAAAGGATAAGAGTAAGATATAAGCCAGGAAAAAGAATTTGAAAGGTTGTATACAGAGCAACCAACCACTTATGTGTACCATGTGCCTCCTCCATCCTGCCAACTAACATTCTCTTTCTTTCATCTCCCCCTCTCCCTTCCCTCCATCATCCTAGAACCTGCCTCTCCACAATATAAATAAATATATAAATTTGTAGCAATCTTCTGTAAAGAAATCAAAAGTCTCCACAAAAGAAAGATTCCACATTCAGACCCCAAACCACTCAACTATCGTAAAACTAAGCCCACACAGTGAGTCCCAAAACAGCTGGTTAATGGCCTGGATCTTAATTATGAATGGTCATTTATGGGTTACCAGACAAATAAGGAAAATCTTCAACAAAAAAGAGCACAAGCAAGATTTTTAAAGAGGGGAATGGTTCTGGAGGAAATACAAATAAAACAGGCAATAGAAAAGAAATATCACCTATCCCAGAAGGAGTCAACAACCATAAAACAAGAAGAGAATGCCATAGAAAAGGAAGAATGAGTAAGCAAGAAAAAGTCCTGGTAATTGAAAATTCTTTTTTTCAAATTAAATAAATGAAAAATCAGGAAATATTCTCATTTCTCAAAAAATTATGACAGTTTTAGAATATGAGTTCATCACAACATGTGCCTTTGTATAAAGAGAAGGAAAAAGGAAAACTTGTCCTCTACAAAGGAATAGGAATCAGACAGGAAGGAGAATCAGACTTTTCACGAGCAAGCATGGAAGACTGAAGACAAAGGAAACCTCTACTGCCAAGTTCCCCTTTCACTCTGCCACATTCTAAACACCCTCCTCCCAATCTCTAACAATGTAGCCAGAAGGAAATAACATCCATCCTTGAACTCTATATTCAACTTAATCATCAATCCAAAATGAGAATAAAATCATTTTCAAACATTCAAAGACTCAGAAAAGTTAGTCCCTCCAACTAGACCCTCTATCTTAGGAAGATAACTGAAGATAGATACAACCAAAATTTAAGGAGTGGCCAGAGAATGGAGACAGGATGATTTGGAAGAACCAGCTGATCCCAAGCAGCGAATTCCCAGAGGGATGGGGGACAGTGGGCCTGTATGCTGGGCTGGAGGGTCTTGGGAAAGGGCACATACAATGAACATAGACCATGATGGGAATGCCTGGGTGGCTTAGTCAGTCGAAACTGGCTCTCGGTTTTGGCTCAGGTCATGATCTCATGGTTTGTGAGATCAAGCCTTGTGTCAGGCTCTGTGTTTATAGTGCATGCTTGCTTGGGATTCCCTCTCTCCCTCTCTCTCTGCTTGCCCCCCACCCTGAAAATAAATAAATAAACTTAAAAAGGACCATGATGAAACAGGCCAAGGATATGACATTCAGATTACTGTATCTCTTTAAAAAACAAAACAAGTATCTGTAGTATCTTTTAATGCCCAGCTGCTGAGTCTTTGGCCCAGAATGCCTAGTGCTTGTGTTAGTGGATGTCAATAAGCTTCATTCTTTTTTTTTTTTTTAATTTTTTTTTTTTTAACGTTTATTTATTTATTTATTTTATTTTTTTTTTTAATTTTTTTTTTTTCAACTTTTTTTAATTTATTTTTGGGACAGAGAGAGACAGAGCATGAACCGGGGAGGGGCAGAGAGAGAGGGAGACACAGAATCGGAAACAGGCTCCAGGCTCCGAGCCATCAGCCCAGAGCCTGACGCGGGGCTCGAACTCACGGACCGCGAGATCGTGACCTGGCTGAAGTCGGACGCTTAACCGACTGCGCCACCCAGGCGCCCCAACGTTTATTTATTTTTGAGACAGAGAGAGACAGAGCATGAACGGGGGAGGGTCAGAGAGAGGGAGACACAGAATCTGAAACAGGCTCCAGGCTCCGAGCTGTCAGCACAGAGCCCGACACGGGGCTTGAACTCACTGACCGTGAGATCATGACCTGAGCCGAAGTCGGCCGCTTAACCGACTGAGCCACCCAGGCGCCCCAATAAGCTTCATTCTAATATCCACATCGACATACAGGCAGAAATTCATTTTTATGTGAGCATGCGAAGGCTGCTCTTTTTTGACAGGTAACATCCAGCATTTAGCAATAAAAATACAAGGGCTGAGGTTTTACTGTCATCAGAAAGGTCAGGAGAATTACAATGTAATGACAGACTCTTTACATCACTATATACTGGAGACAGGGATAGTGTATTGCACCTTTTACATGCCCAAAGAAGGAAGATATTAGACACTGACTCCTGGAGCACATCTGTTCCCATTGAGTGAGCTGTACTTGTAAGAGAGAGGGGCAGCCCCAACTTAGAAAGTGACTCATCTCTAAAACTCAAGTTGACTACAGATAACATTTTCCTGGAAAGCCAGTGTTTACAAATCAGGGATCAGTGAACTTTTTCTGTAAAGGGTTAGATAGTAAATATTTTAGGCTTTGTGGGCTGTTGCAACTACTGAACTCTGCTGTTGTAGCAGAAAGCAGGCATAGACAATATGTAAACAGATAGGTTTGTGACTGTGTTCCAATAAAACTTTATTTAAAAAAACAGACTGTGAACTGCATTTAGTTTGTCAACACCTGTTATAAGTGATCATTCATTTCCCAGCCCAACTCACAAAAATATTTATCTTGTAAGTTGTTGATACATTGTAAATTTACAACAATACTATTGTCTTTAAAATTTATTAATTTTGATAAGTCAAAATAATGCAAGTACATATCTAAAAGCAACTGCTTGTTTCCCTTTTAGCTGTTTCTTCTGGGTGTTGCCTTCAAATCTCAATGTAATAGGCTTTTATTGTTGTTTCCTAATTTATTAGTTTTAGACATCTGTTGACTTTCTGCTAAGATAGAGAATTTAGTTCATGATTCTCTCAAGTGCCCATTCCTCCATATCTGCAACATAATTATATTGTTATTTTTGTTTCTCTACTTGTTACTGAAATAACTATTCATAGCGAAAAGTTCACTTCTTAAATAGACAGCTTGATGAATTTTCACCAATAGTATCTTTTAGATTCCCTTCTTTGTAAAATTAAGATTTTAGCACTCCTGCTCTTCCTACCTCTTTTTATTTTTGTATAACGAGGCTCATAATATTTGATTCTGTTATATAACTGCACTTAAATCTTTGGTGCTTTATGGAAAGCTTGATTCTGAAAATTGAAAAGCAAATAATATTAGTATTTGTAACTTAGTATTTCCAATGGAGCTAATGCTCACTGTGGCTCAATTTTCTTGTTTGTATATTTTCATTTTCACGGAATTTCCAAATGCCATTCTTTTCCCGGCCCAGTTGGTGTTTTAGTCACAAGTTCAATTTTTGTCACTCTTCCATTATGTTCACATTCCCATCATGGTCCTTCAAACTGTCATATTACCTGGAGGTAAATCTAACTCTGGGAAGAGGAAATAAGAATAGACGTAATGGTCTGTTAAGGAGTCAAAACAAAAAAAAGCACTATTCCTCCTAAATTACACAGGCTGATTTTGCTAAATTGTGCATTCAGAATGAACATTAAACAATCATAGTATTTACTAGTTCATAGGAGGTCTTTCCACACAGAACCCCATTTGACCTTCAAAAGAACTTAGCCTGTGACAAAACCCTTTATTCCACATCAAGGATTCTCAATGGGTATAATGGTAGAATGTGTAGGTTTCATGTCCCTTGGAATTGTATCAAAATTTCAGGGTGGAGGAAGCCCTTTTAAATTGCACTTGCTCAAGTTAGTGAGAAACATTACTGCACTGATTAGAATCAGTTGCACACCTCAGGTATATTGATGAGGATAACATAATTCTCCTCTTCAGGGGGAAAAAAGACTCCCATCAGCATCTCATAATTCTTAATATTTGGATGAAAGTTTATATATAGGCATTAATGGACAAAACTGTGTGTAACTAACAAAAACAAAGTATAAGCACATTTTGCAAGAAAATTTACTACCTCTGTACCTCTGGCTTTAAATAAACATTAAAAAACCTCATTTGAAGGTATCTATTAAGACATATTTTTAATAGAAGACCCCTAGATATATATACAGTATTTGTAGCTTGTCTTTTTTCACTTACTTTATTATCAAATCTTCAATGTCCATAAACATAAATCTCTATTTTTAATATCTTCAACTAACATCCTTATGCATAGTTTAGGCATACGTCACATTGTTTCTAGAGTAGAACTCCTAGGTCAAAGGGCTTACACCTTTTTAGGACTTTTGATAACAGATCTCCTAACTGACCTGCCAAGAATTATCCAAATGGTCCTACCACTACGCCATATGATTGTGCGAGATGCCCACCCCTTTGCCAAGTCTAGCTAGCATTCATTTCCATGATTGCTGTCTTAATGACTCTTTAACAAGTTCATGATTTGGTAGGGCTCTGTTTGAGCTGCTCTATCCAAGGTAACTGTTAAGTGCACTTAACATCTTTGACAACAGCAACAGCAATGATGGTGGTGGTGATGATAAAGGGGCTCTTTTATTATCATCTCATTTTACAGATGAGGCAACTAAGCTACAGAGAGACTGTGTAAATTGCCCAAGCTTACCAAGTCAATAAGAGGTAGAATTAGGATTCAAACCCCTGCAGTCTGGTTCTAGAGTCCTTCAGAATTAATCTTGCCTCTTCACATATCAATACATACCTGCTAATAGTCCATCCACCATAAGGAAAAAAGACAAACTAGAAAGATCACCAACCATCCCCCCACCTTGGGAATATAGTTATTGTTTATTCAGTTTTACAGATGTGAGCTTACTTAAATACAATTAGTCAAGTACTTTCCCATCTGGAATCTGTTCTCTTTTAAAATCAGAACCCATGCCCTGCCTATATACAGGGCACTCCTGGATACACAGCACTCGTGAATGGACAGGCACTGTTTCTGTTTATCCCACCAGTCAATCCACCAATCCTTCGGCCTTGCACCAATTAGATGGCCTTAACATTGCCCAGTATCCAGATAATTACGTGAAACTTCCACTGAATCAATTCTCACAAATGCTGTGGTTCTATCTGATCACTGCAGATGAGACTTTCTGAACAGGATAACAGAATCTTGAGTTTTAAGATGCAATTGAACATCATGTGCAAAGGCCCTGGATTCAAGGATCCACACTTTAGGAGCTGTGTGCTCTTGGACCAGATGCTTAATCTTTGAACCTCATTTGTTTTTATCTGATAAGCACAGATAAAAATATTTACAGCTCATAGAGCTGATGTGAGTAAATGTGTATTAAAGGCTTAGCACTATGCCTGGCACAGAGTGAATTCTTGACAAATAGCAGTTGTTGTTATTCCTCTTGATCCCACCTTGAGAATTATGATGCTATACAATTCAAACTGTCTCTAAATTAAAAATTTCCTCCAAAAGAATAATTATTCAGAGATGTATCAAAAGATGAAACAAAAAACCATTCTTCACTTTAAAGGAATCAATATTAATTTATAATATTATAGAATGTTTTTACGTTAATGTTTTATTTTTTAAATACTTTCTTATTTATTATTATTTTTAAGTTTTTATTTAAATCCAAGTTAGTCAACATAGTGCATAATAATGGTTTTAAGAGTAGAATTTAGTGATTTATCACTTACATATAACACCCAGTGCTCACCCCAGCAAGTGCCCTACCTTTTCTACATATCATAGCTATAGGCTTTAGGACTATGCTGTTACTAAAATTAGGGCTAATACTTTAATACTTGTTACACAGTAAATGTTAATTATCAACATTGATGTACTATTTATTAATATTGATATAGCTAATTAATAATTATAATTTTTAATACTGATACAATCTTATACAGTAATTGCTACAATAACAACAGAGAAATCAATATTTCACGTTACAGTAACGCTGGCCATGATTCGAAGAATAACCTGACAACATCTAGGGCAGGCAATAAAACAGACAGTGCTGGGAACCTCCTGAATAAACAGCCTCAGCCACAGTTCCAGGAAGTACCCCATATAAGTGCCCCAATGTCCTTAGAGAATGGAGTAGCATTCAACACAAATAGTTCCTATTATTAGTGGGAAATATAATAGTCTCATTAAATTGAGATAGACTAGACCTAGTCCCCAAATTTCGCTTGGATGGGAGCTACTTTCTGTTTCTCTTGGGGCTTAAAAAAAAATAACAGGACCTTAAAAGTGAAACACTGGAATAGAGAGGGAGGAAAGTGGGAGGCAGCCTCCCTTGGCCTTTCTCATATGAAAAATCTGACACTAGCAAAGAGGAAGGGCATTGCACCGAAAACAGGTTTTGACCACATTAGATCACAACTAGACATTTCCTTGGGTAGCAAAGTGTAAAAGAACCTTGCTTTTAAGCCAGATAGATATGGGCTCAAATTCTGGTGCTGCTACTTACCAGCTGTTAAGTCATAAACAAGTTACTTATCTTCTTTTAGTCTCAGCTTGTTAACCTATAAAATGGGGATTGTAGCAGAATTTCCCTCATAGGGTTCTTCTGAGGATTGAGTAAGGCAATGCACATAAAGTGCTTAACACAGTGCCAAAGGAGCTAGCAATACATTTTAAATATTATTAATATTTTTGATACATCAACAGTTAACACTAAAACTGCATCAAATATAATTATTTCGCTCTCTCACGCACACATACACATTTATATACATCTTAGCCCTCTGGATCTTGCTGTACCTTAGGGTCAATGAGGGCAATGTCAGCTGCCATTACATAGTAATTTAAAAACTTTGATTGTGTGAAATGGCACACTGCGCCCACTCATAGGGCAGACCTGAGATGTAATCTCGAGAATGACTGTCAGGGCTACAAGCCATCATCCAGGCCATCAGTGGTGTCTTCAATTCGGGTATAGGTTAAAATTGTTGGTTATCATCGAAACATTCTCCTCACAGCATCAGGCCAAGATCCCCATCCCAGTGAATCACAAAGAAGAGAAGGAAGAGCCAGCAAGAGTATTTATAGGTCAGGGCCTTGGTGCAGGGCTAAATTTATTTTCCTAACGACCATCCCTGCCAAAGGAACTATCTGTGGATTCTCTTAACGGTATCTTGAAGCTTTTCAAAATAACAAATGAAATTGAAAAGAAAAATGGAGGTATCGTATCAGTTATACCGAACAAATGATGTCAAAACCTCACAAAAGAAATTGAAACTACTTTCTTTAAAATTCAAAGCAGGAATTTAGAATGTAAAACTCCAAGAGAGAGAAAGGAGAGGATTGGAAACAACAGGAGGGCCCAGAACCTTAATCTTATAACAAACCTAGGCAATTGTTTGTTCTAACAGTAGAATGAGGTTAGTGCCCAGCCCGTGGCACCTGTAGAAGGAAAGTGAAACCCTGGCACATACAGGCCTCACACCACCTTTCTATGCAAACTCTTATTAAGAAGAAAGCAGTGGCCTTTATAAAGGAATCACTTTATTAAAATGGTATAAACTAGACATCTTTCATAGTTTCTTGTGGAGGAGAGGGGAAGGAAGCTAAATTTT
Source organism: Panthera onca (assembly GCF_046562875.1). NCBI lineage: Eukaryota > Metazoa > Chordata > Mammalia > Carnivora > Felidae > Panthera > Panthera onca. The sequence goes on along the minus strand of NC_138347.1, from coordinate 94,933,521 downwards.
AGACTAACTTTTAAAAAATCTCATGTAATGTTAACAACTGACCAAGTTCTCCTTGAATTTCATATGGATCAGGAAAAGGAGCTAAGAAAACATTACAGTCTTCTGAAATGTTTCCTGGATTCTTTCCTCTTTTTTCACAAAAATAGAACTACCCTTTTTTTTTTCTCTTTTGATGGGAGATGAGGATTATATAGGAGATTTGGCAACATGAATGCACATATGAGAAAGCCAATTGTGTAACGACAAGGAGTAGATCCTTCAAAATTATTCACTTAGGAGAATTTCAAGCTTTGGTGCTAAACCTTCAAAATAATAACCATCACTATCTGAATGCTTCCTCTCACCAAGGGGCTGAGGAATTCAGTCTTGCTATCTACCAGTTAAGCCTTTCTAAAAAAGAAAGGCTTCTTGACATTCAGACAAAGCTGATCATACAGAAGAGTCCATAGTTCCTGCCCTCTGTAAACCAAGGGAAAGACAAAGTAGAATTCCAGGTAGCCTAGGAGAAACCTTACAAATCCAGAGCTGTGGGGCGGGCGGATGAGGAACAGGAATTCCTACCACCCCACTAAGGTTCTGGAAGCTCTGGTAAACTGCGAACCACTGCAACTTCAGGGACTGGTTCCTAAATCAAATACCCCAGTACCCCAAATCACAGGACGCAAGGAAGCCGCACAGGTACGGTGCAGCATGGGAATGCAGGCTGACCTTGTGTCCCCAAAACTACCTTTGAGGGTCTCTCACTATCTGCCAGGCCTCCCCAAACCCCCAAGGGTTCCTATAGGTGAATGTAATTTGGGTTATTGTGAGATAGTTATAGTACAACCTCAGTCTGAGAGACACGGGTATCTCATGTCTCAGACCTGAATTTTCTGGGTTTCATGAATATTTGCTCATTATCCAATCAGAAACATCAGCATCACCTGGGAATTTGTTCATGGATGCAGATTCTCAGCTCCACACCAGAATCTGAAACTCTGGGGGAGGGGACCAGCGATCTGTGTAGTATCCAGCCCTTCTAGGGATTCCAAGGCACTGCAGTGCAATCCCAGAATTAATCCCCGAGCATTCGTTCTAGAGCAACACAATCCCATGAAAACTTAGCCTTGAAAACAACATCTGGATGCATGTCAGGCAACAGATAGGTGCCTGAATAGAAGAAACCGTCTCTGTCCATAGTCACTTTCCACTCCCAAATTCTTTTACCAAATAGCTCCCACTTGCAAAAAGCTTCCTCTCAAAATGCAGCATTTTATAATGAGCAATGCATTGCAAATAGCCAGTGTCAAAGAAATTCCCCTGCCTTTGTAGTTTCCCTCAAAATCACACATTATTAAAGGGCCTGTCTTTTACACATTTTTAAATAACACCTAGAGCAATACAAATCCTCCACAAGCTCTAACTAACATGGAAGAATACAATAGGTAATTTAGGATCCAGCACTCAAATTAGTAAGGTCTGGTTTCCTGCAGATTACCAAAGGGTGAAGGGGGGGAAGGGAGAGAACTCAGATAAAATGTGCATTGACTAAAAAGGCAGAAAGGAAGTAGAAAATTTATTCTGAACAGATGCCAAGACTTTGCCACATGCTTACAGTAAGAGAAACGAAGAGCAGAGAAAATTATTTTTAAAACCTTCTTTCCTTGAGAACCATGTTAATAATAGCCCTGTTTTAAGATATTAAGCAAATACTTTTTTAATGGAAGACATTAGACAAATACAGAACCTTAGCATGAAATATGCCTTCGATTATTTAAAGGATACAGACTATTTATCTTCCATGGACAGGAATCACCTGTCTTCAGTGATAAAATTCAAGCAGATAATTTTTTGATAAAACTGTTTTCTTTATAAGCGGCTGATAATGTATCATTTATATCTGAGACCGGGATAAACACACCAGCCATTAAAATTCCTCAGCAATACTCAGGCTGCTGAATTTGTTAGCATTAATAGTACATGTTAGCCTGCCCGACTTTGACTGCATTTATTCAGAGGAAAAAGTTGACGAGACGGCAAGACTCTGGAGATGATGTGATAGAGTAAACAGTGAGGAACAAATTATAATTATGAAGAAGCACCCATTTTCACTTTCAATCAGTTCATTAGATGTTAATAAAATTGGTCCTATATTCTTCCATGTGGCAGGTGAGAAGGTTCTAGCCTAGTAGTTCTCAGCCCTGGCTGTACATTAGATTCACCCAGGCTGCTTTAAAACAAAACAGGGAAAAAAAAACAAAAAAAACAAAACAAAACAAAAAAAAACACAGGAAACTGCCACCCCACCATAGAACACCTGGACCACAGTACCTGGGGGTGGGGTCCCTGCGTCAGTGATTCTGATGCATTCGGAGGGTTGAGAAACACTGCTGTGCTTTTTTAATTATTATTATTCTTTACAAAAATCAAGTTGGAGCAAGTTAGCTATTCTGGAATGTGGTCATTTGGGGGACTGGCCTCTCCATTCCTGAAGGATCAAGAGTAGGACATAGCCTTGGCCTATCTTAGCATTCCTGAGAGATGCCAAGTATACTCCATGGTGATGAAGGAGGAAAAAACACTTACTTCAATATTTCCTTATCGCCTTTTGGTGGGAGGAGAGGGGAATGTATCTACAAATGAGCCATTGAAAAAGCATATCTGAATCAAGTGAGATGACAGAAGTGGGGTTGGCTGTTATTCTTCTCCATCACCATCATCTGTCACCATAACAGGTACATAAAGAGTCCCTCCTATAGCTCTTAGTACACAAACTGAGAGTAAGAGGATAATTCATGCGTGCCTTGACTCACCTAGAAATAAAGGGGGTAGTAAGAGACCTATTCAGACATCTATGGAGGAAGCCAAAATCCTCCAGTGCTTCACAGCCTATGACATTCTTTCATAATTTTTCCCAGCAAAAGTATAAATTGCAAATTGAGATATAAAATTGTAGAGGCTGAAATGCCACCTTGCAGAGCAAACAGATGTTTATTTGTCCTGAGTCAATTTAAAATTACCTGGTACTAAATATAAGCCAGGACCATGCAGGGTCCTTCCATTCACACAAATTCATTGATGACACAATGCTGTAGTTGGAAGAGCTCTGTGTTCCATTTTCTAAAACATAAGGACTACTTGTAATAATCAATTACTGTAGAAGCTTTATGACGCTAGAATTTTACTCTATTGTTTCATACCTATCTTTATAGCTTATTATGGGTAACGTGGTTCATAGGATGCCAAGTCTTTGTTCAGAAGACCTGCTTCCCTCCATGATGTTGTTCTCATAAAATATATATGTTTTAAAATAAATCACTGTGTGTTACTATTTCCAGGAATATATTGAAGCAGAATGTAGGTGCTTTCCCTGTGGTCCTCAGGGCAAATCAAAATGATCTTGACTATGATATGCTGCTGAAATCTTCCTTTTCTCCTTGCCTAACTCAAAAACTGTACAAAAATTCTCATTTTAATTGCTGAAAAAGTTCTCAACACTAATCTCTTAGTATGTGACAGCAAACCCTATTTTTATCATTGGTACTTTTCAAATTCAATATATCTAAACCTCAAATCCATGGCATCTAAAAATGGCCAGAGATATATCTAATCAATTGATTTTGGTTCTAATGCAGACTCCAGCATAAGAACATCTAAGAAAGTCACCTAGTTGTACAGAATCCAATTCCAACAGGATCCTGTGCTTAGTAGCTTTAACTTGGAGTAAAGGCTCAGCGACAAATAACAATCCCCTAAAAATTTCCACTTAAGTAATGTTTTATGATATATTTTGGAAACTTACAGGGAATTTTATTATATGTCATAGTCACATGCCTTTCAAAGATTAACACATTTTGATCCCAATCAAATCTAGTGCATTGGTTGGTCAAATAAGGTGTTGAATGTGGTTGCGTATTTTATTCAAGGCCAGTATTTCTAGCACCAGCAAAACTATTCAAGATCACCAAAGCCAGTGAACTCCCTCCTTTATATCTTCTCCCCACTTCAAGATCATTAATCACCTTCAAATGATAACTTGTCCCAAGATGGGTTAAAATTTTTAACATAGCATGTACATTTTCATTATAAGTACCTTTTCAAGGATAGTAGTTCGAGAGACATAAAGGGGATCCTCGCATAGAGCTCATTACCTGAAGAAGTAGACTAAGAGGAAGTGGAAGGAAAACGTGGTTAGGAATGCCCCAAATGGGAGTTAGGACTCCTGATTGGTCTAGGATGACTAATTGTATGTCTCTGCCTCTCAAGTGGACATTGAACCGCTCTTGGCCTTAAAAGCACCTGTAAAAAGAGAATATGTGAATAGTGTTCTCTAAGATTCCTTCATCCTTTTAAAAGGCTATGGTTCTAAGTAAGCTGAGAATCTGATTTTGTATGGTCTTAAAAACTCTTCATCTTTCCAATTAAAAATGTTTCATCTCCTGTAAATGTCACTACCAATCTGATATGCTGCCATGACATTCCAGACATGAGACAGGAGAAAATGTGACAAGCTTATGTAGATGCTATTCCCATCCTCTTACTACTCTACTTTGCCAGGAGCCAGCTCAGTCCTGGAACACTTCAAAAAACATGTCCTTACCACTAAAGTTCTAGAATAGGGATTCAAATTTAAAGTGTAAGAAAAGGCCTCAGTTTAGATCTGAGCCCAGACATAGGACTTCACACCTTCTTCTTACACTACCATTCATCTGGGCCTCAGTTTATTCCTCCAAATAGTGGAAAAGAACAAATCATGTGGGCAAATGCTATGAGATTTACGTAGACTAATAGTTTTAAAGACAGAAGTGGAGGAGGATGAGAAAAAAGAGCTTCTAGCACCTTGGGCTCTTGGGAAGGCATGTATGACCCCTACCATCACCACTGGATCATGCATCTTGTTGCAACTTGTTATTCTCAAGTGCTCAACCATATCAATGGATGAATGACAATGACAAAGCAGATGTCAACATTTAAATGTGATAAACTTCAAACAAGAGGAACTGTAATGTGTGGGAAGGGGTTCAGATCCCACTCAACCATCATCAACTTGACCTCCTTATGCCTGTTCCCCCATTGCTAAAATAGGGAAATTGTAATTTTTCTTGTTGACATTATTCTGGGTATTAAAAGATATATGACATATAAAGAGCCAGTATAATGCCAGGCACTTAATAGGGGCAATTAAAAGCAAAAATTGACTATATTAAGCAAACTCAAATATCTTCGCCATCAGATCCCATTTACCCACGGCTAATAATATATATTATGAGCTGTCTGTAAGACTCCCACAGTCACCTTTGACTTGTAATTTGCCAGAACCTTATCTGTAAGAAAATATTTTTCTGGGTCCTCTGGGTGGCTCAGTCTGTTAAGCGTCTGACTCTTGATCTTGGCTCAGGTCATGATCTCATCGTTAGTGAGTTCGAGCCCCACATCAGGCTCTGTGTTAACAGTGCAGAGCCTGCTTGGGATTCTCTCTTTCCTCTCTCTCTACATCCATTGCTAGTGCACACTCTCTCTCTCTCAATAAATAAATAAATAAATAAATAAATAAATAAATAAAAACAAAAGAAAATATTTTTCTTTATCTGAAACTTCCAAATCCTCATCTCCATAATTATGGAATTACTCCAGGTTCACTTAGAACAGTAGCCTTTTAAAAGTATAAAGGAATATTAGAGAATGGCATTCTCCTCCCTTTTTACAGGTGTTTTCAAGGCCAAGAGAGATTCAATGTCCACTTCAGAGGCAGGTACATACAATTAGTCATTCCAGAAGCAGGGCTACCATTCAGGTGTTCTAACTCCCAATTTAGGGCATTCCTTATCAAGTAATGGAAAGAACAGCACTACAAGCCCAAAGCTCAACAGATTGTTGGTGAATGGAAACACTGTGAAAAAGTCCAGTGGACTCCATAGGGAGAGTTCAGTGAAAACAGTCAGAGAAGTAGGAAGGAAGGAATGGTAAATACAATGAATTCCATGACCAGTCCATAGAACCAAAAAAGATCTGCTCTCCTACTATGTTAGTCTATCCATACCACAAATACCTCAATTATTTTTACAATTCCATTTTAAATTACCCATTGACTTTTTAGCATGCCTCTTTGCATTTTTTTTAAATATAATCCTTAAGTTTTCACAATCTACTTAGAATTAATATTGTACCACTTCACAGAAAAATGTAAAACTCTCACAAGCATATATTCCATTTAACTCCCCTGCCCCAACACACACACACACACACACACACACACACACACACACACACACACACCATACACTTCTTTATATGCTATGGCTGTCATATGTACTACCTGTTACATACATTATAAAGCCCACAAGATAATGATACAATTTTTGCTGTAAATAGTCATATGTATTTTTTAACTAAGAAAAAATGTAGTCTTTTATTTACACAAATGTCTACCATTTCTGATGCTTTATGTTACTTCCTAAAAAAATCCAGGTTTCCCTCTCACCTTATTTCCCTACAGCTTACAGCACTTTCTTTACAGATCTGCTGGCAATGAAGTCTCTCACACTTCCTTTTATTTAAAAATATCTCTGCATCTATTCTCACAGGATACTTTCACTGGATACAGGTTTCTGGTTCGACAGAGATTATTTTTTTTCTCCCTTCTAGAACTTTGCAGGTATTGTTCCACTCTCTTCTGGCCTTCATAGCTTCAGCTGGGAAGTCCACAATTACTGGAATCAGTTATTCTGTATGTAGTGTGCCATGTTCTTCTGCCTACTTTCAAGATTTTCTCTTTATCAACAAACTGTCTATAATGTGTGTTGGTATGTTTTTCTATTTAGCTAGTTTTGGTTTTGCCAAGGTTTTTGAATCTAAATTTATGGTTTTCATGAAACGTGGAAGTTTTGGTGACTTACTCTTCAATATTTCTGTGCTTCCATTCTCTCTCTCCTTTATTGCTAGGACATTAAACAAATGTTGGACTTCATTTTTGTCCCACAGTCTTAAGACTGTTCACTTTTTTTTCAACCTTTTTTTCTCTTTTTAATCAAGGATAATTTCTATTTATTAATCTTAATGTTTGATGAATCTTCCCCCATGACTTACATTCTACTATTAATTTAAGTCCATTTACAAAACTTTTAATTTTTGGATACTAAGGTTTTTTTTTAATGTTTACTTACTTATTTTGAGAGAAAGACAGAAGGGGAAGGGCAGAGAGAATCCCTCCTTCTCATGAACCATGAGATCATGACCTGAACTGATATCAAGAGTTGGACATTTAACCAAGTGAGCTACCCAGGCACCCCACAGATACTGAAAAATTTTAATTTCCCTTTATTCTTTTTTTATATTTTCTATTTTACTCCTGGAATTCCTTATACTTTCATTAATTTGTTATAAGAGTATTTCCTTTATCTCAATTTTAATAGCTGCTTTAAAATAATTGTCTGATAATTCCAACATATGGATCATCTCAGGATTGGTTTCCAACAACTTTCTCTTGAGAATGAGCTACATTTTCCTGGTTCTTTGTAAGTCAAGTAATTTTGGATTATACACTGAACATTATGAGTCCTATGTATGGAGGCTCTAGATTCTGTTATATTCCTTTGAACAGTGTTGATGTTTATTTTAACAGGCAATTGACTTTGTTAAATTATAAACATTGTCTTCTCTGAAGTAGGTAATAAATCAAATCTCAGTTAAGTTATTTTATATTTACCTGTGCTGCTTTGAGTCTGTCCCAATGTGTGTATGGTTCAGGAGTCAACCAGAGACAGGCACAGTTTACACACACAACCTGGGGCTCTCTGTGTCTGACTCTCTCCTTTCTGGAACTCCCTTCTCACTCTCAAGTAGCTATATAAAACTTTAAATGGTGAACTATAGTCTGCCAAGATTTTCTGTGCCTGTTTCATTCTCATTTCACCCTCTCACAAGAATCATGTTGGGTCTACCCACCATGGCCAATACACATCCCCTATTATATATTTCAATTCATCTTCAAGCCTTCATTCATATCTGGTCTCTACTTAGTAAGTCTTTGTTTTCCAAGTGCAAGATGTACACCATTGATAAACCAGATGACTTCAGATGGCCGAGACCTAACATTAAATAGCACCGAATCTGAATCACACTAAGAGAAAGGTATTTTCAATTATTTTTCAACTCTTCTAATTCTGTCAAGGAGTAAATCTCAGTTTGGTGCTACTATGTCCTTAACACCTTTCTAATAATGGCTAATTCCCCCCTTTCAAACATAGAGACAGCAGGTCTCATGTGAAGAACCTTCTCCAGGCAACAGCACCTACCTAGAAATGAATAGCATTACTTTATCCTGCATTCAATGTATTTTTAGAGTTACCTTCTATTTGTGGTGATACTGTTTTCTATTTGTGATAACTAGGAAAGTTTAATTTTAAAATAAAAAGTCACAAAAATTAAAATTTATTTTAAAATAATAAATGACAGTATAGGTCATATACAAATAAGAATAGGAAAAAGATGAGTAGTCGAGTAGATAACTCTAGTTGTTATAACAGATATCCACTGTCCTTTCCAAATCAGCAGCTCAACACAACAGAACTTATTTCTTGCTCATGAAAATGCCAACTGAATATTTCTGATGTGTGGTAGTTTTCCATTTGTTCATTCAGAGGCTGAGAATTGAAAAATTTCTACCTTTTTAACACATGGATTCTAAGATCATCTTGAGTATATCCAGTCAGTAGACAGGAACAAGAGAGAAAAAGCATGACCTACAGTATGGGCAGTTTTTATTGGCCAGAATTAAAAAAGATGCACCCGAAAAACAAATAACCCAGTGAAGAAATGGGCAGAAAACATGAATAGACACTTCTCTAAAGAAGACATCCAGATGGCCAACAGGCACATGAAAAGATGTTCAACGTTGCTCCTTATCAGGGAAATACAAATCAAAACCACACTCAGATATCACCTCACGCCAGTCAGAGTGGCCAAAATGAACAAATCAGGAGACTATAGATGCTGGAGAGGATGTGGAGAAACGGGAACCCTCTTGCACTGTTGGTGGGAATGCAAATTGGTGCAGCCACTCTGGAAAGCAGTGTGGAGGTTCCTCAGAAAATTAAAAATAGACCTACCCTATGACCCAGCAATAGCACTGCTAGGAATTTACCCAAGGGATACAGGAGTACTGATGCATAGGGGCACTTGTACCCCAATGTTTATAGCAGCACTCTCAACAATAGCCAAATTATGGAAAGAGCCTAAATGTCCATCAACTGATGAATGGATAAAGAAATTGTGGTTTATATACACAATGGAATACTACGTGGCAATGAGAAAGAATAAATATGGCCTTTTGTAGCAACGTGGATGGAACTGGAGAGTGTGATGCTAAGTGAAATAAGCCATACAGAGAAAGACAGATACCATATGGTTTCACTCTTATGTGGATCCTGAGAAACGTAACAGAAACCCATGGGGGAGGGGAAGGAAAAAAAAAAAAAAAAAAGAGGTTAGAGTGGGAGAGAGCCAAAGCATAAGAGACTGTTAAAAACTGAGAACAAACTGAGGGTTGATGGGGGGTGGGAGGGAGGGAAGGGTGGGTGATGGGTATTGAGGGGGGCACCTTTTGGGATGAGCACTGTGTGTTGTATGGAAACCAAGTTGACAATAAACTTCATATATTGGAAAAAAAAATAAAAAAAAATAAAAAAGATGTACATCCTTTTAGCCACATTCCACTGGCTGGAACTCAGTCAATAGCCATGCTTAACTGTGAGAAGCCAGGAGGAAACTAGTTTAACTCTGTGACCAGGAGAAAGAGAATATTGGGTTTGGGTGAGCATAAAGTTTTGGAAACTGAACTAAAGTTTGGAAAATTGCCCTAGGTTATGTTCCTTCAAAGCAAAAGGGAGGAGGCAGACATCGCATCTAAGAAAGCTTCCTTCATCTTTTAAGAATGACTCTGGATATTCATGTTGCTTCTTCCTGCCCACTTTCCTGCACTCAGCATTAGACCTCTACCCAACAAATGTAGCAAGACAGACAGGCAGTCCCAGAAAGGTTCTGCCCATTTCAGTAGACCTCTCCCCACACAGGATCCTGGGATGCTCACTCCAGCTCCACACTGCCCAAGGCTCCTGTCCCCTGCCAGTCTTTTTCTTCCTAGCAGTTTTGCAATCACAATTTACTAATCCTGACTCTCACCCTCTCTACAAAGTCAATGCTTTCTGAGACTTCAATTAGCTAACCTGAAAAAGTAACCAGTGTTCATGTTAATTGAAAGCTCTTCCTTTCTTCTCTCCAGGGAAATTAAGAAATTTTACACAGTGGCTTCCTAGAGCCCATGATGTTGTTCCCAGTGTGTCCTATCAAGATACTGCCACTGCAGTTCCTGCCTAGGCCACCAGGCACCAGGAAGGGAGCCCATGGGGAGAGGAGGGTCTTTCTGATGGGATCTCTGTCACTCCACCAACACCACTTCTAGAGTTACTGGCCAGTTCTTATTTGGCCACTCCCTCATGCAAGAAAGGAAAGCGGGGAATGTCCCTCCCCAGGATCTTTCTTTGATCTCCACAGATCACAAGCACCTAATTTAGGGTCTGAGATCTCTGCTCAGGTTTAGTAAATGTAACTGAATCAAATTCAAATTATTGATTCAGCACCATTGAGACATTAGCAGTCATTCAAATTTTGTTCTATGTATTCCTTAAAAATAGTAAAATCTTAAACAATCAAGAACAGTAAGTGTCAAACCTTTGATCATTCCAGAAATGCTGTAATTAAAGAGTCAGCTCCTCACACTTTTTCAGAACACAGTGGAAGACCCCCATGGGCTCAAGCTTTCCCTCAGAGGTGACCAATGCTTACCTAGCAATTTTAAATTCACAAACTGCTGGCAAAGCGTGTCAGCAAATATTCATATCTATGAATATGTTTCAGGAGAGAAGCAGCCCCTGTAATAAGCTGGTGTTTTATGAATGTATAAATAAAATGATATGCTAGCAGAGAAGGCTTCTGATATTGAATCTTAAACCCACCCTATACATTCCCACCCTTTTAAGAAAGTAAGTGAAACACCTAGATTCAAAGGTAGTGTGGAGGCTCCCTAGAAGGTTTTGCTTATTACTTAGTTACACTAATTTTAAGAACAACTCCAATCTCAGTGGGCTTCTCCTCTGCCTTTTCTATTCCGCCAGAGCTTCTAAGAGGTCTGAACCCTGGATTCACCACTTTCTAGTTATGAAATTTGGAGTAACTTATTGCACATGATGTTTAGGATCAAGTTTGATATTCTCCAACCAAAAAATAAAAGGGGAGCAGCAACAGAATAGTGAAACAGGACAGGCAAAATATTAATAATTACTGACAATGAGGAAGGTCTGTGTTAGGTCATTCTATCTACTTTCATGTTTGTTTGAAATTGGTATAATTAATTTTTTTTTTCTGGGAGAGAGAGAAAGAGTGTGAGCGGGGGAAAGGCAGGGAGGGGGAGAGAGAGAATCCGAAGCAGGTTCCATGCTCAGTGCAGAGCCTGATGCAGGGCTCAATCTCATGACAGTGAAATCATGACCAGAGCCAAAATCAAGAGTTGGATGTTTCACTGACTGAGCTCCCCAGGCACCTGGGTATGATTAATCCTTAAATGACACTTTTTTTTTTTTAATTTTTTTTTAATGTTTATTTATTTTTGAGAGAGAGAGAGACAAAGCATGAACAGGGGAGGGGCAGAGAGAGAGGGAGACACAGAATCGGAAGCAGGCTCCAGGCTCCGAGCCATCAGCCCAGAGCCTGACGCGGGGCTCGAACTCACGGACCGCGAGATCGTGACCTGAGCCGAAGTCGGACGCTCAACCGACTGAGCCACCCAGGCGCCCCTAAATGACACTTTTTAATTATCTATAGCATAAATAATTTTCAAGTCCTCTTTTCATGAAACACCTTTATCCTGTTAAAAAGAATCACACAAGCCCAAAATGGTGTCATTTAGGCCACGTCACCAAATGGGGCTTAACACCTAACCTAACTGCAGTTTCAACATCCCCCAGAAATGTAGTCTTAACCAGTCAGTCAGGAATTTGCTGATCAGCACCAATGAGGTAATCTATCACATGGGCCCTCCTCATTGATTCCTCCCCCCGCCCATCTCAAAAAGATGAGGTCATCTGCATAATAAGATCCCTCTGACCTTCCCTCATAAGGTGAAGTAGTCTTGCCTAAAGCATTTTTTTTCTTTTGCCAATAACTTTCTTGCCCTACACTCTTTCCTATAAAAACTTTCCATTTTGTATATGTCCTCTGAGCCCCCCTCCACTTGTTAGATGGGCTGCTGCCTAATTTATGAATTGTCTAATAAAGCCAGTTAGATCTTCCAGTTTACTTGACTCAATTTTGTTTTTTAACACTCCTCTATTTCAGAAATATGTGATAGAGAATATACTTGGAATTCTATTTGATTTTGCAGAACAATTTCTTCCCTGTTCTCATAGGTTAATGATATAAGAAGAACTTTTTTTTTTCTTTCCACCATTTCAACCGTTCAGACCTAGTAAGAAACCAAATTCCCTGCCATGTATTTCACTGTGACCCTTGCCTTTTACAGACCAATTAAGATCCTAGGTATCTGGACACAGCTACAATTTAGTGCCACTCTCTGTGTTTGCTCTGAGATTCCAGTCCCTCAATACCTCCCCTTTCCAAATGGAGAGACACTGGAGGCGGGAGGAGGAGACGAGAAGAAAAGGAATATACTGCCTTCCTTTTTAAGCACCAAACGCAATTCTGTTCTTCTCCCTTTCTCCCCACTGATTCTTAAACATCTGGAGAGAGCAAAACATAGATGCCACGTCCATGAAGAGGGGAGACAAGTAAGATGCTGTGTTGGGATCAACCTATACTTTCTTTTTTACCCTCATCTCATCTTTCACATGCCAGGAATGCACTGAGAAAAGAGATTGAGTCCTGCTGGAGCTCCAACAGTGCCAACATAAACTGCTGGCTTCCCCCAAGTTATATTAATATAACTGACTCACTGGTGATCCCTGTCAGGGCTACACGCGATAACGTCAAAATTGTATGGATTAGAGGAAAAGCTATTTAAAACACTTTCCCCCGAATGATCAATTTTTAATTATATCCCAACAAAATATTGACACCTCCTTTAAAACTGACAGAGCATACAAAATTCAGACATGTTTTCCTTCACGTCTTTGAGAAAAATGGAACTTGGGATATAATTTTATTACTTCTTTCATATGTCTTCATCAACTAACTTAACCTGGATCTGTTCTTTTAAATTATTTTGAGTGCAAAAAATGAAATCAGTTTGAATTTTATGTTAAAAATTCAATAATTACAGCCAAAGTAAAGGTTAGAAATGTATTTAAAACCCATTAATATCAGCATCACAGTAAGAGAAAGTATATAATGACAGTTGTAATTATTACATTCTCTTGTTTTTCACTTCTGAAGAGTAGCAATTAAATTCCTGCTTAGACTTATGGTGAAAGTAAAATGTTCTGCACCTGCAATACTGAAACCGTTTCATTCGCTCTAACTGCAGAAGGGTTTACCTCCTTACACAACAGCTTCCGGGTCATAATGGTGGATGCAAATTGTTTCAAGAATAGCACAGTGTTTCTGACGATTTAGGACGGTATTCATCTACCATTTGATTTCCATTCACTATTAACAAGTACAAAATGATCTTCCTAGCCTCTGCCAATATCAGTACAGACTGAAACATGTTGGTTTCCATCCAAATAGTATACATGGACCAACTGTAGTTGGTAGAGGACTGAAAACACTGTCATTCACTGTCTTAGCCCTTCCTCTGAACTTCTGAGTCTCTACCTCTTTCTAAGAGCAATTATTGTGAAAGCATTATTGTAAAATGTAAAGCATTCACACATGAAACTCTTCTTGGTGACTATCCACTTATGAGTGCTGAGCCAGACTGATAGGCTGACTCAAAAATGCATGCCTGTGTCAAAAACAATGTGCTCACTAAATATATCTGTTCCCCCACATTTCCCAGCCTTCACAGTTAGGTTGGACCATGTGATAATTCTGACCAGTATGCTGGTCCTGTAGAAATGACCTGTGTCACATTTAAGCCAAAGTATGAAAGAGCTGGCACATGATATTCTGGCTGTGTCTTCTCCTGTCACGGTGACTGAGGAGTCCATGAGTTATAGATGTTACAACTACAGGATGTTAAACTGGGGGCATCAGCCTGAGTCTCTGAATGACTGTGTGGGGTACAATACCACCACAACTGGTTACGGACAGTGAAGAAACAAACCTTTGTGTGTTATGCCACATACAAAGATGGAATTTGGGACTATTTAGTTCCTGCAGCACATTCAGGATATCCTACCCCGAATAAAATAATGTCTGAAGTCCAAACACCTTAAAATTTTCACCTAACTAGCTTCAAACAACTCTAGGTGCCTTATTTCTGCACTTCCTCCCACACCAATAGCTGAGATGAAGGACAATATGCAGAGAATGACTCCACCATGGCACCCTGGCAACCTTGCACGTCTCCACATAGGCCACGTGGGCAAAGCTTAACCACAGTCTGACCCGAGTGTTGGCAGGCTGCCCACAATTCCTCCCCAAATGAAGGGAGATAAGCAGCCTTGTGGGGAGCTGCCATGTGGCAGTTTCTCATCTACCTCCCAATCTTGTGAGACCGCCACAAGACGGTTTCCCATCCATCTCCCTAGGTTCAGTTGAGCACAGGACTTTCCACCTACCAGCCCCTCCCATCTATGGCACAGCTGCAGGCTTCTGTGTCTACAAAACTACTTGGCTGTAATTTAGACGTGGCTCCTCTGGGGCAGAATGATCCACCACTCCTGCCACCTGTCATCTGGCCCTTGCAGTCCAGTGTCATCCTATGTGTGGGGTGAGGGAGATGGGGAACCGATGCCAGGCTGATCTTGCTTTTGCTGTCTGTGTAAGTAATACATGTCTGGATCCATCTGGACTCTTGTCCCTGTGGTGGCCAAATCTATGGAAGTGTGAAGATCCAAAGGAACAGCTGCCCTATTAGCCTATTAGCCATGATCATTAAACTGCTGCTTGGGGACTGCTTGACCACTTACTGCCATAAAAGGTGTTTCCATGATAACTCTTTGTTGCTCAACCTCAGACGGTTTTGTGCTAACATGTCTTTCTCCTGCTTAAAAGAGTGAAATGGGGTTCCAAGCGGGACTATAAATAGCTTTCTGATTTGAAGCTGGAGAACAAATCAGCCAGGCTGATTTCCCACTTCAGCCTCCCCAACATTCTAATAAAGTTAGCATTAGGTTTACAAAAGTTAGAAGGTTCCACCAACCCAGGCCCAGCTTCAGGTATTTGGCGGCAACGGGAGGTGACAGAGTCTAAAGTGTGCTGAGCAGTGGCCTCAGACTTTGGTATAGTACCTAACATGCAAGGGGATGACTTGGGACATTTCGTACTTTCACCATTCCAATGAGCCAGAAACATATATCAGAAAAACGAATAATTTCTTTCAAATTAAATAATCAATGGTGATACTAACACTATGTTTCCTGAGTATTAACAAACATGAATGGTGCACAAATTCGTTTACTAATTACTAAACATCAGGAAGTGTGACAGAAGGAGGGTTTACAAAGATAATATAATTCCATCTTTAGATGTAAACCCAAAGTTTTCCGAGGCAGGCAATGTTTCTGACTAGGCAGAAACAAATATACCACAATATATACCCCGGATTATGAGTTTCAGATATGAGACGACTTATATATGAGGTCACTTCACGACTGGTAACCCTGTTGTACCTACTGAAATGGTGAACCGCACACGACATTCTCTGTTGGCAATTATACGACACCACCATGCCCAATGGTACCACTGAGAACGGTGGTACAGTTTTGGTTCTCTCTTTACAAATGTCCTACTGGGAGCAAAAATCAACATGACATATTTTGCTGGTTGAAAGGGAGAGATTTTCTCAGGGAAAGAAAAGGAAGATGTATCGAATATTATTTCTGGAAGGGAGACATCCTTTCCTTACAAGACTTGGAAAGATGTTGCTTTAAAGATACTTTGGGGGAACCTGGTTGGCTCAGTCAGTAGAGAGTGTGACTCGATCTTGGGGTCGTGAGGTTGAGCCCCATGTTGGGAGTAGAGATTACATAAAACAATTAAAATCGTAAAAAAATAAAATAAAATAAAGATGATTCTGGGCAGAGAATGGTGAGGAGAAACCTGTGCTTTCAATGATAACTATGGGGATGGAACAACTGCTGACGGCTGGTAGGAACCATAGCACGCATGAATAAAGCACTCAAACACTGGTGTTTTTCTGAGGGAAAAGGCCTAGTGTTCTAAGCAGAAACTATCAGAACTAATTAAAAGGAAATAGTCAAGTGTTGTCCTTATTACTATTCTCTCAATCACAATTGTTTATGTGGGCTTTTCTCCATGCCAGGCTTCCTGCTAGGCAGAAAGAGTACGAAGAAGAATGGGATAGATGTTTGGTCAGTCAGTGCCTTGGCACTGTTAATGCCTTGCAGCTCCATTTCCTTGGAGCTTCCTTGGTTCCTATGGTAACCAGTAGTGCTCAGTTAAAAGTTTCTGGACGTTGGCAACCTTCAAAATAACAGTTGATTCAGGCAAGGATTCTCAATGGACATCAAAACCTTTAGGTCAATGTTTCAATTATGCCACAGGCTACTTATTAATTACAAAAAGGAAAAGGAGAAATTATAACAGAGAAATTTAGTGGGTACCAGTTTAACCAAGGGATTAAACTCAGCACAACCATGAAGGAGACAAACATTATGTGGCTCCTGATGTGACCCAACAGAAAGGCCAAAATATTGCCTACATGGTACTCTTGCAAAATTCATTAAACCTAAATCTAATCATAAAGAAACAAGCAGGCAGACCCAGATTAGGAGATACTGTACCAAACTACCGAGGTGGACTTTTTCAACTCTGCACTGCAGTTTTATAAAAGATAGAAAAAGTGAAGAATTAATCCAGATGAAAGAAGACTAAAGCAACAGAACAACTAAAGCAATGCATGCACCTTGATCAAACCAAACAACCATACAGATAATTCTTTGGACTACTGGAGAAATCTAAATAAGGTCTGTGTACTAAATGGCATTACTGTGCTGATGTCAAATTCCTTTGTAGTTCCTGGTTTTGTGATCACGTAGGGACCAGTCTTTGCGCTTAGATGAAAATACTGAAGTACTAAGGGATGAAGTAGCATGATGTCTCCAACTGACTTTCACATGGTTCACCAAATATGTGTGTATCTACCTACATGGATATGGGAGGAGACACAGAGCAAAAACAGCAAAATGTTCTTAATTGGTAACTTTAGATGAGAAGTTATGGGTGTACACTTACTATTCTCACAACTCTTCCGCTTAATTTGAAACTTTTCATGAAAAAGGCAGGGGTGGGGAGGAAGAAAAAACAGCAGCTGGCTGAGCTCAGGTTACAGTGGCGGGTCACAGAAAGCAGAAATGCTAAGGGGCCACATGCATGAAGCCTGCACCCGGAGTCTCACAAGTCCCCCTCTGACAGGGCGGGCCTCATCTGAAAGATGGGACAGTCCAGGAGGTGCATTCTTAGTTTAAAATGGTTCAAGATGCCTCAACTGCCACACCCGAAGAGATTCATCTGTTTTACAATACCTACAGACCTAACATAGGTACACTTCAGAAAATGGTCAACTTCTCACCTGTTATTTAATCTAGTGAAAAACAGCACAAATTCTACAACAGAAATGGTATGAAACGCTCAGTAACCAACTTTGGGACAGTGTCAGTACAGCTTTGGGACAATGTGGGTAGGGTGCCTACATCCTCAGACGTGGTTGCAACGAAGCCCTGGCTCCAGAGGAAATCTAAACATTAGGCTTTAAACTTTTCTTTTGAATTAGGAATTCTCTGCTGAAGAGTCAATAGCATATGCCTTAAAATTCTGGCAGAAGTCCACATATGGATGAATTCATTACATGTCTTAAAAGAAAGTCATGAATCCTTTGTAAATATTCTTTTGGAATCTAAAGGAAAAAATCAAAAGATGTTATTTGTCCATAAAAGAATGATAACTCAGAGCCCAACCTTCCACCTCTCTTTGCAGCTAAGAAGACACAGAGCTCTTCCCATCCTGGAGCCCCCATCTCCTCCACCATCTGTGTCACATCAAGTCCAAGTCTCTTGCTCAGGTCATCTAGCTTCCTTATTATTATCAGTCAGCCTTTCCCTCTGTGTCTCCACGATGCAAAATCAGATTCAATTTACAAAGGGATTATTTTTCTTTACCAATTGTCTAGCACTGACAGAACAAAATGCCTTTATAACAAAGGGCTAACAGCAACAAACACAAAATTCATAAAGTCAAAGAAAGTAAAATTTCTATCATGTACTCCAAAGTAGTATTCTTACAAGAATTGAGCAAGGTCAAAATGACTCTTCCCTCATCTTTTATTGTTTAGTAATAGCGTAAAATAAATAGGCAGTTACTACTCAGAAAATTTCTGAAGTTGAAAACAGCCATCCCTCCTTCATATTCCAAAGAATCTGTGTCCATTTCCATTCCTCTGGGTCCAAACTCCCAACCATATGTAGGGCCTAATGTATGGCTTTAGCATTGTTTTAAATTAATAATAATCTGTGGTACTTTCATATCATAACTTTTATTTAACACTGTGAAACACATAGCTGAAGTATCAAAGTATCTGATGTTAGTGTAGAGCTGGAACATACTCTTTTATTCAACTTATGAAAAATATTTTTTTACAATCTACCACATATCCATTTGGATAGATAGATAGATAGATAGATAAATAGATAGGTAGATATTTGGGGCACCTGGGTGGCTCAGTCAGTTAAGCATCTGACTCTTGATTTTGGCTCAAGTCATGATCTCAAGGTCATGAGACTGAGCCCCATGTCAGGCTCTGCGAAAGGCATGGAACCTGCTTAAGATTTTCTGGGGCACCTGGGTGGCTCAGTTGGTTAAGGATCCAACTCTTCATTTCAGCTCAGGTCATGATCCCATGGTTCATGGGATTGAGCCCCACATTGTGATCTGCACTGACAGCACGGAATCTGCTTGGGATTCTCCCTCTGCCATTCCCCACTTACATGTGCGCACACGCTCGCTCACTCTCTCTCAAAAATAAATAAATACATATAGAATATATAACATTTCAAAACATTCAGATTATATGACTAAATGTTTGCCTTTCTATCAAGCATTTGAGGTATTATATAGCATAGCCTTCACACAAAAAGCTTAGAACTAGGCACCCTGTGGTTCAAGTCACATTTCTCCTGTGCTGACTACAATGTGTCAGACATATGTATTCAATTATTCTTCTAAGATCAACTCTTTAAAAGCTGGCATGCGTAAGTAAATACTCTATACATGGTCCCCTGGCTCCACCGGAGTCCTCTGGTGGTGTAAGGAGTGTGTTATTGCTGTCCCCAGAGGGCGGGCAACACCAGGACTTAACATGATAATGCAGGGCATACACTGGATTTGTGCAGAGGAGTGAAGGAGTCCATCAGCACAGACCCAGGGAAGGCCCAGGAGGAAGCATGACCTCAGTTGGGCCTTGAGGGAGGGGGATCCATAGGGGGACCTATGAGAAGAAATAGGTAAAAGGAGGGACAGAAAGAACAGTGTGGGATGTGTGCAGGAAAGTGAGGCCATAAACTAAGGATTCAAAGCAAAATACCTACTGCTAGGTCAACAGGTGCCCAAAACAAGAAAGCACTATGGAGAAAGCAGGGGAGGAACCAGGTCAGTTGGCTAAGAAAGATGGGACCATGGTCAAGATTTCGGTAAGAAAGGAGTTTGAGAACAGTGTTAAAAAAAGCAAAAAAAACTCCACAAAAACCACTAGATTAACAATGGTAGCAACTTAGAGAGCTAAATGTGACCCTGCTCCAATGTGGCCATTGCACAGCACATACGATTTTTTTGTTTGTTTTCTTTCTTTCTCTTCAAGTAGACCACTACAAAAAAGGCCACTGAGTGCAAGAGCAGTGGAAGATCCAAAGCATTCTTTACCCATTAAAAAAATAATAATTCACTTGGAAATTCCTCTGGAACTCTTTTAATAGCTTTTCATCCAGATCTGGTAGTGTGGAGTAGAAAGCACCATTATATAAAATAAGAAGACAGGTTATAGATGCCAGCTGTGCTCCTTAGGGCGTGCAAAATGACTTGTTACTGGATTTAAAGCAGAAAAAATAAGCAAGTGACATTTTTTAATCTTTCCATTTCAATGATCAATGGTGAGACTGTTAGACATTTGGACTCAATGTGAACCAAAAAAAAAAGAAGTATATTTGGATGCCAAGTGTCTCACTCAAATGGATATTCATGAAACAATGAAATGACAGGGCCCAAATGTAAATACCACCGAGGCCCCAGGAAGTTGAAAAGGAAAACAACCAATAGAGAAAATTTGCCCTCGGTGGTCAGACACAGCAGCAGTGATTCCCAGCAATTCCGTCCTCAGCTTTTCTTGAAATAACAAACCCTCTAAAGAGAGAAGAGAAGGCGTGTGTGCTCTGCTGTCACGGTGATGGGAAAAATCTCGGCTGGCAGCAATGGGAACTGACTGGGCAGATTTGGCAGACACCAGGCCTGGGAACAAAGTCAACAGCATGCTTCGTGTTTTAGGGAGCGTCCTCTGTGCATCTTCAGAACAAAGACTGACGATGGGATTCATGGCCACACTCAGAGGTCGCCTAGAGAAAGGGCAGCTGGTGCCAAAAACATCTGCCCTGATACCAAACCTTCCTTTATATAAGCTTGCCAAACTCTTGTTTTCCATTTAATTCTTTTGTACTTTGAACTCTTCAGGCATAGAGTTTTATGAGTGGTGGTGGGGAGAAGGGGTAGTGAGGACAGCCGGATGTGGCAGAGTTGCAATTTTGTGTCATCATGCTGGAGGGAACCTCGAAAGCTAAAAGTGATGGCAGACCAACCATAATCAAGTTCAAACCTTGCCTCCAGACTCATCCATGTAAACCAGGACTTTGAGGGAAGGCCTCTTCTTAATTAGTTCCATCTGGAGACTCCACACACATTCTATGTTCACTTACTCCGAAGGTCAAGAAGGTCCTTATGATGTGTAATTAAAATACACTCTCTTCACTTGATTGACTCACATCTAATTTAACACGTTTAAAAACAATGGAAAAGTTAGAAACCATTGAATAGTCTTCTTCTGTTGTAAATGTTGAGTTTTCCTTCTTTTTTACCACTAGCAGTTCCAGTCCTGGACCACAAAGCAACGTGTGAAATGCAACCTTGTTTATTTTTAACCCTTCATACAAAGTTATTCATCCTGGAAAAAGAAGTAAGTGATTGCTGACTGAATGAAAGAATCGGCACAATCACCCTCAAATCTCGAGCACAGAAAGCTACTGTGTCACCAGCATAGAGTGGTTCTCAAAGTGGTCTGGGGGCCTCTGAGGGTCTCTGAACCCCTTTCAGGGGGTCCATGACATCAAACTGTCTTTATAATAGGTATAAGATGTTCTTTGCCCTTTTCACTCTCTCTTTCCACAATTGTACAGTGGAGTTTTCCAGAGGCTACATGCCTCAAGATGACATCATCACTCTAAAGCAAATAGAATTTGTTTTTGGTATATTCTTGGACTTTAAAAATTCCTCATTGTATTTTATTAATTCTCATTTATTGATAATACAATAAAAATTGATAGAAATAAACCACCTGAGCAAAAGCTTTTTAGAATCATCAATAACTTTTAAGAAAGTAATGGGGTTCTGAGACCAATATTTTATAAGAGGTAGAGGTCTAAGAGAGCCTTTTCATTCAGGATCTTACTAAGTAATAACCTTGTAATATGGTGTCACATAAGCAGCTGGCTGATTAAAATAGGAAAAACTGAAACATCCTTAAGCTTTTTTCTTTAAGTGGTAGAATTCTAGGGATCTCTAGCTCTTACCAGTAGCTGGGCTTTCTTCCTTCCCTGGAACTCTATTTCCTGATTCACCTCTTGGAGAGAAGGACTTCATCTAATGCACCATCTCTATTCCTCCAGTCTACTTTTGCAAATAAGTCCTTTACTTGAAATTCCATTAGGATAGTCACTCACTGTGGCCCTTAGTCACCTACCTCCCCCGCCCGCCACTTAACCTCTCCCCATTGTGGTGATCACACTTACTTCTTCACTCATTTTTAATGATTATTTACAATTAATCTATTCTTTAAAACTTGATGTGCTCTGCCCCAAAAGATACACGTTACTGCCTCTCACACAACGCCTTTCCCATAGCTCTGTGCCTGGATCTTCTCCCTCCACAGACGGGAGGTCTGAGTTTCACGGATTACAGTCTTTGTCGAACCACAGTATCTGTTTACGGGGTTTCTCAAGATTGGGAGACGTATGGGATATTTTTTCTTTCCCTTCCAACTAATACAGAAAATATGTTTGATGACTGAATCGATGAAATTAAAAACTCAGAAATTAAAAATTTGGGGTGCTTGGATACCTCAGTCGGTTAAGCATCTGACTCTTGATTATGGTTCAGGTCATGATCCCAGGGTTGTGGGATCATGCCCTGCATTGGGCTCTGGGCTGAACATGCAGCCTGCTTAAGATTCTCTCTCTCTCTCTCTCTCTCTCTCTCGCTCTCGCTCTTTCTCTCTCTCTCTCTCCTCTGCTCTTCTCCCCCACTTGTGCACTCTCTCTCTCTAAAAAATAAAAAAAAAGAGAGAAATTAAAAATTTGAGGGAGAAAAAGGAAAGCAAGTGAGCAAAATAACAAAGCTATAATAGTACATTAAATCTGATTGTGACCTGGGGCACCTGGGTGGCTCAGTCAATTAAGCGTCTGACTCTGGATTTCAGCTCAGGACATCATCTCATAGTCCGTGGATTCGACCCATGCATCAGACTCTTGATTCTGACAGTGTGAAGCCTGCTTGGGATTCTCTCTCTCTCTCTCTCTCTCTCTCTCTCTCCCTCTCTCTCTCTCTCTCTCTCTCTGTACTCCTCCCTCACTTGAAAGTTCTCTCTCCCTCTCTCAAAAACAAATAAATGTAATTTTTTAAAAATCTGATTGTGGGGCGCCTGGGTGGCGCAGTCGGTTAAGCGTCCGACTTCAGCCAGGTCACGATCTCGCGGTCCGTGAGTTCGAGCCCCGCATCAGGCTCTGGGCTGATGGCTCGGAGCCTGGAGCCTGTTTCCGATTCTGTGTCTCCCTCTCTCTCTGCCCCTCCCCCGTTCATGCTCTGTCTCTCTCTGTCCCAAAAATAAATAAAAAACGTTGAAAAAAAAAAAAAATCTGATTGTGATCTTCCAGAAGACTAAGAAGGAAAAAAAAAATAAGGGTTTGACTTCATTTCCCCCATTTAGTAGAACAGATGCTTAACAAATACTCCTTGTAAACGAATGCCTCTTCTCAACAAAGTCTGAGCTTGTCTGTTCAATGATATACTGTCTATTACTCATGATGCACCTCAAAGCAGGTGTGACTTCTTCTGAAGGAACCTGCCACTCATTTCAAAGGCAGAATCAAACTTTGTACTTCCCATACTACAACGTCTATCTTTCCCTTCAGGATGGATTTAATGGCAAAAACAAAGTTACTCCATTAAGTGAAATGCGAAAAACTTAAGGAAATCCCACTTATTGAGATGAAATGCATCAAGCTTAGAAAAATGGGGTAAGTAGTGAGGGGAATTAAAACCCAGAGTTGGAAATAAAGAATTTCCCTCAATTTCTTTTACCTCTTTGTATGAAAACTTTTCTCAATCCCTTTTCCTGCTCTACACTATTATTGAGCAATCTCTTGCTACATGCTAATATTTAGTAATTAAATAATAAATATTTTAAATGAAATAATAAATAAATAAATATTTTTTAGCATTACAATACAAAGTCTACTCGTCCCTCACCTTATATTATTAAGAAGTGGAGTAAAAAGCTGATACCATACTCTTCAGAATGGCTGCCACAAGCAAAAAGCAAAACTATTTTCTTTTAAATTTTTCCTCCGGAAATCTGTCAAGCACTTATACAACACGTGTGCCACCCAGCTATTTCAGATCATAATCTGTTTTCCCAAATGTGTGTATCTTTTCAACTCGAACACAAAGTGGCCCCCAAAACCCAATCTCCCCTCACTGCTCCCACTCATTGAAATTCTTGGGAGATGATGAGAATGTCATAAAGAGATGCACTGCCAGCTTTATTAACAAATATAAGAACATGCTCTGACAGCAAAGCAGAGAAAATTTTTTCAATTCAATGACTTTCACTCTCATCCAAATCTTTTTAATATGAGGGAAGGAAAACTCAAATCACAGCATATGATGAGAACCTTTTCTGCTGATTAACATTATACAAATAGTTTTGTGCAAGGTGTTTATCTGGGTAAATATTAGCATACCATTATCATCATCACTCACTGCCTTGAGGATGAACTGTATTTCTCTGCACACTTTCCAGAAACCTCTGAGGAAAACAGAAGGAACAAGCTCACTAGTAAGCACCTACTGTGTGTTAGGAAACTCCACATATATTTTTATTAAGCTCCCTAAACATCTGGGAAGTACGCACCACCATCTGTAGCCCACAGGTGAGGAAACTCATGTTCATAATAGTTATATAATGTGCTCAAGATGATACTAAGGAGCTAAGAAAAACCAGTATTCAGTTCCAGGTCTGTCTGATTCCAAGGCTCTCACTGGTTCCTCTCACTAGGCTGCCTCCTGGGAGCCATTTTTAATATGAAGAGCCTTCTCCCAAACCAAACATGTGTCATCTGACTCCAGCTGACCCAGAAATACTAATTGGAAAGATTCTTTAAACATTTTCCCCCTACTTTCCCATGATTTTAACAAGTTCTGTCGTGTAGAATGACACGACCAATACTTTTGCTTTACAAAAGAATGTAGAGAACAAAAACCATCATTTATATTTTGCTCTTTCACCAGCCACTTTGCTGTAATTTAGATATGTAAAATATCACTCGGCCACCCAGACGTTAACAGCTGGGTAGGAAGGGGCAGGAAGGGTTTTAGCAACTAAGATACGAGCAAGGTCAGGAAGTGCCAAAGCCCCAAGAGTACACATGACTTCCCGCAGGGGATGACAAGGGAAGGTGTGTGCACACTGCAAACAGGGTGTCTTCGAGTCCAGCCCTTCTTTGGGGGGCTGCATGTCCACTCACCACCCGCTAAAGTGTGGGGAAAGGAAATGAGAGAGGAGACATTTTATGGCCCTGATCCTCATGCCCTTAGTTGCCCTAATGGCTGCTCCAAAGCAGAGAAGACCACACAATACTTGTCATGTCGGATTTTCAAAATGTGTGCACAACTGTGTAGGTGTTACGCTTAAGATATGAACAACAGCAACAAAAAAGACCAGAAGGAAATACAGCAAAAGGGTTAATAAAAGGTTAATATTAAAAAATTATACCTAGATGGGAGGATTAAACAATTGCGGGTTCATTCTGTATTTTTCTACTTCTAACCAAATTATCAAAACAATGTTATTTTTATAAAAATAAATGCCTATGCCACTATGTAGTGTATCATTTAAAATATTTCCATTTTCAAATGAAAATGAAGTTGAAACTTGAGGGTGGTATCTTGACCACCCACGGTAGCCACTTTCCGATGGGGCTCAGAAAACAGAAGTCCTGTGGAGGATTTCACTACCTCAGACACAAACCACTAAGGAAGCGTTTGCCCAAATTGCCCAGTTCTTGGTGGCTACCCAACGGGCCAGAAGATCTAGTTCACTGAATGCTTTCAACCTGTTGTGCCAGGCCTCTTCTCTTGACTGGGGTCTCTTTTCTGTTTTGCTATCAATTTTCAAATTTCTAAAATACATCCAGTAAGTTCACCATTTCCTCTGTCTATCGTGTTGAACCTTAATAAATGGCCACACTTTTTTCAGCAGGATGGCACAATGCCCAGTTCATTAATTCGGTAGTATCACCTGTGTGTCTCTGGCAACACTAGCTACTTCGGCTTTCACAAGATGCGTATATCCGAATTCTGGTTTATGGCTGAAATCCAGCAGCTCCCAAGTGGGGCACTTCCTTGAGTATTCATGGCAATTACTAATGCTTACAGATGAGGGTATTGGACCACAGAGTGCCATTAGGTGTACTTCTGACCTTCAAGATCTGTGCGTGCTTAACTTCACATGGATCCCGCCTGCGCCCAGCATGCTACCACGAATAAGAGATTACATTTCAGGGGAATCGCTCAGCAATCACGGAGACAGTGTTTTGAAAATGAAGGAAGTAAGAATACAAATGTTTAGAAACTACTCAGGAGATTTTTACCAGCAAATAGTCTATAAATTCAAAACCGGGAATACTGCCTCTGAGGATTCTAGCTTGTCCAATTTTGAAAAATTTATCTTTGTCGTTATTTGTGATACTGCTTCCCAACTCTTAGCTTACACACAAACCAAACAGGCTAGAATTGCATACAGCTAAAAATCACAGAACAGTAGAGCTGGAAGGCAATTTAGAGGTCCCCAGCTTCAACCTGCTCGTTTTAAACATTAGGGAAATCATGGGTGTGAGAGATTGGGTAATTGATGGAAGACACACAGAATTAGTGGCAGAGGGGATTCCAGAAACAGCTCAATCCTCTTTTTCTTACCTATCGGTCCTAGAAAGTGAAGTCTACAATTGTTCCTTTTGTCGTTACGTGGATATTTCACAAGAGTCCTCTTGCAAGTACAAATAACACCAACAGTGTGCAATTCACTTATAATAATAATTTTCAAAAAGATTATTGTGAAATAACAAACATGTAGCCATGTTTCCTCAAAGCAGGGCTCTGGCTTGGAGGAGAGGTGGGAGAAAAGGAGTCCCAGCATGTAAACAGTACAGAAAAACACATATATACAAACAGCAGGTCTATCACTCTGAGACCTGCAATCCCATTACCCTCATCTTGAGAATAAATGCTAATAGCAGTTCCCTCTGAAAATTAATTCCCTTCAATAAATCATTTATTGTACTAAATTAACTGCTAGGAGACTACTTTTTCTGTTGGTACTTTTCTGAGCAGCCTGAAAACAGGCCTTCAGGAGGCATGCTATGTATGGTTTCATCTGATATGGGTCTGTACAGGAGATGCAGGGGTGGGATACACTGAGGTACAGAGGCTAATTTCAACATCCTATCCTGAATCTTTAGGGGCTCAATAAATGTTGAATGCTCTGTGCCATATCACGTGACACTCATAAACACAGAGACATGTAGACGACAAGTAATAACATGAGGAAAATAAGCCACCCTCTTCAGAGGCGAGGACCACTATGCTCTGTTGCTGAAGTCACCTGCAAACTGCATCCCTTAATGCAACCTTAATACAAACTTCAGGTGTGAGAGAAGATTTCTGTATTAGGAGAACCTCTACTTCTGCCTTATCCCTCTGCACTGAGAGCCACAATGGCTGACTTAGCCTTCCTCCCCTGGCTATGACTCTGAGACATCTGGTTGGCACCTCGGAGCAAGGGTCTTGTGAGGAGAGCCTGGGAAAATGACGGACTCAATTCTCCATTGACAACACAACTAGGAGATCCATGTAGAGCTAAAGGCCAACTTCTCCAAGCTGCAGTGCCATCCCATTCCTGCCTCTCTGGGATTTAATTAGGTATTCACCACAGGGCTCCATGGGTATGGTCTTAGATGTATAAAATAGGAAGTAGGGGTGCCTGGGTGGCTCAACTGGTTGAGTGTCCAACTCTTGATTTTGGCTCAGGTCATGATCCCAGGGTTGTGAGATCCAGCTACATGTCAGGCTCCACACTTAGAGTGGAGCCTGCTTAAGATTCTCTCTCTCTCTCTCTCTCTCTCTCTCTCTCTCTCTCTCCCACTTTGCCCCTCTCCACCACTCATGCTCTCTCTCTCAAATACATATATATATATAATTTAAATATATATATATATAATTTAAATATATAAATATATATAATTTAAATATATAAATATATATATATAATTTAAATGTATATAAATATATACTTTGGAGGGAGTCCAAAGGGAGTAGAAGGGAGTCCTTCTACTTTGGAGGGAGAAGAGGAAAGAGTTGCTGCTATTTCAATATTTAGTAATTCTAGCTTTTTAAAACCTCCCTCACTAGCCACAGTGACAAAAACACAGCTTTATTTCTAAAGACAGATCCCCATGGGCAATTAAGTAATTCAGTTCAGCCTCCTCAACTGATGATAATGTTGTTAACTGTGAATCCACATTTTTATTTTCCTTTTAAAAAAGAGTTGGAGCACAAAGAAATATCCTGAACTCACCCTGGTCTCTTAATATTGAAGAGAACAAACACAATACTCTATTCATTCATTCAATCATTTACACAAATTCATTCATTTACCCAAACATTAGTGCATTGTGGTGCTGTGTGCTAGTTCACATGAACTTCCTTCTAGGACAGTATATTGGTTTGCTAGGACTGCCAGAACAAATTACCACAAACTGGGTGGCCAAAAAAAGAAAACGAGAAACAAATTTATTCTGTCACCGTTCTGGAGGCTAGAAGTCTGAAATCCAGGTGCCATTTGAGTTGGTTTCTCGGGGAGGTTCTGAGGGAGAATCTGTTCCATGCCTCCCCTCTAGCTCTTGGTGGCTGCTTCCATTCCTTGGTGTTCCTTGCCTTGTAAACCCATCACTCCAATCCCTATCTCTGTCTTCACATGGCCTTCTCTCTTGTGTCTGTGTCTGTGTCATCTCTCCTATTCTTATTAGACACCAGTCATACTGGATTAGGGCCCGCCCTGAGTATGACCTCCTCATCTGCAAAGACTCTATTCTAAGCATAATCATATTCACATGTACTGGGGCTTAGGACTTCCACATATCTTTTGGGGGGACAGAATTCAACCCCCAACAGAGAGCATAAGTCCCACCGTGTGGTCATAGCTGATTTATACTATTGCCTTCTCTACCAAGCAAGAGCCTGTCACTGACATTAAGAAGATTAGAGTCTAGAAAGAGCAATACACAAATCTATCTTCCTTGCTCTTATCTCAGCTGCAGTTTTAGCTTTGTGGATTTTTCTATGTTCTTATTGCCTATCTCTACCTGAAGACTGTATGCTCCCAAAGCATAGGCACCATGTCTGCTTTCTGTTTCCCACTACATTCCCATATCCTTTCACAGTACCACGGACAGAACAAGCTTTCAAGAAACAATTGTTGAATAAATGTATAGATAGATGAATGAATTAACTAGATGCAAGCAGGAATGAGAAAAGCCTATAAAGAGTAATAGTGGTACACACAATTGGCCAACAATGAGAAAGAAATCATTGATCCTGATTAGTAGGACTATGGAAGGTTTCATGAAAGAGAAGGCATTTGAACTCAGTCTTGTGGGATTAGTAGGATCTTATAAATGAATAAAGAGTAAAATTTATCCCTTGCTGAGCAAACAGTATGAGCAAAGGCCTGGAGATATAAAGCCTGGTCTTCGGGGGGAACGGCTAATATACCCGATAAGCTGGAGCAAAGAGTACCTAAAGGATGTGAAAATACTTGGGATGAGAAATGGGATGAAAGGCAACTCTGAGCACAGGCCATTCTGGGTGCGGTAAGATGCCACTGGACTTTCTTGAGAAGGGAAATGACATGATCCTACCTGTGCTTCAAAAGGAAAAAAAATACACAGAAATGATTCATGCATGTGTTCCTTCTTTACCTTCCTGCCTGAGTGATAGTTCTTATATTACTACAAGGAGATTTTTATATTTACCTGTGTATCTACTATGAACTTATTTGCCTGAGGAGCTAAGAACTATAAAGTTGACCCTTGAATAACATGGGTCTGAACTGTGCGGGTCCACTTATACACAGATTGTTTTTTTCAATAAATACAGTACAATACTATAAATGTATTTTCTCCTCCTTGATTTTCTTAATAACGTTTTCTTTTCCCTAGTTTACTTTATTGTAAGAATACAGTATATCACACATATAACATACAAAATATGTGTTAATGGACTGCTTATGTTATCAGTAAGATTTCCAATCAACAGGAAGCTATTAGTAGTTAAGTTTGGGGGGACTCAAAGTTATATGCAGATTTTTGACTGTGTGGGGTATCAGCACCCCAACCCCCCACATTGTTCAAGGGTCAACTGTACATAAGTGATCACATTTCATAATTATTAATTAATTACATTATATGTAGTATATTATTATATAACTTATATAATTAATACTAATTTTATAGTTAAAAGATATCTTAGAAGTACTTTAATAGGATGATGTCACAGGACCTAAACTTCTTCCCAGGATAATAACTTGAAATTTAAAACCCAAGAGAAGATGATTTTGTACCAGCTAATTTTGTACTCTTTGTACCAGAGTAATAAGAAGGACTTTTATGTATAGCAAAGCATTCTAACTTCTGGGTCCAGCCTAATTCTTTGGTTTTGATTTGAGCATGGCAAGCCCACAAACCAATAACATTCAAACCTGAGGTAGGGTGGGGCTACCATCTGTTGTTCTCTCCATGAAGCACCAGGGACCCTACCACTTACCACTGACATCTGGAGAGCAGCCAGGCACCATCATAGTAGGACCCGAGGAGACACTCCAGTTCCCCATGGAGACCTGCTCAGTAGCCAAAATTCTATCAAATGAAGAGATGCTTATTATGGTTTTGATTCTCCAAAGGTCTTTGGTAATAACGCAAACATTCTTGGGAAGAAGTATTTAGCTATTGACCTGTAAGGGTATTCATTATATGGAACTGTTAACCAAGAGAAACAGCTACCCCAAAGAGAACCTCACCCAGCCAACAAGTTCCCCTAAGGCAAGTGGGGGACTGAGTGCAAAGAGAGGCCCTAAGTGAGCAGGATGGAGACGGCATGAAGGAGAAAGAAAACTCATTTCATCCTCACAAACCCTAGAAGATAGGCCCCAGAATTTCTAGTTTACAATCATCTCTTTGTTATTTAGACTGTAAGACAACAGAAGGGTCAGGACTGTGTTTACCTGTTTCACACTGGTATCCAAGTCCTAAGACTATGCCTAGCACTTAAATGTGTGCTGAAAAGGAGTGAGCTGCCAGGAGGAATGTCACTCTTCTGTGGCACCTTGAGCACATATCTCTGACCATGAGCATACCCATCACAAAATTATGCCTATGAGTCACCCTCTCCCACTGGTCAGTAAACTTCCTAAGGAAAGGAAAGATGTTTGCTTATTTTAGTACAATGTCTGGCATTTAGAAAATATACAATTCTTGAGTCTCAGGGGGCTAAAATAACATGCATGAAACTAAATAGCTAATTAACAAGAGGCTTAGGTTTGAGCCGGGTCTCTCTCCATCTAAAATCTATACTCTTCATTGTAGAAAAACATCCTATGTATGACATGGTTTGACCTGAAACTGGTCTTGTGAAAGAAGGTTCTTTAGAAACAGGTTAGCAACTGTGCTTCAGCCTTGTAAGACAGACAATCTATATAATTTTTTACTATGAGTGTTTTAATTATCTAATGCTTAGTCAAAATACAGGCAAAACATAATTTTAAACACATGCAAAAGCACCCCCAAAAGTTGAGTCCAAGTAATCATTTTCTAAAATACAGATTTTTAATTACTAATGGTCTTAAACTTCTGTTTAAAAAGGATGAGCATAGGTAGAGATAGAAAGTTTTAGAGAAATCCAAAGCAAACTTTTTAGTAAGTCAATTTCTATTTTATATATATGCTAGCTCTCATTAGGAAATATTGAAAATCTCCTGTTCAAACCTATTCTCCTAAAACCTGTAGCCATGTTCATACTCAAAAAAAAAAAAAAAAAAGAGAGAGAGAGAGAGAGAAGAAGAAATCTTCAAAAGCTAATTATTTTTACACTACAGTTCCTCATGTAGCCAATGGACTTTATCCTTTGCCAAAAAGACCAAAAACTGTTTTTTAAATTGAAAAAAAGGAACTTCGAAAATGCACTAAGCTTAAGTCCTCTTTTATAATCTCTCAAATTAAGTCAAATTAGTTTAAGCTTTCATGCAATACATTCCATTTTAGTGGACTCCAAAAATTAATATTGTACCTACCAATACTCCAATAAGGTGAATGTAAAAAAAATTATACTAGACTCAAAATGTTCAATATCACATGTAAAAAAATTAGTAAAGAAATTCTATCCTGAGGAATGTTTTACCCTTTTTACTTTATACTTTTACTAATGGGTGACTTTCTATCATTTTGTAGAAATGTTCCTGCTGTTGGGTAAGAATTCTGTATAGTTGAGTCCTTAACCATAGTCTGGAAGAAATTTAACATAAAGACAAGTTAAAATGACAGATAGCATTGTTTATCCCGTAACTGATAAACTAACAAGTCTAACTATTAAGTTTTACAAAACACACCTTTACCATCTTTTCTTGGTACTCTTAAAAAGCTTTGCAAAGGTACTAAGAAAGAGTTCCAGAGCAAGACATTCATTCAGTGAAGTTAGTTTGTTGGCTGGTTGGTTGGCTGAATAGGTCATTGGTTGGTTGAACAAATTAATTTTTAAACATTTATCTTAGACTCCTGAACCAAGAAAATGGATTTTGGAGCAGTTGTTTGGAGAATCAAGTTTCTTAAAACTCCTTTAGAGCCTACAGTTTCTCAAGGCAGTCAAGGGAAAGCACTGGGACCTTTTTAAAGTACTAGCAGTTAACAAGGAAAATGCTCTCAAAAGATCATTAAGAAATTCTCCAGGGACACCTGGGTGGCTCAGTCAGTTAAGCACCCAGCTCTTGATTTCGAATCGGGTCATGATCTCCAAGGTTCATGAGATCGAGCCCTGAATCTGGCTTTGCACTGACAGTGCCGAGGCTGCTTGGGATCCTCTCTCTCCCTCTCTCTCTGCCCCTCCCCTGCTCATGTTCACTCTCCCTCTCTCTCTCAAAATAAATAAACTTAAAAAATTTTTTTCTGCCAAAGGTTATAACCACTTTGTTGTAGATTCCAGCTACCCTAACAGTGATGCCTTCCAGAAGCATCAATTTGAGAAGGCAAAATGCCCTAACTACCTCTTTACAGGGTGAGTCAGTTTCTAAACAATGCAATTTAAAACATCTGTCCTCACCTACTCTTAGAGGGATACTGAGAAGATTCAGAAGAAAATGACTGACAGGGGCGCCTGGGTGGCTTGGTCGGTTAAGCGTCTGACTTCGGCTCAGGTCATGATCTCACAGTCCGTGAGTTCGAGCCCCGCGTCGGGCTCTGTGCTGACAGCTCAGAGCCTGAAGCCTGTTTCAGATTCTGTGTCTCCCTCTCTCTCTGCCCCTCCCCTGTTCATGCTCTGTCTCTCTCTGTCTCAAAAATAAATAAATGTTAAAAAAAAAAAAAAAAAATTTAAAAAAAAAAAGAAAATGACTGACAGCAGCAGAAGAGGACAGCCAATGCTGGGGCTACGCACAAGTGTCTGTGACCCTTGAACAATGTGGGGGGTTAGGTGGGTAGGCCTATCCACACACAGTCAACAATCCTCATATAACTTCTGACTCCTCAAACACTTAACTACTAAGAGCCTACTGTTGACCAGAAATCTTACTGATAACATAAACAGCCAATTAACCCAAATTTTGTAAATGTATTATGTACCATACTCTTATAACAAAGTAAGCAAGAGAAAAGAAAGTGTTATTAAGAAAATCAAGGAAGAGAAAATACATTTACAGTACTGGATTGTATTTATATAAAAAAAAAGTCCATGTATAAGTGGACATTCACACAGTTGAGACATTCATTGTTTAAGGGTCAAATGCACTTGATTGCCAGTGCCTGCAAAAGAACCTTATTCTTAGGGGAAGATGATTGCCCTGATCCATTTACCTCCTTATTACTGATCAAGGCTGAGAAAAGGAAGTCTTCCATGGGCCCCTGGCTTCTTCCACATTGGCTCATTATACTTAACTGCTTACCTGTTATTTAATTAGCAGCCAGAGCTAATAGATCAAAGATATTTCTGATTTGAATGTTCTAGTTAAGTACCCATGGTGACATTCTAATATATTTTCTGTTGCCCATAAATTGACTAATAAAACTAAAGTAACTGCTATTGGGGATTTCACTATAATGATCTACAAATAAAAAGTTAACCTCAGTTAAGATAAAAAGAAAATATTCAGGAAAATTATCTCTGAAAGGAAACCAAGAAACTGATCTGGCCATCTCACTGTCAGTCTCCCCAGGTTGAAACTGTAGAGTGGAAAGAGATGAGATTGAACTTTATGATATTTAAAGAGAAAAACTTCTTCTGGCTTCAGTTTAGTACTATCGGAAAAATAAGGTCATTACTTAATTCTTTGTTGTTGAAAGGTATGAATTTCTCGTCATCAAGATTTCCTTCCCAAGGACATGACTGATGCAAAAAGAAACAAAAATGGTCAATGCCTATCTATTGGTTTGGACTCAAAACAACAGCAGCAACAACCACAAACTTGCTAATGGTCTTTTAACAAAATAAGAATAATTCCATGTGGACATACTTCACACAAAGTAGTATCACTTGGCCCTCGCATTAGTTAGAAAGCTTTTGCTACCTTCATGAATGATGTTCCAAAAGACAGGGCAAGGGAAGACGGCATTGTAAAGAGGCTACGTCTGACAGAAAAAAATCTTATTTGGTTATTAACATTTCCACTACTGCTGGCTTGCCTAACACAGGACTGGCTGTGTTCTCTTCTCCCAACATCGAGAAACAATGGGACCCTGCAAATGAAATGTGTCATCCTCCACCCATAGGCGCCTTCACAGGAAGGAGAGTGTTGGATCAGATACCCAGAAGCTGTGACATCTGTAACTCAGTTAATTCCAATTAAAAGTACAAAAGAAAACATTAATAATAATAATAACAATAATAAATTTTAAAACCCTGTATGTAAGTGGCATTGGAAGAAGGGGGGAAACAACCTTTTTTTTTTTTTTAAGCAACAGCTGTGCAGACTAATTTTTTTTTTAAAATCATTCATATACTTTCCAAAGCATCCATTCCCAACTGCTGCCTTCGTACTGGCAAACCCAAGAAATTCAAGACATGTAAACAAGAATAGATTTGCCCTTAAATCCCAAGGTCAAAGGCAGCATCTGTTGTTTCAGAGAACAAGGAGGGCTTTCTTTTTGCTGGTTAGTTTGTTGTGGGTTTTTTTAACAGAAAAAAAAATGTAAGCATAAATTTTCTAGATGTTTCCTCATCACCTTAGGTGGTGCAAAATAGAAAAAACCTGCATAAAAGAAAACAAACATCCCATGTTTTGATATTTGAGTTGCATGGATGAAAGGCTGGCCATGCTGTGATTTTTAAAGCTGACAGGAAAATTCATTTTCATACCAAGTTCCCCTCATGCCATTTGGCTATTAAATTATTCAAGGAATTTCTCTGCTTCTAAAGATTAATAACATCAACCCAAACCATTTCTGAAAAGTACTTTCACCTCCTGTAGGAGACAGATGGACCACAGGAAAGCAGCCTATCATATTACAGGCAGACAAAAAGATTTCAGATTACCAGATTAACACACCAGGCGGGGAAAAAATGATGGAAGTGGCAAGATACGAAATACTGACAAATGGAACCAAATATTCTTCAGAGCCTTCTTTGTGAAAATAAACATAATTTGGAGTCCATTGCATTTCAATTTTACCTGTCTCGCGTTCACAAACCCAGCTAATTAGCATAATGTCAGTTCCAATTTAACCAAAGCCTTCGAAAATCTAGTGGAGCCTTATTAAAATACATTGGTATCAGGGGACAAAGGCACCACCTGCTTTAAAGGCCTTTTGTGTTCTAGTAAGAAATGTGTTTAAAATCTGGGTATATAGTTTGGATCCACAGTATTGAAGACTGTGGGCTTTTTTTTCTTGGTACTTTCTGTGTATTTAAAACATCAGCATCCCTTGAGAAGATATTCTTGCTCCTATAAAACCTAACACTTCCTAATTATCAATTCCCTCATAAATAAAGGGATTTCCCAAAAGTTGTATTTCAGAAAGCGTCAATATGAAACAATTACAATACTATTAAAAATCTATGAATATGTGATTTCTATTTGTAGATTCACAGAAGCAGGCAGTGTTTATTTTTTCATGTATATATATACACACATATATATACATATATATATTTAATTCTTATTTATTTTTGAGAGAGAGACAGAGTGCGAGTGGGGAAGAGGCAGAGAGAGAGGGAGACACAGAATCCGAAGCAGGCACCAGACTCTGAGCTGTCAGCACAGAGCCCGAAGCGGGGCTGAACTCACGAACCGTGAGATCATGACCTGAGCCGAAGTCGGATGCCCAACTGACTGAGCCACCAGGCAACCCATGAATATATTTTTTTAATTAAATACTTAAATTTAATTCCACAAATAATGCAAGAAACATTCTCATTTTAAAGTGAATAATTCAGAGAAAGGTCAAGTACTGTGCTCCCCCCTCCCTTACCAATCCCACTCTCGACCATCATGGGTAAACCACTCTACCACTTAGTAAATGCACACTTTCCAGAACTTTTGACAAGCACTTTTTCATATAATATGCTTTAAAAAAACTAGGATCATACTGTATTTTCTACAATTCCCTGTCACCATCCCAAGTGGCTAGAACATGTATCAAATGCCATCTGAAAACTTGGTCCTACTTCTATTATACACATATGTATGCACACAGGCAAATATACATGTATACTTAAACACAAAACGGCATAAAAATAAGCCTCTTAAGAAAATGCCCCTTTGTTCCTTATTAGTGCTTAGCTACCTAGGAAATGTATAAGGCAGATAAAGCAAAAGTGCTCCATTTCACCAACACAACTTTGACTTTGGTATCAGTGTTTTTTGTTTTTGTTGTTTGTTTGCTTTTAGTGGGGGGGGGCACAATACTGGGGGTCACCAAACTGACCATTGGGCTACATCTGGTCTACCATCTGTTTTTGTATAGCCTGTGAATTAAGAATGTTTTTTCATTATTAAATGTTTGGGGGAAAATATTTTTTAAAGAATAACATTCCATGATAAGTGAAAGTTACATGAAATTCACATTCTGGTGTCCATAAGTGTTTGACTGGAAGGCATGTTCATTTTTCTTGTTGTCTATGGCTGCTTACTCCTACGAGGGCAGTAACTCAGAAGTTGTGGCAAAGAGGGGTGCCTGGGTGGCTCAGTCGGTTAAGTGTCCGACTTCGGCTAAGGTCATGATCTTGAGGTTTGTGGGTCCGAGCCCCGCGTCAAGATCTGTGCTGACATCTCAGAGCCTGGATTCTGCTTCAGATTCTGTGTCTTCCTCTCTCTCTCTGTCCCTCCCCCACTTATGCTCTGTCTCTCTCTCTTTCTCCCTTAAAAATAAACATTAAAAATAATTTTTAAAAAAAAGTTGCAGCAAAGACTGTAATTCCACAAAGCCTGAAATATTTACTATCTGGCTCTTTCTGGAAAAAGTCTGACAACCTCTGTTTTAGTACATGAGATTTAGTTTTCTAATATCTCACTTGTAAAACAATTCTTTAAATGCCATGTAGACACTCCTCTTTTAGTGGGTAAAGATGACCAAAGTATGCAGATAGGCAGGAGTAGAAAAAGGTCACTTAGTACAACAAACAGGTAATATACATATGGACTTACCTTTCTAGATTTTCCAAAAATTCTCTTGGTCCTAAAATATTACTTATAATCTGCTAATGAAGTAAAGGTGCCATGGATTATGTTGCTAGAAAGTCTAACCCATTTGTCCACCTGTTGAGCACCTACTGTGTTCCAGGTCGGTGCAGGGCACTGACAATTCCCGAGTCAACAAGATGGACATCATCTCTGCCCTCAGGGACTCCCAGCCCAGTATGTTCATTACAATGTGAGAAGCTATGAAAGCATAGATCAGGGGAGCACAATTCGTCTACGAGATGGGGTGGGATTAGAAAAGATTCAAGGTAATTTCACTTTTATTAGATTGAAAACTCAAAATCCAGAGGGTAGTTGCTGCACAAGAAATTAGGTAGCAATGAGAGAATCTGCCACCACCTCACTGTCTCTGTGTTCTCACTCTCTGTTCTTTATAAGCTATGATTGTGAGCAAAAGGAGCATTTTTTTAAAAAAAAATTTTAATGTTTATTTTTGAAGGAGAGAGAATGTGAGTGGGAGAGGGGCAGAGAGAGAGGGAGACACAGAATCCGAAGCAGGCTCCAGGCTCTGAGCTATCAGCACAGAGCCTGACATGGGACTCGAACTCACAATCTGTGAGATCATGACCTGAGTGAATTCAGTCGCCCAACTGACTGAGCCACCCAAGCACCCCAGCAAAGGGAGCATTTTAGCCTCTAATTAAGATGGGATCTTGGTGCACCTGGGTGGCTCAGTCAGTTTAATATCCAACTCTGGATTTCAGCTCAGGTCATGATCCCAGGTTGTGGGATCAATCCCCACGTTGGACTCCACACTAAGTGTGGAGCACGCTTGAGATTCTCTGCTCTTTCTTCCCCATTCATGCATGCTCTCCCTCTCTCTAAAATTGAAGAGAGAGAGAGAGATGCAATCTCAATCCAGTTTATGACTGAGGCCAAACTGTGAGTGCTCTGTACCATCAACAGATTTTGAGTTTAAATTTCATTTTTTTAGTGGATCTCATCCAACCATCAAACCCAAGCCTCCTTCATGGAAAAAAGAAATGAAACTACTGCACATACTGTGTATATATCCACTAACCACCCCATGGCACTTAAAAACACAAAGCAAAAAAAAGTCACCCTGCCTTATTCCACGGTGTAATCCCAGCAGCTACTCCCAAGTAGAATTCCACCCAGATAAGAGAGGCTTTGTGTCCATATAAAAGAAATCAACAGTATTTTTTTATACACCTGAAATCCCCAGACACACAAAGTGAGGAGAAGAGGAGATGAACGGGAAAAAGACGATTTCAGCAATATTCTGCAATCCTGACGTAGGGTGGAGGAGTTTGGGTGAAGCTTAGTGACTTCAAGGTCCTGCGCCTTTAAGGCTTGAATTCTTTTGAGTAACTGAACTATGGGGACATTCAAATTGGGTCAGAGTCTCTCACTCTTACAGGCTTCCTTGGTGTCCTATGTTCCTGTTGACTTCATACAGAACTAAGCAAGCATAAAAGGTCTCTAGAGAGAAGCAGCAACTGGAATCTGGGACAGAAAGAACAAAATGACTTCACAGTGCTGCCACTAGGTCTCTGTTATTTTCACAGAAGGCTGAGTGAGCCCTATTGAGTAAAGCTGTATCCGACACTATCTGTACTGGTTTTCCATTAGGGCCTGAGTTGGTGGGGGTCAGGTGTTCTTATTCATCTAATTGATGGTAATTAGATGGGCTAACTTTGCCTACACAAAGAACTAGGTTTGAAAGTTAGGTTTTGTGATTCACCAAAGATAAAACTCATGAAAGGGACCTGGAGCTAAACTTTCAGAAACACCGGGGTTTTTGAGCCACAAATATCCAGGCATCACCTAGCTCCAAAACGGAAAGATGAACTGAATCTTCGGGGAGAGACCAGTTTGTTAAACAGAACTCAGCTTGGCTGGTACTGCTCCTAAGAGGTCAGCCTTTCTCTCTGCAAACAGGCAGAGACCAGCCAGACCATCTCTTCAAGAAGTTGCCCAAAATCAGAGTGGCAGGAAGAAAGTAACAACGGTTCAATAAACGGAGTCCAAAGGCCAAATCCGTCTGCTGATCAGGAGCCATGTCTAGGGATTAGTAGGAAGCTCTGGACATCTAGGTGGCCCCAAGTATTCCTTTGCCATTAATTACATGAGTTGTTGCTAATAAAAGTTATTTAACAAGTAAAAATTTCTGGATGTCCACTTAAATTTAAATTTCAGACAGACTAACACTTCAGTAGAAGTATGTCCCATAACTAAGAATATGATAATGGAATATACTTCTACTAAAAAAAAAAAATAATCAGTTGTTTATCCAAAATTCAAATGGTCATACTTAATCCACATAGTTTTCAAGTTGTTCAAATATCACATGCGTATAGCTATAAGACATACACTAAAATGTTATTCATTGTTGATCTGAAATTTAAGTTTAACGGAGAGTCCTACATTTTATCTGGCAAATTTAGTCACAGAGAACACAAGCAGCCGTGGTCAGTGACATCTTAAAGACTTGGGGAAGCAGGGGACAGTTCTTGCACATGCTAGAAGACCACTTTGGAAGGGTTTATCTTGGACTTTGATTCATTAATTGACGTTTGCAGAAGGGCCATGAGGGCAGGCATTTTTATCTTAAATATGCTTTTACCATTCATGTGGAAAAGAGGCAAACATTGCTGACACCAACGATTTGTGACAGGAAGCAAATCCCAGAGTCCTTGCAGCGTTAGTTAGGGCCACTGGGTTCCCAAGCCTCCTCTCCTCCATCCTCCAGACATCATAATGAATGAGGTCCATATTGATCCTCTTGGGTCCCTGTGGGTTTAATTTGTTTAGATCTATTCATCTAAGATGGTGTAGTATGCAGTGGGAGAGGTGAGTTGAAAATATTTCCAATAAATAGGCTAGGATTACACATTGCAGGTCCCTACAAAACCATCATGCCCAGAGTTCTGGGTAGACAAAGAGGAGAGTGACCAAAAGTAATCAGTAAAACCAAGAGGAAAACTACAAAGGGGTTTTGAACGTATCTTTGCTTTAAAATGCTTTTTAGGGGGTGCCTGGGTGGCTCAGTCGGTTGAGCGTTTGACTTCAGCTCAGGTGATGATCTCACAGTTCATGAGTTCAAGCCTCGCTTCAGGCTCTGTGCTGACAGCTCAGAGTCTGGCGCCTGCTTCGGATTCTTTGTGTCCCTTTTTCTCTGCTCCTCCCCCACTCACACTCTGTCTCTCTCACAAAAATAAATAAACATAAAAATTTTTTTAATAAAATAAAATGCTTTTTAAAATATATTAGCTCAGGGGCGCCTGGGTGGCTCACTGGGTTAAGTATCCAACTCCTGATTTCGGCTCAGGTCATGATCGTGAAATCAAGTCTCGTGTTGGGCTCTGCACTGAACGTGGAACCCACTTGGGAGTCTCTCTCTCTCTCTCTCTCTCTCTCTCTGCCCCTCACCCACTCATGCTCCCTCGTGCTCTGTCTCTCAAAAATAAATAAATAAGCATTTAAAAAATAATAAAATAAAATTTATTAGCTCATTTCTTCTGCTTTATTATGTAATGTACATGAAAAATAATTAGTAATCTTGGGCACTTGAACTGCCTCAAGTTACCTTTCTAGATATTGATTCTCACTACAGGGTACTGTAGGCAGATATACAAAAGAAGCAGGCATCTAGTCTAAAAGAGTAGCAGTTTCTCTATAAAGTGTCCAGAAGGCTTATGTCCATCTCCTTCTCCCAGAGGAAAAAAAAAATTCCCAGATTCCCTCATTACTTAGGTTTAGACAAAACTATAATGAGTCGGTACAATCTATGCCAGTGATTCTCAAACACTGATGTGCATAAAAATCACTTGGAAGGTTATCAAAACACAGACTGTTGCCTTCATCCCCAGAATTTCTAATTTTTTAGGTGTGGGGTAGGGTTTAAGAATTTGCATTTCTTAAATGTTCCCAGATGATGCTAATGCTTCTGGTTCGAAGATCATCTTTTGAGAAACCAGGGCCTGTGCAATTATAAGTAATGGTATTGTTTAATACAATTGTTCACATTGAGTCTTTATGATTTGTCACACCATAAAGGCAAACCACTCCTACCCTTGAATGTGCCCTTCCTAGATTCTTATCTTGTCTGCTTATATTTTTAGACTGTCTAGAAATTCCCCAACTCACAAACACCATACTTAGAATCATCCCCTCCTACAGGATGTCTGCTCCGGCCCCCAAAAACCCCCACTGCCAATAACACAAGAAGCATTATAAAAAATGATGAAGTTTTAGAAATCTATGCTAAAGAAAGGAAAGAAGCTATGCCATCCCCGGAATGGGACTCCCACTTTAAGACAAAAAAATGATTTCTGGAATGGATGAGGAAGGAGGATCCAAGATGCAAATACACCTTAGTGTGATTTAGTCTAACCAGGGGATGGGTCTCCCTTTTGCTACACTGAACCAGGGCTGAAGTCAGAGAGGTTAGTAATCCTGAGCATGGACTGAAGTATCCAGCAAACCTGGTGGAAAAACACAAAGAACCTGCAGAAAATTGCATCAGGGAGTAGCTGATAGATGGCAGTTACAGAGTCAATGCCGTGTGTGTGTCTTCACCAACTACTTCTCTTGCCTCCTGAGCACATGACTTCCCTTTCCTGGCCCCATGCATCTGGGAGGAGTCAAGTGACTGATTCTGCCTAGTAGAATATGGTCAGAATGGCTAGACAGTTCCAGGCCTGACCTCTAAAATGACCTATAAATTGATCCCATTTACAATTGCATCAAGAGCCATAAAATACCTAGGAATAAACCTAACCAAAGATGTAAAAGATCTGTATGCTGAGAATTATAGAAAATTTATAAAAGAAATTGAAGAAGACACATAGAAATGGAAAAACATTCTATGTTCAGGGATTGGAGGAACAGATATTGTTAAAATGTCAATACTACCCAGAGCAATCTACACATTCAATGCAACCCCAATCAAAATTGCACCAGCATTCTTCTCAGAGCTAGAACGGCAATCCTAAA
Source organism: Panthera onca (assembly GCF_046562875.1). Lineage (NCBI taxonomy): Eukaryota > Metazoa > Chordata > Mammalia > Carnivora > Felidae > Panthera > Panthera onca. Next base: position 94,890,905 of record NC_138347.1, on the reverse strand, counting down.
ATTTGTATAGAACCACAAAAGACCCCGTACAGCCAAAGAAATGTTGAAAAAGAAAACTAAAGCTGGAAGCATCATAATCCCAGACTTTAGCCTGTACTAGACAGCTGTGATCATCAAGACAGCATGGTATTGGCACAAAAAACAGACATATAGACCGTGGAAGAGAATAGAGAACCCAGAATTGGACCCACAGATGTATGGCCAACTAATCTTTGACAAAGCAGAAAAGAGTATCCAATGGAAAAAAGACAGTCTCTTTAGCAAATGGTGCTGGGAGAACTGGACAGCAACATGCAGAAGAATGAAACTGGACCACTTTCTTACACCATACACAAAAATAAACTCAAAATGGATGAAAGACTTAAATGTGAGACAGGAAACCATCAAAACCCTAGAGGAAAAAACAGGCAACAACCTCTTTGATCTCAGCCACAGCAACGTCTTACTCAACACATCTCTGAAGGCAAGAGAAATAAAAGCGAAAAGAAACTATTGGGACCTCATCAAGATAAAAAGCTCCTGCACAGCAAAGGAAACAATCAACAAAACTAAAAGGTAACCGACAGAATGGGAGAAGATATTTGCTAATGACATATCAGATAAAGGGTTAGTATCCAAAATCTATAAAGAACTTACCAACTCAACAGCCAAAAAACAAATAGCCCCGTGAAGAAATGGGCAGAAGACATTAATAGACGCTTTTCCAAAGAAGACATCCAGACCAACAGACACACGAAAAGATGCTCAACATCGTTTATCATCAGGGAAATACAAACAAACAAACAAACAAACAAACAAACAAAAAACACATTGAGATACCACCTCACACCGGTCAGAGAGGCTAAAATTAACAACTCAGGCAATGACAGATGTTGGTGCAGAGGTGGAGAAACAGGAACCCTCTTGCACTGTTGGTGGGAATGCAAATTGGTGCAGCCACTCTGGAAAACAGTGTGGAGGTTCCTCAAAAAATTAAAGATTGAATTACCCTATGACCCAGCAATAGCACTACTAGGAATTTATCCAAAGGATACAGGAGTGCTGATTCATAGGGGCACATGTACTCCAATGTTTATAGCAGCACTATTAACAATAGCCAAATTATGGAAAGAGCCCAAATGTCCATCAACCGATGAATGGATAAAGAAGATGTGGTACACACACACACACACACACACACACACACACACACACATAATGGAATACTACTCAGCAATGAGAACGAATGAAATCTTGCCATTTGCAACAATGTGGCTGGAACTGGAGGGTATTATGCTAAGTGAAATAAGTTACTCAGAGAAAGACAGGTATCATATGTTTTCACTCACGTGTGGAATTTGAGAAACTTAACAGAAGAACATGGGGGAAGGGAAGGGGAGAAAAATAGTTACAAACAGAGAGGGAGGGAGGCAAACCATAAGAGACTCTTAAATACAGAGAACAAACTGAGGGTTGATGAGGGGGAAGGGTAGAGGAGAAGAGGGGTGATGGGCACTGAGGCGGGCATTTGTTGGGATGAGCACTGGGTGTTGTATATAAGCAATGAATCATGGGAATCTACTCCCAAAACCAAGAGCACACTGTATACACTGTATGTTAGCTAACTTGACAATAAATTATATTTTAAAAATAGATAAATAATATAAAACAACCCATAAAGATGGACACTCTCTTCTGCTGCCTTTGCAGGAGTCTCTGAGAAGGCCCTAGGGGACATGGTGTGACTGGATGAAAGTCACCAGTATACAGTGGTTAGAGGAGAGCCGCTCATCCGGAATACTGGTTCTGGGTTTGGCAAGAGGAAGATACAGACTTTAGAGCATGAAGCCACTGAGATTTGGTGGTTGTTACTGCAGCATAGCCTAGCCTTTCCTAACTAATACAACTACAGAAGATAAGGTGTAACAATTGTCCCTTCCTCATCTGAGCCAAAGCAGACTGATGCCACATTCTGTTCTTCTGTATTACATAGAACCTATATTGTCTTTACTCTGGACCAGTGGCTCTCCAATTTGGCTCATTAAGAAAATCACTTGTTTGGAAAAAGAATCCTGAGCTCTCTCCAAACCTACTGAATCAGAATCTTCAAGTTTGAGAGAGGCCACAGGCTTCTTAAACACAGGCTTAAAACAATTGGCTTGCCTAGGGCTAAATTGAAATGTCCCTTTCAGAGGGCTAGTTTGCCCCTATCTGGAGACTAGGTTATGCCTTGTCAGGTGCATAGTTTAGGACATTTTGGAAGGCTACTAATCTTTACCAAATTATTTTTGAAGTGAGGATTTTAAATTATGTATTGGCAGGAATCAAATATTCAAGTGTAATGGATTTAATTAATTTAAAAGCTTCTCTTTTAAGATGATGCAATAATTGGCATAAAGCCGAATGCCCGAAATACCTACCAGTGAGGATTTAAATGCTCAATTAAAACAATTTGAGTTTTATTCGTTGTGAAGGAGATATTTAAATATGTAAACAAGATTGACTCCCTAAGCTCTCCAGCTTGACAGTAATTTCTGCCTACCTTTCCTCATCCCCTTTAAAGGAGTTTCTTGGGGTGCTCAGGTGGCTCAGGGGGTTAAGCATCCGACTCTTGATCTCAGCCCAGGTTATGATCTCATAGTTGGCGAGTTTGAGCCCTACTTCAGGCTCCATGCTAACAGCACAGAGGCAGCTTAGGATTCTCCCTCTCCCTCTCTCTCTCTGCCACTTCCCTGCTTGCACAGGCCCGATCTCTCTCTCTCTCTCTCTCTTTCTCCCTCTCTCTCTCTCTCAAAATAAATAAATAAACTTTAAAAAAAAACCCAGGACTTTCCATGCCCCTTGAGGATGAGGGCAGTCAGAGTAGACTTGGGCCATCATAAAAAGTAATTGAGGAAGCCCGGCTTGAGAATCTACTCTTGGTCAGAGCACAAGAGCACCACCTAAACTGTCTAAGACTGACAAGTCCTTGTTGATCCTCAAATATAACATCAACACTACCTCAGGGCCTTTGCACTTGCTATTTCTGCTATATTCTTCCTGTAGCTGTCTGAAAGACTTGCTCCTACACTTCCCTTATGCTCAAATGTCACTATCCTTAAGGCCGTCAATGAAAAAAGAACCCCTCACACACACACACACACACACATATACACACACACTTCCTTATACCTTATTTTATTTTTCCCTCTAGCAGTTTCACCATCTAACATGCTAAATATTACTTGTTTATTTGTATATTACCCACTTCTCTCACTTACATGAGTTTCATGTATCCTTAGGGTTTAGAAGCTGGCAGACACATAAGTGTGCTCAATAAATATTTTGAATGAATAAATAAGCAAAAAAAAAAGTTTAATGAATTTAAATATTTGAGTATTTGGGGGATTCTAAATAAAAGATGAGTATGGACTGGGCCCTGATATACTGACTATATGAATGAGAGGGTTTTCTTATGATGAGATTGGATAGTTCTCATTCCATACTGTTTAGTAATCTGTTCCATTCTGGGCAAATTTGCCACAGGTGATATTCTACCTAAAAGAGTTGCCCCCAAAGTATTTAATTTCTCATGTCCAGAAAAATATATCTGAACCAAACATTTTTTGTTTGCAAATATATGTTCTAGCACCACATATATATATGGATACATATATATATCTCGAGATATATATAGGCCTGCAGATAAGCTATGTTCTAAAAACATGTAACTCAGGGCCTGATCCTCCTCAAAGGGATATAATTAGGTGGTAGGGTGGCCAGTTCACAAGCTATTGAAGCGCCTCCACCCCAGCCCCCAATAATAGTCATGTGACATGGGAAAGCATGTCCAGGTCAGGAGGAGAAGGTTAAGAGTGCCCCCTTTCTCCTATTGTCTCAGTGCAGGAATGGCTGTAAGCAAAATTGCAGAGAACTCTAGATTTGACCTCAGTCCTACCAGGACCTTTCTAACTTCTCCTGAGGCCACAGTCTCAAGTCCCCACCCTGTAAGAGCCCAACTGCATCCTCAACCAGTCTTTCAGAAGGAGAATGTTGCAACCATTAAAATACCCTTTAGAAATTTGTTCAACACAAGAGGATTAAGAAAAAAACAAACTCCGTAATTATTTGCCCATGAATATTATTGATACTTAAACAAAGAAAATTTATTTTTCTATAATAAAATATTACAAGAACACAAAATCAAAAGACTAATATTTAATTTCATTGCCATTTATATCCATCATTTATAGATCATTACCATTTTATGCTAACTTGAGTTGCTATAGTGAGATGAAGCATTTGGAGTATGAAGGCAGCTGGTCTGGGGTTTGGATCCCAGTTCTTCTAGTAACTGCCTTGCGGCCTTCCTGGGACAAAGGCCTCAACTTGTATGAGACTCACAGTCAAATGGGAAAAAAAAATTAATGCATCCCTCTGGATCACCTTGACAGCTAAATAATGCCTCGTCCATACTAAGTGCTTAATTCAAATAAATGTTAATGCTTCTGTCATTTTTTAAAATTACTTAATATTGCAGTAAACATTTTTCATTGCCTTATGAGGCATAAGATTGGCAACTTTACTGCAGTTTAATTATGTTTCACTAATATATATCAAACAAATTTTTTTTTAAGAAAATAATGTAGTAGAAAACATCAGGCCTTCCAGACAGAGAAATGTGTCCAAATCTTTTACTAATGAGTGAGTGTCCTTTGGCCATTTACCTTGAACTCCATGAGTTTCAGTTCCCACATAAAAAATGAGAATAAAAATTCCAACTTTCAGTGTTGTCTTGAGGGTGAGAAATGAAACAAGTAAAAGCCTCTAGCACATAATGGTCCCCACTGATATTCTGAAGGAGTAGATGGCAAAATAAAGAAAATAAGAGAATCAATGCCTCTTCATTTAGGCCAGTCATTAGCTAACAATCAGCCACTGTGAATGATAAAAAGTCTAGTAAAGTCAATAAAATGTGAAGTGAAACCTAATTCACTTTTACAATATGACCTACTTTCAGCTATTTTTGATTCACATGAACAACCAATGTTACGAGGAGCTGATTCTGCAAAGACTGTTCATTAAAAGCATTTTCTTTTCTTTTCTTTTCTTTTCTTTTCTTTTCATTATGGCTTTCCACTTTGAGGGGTTGAAAAAAAAAGATTTTCAGTGACAAGCATCCGTTGAAAGACCCCTTGTACTCATCTCACGGTGTGACTTTCAAAGTCTATGTAGTGTCAAAGGTTACTGCAGATGGGGGAGGAAAGGAGGACCCAAAGCAAATCGGTTTTTAATTCCACTCAATTATGCAGCTTCCATTAGGCCGCTCTGAACACCCTAAATAGACTATTATTTAGATCTTCGTATCTGAAGGTTTCAAAAAAGAAAATTCTGAATGATCTTCTCCCTTCCTATGAAGTACAAGTAGAAACACCTAGGTTTGTGCTCTGTGGAGAAGGCCTAGCTGTGCTGGTTTTTCATGTGGGACACAAATGTGCTTATTAGATACTGACCCCAAATCACTTAAGTACCTTTGAATCTTAGACAGCAAAACAGCTGAAGGAAGATGTTTTCAGGTGCCTTGGTGTATCTTTGTAAAGGGCCACTGTCTTTTCTCTCAGGGACTACAGCATTCCTTAAGCAATCGAATCCACCAGACGACCAAGATGCAAGAAGGAAGGCTTATTTTCCCAAAGGCTAAACAAGGAGTAATGACTGCCAAACTAATTGTCTCTTAATTTTCTTTTCTACTCCCTCTCTGGCCGGACTTCTAGAGATAGAATATATAGATTTTCCCTTTGTTAATAACATTAACTCAGGAGGCAGCAGTGTCCTAGCAACAAAGAGCAGGGTTTTGGTGTTTTTGGGTTTTGTTTTTGATATCCCAGGGACTCTGCCTTATAAACTGGAGAGGGGTGGGACATTTTATAATTGGGGTATTTCTAACCAGGCAGATGGGAAGTGTGGGAGACAAAACCTTCTTGGGAGAACCTGATATGTTATCCTTATATTCCCACTATATTTTCCAAACCAACCTAAGTGAGAACCACTGGTCCTTCACCCACTACCCTAATGACAACCACAACAAGCGATTCATCATGACACCCTCTTCCTATCCTAACAGACCCCTGGGTTAAAACGTCCACGGGCCTCCTACCCAAGGAAGAGTAAATGGCAAGTGAGCGGATGGCATAGATCTGCTTGTCTTCATTTCACAAAGAGAGAGAAAGAGAGAGAGACAAAAGACATAGACGGTCCTCCCAAAAATAACAGAAAAATTAAGCTATGGAAGTACCAGTGATGACTAAATTTTTGAATTTAACAACATAAACCTTTGAAACTGTGACATGAAAACAATATTTTGTGATCCTCTAAAACTGCAGACGTGTGCTAATCCCAATGAAAGAGAAAAGCACTGGGGATTGTGAATCAGTTCCCAAATTCTCTGGTGAAGAAACTCTTTGAGTGAAGAAAGGAGCCCTCCAGTGTCTTACACTATGAATCCAACAACAGGCCCCCAGTTCCACCTCAGGGCCGGGACCACTCCCTGGTGCTTTCCCATAGAGCTTCCATTCAGGAATAACATGGCAAAGAAAACCTCCTAAATGCCAACTGCTGTCATTTCTTAATGTTTTCTGTAATGGCTTGACTTGCTAAAATGACAGGGTTTATTATTTTTAGCTTTCAGCTTTGGTGAGTTGATCAGTCAAAACAAAGTATTAAAATAGCACCTACTTGGTAAATTCAATTTCAGATGACTGCATCTTAAACCCATTATAGACTAATATAAGCCTGACTTTTACATAGCTGAGGAAGTTTGAGAAGAAATAATAAATTCCTAGCTCAAAGAAGCAGGATGAATAACTTCTTTTGTCTTAAATAGGAGTCTATTTTGGAAGCAAATCCCAAAGGAAGTCAATGATAAACAATAGATTCATTTAAATCATTTTAGGACAAATAGCAATGAGGGTTTAAGGGAGTTTCTGAAAGTTCTAATGTTCCATCCAGCACATGTGAAATGCTTGAGATCTCAGTTAAATGCAGCATTACAAATAAGTAAGTAAGGGGCGCCTGGGTGGCTCAGTCAGTTAAGCATCTGACCTAGGCTCAGGTCATGATCTCACAGTTCGTGGGTTTGAGCCCCGTGTCAGGTTCTGTGCTGACAGCTCGAAGCCTGGAGCTTGCTGCGGATTCTGTGCCTCCCTCTCTCTCTACCCCTCCCCCACTTGTGCTCTTTCTCTCTCTCTCTTTTTCTCTCTCTCTCTTTCTCAAAAATGAATAAACATTAAAAAAATTTAAAAAACAAATAAGTAAGTAAAGTAAATGGTGGTCCAAGTCACACATGTTTTCTATGAAGAGCATAACATTTTTTTTCTTTGAAAACCTCCTTTAAAATAACCTAGCTGGCTCAGCCAGTAGAGCATGTAACTTCTTATCTCAGGGTTGTTAGGTCAAGCCCCAAGTTGCCCAACGTGGCAGTTTGCCCAAACACAGAGTTTGTTTAAAAAATAAAAATTAAATTGAATTAATCGAATTAGTAAAATAACCTAAACAATTATGAAAAATTATCTTGTGATAATATAAGCCACAGAAAGCTTTTTTAATCATTTTAAAATAACTTTTGTTCCCACTTTTTAAAATAATGCAAGTATAGGGTAAACTGGGTAAGGTATATGGGAACTCTGTACTATTTTTGGATTTTTCTCTTAAAAAGACAAGCTATTCTAAAACTTAAAAAAATATTTTTTAAAAAAGTTTTGTTTTACTGGAGAGTATTTGGGAAAAAAAGAAAATTGTAAAAAGGAAAACCACCTATAAAAAATAGGTATACATACATATAAACTATAACTCTGTATATATGTGGTCTTATAGCCTGTCTTCTTTGGATTATTATGGCATTTTCCCATATCATTAAAAATTCTTCATAAAAATTGTTTTAAAGGGCTGTTTATCATTATATCATATGGCTAAACCCAAAAATTTGTTTAGTCATTCTCCTACTGTGGGATATTTAACTTGTTTACTATTTTTAGTTACTGGAATTAGCTTTGTGCATATTTCTGATCATTTCTTCAAAGATGGATGTACACTTTTGGACATGGCCAAACTGCTTTCCAGAAAATTAACTTATTCTTGAAGAGTATGCATCACCCCACCTCAGCTCCAAGCACTACCACCCATGACAACCTTCCACAATGGGAGTGCAGCCAGTTTAGCGTTAGGGTTCTTCCTGGGAAGAGCCTCAGGACTGACTGTCTGCTGTGAGTCAGGGCTGCTAGAGCCAAAGAAAGGTGTGAGATGCTCAAATGTCTCCAGGTAATCCTCCTGCCAGCCAACCTCCTGCTGATTCGGCTATAACCAAAAGCCAGGTGCATTTACTCAAACAAAATCTACCGAAATTGGTGTAAGGGGAAGAATGGCTAAGACAGAAAGATTTTACAAGAGTTTGAGGTGTCATATTTGGCCCAGATTATTCTCAAAATATGAAACACAAACAGAGATACTTGGATATCTATAATGATTCTGGAAAAACCTCAGCTGGGGGTGGGAATATTGTTTCCCTAGGAGTTATTTGCAAACTTGATGGCATTTTACACCTTGGCAGAATGACTGTAAAGCAATATTGGGGGGCGGGGGGGTTGAGATGGGAAGGCTAGAGATCTGTGAGTTTCTGAGAAAGAAGAATCATTCTGCCCAAAATGCCAACAGCATAGTGACATTCTTGAAGATACTTTGACCAGAACAAGAAGCAGAGGGGCTCTTTTTAGTTTTAAATTCAAATTTAACATTTGGAAATTTAACATAAAATCTGGCTTCCTCAGAAAATCGGAAGACCTGACAACATTGGGCCTAAATTCCCACGGCAACAAGTGGTAGGAAATGAGTAGTGGCCTGTCCTTGAGTTGAGCGGACAGACCAGTCTCATGAATTTGAATTACCTGCCTGGCAAGCCCCTTCCTAACCACAAGGTCTTACAAGGAGTTCTTCAGTTCCTTGGACTGAGAAAATTCTAGGAAGGCCTCAAGGAGATCCCCACCATTGTAACCATCACCACCACCACCACCCCGACCGGTCAAGCATCGGTGCCTCCTCCACCAAAGAAACCAGACTCCAAACTTCGGAGGAACTTCAAGTACACCAGCAACTCCAAACCAAAAGCCTTAGCAGACATGGAGCCAAGAAAAAAGAAGACATAAACAACATCAAGGACCCTCATGAAGAAAGGGATCCTGCCAGAACCACACCTCTCATTCAGACTCCTAGATTACCTCTCCTATGGCCTTGGCCTTGTCACTTAGTCCCTCTAAGCTCCAGTTTCCCCATCTGCAAAACGGGGATAACAAGACATCCTTCACAAGGTTACTGGGAGGTCTGAACGAGGTCATGACTATGAAAATGTCCTTCCTGCAGCTCGGGCTCAGTCAATGCCAGGTGAATGTGAAGCTAGTTAATACCGCTTTAACTTCCTCTACACCTAGAGTAACATGTCCCCGCCTGGACAGCTGCACCTGGAGATCTAAAATACCAACTACCTTATCTGCCCAGGGTCACAGGGTATTATTAGCTGCTTCCTGTAACCTCTGGTATCAAATGGGTTCATTTCTTTTATCATTGTTTATTTGATGGTGCTTTGAACAAGCATTAACTAAGCACCTACAACATGCTAGGGGCAGAGATACCAAGGGGAAAAGATTACAACTGCAAGGAAATCCAAGTATAGGACAAAAACAAGCATATAACCCATGATTAGCACTTAGTGTCATAAATCCTCCATCAGAGATATGTAATGGAGTTCAGGGAATGTGGGGTGACTGACGGCCTCCATGTGAAAGAGAGCCAAGAGATCAGGGAAGAAAGGGAGCTTTAATTTCCACCTAAAGGTTGACTGGAAATTCACCCAGTAGACTAAAAGAAAAGATGCTTTTTCAGACAGAAGGCAGAAAAGCAAAGGCATGGAGAAAGTGTCGTGATGCTTTTTAGGAAATACAAGTAGTGTGGCATAACTAATGCAGGTGCTAGGGAGGGAGTGGGGCAGGGGTTAAGCTCGAGGAGAGAGCACGCTTGGATTTTGGAAATAAGAAGGGTTTTAAGAACTGGAAGGAGGTGTCAGGTTTGGCTTTTAGGAAGAGATTACCCAAGCAGCCTGTTGGCTATTTAGTTTCTCTCTCTCCCTCTCTCTCTCCACATTCACACCCCCTCCACTGTGACTGTAGGAATGCAAGGGCCCCTCCCTGAGGAGATGGGGGTAAAAGGAATAGAATATTGGAGAAGGTGCTTGGGGCGATGAAGGAGAATAATGAAGAAGAGAAGGTGGTACAAACACAGATCATTTCTGGCAGGATCTGTGGGCACCAGAGATTTTTCAGGCCGTAGGACTAATTCATGGTCACACTAGGATATCCAGAAATGCCCTTGCCCTGCAAGGATCTCAAAAATATGACATTCAGGTGTAGAGTGAAAGAGTCTTCCAAAAATAGGCTAGAATCAAGCTATGTTTCCAGCCTGTTCCTCCTTCTTTCTTTTAAAGATTAACTACCCTAAGGCTTGCCAGAAAAACAAGAAAAAAAAAAAAAAAAAGAGGGTGGGTCAGGGGAACAGACTCAAGAAGGTCTGGGCAGGCACTGCTGTTTACTCACCACGTCTGACAGAACCATATTGTTTCTGTGCCTCAAACATGCCAGTAATTTCCTCAGGGAGAAGCACAGTATGAAAGGAGGGTAGTCTGTATTAAATTTAAAAACCTGAGTCCTTAACAATTGATCTTAATAAGCTGGATTTGAGGGTTATTTATTTATTTATTTATTTATTTACTTTTGAGAGAGAGAGAGAAAGAGAGAGAGAGAGAGGTGGAGAGGGAGAGAGACAGAGGATCTTCAGCAGGCTCCACACTCAGCTTGGAGCCCAATGCGGGCTCAAACCCACAAAGCATGAGATCATGACCTGAGCCAAAATCAAGAGTCGAACACTCAACTGACTGAGCCACCCAGGTGCTCCTGGATTGTTGTTGTTTTTCTTTTATATATGCCATAAACTGTCACAACCCCTCTGATGACAGAATCTATTACTCTACTAGTACCGCAGATCACCATCACTTAAGGTGACTTTCAGAGCCTTTTTAGAGATAGGAATGATTAATAATGTGTCTCCTCAAATACGTCCTCCTAAAAGCCACTCAACAGTAACCTTCTATTGGGGCTCCTGGGTGGCTCAGTCGGTTAAGCGTCCGACCTAAGCTCAGGTCATGATCTCACAGTTTGTGAGTTTGAGCCCAGTGTTGGGCTCTGTGCTAACAGCCTGGAGCTTGCTTCTGATTTTGTGTCTCCCTCTCTCTGCCCCTCCTCCACTCATGCTCTGTCTCTATCTCAAAAATAAATAAAACACTAAAAAAAAATTTTTTTTAAAAAACAGTAACTTTCTATGAGCTTGGTTAATATTGGAGAATCTCTCTAATGCAAAAGACCTAGAACTAACACGAAAGAGGCCAGGGCAAAGTCACATTTTATTTATATATCTATCCCCAGGGGCAAGCACAGTGTCTGGCACAATGTTGGCATGCAATAAAATTTTGTTGAAAGGCTAGACAAATAAAAAGAAAATGTATAGGTTATTGATTAATTTAATATGCAATTTCCAAAGTTTTAGATTTTTAAAAATTGGCGTAAAATTTATATATATGCAGTAAAACCTTGTACCGTGAGTAACTTGTTCTGCGAGTGTTCTCCAAGAGAAGCAAACATTTCCAACAAATTTTAACTTGATAAGCGAGGGATGTCTTGTAATACAAGTAGCACGTCATGCCGAATGTCACATGATCACAACCAACCCAATGATTCCTCTCTCTTTCTCTCTTTGCAGGATTGTGGGTGATCATCTCCCATGCTCAGACGCTCAGTCTCAGGCCGCAGTGTTTGGCAGTAATCAGTGATTTTTCAGAACAACAGAAGGTGCCCACAACTGGCACTAGTGTCCTTTTTGTCACTTTAAAGCACCTATGGAAAGTCCTTTGCTTTTCCATATGAGAGTAAGCTTAGGAATGCTTTGCTTCATTCTAGGTCAGGCTGCCTGCACATATAGACCCTTTCCTCTGCTTCCAGTTACAGAAAATACAGTATACGACAAGATTTTATTAATACTGTACTGTAGTCAACATCTGTGCGAGCATATACCATGGCCCCCATGAAGAAAAAGGTTGAAAGGAAAGACAGTAAGAAGGAGATGATTACAGTGGAGGTTAAGAAGGAAATCACTGAGAAGTATGAACAAGGTATGCACGTGGCCAAAACTGCAAGATTTTATAATGTCTATGTGCATGTCTACATCTCATCTGCCGAGGAGGAGGAGAAAAAGGCAGAGGAATCCCTCACTTCAGATGAGATTAGGGAGATGTGTACAATGTGGGAAACCGCAAAATTTTGTAGAAAAGCACCATCCAAATAAGGCTGTAGTAGTGTGAGTGATGAATCTGTTTAACGACAATGCAATGTCACATTTCCATGAAATCCTCAAAAGGAGGTAAAAGCAAGTGTCATTGGATAGGTTCCTTGTTAAATAGGTTAATTTGTTTATTTTTCTTTATATGTTGTATTTTCTGTATTATTTTGTATATTACAGTATTGTAATCATTTTATTTGAATATTTTTGGGCTATGGAATGAATCATCTGAGTTTCCATTATTTCTTATGGGGAAATTGGCCTTGATATACAAGTGCTTTGGATTGCAAGCATGTTTCCAAAATGAATTATGCTCACAAACCGGGGTTTTACTGTAATAAAATTCACCCCTTTAAAGTGTACAGTTTGAGGTATTTTGACAAATGTATACAGTCATGTAACCACCAGCACAATCAGCCCCCCAAAATTCCTCATGCCCCATTGCAGTCAAGTCCCCTCTCCATAGTACTGGTCCATTGATCTGTTCTCCATTACCATGGTTTGCCTTTTCCAGAATGTCCTATTAATGGAATCACAGAGTATGTGGCCTTCAAGGCTAGCTTCTTTCCCTTAGCATAAAGATTTTGAGTTCTGCCCTGTTGTTGCTTGTATCAGTACTTTATTAATTTTCATTGCTGAGTAGTATTCTATTGTTTAGATGTAACCCACTCTCCCATCGACAGATGTTTGGATTGTTTCCAGCTTTCGGCTATTATAATTAAAGCTGCTAGGAATATTCACATATACATCTTTGTGTTTGGCATGTGTTTTATTTCTTCTGAGTAAACACCTACAAGTGGATTTGCCTGCTCATATGGTAAGTGTATGAATAACTTGGTAAGAAATTGAGAAAGTGTGTTCCAAAGCAGCTGTATCATTCCACATCCTTATCAGCAATGCATGAGAGTTCTGGTTGGTTCATATACTTGTCAACATTTGATACTGTCGATCTTTTTAACATTAGTCATACTCAAGATGAGATGTGTAGCTCACTGCAATTGTAATTTGCACTTGCCTTATGACTGATGTCAGGTATCTTTATGTGTGCTAACTTGGCTGCATGTAGCTTCTTTGGTAAACCAAATATCTTTTAATAAAAATTAAAAGCACTTTACTCATGTAGATTTCCCCAATACATTTTAGTTAATATCCAAAAAAACACTTTTTCGTTTTCCTCTGTTTTTCATGGAAAATTTCTAAGATGAATTAAATACTTCTTTGACTCCTTCGCATTCTTAACCATTTTCTTACAGAGAAGACGGAAGTACAGTACCCATACCAGGTGACTATGTGCTTTTCTCTTAAAAATTAGGTTAGGGGCACCTGGGTGGTTTGGTTGGTTTTATATATGTATAATTTATTGCCAGATTGGTTCCCATACAACACCCAGTGCTCCTCCCAACAGGTGCCCTCCTCAATGCCCATCACCCACTTTCCCCTCTCCCCCACCCTCCATCAACCCTCAGTTTGTTCTCAGTATTTAAGAGTCTCTTATGGTTTGCCTCCTTCCCTCCTCCCTGGTCTTTTTTTTTCCCCCTTCCCCTTCCCCCTGGTCTTCTGTTAAGTTTCTCAGGATTCACATATGAGTGAAAACATATGGTATCTGTCTTTCTCTGCCTGACTTATTTCACTTAGCATATTACCCTCCAGTTCCATCCACGTTGCTGCAAATAGCCAGATTTCATTCTTTCTCACTGCCAAGTAGTATTCCATTGTATATATAAACCATATTTTCTTTATCCATTCGTCAGTTGATGGACATTTAGGCTCTTTCCATAATTTGGCTATTGTTGAAAGTGCAAGCATCCAACTCTTGATTTTGGCTGAGGTCATTATCTCTCGGCTCTGGTCATTATCTCACGGGTTCATGGGATCAAGCTCTGACTCAGGCTACAGGCTGGCAGCACAGAGCCTGCTTGGTATTCTCTCTTTCCCTCTCTCTCTGCCCCTCTCCAGCTCACACACACACACACACACACACACACACACTCTCTCTCTCTCTCTCTCCTTTGCTCTCACAAAATAAACATTTAAAAATATATAAGTAAAAATAAAAATTAGGTTTGTGTTTCATTTTCACAGTCTTTCTCTCTCCTCTCTCAGGGATACTACTTCCTGCTGTCCATGTGCTTGCCTAAAATCACACACAGTAATCTGCTGTATAGTAAGCTACAAGCTTCTGTAATTACTTAAAAAAAGAAGCATATATGGCTCTGAGTACAAGCCTGAAGATCTCTCCAGGAATCAGGCCCATAGGCTTCTCTGAGGAACCTGATGACACACATTTTGTGGCTTATTTCCAGGTCAGGGCTCTGCTTGAGAGGTAGGCCGTCAGTCGATTAATGTCCTGTATCAGGATCAGTGAAGAGAATCTCTTGATCACCATTCCCAGATATACAGAAAGTTTTGGAAGGACTCTAAGTTTTGGAGGACACAACTCCGATGCATCCTTGAAGGAACCAATTTTTTTATTCTACACACATAAAAGATACCAAATAAATATTATTATGTTTAAGGCCAGCAAACCAGGGCAAGAATACAGTTCATGCTCCAGGACAGTGTCTTAAAATAAGTTCCCAGCTTTTCCTTTTGTTCACCCCAACAGCATAGCTACCCCTGGCAGAGAGCCTCATGCTCTCTGAAACTCTCATAGGGATGGGGCGCCTGGGTAGCTCAGTTGGATAACCTTCCCACTCTTGATCTCAGCTCAGGTCACAACCTCACGGTTTGTGAGTTCGAGCCCCACATCAGGCTCCGCGCTTACAGTGTGGAACCTGCTTGGGATCATCTCTCTCCGCCTCTCCCCTGCTCATGTGCCCTGTCTGTTTCAAAATAAATAAACTAAGGGAACCTGGGTGGCTCAGTTGGTTGAGCGTCTGACTTCGGCTCAGGTGATGATCTTGCAGTGTGTGTGTTCAAGCCTCGTATCAGGCTCTGTGCTGACAGCTCAGAGCCTGGAGCCTGCTTCAGGTTCTGTGTCTCCCTCTCTCTCTGTCCCTCCCCTGCTCACACTCTGTCTCTGTCCCTCTCTCAAAAAATAAAAATTAAAAAAAAATAACAATAAATAAATTTAAAAAAAAACCCACAAAACAAAAAACAAAAGCAAAAACACCTCTCATCAGGATGAAAAGCACGGATACCTCCTGCCTGAGAGACTCTGGACTCCAACACAACTCCACCCCTCCCAGCAACTGTGGCCTCTCTGCTGCTGGTTTCCTCATCTATAAAATGACAATAAAGTACATATTGCCCACCTCAGAGCACCTTGTGCCAGTCAAACAGGGAAGAGAATGTGAGCATGCTGCATCGAGAGGATCTGACTACAGGAGACCAGTCTTACCACAGCTCAAAGGGTAGCCTGACTCATGCCACCGCAGAAAGTTCTGAAGGAGAAAAACAACAACAAATACACAAATACCCCTTGAACAGGACTGAGCAAGGACAAGAGCCTCACAGTGAGATGGGGTGACACAGGTGCTGCCCAGGAAGGAGGAGAACAAAACTAGGTTTTGAGCAGGGAAGAAGCAAGAGACCCTGATAAGGAAGGGTGAGGAAGGGACATGAAGTCCATAGGCTGAATGTAGAAACAGCAATGTTTGTCTGTGTGTGCAGAGTTTAAACCTGGCATCCTGTGGGCACAGAGACAGCTACAGTGTGACACTTCAATCTTCAGTTTGGACTTGACAAGACTTCCAGTGAAACTTCAGCTCCCTTACTCTCACTTGGGTGTTCCTTGTCCATAATAACAGATGTCGATTCCATATATTTCCCATCCTTATTACATCTCCTGATGGAATTTTTCTCCAGGACTGCATTCCTCAAGAGTCAAAAGTAGAAGATCGTCTGTTCAGAGGAAGTGCCCAGCCATTCGATTACTTCTAGAAATATTTTTTCAAGATTTTCTATGCAAGCAACAGACCTTCAGAAGGCAAAAAAAAAAAAAAAAAATTCCTAGACTCTTCCCAAAGTGAGCACTTCAAAATACCTCGGGATCAATGAGCTGAGGCCAAAACAAAATAGGACACTGACAGTGAACCCTAGCTCTGGGTCCTTTTTCCTCTAATATCATTCTAGCCTGAACAGAAGGGAGAGAGCCTGTTCCCACAAAAAGAGAACAACAAATCCATTTAGCAGCTTAATCTGCCCCTTCAACCATGTACCTCCAAGTCTCTAACAGGTCCTTTTATATGGACCCATTTTTTTGTAATTATTATCTCAATGTGATTGAAGAAAGATATGGTCATTATGCTGCTTCCCCCTCCAAGTCTTTTATGTTCAATCAACCAACAATTAAATTTTAGATAATATTGCATACGCTAATCCTTCTGCTCTCCCTTGCCTGGTCTCTAAGCTGTGGGATGGCTTCATTTCAGTAAGAGTAGTAGGTGATGTGTATAGATGGATGTGCATAAAATTCCATCATAGTTCATCTTCTCTATGAAAACAGTAACTTTTCTTAATTTTCTAAGGTCATCACAATGATATAAAAGAAAGCCAGACTTCACCAGAGAATGTGTAAAAGGTTAATAATATCCCCTCAGAAATTATTAATTAAAAATTATTATTGTTGTTCTTATTAACTAACAATTATTTATTGCAAGGAAATGCACTTGGCTCTTTGTAAGAACTGCCTCATAACCCTAAAGCATGGTAAATCCTGTGGTTAGCCCAATTTACAGAGGAGGAAACTGAGACTCAGAGATGTTAAGGAATCAGTTCAAGGTTTCAAGGGCTTTGAGAATGAAAGAGCTAATATTTGCTTTTTCATTGTTTTTTTTTAATTTTTTAAATTTATTTTGAGAGAGAGAGAGAGAGGAGGGGAGGGGCAGAGAGAGAGGGATAGAGAATACCAAGGAGGCTCTGCACTGACACGGGGCCTCAACTCACAAACCGTGAGATCATGACCTGAGCCTAAATCAGGAGTGGGATGCTGAACTGACTAAGCTACCCAGGTGCCTCTGGAACAGCTAATATTTGAACCTAGGACTGTCTGACTCCAGAGTCAAACTCATAATGACTATGTCATAGATACTAGTCTTATTTCTCCCATGCCTTTCCCACAATGCTCATCCTTCTTTTCTCCAAAATTATGCATTCCCTTGACAAAACTTTATTGAAAACCTACTAGAATACATGCTAGGCAGGAGGCTAGATGCTGTAACGCATTCCTGTCTCCATTTCAGTCACTGGCACTAAGTTAACTCCCATCTCCCATAACCCAGTATGAGTATCCAGGTACCAGCACTATACTTCCATTTGTAGGACGAGCCAGGTGCTAATTGTTTGGACCAATGTGACCTTAGACCAGAAAAGTGCACTTCCAGGTCTTTCCTCCATGACATGATGGTAAGTCATCGATGTGCTAGGAGTATGGCTCTTGCCTTGTGCATTCTGATAATCAATTCTGTCCCTTCCCCACACCTGAGTCTGTGTTGGAACACACTCAATATTCTGGTTCCTCAAGAACCAGGGCTCTACCTTGCTTTTGTCAGTCCCCATCCAAGCAAGATTTTCCTTGCTAGAATGTAAGACCCTGGGGATACAGATGGGTATCTGCCTGTTCACTGAGGTACCCCAAGCACCCAGCACAGTGCCTGGGATACAGTAGGCCCTGCCTGATAGCTGCTGGTGGAAGAGAGTAGGTCCTTCTGCTGAACACCAGGCTGACTGATGGCCACGTTGCCTCCTACAAGACTTCTTACCCCCTCTTTTCTTGTCTTAAGAGCATTTCAGCAGGCTTCTTGGGACACTCTACAAGTTCCTGAATCCCCTGATGTCAAGTGACTACCAGAATCCAGTCTGTTGCTATAATTTTCAGATTGTGTGCCTTGGCTGCCAGGCTAGGCCTTCTGGAGCACCTGCAAGGTGTGTTTGTTGGCATATACCAGGTCACGGGCTGATTTCCAGCCCCTCCCAGCTGCCCTTTTTGGCGGTGTTAACTGATCTTTGCCTAGTTTTATCTACAAGTATTTTTTTTATATGATTATATACCAAAATCATGTAAAATTCATAGAAATTTATGTTCAAAGATGGGATAGCAAGAAATTGGAGTGAATAATAAACCTGTTTGATGAAGTATGGCACATACACACAATGGGCTTTAATCTGGCCATCAAAATATTATAAAGAATTCTGATGACATGAGAAAATGCTTATAACATTTAAAAACCTATACGACGTTACATGTAGTATGATCCTAAATATAGGAAAACACATTTTTTAAAAAGACCAGCAATAATCATGGAATTATGAAAGATTCAGGATTTTCATTCACATTTTTCTGCATATTTCTAAATTTCTACAAGTATATATTACTTTCATAATATGAAAAAAAACTGTTAAGTTACATGTTGCAAACATGTCCCAAAGCCGATATCACTCTGCCTTGACAGTATTGTATTCAAGCTTCTCAGCCATTACAATGCGAATTACCAGCTTATGGTTATCAAGAAACCTAATTAAACAAAACAAAATGAATACAATTCCAATTTTAATTTACTTCCTTTTTATTTCAAACCAGTGAATGGGTCTACAGCCTGGGGTAGAGTCTGCCCTTCCTCTGCTTGTGCTCACTCTCTCTCTCAAAAATAAATAAACATTAAAAAATTTAAAAAAAAATAAGACTGCATCAGAATCACCTGAGGGTTTGGTAAACACAGGTTGCTGAGTTCCAGTCCCAGGGTTTCTGACTCAAGATGCCTAGGCTAGGACCAGGAAATATGCATACCTAACAAGTTCTCAGGTGATGCTAATTCTGCTGGTCCCAGAAACACAGTTTGAGAATCACTGATCTAAGTTAAACCCCAAAACAAACAATTCTAGAATCTCACTGGCTTACTGGAATTTTGTTTTCTTAATAAGAATAAATGTTCTTCACAAGTTAGTAGAAAGGCTTTGCTTGTTGCAGTCAACTCAAAAACCAAGTCTCTGGAGCATCCTGTAATACCAGAAAGTAAGAAAGTGCTCAAACAAACAAACAAAATCTCCAGTGTCAAAGGGACACAACAGATAACTGAAAGAGTTTCCAATGGCCAAAGTCAGAACAATTTGAGCAACAAGATAAATAATGTAGTACTAGAATACAATCCAAAGTATAAAATACAATATCCCTGTGTCCATACTGATATAAATTAGGGAAAAAGACAAATCTCTTATGCAGAAGAATTACAAATATTCTACACAGATACTCTGTCCTCAAGAAGGAGAATAACTCCCCACTCCATACGTGTGGGCTGGGCATAGAGACATCCTTCCAAAAAGGACAGTATGGAAAGGAAGTACAGGTATAGCAGAAGAACCTGACAGATGCTACTTTAGCCACATGATCATGGTCAACATCAACAGGGACAAGTCATGTTGATAGTACCTACCCTTAATGATGTGATGAGAATGGCATTTTACCTCTGCAGTCTTCCTCCCCCAAACCCAGCCTAACCATGAGAAAAACATCAGGGTATCGAAGAGCATCCTACAAAACACCCAATCAGTACTCCCCAAAACTGTCAAGGTCATCAAAAACAGGGAAGTTTGAGACACTGTCAGAGCCAAGAGGAACCTAAGGAAACATGACAAGTAAATGCACTGTGGTGTCATGGATGGGATCCTGGAACAGAAAAGGACAGTAGGGGAAAACTAGTGAAAACCAAGGAAAGTATCAACTTCATTTAGCTTAAAAACAAAACAAAACACTGAGGCATGATGAGAAGCCACCATCTCTAGGGATGCTGGTCACCCTGACAAGGGAAAAGTGCATCAGTAATGAAAGGCTTTATTCCATCAATTTCATTGGCCACAACTAGTCATATGGCCCCACTCATCCAGAAGAGGACACTGTCAGAACCACCATATGCTAAGAGTAAAGGGAGCATGCAACTACTAGATGAACAGTACCAATGACTCCCACAGCACTTGCTTTTCATCCGTTTGAAACAGAAACTTGGGTCACTTATGCCTTGTGCAGATTCTTTGGAGTCAACCTCTAGACTGATGCATCCTGCATGGTTTCCATAGAGAGATTATTTATACTGCATCTAATTTTCTCTTGCTCCTCCAAGTGTCTCCTAGGGTATGTATCATTATCAGGGGTTCTAGTCTTCTTCTCCAGCGATTCTTTTGATTTGACTCCAGACCCAGCATACAATCATAACCAAGTGAGCTATTTAAGAGTTGTTTGGTGGTTTACTCAAAGGCACAAATGAGTTTCAATGCCTCACTCACTTGTTTCAGTAAAATGAAAAGGGCAGCCCCCTTTTCACATGAACCTGCTCAACCAATTTACAAACCAAGCCCTCAACATGTCTGGTCTGAGCAGAAATCAATATTTCAAACTTATTGTGCTTTCCCCTTCCTCTCCCAGTACCCAACTCAGCTCTTAGTCTGTATGTCTTCCTAGAAACAGTTCCATTTTATTTATCCTCTCTTCCCCGTCCCCTAAAAAGCAAAAAAACAACAACAAAAATTTAAACCATACTTAATTCTCTTTTAATGCCTGGATCTTGACTCTGTTTGCATTTCTCTCTTTGTGACTAGAGCGAGACTTTAAATTTCATTTTGCTTTCAACATGTCTGGGAATTTAAACACATGACTGTCAGTGTCAGTGGGCAGTTCTGGTAACCTCCTCCCAAAGGACATAGCTTAACCTTGAAATTGTCTCCAAACTCCAAAAGTATCTATCTCTTTCAATAAACAAGTATTCTTTTTTTTATTTTTTTTTAACGTTTATTTATTTTTGAGACAGAGAGAGACAGAGCATGAACGGGGGAGGGTCAGAGAGAGGGAGACACAGAATCCGAAACAGGCTCTAGGCTCTGAGCTGTCAGCACAGAGCCCGACGCGGGGCTTGAACTCACGGACCGCGAGATCATGACCTGAGCCGAAGTTGGCTGCTTAACCGACTGAGCCACCCAGGAGCCCCTAAACAAGTATTCTTTATATTCTTTATAGGCTATGAAACAGCCACAAGAAGGTCTTGATTCTCTATAACGGTTTTGTGGTGATAGTGGATGTAGGGGTGGGGGTGGGAGTGTGTGTATATCTGTTTTCATTTCATCCACTGAGGTGCTCAGCAGACAGATATTCATTTTTCCCTAATGCAGCAGTTTTTATAGCAGAGACATAATATGGCCAATCAGTACTGAAAACTGTACAAAATGCACCCAAGAAAGGAATGACTGAGGGCCTCATGTCAGCAAAGTATTAATGATCAGCACTCCCTATGTATTCTGCACAGCTCAGAATTCTAGAAGTCAAAGCCTAAGTTTTCTGAATGTTGCCCAAAAAATATAATCACAAGAAGATCAGGTGGTTTAATCTACTAACTGTACTTTTCTTAAATTATCTTTCTATATCAACATTAAGAAATTCTCATTTTTCTTAACTGCTTAAAACTCTCTCCATTTAGTTACAACAAATTTGCTCCAATGGTTTAGGATTCTTAGCCTTGCCAAAATTATGGATCCTATTTTCTGGAGTAAGAGTATTTAACTCTCTATATTTACAACAAAGTTGCCATAAGGAACAAACCGATTTAGAAGCTGTTGAGATTAATAATTCATTCGTACACATATCATGTACTTTGGCCCAGGCTCTAACACCATCAACACTTTTCCTAAATTGGTGTCCCCAATCCCTTTATTAGAGATAATGAATTCATCGCATGGCTGGGCGCAGATAGTGATTTCCATGGTCTCAACTGATATGAATCAATCCCCTTAGGGCTGGGAATATGTCTTAATTGTATACTTGTTCTTGAACAAAACTACTGCTTCCATTTGATTTCTTCCCCCCTTTACTTACCCAAATGATTTTCATTCTTACCTCACTCATCAACTTGTCAATTGGAGAACAGGAGCTATTTCCTTTCTTTGTTTGGGATTCTGGCCACAACCCAGGCACCATTTTCCAAGTAATTAATGAGCCCTGCAATGTCCTGGCTTGTGACCACCAGCCTCTTCCTTTGTTATATTACATCTTGCCAGGAGAAGGACTGAATGCAAGAGTAGGCTGCTGCTTAATGAAGAGCAAGCTGCTATTTTTAAGTGAAAATACCCTAAGGTCTTTTAGTTTTGCCACATGGCAAAAGTGTGTGCTTGCAATTAAATCTTAGGCTCATGAAGAAAGTCCCAGAAGCACAAGTATTTAAGAGTTATAGATTTCTAATAGACTGTCAAGAACTGAAACAGAGCACACAATCTGGTAGGGTGGGAACTCAACCTTGGCTCCTACCTGCCACACCAAAGCTGCTTTCCCTGCATCAGCAATGAGAAAACACCAGGAAAGCCAATTTGGGGTGAAGGGCAAAAAGAGGTCAAAAGATGAAAGTGGACTTTTTTTTTTTCCCATCCTTATTCCTTAGAAGCAAGGGGATAAAATGTTGAGGATTTCTTCACCATGATCATTCATGCATTGAAAAGATATGCTTTTAGTGTCTTCTAGGCATCAAACATTAATTTATTTCCTAGGGGCAGAGGACTCATCAAACAGAATCCTTATCCTCAAGAAAGAGTTTTGTGGAAAGAGACTGAAAAGAAGAGCACACAGTCTGGTAGGGTGGAAACTCAACCTCAACAGTAAGGAGGGAAAAGGAAGACAGGTCTAGACGGTGGGTTGTTCCTATGAGGTGGTCAGGGAAGGTCTCTAATAAAACGACATTTGAGCAGAAACTAGAGAAAGTGAAGGAGCAAGCAATACGGGTATCTGGAGGAGAAGATTCCAGGTAGATGAAACAGCAAGTACAAAAGGCACTGCAATCAGCCACCTGTTTGCCTGGTTGACCATTAACTACCCTAAAAGCTTAACAATATATTCAGAACTGAGTCACTCTAGACAAAACTTCCTCTTTCAAGTCCCTAAACATTGATTTTACCATTTTTGAAAAAAAAATCATTGAAAATGGATTCTGTAACACTCTGCCCTGTTAGAAATATGGCTCATAATGAAGTCTTTTCTGATGACTCCCATGTGTAAGTATCATCATTTATTCATGTACATATTAAGCACATAATCTATGTGCAACATTATACTTCTCCCTTACCTATCGAGCATCTACTCTTTACTAGGTACCATGTTAGTTATGGAGAATACTATGATAAGCAAAGCAGAAAGTTCCTGTCCCCATGGAGTTTCCAGTCTGATGAGGGAGTCAGGCATTAGCCAACTAATACACCACTATAAACTGAGCTTTACACCCTGAAGGAGTGTGCAGAGACTATGAGAACTCAAAACAGGGCCTAGGACCTTCTGGAAGATGAGGAAAGGGTTTTGTGAGGAAATTACTTGAAGGAGTTCATAAGAGGAGAAGAGGATTCCAGGAAGCAGGAACAGTATGTGCCAAGGCCCTGAAATGTACAGGAACAAATTGGGTTTGCTGTATTAAAAGAAAGCAGTGTGTCTGGATTCCAGAGAGCGAGATGGAACAGCAATAAAACTGATTTTGGAGAAGGAGAGTACAGTCACATCATGCTGGGCCTTGTAGGCTAAGTTCGGTCTTGATCAAATGGGAAACTATTTGAAATGTTTTGGGCCGGAGAAAGACACGATCAAATAAGCATTTTCGTATGACCTCACTGGCTGCACAATGGGAATACAGGGGCTTTGGGGATAGTATCAGGGGACAATCCACTGAGGTGCTCAGCAGACAGATATTCATTGCCTGCATAAGAAGAACGGTGGTAGAGACAGAAAACAGAAGAGGGAATTAAAAAGCATTAAGGAAGTAGAGTCAGCCAAGCTTGGTCATGGATTTAAATTCAGGAGATTAAGATGTCATGGGTGACTCCTACTTGGCTTTTGGAACCATAATGATGCCCATCTTTCTTTTGTTCACCTGCTAGGAAAAAAAGAAGAAGAAAAATGACAAAATATCCTAGCTCAGGCACCAAACACACAGAGCACAGTATCTCTTTTCTCTTTAGCAGCCAGCCTGGTTCTATGTTAATACCTGAATCCCTGACGTTCAAGTCTCCAGTGCCGTTGGCTGCAAAGGGTCTGTCACAAAAAAAAAATAATAATAAAAAAAATAAAAAATAAGGAGAAGCCAATACTCTATGTTAGACTGGAGACAAATGAACTCCTGATCCTCCTGATCCAAATGACTTCTCTGTTTCCACTTCATTATGGTGGCACTTAGCTGGTCACACCTACAAAGAAATCAGCAAACTGGGTGACTCATTAGGATTTTCTTTTCCAGAGAGCAAAGTACCTAAATAAAGAGTCTCACATTAAGCATACAATGCCAGGGAGTCATCTGAGCAGCAGCAGCAATTTGGGAGAACTTCAAGTGTGGCATTTAGGTTTGAGAGGGGAAGTTAGGAATCCGAGAACTGATCTCACAAACAAAAAGCTTTTATAATAGCCTGTCCTGGATAAGACAGTAATGAGAGGACAAAGAGAAAAGTCGTCCTCCTCTTAATGCCAAGGAAACCTAAGAATGTGACTTCTTAAAAAGGAGCAGGTGAAAAGAAGAATTTTAGTGTCATCAAGAGTGACTGTTCTTCCTCTTTGCTAGAAATAGCTGAGAGTCTAAATCACATAAGAGGCCCTAAGGAAGGAGGCGCTTATTATAAATGAGCCTGAAACTAAATCGTGCTGTATAGACTCTTCTAAGCTCTTCTGAGAATCCTAATGGGATCTTACTCACCTGAAGATCACCTGTTCACAGTCACAAAAGGTTAGGATAATATTTGTAGTTTGTTTTGTATGTGAATCCATCATAAACCTCATCCCTTCCTGTGACCATAGATTATTTTGGGGGAAAGGGTCACCACCCTATGCCAAATAGGGGCAGGAAACCACAGATTTTTTTAAGTCTATCTTTCTGTAGGAATTAAGTTCAAATAATTTTAAATTGAGGCAACAATGAGTATTCCATAGTATAAAAGGCAAAATCCAACTGAACTTTTAAGATAAAACACAAGGTTTCAGGTACATGTCATTCTTGTGGGTTCCCCACCACCACCTTGAACCCCAGACCTCCTGATGGGGATGGGCAGGTACAAGCAGACTCCTCCATTAGGCATGGGTGGCCACAGTACCTAGGGCCCCACAGTGCTTTTCACAGCTGTCAATGTCATGCTAATTTTGAAATACGAAGAAAACAATGAACTCTTAGGTCAAAGAAAATGTTTTAATATATAATATTAACGTAATTGTCTTTATACCAAAGTAGGTTTAAAATCTATTTTTCAAAAATTTTTATGGAGTCAGATGACCAGAAAGAAAAGTGCCTAGGACCCACCCACAAGAGTCCTACCGTGGCCCTGGGTAGTTAGTTCCTCCTCAGGTAAGCCTCAGAATACAACTGACAATGGTACGTTTTAAAGTATAGTGGTCCAATATCATTGTGATTTGGTGGGACAGTGTCAAGCACTTTTAATTTGAAAAGTATGCACTATATTATTTATTTGTTTGTTTGTTTGTTTGTTTGTTTGTAAGTAGGCTCCACACCCAATGTGAGGTTTGATTGAACTCATGACCCTGAGATCAAGAGTCCCATGCTCTAGCAACTGAGCCAGCCAGGCACCCAGTATGTACTATATTTGAAAGTGTGGTTAAAATGATGGGTTTCCTACTAATAGTAGTAATAAAGTTTCCTTTTTGGAAAATTAGAAATTTTGAATACTAGTCTGATTACTTAATTCCATTTTAAATCATATAATGTTTTTCAGAACTAGTGGGTGAAACTGTTAAGACAACATGAAATATTTGTTGGTTGGGACAAAGCATCTCTCACTAGCACATGAAATGATCCTACATAGTTCTTACATTATACAGAGGGAAGCAGATAATTCATAAAGATTCCCCCCAAGAATGAGATGTTCACAAAAAAATGAGGTCAGCAAGTCCAGTCTTATCAGCTGGGATAATTTTATGAGGGTCAGACAGCCCTGGAGCATAAACAAGTCACTCTGGGGTCTGGAGGAAGCTGACTCCTGATTCCCGAGAGGCAGCATCATACAATTAGATTGTTTACCCTTGCTTAACACAAATTTGACACATTTTCTAAAAACCACCTGCTGGGGTCCTGTGAAAACGGATGATGGAAAGTCAGAATAATTTTCTGGCGCAGAATGTCTAGCATTCCAATAATCCATTCCATTTCAGTCATGTTTTGAATATAGAGAAGGATATTTTCCTCAAGTAATATTTGAAATCAATCTATTCTTGCATGCTTTAGCTCCCTCAGAGCATAGATTCACTTGAATCAAAAGAAGCCAGTGGAATCCAGGACCTTCTAAAAGTAGTATCCTAAGGCTTCTTTTTTTCTTGTATGTCTTGGAGTTGTTAACTCAGACAGAAGGAACTTATCTACTCCCAGAGCAACAAGGTCTTACATTATTATTTTTTTTTTTTTTTAACGGCCAATGAAATCTGCCCCAGGGAGCTGAAAGAAAGCTGCCCAAAGAAAAATATTCTGTATATCTTTCATGAGCATTCAGACTACAAAATAAATAAGATAGAGCATATAACATCATTACAAACATGCTGAAAAGGGTAAACAAGGTTCTCTATTGGCTTATTCACCGCTGCCAATATTAGCTATACCATCATCCTCACCTACTATTTACGTAAAATATTGTCACTGGTAATAATAGAATCAGGATTTGAACTGAGGTTTGCTTAGGCCTAAATTCATGCTCTTACCCCCTGTATTAGAATGGTGCCTGGAACAAAGCTGGTAGTCAATATACATTTTTGAGTTGGAATCTAGATTAAGAAGTGGGCTGTCTGATCCAGGATTCTGAAGTATCTTCTGGAGCTACTTTGCAGCTAATCTCAACTCCCAGTATGA
Source organism: Panthera onca (assembly GCF_046562875.1). Classification (NCBI taxonomy): domain Eukaryota; kingdom Metazoa; phylum Chordata; class Mammalia; order Carnivora; family Felidae; genus Panthera; species Panthera onca. The sequence goes on along the minus strand of NC_138347.1, from coordinate 94,863,726 downwards.
AAGAGCTCTTTAAAACATCTGATAGGATTCAAGGACTACACCTGATAATGCCCTGTCTCAAATATTCTTTCAGGTTAATTTTACTCCTTATCGAAATTCAATTAGGATGAGAAAAAATTAAGTATTACAGTTAAATAACCAAAATAAGTAAACGATTTCCATACAAAAAGTTTAAAGTTCTGTTGCTTTGCTTTAAAGAAAGGAATGTCCAAAGAATCTCAATCATTTAACTGGACTCCAGGTCATAGAGTATACTGCAAATATCCAACACTAGCTAACTCGTGTGTGTGGGTTTGCGTACTCATTTCATTCTTGAAATTCCTCTAAATGCATTTCATGCATTATCTCACTTAATCCTTGTGAGGTAGGTACTATTATTATTCCTATTTTTTAGAAGAGGACACAATGGACAGAGGTTAAGCAATTAACCCCATGTCAAACAGCCAACAAGCGGCAGAGCCAAGATTCTTGACCCAAAGGACCTCATGCCAAAGCCTCTGCTCTAAAACACTTTGCTCTGTTGCTTCCTATAATAATAACTACCACTTACTGGACACTTCAATGTGTCCCATATATCCTTTATACGCATTATCTCATTAACTATTTGCATCCACCATAGGCAGAATATTTGTATGTACAAGTGTGTATATGATGCATGCAGATAGAGAAGTAGGTTTGTGTGAATAACTCCACCTTCTAACCCATCACTATAAATCATTGGATCTATCTCTTAACCCTTGAAAGAAAGTCTTTTTAGATACTCTATGATTAATCACATGAAGAACTCCTACAAAAACTGCATTGTGTATCATCTTTCTCAAATTTCCATTAGGTGTTTTAAGTGAATCTTCATTTCAACATTTCAAGTTGAACAGAATTCATTTCTTCTCACATTCTTGCTCTTTTTTTCTTTTCATTTTAATATGAAATATAACAGCACCACAGGAAGTTCTGCAATATCGGTAAGGACAGAGTTTTAAGACTGTCAGAGTTTCAGGGCTATCATTAAACGTATAAAAGTTCAGAGGAAAGTCTCCAATGCATCGTAGCAGCCAAATGTCTCAAATCTGTATGTACTTTCCACTAAGTATTATAAGACTCCATCATGTATCCTGGTTATTGCCATTGCTAAGAAGATTTGCTTTCTCCTCTTCACTTACTCAAGTATGTGGTTTATCTCTCTGGGGTCTGACAAGCCAGCCAGCACTGGGCATCAAGGCCTTACCCTCATCTTCTCACTTCCCAGAAGAACAGTTCAACACAGAAGTTAAATGCCCCGTTCAGGCACCCAGCCCACCCCAAATCTGGACTTAACGCCTTCTCTTTAATTAGGAACGGTGTTTCACATAATCAAGTGATCTCTAGTCCCCAGGGCCTAACTAAGCGCATGCTTCCCCAATTTAAATATGCATATGAATAATCACCTGTACGATCTTGTTAAAAAGCAGGTTCTGGGAGGGCCTGAGATTCTGCATTTCTAGCCATCTCCCAGGTGGTGACAACCACACTACTGGACAGCAGATCACACTTGGGACACTAAAGGTCTAGTTCACAGGCAAATGCAAAAAGTAAAAAGTAAATGTCTGTGTTTCAGTTTTTGAGAGGTTCATCTTGGGTTCAAATCCAGAGTGATCTACAGAATTTTCCATTATCTTCATGTGGCATGAAAATTCTAGATAATCCTTAGAAATATCTATTCACTTTTCTAGTCTTTGCACTCCACAAGGTTATCTCATTCTAGGTAGGAAGGGAGACCGTTATCCCATACATAAAGTTCACCTAGCGATGTGTCCTCTTATGTCCCTTTATCCAACAGTAAGCAACTAATGACTTCAAAATGATGAATCCGTGACACAGATGTGTTCAATACTCAGTGAACTTCTCTAACTCAGACTACTTTGGATGCAAGGGTTGGTACCACTATGTAAATAAGGGACTATTTTACTGTACAGCTTAATGAAGCAAGTACAGGCAGTACAAATTCCTTGGAGAAAATGCTTGAACACTGAAGAGCAACTTGTGATTAGCATATCAATAGGAATAAATAAAGAGTTTTAAGATACCTGAGGGTACTTAAGGACAGAGGTTTTTCAACAAACTTCTTAAACTTCTGTTTATACTCCTAAACTACGTGGTAAATTCTTTCTTCTTAGACACTTTAAAAGATCAGATTCAACCCAGGTCTCCTGTCTGAAAATGAATAAGGTTTTAATGCTCAGAAATGCAGAAGTAGTGTCAAGGTTACTTGATTGACCCAAGTCAAAGAACCTTCTAGAATAGCAACATATTTTGGCTGGGCTTCTACCTATCCTCTTAAGTGTGATATTTTAAAGAACATATATTTCACACATTGGCGGAATTACTAGGTCACCTGCAAGAAGCAAGATAACTCTTGAACCTTTTTTAACTGGTCAGAGAGGAGCAATAAAGCATGTAGACAGTACTGAAGGATGGCTTGTCAGTGTGGCTCCTCCACTTTAAAAGGGATCCTAAGAACTAGAGGCTGTAGTTCTCAATTAAACCAGAAATATCTAAATTAAACATTTAATTAGATCACTGAACTCTTGAGTTGAGCAGTCGGCCCCACCATGCTTTCATTCTTCCAATGAATTATATCTACTTAAATCTTTGATGTCAAAAGGTTGCAGATGGCTCACTGCCAGATTGCACCATTACTGTCAGTGTGACCAAGGGCATGTCAAACTTCCTAAGGTTCAGATTCTTCATCTGTGGAGCAGGGATACTAAGTAGTAAGTATCTATCTTCCTTATGACATTGTGGAATGGAGCCTTTCATATAATGGGCATAAGTACTATATATACCCACTCTACTTATATGCTTGCATACTAGTATGCTTCTACTGTTAAAAGAATGGGGTTTAGTCCATGAACTTTAAAAAGACACATGAACCACAAGAACAGTCAAGAACTACCACCGAAAGTCCCTATTAAATCTATGAAACTCCTGAGCCCAGAGAAGACCCGGGGTAAAAAATACAAAGAGATTCTTCCTTAGCAAACTGCCAAAAGGGTTCTGAACGCCACTTAACTTCTAAGGTTCAAGTCCAGAGAGATAGTAGCATGTAACCTCAATGTGACTTTCCACAGCACACAAGCCCACAGGGCTGTGTTTTGACTTAAGTCAGTTCTGAGACTTGAGTGTTTCATTGGGATATCCAGTCCTTCATCTGAGCAATATTGACATTTGTTATTCTAGAGGATTTTTGTAAATAACCTCCATCTTCCAAATCCTCCAAAAAGCAGATATTAATATAAAGTACCATTATTCTAACAAAATCAAATTTTCAGGCCACATTTATATCTTAGGGTGACTGCACCACCAGGAAAAGAAGTGTCCTCAACTGCTACTTCCTCTTAGGGAGAAATCTAATTCAAGTAATGCATATAACTCAGTCAATAAGAACACCAAATGGAAACATATGCCCTTAGCTATCTACTCTTACTTCTTTCTTTTTTTAACTAATATCCAGCACTACACACTTAATTGCTTCTACTCTAACCCAAATCACTGCCTATGAAGAGCGGATTTTTCTCCCCCCCATTTACTTTGGAAATAGACACCAGCCATAGAGAAGTTAGTTGAGCTCGTGTGCACACAAACTTACAGCATCTTAGCTGATCATCAGCTCCCTGAGCTGTGTTCTTCATGGAAATCTACAAAGAAAACCTCTCAGCTTTAACCAAGACCTTAGAGTGAGAGGGCAGCTGTAGCAGAGCTCTGTGAACCAAGGCTACAGGCCTAGGAGTTGTGTGTGCCATACCCTTCCTGAGAAGCAAGATCCTGAGTAACACATTGAAACCTCTGGATGTTCATGTTCTCACTCAGGAGTGGGTATCATAATCCTAACTAATCTCCAGCTTTGACTGTTAGAATTACAACATAATGACCACAGGCTTGGAAATGCAAAGATGTTCCCTAGAAGATATTTATAAATCATTTATCTGCTAAGGGCTTAATATCCAAAATACATAAAGAACTCATATAACTCAGTAACAAACAACAACAAAAACAACAACAAAAACAGTTAAAAAATGGGCAGAGGACTGGGGTGCCTGGGTGGCTCAGTCAGTAAAGCCTCCAACTTCAGCTTAGGTCACGATCTCACCATTGCAAAGTCTGAGCCCCACGTCAGGCTCTGTGCTGACAGCTCAGAGCCTGGAATCTGTTTCGGACACCGTGTCTCCCTCTCTATCTCTGCTCTACTCCCACTTGTGCTCTCTCTCTCTCTCTCTCTCAAAAATTAATAAACATTTAAACAATTTTTTTTAGAAATTAAAATAAAATGGGCAGAGGATCTGAGTAGATATTTATCCAATGAAGACATCCAGATGGCCACAGGCACATAAAAAGAAGCTCAACATCACTAATCCTCAGGAAAAGGCAAATCAAAACCACAATGAGATATCACCTTAAACCTGTCAGAAAGGCTAGTGTCAAAAAGACAAGAAATAACAAGCATTGACAAAGATGAGGAGAAAGGGGAACACTCATGCACTGGTGGTAGGAATGTGAATTGGTGCAGCCACTATGGAAAACAGTGTGAGGGTTCCTGAAGAAATTAAAATTAGAGCTGTCATATGATCCAGGATTTTCACAACTAGGTATCTAACCAAAGAAACCAAAAACAATAATTGGAAAAGATATATGCACCCCTACGTTCATTTCAGCATAATTTACAATAGCCAAGATATGAAAACAACCTGTGTTGTTGGATGAATGGATAAAAAGAAATGTGGGGGGCGCCTGGGTGGCGCAGTCGGTTGGGCGTCCGACTTCAGCCAGGTCACGATCTCGCGGTCCGTGAGTTCGAGCCCCGCATCAGGCTCTAGGCTGATGGCTCAGAGCCTGGAGCCTGTTTCCGATTCTGTGCCTCCCTCTCTCTCTGCCCCTCCCCCGTTCATGCTCTGTCTCTCTCTGTCCCAAAAATAAATAAATGTTGAAAAAAAAAAAAAAAAAGAGATGTGGTATATATGTGTATGTATGTGTGTATACATATATATATACATGCATGTATACATATGTATGTATGTATATGTATATATGTGTGTGTGTATGTATGTATGTATATGCATGTATATATATACATACACATGAATATATATATGCAATGTATACAAATGGTGACTCACTGTTGTATACTTGAAACTAATATAACGTGTCAACTCTAAATAATAAATACGTGACTAATAAATTTAAAATAAAATTAAAAAGGAATACATGAAAAAAAGTTAATTAACTTAAAAAACAAAGATGCTCCCTAGAGACTATTGCACAAAACAAGGAGTCTCTTCAACACCAAAATGCAGATGACCGAATGCTGGGTTGTGAGGTAAGTGGTAAGTGGGGTATGACAGGAAACCTACTTACTTTTAGATATTAACAAACATATGGATTTGAACAAGAACTAACACTACGATGCATAGTATTCAAGTCAAATTTCAAAGAGCACACTTAACCACAGTATTACTCATCAACTTAACCAGAAATTCATAAATCTCCTGTGCTTCTGGATGGAAAAACAATATTAAAAAAAAAGCTTTTTGTTTTGGAGATTGCTATTTTGCTTTGGGGTTTTTTTGTTTGTTTGTTTCTATTTTGTGTTTTCCTCCATCCCTTATCAACACTGATTTCTTGACCACATCGTAAATTTATAGCATATTTACTCAGATGACTAACTGTAGGCTTTAGTCTTGTTCAAGCAAGTCTTGTCTTCAGCAACATGCTAAAATCACCAGAAGGGTTAGCTGAGGGAAATCAGGATCTGCTTAATTTGAAACTCCTTTTAAGAGAATCTACAATTGAGGCACCTGGCTGGCTCAGCCACAAGAGCGTGTGACTCTGGATCTGGGAGTCATGAGTTTGAGTCCCACATTGACTGTAGAGAGTACTTAAAAACAAACAAACAAACAAACAAACAAACAAACCTTAAGAAAAGAGAGAGAATCTACAATCAACTCTGCCTCCATCCAAAGAAAAGGACACAGTGCCCTGTGTTTTCACTAGCCTTCACTGTTTTGACACATAGTAAGAGAATGAGTGAGATCGACATGGGCAAAACTTGCCACTGAATCATCTGATAATAGTTTTTAGAGGCACTGCTAGTGTTCTTCGGTTATGGGTACTATATACCTATAACCTGAAGGGGAAAAAAAGGCTGAATAGTGTGGCCCTTAGTGGTACTAGAAATGAAGAATCTTTACACAAGTATTCCCAACTGGCTTTCATGATAAATTACACAATAAATCGTTTGCATCCTCATACTGTAGCCAGGTCACTCTCAACTACATTACCCAGAAGTTCTTACCTATCATCCTCTGTTTCATTGTCCCTCCCAGCCCCCCAAATCCTCACACATAAACCTAGATCCCCGAGAGGGGCAAATATAAAAGCAAAGAGTAAGCAATTTGCTACAGTGCCATGCCGGGTTACGGGTACCTGGTTTTCCCTCTGCTCTGGATAGAGAAAAGTATGGATTATGCACCTGGCAAATATTTGCATGGTCTCCAGAGCAGTTACATTCATCCATTTGCTCACAAAAGTACATAACTACAGCTGAAAGAAAAAATCAATTCAATTCAACAAACATTTAACAAGCTCTAGTCTGATTGCTGAGCCTTTGGGAAAAAAAATCATGCACCTGGCTATTGAAGCCGATTTTTGAAGAAGTCTAGAAATATGCTATTCTCTCCCCTCTCCCACCAAAAGCAAATCATGAGAAAAAAAGCAACCAATTCCCTCAAATGATCAGCACAGCCCCATTTCATATTGTAAAATGTAACTAGTACAAAGCATGCCAGTTCCTTTTTGTAGAAGGAAAATAATTCCCTTCTTATCTTTCTGGGGAAACAGCAATTTGGTTTGTTGTATAAAGAACAGTGTCTCCACTTGCTAAGAAATCAGTGATTAATTACCTAGTCATCAATCACCTGTCAGTATTTTGGATCTAAAGATTAGAATAACTACATATTGAAATAAGTCATGGCATCATTGCTTTACATTCTGAATTCAGACTTATCAGGGATCTACATAAAATGAATTCTAACATGCAATACAAGGGCAGGGCAAAACCAATCCCTGTCAAACATTTAAAGAGATTTAGGCTACTCAACCACGAGCCAGGCTCTATCACCTACTTGGTGACATCAGGAAAGTCATGTATAAACTCTGAGACCTCAAGGGCTCTGTCTGTAAAACAGGGGTAACCATACCTCTTTTATCTCATTTGTGGGCATCATAAAGGTCACGTGAAATAATGTGAAGGAGGGTTTTATGAAAATGGTTAAATTCATCAGTACTGATGCTTAACTCCACAGTCCCGAAGACATGGCAGAAGGAAAAGCTAAGAAAATCCATCTCTGTTCCCCAAAGTGCAAAACAGGGTCTTTACAAGTTCAAATGAGCTGTGGCCCCTTTTGTTTTCCCACAGGGATGGTTATAGAATCGTGTCCATGACACTAGTTTTAGAAAGAAGGGAAAACACTTTTTCCTTATCCTATTTTTTTGTTACATGATGCAGTAGGTGGATACTTTTTATTTAGCTTGTCAGTATTTAAGCTGCTGTTGGCTATTAAATATTATATTTAGTGTCAGTCTCCGGGATGAAACAGTTGACATTAAGCAAAAATGACACATATTCCACTAAGATAGGGCGTTCCAAAACTCAGCAAAACATAGGAGTAATATGATCTTTTTCTTTTTTAAATCATCTACTCTATATTGGCACTAGAGACAAAATAAGGTAATGTTCTGGACCTCAAGGAACTCAGAGTTTAGAGTGGAAACAGCCAAAACATTACAAAACTGTGAGATCATTCTAGCGAGAAGATGTCAGTAGGTAGGTGTCACAAGGTACAGAGGAGGGGGCTGCTGTCTGAGCCAGGTGTTCAGGAGGGAGGGTAGCTGGCATGAAGAAATAGCGCCTGCTGTGTGCATGAGTGCAGCACTGAGATAGTGCTGAAGCACACTGTGAGTCAGGCTGGAGGGAGAGACAGAGATCCCATCATGAGGGACCTGGGAATGGAGGGTGTAGAACCTAAGAGTGGGGAATGCTCTGTGGATTGATGCAAGGAAGGGAGTATCACGTGAGCGGTGCATTGATGAAGGAACAGCTGCATGAAGGAGACCCTGACATTCCTCCACCCAGAACATTCCACTGTGAGCGAAATACTACATCTAAAAGAAATTTCCTGCTAAAAAAGGAAAGAGTTGATACACTTAAAGGTAAAAGGGAACCTAACTTGTAAAACTGTAATAAATGTAACCACAGCCTAGAACATGTTAATAGAGAAAACATTAGCCACACTCTTTTAGGATTTGTACAATATGCTTGTACATTTTTTATTGACCTCGACTTCTACTTCCACCTCAACCTAAAAAGGATCATTTTATGTACATATAAATGGGGTAGAAAAATCAAGGACTCAGTCAGTTTCGGCTTCCTAGAACAAGATGTAGCCCTTCAGGTGCTGGGTACTCAGTCAACTGGAGGGTCAAGTGGGTTGTCGGTGAATCATCTTGAGGAAAGCCAACACACAGACAGGCAGATGTGCAGGACCATTCCAGGCTCACTGGGAAGCCTGAGTTGCAAGACACTATCCAGGAAACGATTACCTCTACAATTAAGTTAACTGGGAATATTTTAAAAAGAAAAGACCAGGGGGACACCTGGGTTGCTCAGTCGATGAAGCGCCCGACACTTGATTTCAGCTCAGGTCATGATCATGATCTCATGGTTCATGGGATTGAGCCCTGCATCATCAGGCTGCATGCTGACGGTGCAGATCCTGCTTGGGATTCTTCTCTTCCTCTCTCTCTGCCCCTCCCCCATGCAGGTTTTTTCTCTCTCTCTCTCTTTCTCTCTTTCTGTCTCTCTGTCTCTCTCTGTCTCAAATAAACATGAAAGAAAGAAACAAAGAAAGAAACAAAGAAAGGGAAAAACAGAAAGAGAGAGAAAGAAAGAAAGAGAAAACAGAAAGAAAGAGAAAGAAAGAAAGGGAAAAAGAGAGAGAGAAAGAAAAAGAAAAAGAAAAAAGAAAGAGAAAGAAAGAAAAAAGAAAAAAAAAACAGAGAAAGAGAAAAAGAAAGAGAAAGAAAGAGAGAGAAAGAAGAAAGAAAGAAGGAAGGAAAGAGAGAGAGAAAGAGAGAAAGAAAGAGTGAAAGCAAGCAAGCAAGGAAGCAAGGCAGGCAGGCCAGGGACTGGGGGGAAGAAGGGAAATAGGGAATGAAGAGTTATTGTTTAATGGGTACTGAGTTTCCGTATGGGACAGTAAAAAGTTCTGGATTTGGATGGTGGTGATGATTGCACAACTATGTGAATGTACTTAATGCTCCTTAACAGTATGTTGCGGTATGTATACTTCGCCACAATAAATAAGAGAGAAAGAGAAGCAAAACCAAAAAGTAGTAAGATTTTGAGTAAATTCAGCAAGGAGCCTCATACTGTCTTCCTGAATGTGATGCACAGACCAAAACACAGTTTATCAAGAAATGCTTTAAAGAAAAGTATCAACGGGAACATGCTAGTGGTCTGCCAGAGACTGTATGTTCCAGGGGACTCTATCATGTAATTAGGGCAGGTTTTCTAAAACAATAGAACACTTCCCCCTAAAGGAGACAGATCTCTTCACATAATCTGGTTCATAACTTTTCCATGCAGCCTAGTAAGATGATATTATCATCACCATGATTATGATGGTAGCTATTTGGTATTTATTAAGAGTTCTCAGTGAGCCAGCTGCTAGTCTTTTCTTCTTTGTTGTAGATGGGAACAAAAAAAGACAAGTTCTGTGCATTGCTTTGGAAAGTAAGCAACAGGACCCAAATCAGAAGCAATGCCCAAGGCCACAGCACTTGGCAGGAGATGTTGTACTCAGCCTGATTTGGAGGCCCTGGCAATGCTTTGTTCCCCCATTCCAAATCCTCACTGCCAAGCAGCGCTCCAACTTAGAAAAGAGTATGTATTTGCTTGTCAAACAGCAGATATTTCTTTTTGCAGTCGCAAAACGTCCAGTAGATTTCATAAAATTACTGAGGTTAAAATTACTGAGGTTAAACCACAGAGATAAGAAATTCAATCTCTGGTTTAATTAATTGGTTAGTAATAATTGGTTATTCTTTTTTTTTTTTTTAAGTCTCAAATGTTTCCCATGTAAAAAGCAGTTAAAACTGTGCATGGCTCTAAATTCTGTGCCTGTAATCCTGGCAGAGTTTTATTTTACAGGTTGCAAAAAACCCCAAATAATGGTAATTACATAGTAAGTATTGACTGTTTAATTACATGAGACTGCCTTATAATCACCAAGTCATTAAGGGTGTTATGAGATCTAAAAACTACAAGCCACCAGAGTGCTGTGCATCAAGTTGTTTGGCAATTCACTGATATGAGGTAGAATGGAAGTATTTTGAACTAAAGCAATCTCAACACTTCAAATGAAAGGTGGGTACACATGTGCCAAGCCAGCAGAAGATGCTTATTAATAAAGGCTGATGCTGAATAAGTGAATAAATGAGGTGAACGGAGCCCCATGATAGAGGTAAGAGTGGTAGAGACTCCTTCTCAGAGGCAAAGACACCAAGAAGAGCCCCTATATCACCTGAGAAGCAATACCTTAGTCCAGTGGCTCTCAATTCTGGCTGCACACTAGAAGCATCTGGAAAGTTCTGGAAATCACTTCTACCCAACCATACACCAAACCAACTAAAACCAAGTCTTTAGAAAAGGACCCAGATGTGTATAGGTTTTCAAAGCTATCCAAATGATTTCTATAAACAGCGAGGGCTGCGAACCACTAGTAGTAACAAGAAATCCCACGTCGTCCCCTGCAGCAAGTTTTGGTAGCAACTATGGAGGTCTTGCCGCCTAGCAGAGAAAGAGACCCTTCCACATGGCATGTGGCATACAGGCACTCACATAGGTCTTCCCTCTGTGCTCACATAGCAACCATCGAATTCATTACACCCGACAGATCATAGCATGAGGTAGCATGGTCTTAAGCCAAGTCAGACGCAAACAACATTGAGATCTATGAGGATGAAGAGTGCATCAGCCAACACATTTCAAGGGTGAATGATTCACTCTCACCCACCTCCTAAAGTTCTAGAGTGGTACAACCAACTCTTATTTCCTGTAATAATCCACCTTATCTTTACAAATCACTGAGAGGTTGAGTTTTCTTTTTTTTTTTTAAACACTAAAAATCAACTATAATATCTAAATGGTAATTATGTCATTAAACACCATGTAAGAAGTATTGCAAACTGGATTTAACATAAATAATGCAATTCTTTATTGCACACACAAGGCTATGTGTGTTTCTGACTTCACCTTCTATGAATGCTTCTTTCAGATCGTAAAACTTATAAAAATAAGACCATGGAAAGAACTGGTAAGCTAGGCTCCACTGGCACATGTGTTTGGGAAGAAGAAAAGGTTGCTGAGTGCCTACCGTGTGTCAGGTGCTGTGCTAAGGTCTTCCATACACATTACACTTCGGGCTTCCCAACAGCCCTACACTGTGCTGTTACTAACAGATGAAGAAATCCAGATTTGGAGAGTGAGTTGGCTATCTTTACACAACCAGAACGAGGCAGAGCCTGACTGTGAATCCAGCTCAGTCCTGTTCCAAAATCCTTTTTATTTTCCACTTACAAAAATGCTAAATTGCACCCCAAGATGTGCAAATGCCAAGGCCTCAAAGCTTCTTCCATATCTCCCTTCCACAATCCATTCAGGTCTCTACTCTGCCTGGGCAGCATTAATTGCTCCATATTCTATACTCCCACTGTCTCTGCCCACCAATTTTAAGAGTTTTGCTATCTTGTCTCATCCTTAAAGAAATGGTTCTCAACTGGGGACAGTTTTACTCCCTAAGAAATATTTGGCAATGTTTGGACAAATTTTTGATTGTCATGACTTTGAAGTGTCATTAATATCTCATGGGTAGAGGCCAAGGATTCTACACGTTCTAAACATTCTACAATGCACAGGAGAGCCCTCCACAACAAAGAGCTATCCGTCCCAAAATGTCAATAGTTCCAAGATTGAGAAACCCTGCCTTGAGTGATAATGTGGTTTAACAAATGTGCTTTAGTGTCTTCCCCTACAAAATCATGAGGAGTAACGAAGACAATACATATGAAAGCTTTTAGCACATGGTAAGCACCCAGAATCCTGATTAGATAATCTGACTGCACACTTTCGTAGAGTAGGAACCACCTCAGTTGGCTCTACATTCTTCCCACACAAAGCTCAGGGTTTTTTCTTTTTTTTTAAATTGGCACTCAACAAATGTTGAAATAATGCACTCTTTGTATCGGAAATTCTTGATTAAAAAAACAAATGCCACTATTATCTAAGAAATACAACGTTCTCCCCATATTCATTCCTTACTAAACAACAAATGAATAGTATAATTTCATGATTCACTAGAACAGACTATGAAAAGCTACATTACATCTTGAGTATATCATAGAATCATCTCTATATCGAGATGATTGATAAGCTCACTATTAAAATGCCTTGTCTTACTTTAGCAGAAGGTTAATTAAGAGATCACAATACACAGACTTGAGGAAATCTCATGCAAGAGGCTCAGATTCTTCTACCTACACCAGGTCAGTTTGACCATATCGATTCTCAGGTCTTGAGTTGAATTATTCAGGACAACCTTAAACTGTAATCACAACATGTCAAATAAAAACACCAAATGTTTAATATCTCGATGAGTACATCAAACCCGGTTGGCATCATATCTCGGGTCAAGATCTTTATGTTTTTTACTTTTCTCAGTTGATATAAGCTGGAGTCAGCACAGAAACCCTAAAATCCTAATGTAAATGATTACAAAAAGCATTAGGATTAGCATTCACTCAGTTGCTACAACAGGATAATCTACTTTCATTTTTGCAGTTTCTGGAGGCATGGCGCCATGGCCCTAACCATCAGAATAAACCCGTATGCTTATTAAAGGTGCAGATTCCTGCACCTCACCCCAGACCGACTGAATCAAAATTTCAAAAATTGATCCTATAAATCTACATTTTTAATAATTTCCCAAATATTTGTTTTGCACACTAAAGTCTGAGAACCTCTGCCAGGAGGCTGGACCCCAGAAAATGGATTTGCCTCACTTTGTAAATTTCCAGCATGGGTCTGGCTTCTACAGACTATGAACAATTCATTTAACATAAACTCCACATCCACTTCCGACCATAAAAATAAGTAGGGCATTTTGTTGATTACTTTTGTGCAAATAGGCATTTCTGAAGTAAGTAGACTAATATTTTATGGCAAACACTGAAAAAAAAACCTGGAAATGAGTATAAAAAGAATTTTCAAGGAAAACAAAGCTCAATTCTGAGCCCCACAATGGTCAACGTCTGCTATGCGCCAGACTGAGGAGACAGTGATGGCTAGAGAGACTAGGTCCCTATCCTTATTTTTCCTTTATTTATGCATTTAAATAGTTTAATATACACTCAAACAAAAAAGGAAGATGATTTCAGAGTGGCAATGCCACGAATTCAATAAAACAATTTCATGCGACAGAGAAAGTCTGTGGGGGAAGGAGGCAGAGGTAGTGGCTATCTGTAGTAGACACAAGGATGGAAAATGGCGTCCCTGAGGAGGTAACATTTGAACTGACACCTGAAGGAGAAGGCGCCAGTCATGAGAGGGTTGGGAGAAAGTGTTCCCGACAGAGGAAACTGTGCTGTAAAGACCCTGAGCTGTGAACAAGGTGCTCATGAAATTATTATAGGAATTAAATCAGAAATCAGATCGCATATACAAGATGTTCTGCAAAATAGAAAGCTATTTAGAAGTATAAAGTATTATTTTTAGTAATATATTAGAACAGTTCTGGAGAGAAGCTGCAATAATGAAAGGCCTCAGATCTGTGTGATATAAAGAATTAATCAAGCAACTTGAGGCTATATTGCTTAAAGAACAATAGACACAAGTATGTGTTTGAGTGAAGAAAGGAGAAGTCTTCTTTGAATATTTCAAGAACTATGTTCTTGTGGAAGATGATTCATTTTTTTAAATAGCTCTCAGGGTATGGAGCAACTTGAAATGGTAAACATTTTAGAAAGGTAGAAGAATCTTGGCTCATAATGATAATGAACACTCAAAGAGAGTTGTAGGAAAATGGACTGACTGGAAGGTAGTGAGTTCCATATGACCAGAAGTAATCAAGGTCAGGCTGAATAGACATTTGGCAGAGGAATGATTGGACTAGATTACCTAAGAGGACCTCTGCAATTCTTTGAAAACACACATACATTCACTCGAGGTGCTCTATCTCTCACACGTCCTGTAACCTCCAAGATGGCCTCTTCAGTTCATGCTTTACAACTTTGGGAGGTTTTGAGAAAAACTTGAGAGATGCTGAGGATTCTACCATATTCACAATTCACCCTGTCATTCTGCAATAAATTATGTCTCCATGTCCATAATAACCAATATATATTTCAAAATGGCAAATTAAGAAACCGGATAGACCAACATTCATTTTTGAAATTTGTGGCTAAGATTTAGTGGTGTTTCAGCAGTACACATTAAACAATTATCTCAATATATTAAAATATTAAAATATTACTTTATTGTAACAAAAACATTATCTGGATTCCATTAGCTCCCAATAGGTGGCATGCCAATAAATAGCCAAAATATTTAGCACACAGGTATGTGGCTTTTTGTTGGTTTGGTTTTTAATGGGAACCATAGGCCCAGGAAGATGATTTCTACAATAAAAGTCCTGACAGAGAATCACTACTCTATTATTTATGTATTAAATCCAATAAATAAAGTAAAAAACATAGTGACTTGTCACTTGACCACCTGGGACCAAAATGCTAAACGGTAAGCCTTCTAAGGACAGAGAGACCAAGCCAGACTTGGGAGTGAGACTAGAAATAACTTTGAAAATCTAAACATTACTAAATGACCTTTATATGTCCACACCCAAATGCATGTGGTTCATATTCAGATAGATTGCAGAAAATATTCTCTTAATATCTACATTTTTGTGCACATTTGTGTTTATTGTATTAAGTACATTTCTTAAAAACTACTTGCAAATAAAATTCTATCATGTCTCTCTTAGGACAACTCACAAAAATGAATCTTTCCATAAAATAAAGACAAGGTCTATGTAATTGTTCATAAAATTAGACTTCATTTTGTAAAATCCAGGAACACCAAAAGCTGAAATCAACAAGTTGAAATCAAACTTAATACAAAGAAACTTTAAAACTTAATACAAAGAAAGAGTTTATCATAGAATTTTTTTTTGGTATACAGATCTCTTCTCAGGGCTATGAAAATTTCTATGTATGCTTATAGTATTTTAGAAATATGTCTATTCCATAAAAGGTAAATATAACCTGTAATGTGAACAATCACTTCCTAACTTATTTTTCTTTAGGCTCACATATATTAGATTGTGCTATTTTATTAAGCTGAATCCCTCAGAACTCCGGGTAACAAAAGGACTGGATTAGTGGCTCAGGAAACCCAGGTATCTCTGTCCAGAAGCAGGTGCCACCTAACATCTGAGTTGCCTAGACACCGATCTCTTAAATGAGTAGGGAGTTTTAATTCTTCAGATATATCATTACCATTACAAATCCCCAAAGCATTTCTAATGACACTTGTACCTGACTAATGCACAGAGAAGCTGCGATGCCACAAAACAATACATAGGGCTGGTAAAAGAGACCAAGTCTTCTGTCCCAGAGTCCAACATGTTCACCAGGACCTTTCTTGGCAATCTCCTTCCAGCTTGAGTGGTGTCAAAGTTTTGTAACGACCACTAAAATAATGGTATCTCTAGGATAATGTTAACAACATAGTTGGTGAATATCTTTCCTCTCTAAAAAAGATCTGAGACCTCTTGACACTTGTTTCCTTTCCTTATTTTTTTTTTCAGGCAACAAGAAATTCGGGATAGTTGTGAATTTTCCAAACCTTCTCATCCTTAACTGAACCTCTTTGTTGCCTTATCTTGCAAGAGTGTACAGTCCACCTCTTAGAGGTGGACAAAGCTGTGAATCATGACCCAAATGCATGTTCTACAGATGGGAAGAAGGATGGCACTGTGGAATGGCTCTAAGGGTGCCATGAAACCAGGAGCATGCCACAGAGTTGCAACTCCAGACTGTCAGCAAATCAGAAGTAATTTTCTACCTAAATCAGAGTTTAATTCATTAGCCCACATTAATTCACAAGTTCTAACCAATTTCTCAAAACGCAATAACACAATCTTCCAACCTAATTATCTTCATTGACAGCATTTAAAAGCATTTGCTGAGACACATTTCTTCCTTGTGTCAGACAGGATCAACGTCAAGTGAACAGCTTGGGTGGACGACTTTCTGTCTAATTGCAAGGGGTTGCCATTTCAGGAACTAATCATTTCTTGCAAGGGAGAAATTCTCCCCTAGAGTGGACACCAATAAATAAATACCTCCCAATAAATAAAGGTTTAAATAGGTACCTGTTTACAATTGTGTTCAGATTCTCAAGATCATCGTGTGTGTGTGTGTGTGTGTGTGTATGTGTGTGTGTGTGTGTGTACTCTTGGCATTCTGTTGAATTGGAAATATTACAATATAGATGACTTCCACAATAATTTTAATCAGAGAAGTTTAGGGATCTGAAGAGAAACTTTTAAAAACAGAACAACAAAAGAGATAATTTGTAATGAAAACACCATCCCATCTAACTACCACTCAGGAAAATGATAGATATTTCCCTATAAATAATCATGAGAAAAGAACTGGGTTTTTTTGAAGGCATTTATTTCAATAGCTCATTCACTAAAACCCCCTAAACTTTAATCCAAAACAGTTCATTTCCATTTCCTTTTGATAATCAGAAAGGAAATCAACCCACATTTCTTAAACAGTCATTTTTTTTAGATCCTTTACTGGGGGGTAATATCTTTTAAAAGCATTTTGAGTGAACGTATAAGCAAAAACTACTAAAAGGACAAAACATACTTCTTATTCCTCATGTCAAGTTTAACTTTTACTTATTTCATATCTTCTAAAAGTCATTGCTGCCATTAGGCCTTTGCTTTGTGAGGTAGCCAGGTTTCTCCTAACATTGTTCACTAAACTCATTTTAATTCATGCCCTGGGCCAATAACAAATCTACTTTTCCAGCTGTAATGCTTTAACAGCTTAAATTTCTAAAGTAACAAGCATCTTTTGCTCCTTTGAAAACCAGTTCTGGCAGTGTGATGTAAAGGAAAGTAAACACTTAAAGAGGTTCAAATATGCAGCATCAGAATTCACGTGTCAGATATAGACACTGTTGTATTTAATGAAGGTCAATGCCCAAATCCCGGAATCCAGTTTAGGCAATGGGACTACAGACATATTTCGAAAGATGGAGAGTCAATTAACAAGCACATAATTTTGTTGTAAATCTGTTATAAGACATATATGAACAAGAAGGGACAGCATTTCTAATTAGCATGCATGAATCAAAAACCATATATACGCCATGCTATATTCAAATTAAATGAACCTACCTTATAAACTTGTCCATATGTTCCATTTCCAACAAGTTCCACTAATTCAAAAATCCCTGCAGGGTCCTAAAAGAAAATAAACAAACAACAAATATTCAGCACAATATTCTAGGCATTGTTGTAATCAAAAGCAAAAATTCAAAATAAGCAAATAAATAACTTTAGCTTTGGGGGTACTCATGTGTTAATATTAATTGCTATTAAAATTTAATTCAGCTACAGCTATGAAATTAGTCAAAATCTACTTTCTTTCCATTTTACATCTCTATGAGATGTGTTTAAATCAGACAAAAAGAGATATGACTTTCACTGAAACAATAACAAAGAATTAACATATTTCTCACAGTCAGATGGAAACACACTTGCAGGTATATCAGGATAAAATGAAAGAGCCATCATCCTGAGAAAGGATTCTAATTTCTCAGATCTTTCTCTATGAAGCTTCTGAGCTGTCCATTATGTTGAACACAGTCAAGAAGGGGGTGTTTCTGTGTGGTGGGGCAATCTTACATAAGGTAGTCAATGGTTCCCAAGAGCAGATCCAACCAACATAGCTGCCTCTGGGGCACCTGGGTGGCTCAGTCAGTTAAGCGTCCAGCTCTTGGTTTTGGCTTAGGTCATGAGTTCACGATGCGTGAGATCGAGACCCGCATCGGGCTCTACACTGTCAGTGTAGAACCTGCTTGGGATACTCTCTCTCCCTCTCTCTCTAGCCCTCCTTTGCTTGTGTTCTCTCTCTCTCAAAAATAAATAAATAAACTTTAAAAAAAAACACAGCTGCCTCTCTCAGCATGTTTTCTTTGGATTCATCTTCCCTCTTTACAAGGCTGTCCTTGCAAAATATGTTTCTGTGGATGGTCTCCGGATCCTGCAGTACCTGAAGAGTCCCTGCAGGATTTTGAAGACAAACTAAATTGGAGATTGATGCAAGTCCTTACCACCAAACAGGTGTCACCTAACCCTCAGAGTCAGCTAAATGTTAGGGTGCTCCACAAATGTCCAATGAGTGCTACTTCTTACTAAATTACTGTCCACAAAAGTTGAAAAAAATATCAAAGGCTATAAAATTCAACTCAGAAGCATAAACTGACTCTGACCTCTACTGATATCTAATTGGACAGAAATTATTTCTTTAAGGGCCTAAATGAAGAATCACAAACTTAAACGTCCACAGAGACTAGGCAAGTAACATAAGAGAGCAAAGTGCAGGGTGCCTGTGGCTCAGTTGGTTAAGTGTCTGACTTCAGCTCGGGTCATGATTTTGCAGTTCGTGAGTTCAAGCCCCATGTCAGGCTCTGTGCTGACAGCTCAGAGCCTGGAGCTTGCTTCAGATTCTGCGTCTCCCTCTCTGTCTCTGTGCCTCCCCCACTCATGCACTCTCTCTCTCTCTCTCTCTCTCTTTCTCTCTCTCACACACACACTCTCTCTCTCAAAAATAAATAAACATTAAAAAAAAAAAAAGAGTGAAGTGGGCCGGCTGGGGTCTGTGGCAGCCTGAAGAAGCCATGTCTCCCTGCAGAGAGGGAGGTAACATAGCTGGGACCAGTTGGTTCTTACATTAACCTATGAGCACAATATTGCCAGGTCTGAAGTTTTGTGTTTTGTTTTTGTGTTTTGTGTTTGTTTGTTTCCAAGATGTCCTAATTTTTATTTTTTTAAGTTTCTTTATTTATTTCGAGAGAGAGAGAGAGAGGCAGACAGAGAGAGAGAGAGAAAATCCCAAGCAGGCTCCTCATTGTCAGCACAGAGCCTGATGCGGGGCTCGAACTCACGAACACATGAGATCATGACCTGAGACAAAATCAACTGTCAGAGGCTTAACCGACTGAGCCACCCAGGTACCCCCGTCTTAATTTTTTTTTTTTTTAATTTTTTTTTTTTCAACGTTTTTTATTTATTTTTGGGACAGAGAGAGACAGAGCATGAACGGGGGAGGGGCAGAGAGAGAGGGAGACACAGAATCGGAAACAGGCTCCAGGCTCCGAGCCATCAGCCCAGAGCCTGACGCGGGGCTCGAACTCACGGACCGTGAGATCGTGACCTGGCTGAAGTCGGACGCTCAACCGACTGCGCCACCCAGGCGCCCCCCGTCTTAATTTTTAAATGTTAGGCGCGAACTGTGAGGGAAGGCCAAATAAAAAAAGGCTGCAAAAGCGTCAACACTTTTGTAAGAGCACCACCATATGTTGTCAGGGTGACTGAGAGGCAGGAGAGGGAAGGCCTGGGCTTTGGATTCAGACAGACCTGGGTCGAATACCAGCTTTCCCTTGACTGGCTGCATGATCATAGGACACCCTGGGAGAGCACCTCAGTCTCTGGGCAGAGAAAACAGATATGACACGCGCCTTGCAGAGCTCTGATGAGGAGTGAGTGAGGGCCTAGCACTACACCCTGCACATGGTTGGCCATCGGCTAATGTGTAATAGCAGTCATCCTGAAGCTGAGGGTCTGCACACCACTAGCAGCATTTAAAAGGTGAAGGGCTGCTCAAGGCTGCCATGCATGGGGAAGGAGACAAATGAGTTTGATGTGATAAGAGAGAGTCATTTCGAGTTACAGTCTTCAGCACATCAGGCCCAAGGAAAGCCCTTTGCTGTATGCCTTTGAAGACTCCGCAGAAAAAACAAATTAAAAAATAAAACAAAAGCCCAGCAGTTGAAGCACTTTGTCACTGAGAAAGACTGTCATCTGTGTAATCCATCGTGATAAAGCCAGGAGGGCAAGAAACCACACTCCACAGCCTGAGAAATCCGGAGGTTCCAGCCACGCCCCACGTGGTCAGGGGGTGTGGACAACGTTCCAGAGGGAACCCTGTGACAGGAGAGACAGTAAGGGCCCAGGGCCCTGTCAGCGGAGACCCCGCGGCTAACAGAGCACCTGGGAGGCCTCAGGATGGGAACAGAAAGTTGTGTGTGTGAGACCGCCAGGCCAGCAGAACAGCAGGTTCTATTACACGCAGGATTAGAAAGAAATGAGGGAACGAACAGTGGGGGAAAAAAAGCCCACAAATGGTGGCAGCTGCTGTTTGTTTCTAAGTTGTGCTCCCAGTAGTTTGTTTTCTCAGCGGTGTTTCTGCAACAAATTTTGAGAGAGGTTCTACATTTGCTCGAAATATCTCAATTGTGTTTTCAACATTCGTTTTTCTTGACTAAAAAAACAGAATTTGAATGAAAGAGAGAAGATCCAGAAGGGTGACTACCACCTGCCTTAGGGAGCCTACGAAGCAGTGGGGGAGGGGATGGCGGAAGGGGAGGGCAGGAGCAGAGCGGGGACAAGCTTCTAGGCCCAGGGGCCAACCCACCTCACAGACCCCTCCTCGGGGCTGAGGTTCAATGGGCTGATCTCAAGACCATCTGGGCAACTGACTTCTAGCTCGTTCCTCTTGAACAGTCCACTGATGGGCCTATGTCTCAGCCAATCAGGACCAAGGAAGTGCAATGCCAAGATTTTTGTTCAGCTGCTGGGAGAGGGGTCTTCCAGCTGGGTGCATCCAACGGACTCAGAATTAAAGGTCAGAGTAACCACAGGGATGGATTGGTGACCACCTTGGGTAGACAAACAAACTAGAAACAATCATGAAATTGGGGTGGTTCTCCAGGAAATGGGACTCAGAATTACTGAGATTTACACAGAGGGATTTTATCAGGGTTTCCACGGAATCAACACCAGTTGGGAATGAAAGAATTCGGATTGGAATTAGCAGACAGAATGATGCAACAGAACCAAAACTTCATCTGATCCCACAGGAGCTCTGGAGCCGAGGCGACTCTTCAAAGTTATCCTACCCCGGGGCATGGGAGCCTTTGCACCCCACCTCCATTGACTAGTCATTGCATACAGGCTGTCCACTGTCCCCATCCCAGAGGTTATGATCTTGTGTGAAGTGACACTCTTCTGCTGAGGACAATCCCCAGGTGAGAACAATCACTAGCTGCCTTCACTCTCAGCAGGTGGACCCCAGCAGGTGGACAAGGAGTGCCTCAGGAGCAAAGAAGGCAACTGGGTGACACATCACAGCAACCACTACAAGCATCATGGCTAGAAACGAGTACCAATGTGGAACTGGAAGAGAAGTCGAGAAGCATCTATCTTCTACAGTATGCTGACAATAATAAGACAATGGCACAATTCGGGTCATGGTATTTACAAGGAGGAGGCTCTCTGAGACCCTAGAAAGCAGAGGGCAGACATATTGTCCAGGAGCACTTGAATTAAGCACTTATCCTAAGCTTCCCTCTCCCCTACCTCCACTCCAAATACCCAAGAGCTGATGTTTGTGAATACTCCCATACACAAATGCATCTAACTGCTAGTTAGGCTCTTGTGGAATAATGCTACAGCTTGAACTGGGTAAGCATTCATTCATGTGTCTTCTCCACTCTTGGAGAACTCTAAAATAATTTCTCCCAAGGGTCACCAATGACCTCAATCTCTTATCTATAATGGTCTCTTCTCAGTCCCGTCCTGGCTATTCCCTTTGAGGCATTTATACTGCCAAGCATCATCACTCTTGTTGAAATATGTCCCCTCCCTTGTCTTCTAGCATACCACTCAGTTTCTCACAGAGATTCTGTTTCTTCCACCCAGACCTTAAAGATAGGCTGACCCCAACGTTCCAACCTCATGCTGGTCACTAAGTACTAACGATTTCATCTCCCAGTATCCATTATATCCATCTACTCTGTTCTGTTCATACAACAGGCCTCATCTTCTCTTGCCAGGACTATTTACTTTCAATCAATTCTTTCCTCCTTCACACTGAACTTTCTAAAAAGACACAACACACCATGCTTTAGAATCCTACACAGTGTGGTTCAAATTGAAAGTCGAGGTCCTGTCATTCTCAGGCCCAGTTTTCATTCCCACTCTCACGTCCCATCATTTTGTACTACAACTAACCGCCTCAAACCACCTGCTATGTCCCTAGCACACCTTACAGGCCATGTCTCTTTGCCTTGGTTCATAATGTCTGTCTGCCAAGATTATTCCTTCTACCATTCAGGCAAGCCCAGCCTTAAAAACCCAGTATGCCACCTCCTCTGTGAAGCTTTTCTCAAATTAGTACCACCAACTCTCTGCACCCACAGCACGTTGTACATAGCTCTATCATAACCACTTTCACCTAGTGCCACTCCCTCTCCCATTTCTTTCCCTTGATAAATTACAAATGCCCTGAAAACAGGGACTATAACATATTTATTTTAGAATTTCCGAGCACTGAGCATGGTGTCCAACACAGAACTTCTAGACATAACTATTTGCTGAATAAGGTTGATGCCCCACTCCCAACTCTCCACCACACGCCTAGAGGAAGCTGCCAAAATTGGGATCAGAATGTCAAGCCAAAGGTCTAGCAAACTTACAACATTTCTTTTTACAATCTAGACAAGCTGTCCCAGTCACTACCCCTTCCATTTCCCTTACCCAGCTTCCAGTTGCACAAAACTGGCACATACTCTAGCTCCTATGGTATTCCCAGCTCTAAGGAAAATTCATAAAGCCCGTTGGTCTAAGCTGTGCTTCAGGTGCATTGAGAGGACAGGCTGTCAGGATGCCGCCAAGTGCAATGCAACAAGGCGATGTACCTAATAATCATGTTACAAAGACAGGAAAGCCAAGAGACAAGATTCAGCTTAATTCTCTCTCTCATGTTTGTTTAGCTGCTCATAAAGCCAGGATGGGCAGCATGGAAGAAGGTTACATACGCCAAGAAGAAAAGAGCAAATCATTGACATTTACCAAAGTCAGGAATCCCTGTTGGCTATACAAGCCTTTATTCAGATCTTAACCTTTGCTGGGAGACGGAGAAGAGAATTTAATTCTAAGGTAGAGTAGTTTACACTATTTCATAATGAAACATAACTACATATCAAAAGGCAAGCTGTTCCATAAAAGAAAATGTAACTTTTCAGTAAGTACTGATAAAGACAAATTTGGTTAGCCACTATAATAAAAATCACAATAATAGCGAACATTTTAGGAGTCTTTACGTGCCAGGCACTATTCAAAGCATTTTCTACGAATGGGTCATTTAATTATTACAACTATGTCAAATGGATGCTCTTGTTGTCTCCTGTTTTACAGATGAGGAAACTGCGGCACAGAGAGGTTAAGCAGTCGGTTAAGGTCACACCATTGATGAATGACTGATCTAGGATGGGTACCTGGCTGGCCAGACTCCAAACACTGGACTCTTGACCACTTTGGACCTTTTCAGCTTCATAAAATCAGCATTCCCAGCCCTTGACTTACTACTCACTAGCTCTCCAGCCTTGGGCAAGCTTCATCACTTCCCTGAGTCTCAGTTCCTTCATCTTTAAAATGGGGGATAATATTGCCTCCCTCACAGGGTTACCTTGACAGCTGTGAAAGTGTCTAGACTAGCTCAGGCCCTGACACCTATAGTATTTCAACAAACATTAACCTCCTTCCTTCCTTTTTTTTCTCTTCAAAGAAAGAGTTCATTTAATATACACGGCCTATGCCACAGAAAAACTCCGTCTGTATTCTGTATATTTTCAACTAACAAAGCCAATAAAAGAAAATCTATTGTTTTTAACCAACACCAAGCACTTAGCAAACAGGGTCAGATATTTATGGGCAAACAGATGTCTCTTTAGAAATTACTGAGAAATTGGGAAGACACATTAAGTTTAGGGGGGCTCCTGGGATGCTGGAATAAATTCTCTCCTTCATCAGCTGATGAAATTCAGGCAATACTGGCAGGCTCAGGCCTGACTTCACCGCAGAACGGAGAGATTTAAGATTTAGGGGTTAAAATCCCAGCCACTGAATTATATTTTAATTCCTCCGGGCCCCCTGAATGACCCAGCATTTCTCAGAACACTAAACAACATCTCTACACTAAATCCCAAAGATCGAAAAAGACAAACTTAAATATATAACCAGGACGATGACTTCCTTTGTTTCACAAGAGGTGATGTATATTCTCCCCAACCCTTCTCCCTTCTCTGAGATGAAATTAACAGAGGGATTGGGAGAGATGATGGCCAGTGGCCAGTGGCCAGATTCTAGACACCTTTTCTCCCAAACTCCTCTCAAAGACCACTGTTCTGTTGCAGATCTTTCACTTGGGGTCACCAGTGCTTTGACAGGGTAAAACAGACCCCAGTAGAGTCCGGATGGCTGATACGGCTCCCAGAATGACTGGCCACCCCCAGATTCCCTACTGACATCTGCCAAATGACTGTGCTTTACTCTAAACTTATGGGCCTTGAAAAGACCAAAATGTTATTTCTCTTGGAACCATATTTAGCAGCTGTTTTGTTCGGTTTCAGCCCTAACTGACAAGCATATGCTTACAAAAGCAAAACAGCACAAAGAAAACAGGAACAGTAGGAGAACTCTCCATATTTATCTTGAGCCTCCAGGCTTTTCAACACCATCGTTCTTCCCAAGTGAGCACAGTGATGGGAAACATCGTACTGAGGCCACATGCTGTACTCACAAACAGGCAAGGTCCCTCAAAGCTCATTTTTTACTGGCTTTCCCTCCTTCTAATGCAGGGATCTGAAGACCCAAAGGTCTTACCTTCCACAATGGGGTTTACTCAATCCCTGAATGCTACCCACACTCTCCACACCCAACTACTGTCCAATGTAGGAGTGGGGGTACACTGGCCCCCGCCTCCTGGTGCTTCCAATCTGATGAAGGAATAGACATGAGCACACATAACTACACATACATGGTCATTTAAATTTCAGTTAAATTAGAGTGACAAGCAACATGGAGGAAAAATGCAAGGCGCTCTAAGAGTATATACCTGGTAGACCTAGAATATAATCCAGACTTATCTTCATTAACATACTGCCCAAGCCAGCATTTCAAATAGAAGAGGTAATTCAAGTAAAAGAATATATTACAAAATATAAAAATAGGGGTGTTTTGGTGGCTCAGTTGGTGAAGCATCTGACTCTTGGTTTCAGCTCAGGTTATGATCTCACAGTTTGGTGAGTTCAAGCTCTGCATCTGGCTCTGCACTGGCAGCACAGAGCCTGCTTGGGATTCTCTCTCTCTCTCCCTTTCTCTGCCGCTCCCCCACTTGCACTGTCTCTGTCTCCCTCAAAATAAATAATAAGCTTTATATATATATATTATATATTATATATATATATATATATGATATATGATATATAATATGAACTCAAAATAAATAGATATAGAACAATGACTGCTGAATTTTCTCATTTGATCATTTGTGCAGAACAAATTAAATTATGCAGACCTATCAACTGATGCAAAAAAGCTAGGGTTCAATTTAGGATTCCACTCCTTGCTAGTGTTATTTGACCTCTTGTATTCTGGTTTTCCCACTGTAAAATGGGAGAATCCCACTTGGCCTGCCTTCCTGGCAAGGCTGTGTCCTGAATGTGAACGTGCTGAACACCTCCCCAGCCCCACTTGTCCAGTGTTGTCCTTTGGAAAGGGTGGTACTGACTGTGGGCTGACTCCAGGACACCATCTGCCCCACACAGCTGAGCCTAGCTAGGTGGTATTGCTCTTCTTTTTACCAGTACTAGCTCCAGGCAGGGTCAGGACATGGTCCTAGCTAAGCATCAAGCAACACCATCCTTGATGACGGTGGCTTCTAGCCCACAGGACAAGGAGTCCAGAACCTCCCCACCTTCTATTTGGTTTGCTACCTGTTTAGTTCCACCTGCTACTAAGCAACCATTGGTAGTGAAACAGCTTCCCATGCATCCTGCTCCCACTCACCTGCTTCACTAGAGACTCTATAGCTCCAGCCTGTCCTCATAAAGGCAGCCTTTAAAATTAGATCTGAAACCTGCTTCCTCAGAGCAATACCTGTGAGACCTGAAGCTGTAATGGTCATTATTACTGTCTCTGAAATAGACAATGGCCTAAATGCTTCATATATTTTTTCATCTTTAATCCTTACAACTCTATGAGGAGTACATATTACTAACCCCAATTTTCAGATGATGAAACTAAGGCTTCAAGGAATTAAGCAACTTACCCAAGGTTAAATATTATGTGGTAGAGACAGCAGCCAAGACCAGGCTGTAAAGTGAGGATAAATACACCTCTTCTGAGGACTGTTCTGAGCACCAGAAACAACGTATATAAAGAATTTCGCACAATGCACAGTGATAAATAAAAGCCACTGCTACTATTGCCATTGCTGCTGGTATTAGTAAACATTGTCCAAGGTGATAGCATTGGTTAGTAGTAGAGGTGGGAGTCAAATCCAATATTTTGAATGAAAGTCTGTCATTACTCACTTTTCTACAAATGGCCAATGTTGAAACTAACTTGTAGTTACAGGGATGGTGAAGACCTTGCAGTTTAACAATGGAGCCAGAGAAGGGCCAGTGACCTCCAACCAGGTAGTGCAATCAACCAAGCGACTTGGGACTAGAAGTAAAATATGCCAGTGGTTGCTCAGTGTCCCTGCCTTCCCACTCGAGCCTGCAGTTCCAGAGGGGGAAACCAAGCGGGCTCTCAGATTCTGTCCAAAGCTACAGTTTAGTTTCGTTTCTTTTCTTTTCTCTTTTCTTTTCTTTTCTTTTCTTTTCTTTTCTTTCTTTTCTTTTTTTTTTTTTTTCCGATTTTGCCACCAGCTAAGATGAATACTGGTTATTTTAAGTTAATCAATTGATAGTGACAGGCAGTATACCAAGCTAGTTAAGGCCACAGACCCTATAGCCAGAAATCCTGATTCTGATCCCAGCTTCACCATTTACTAGCTAAGTGACCTTGAGTATATTATTTAAATCTCTCTGTGCCTCAGGTTCCTCAATTGTAAAACAGTGATTATAGTATGTCCACTAAATGGAATTATTACAAAATAATTAACATACATAAAATATTTATAGCAATGTCTGGCGTGTTGTAAGTACTCAAAAGTGTTGGCTAATAATTCTTTATCTCAGAATACAAACTCCAAACTCAAAATATAAACACTACTCAGATCAGTGACTGGGACATTATAGACACTCAGAAAATATCTGCTGGCTGAAGAAAGAAAGTTCTACCACCAAGAGCCACAAGACAGTAAGATCTCTGACATTCAGAAGCAGGGATTTCTGAGATCTTGTCAATAAATCCCTCTCCCCATTTTACAGAAGAACAAAGACCCAGATAGATAGTTCCTATATACTCATACAATGATAGGATTTTCCAACAAGAGAGTTTACGTGGAATGTCCAATGTATCACCTAGTTAGTGGCAGAGTTAGAACAAGGACCCCAAGTCCTTTAGACTTCTAGTCTTTTCTTCCAGTCAATAAAATCCTCTGAGGAAAGAAAGAAATCACTCGCTTTCAAACAGTGTCTGGCAGGGAGGAGAGCAGGAGTGTGGGGAGGATAGGTAGGTGCTTGCATTCAGTTGTAAATTCCAGGTATTTGGGTTGAGAAGTGAATCTAAATCATGCCTGGGGAATGATATAATGTTATATATCATACATTTGCCAATTTGGTATCACTGAGATAGTCAATTTGGTCATATGTACATAGGTACATATCAGCATAAGAGATCATTGAATTTTTCCAAATGTATTTTTCTCAGTTCACAGATTTTACATAGTCATACTCATATTTAGCTTAGTTCCAAATTATCTCCTTAGAGCAGAAAACAAATAATTCTACATAAGCTTATTGTTATTTTATGGCTTACATTAGAAAAAATGGGCATGTATAATTAGGAACATAAAATTAAAAAGAGAACAATCAAAGAAGAACTTAGAACATTAACTTGAATATTTATTCTGATTTTGGTAGACTGGCTACTTTAATCCCTTGTTTACTGTTGAGACTGACCAGCCAGCCCTTCTCACACTTCCTGACCCACACACAGATCCTGAGCTATGCCAACAAAGTAGCCTTTGCACATGTACAATGCACAAAGCCCAATGCTCTGTTCAGGGACTATTTCCAACTCACCCACTGTCAGGGAAAGGCATACTAACTCCATAAAGCGGACTGAGAAATTTCTCCAGGATACTAAGCCAAAAGGCAGATTTTAGACAGCGATGGGATCTCCACCTTCCAGAACTTTCCCCAACTCTCCCACAGTCTGTTCAAGCTCAAACATGATAAGTTGCTCTAAAGGCCAATTTGTACATAAAGGCCACTATCCTGGTCCCTTCCCTCCCATCATCAGGTTGTCCCAGAGATTATATAGCTATTTGGGAAAATGTATCATTCAGTATACAGAGATATGCAAACATGAGAACTCTCTAGGCCTGTCAGGACAGAGTAGCTCTCCAGTATTTGCAGCAACACGAGGTTGAAATGTTGGGAACCAGGCTAGCAAAGATTCGGGTATTTTGCCTTTTTAAAGACGCTTATATGAAGAAAAAGAATAGCATTTGCAGCAGATGGACTTTAAAGACAAGAAGTGATTACCTAAATCATCAAGTAAGAAATATTAGGAAACTACCCAAGGTTCCATTTTGGGAAGAAGAGCCTGAACCCTTCCCCCAAAGGTACTCATTTCCCACCTGCTTACAACAGACCAATGACATTTATATTTGCTTGATAGCATCTTCAACACTTTTCCCAACACCAGCAGGCAACCATGTCATTGACAACAGACCTTCTCTAAGGGGTGAGGAGGTTAATACTGGTTAGTTGGATTCACTATTACTCTCCTGCTTCGAGAGAGGAGCGGGATGGCCAATAGCCAGGTAGGAACAGACAAGAGCCCATGAACATGTACCTGGGACGGGGGCCTGCCAACTGGCGAATGATGGTATGAGCCGTTCCAGTCATCACTTGGTGTCATCACTAATGGTACAGATGGCTGGTTAGTTAGTACCAACTCTTACACAGATTATTGTAACAGGGCTTCGTTAACATCTGAGCTATTTTTTTTTTCTTCCAGGCTTTTGTCCCTGTGGCTAGGCTAGCAGAAAGAATATTCAAGTTTGTTTGTTTGTTTATGTTTGTTTTACAAGGCAGGTAATTTTTGAATGGGGGTTCTATACCATTTGTTCAAGGATCTAAAAAGTTTTTTGGCAGACTCAAGGAAAAAAAGCTAAATTTCTCCATCCCTCCGGGCTTCCAAAGATGTTAGATTTCCATTGTCAAGTAAGTCTGGGAACACTGAGTTTAAAAGATTAGCAATTTAGGTCATTCTTTACCGTGTGGCCTCTCCAGAGCCTTTAATGTGTTAATGTTCCCTATGAGTCTCCAAGAGACAAAGGCAAAGTTTTCCTTCTTTCCTAAACCTGTCTGGCTACAGAACAAGTTTTAAAGGAATTTTGTGTCTTTCTAAGCACTGGTGTTCTGGGTAGCACAGGGTGGAAAATGATAGGGTATAGAGCGATCTTTCCCTTCCCATTCCCACTTAACAGAAGCTTGCATCTTAACTTACAGTAGCAGGGACTGCTCAGTGCCGCCTAATGTCCATTCTCCCATTGTTCCTTGGTAGCAAAAAATCCCAATTTTATTTGGGAGACCAATGCATCCAAGTCAAAAACTGTATGCCCTAGCTCCATTAAGCCTAGGAGAGAATATGTGACTAGGTTCTGGCCAATGATATGTAAGCAGAACTACGGTGAAGGACTTTCAGATGGGCTGCTTAAATGGAGCTGACTTAGCTGAGAGAAAGGCTCTTTTGTCTTCCACCTTCTTCCTTCCAGTTGCCTGGAATGCAGATGTGATGGCCAGAACTCTGCAGCAATTTCTGACCCTAAAGTGAATTTAAGAATTGAAGCCTCATGCTAGGCTGTTATAGCAGAACAAAAAAATAATCCCAAGCCTCAGATGACCCTAGAACTACATAGGTTTTCTGTTTGTTGCAACTGAATTCGAATTGATTTGCTTTGAATTTTACCATTCAGACATTTTTTATTTATCTATGTTTAATTAACAGTTCTTCTTTAAAAGTACTCTTGTCCATCTGCCTTTTGATCTTTAATAGAGGTGATAGTCATTACAGTTGTTCCACAAATATTCAAGTTCTCCTGCTGTTATGTTAATACAATATCACTTCCCCAACCCCTCTTTAAGTTGGGTGTGTGACCACATGATTCTCTTTTGCCAATGCACTGTGAGTGAAACTGACATGCCACTTTCAGATGCAATATTTGATTGCTATATCAGATACGGTGATGACTTTGGAAGCATATGTGGACATGAAGTCTCCACTGGTCTATGTCTTTGTGTAGCTGCTGGATAGAGTCCTCTCCTGTTGGGCTCTGGACATGGTCAAGAAATAAACTTTAATTGTATTAAATCTCTAAGACTGTTTGTTATCACAGCATATCCTAGCCCATTCTGTCTGATAGAAAAGAAATGACCAAATGGTAGTGATAGTAATAATCTCACAGCAAAATGCTTTATGATTTCTGAGACAATATTTCTGAAAAGAGCCACTTTTCCCTGGGCACCTCCTAATGCCCAGACACTGTGCAGGCCATTTTGCAAAAATTATTTTACTTAATATCTGCATTGATCCTGTGAGGTAGATTGCTTACAAAAGAGAAAACTAAAGCTAGGAGAGTAACCTACACGAGATAGATGTTCAATGCCAAAATGCACATTCTCCCCACTGTCTCCAACCTGCAACATCTGAAGCCAACCCTGGGAAATAAAAATGCTTACAAAGCTGGCTGGTGACACAGGAATTCCAGGAACCCTTTGTTACCAGGAAGGGGGAGGAAACATTAAAACATGGAGTTTGCATTCACAGGGCTGACCACATCCTACAGACCTAAACCAGGGCATGCCGGGGCTTGTAGTCCCGCCCCCCCCCCCCCCCCCCACTGAGGACAGCAGAACTGCAAGCCCTCCAGCTGCTCATTTGAGTCCTTTGAACTCAAAACCTGCTTTTGAGCCACTGTCAAGGTAACCACGAGGCTGAAAATAACTAATTGGGCAACATTCTCTGACTGCTGGCATGGGCAGTTATAATCTCAGCATCTCCGTGGCAACCTGACTGGAATTCTGGTTATTCGCACAAAGGAAAACCGGTCTCCGTTCAGACCAGGGCTGCATTTTGTCTCTATTCCACTTTTCTCATTACAAGTTGCTACTGAAGGAACAATGCCTCTTTTATGAAGAATGTTTATCACTGGTCCGTGGAAAAACAGCATTTTCGTAATCAGGGAAAATTTGGAAAGGGAGAAAATGGTAATGGATCCTTCACTGCCACATGCAAAGAGATTTTATTAAGATAGGCTCTATACAAACAATAGTAGAGGTCACCGTGGGGTAGTGACCTATAGTCATGAGATGTCAATGGCATAGAATGGGCAATGGAGCCCTAACAACTACATGGCAATAAGTTGACCAGTGCTCATTTCCTGGGCGCCTACAAGGGGCTATTGTAAACCCCTCCTCTGAATCCCAGTGGCTCCCCAGGGATTACTGGGTGGCTACTCTGCTCTACCATCCCATCCCATGCTGGTGAATAAGGAGGAAACGTTTGTTGGAGGAAATGCTATAATCCATTTCTCAAGGACCCTGCACAGAAAGGAGACGGGAGAGAGTGTAGGAACCCTGCTTGAACCAGCCAAACAGGCTGAACACAGTATAAATGCTAAAGGAGTTCAGATGGGTGGGAAATCAATACAGACTGACACAGCCAGGGAAGGCTGAAAGGAAAAGTTGGGCATCAGGCTGGACTTTGAAATGCAAACAGGATTTGCATAAGTAGAGAGAGCTCAGCATGGGGACAAAAATTGCTTTTTTTTTTAAATGGAGTCATTTAAAAAGGACACATGTTAATAGCCTGTAGCTCTTCTGTCAGAAAGGACAGAAGCTTCGAAACATGTCACTTGTGGGACAGCACCTTCATTCAGCAAGTTCTAGATCATTTCTAGAAACCATGGGTCCATAAGCATTTCATAGGGCAGACAGATTTCAAGTATTGAACACACATGACCATAAAAAAGTGGCAGACGCACATGGAATAAAGAATACATAACACCATTAATTTTTTTAAACAAAATGCTATGTTTGTTCCAGGCAACAAAGGAACCGGTAAATGGCGTTTACTGGTAAATGGTGTTGCTGTAGTAATTTGCTTACATCCACCTTTCCCACTCAACTATGTTCCCTCCCGCCACAGAGCAAGGGCCAGGATCTCTTCAAATTAATATCCTTAGCAACGTGCACAGTATCCAGGCTACAGAGGACACTTAATAAATACTGGTTAAGTAAATAAATAATTGTATCAAGACTGACAAGATAATATACATAAACTCTTTCCTTTTTCATTGGTGAAATAAAGACTAAGTAAGGAAGACCATATATCATGAAGATATGGATACACATTCCTCAGCAGTATACAGCTGGGTACCAGAGAACATGTGAGGCCACATTCAAATATGGCACATCTTCCCGGAAAGCCTATTTTCCACAAGGACTTCCGTGTTTGTTGTTTTAACATAGTGGTTAAACACGGATAAGCTGGTATCAGTATTTTTTTCCAGTAGAGGTACCATAGTCAGCCTACCAGTATCTCTTCAGGTTCGAATTTAGTCTCCTTCACCAATAGGAGTGTTTTGGTAAAAACATCCAGAAGCGTATTGTCCACCTGTACTGCTTATATCCTTGATTTTCAAATACAGCAAATGCTCTTTATTTCACCTCCTTCATTCAAAATTTCCCGTTAGTTAGATGGACCTGGACAGTTGTTTAATTTTCAATTGTCCTCACAGAGTAGATTTTGAGAAAAGGAAACATTTAAAAAAGATAGCAAAAGAAATACTTATTTAAAAAAAAAAACAGTCCATCAACTGATGAATGGATAAAGAAATTGTGGTTTATATACACAATGGAGTACTACGTGGCAATGAGAAAGAATGAAATATGGCCCTTTGTAGCAACATGGATGGAACTGGAGAGTGTTATGCTAAGTGAAATAAGGCATACAGAGAAAGACAGATACCATATGGTTTCACTCTTAAAGTGGATCCTGAGAAACTTAACAGAAACCCATGGGGGAGGGGAAGGAAAAAAAAAGAGGTTAGAGTGGAAGAGAGCCAAAGCATAAGAGACTGTTAAAAACTGAGAACAAACTGAGGGTTGATGGGGGGTGGGAGGGAGGGGAGGGTGGGTGATGGGTATTGAGGAGGGCACCTGTTGGGATGAGCACTGGGTGTTGCATGGAAACCAATTTGACAGTAAACTTCATATATTGAAAAAAAAAAAAAAAACAACACCATCTCAGTCATGTGCCATTTACCTCAAATTGCTGCTAATTATAGTCAGACATCTCTACCAAAGCTGGTACTCTAGGACCTGTGTTAGACAACATTGCCATTCTAGTATCTCTTAGTGACTCTGTCTAAACCGAAAAGGGAATAAGACTCTTTACAAATTATTATTACGTCTTACTTCTCAACAACATAAAAATGTCCTCTCTTCCCCCCAGTCCTTTGGATTAGTGAAATTGTCCTGAGAGGCAAAAAGGATCATTCTATTTCTTGAGCAGAGAGATGGTCTAATGGCCATCTAATTAAACGAGCGGCACATTTTTGTTTTGTGCACTTTTCAGTATATATTTTGCAATTAAAAGGGTCAAAAAAATCATTGAATCATGAAGAAGGCAACTTCAGTGTAAAAGAATGAGGAAATAGATATAAGCAGCCACCCACCAATTAGTCAGTGCTCAGTCAGTGAGGCTTACTTAAAACCCACTAGGTAAAAGTCTTTTGTTACAGCACAGAAATTCTTGCCCTGACTATGGCATTCCCCTCAGTAGTTAACCACACCACACAGTACGACGCTAAGCGTATAATTCTTGTAGAGTATCTACTTCACTGAGTACTGTTTGCCAGTGAATGTGCTGTAAAACAAATCTATGGCCGCATCCCCAAAACCTGACATCAGCTCTCACATTGTCCACACTTGTTCCAGAGATAGATCTTTCCAACAGCCCCCTCCTGTGCCCTTCTCAGCCACTATATTCAAATGAATTTTTCAAGATGAGAAACCTGGGGAGTATGTGGCTGGAGGTATTGTTAGGCAGGTGGGATTTTGTGCAGCTGATTGTCAAGTCAAACAATGAATTACGAAGAATGACAACGACTGGAAAATCTGCATGTCATTAGAATAAGCTTTCTCTTTTGAGTAGAACCATTTGGCTAGGACCAAAGCGACTGGCAGACCTACAGCCTAACCAATAAGCGTGAGGCCTAGGGAGTTCTAGCAAGCCCTGGCAAGGAGACACTAGTTCTCCCCTCTGCAAAGTCCCTTGGGTGAAGGCAGAGCTCTCCACGGGGAGAAACGCACAAAGTGGCTGAGTGGGGCAGAACTGGGGCTCCGGCAAAACCAAAGCCATGGCTCACCACCAGTAGTACTGGCAGAGAAGGTGGGGCAGGGTGGACCTCTCCAAAGTAGAGAAAAGATCCCTGCCAGTGAACTACTTGGCCATTTGATATGCTCATTTAACTTTAATCCTTTCCAGGAATAAGTTTTAAAAATGATTAAACGGCCTGCATGCATTCGGGTGATTTCCGTATACTATACAGTAGTCAACAGAGACACTGACCAGGGGCGGAGCTGGTGAGCTTCCCCTCAGCCTCCATCTCTTAGCACCACCCCATCCCTGCCAACGGCATGAGGTGAGGTCTTCCTCTCCTCCTCACAGAGGCACCTCTCGCCTTACGGGAGAAGGCCACCAGATCTCACCGTACCCTAACAACCACTGCTGAAGGGCCTGGCTTAGAACCTCATGTTCATAACACAAAACTTACTGCTGACACACATCATGAGCTAGAGATACTTTCCTCTGGAAAACGTTAGGGATCTAAGAAGTACCGTAAAGCACATTCGAGAATGTAATTTATATAGCTTTAAAATTAGGAGTAAAAAAGTAGAAATAGCACTGGCTCTGTAGAAATCATTTCCATTCCAATTCCAGGTCCTGCTTCTTATTAGCTGTGTGACTTTGAGCTAGCTGCTTACTTTGTTGAGGGTACTTCTTCCCCTACCACTTTTGTGCGCACACACACACACACACACACACACCATCCCCTGCTTTACTTCAACTACTTTCAGTCTGTGCACAAGCAACTTCTCATAAGCTGGTTTTCACCTTCAAATCATATGAGGCATCACATCCAAGCCCTTCCTCAAACCCACATCCTTCTCCCTAGCAGAGCTAAGCTGCTCCTCCATTTGTGTTCTCATAGTATTTATTCTAGAAAACTACCATAGCACCTGCACATATGGTAATTATGTGTTTAAGTGCCTGACTCCCCCTCCAGACTATACCTAAGGGACTTGAGGTAGTTCTGAGTCATACTGATATCTCTAGCCTCTAACAGTGTCACAGTCATAGAAGGTCCTCAATAAGTGTTAAATGAATAAATGAATGAATAAAGTGAATAAATAAATGAATAAAGTGTTCGTTTCTTGAGCATTTGCTATGTGACTAAGCACTTACATGTATTATCTGCAACCCTGGTAAGAGCGCTAAAAAAACATTCATTTTATAGATGAAAAACCAAAGGCCCAAACACAGCAAACTAGTGATTAAAGTCAAGGTTGGAGCAACCTACAATCTGCCTACAAAAAATCTAGCACAACAGCTAGCACTTATTAGGGCCTCGAAAAACGGCATCTTCTCTCCATTTGCACAAACAATAATAAGGGTGTGATTTGCACAATGTATCAGAAACTAGGTTCATTGGTGATGGTTAACATGGTTAACTTAGGAAATTTGAAAGAAAAGAGCTCAGTCACCAAATTCCTCATAGCACTCATGAACAGTGTTTTCATCGCACATTAATCACTCCCAAAATATTTTCTGAGCACCTGCTCCATGCCAGCTCTGTGCTGTGCACTGGGGATCTATGGATAAGAAGTCATGATCCCAGTCTTCCAGGAGCAGACACCAGGAAGTACCAGCATTTGTAAAGCGCCTGCTATGGGAACTTCTGAGTGCCTCAGAGCACATATTCTTAATGGACAGATGTTATATGCCCATTAAGTCTGCCATTAGAGGGGTCTATGAATCATTTAATGGAACACAGAGCAGCCTGCTCTGTGCAATGTATGTGGCCACAGAAGATTCTTTTAGGAAGATAATGTTCACGTTACAATTGAAGAGCAGCCCACATGTGGACTCCTGCCACCTGGGGTAATGAAGTCTTTAGGGAACTGATCAGAATTTCCAAAGAAATGGCAATATGGCTGCCACCTAGCAAAGCAGTGAGCAGCAAGACAACAAGGCCATTCACCATTGAGACTTTACCACACATGCCCTGCCAACCTCTCCCTGGAGGAACCCCTTGTGTCCACCAACCCATTATGTCCATCTTGAGGCCGGCAACCTGGTGTGCCTCTGCTCACAACACAGAGAGGCATCGTTAACACAGCATCCTATGTAAATTGCACCCAAAGCACAACAAAATGTGAAAGGAATATACCTTGAATGATGTGCAACAGAAGTGGTTCTGGCTACCAAAGGAACTAAGACTCCCAATACCTTCAGTGGCTATGCCATGATCAGCAAATCCAATTTTTAGGCAACCTGTGGGAAGTCTACTGTGCCTTTTCCAGCACTGACCAGCCACAGCAAAGCAAAGCCGAACGAGCAAAGGTGCATCTTTCTGCCCAAAAGCGCAAGCTCACAATCAGCCATATATAAGAAACCCTGACAAATTACCTCAGCATTTTAATTCAGGTATTAAAATGCTACCCAACTGAATACAGTCTTGTCAGATCTCCATTCAGTGTTAATAACTTTGAATAACTTGTTTCAGTATCTTTGAAAGCAGCACAAACATGGTTTAAAGTGGATAATAAATAATAATGGTGCAAGATTGCAGCCTCATCTTATGCCTTTTGTCACATAACCACATCTGATCTCTGTTCTAAACCTTTAGTTCTCCCCATCGTTGCTCATGGACAGTGATTATTGTTCACAAACCCCTCTGAAGAGCCCCTGTTTTGCAGAGTCTCCCACATAGCCACCCAATTAACATAACTAAATGCCTTAGTTAGGTACAGAAGCTGCCAACAAACTGCACTTGGCATTTACTTTCAAAGAACTGGATGCTGGGTGATGTTGGTGATCCCACCTCTTTCAGGTGAAAGTCTAAGACCACGAACCTAATTAGCTAACAGGATGCATGTTAACCTAACACATGCCCTTCATGAGATAAATGTGCTGTCCTGTAGCTATTAAAGAGGTTCAGAATATGCTACCCCAAAATATGTCACTTTGACGGATTCTTCTCAGCTGAAGACAAATGAAAAGAAACAGACACACAAACTCTCTGTCCTTTCCCTCCCTACCAGGAAGGGCAGAACAATTCTTACCAATCCTCAGAGACAACTCTAGACTCTTATAGTCCGGAAACACACCAGAGGAATCTACATAGCAAATCTTACAAATGGGCCCTTATCTTCCATTAGTTTCCCCTATATGTTCACCTTTCCACAGTTTGTGCTCTTGGAAGCTCAAGACCCTTTCTCTTTGTCTTGTCACTTCTCTACAAATTTATTGCTTTTCTGTTAAGGTGTTATTTTAAGTCCAAGTTCTAACCATTCCTTTGAGTTACTCATCACTGAGTTCTCTCATGTGTATGTAAAATGTACATGTTTAAAAAATTTTGTGTTTCTATTGTTAATCTTTCTTTTATCAGTCTAATCAGCAGGGCCCCAACCAATGAACCAAAGATGGGTAAAGAAAAAAGGTTTTTTTCCCTCCCCTACACTATATTCTATCAAAGAATTCTTTTTTTAATGTTTATTTAATTTTGAGAAAAGGAGAGTGCAAGCAGGGGAAGGGCAGAGAGAGAGAGAGAGAGAGACAGAGACAGAGACAGAGATAGAGAGAGAGACAGAGAAACCTAAGCAGGCTCTGTGGCAACAGCACAGAGCCCAACATGGGGCTCAAACCCACAAACGATGAGATCATGACCTGAGCTGAAATCAAGAGTCAAAGACTTAACCGACTGAGCAACCCAGGTGCCCCTCTATCAAATAATCCTTAACCTGTACCCATGAGGGTCTGTGAACCTCCTGAAACTAGATTCCATGTTTTAAGCATGTGCATTTTTTTCAGGGAAGAGAATCCAAACATATGGTTATCTGGAAGGAATCTAATATCCAGACTCTCAGTTGACCCTTCAATAATCCTTCAACATGAGCTCGAATGGCAGTACACTCACCTCCGTTTCATAAGGGAAGAACAACCTCTGAGTTACTACTTACCTGACACTGGAGAAAAGTCAAGGAGCCCTCCCACTCCTAATCCACATTTTTATATGGAATGCATCCAGCATCTCTAAGACCCACCCCACACAGACCATTCTGGCTGGGATGACTTACCTCCCACCTAGACTCTCAGTCCTAAGGACAAAGTATTTTTCTTTGTTTTATATCATCTCTGCGTGCATTATGGGAAGGGGTATTTGTGTATAACAATAACCATAATCAGTCAACTGATGGAAAGAGCTTGGGTGGTCCAGTCAGTTAAGCATCCAACTCTTGGCTTCAGCTCAAGTTGTGGGAGTGAGCCCTTTGTTGGGCTCCATGCCGAGCATGCAGCCTGCTTAAGATTCTCTCTCACCCTCTGCCCCTCTCCCTTGCTCTCTCACTCTCTCTCTCTCTCTCTCAAATTAAAAAGAAAACAAAACAAACAAATATCTATTTCTATTTTTTAGCACAAGATACTTATAGGCCAAAATTTTTTAGTGACTGTATATAAGGCCATAACATGGGGGGGACAAGACTTTGAAAAAACTGTAACAGATAGCAGGATAAACCTGCCAAATGACTGAGAAAAGAACTTCAAGACCTAGAAGTTCCCTATACTCTATAATTGCTGAAGACTGACTAAAATTCTAACAAAGTAACAGCTCAAAACCTCCTTTCAAGTCCTCACAAAATCGACTAACTCATTTGAAAAAATGTTAAGCAACTACCAGGGTTTTACAGAGAACACAAAGATCAATCAGGTGTGGGCCCTGCCCTCAATGAGCTTAAGGAGTATGAGTAGAGGGAGAAAACCACTAAGCAAGAACACCTGCCCCCTTCACAGTTTCCCAGAATGCCTCTAGGTTTTCAATTTTAAAGCTGCAAAAACTGTACCCATCTCTCAATAGAACAGTATCTGGTCAGTGTGTACACAGAAAAAACATATATTTCATTCCAAAGCTCAAAACAACATTTTAAACAAAACACAATGTGAGAGTAAAGCTTCAAGTTACACTCAAAACAGCTGGCAGAACAGCAGAAGGATGTGTAGATCATTTTGCAAAGTGCCAAATTCAGCCAACAAAGACAGTGTAGCTGGGATACTGCTAGCTGCAGAATCCTTAGTGATCAGGAAACTAAGGTTTTAGCATTTTATATCCTAATGAAAGAGCTTACTCATTGGTATTTTAACTGTTTTAGCCACACTTTAAAAAATTGCTTTGCTGTTGACATGTAACATACTATCATTTTTCTTGGAAGGAAGGAAGGAAGGAAGGAAGGGAGGGAGGGAGGGAAACCAATCTGCCCCAGGTAGCTTCTTAAGCAGAATGTCTGGGTTTTAGGAAAAATTAATGCCTGTATCTGCGACACAAGTTAACAAATACTTAAGCACCCAAACAAGCACAAATGAAGCCTTGGCAGTTCAGAGAAGGGAGAAATTATTTCTAATAGGTAAGAAAAAAAGGAATATTTTGTTTAGGGACCTAAGTTTGTGCCCAGATGTTGAAAAGTGGCATTTACACAAATGTAAATGGTAGGAGTCCCACAGCACAAGGACTAAAAATTGGGCAGGGAAGGTCAGGACAGGGGCAGGGCAAAGGATACATGAAGAGACTGATGGACAGCTGGGTGTTTCAAGCAAGTTCTAGCATCCACAGTTCTCTAAATTGTCACAATAGCGAAACTGGTGGCTATGAGAAAGGGGAGGAGGCCTGGAGTCAACACAACCAGACAAAAGCTAATGACAGAAATCCCAAAAATCTTAGGGTCCCACCTGAGAGAAAGGCATAGTGACGTAATGAACATGCAGCAATTCAGCGTATGAAAACTGCACATCCTTGATCTGCCCAAAGACCATCAGTCTTGATTCTAACTTGTACGTATAAAAAAAAAAAATCAATTATCATACACAAGGACCTTTCAAATGCATTCTTTTGTCTATGAAGACAGTTGGTTGAGCGTCCAACTTTGGTTCAGGTCACAATCTCACTGTTTGTGAGTTGAAGCCCTGGGTCGGGCTCTGTGCTGACAGTTCAGAGCCTGGAGCCCGCTTCGGATTCTGTCTACCTCTCTCTCTGTCCTTCCCCTGCTTGCTCGCTCGCTCTCTCTCTCTCAAAAATAAATAAGCATTAATAAAAAATTTTAAAAAAGAAAGAAAGGAAACTTCCAACCATTTTACCAGGCACAAAAATAACCATCCTAGTCTGTTTCTATCTTATTTTGCAACAAAGACAATGGCTTTCTCCCTTCGACACAATGTGACATGCCCATATAAGTCACATTTCTAAGAACCACCCTAAGAGGGACACTTTATTGGTGTGTCTAAGGGCAGACAGCCCTTTCAACCCTCTCTCCTAGTTCAGGGCACCCTGTTCATTACACAAGTACAAACACATGGAGAATGTGAAGAATATATCTAAGTTTGGCAGTCCTCGCTGCATTCTGCCTGTAGAAGTGCCCCCAAATGGTGTGAACTGAAGCAAAACAGCCGCAGCAGCAAAATGCAATCTCGAGGTCAGTGCAGACCCAGCTGCCCTTGTCTCTTAGACATTCCTGGCTGGAATCCCACTGAGCAAATGTGGGGGAAGAACAGACAAGGCAGGCCTGAGGATCAGGAAATACCCAGCTGCAGCAGGAGAGAGCAATCACCAGACACGTAAACTAAGCAGGCAAACAGCAATTTCCCTTCAGGAGTGCCCCCGAGGGCAGAACTGTAAATTATCCCGGGGTATTTCTTTTCAATCAAGCCCCGACTTTAGCACTGAGTTTTTTAAACCCCGCCTCTTGAGTTACA
This sequence comes from Panthera onca, assembly GCF_046562875.1. Lineage (NCBI taxonomy): Eukaryota > Metazoa > Chordata > Mammalia > Carnivora > Felidae > Panthera > Panthera onca. The sequence continues at coordinate 94,822,231 of NC_138347.1, read as the reverse complement.
GCATGGTCCCACAGGGGGTCAGCATTAGGTCCACAAACACAGCCTCCACACTTTCACCTGAAATCTAAATAGAATAATGTCACCCCCATAGAGCAGCTTCCTGATTCAGCCACTTCTGAAATCTTTTTTCCCAAAAATTCTATGGAGAGGGATCGTTACACCCACAAAAGAACAAGTGTTCAAGGAAAACAATCAGTCGCTTCTTTCGTAATCTCAACTGAGTGAAGTGTTAACTAAGTGAAGCCGCACAACTTAGAAATCGAGTGTAATGTTCATTTCTCAGGTATTTATTCCCTTCAAAGTCTACACAGGAAACAGCAGAAAAGATTCATGCACTCATTCTTTGACAACTGCATTTCAGCAATTCTAAAATACACATTTTTTTCCATATTTTAACATTTCTGGAATTGAGATACAGCTGAAAATTAAGATACCAGTTTCCTTCTTTTGGTACATAAAATAGCATGTTACAATTGATTATGTGTGCCACACAGGGACTGCTTCATACTTCTCAACTGAGAAAAACCATCTTTCCCCTTGACTTTGTCCTTTCCTCCCCAGTGCATCCTTGGATAGTGCTACCAGAGAAATCTCTACAGCAAATCTGATCATGTCACCCTTCCCCCTGTTTTGAATGAGCCAATGAATTCCCTTTACCTGTGGGTAAGGAGGGAGTGAGAGGCGTTCATGACATGTCCCAGGACTACTTTCTCAGCATCATCTCCTTGTGCCTTCTGCCAAATGATGAGCACTTCTCTTAATATACCACATTTCTCTCAACTCCATGTTAATTTTTGGGATTCATCTCAAGTATTGACTACTGGAAATCTCTTTCTCTGACATCGTAACTCCCCCACCAAGGTTGAAACAGATGTCCCACCTATATTTTATAGTATTATCACTCTAATTTGGGCCTCTTTACCTCTATCCTCCAAAAGACCATGACTTCTGCAAAGGTAGACTACATCCTGCACGTTTCTAATGCAAAGCCCTTGGGACACTGGGACACAGCCCAGCATGGAGTTGGAGATCAGAGCATAATTAATGAACAGATGGGTGAACAAACCTCATGACCTTTCTCTTCTTGGGTTCATGAGATGACTCACAAATTCACAAAGTTCATGACTTTTAGAAGTCATCAGCGATCGGATAGGGTTTCATTGTCTTCTTGGTTACTCTAAAGCTCAGGTCCCCCTTGTCTGAAAAATGACACTCCTATACTGATGGTCTCTAAGTGCCCTTCTATCTACAATTCTGTTATTTATATTCCAGTGAAAGCTACCTGCTATGCTGCTCAGCTAGCATTGATCCAACACTGTTTTTGAAAATGGATTCTCAGATTGGCAAAACAGCCTAGCTCTCAAGATTCTCAAGGTTGTGTGTTGAGGGGAGAGCATGTCCAAACTCCAGAGGAAATATGTCATTTGAAAATGCATATCCAGTGTAATTTTATACCTGGAAAACAAATACTCTGCTCATTACAAACTGAAGAATATACGGCTTGATAAAGTGATCTTAGCAGATAATGAAAGATAAAGAGCGTGATTCTCAATTGAAGAGACGATAGGATCTTTTTATAAAGTTTACCAAAGGGGGCATGGGTTTTAGAAGTTCACAAAATACTGGTAAAGCAAATGCTAACATGACATGGTCAGGAAGAGTATAGACTCTGATATGAAATTCTGGGTTGAAATTCTAAATCTATCCCTTACTAACTCGCTCTGTGATTCTGAACACGTAATTGCCCCAAGCCTTAGTTTTGTCATCAGTAAAATCGGAATTATCATACACATATCACAGTGTCATTATAGGAATTAAATTTTAAAAGATTGCACATAAATCACCTCCAACAGTGCTTGGCATTTAACAGGCCCCTAATGAATGATCACAATTATTACAACTCTTACTAATATCCCTTCTCCAAACACAGAGACCATGTTATATGCTCCTTTATATTGCATAGAGCACTCGGGATGTACACAGGCACTCAAGAGATACTGGAAAATTGGTGATAGTAATGATGATAATGAGACAAAGCAATAAGTATCCATGGAATGACATTTGATTTTTAAAAATTAGATACTGAAAAGAGATTGTTTCCATGATTCACTAGCTTTTTTTTTTTTTTTTTTTTTTTTGGATCACAGATTTCTTTTTATTCATGAAATACATCATAGATACCAAGAGTGCTTATGATATATGTGTGCAGTTTATATAAAAATTATAATAAATTAAACACAGTGAATATCCATGTACTCACCACCCAGCTTAGGAAACAGAACATTACCACCATCTCTGAAATCATCTGGATGCCCCATGCCCCTCCCTGGTAAGCCCTCCCTCCCACTTCCCAGGGCAACTGCTACCTTTAACATTATGTTTCTCACATTTACCATTTCTTGCTTTTTTAAAAACAACTTGATTAAGATATAATTCGCAAACCATAAAGCACCATTTAACATATACAATTCACTGGTTTGTCGTATATTCACAGATATGTGCAACCATCACTGTGGTAAATTTTAGACTATTTTCACCACTGCAAAAAGAAACCCTATACCTTTTGGCTACCACCCCCTATCCCCTCATCTCCCCACCCTCAGCTCTAAGCAACCACTAATCTACTTTCTGCCCCTGCACGTTCTCCTGTTGTGGACATTCCATATGAATGAAATCATCCAATATGTGACCTTTCGTGACAGGCTTCTTTTACTTAGCATAATGTTTTCAAGGTCCAGCCATGTCGTGGCATGTATCAGTATTTCATTCCTTTTTGTGGCAGAATAATATTCTATTACATGGAGATACCAATTTTGTTTATCCACTCACCAACTCATGGACATCTGGGTTTCCACCTTTTGGCTATTATGGATAATGCTGCTCGCACTCATGTACAACTTTTGAATAGATGTATGTTTTCACTTCTCTTGGGCATATAATACCTAAGAATGGAACTTCCCAGTCATATGGTAACTCTGTTTAAACTTTTGAAGAACTGGGTTCAAGAGCTTTTATGCTGATTCTCAGAAGACAAAAAGATAAAATTTTATTAATGACTTACGATGCTAGACCAACCAATTCCACCACAGGTAGACCCTCAGTGCCAGGGCAACTCCTCATCTACCTTATAAATAGTTACATATCAATTATTCATAGATGGGCAGATACCATCTTATAAGAATTGAAATTTTCTAGCTGTTAAAGACAGCCAGTAGCAAGAAGAAAAGAAGACTTAATAGAATCAAGGTGTCCCCATTTCCTGACCATTGTTGATTGACTAATTTGACTTTCAGAAGGCCATTTTTAAAACATTTTTCTTTAGACTCAATCCATTATTTTTGTGGATTGTAATTCCAATGATGATATCATTAAAGGTAGAATATATAAATAGACCAATACGGAAGACTTAAAGAAATATCAATCCATTAGGCATAGGCTGTTTTTTCAGACTTACTTTCCAGCAAGTATGTTTATAAAAATTAAGATAAACCTGCTTCCCACCAAGAGTCTGAATTGCCAGGAATATGTCGATAGCACAAGATGACCAGAAAGTGGGCAAGGGGTGGCAAGAAAGAGATTAAGGAAAGGAAACTTCATCTGAGAACCTCTGAAATGTGACATCTGGTAAGTCTATTCACACCCCCACGAATCACTGCAGGTCTGACGTGTCAGTCTCTAAAGCCTTCGATACAAGAGTGCTAAGGGCATCTGTCTGTGATTTTCCTACTGAATGCCTGCCTTGTTTTCCACGGTCTGCCGAACTCCGCTGTTATTAGTCATGGCTGGATTGATGGACAGAGAGAGGTGACAGACCAAAAAGTATATTACTTACCTTTCTGTTAGTATGCGGAGGGGGTTAAGAAGTTGGACAACACAGAAATGTCTCTGAATTTTAATATGGTATTTCTGAGTGTCTCTGACTCATGTTATACCATTGCTCAGAAAAATGTGGGGTGGGCTTCAGGAAACAAGGTTCCTAAATACCCCATGGTAACTGGCAGGAAAATATGCTCACTGTTCAGCTACTCATGTGAACCCTATGTCCCCCTAATCTTGAAGTCCCATTAGTTAAGAACAAAGAGAAAATAAAATAAAATTCCTCCTGGTGTCAACTACACTTGAGTTTAAAAGAATTAAAAAAAAATTAACTACTCCTTGCAAACAAATGGACTTGCAAAATGATAATATATTTAAAAACTGTATTTACATTTGAAACAGAAATATCACTGTAATACATTTATATTTCATAGAAAATACATACGCAAAGGCTTGTATACTTTCTTAAAATCCAAATACATTCAGACAATCCATACACATGAGACATCAGTACGTAACTTCTCAATGAAACTATTCCTGTAACACAACATAAACACTTTTTTTTTTCTTTTCTGCTTAGTTCTATGGTCAAGATCTACAACATTTACAAGACACAAAAATAGTAAAGCAAAGCGTGTCCTAATACCTCTTTAGGCATCCTAACATTTTTTTTTCTTAACCTTGCTGCTGCAGAATTCTTAGATCTTAGAGATGAAGTGATATGTGTAGAGCTGGAAGTGCTGGAAGGAGAAAATACAGTGGCAATACGTGGAGGCTGAATTGATGTTGGCCCAAACACAATTTTCTCATTTACTGATTCTTTTCACACCAGTCACAGTAAATAGCACAGAACTTTTGGAGACACCAAAATAACTGATGCTTTACTATTAGCACTTTTCAAATCAGTCCTCCTTAGACTGTCACCTTGTGCCAGCTCAAAACAGACTTCACGACTGCAAGTTTCCACTGTGTAATTCCAACATTGCTGTATTTTCCCCAAAGAGGTGTGAAACAGGTCAGTGTGCAGAGCTAATAGCATCAAATTGTTATCTAGGGGGAAAGAATGCATACTGTGGAATTGTTAAGATTGCAAAATTGTAAGCCAGCTGCATGTGTCTCTGTATGCAACTCGAGGACCTATATCTTCTCCTTGCACAGTAGTCTGTAATAGAAGCACTGTCCCTAAATAGCTGATGACGGAATCCAGATTCCCCGTTGCAGGGCCCACACAGACCTTCACAACCTGCACCCAGCCCAACTTTCCACCTTCTTGGCCATTATCCTTCTGCCATGTGCCCAAACCAGTGTTACCTTTTTCATATGGCACAATGAGGTAAAGGATGAACCTGCCCAGGGCCTAGGGATTCAGGCCCTAGGACTGACAGAGTCACTGTCTATGCAGATGTGTTACCTTGTGTGGCACTGAGGTTGGGAAGTTCTGCCCAGACACCACTTATGGGAAGGTTTCCATGATTTCCTGGACTTGTCAAGTCACCATCACAACTCCAAGATTCTGCACATGTCATTCCCTCCTCACAGAACACCCTCACTTCTCTGCAAAAATAAATAGTTCTGGGTCGCCTGGGTGGCTCAGTGGATTAAGTGTACAACTCGACTTTTGACTTCGGCTCAGGTCGTGATTCGCGGTTCGTGGGGTCGAGCCCTGCATGGGGCTCTGCGCTGACAGTGCAGAGCTTGCTGGGGATTCTCTCTCCCTCTCTCTCTCTGTCCCTTCCCACTTCTCCCCTCCACAAGCACGCACTCTCTCTCAAGATAAATACATAAACATAAATAAATAGATAGTTCTTGTTCTTCAAGATTCCACTCAGACATCATCTGTGCAGCCCTTAGCCTGAAGAATTGGAGACTCTTTTCTGTGCCCTTAGGGCAATTCTCACCCACATAAACCTTCTCCCTATCTGCCTCCTACACCGCAAGTCAACCCATTGAGGGCTTATTTTCATCTGTATCCCCGGAAGTAAGCAGAGTGCCTGACAAATAGTAGGTGCTCCGCTGCTGTTCTCTGAAATAATTTAGAACTCATCCAAAACATGCAGAGAAGAGAGAATTCAAAACCAGTCTCTAGCCAATAGGGATTTATTCTGAAGCGTATGTGTTCAATTTCACTTGTGGCAGTGCTTGCCATTTATGGATTCCTAAAGAAATTCTTTAAAGCCTCCTTCTGAAAGCCAGCATGCAATCTAGAAGATCTCAAGCAGATGTGAACAGCAGTAGGCAAATTCCCTCGGCCCCTGAGCCTCCCTCCCTCTTGGAGGCTGGTTTAGCTGGAGGCCAATCAATCACAAGAGTGCTGGTCTCACTCTGAAATCCAGCAACATTCAGCATCTAGAAATATGTCCTAAAGAAATAATTAGCAATGCATGAGCAATTATGTTCAAGATTATTAAATGTAGCATTATTTATAAGAGCACAAATTGGAAATGGCCTAAATGTTCAACAACAGGGGACTGGTTAAATAAATTATGAACATCTCAATGTTAGAATACTAGGCAGCCATTAAAAAAATCATGTTGATAAGAATTTTTCATGACAGAATAAAGATCACTGCCAGAAAGTACAGAATAAACAATACTACATACAGTTTTATCCAATTTAATTAATAGAAACCTGTATATGAATGTCTGCATTAAGAAGACTGAGAGGAAATGTACTAACATGTTTAGTGGTGTCTATATCTGAATGATGGAGTAACAGGTGATAATAAACTTTGCTGTGTTCTCCATTCTTCTTCAGTATTTTCCATGTTTCCTATACCAAGCATGCTTTACTTTTGCATGAAGTGGGGGAGTTGAGGTAAGATAGAATGAAGAAAAAAAAAGAAAGCAGAAGGAAGTGAAGAATGCTGATTGATGGGTTGTCCTGCTCTGGGGAGCACATAATTGTCCAGTCAGGTTCTGGAAATAGGTCCGTTGTCAGTGCCACAGGATACGTAAATAGTAAAGCTCTCCCAGGAATATGTACACAAGGATGGCCAAGTTCTGACTTAGCTTCCGGTAAGCTTACCAGACTCAAAAGTGGATCCAAGTATTGACAGGTTTTCTTGAATTGGTGGAAACCATACTCTGGACCCACAGCTCACTTTCCATCTTCGGACTAAACCAAAGACTTAAAATTATAAGTTTGCTTTTAGTTTCATATTTAGAGATATATAGAGGTTTTAAGAAATCACACCAAATTCTTCCCTTGAAGTTCTCATTTTCCTCAGAGAAAATGCTAGATTCAGATCACTGCCAGGAAGACATTTCTTCTCCATCTATACTCTCCTACTACTCTGTTTTCTAAAAACAAGTAAAATTCTATTTTATTCCCAATGTTGCTGAAAAAAATTTGTAGAAACACCCAGGATGTGGAAGAGATTGATGAACAGAAGGAGTGGATGGTGTCAAAGAAGGCAATGGAAGAGTCTCCTGAGCATCATATGCCTCGAAGAAGCTGAGATGAGACAGAGCCTAAAAGCACCCTTTGGATTTGGCTTCTAGTGAGCACTGATGATCTTTACCAGAGCGATTTGGGCAGAACCAAAGTCTGCATCACATAGGGCAAAAACTATGAACTATTCTTTATGAGGCTTGTCTAAGAATGGCAGGAGAAACATAGGCCAGTGATCACAAGATCAAGAGAAGAATCCAAATCTGTGTTTGAAGCTACAGTGAGGAAGCAAAGAAAGGAAGACCAAGGAATATTCAAGACAAAAGGGAATAATGGTGGAGCAGGTCTAGCCCTAAAAGAAAAAAAAAAAAAGGGGGGGGCTAAGAACCAGAGCCTAGTGAGAGATCACTCTTGAGCAAAAGAGGCACTTTGTCTTCCAGGGCTCAACCCAGTGATTCTTACCCAGGGAGCCCATCAGAATCTCCTGAGAAGATTTTACAACCCCCACACAGCTGGACCCCACCTGCTGTACTATCCTCTTAAACGACGGGGAGCAAGCTGATAATTTTCTAAAGTTCCGATGTGATTCTGATGCACACTGATGGGGAAAGAGGAGAGGGTGAGTTTTGAGGGAAACATGTCCATAGGTGTAAGGGCAGGAAATTGAAGGAAGAAAGAGTTCAAAGTTCTGTCAACACAAGACGTAGGTCAGGTAGAGAAAGAAGGCAGGAGGTGAGCGGAGCAGTGAAGTCTTAGCATGGCCCCCGGGTATGGCTCAGAGCAAGGCATCTGGGAGCAGGAAGCAGGAACAGCCATCTTACAGAATGTCCAGGAGCACTAATAAACACCATGGAAGTATTTTCCCCAGGAGGGCTCAGCAATGCAAAGGCCCAATGAGAAGGAGATGGTCAGATGAATCTAAATGTGGGGCTCCATGGGGAATTGACATAAAAGAGCAAAGAAGCAATTTCATATCAACTTCATAGGGCTGTTGGAAGAATTACATAATGCATTTAAATGTAGCCCAGAGTCTCACACAAAACAAGAGTTCAATAAATGCTAGCTGTTATTGTCATTGCTGCTACTGCTGTTGTTATTTACTCCTGGAACCAGGCATAGGGATCCCTGTTTCTTAGGGACCTGTAAAATGTAAGTCAGCAGTTACTTCTCAATTAACAGGAAAATTCACAAACTATGTGGGGTGTTAAACCCTTCAAACAAGAGATGTTAATGACCATGTATTTGTATAGGTTTCCATTTATACTTACTTTTGAATAGTTAGTGGTTCAGCATTCTTGTGATAATGACTAAAGATAACTGGTACCATTTCTACCACGAATATGGCAGCACAAAAGATTTTAAAAATTGAATGGTAAATAATGCTGTTTTTAGAAAGTCCACGTGAGGCTGGGCCTGTGTATTCCGTTATTGCTGCCCCCACCTCATTTTAAAAGCATTTGTGGAGGTTGTCAAAGACACATACAGAACAAAATTAAGAAAAGAAAGTGAGGCAATCAGTGTAAAGAAAACTAAAGGGTAGGGGAATATATACTTGTTGCCCAATGGAAGTGAAAGGACATGCTAACCAGTCCTTTTTCTTGATGCCAGTGGTGGGCATAAAATTTGGCTGTGAATCACCTAGCAGTGAATGCAAAGAGAAGAACAGGACCCACACCATAACTCACAGTTTCCAGTAGTAAGGGAAAATGCCGGTAATGTTGTTACTGAAATATAAACATTTCTTCCTTTATATATTGACAGCAATACAGTGAACAATGCCTATAATATTCTCTTTACAAGTCAGGCAAGATCTGACTCAGAGAGGCAAAGGATGGCAGTGAAGGGAAGCCCAGGATTGGCCAAGGGCACAGGCTGTCCACCCGGAGTGATCAGAGGCTCCAGGAGAAATGACTCCAAGCGGAATACCTGCTGCAGCTAAATATATGGTGAGAGGGAAGTTCATACACAGGGCAAGAGTGTAGGGATACACTGGCGATGATGAGTACATGAGATACCAATCAGACACACAAGAGCTTTGCATTACAAAAGGGAGGGCATTACTATCTATACCCATTCCTGACATAAAGAAACAAGAGAAGCCTGGTAAGAAATTCATGAAAATGGCTACTTACAGGAGGCAGAGGGACATGAATAGATTAGGACAAGCACAAGAGTGAGGCTTTTTTAAATGTTTATTTTTGGGAGAGAGAGACAAAGCAAGAGCAGGGGAAGGGTAGAGAGAGAGGGAGACACAGAATCCAAAGCAGGCTCCAGGCTTTGAGCTGTCAGCACAGAGCCCTACACGGGGCTTGAACCCATGAACCATGAGATCATGACCTGAGCCAAAGTCAGACACTTAACCGACTGAGCTACCCAGGAGCCCCTGGAATGAGACTTTTGAAGGTACACCTTTTATGTTGCTTTAACTTTTGAGCCATGTCCACGTATTACCTATTCAAAAAATAAATAAAAAGAAAACAAACACTAAAGACCAAAAAAATAAAAAAGAATGTTGCATCCTATGAAATTGATGGCCAGTGAGAGGTGTTACTTGTTCTGGTTTTTCACAGCAACAACTCTTGACCTACACCTGGCTTTCTATATCACACACATCTACAGAGAATCAATGACAAAAGGTCACAGGACCTGGCTACAGCCTTGAAAATGAAATCGATGTAGAAAAGAAGTGGGAAGAAGCATTTCCAATTTATCAAAACATGAAATATAGCCACTCGTTTTCTATACAAGTAATAGTGGCTATGTACCCATAGTATAACCTATGTGCGTGTATAGAAATCTAGTAACAAGTTGTTTTTCATGGGGGCACTATTAGAATTGTGCGCAGAGTAATTCTTTAAAAAAAAATTTATTTATTTATTTTGAGAAAGAGAGAGAGTGTGTGAGCAGGGGAGGAACAGAGAGAGAGAAAGAGAGAGAACCCCAAGCAGGGTCTGCACTGGCAGCACCGAGCCTGATGCGGGGCTCAAACTCACGAGCTGGGGGATTATGACCTGAGCTGGAACGAAGAGTTGGAGGCTTAACTGACTGAGCCACCCAGGCGCCCCCTGAGTACAGTAATTCTTTGTTAAGCTAGGCTGCTCTGCTCATTGCAAAGGGTTTAGCATCCCTCGTCCCTGCCCACCGAATGCCATTCTGACTCCTCATTTATTGTGACAACCAAAAATGCCTGCCCCAGCACCCTACATTTCCAGAAACCTCTACCCCTGACTGAGAACCACCGGAAGCAATAAGTAAAAAGAATTGAAACTAAAACTTGCCAACTTTTTTCCCATCACTGCAACTAATTTTCATCAGTTAATTAATTTAATGAATTTTCATAACACATTCGTTAAGAAATCATCAGCAATCTGATCTTACAAATGTTTGGCTGTTACTAAAAATAGTTGTGCCTTGAGTTAAAAAAAAAAACTGATCTAAAGAAAATTTGAGGAATCTAGAATCCCTGCCAGCTTTCAGTCAAACCGACTTCACAGAACGCAGTTTATTTTTTTTAAGTTCATATATATTCTCTCATTGATTATGCTAATTAAATCTCTTAAGAGTCCTGTGAGTTTGGCAAGGAAAAGAGTATTTCCCCCATTTTCACAGGCAGGGAGTCAAAGGCTTAGAGTAGTTAAGCAATTTTTCCAAGCTCATAATTGACAGAACTTGGGGTAGAAACCAGAACTTTTGGTTGCCAGGCTCTGGCAGTTTTTTCTTCTCACTCTAGATAGTATTTCCTCTCTGCCAAGCCAGGAACACACTGACTCAATTCAAACCTTTAACTCAGTAATTATAAATTTGAAATGTAGCATCTTCTTTTGAAATAGTTAAGGCAGAAAGAATGGTCCTCAGAATGGTCTGACTTGAAACTCAATAAAGCTGACTTTATAAGTTCGCAAAGGTGATAGAGGTAGGTGCAGCCATTATTCCGTTTTACAGGTGAGGAAATGGAGGTAGAGAAAGGAGGAAGCACTGTGTGTCAAAGGTCACACATTAATAAGGGTGGGATTTGAATGCCGGCAGTCTAGCTCTGAAGAGAAAACTTCTAATCAATTAAACTTAAAAATAAATCACAAGAAAAATTGGTAGATGGGATGCTTTAGATAAGCAATGAGACATTCTCTTTTGGCTTTGTAAATAACATTTAAATCAGTATCCCTCATTAAATGTTGGTTGATTTGTAAAAGCAATTTCACAGAATAGAAACAATCATGTAGGGGCACCTGCCAGGCTCAGTTGGTTGAGCATGTGACTCTTGATCTTGAGGTTGTGTGGGTTCGAGCCCCATGTTGACATTAGTTAAAAATAAGAAAATCTTAAAAAGAAAAGAAAAGAAAAGAAAAGAAAAGAAAAGAAAAGAAAAAGAAAAGAAAAGAAAAAAGAAAAGAAATAAAAGAAACAATCATGCAGCTAGTCAAATTACCCAGTATTTTAACTACTCAAGCAGCAGGCAGATAGTAAGTTACCGATTTTCTACTCCAATAATACTTCTGTGATAACGAAATAACTCAGAAATAAATAAGACTCTTGGACATCTTATTTGGACGACATGAAGGATTTATAATTTTTCTACCCTTCCTTTACCAATGTATACCTTGAAAAGACTAAGTACGCAAATGCACAAAGAATTCCCTAACACCAATAGGGCAAAAAAATGCAACAAAATAGAAGCAGACAGCAGTCTGACTTAATTCAAACAATTTCAAAATAGAGGTGAAGCAGCTGACTCTATTCTATTCCCTGTAGCAGGTTATAATGGTCACGATGGATAACCAATGCAGAAGATGTTTTCTCCTCCACAATTTCAACAGAGAATCTCAAAACTCTATTTGTTAGCCAAGTTTACTCTCTAGAAATAAGAGTATGATGTCCTACTAGGAAATACTACTTAAATTAAAAATTCACAGTTGTCAAACACTTTAACAGAGAGGGTCGTGTTCATGCCTGAAAATCCAAATCAGGTGGAAGGCAAGTGAGAAATTAAGGAAAAGCCTGAGCTGTAGCCAAAGAAATCATTGTCTGACTCCTCAGAAGAATCAGAGCTCTACAGAGGTAAGAAAGAAAGGGCTGGAGAAAAGGCAGTTAGTAAAACTCTTGTGTGGCCTAAACTTCATCATAATTTATGTTTCATGCCACAGTATAGGCGGACGGGTATATGTGGGCCTATAAAACCAGGATTACAACGCACAACCGAGTTAATAATTACGTTGTCAATAACCCATGACCAAAGAAGAGCTAGAAGAAAAAGCACAGCGTCTACTTGCTACTGGTTCGGTGATGGTCCCTGCTGCTACTAGACATTCATTAATCGCAGAGCCTTATGGTTACTCCACTACACCGTCTTCCTAGATGACAGAAATCTGATGCCAGTGTGCATTCCAGGAGTTGCCTGGCAGGGCTCTGGAGCCAGACCAACACAGCATCAGGGACTGAGAAGAACCCAGAGTTCTGCGGTGTGCAGCAGACACTCCACATACTGAGAGCAAACATGGTCCAAAGGCTCTCTAGAAAAGATCCCCCAAGTTAACCAGCCAGAGCAAGAGACCATGTCCCCATTTTACAGATGGCAAACAGAGGCACACGGAAGTGTGATATTCTTCAGTTCACTGGGTCAATACTGAATACCTGAAATAGCAAGCTTAGTAATTGGTTGTAGGGATCATAATAGATCCCATAAGACTAAACCTAGAAGAAAGGAGGAAGAAGGCAGAAGTGGAGGAGGCCCTTCCAGCTGAGCTTAGTTTAGGGGGCGGAAGTGGGTAGAGATAGAAGAACACAGGAAGAGGCCCTTCCAGTAGTGGGCAGGAGAGGAAAGGTCAGGAGGAGTTAGAAGGGGATGGGGACTGCAAGGGGATCTCCACTGGTATGTAGTGTGTAAAAGAGGGGAAGGAAAAGCAGAAATGGCTGTTGAGCCAAAGAAAGTGGGAGAAACAAGTAAAAGAGAACGAGGGCGGCTCTTACAGCAGTCAGTGTGGAAGGGGAGGGAGGTGGGCACAGGGGATGATGAGGATCTTGGCAGGAGTGTCATAAAAAGAAAGCAAGCATCTCTCTAGACGACCTTCAGTACTGCTAAGATTCCAGTAACTTTCCAGAGTTATCTGTTGCAAATTTAGAAACTCTTTTGCTTGTAAAATGAAAACCGCCTTGTTGCTGTGGTCCATTTTCTCTCATTTAAAATGGAGTGGGGCTGGGGGGACAGTTGGCCACCATTATTGAAATAGCAATTTTCATTGGCTTTGTGGCACCTTAAACAGTCTGGGAGGCAAATATTCGCCCTCCGCTGTTCCACACTGGCAGGGAGAGCCAGGTACGCAATGAAGCAGCCACCTACCCTCTGCAAATCGGCACTGGGTAAATACTCTACTGGAATAACAGAGCCTATACCTCCGTTTTCCAGGGGAACAGGAACATCCAAGAGTTTAATGTTTTTAACTTTCATCTAGCGAGTGTTTTGAAGCTCTGGCTACGGGCTGGACTTCCCTAAGTATGCATGAGGAAACACGGGGATGTCCCACTATGGAACACACATGAGAATCTAAGAGCTGTGAGCTGTGCCTATCTACCACATTAGGCTCATCCGAGCATCTGCTGTAGCATCATCAATAGTCCAGAAAGGAAGGAGTCCAGGTGCCTCATGGCTGCTTCCTGTCTCCAATCCCTTCAGTAATTACGGTTCTGAGTCAGCTTTCATAACCCGCAGTGAATGACACACCTACTCTGAAGCACACATCCTGATATAACCAAGCCCATAAAAGGCTAAAGATAAAAGAGAAAATCATAACAGTATGATGGGAATCATAACAAGATATAATTTCCATAAAAATCATCTCGGTGGCAGCTTCTTCTAAAAAAAGGGGTAAACATAATATCTCTCACATTACATTTATGTTCTGTACCTGGTATAAATTCTATTTCTTCATTAAATAGAAAGGAGGGAAAAGTCTACATAGAGAACTAAAATATTACATGAGGTTTTTTTTTCCCCATTCAATTTGGAAAGTTTTTGCAAAAGTGGATCATTTATTTATGAAAGCCCTAACTTTCTGATCGTATTTAATGAAGAAAGCTTTAGCTCTGATGAAGGGAAAAGACCACAGTGGCTCATTTAGCCACCAAGGGAAGCTTTGACAAAGGTGGGGACCAAGACTCGTCAAGGAAGGCCCCTACAGCATGGAGGCTTGGGTAATGGCCATCAGATTCATTCTGCCACTAAGGACCTTTACTTGGTATCAGAAGGTGGACATGCTGGGGGTGCCTGGGTGGCTCAGTCAGTTCAGCGTCCAACTTCAGCTCAGGTCATGATCTCACGGTTCATGAGTTCAAGCCCCTTGTCAGGCTCTGTGCTGATAGCTCAGAGCCTGGACCCTGCTTCAGATCCTGTGTCTCCTTCTCTCTCTGCCTCTCCCCCACCCATGCTGTCTCTCCCTCTCTCAAAAATAAACATTAAAAAAAGAAAAAGAAGAAGATGGACATTCTGTACTCTTGGAGGCAGAAGATATCAGAAAGCAGGCAGATATGGATCAAATCCAGGCTATGGCACTCATCAGCTGCCTCAGTTGTGTTACTTAATTTCTCCGAGCCTCAGTTCCTTTGATAGTCAGATGAGAATGAGAACAGTACCTACCTCAGTGGGTTGTCATAATGAGATGAAATGTTAAAGGTTCTGGCTCGGACAACACATACCAGCCCTCTTTCACTTCCCCTTACCTCTCCTATGGCTGAACCCCAGACCAGTAGAACAGGACACTAAACATCTCTAAATTTCATTTTCTTCAGCTATGAACTGATGAAGGCTGATATATGGGAAAGCATTACATGTATGTACCAACATTAGGAAATATTGTTATAGTGCCAATCAGCACCCCTTCCTCAAAATTATATTTCATGGAATAAGAGTAAGAAGCATCTCTCAGACAGTTTCTACCCCATCTGTTTACCGCTAAATGTTGATATACTTTTATATTAGTGTCCCCTGAGGGGGATTAAACTGTGCTTTATAGTTATTTTCATTTTCATTTTGTGCATTTAATTAATGCTTTTATCTCTGTGCTCACACTCTGGGGTAAAATTTGAGAAAACCAGAATCTGAAAGGGTAAAGACAAATATTAGCAGTAAGCAACTTGATTCTTACTTATCCTTGCACCCGCAACCCAAAACGCATTGAAAATTTAGCAAACACGTAGTGGGATTAAAGCAACAACAACAACAACAACAACAACAACAACAACAACAACAAGACAAGCATCAAGAAAAAAAGGAACATGCGTTCCCCTGGGTGAAATTTGCCCTAGAATCCTCAGTACCTAAGTGCCCAGCACTTTCTCCATCTGGAGAAACAAAACAACTTCAATCTACCATCACCCATTATTGAGAAGAAAAAGTTAAAAACTAAATCTGAAAGGCACTAACATTCTTCTCCTGATATGTATCTCCACTGAGTGAACAGAAGGGCCACATGTAGCCTCCAGATGTACATGGCCTTCAACTCCAAGCTGTTTAAAATACACAAACCATAGCCCCCTTTCCCCCATTGTTGAGAAGATGAGGAGCTCGATGGACAGGTGAAGGCTGGGATTGAACCCCATCCTACCATCTCCTCCACACCACATGTGCCTGGTGGCTTTCAGAGAAACACCAGTGCACCTAGTCACTCTGTCTTCTCATTCAGGATGCCAAATGCTAACTAACCATAATCAGGAGTTTTGATTATGGAGTTTTCTCTTTCTCTCTCCATTCTTAGTACGAACACCATGTTTTCTCTAACTTCTAATCATTTTTCCTCTGTCCTTTCTGCCAATTTCTAGGTTCTTCCCACCCATCCCAGTGTTTCTTCTGGCCAGTGCTTTGCACTAGCTTTGCATGGATATCATGCCAGAAGAATGGAAATTTATATTCACAATTTTGTAACAAACAGGTAAGGCAAAGTTAAATAAAGAGAAATCAGAAGCCAGATGAGAGCAGCAATTTATACAGGGTTCTTTGGTCCACTGGGAATCTTAAAAGAACCCCAACAACATCAGTTTAAAGAGGTTCTCAGCATCTGACTGTAGAAATACACAATTTTGGACAGTCAAAATATCTTCTCTCCTCTGAGAGTGAAGAATAAACATCTCCTGACTCTGGTTCTCTAATGCTAGATAACCAATGACTTCAAAATTTAGTGGCTCAAAATAACAGCTTTTTGTTATTTGTCATGATTCTAGGGGCTCTTGCTTCCCATCTGAAGCTCAAATCACCTGAAGGCTTTTCCTCACATGCTGGCATCTTGCTGAGATCACTGGTTGGCATCCCTCTCTCCAGACAACCTCTCCAAACAAGTATCTTAGACTTCTTCCCCACAGGCCAGTCTCAGAATAGTCGGACTTCTTACATGGCAGCTGGCTGCTCCCAGAGCAAGTATTCTGATACGCAGGAAGTCAAGGCTGAAGTCTCTTAAAACCTTTGCCCAAAAAACTGGAAGTCACTTCTGCCATACTTTATACAACAAAGCTGTCATCAGACCCATTCAGATTGAAAGGGAAAGGGGGGCAGACCCCACCCGTCAAGAGAAGAACCGAGTTTGAAGACCGCATTAACAAACCACACTCAGATAGCCTTGCATGATCTCCATCACAAACGTGGGGCTGATGGCAGACTGAGCCCTAGCGGATCATCTACACATGTAGATGCCTACTCCCACAGGACAACATAATCTTAATGCTGGGAGATAAAAGGAGGCATTGGTCAACTGTGCTAGTTGGCTATTCACAGTGCTTTCATTTCACTGCCAGTCACCAAGGTTGGGGAAGTGACTGGAAAGAAAGAATAAGAGCTTTCTTTGATCACTAACAAGTCATCAAATTTCCATATGCATTGCCTGTGTTTTAATGTCTCCCGGTTAAAAAAAAAAATACCATTTGTATTTTCATGGAGGTACAATAGGTTTAACTTCAAATTTTGATCATTTTAAGACTTCACTGCTCCTCTTCTTGTACTGGTCCTCCAAGTGCAGATGAATGGATAATTAGTCAGCGTTATTGGACAAATAGAATTGCAGGACATTAGCAATGTAAACTCATGCTTGAATTCCTGCTGTGAATATTCATTTAGATAAGCAGCAAAACTTCAGGTTATTTTAAATTAGACCCAGACATCAATCCTACGACTACTGGAGACTGTATCTGTATATAAAACTGCTCATTAAAGCCAGGCAAGAAAGAAGTAACTCCTGGAAAGGCCAACTGAGCAATTACACCAAAGCTTATCCTCACCAGTGACTCGTTAATGAATATCTCTGGTGTTCCAGCCCTGGAAGAACCCACAAAGGACAAGGCAAGGAGTTTTCAGTTTTAGATGACTACTAAACCCAGAGGGAACTGGTTCTCTTTGAATCCTTTGTCTTCCCCCTTCCTGATAACTGCAGGCAAGTAGGTGGCTTTTTTTGCCCTGCTTGTCTGGTTTCATAACAGCCTATTTCAAATTTGCTGAGCGACTTCTTCAGAAATCTCCTATCATCAGTTACTTGAGTTCTTCCTTGCCCCACATGGTCAAAATAAGATAGGACAGCTCTAATAGCTCTTCAGCGGAGGGGAGGGCAGTTCTTCCCTGGTGCGGACAAGGCAAGGGGGACAGTGAGGCAACATCAAGAGCTTCTTGCTTCACCGGCATCAAGTGTCCAGAGTACAGCACAGACAGCAGCTTATGGTGACCAGGATGGGCATGGAGAAAAGGGTGCACAGTGTCAACATGGAAACTGGGTTAAGAAAGTCCCGGGGGAAAAAATAGATAGCTAATTAGAGTTTTCCAATCAACACACACAAACCGGAATGGATTTTCAAAGATGTTCCTCTTTTTTTGTGTGCCAGAATTTAAGCCTTTTTCTGAGCACCAGGAAGTTACAGCCGACAGAAGGGGATTTGGTGATAGAAAATAATAATAAAAGAAAGTGATCATAAAAGAGCTATTCGTTGAGCCCTTACAATATGCCAGGTGGATACTATGACTAATCGCATTTTACACATGAGGAAAATGGGGCACAAATACATTTAATAACCAGACGAAGAGCACTTAGCAAGCCGGAGGGCAGAGCTGCCCAACAATGGAGTTCATACTCTTCACTACCACTAGTATAAAGATGAAACAGAAGTTTTCTGACTGGACAAGGCTGGTATCTAATCCCAACTCCATCATTACTGTGCCTGACCGTGACTTTAGTTGTTAGCCTCTAGGAGCCTCAGTTTCCTCACTTAATTCTTCCAGGTGCTATGAATTCCCAGAACATAGTTGGTTTTCAATAAACTATAGGTATTTTTATCATGCAGGCCAGAGGGAAAATGGTCAAGTTAACAACATAAACCACAATAATGAGAAGGAAACCCAGAAGCATCAGGAACATGAACACTCCATGCTGAGCTGAGCAGGAAAACCGTACCTTAGAGAGGACTCTTTCTAGGGCCTTGATCCCCTCTTCACACGTGAACTAGACCCAATCTTGAGAGAGTCTGTATAGTCTGTGTTCACAACTCAAAGAATTAACATAGGTTTTCCTTTCCCTTTTACCTGGAGATATAAAAATACATAATATCTGACATACAAAACTATATTTTTACTCATATCCAATCTTTTCTAATTCCAAAAGGTCTCTACATCTGATTCTAAATTAAGTCCTCTCCAGGCACAGTTCTGATTAAATCCCACTGGCTTCAGAGCCATTGAATCATCTTCAATGCCAAGTGAATGAAATCCAGTCTCTGTGGTCTTGCCTCCTCTACCTCACAGCAGAGATTTAGGCTTCCATCCTAATGCTATCTTCCCTCATGCCTCATCTAGAACTCCTCTTCTAGGAAGGACAAGGCCCATCAGCCCACTTCTCCCTGGACATATTTACCTTGGCTCATACCCTTCTATTGTCTTTGTACTGGCTGGTTCCCCCGAGCACCTGCTCATTCTCTCCTGCTCAAATCCCTATGATCTGTTAAGACCCCACAAAAGGGCCTTCTCTTCCAATAAAACTCCTGATACAGTCTGAATGTTTGAGCCTCCCCTAAAATTCATATGTTGACATTCGAACCCCCAAGGTGATGGTATTAGGAAGTAGGCCTTTAGGAAGTGATTAGGTCATGGGAGTGAGCCTCATTAATGGCATTAGTGCCCTTATTTTTAAAAAGGGCCCAGAGAGCTTCCTTGTCTCTTTCACTGTGAGAAGATGCTCTTAAGTCTGTGACGCAGCAAAGGGCCCTTACCCCAACCATGCTGGTGCCCCGGTCACACAGTGATAAATATCTGTTGTTTATAAGCTGCCCAGCATGTAATATTTTGGTGTAGAGCCCAAACAGACTAAGACACACATCCCATAAGCAGTTCAGGCCCCAGTAATCCATTCTCTTCTTCCTCTAGATTCCTACCATGTATATAGCCTTCTTCTCTCCAATGCATGTATACACGGTTCAGTATTGCTATGTAACTTCTCCCAGGGAAATCCTTCTCTCTCCAATGATGCCCATATGCAACTTGAGACAACATATATGATTAAGAGTATAGGGTTGTAGTCGGGCAAATCTAAAGTCAAAGCACAGCTCTGCAATTTTCTAGCTATATGACCTTGAGCAAGCTATTTAACCTCTCTAAATAGTATTTTCCTCTCCTATAAAATAGGATAATAATATCAGTCATCTCCTATGATCTGGGGGTGGGTTCATACCGGGCACATATGAGTGCTGAATAACGTCAGCTATAATTATTATCAATACCCATTTCTCATACTTTTTTCTATCCCCGATAGCACTATCTAATCTATGTATCTATCCAACCACCTATCCATTCATCCATCTTTCCATCTATCTGTGTAAGACACTCAATGAATCTTTGCCTACTGCCTAATTTGGATGCACCAATCCTTCTCAAATTTCCATTTCTCCAAGAAGCTCAAAGCTGTTTCTAGTTTATTAATCTGGCATTGAAACTCAAGAAGAGTCTCCAGATAGGATCTCACAGAGAGCCTGCGGATTTCCAGGAGGCTGAAAGGGGAGTGAAAAGTGATCATTTCCTTAGTTCAGATATGCTGGTTTGAAGAACAGCTGAATAATTCATTAGGTCTTTTAAGGTACATTGATCAGATTCTGCTCTTTGAGAAGCATTTTACCTTGAAGTAAACTATTTGTCATTCTCCTTTCAAATGAGAGGTAGATAATAGACTGCCTCTCTTTAACAAAACTATAATAAAGGTCTAAATGATAATAATCCCTTAGACTTGCAGAGTGCATCACAGTTTATAAAGCACATTCATATCTATCATCCCATTCCATCCTTCCAACAGCCCCATCAGACAACCAGAGGGCTTATCTCAGTGTGATAAATGGGAATGCTCAGGAATGTTCAAGAGCTTTCCCACATGCCAATTTGTTGGTTCAAATATTCCAACTCCTAATTCAGTGCTCCTTTTACAGCACCATAGGATTTAAAACTATTTGCGCATCTTTACAAAGAGATACGCAGCTGGAAAGAATGGACCCCACTGCTAATTTGTATTCTGGCTAAAGTACTTGTGTTATCACCTTGGAGATATGAATGCAAAGCAAAACTGTCAAATGGCATGTAAGGCAGTTCAATACTTACATGAGGCTAAGTGGGAGACCTTGGTTGAAAGTCTATTTTAATGCAGCCATTTCCAGGGTCATTCATACTTGTTTTCCTAGAGTGAAACAGTATACAGCTCCAGCCTCCAGGAATTTCCTGTTTCCATACTCAGTGTGGACCACATTTTGGTACTCTTCCTACACCTACTGTTCTACCAGGACCCCTCACCCACTGCCCTCCAGCTGCCCAACCAGCTACCTGGCTCCCCCTGAGACGTAGAGCATGTTCTAACTGAACACCTATTTGGGGGCTATTTCCATCTGCAACCTGCTCCCTTCTCTCATTCACACCTCTGAGCAACTACCTCAGAGAGACCTTCAGCCCATCTTATCACATACCATCCACACGCACACACCCTGTAACCACTTCCCTACTGTTTCATCATGGTACTTATCACAATTTGACACTTCACAATTCTTTTATGTCTCTGTTTATGAGTGGTCTCCCCTCTAGAATGTAAGTTCCATAAAGACAGGCTTTTGTTTGGTTCACCACTATCCCACCAGTACTTAGAACAGTGCCTGACAATAAGAAGCTCCCAATAAATACTTGTTGAATAAGGGAATGCAGCCTACAAATTTCCCTGTTTAGAACCTCTACTTCTTCCAATGTGAAAAGATTCTTACACATGAAACTAAAAGAACAGAAATGAATCTCACAACTAGGACAAACGCAGAGGCAATCAGTGCCATGGAAGGGATGCAAAACATGTGGGCAGAATCCCTGAGACCAGAACAACCATGACTGCAACTAGGTTACATCACTAGAGCTAATGCCATTCACTCGATAAGAACAGATTAATGACCAATACTCCTCTCCTACCCCAACCAACTGACTGTCTCATTGCCTAAGGCAATTCCATCAAATGCCTCCAGCTGTTTCTTTTGAAAAAAGATTCAAGTTATTTCCTGGACTTCACATGTATGACAATAAATTGGCATTTACTACCTGGGAGTAGCACAACCTGCCACTACCCATTTCAATCTGATACAGTAACAACTACTCAACATTGGTCATGAAGCATTCTTCCTAAAAATATTTAACCTGTATGTAATAATGAGAAAATCATCACATGTCCAGAAGGTGGGATATTAACCAGGGTAACTGGCCAGGACTCCAAAAAAATCAGTGTCAGGAAGAAAAAAAAGGGACTGAAAGACTCTCCTAGATTATCGCTTCTCGGCCTTTTGGCTAAGATCAAGTCTAGATTAAATACATAATACATACATACAAACGAATGAATGAATGAATGAATGAATGAGTAAATAAATAAATAACTAGGTTGGATCCTGGGATGGGGAAAACAACTAAAATTAGGAAACTGGGAAAATTTAATATGGAATGCATAGTTTACAGAAGCTCCATCAGCATTATTGAAAACAAGATCCAGTTTATCATCAGTCACCCCTACAAGTAATCATTATGCATTTTCCACATACATCACGTCCTCTAGTTACATACATCTGGTCACAATAAAATCTGCATCCTGAGTTCAATAGGGCTTAGCCTCCGCGGAGCATCTTTAATGCTAACTGGAAGAGACAGGGTTTATACATGCTTATTTAGAAGATGATTATGAAAACTGTATTCCCTAAGCCTGCCTTTTGGATTTTTATTATTCCTTCTATTTCTCCACCTCCCTCCCTCTCTCTTTGCATTGGCAGGAGTGGGGGATATGTCAATTAACATTTAGTAAGTTCTGGCATTGAATACGTTAAATACTACATTAAATACTACTTCAGCCACTAAATTGTAAATTCCTTGAGAGTAGAAATGATACCTGGTTAATCTTTGCATTCCTTGTGGCAAACAAAATGTCTCACATAGAGTACATAGTTCATAAGTGGTTGTTGAATTCTGGGTGAGGAGATGGGCTAAATGGGTGATGGACATTAAGGAAGGCACTTGTTGGAATGAGCACTGGGTGTTGTATGTAGGTGGTGAATCACTAAATTCTACTCCTGAAACCACTATTAAACTATATGTTAACTAAGTTGGATTTAAATAAAATTTTTTAAAAAGATTAACAACAATAACTAAGAATGACAATAAAAATTAAATAAATGAAAATTACTGTACTTCAATTTAGAACATGTAATGACTATTGCTCGAATTTTTAAATGACCCCGAATCTCTGTACTTTGAAATGTACTGAGGAACTAATACATTTTTCAGATTTTGCTACTTTCATTCAGTTGCCAAGTCTCTTAAACATTTCATGAAATGTTTAACAATAAAACTACTCTTCACGTCTCAAGAAATATTTTTGAAGAAATTGGAAAATCAAGACATTCTTTCCATGTATAAAAAAATTCAACAAGTGATTCAATAAGTCAATATCATACCTTATTTCAAAATGAAAAGGCATGAAGAGCATTTACTAATATCTTCTGAATACTCTTACCTACATCTGCTAAAAAAAAAAAAAAGGCTTGTTTCACCAAATAATCCTTGCAGCATGATTTATCCACCTTTCTGCATCCATATCAACCACATCTTCACTCACCTTCTCCAATGAGAAATTTTATAGTTGCTTATTTCTTTAGTATTTATTGAATTGATTCTGGCAATGTGAAAAGTGTTATAATATTTAAAAATCATTTAACTTTCTCCTTTACAGCTCCCTCCTTGCTTTTTTAAGCTCCATTTCCATTTGGGAATCTTGACATTTGTAAATGTCCTGGATCATCAGGCTCTGAGACATTCAAATTTTACTTTACTGAAATCAGACTGCGTGGGGCGCCTGGGTGGCTCAGTGAGTTAAGCATCTGACTTTGACTCAGGTCATGATCTCAGGGTTCATGAGTTCAAGCCTTGCATCAGGCTCCATGCTCACAGCATGGAACCTGCTTGGATTCTCTCTCTCTGCCCCTCCCCAACTTGCGCTTTCTCTCTCACTCTCTCAAAATAAATGAATAAACTTAAAAAAAAATCTGTGTGCTGAATTTCAACAATTATGTTTCCTCTACACTTGCTGACATTCTTTCATGACAATGCCCAAGACCACTACCTCCACTGGGGCCTCATGCACCCCCTTCCTATAATCAAAATGGTTTGCAAGGCAAGCTTTTTCTAAGACCACATAGCATATCCTAAAGAATTACCACGACCTAGTTCTAGAACATTACTCCAGATAGATTTCAGCCAATGGCAAAATATACAAAACATCTTTACTTCAGCAGCTGAGCCTCGTTTCTAAGAACCACTCCCTCTCTGAGAGGCTAACCAGAGGAAATCACCCCGTCGGAGAAAAAGAGACCATGGGCTTGGTCCCCGTCCAGCCACCACCCAGCTGCACAATCCTGAGATGTGTGTCTCTGAGCTTCAGTTTCCTCATCTTTATAATAAAGCAGTTATACTAGGTCATCTCTCACTTGCCTTCCAATTCTAAGATTCTGTAATTCCACTGAGTGTTCCTATTTGGGACAGAGGAGAAACATGATTATCAAATCTTATATATGTACACACACACACACACACACACACAGAGCTTTGGGTAGCTCTTCATTATCTTGCTACTTCCATGTATTTTGGGTGCTCTGGCAACTTCCAAAAGGACCTATAAGAACTTAGAGATTAAAACACAGCCCAAATCTATGACATAGCAATTGTACTCTTAGGTCTATATCCAAGAGAAATAAAAACATACGTCCACACAAAACTCGTACACAAATATTCACAGCAGCATTATTCACACTAGCGAAAAAATGAAAATAACAAAAATGTCTATCAGTTAATGAATGGATAAATAAAATGTGGTGTATCCATACAATGGTATATTATTCAGAAAGGAATGGAATACTAATACTTGCTACAACATGGATGAATCATTTTTTTAATTTTTTTTTATCGTTTACTCATTTTTGAGAGACAGAGTGTGAGCAGGGGAGGGAGGGGCAGAGAGAGAGTGAGAGAAAGCATCTGAAGCAGGCTCTAGGCTCTGAACCATCAGCACAGAGCCTGATGCTGGGCTCGAACCCACGACCAGGAGATCATGACCTGAGCTTAAGTTGGGCACTTAACCGCCTGAGCCACCAAGGCACCCCCAACATGGATGAATCTTGCAACCATCCCACTAAGTGAAAGAAGCCAGTCCCAAAAGACCACAAGTTCTATAAATCTATTTATATGAAATGTCCATTATAGGCAAATCTATTAATACAGAAAGTAAATTAATGGTTGCCTCAGGCTGGAGTGGAGAGAGAGTTGGAGGGAAATGGGAAGCAACTGCTAATAAGTAAAAGGTGTCTTTTGGGGGTGATGAAATTTTCTAAACTTGATTGTGATGATGGCTGCACAGCTCTGTGAATATACTAACATCCACTGAATTGCACACCTCAAAAGGATGACTTGTATGGTATTTGAATTATAGCTGAACAAAACTGGTTTTAAAATATTAACAAATAAACATGCCCCAGGTTTCTGCCTAAGGATAAAAGAATTAAAAAAAAAAAAAAACTTTTGAAGGAAGCCCTGGGTTCAAATCCCAATGCTCTTCCTCAATAGGTGTGTGACCTTGAGCCTGTCTCTGACCCCACAGGCAGAAATGACCCATCATGGTAAATTCATCCGTGTGGAAGATGTCCTCTAGGGACACAGCCTACCAGCCTATCATCTAGAAAACACACACTTCTTTCCACTGCCCTTGTTTGGTACTGCACATAAAGTAATGTTATGGTTCAACTTCAATGTGTATTCTTCTGAGGCCATATTATTATCAGCCTTTTGGGTGTCCATGATTGTGCCCCACAAATACACACACATTTATACATATGCATTCAAATTCACACACTGTTTCTAATTAGGCCATTTACTTCTGCGAGTTAGTAATTTAGACTGTAAACACAAAGGTAATATTTCTATGGCTTTAAAAAACTAGCTAAGTGATGTCCACCTTAACTCAATAATTTGTTGTTTCTTAAACTCTCTACTTTCTCAAAATACCTTCTTTTTTTTTATTACTTTTTTTAAGAACTACTATCAGAAAATGAGAAAATAGGGACCCCTGTGTGGCCCAGTCAGTTGAGCATCTGACTCTTGATTTCTGCTCAGATTATGATCACAGGGTTGTAGAATTGAGCTCCACGATTCTCCTTCCCTCTCTCTCTCTCTCTCTATCTCTCTCTCTGTCTCTCTCCCTTTGCCCCTCTCCCCTGCTCTCTCACTCTCTCTCTAAAATAAATTTTTAAAAAGATAGAAAATGAGAAAATAAGCTTGCTTTTGGCAATCATACAGTCATCAAACATCTAACATAGGGTTGGGCAAAATGGGAAAAGGAGAGTGGGAGGTATAGGCTTCCAGGTATGGGATGAATAAATCATGGGAATAAAAGACACAGCATAGGGAATATAATCAATGATATTGTAAGAACATTGTATGGTGACAGATAGTAGCTACACTTACTTGTGGTGAGCAGAGCATAATATATAAACTTGTGGAATCACTATGCTGTACACCTGAAACTAATGTACCATTGTGTGTCAACTATACTCAAAAATAAATAAATAAATAAATAAATAAATAAATAAATAAATAAAACCTAACATGTACCAGAAGTTGTGCAAAGCACTCAAGATACAAAGATGAATATGGGACCCTAGTTAGCCTTAACTCTTGAAGAGCTCATCGTCCAGTGAAACCATAGTAAAAAAAATTCTTTTTTAATTTTCAAAATTTTTTCAGCTTTATTGAAATATAAATGACATATAACATTTTGTAAGTTTAAGGTGTATGACATGTTGATTCAATACACTTATTTTTACTGCAAACGATTACCCCTGCAGCATTAGCTAACACCTCCATCCAGTCACATAATTACCGTTTCTTTTTTATAATGAGAACATTCAAGATCTACTCTCTTCACAACTTTCAAGTATACAATAAATTATTGCTAACTATAATCACGGTGCTGTGCATTAGATCCCAGAACTTATTCATTTTCTAACTAGAAGTCTATACCCTTTGACCAACATCTCATTTCCCCCACCCTCGACCCCTGAAAAAAAATTTTTTTAATCAACCAAACTAATTCTCTTCATTGATATAAAAGAATGAGTTCTTGTTAGTGTTCTAATACCTCCCAGATGGGTTGGCTTCAAGCAGCTGAAATCTTTGGAAACTTAGAATCATCCCCTGCACCAATGAGAAGGCAGACCAAGAAGTCTATCACACTCTTCTCCAATGAAAATACGCCATTTTAAGCCAGGTTGAACTTTCCCCCGTTTTTATAAAGTTCCATGGCTAAAGCATGGCTAAAGCTGAAGATATTTTAGCCAATATGCAAATCAGTCAATATGTAGCACTGTGTCGATATGTGAATAGTTACTTATTACATTGCTATATAAACCTGTACACATGTTACTAAATAGAAAAAAGGACTACAATCACCCAGATCATTTAAAACCAAACTCTTTACATTAAAAATAATCTGAATTCATATATATTGGTATATGGTGTTTATGTGCACTCCCACTCAATTTACACATGATTAATTTGTGTGCTTTAGAAAAAAGCAATGAAATCAATACCTGTTTTTAATATGTATATACTAATTTCAAAATCCACAACTTAAGCAACCTGCCAAATATTAAAACATGGGTATGCAAACTAACAATTCTTCTCAGATATCTGTTAGTAATGTTATAAATAGTAACACTAATTCACACTAATATAAATGCCAATTTTTTGCCACCTCTTTGGCTAAAGAGAAGTATGCATAATCTGACTCCCTATAAATTCTAATTTTAAGAAATTATATTTATCACCATGCTATATTTATTACCCATACCTACACAGTATTTATCCAAAATTCTATGCAAAAGATATCTCATTGGTAACTTTTCTCATATTAAAAAAAAAAAGTTTTAATGTTTTAAGTAGAACAATATGGGTTCTATTTAATCAAAAAAAAAAAAAGGAAAAAATGACAGCAACATGAATGTAAAAAATGCACATTTTTTCAACATCAAAGTCATCTTGGAATACATACAAAACTATTTTAAACAGGAATGAACTGTATTCAGGTTTACCTGAATAATTGCCTCAATTTTTTGCCCATTTTGACTGGAGCTCCATCCTATCTATACCCTCAAATCTTCCCCTTCTTCGTACTTGTCCATTACCCCTTCTCAGCACCCCCTGACACTGTTAACACTTCTCTACTTTGCTTATAAGGCCACAGATTACTCAGGTCCAACACCAGGTACCAATGACTGAGGAGGGGAGAGGTTAAGGTCACTGGATTTGGGGAAGGCAATGAACAGCAAGATCCAGGTGTTAAATGATCATCTACCTGGACAAATAATTAAGTCAAAAAAGATGAAGACAGGTACAGCCACTGTGGGAAACAGTATTATAGTTCCCTCCATAAAATTAAAAATAGAACTACCCTATGATCCAGCAATTCCATTTCTGGGTATTTATACAAAGAAAATGAAAACACTAACTTAAAAAGATTTTGTACTCACTGAAGGATAAACTATTTACAATAACCAAGATACAGCCTAAATGGGTGCATGGACAAAGAAAATGTGGTATTTATGTACAATGGAGTATTATTCAGCCATAAAAAAAGAAATCTTGCCATTTGTGATAACACAGATGGTTCCTGAAGGCATTATGGTAAGTGAAATAAGTCAGACAGAGAAAGACATTGTATGATCTCACTTTCCCACTTATGTACTTACATGTGGAATCTAAAAAACAAACACAAACTCATAGATACAGAGAACAGATTGGTGGTTACCAGAGGCAGAGGGTGGAAGGGTAAGCAAAAATGTGCCAAAGAGGTCAAAAGGTACAATCTTCCTGTTATAAAACAAGTAAGTCATAGGGATATAATGTACTGCATGGTGATTAGAGTTAATAATCTAATGCAATGGTATTGCATTTTTAAAAGTTGCTAAGAGAGTTAATCTTAAAAGTTCTCATTACAAGAAAAAAGAAACTGTAAGTATTTATGGTAGCAGATATTAACTATACTAATTGTGGGTGATCATTTCATAATATATACAAACATTGAATAATTATATTGTATACCAAAAACTAATATGATGTTATATTGTCAATTATACCTTAACTTAAAAAAATAAAAGAATGAAGAAGACAATAAACAAATGGAAAACAGATGTAAGATCTTCAAAGATGAGTAGAAGTGACCATGGTCTTGATAGATAGCAGACAAAAAAGATGCAGAGTGATAAAGTGTAACATTTGGGAGCTGAATTAAATGATCTCAAAGATGCCATCCATTGCTAACAAAGGGGCCCTGAAAACATCTCAAGAATACTAGTAGTGACCTCCTGTAGATTCATCAGAATGCCCAGACAGATCTATTTTCACACCTCCCTTGCCCTTCTAAAATCCCTAGTCACTTCCTCTCCACCTCAACAGATAATCTGGCTTCCTTCTTTACTAAAAAAAAAAAAAAAAAAAAAAAATCAAGGTCATCAGAAAGAGATTCAGCACAGACTCTCTTTTCGGTCTCAGTTCTTACACTTCTTCATCTATTTTCTGTTCCCTAATAGAGGAAAATCCTTCCTGGCTTCTAGCATTAAACCCTCTGCTTTTCATCCTCTTTTCTTAATCAAGTATTGTAGAGTGCCTCCATAATCTAAGAGCATGAACTAGTTTATTAAGCTTGTGAAAGTTTATAAACCTCCCCAATACTCAGCTTCTTTAGCTATAAAATGGAATATAATGTCCACCATTCAAGACAGTTGTAAGATTTAAATATGATAATAGATTAAAGTAGCTGCCCCAAAGTAGGGTGCTTAACAATAACTAGCTATTATTATTACCCTCTCAGGGCTGTCTCCTTCAATTACCACGCACACTTCCTCTCAAACTAACTGCAAAATCCATTTAGAGCTGACTTCAAAGAGGTGGTCTACCCACTGGGAACATAGCCCTGAACAAAAGCAAGGGAAAGTCCTTGTCCTCACGGAGTTTATAGCCTAGCAGGCAGAGAGAGAGAGGCAATAAATAAAACACAGAAGTAAATTATATAGTGTTAAAAGATGCTAAGCCCTATGGAGTCACAATTTATGAAAGCATGTACTGGGAGGCCTCACTTTACACACTTAAATGCGTGTAAGCAAAAACCTGAATGAGGCAACTGGCCAAGCAGATATCTGGAGAAGAGCATTCCTGAGAGGGCCCAGGCAGGAGCATTCTGGGTGGTCTGAGGAATAGCAAAAAGGCTGGTGTCACTGAAGCCAGTGAGCAAGGGGGAGGACAGTAGACAAAGGCAGAACAATGAGGGGAGGGGAGCAGAAGCCGTGCAGATCAGACCTGACAGAGCCTTGAAGGCCATTGTAAGGAATTCAGCATTTACTTTGAGTGGGTCAAAGAGTAGGAGCCTCTGGTGAAATCTGCACAGTGGCATGATCCAACTTCACCTTTGTTAGGATCACTCTAAACACTGTTGAGGACAGGCTCAAGGTCAAGAAAGGAAGAGGAAGACCAGTTAGGAGACTATTTCAATAATTCAGGACAAAGATGATAGTGGCTGGTTGATGTCAATAGAGGTTGAGAAGTCGTTGGGCCCTGGATATATTTTTGAAGGGAATGTAATACCAAAAGGATTTTCCGATCCATCCAATTGCAATGCAGAAAAAGGGAGGGGCCAATGATGATTTCCAAGGATTTTGTCCAGAGCAACTGGAAGAACCCATTGGCCCTTTCCTGAGCAAGGCAGGAGGGTAATGAATGCCTTTATCTCTCCAGGGCCATTGCTTCCTGCCCACTAACAGCCCAAAGGTCTTCTTGCTTTAAGAATAGAAAAGAAAGCATGTCAGCTTTCTGCTCTCCTAATCTCTCCTAATGCTTGACACTAAATTTCCTTGCAAAATTGCTCTGTAACCACTGCCTTCACTCTTCCCTTCTTCTACAAATGACACTTCCCTTCTTCTACAAACAACACTCCTGCAGGGCAATGAGGACATTCCAATCTTCCGGCCCAGACTCTGGAATTCTGTGCTGTAACCTTCTTGCCACACTGCAGCATTTGGCATTGCCCAAATACCTCCTTCCTCAAATTCTAGCCTTGGTGGGAAGATCGAGTATCCTGGTTCACTGTAATGGCTATGATTGCTCCTCCCACATTCTCCTTTCTCCTTTACTCTCTCCTTCATTTCTGTTCTCAAGGACCAGATCCCCTAAATTCCTCTCTGTCCCTCTGAAGCTACACTGCCAGGACCTTCCACTCACAGCCATTCTAAGTGTTCCCTTCATGGGGTCGCCAGCAGCCCATTCAGCGCCTGCAACATTGTTGACTGCACAAATGAATGAATCAATCTGTCCATCAATCGTCATATCTCTATTTAGTTTTCACCTGTCTCCCAAGCTCCCGCTCTGCTATTATAGCCACGAGCTGCACATTCCTTTTAAGTTAACCGAGTCTAAAGAAATACTCCATCTTAACTATCCCTCCACAAAGCAAGCAGCTTTATTCTATCATTTTTTTTTCTTTTTAAAGTTTATTTATTTATTTTGAGAGAGATAGAGAATAGGGGAGAGGCAGAGAGAGAGGGAGAGAGAGATCCCAAGCAGGCTTCCCACTGTCAGCACAGAGCCCGACGTGGGGTTTGAACCCACAAACTGTGAGATCATGACCTGAGCCGAAATCAAGAGGGGGATGCTTAACCAAATGAGCCACCAAGGCGCCCCTGACGATCACATTTATTTTAAGGATGTAACGACCCCTGTATAAAAACTTTTATTTCTTCCACATTAAGATTTCTACAAGAGCCTCCCTTCTGCCCTTCTCATTTCATTTTACAATGCTACCAGCTTAATTTTGTAAAACACTGGTTTGATCATGTCACTCATCCAATCAATGTTTATTAGTACCACATTGGCTTCAGAAGTTGAGAGAGAGAGAGAGAAACAGAGAGACAGAGAGAGAGAGAGAGAGAGAGGAAGGAGAGAGAGAGAGAGAGAGAGAGAGAGAGCAAGAGGTTGTCTCTCCACCCCTCCAACAAGCCTTACACACCACTGCTCACACAGTTCCCAGCCTGGTTGTTTCTCCTCCAGCCTCTCTTCAGACTGTACCCTGTACTATGTGTTCATCAATGTTCTGCTGAAATCCTACATTGCCCCAGAAGCTGGACACACACCTCCCAGACAAGAGTGGTTTGCAACATTAATGCCCCAGGATTCCCTGTACTCACCACTTCTATGTTACTGATAACACTGGTTCTGCAGTGTGGCCCTGGGATCAGTAGCATCAGTATCACTTTGTTAAAATGTAAATATTTATGTGTGCCTTCCCCCACACCACGCCCCAGTCCCACTGAATCAGAATCTCGAGAGGCAGAGTTCAGCAGTCTGTGATTTACCAAACTTCCCAGGTAAGGCTAACACACATTAAAGTTTGAGAGCCATTGACTTATAATAAAATACTGCCCTACAATGTTTCACCTTGCCAACTAAACAATATGCAAAATGCCAAGAGCAGTATCTTGTGTATAGCCGTCCCTCAAGACACGAGTTTTGTGACACTGTTTTCAGTAATGGCATCACATTAAGTATCAAACCCCAACCTCTAATTTTGTGGGAGCTCAAAATTTAGCTCCCAAAAATTCCAAGAAACAACAAAAGTACTCTAGTTTTTAATATGAATCAAGAAAATAAAATAACACTCTTTTAATCAAAAGTTTAAGTCTTTTCAATGTTAAACAACAAAATTAAATGCTTTTACCTAATACTAAATAATTTGACATTAAGTGAATAAACAGAGAATCTTCTTTTATATTTCCTTTGTATTTCAGCTTCGGAAAAACAGTTCTGAAGTTTTGAGGTTTACCTTAATCGTGAATACAGGACAAGGTACCTAAATAAAAATACCTGCAACAAAGCATGCCTGGGTGGCTCAGTCTTAATCACTGACTTTGGCTCAGGTCATGATCTCACGGTTCGTGGGTTCGAGCCCCATGTCAGGCTCTGTGCTGACAGCTCAGAGCCTGGAGCCTGCTTCAGATTCTGTGTCTCCCTCTCTCTCTCTCTGCCCCTCCCCGACTTGTGTTCTGTCTCTCTTTCTCTCTCTCTGTCTCAAAAACAAATAAACATAAAAAAAAATACCTACAACAAGATTAGGCCTTAATTTTAAATTTTTATTTATTTATTTGGAGAGAGAGAGAGAGAGAGAGAGCAGGGGAAAAGGAGAGAGAGAGAGACAGGGAAAGAGAGAATCCCAAGCAGGCTCCCCACAGTCAGCACAGAGCTTGATGCAGGGCTCGATCTCACAAACCTATGAGATCATGACCTGAGCCAAAATGAAGAGTCTGGCACTTAACTAACTGAGTCACCCAGCCACTCTGATTAGACCTTAATTTTAAACAATCTGTATGTTACAGAAAATGGAAAGTGAAACCAAGTCAAGTTGAACATTCATGTTTAACATTCTGCCTTCAGGAAATTCAGTAATAATAAGTTACACTTAAGTCCAGCCTATTTGTTTCCACTCTTCAGACAACCATATTTAAGAAAGAATTAATTTTAATTAAGGGCCCAAAATGACAAATTTTGTGTTCTGGATAAAAAAGGAAATAATTATTAACGCTAAAAATGCCTTTGGATGGTATTATATGTTCCATTTATTCCCTATATTGATGAACTTCCTTCATGTCTAATGTGAAGAGAACACAGTGATAGCTGTCATGCTAGGTGTGAGCATATTTTTGTATACTTAGCCTCTTTGGAGTTTTATTGCCAAAATGTCCAGGGTTCCATACCAATACATTGCTTTTAATAGAATTATTTTTAAAAAAAAAGAAAGAAAGGGAAGGAAAGAAAGAAAGAAAGAAAGAAAGAAAGAAAGAAAGAAAGAAAGAAAGACTGGAAAAGACCAAGACAAAATAGTAAAAGGAGTTACCTCTGGTACCACATAATTTTTTCCCTTCTTGTTTTATAATAACCAACTTTTCAATGAGCATATGTTAACTTCAAAATCTAAAAAAATATGTAAGTTTTAAGGACATGGTTTTGTTTTATGTAACTAATCATACGGTGGCTTATGTCTGCATTTAGGAGAATTGTGCGTGTGTCTTCTTCACATATATCATCTCATTTAATGCTCACAATAGCCCCATTTTGCAGATAAGAAAACTGAATCACCGAGAAATTAAATATATGGTACACAGGACTCAAACATGTGTAGACTGACATTAAAACTCACTAAAGTGTCCCACTGGGAAGCTGCCATCTAGGCTGGAACTCCTATCTCGCCCTTTGGCAAATCCAAGACTGGTTCATTACTTCCTTTTGAGAATGTATAAACAGAAACCCAACGGCAAAAGCAATAGACCTATAACATTGGGTCATTTTTTTTTTCTTTTCTCTTACTCTGCCCTGTGTCCTGATGACTCAGAAGAAAACACACAAAACATATTAGACATAAAAATTTGAGAATGCACCTTCATGGCGTCCTCAAATGGGGGAACTGCAAAGAGGAGATGGTGTCCTTAAGATTAGAGCGAATAGCGAAAAGGGAAGAAAAGACCTAAAACGCAAGTGCAAAAGCAGAGACAGTAAAGAACAGAACTGATGCTGTGGAAAATAATGCCCATACTGTGAAAGACCAACAGGAAACACTCTCCCAGCAACAATTTAAAGGACAGATATAAAAATAAAGACAGGAAAGTTGACATATAAGGATCACAGGGGACAGAGATCCAAACAAAGCAAACAGATATTCCGCAGGATGAAATTCAATAGGAAATAATAGAAATAAAAAAAAATAGTAAAGGTAAATAAACATATGTGGACGAGGGGCCCCTGAGTGGCTCAGTCGGTTAAGCGTCCGACTTCAGCTCAGGTCACGATCTCGAGGTCCGTGAGTTCGAGCCCCGCATCGGGCTCTGGGCTGATGGCTCAGAGCCTGGAGCCTGCTTCCAATTCTGCATCTCCCTCTCTCTCTGCCCCTCCCTCGTTCATGCTCTGTCTCTCTCTGTCTCAAAAATAAATAAACGTTAAAAAAAAAATTTTTAAATAAAATACGTGGACGAAAACCAGCTTGTAGGAGCAAAAGTACACTGAGTTCTAAGCAAAATAACTGAAAACAGATCCCACCTGTACCCAAAAAAGTAATTTCCAATTTTTTCAAAATTCATGTAACTAACCAGGCAGAAAATCAGGTTAACTACAAAGTAATATCAAATTAGCCCCAAACGTCTCTTTTACAATGTTAAACACCACAAGCCAATGAACCACCTATACAACTTGGTGAAGAAAGGGTGGTGATAAAGTAACTGTATTCCCCAATTATTGTTCACGAAAAAAGCAAAAGACAATTTTGAAGCTATGCAAGAACTCATAAAATATGACAAATACATAATAGTCATTTAAAAAGTAAAGTATATATTCCAGCTAACTGAAAGGCAAATCAAAAATAGAGAATTCAAGAATATAACAAGGGCAAACTACAACCGATTTAGTACAGCTAATTTAATGCAAAATACAAAGACTATCCCTGAAAAACAATGTATTGTTTTTAATACCTTCAAATTTTAACACTTAATCTTTAAAAAAACTAAGTATATAGTATTAAGACAGACAACATAACATATATATCCAATTTATAATCAGGTTGAATTAAACACTGGAAAGAGCGAGAGAAGCATGGGATCAGGGTAGGGGAATAAGGTTTCACACTTTATTATGCCATAGGGACATTAAAGGCTCCCATTTTATTATTAATATGTGTAATTTGAGAACTACAGGTTTAAGTACATATTTAAATTGCATTTTTGAAAAAAGTTTATATAGAAAAACAATAGAGGGTGACTGGATGGTTCAGTCAGTTAAGCGTCCAGCTCTTGATTTAGACTCAGGTCATGATCTCACGATTTGTAAGTTTGAGCCCCAGGTCAGGGTCTGAGCTGGCCGTGCAAGGCCTGATTGGGATTCTCTACCTCTCTCTCTGCCCCTCCCTTTCTCGTGCTCTGTCTCTCTCAAAATAAATAAACATTAAAAAAAAAAAAAGCAATGGAGACACGAAGGAAAATGCAACTTTAAAAATGACAGATGATCAAACATATCATATGTATAAGTAATCAATAAAACCAAATGACATAAACTTTCCCTCTGAAAGAAAACCTTCAGATTAGGTCCAAAAATAAAATCTTATTCACAATACATACTTTCATCAAATCATAAAATTAATCAAATCCTAAAACGTAAAACTAATACAATGTCAATTATATCTCATTAAAAAAACAACAAAATCTACTATGTATATGCTCTTTCAAGAGATACAGCAAAACAAATCTATACAAAGTCTAGAAATAAAAAGAAAATAAAAAATATCAAGCAACCACAAAGAAACACTTTTAAAAAACAAAAATAATTTCTTCAAAAGCACTGAGTGATGGATAGAATTACTGAATCACTATATTGGACATATGAAACATATGTTAACTATACTGGAATTAAAATTAAAAATTTAATAAAAATAATAATAATAATAACAAGAATAATAATAATAATTTCTAAGAAAAGCCATTACCTGGGGCAGAGTGTTTTGGATTCATAAAAGTTACAATCTACTATGAAGTTGTAACCCTTAAAACTTTATACAGCAATAAGACTGACATAACACACACAAATGACAGAAACACAAATTATACCAGGAGACTAGAAAGCTATTTTTGTGTGATCATTCTTCCAGATGAAATTTAGAATCATTTCCTAAAATCCTAAAACAAATTTTTCTTGATATTTTTGTTGAAATCTCATGTTAACACAGGAAGAACAGACACCTTTACGTTACTAAGTTTTCCTATCCAGGAACATGAAATATCTTTGTATTTACTCAAGTTTTCAGTATATCCTTTGTTAAGATTTAAATTTTTCTTTATATAAGTTGTACAGAAGAGTTCTTGTTAAATTCATTCCTAGAATATATATATGTATATTATATATATATAATATTATATATATGCATATTGTATATATATATATGTTTTTCGTTATTATTGTAAAGGTATCATTTTTCAAATATATTTTATAATTGGTTATTTTGGCTCACTAATAAGAATCCTATTGGCTTGGGTATAATTATTTTATATCCACCCACAGTGCTAAATTTTTATTGTTCTAATTTCTTTTAGTTGATTCTCCTAAATTTAAGGTATCATCTGTAAATAATGAAAGCACCACTATCATCTAATCCTTATAATATTGGTTTCAGGGTGCCTGGGTGGCTACATTGGTTGAACACCTCAGCTCGTCATGATCTCATGGTTTGTGAGCTCGAGCCCTGCATTGGGCTCTGCACTGACAGTATGAAGCCTGCTTGGGATTCTCTCTCTCTCTCTCTCTCTCTCTCTCTCTCTTTGTCCCCTCCCTGCATGCTCCCTCTCTCTCTTTCTCTCAAAATAAATATACCTTTAAAAAAATGAAAGGAATATACCAGACATTCCTTGACTAACGATGATTTGACTTACAATTTTTCTACTTTAAGATGGTGCAAAAGCAAAACGCATTTAGGAGAAACCATACTTGGAATTTGCATTTTCCTGGGCTAGCAATATTCAGTACAATACTCTCTTATGATGCTGAGCAGTGGCAGCGAGCTGTAGCTCCCAGTCAACGACACAATCATAAGGATAAGCAACGGATACACTTACAAACTTTCTGTACCCATATAACCATTCTACTTTTCGTTTTCAGTACAGTATTCAATCAATTACATGAGATATTGAAACCTTTATTATTAAATGCTCTTTGTATTATGTGGTGCTGCCAAACTATAGGCTAATGTAAGTATCCTGAGTGTGTTCAAGGTAGGCTAAGCTAAGCTATGATGTTTGGTAGGTTAAGAGTACTAAATGCATTTTTGACTTAAGATATTTCCAACTTACAATGGGTTTATTGGGGCATCACACCATTTTAAGTCAAGAAAGATCTGTATATCACTTAGGGTGTTTACAAGTGCAAATAAAAGAACACGCAACTTCAATGGCTTAAACAATGAGGAAATTGTTAGCTAATATAATATGAAATCTGGACTCAGGGCAGTTGTAGCATTGATTAATTCAGCTACTCAACAATGTAGGGACCTAAGTCGGTTTTTCTATGATTCTCCAGGCTTTCCCCTCATGATTGTCAGATGGCTGCAGCAAATCTAAGTATCATGGTCTTCTACACAATATCCAAGTACAGAAGAGGGTAAGTCTCATTTTTAAAAGCTCACTTGTAAAAATGAGAAAACCCTTCCCACAAACCTCCCTGACTCCTCCATTGTGTCACATGACTTGCCTAAACTCATCAACAAAAGGAATGGAATCCAATCCTAAATCTATTCCACATCCTCCATGCTGGGACGAAGGAGATGGGGATCCAATCCAATCCTTAATCTATTCCACCTCTTCCATGCTGGGACCAAGAAGATGGAGGTCCACTTCCTCTGAGATTGTGGGAGGGGTAAACATCAACCCAAATTCAGAGCAGGACATCAAGAAAGGAGATGGGAATGGCTGATAGGTAGTTAACCAACAGTATCACCACACAGAGATTCTCCGGTGTTTGAAGAGTAGGGATGAAGTGGGCTGTTGATTTTAAGCACATTCTCTATCAAGAAAGAATCCCCTTATTCTCAGTTTAATAAGAATAACTGGAATGGGGCACCTGTCTGGCTCAGTGGGTAGAGCATGAAACTCTTGACCTTGGGGTCGGTCATGAGTTCAAACCCCACATTGCACATACAGCTTACTTAAAATAAAAAGATTAGGGATGCCCGGATGGCTTGGGTTGGTTGAGCATCTGACTCCAGATTTCGGCTCAGGTCATGATCTCATGGTTGTGAAATCGAACCCCACATTGGGCTCTGCACTCACCATGGGGTCTGCTTAGGATCCTTTCCCTCTCCCTCTGCCCCTCCCCTCCTTTCACTCTCTCTTAAAAAAAAAGTGAATTTCACTCTCTCTTAAAAAAAAAGAATAGTTGGGGGGGGGGGCTTTGGGGAGAGGGGTTAAATAAGAATGACAGCTAAATTTTACCAATGTCTTTTGACATCTGTTGAAATGATTCCAGAGTTAACATCCTTTGACCTATTAATGTGTTGCATTAATAGATTTTCCAAGAAGGAAACAAAAGTGCTTAAAAGGCATTTTCTGTGTTTTCAGTTCCATACTGATTTGCAATATTTAGGCTTCCTCATACAAAGCTGGGCACACACATTGCTGCTTATTAATAAACAACATTTCATATACACACACTTATTAATAAACAACATTTCATATATATACATATATGTGTGTGTGTATAATATATATATGTGTGTGTGTGTATATGTATATGTATATGTATACACACACACACACACACACACACACACACACATATATTAGATCCTATGTCAGAAGCATTGAAGAGGGAAAGACTAGACTCAGAGGGTGGCAGGCAGCAGAGAAAGATAGAACAATCCAGACATGGAATACTTCAGCCTGTTCTGGGCTAAGGACAGCAGAGCAGGAGAGATGCAAAGGTTACTTCTAAGAAACAACTCCCACTTCACCCACATCAATATTTGGCATCAATGGCACTCCCACCACAGAACCAATGACATAGCTTTAAAGTATTTCAGCTCCCTGAAACATCCCACTCCCCATCCCGGTCCACTTCCCCCACTTTCCTCACCCCTATACAGCTAGCCATGCACCCCAGAGCTCCTACCAAACATACCTGTTTTTACGTTTGTCTCTATCACTACACTTCAAGCTCCTTGAAGACACAGCCTATACCTTGTAAACCTACATATACCCAATTGCTTGCACAGCCCCAGATTCACAGTGGACTCTCCAGTTGCTTAAAAAAAGTGATGCTGGTGCTGAACATGTTGAAAATTATATCATGCATTTGCAATATGGCAGGCACTGTCCTAAGTACTTTACATAAAATATGGTTTTTTTAATTCCTGCAATATCCCCACATGTCATTATTATCTGCATTTTACAGGTGTGGAAAAAAACCTAAAGAATTTATATAACTTGCCCCAAGTTACAAACCTTTTAAGCTGCAGCACCAGGACTCAAATCCAGAATTTGACCCCTAAGGTAACCTCTAAGCCATTCTGCTTCCTGTAATTCGAAAAACAAATGAGATAAGCTACAAGCTCACAACGAGCCTAAATTATGTCACAATCACCTCCCATATAGGTTACTCTCCGTGGAACTGCCAAAAATGCTCTGGGTGACTTCACTGCCAAGGTGTCTTCTGGAGAATCCTAACCAGACACCAGAGGCCATCATCATTCATTTGCACTCCCTGATTTTAGAAAGACTGAGAACAGGTTGAAGATTTGAACATTTCAGCACAAATATGCATTGGAATAGGCAGCACATGCACCTCGCCATCCTTTTCCCCATCCTCCACCAAAGCCCTAGGCACATTTCCCCCTCAGGATCCCTTACATGGTCAGCCGTGTTCAGGAATCTCAGCACACCTCAAAAAGAATGAGATGGAGTGTGACTATATCTGTACCCGTTTCCCTCTCCTTTTATTACTGCCCCAAAGCCTATAAAAGCTTGGAATCTATTAATCCTATGTTTATAGCAGGAATTTCTATTCATTATTACCTGCAAAAGGAAAAGTCAATTTAATACACTTGATTTCAAAGATTCTATCCAGTGAAGCCAGAGTCCATTACAGTCATATCAGCTAATTACTATAAAGTGCAACAGCCTGCATTTGTAAAAGAAAAAAGAATCCAAGCTTAGCAGGCTATATAACCAGTAGGAAACATGGGAACATGATGATCGCCTTTGTCGCTGAATTGCATTTTTAGATCTGATGTGAAAAGCTCCCCCTTCACCTTGTTCTGTTCCCAGAATGCCATTTCACTGCCATGGCCTTATCCTTCTACAGCTGTAAGAAAGAAACCACAAGAACCAGTGAGCACTCACTAAAGCTAATCAATATGTAGAAGCTAAAAATAAAACAAAGAATTAGACATATGTCAGCACAGGCAGAGGAAAGGGCCGTTTTCCTCGTGCCCCAAGACTTAGTTCTAGGCCAATTCTTGTGACTATTTCTGTGATTCTCTGGGATTTACAGGTGCAGGAGGTATTCAAACACCTGAATTTCTGAAGAATACCTGAGTCCTTCCTTCTGCACAGGCAGAATTCTTTCCAACACCAGTCAGAGAAGAGGGAGGGAGTCTGCAGCCAAGGTGGGACCCATCATTCCCAACTTCTATCAGGTAACTGAAATCCATGTATCATCCACTGCCACACCAAGAGGCGACCCTTGAACTTCACCTGATGCCTCTGGGTAAAGGAGAGAGAATCTTTCTTTACATACACCTCACAAAAGTAAACTTAGAAGGTTCCAAATGACTTCATTCAACAGATATCTGAGTGCCAACAATGTACATTAATGACAGGTGCTGAAGATATCCAGGGGATTGGTAACCAGCCCATTGGCAAGTTAGCTATCCGCACCATGATGTAACACAGTGTCCTTTACCCTGCCTTCCCGTTAGTCACTGGTGAAGCTGTCCCACAGTAAGTGCCTTTTAGAGTCCAAGGAACAAAAGTGGGAATATAACCACCATATGTTTTCAGTAACCTGTCACAATAAAACTTCACCCATGTCCCATTTACTGAGCCTGGGCTTATAAAGAGGTTTATCGTGTGCTTTGTTAATGAACCACTTTAACATGTGAGGGGAGACAGAAAAACAATATTTAAAGGTCACTTCACCATCTGAGAGCCCCTTTCTGCTTCTTCCCATTAAAGTTCGTGGGACCCTCGAAAATTTCTAATAATGCCGATATGAAGTCCAACAGTTGCCTGGGACAATTTTTCAGGAGTGACTACACTTTCTTAAGGTTTGATTTCCCAATAGCACAATCCCTCCTCTTAAAGGCTGAAAACACACTAAAATTATAGCCAGTCTCCCATCCATTCAGCGCACAGTGGGGCTGCAGAATCTAAACAAGATAATTCCAGGAATGCACCTTACTCTGAAGTATGTGTTAGACATTCTATGGGACACAGATGGAAAACAGGCACTATTCTTGTCCTAAGAAGTTTATAACTTAAAGACACTAATGACTATATGGGTAAATAATTCTAAAACAAAGAGCTGTGGGTGATATACAGTATAAACAAAACAAGACAGAAGAACAAAGTAGATAGAGATTAATGTGAACAAGGTAGAGAGATGTCTTACTAACAGGGGTTTCTGTAGATTGATCAGGGTCGCAAAAGGGAGACTGGATGAATTCATCAAGACCTGTCCAACAACCACTCATGGTGGGATCAGTATTCTGACCTGAATAGGGTACAGCCCTAAAGATCCTGGGTCAACCCCAGCCTTATTCCAGCCACAGTAAGTCAATTTCTGATCAAATTTTCAGATTCCTAAATCTCTCCAAAATCAGGAAGACGCTGCACTGGAGAGCCGACAGTTGTTCCAATACTAAAAAGGTATTTCTACTATATATTGAGAAAACAGGAAGTAGCAATGGCACAGTGCTCACATTTCATACTTTTCAAAGTCAGACAAGCCTGGGTTCAAAGCCAGGCTCCATTATTTCCAACAGGTCACTTAACCTAAGCGTGCGTTTCCACATGTGTAAAGTTAGAAGAAAAACAGTACACATCACAAAATCTGACTGTGTACATAAGACCAGACCTTTAAAATAAGTAGCCCAGTGCTTCACACATGGCAAGTGGTCACAGAGGATATTAGCTATTAATATTGCCATTATCATTATTAAATAAATTATATTCCAAACAGTGTCAGGTGTATCTACGTGATGGTGTGACCTGAGACTCAGTACCCTAACCATATCATGTCCTGGGACCTGGAAAGATGAGGAACACATCGCTGCCCTAACCAGGGCCAACATGAGCCAACAGCCTGTGTTCCCCTCCCTCCCGGCCCCTAACTCAGCACCTGGCACAAGCAGCCCCAAAAAGCTAAACATATGTTCTGTCTCCACTGGTTTCAAGGACATTCCAGCCTGTCTCCCAGCTGCTCAGAGGGAAGGGTCATACTCTCCCTGCTTCCCCGACCCCACAGGGGCACACAGGACAAAACTGCTCCTTACAGTTTTCTGGCAGTGACATAATCTGACAGTGTCTACAGATTTTCTGTCTGTTTTTATAATATCCAAGACCATGTGAGTCTGGGGTATTTCAGTGATAATTGGGGATTTCAGTGATAATTGGCTCTCAGCCCCGACCCAATTCTGCTACTTCTGGTAAGTTCCCAAGCCTCGTTCCTTGCCCACATTTCCCAAAGGGTGCTCTTGTGGCCATAGTGGCTATTGCAGCTTGCAGCAACTTGTTCCTCCACGAGGAAGGACCCTTCCAGGCTTCAGCTGTAACCCCCAGAGCTCAGCTCTTCCGTTCTGAATTCTGGAGAATGCCTTTTATCAAGTGATCATAGCTCCTTTCAGCATCTTGTCTTCTTCGAATCTCTACACAGATACCAAATGTCATTGCACTTGACGAAAAGTAGCGGAAGACACGTCTAATTCCTCGGAGTGAACATTTGAAGGATGGATAGGTGTTCATTACAGAGTTGGTGGAGCAAACATGGCGTTCGGGGTTTCCCAAGAAGCAGAGGAAATGCCACGTATGTTTCCATCTTGCAGCTGGACTGTACCTGGTGTTCACCAGTCCAGGATATCCAGGGCCCCGGCAGTGCTCCTAGTGCTCAGAAGGTGTCCAACAGATGAACAAGAGGCCTCAATCAGCATGGT
The DNA here is from genome assembly GCF_046562875.1 of Panthera onca. NCBI lineage: Eukaryota > Metazoa > Chordata > Mammalia > Carnivora > Felidae > Panthera > Panthera onca. The sequence continues at coordinate 94,778,693 of NC_138347.1, read as the reverse complement.
GGACATCAGCAACTGTAGCGTGTTATGGCTTCTTAAAATGGAGAACACATACACCCAAACTATGTGAGGGCCACGGAGTTGCAAACCTGTGGGCCCCAGGCTAGATAACTGAACTCCAATTTGCAAACTAAACTCCCTCTAGGTGAATCATATGTCGTCTTATGAACTAAGCTAGAGCAGTGAACTTCAAACTTTTAGCTTCCTTACCCTATAAGAAATACATTCTACATTGTAACCTAATACACACGTATATACAATATACGCACAGTAATAGTTTTCTACTCTATTCTAATTAATTTTCTAAAGCTAATTGCAACCCATTAAACTCACTCCACAACTCATTACAACTTGAAAGACCCTGAATTGGTGTATAGTGAGGGGATAGTGTGGTGACTGCTGATACTGAAAAAAAAAAAAAGTAGATCATCAAAGACCTTGCTAAATTAAGGAGTGTAGCTTTATGCTGTACGTCATGAGAAGCCATTCATTTCATTAATAAATAGATAGGCAAATAAACAAAACACAGGTCCTGCCCTGTGGGAATTACAGTCTCCTCTGGGACAACAGGTTGGGGGAAGAGACAAATAAACTATCTGTTAACAAGAGAGGCCGGAGGTGACTTCTAGGCAGAGAGAGCAGCATGCGGAACAGTAGAGGGGTGAGTAACTGCCAGAAACACCGCGAGAATTGAAAGTGGTTCAGGAAGGAATGGCTTCAGAGAGGAATAGCTATCCTAGACCTGGCTCCAAAGTTCTCCTTTCTCTGGGAGGGGAGATAAGTTATCAGCCACCTTATCTTGAAGGAAGTTATTATGATTACATTTATAAAATATGAGACACCCTTCACAATAAGGGAGACATAAGGTAGGTAGAAGGCATAAGGTAGGACCAGAGTCCCCATCCCTCAAGGTAGAGAGGAGAGGGCCTTCCTAGAAATACTGGAGTGGCCTGACTGGGGAATCTGCCCTCGTGGTATATGGAGCTGGTACAACCGTGAAGCAATGTCCCAGACAGATTACATTTTAACAGGTTTTTTGAGGTGTAATTTACATACCATAAAACTCATTCATGTTACCACCATCCAATTGTAGAACATATTCCATCACCTCAAAAAGACCCCACACGCCTATCTGCAATCACTCTCCGTTTTCATTACCAGCCCTAGCCGACCACTAAACCCACCTCCTGTCTCGACAGATTTGCCTTTTTAGACATTTCACATAAATAGAATCATACGACATGTGATCTTTTGCGCTGGCTTCTTTCACTTAGCAAAACATCCACTTTGTAGCTTGTATCAGTACGTCATTCTTTTTTACTGAATAGTATCCCATTGTACCCCATCACAATTTGTTTACCTCTTCATCTGTCGATAGACACTGGAATCGTCCCCACTTCTGGCTATTATGAACATTCAAGTTACAAGTTTTTGCCTGGACATATGTTTGCATGTCTCTTGGGTAGACATTCAGAAGTCAAATGCGCTGAGTCATAGAGGAAACTTATAGTTAACTTTTTCAGAAACAGCCAAACTATTTTTCCAAAGTGGCTTAACCATTTTATATTCCCACCAGCAGAGTGTGACAGTTCCAGTGTATCCACATTCTTGGGGATATTTTAAAATCAGATTTAGATTTCTAAATGGCATGAAGCATAGTTTGAATAAAGTTTTCACTAGCCGCCCTGTGAACTGTGGAAGTCACATGGCCTCGTAATTTATTCACATTCCAAATTTCACTGACAGTTAGAAAAGAAATGATCAGAGATGTTCATTTGAAACATGCTTGAAATCACTTAGTACCAAAATGCAATATCAAACAACCAGTTAGACCTAATGGTCACAGAAAACTTGACCAAAATATTTGCCGAAGGGGAATTATCAAGGAACCAAGCACGACAAACGAGAATGTGCCTTGCACACTAAACCGAGTCTCCACAGGAACAAAATGCTAATTGTGAATCCTGCGAAGCAGCAGCAACTTACAAAAGGCAGGGACTCGCAAAGAAGGCCAGGGAACTATTTCTTTAAATCTGATGCAACTTGCATTGTATCAGGTGATGCGCTACAATAGCAGAGACCCTGCTTCCAGAAAAGAAAAGAAACAGATCCTGGCCTCTAGGGGACAGTAATGCCCCTGCTGCTTTGAGAACCCCAGGTACCTTTCACAAACTCACAAATTAAAGGAGGGAGTGGGCACCCAGAGATCCAGAAAGAGCTTTGGTTCAGAGACCAGAGGGACACCAAGCTCTCAAATCCCTGCCATTCACATTTTCTAATCTAGAAAACAAACCTTCTGTCTGGGGCTGGAATCTCTGTACCTCTAACATTTTACTTTGAGTGTCATACATATTTCACGGAAGGTGCACAATCCCCTCTCCACAGAGAGGCTTCCTCCTTGGGAAGGACCTTTTTTGCTCTTAGGGATGAAGACCTATGCTAATTCCCCACTAGCACTCTTCCTGGTACTATCAGTTAAGTGGAGATTTAGGTACCCAGCTGGTCAGGTTCCAAGAGATTTCCCCTGCTAATTTTCAGTCACTCAAGGAAAACAAGGAGTAACTAAGATTGAATTACCATGATTTTAAAGAAACAGTGTTCTTTCCCCCACCACTCCCCCCCCACCACCAAAATGTGTAAACTTGGGTATTTCACACTTTTACATCTGTTCTTCTCCAAAAATAAAAGCTGTTTATATTCAAGAAATTATGACTACAATACCAGTGCGAGTTACATCTTTAAAACACTCACAGAGAGAACATACATATTGTTCTGACCAAAAGTGTGTGTGCAATGTTCTTTCCCGGAGTAGCATCTGGGTATTAAGCTTCAGGGGAGCACAGTAGAGCTTTTGCTTACTTGTCCCCATGAAAAGAAAACTGAGTTCTCTCTGACTGGTGCCAGCGTTAGTAGTTTAAAGAAAAGAGAACAGAGGGGTGGCCTTTTAGGAAGAGCAAACACTTGGCTTTGACTTTATCAACCACACTTGAGTAAGACACCAGCACCAGAACCATCCAAACTCAGTTTCTGGCCTCTAAAAGAGTCAGTCTTATGAGTTCAATTGGAAAACTAGAGCAACTCCAAAGCTCAAAGGGCCCTTTTACCCATGCAGATGGCTACAAAGAGGCCATGCTAAATTCACAGTTTCCTCAGAGCCTAAGATAGCACCATGACAGAAACAAAACTGTCCCAAACTTGGTCCTAGAAGAACTTTTGGAATGACATAATTAATTCCCTGCCCCATGTAGAAAGTAACTAACATTCCTGACTAAAATGCTTGCACAGTGGGGTACCTGGCTGGGTCAGTGGGTAGATCCTGTGACTCTTGATTTCTGGGTTGTGAATTCAAAGCCCCATGTTGGGTGTAGAGATTACTTAAAAACAAAATTTTAAGGAAATAAAATAAAATAAAATAAAATAAAATAAAATAAAATACTTGCAGTTAGCTATTACTTTAATGACATTAAGGCCTCTTCTGAGAAAGTTGGATCTGTCCTCCGATTGCAATATTACAAAAAACTCAATCATCTTTAACTAGACATTTTTTATATCCAACCTAATGATGATTATCTAATATCTCTTTTCCCTGTAAAATAGGCCTTCTTGGGGTGCGTGGGTGGCTCAGTCGGTTAAGCGTCCAACTTCAGCTCAGATCACGATCTCTGGATCCGTGAGTTCGAGCCCCGCGTCCGGCTCTGGGCTGATGGCCCAGAGCCTGGAGCCTGCTTCTGATTCTGTGTCTCCCTCTCTCCCTGCCCCTCCCCTGTTCATGCTCTGTCTTTCTCTGTCTCAAAAATAAATAAAACGTTAAAAAAAATTTTTTTAAATAGGCCTTCTACGATGGGAGTCTTTGAATTTGATTTTTTAAAAGCATCTTCCCAGCAGTAAGTATGAAATACAATTTTGATATATGCTCATTATCAAGTTGTATACAAAGTTACCTTAACAACCATAATGGTCACCAACCTCCCCCAAACAAAAAAACCATGTAGTATAAGAAGTGTGTTTAAGAATTACGGATTAAAATAACAGCACGGGACATCTTTGTAGATAGGTAAGAGATGTTTGGGGATTGTTACAAGGAAAGTCTGTAGGATTTCTCAGTAAGGGGATCCTTTAACTTGCTGCCTAGATTCCAAAAAGTCTATTTCATTTTTCAAGTTTCACAAAATAAACAACCCAAAGATTTCAGGCTTCAAACTAAGGTAGGGTTGAAAGAGCTGTGAATATGGATTCTTTTTTTTCAGCTTTTAGGCAAATGCCAGCACCTCCTGGGGCTTCAAACTGAATCCTCACAGGTCCAAAGGGAAAAACAGGAAATTAGCACCAAAAGGATGCTTCTTAGTCTTGGGACTGTGGCTTTCTATCCCCTGAATAAACATGCTAATAAACAAACAAAACAAAATAAAATAAAATAAAATAAAATAAAATAAATAAAATAAAATAAATAAAATAAAATAAAATAAAATAAAATAAAATAAAATAAAATAAAATAAAAAACAGCAATGCAAAGAACAGTCCAGGATTATCGGGTGAAAGTTGTAGACTTTTGCACTTCAAGTATCTCCTGGTCTTACAAGCAATTAAAATGCATATATTAGTGTGAAATATAACATTCCATATTCCTAAAAGTATGCATCTTCTACAATTTGAAGCCATACATCTTATGAAAACCTGGCAGTTACCTTATATAAATAAATCACTATTTTCTACTCTGCAACATTTTCAGGCAAACTCAAATTTCTGTGGATTTGATGTTTGTCCCCCATGAGGACAGCACTCACATGTGTCTTTGCTACCAAATTCTCAGCATGTAGCACAATGCTAGGCACATAGTAAGTATATGCTCAATTAATAGTTGTTGAATGAACGAATGCACCAGCATGAAAGACAAAAGAAAACTGTATTTTAAAAAATTAGGTCAGTGATTCCAAAACTCTAAAGTACATCAAATCACCTGGAGGGCTTCTTAATGCACAGGTTACCGGGCTCCATCACCAGTTTCTGATCCAGGAGGCCAGAGAGGTAAAACCAAGAGATGAGCATGAGGCTACTAATTCAGGGAGCTCACTTTGAGAAACACCGTCTAGGCAGTTAACCTGTCAACCAGCTCTTAGAAAAATCACAATGCACAGGAAAACATTCACTGAAAGTCTACCAACTGCAGAATCCTCTACCGAGTAAGCCACGCAGGTACTGCTCCAAATGCTATCAAAATTGCCAACACAAGACATACGTGCAAGGGGATGATACACAGACACATGTCCAAAACAGCAAGAAATCATTAGTACAGTCAAACTAAAGATGTTTCATTTCTCCAGTGCATTTCTTTATGATGTATCCTACTGTGCAGTTTAATCTATTTTTCTCAGATGGAAATTACTAAACCGCAATGCGTAGCAGTTCTTTCTTGCACGACCCCACTTCATTTCACTTACTAATGGGAGTTTCATCTGAGGCCAGGGCAGGAAATGCAGAGAGGGAGCCCATTTTAAAGCTTATTGATGTTGTTTATACTTTAGTGTATGTAAGGAGGAGAGCAATGATCAAGACTCAGTTCTTAATGATCAGAAAGGAAGCAGAGGCATTAATAAGGTGCAAATTTAATCTAAACCGCCACCAGGTTTAACAAAAGGATACACAGAACAATCCAAGAGAATCCCAAACTCTAACTCTGACCATTGTGTAGCTTTGTAAATCATAGTTAGCATGAACTTTCAAAGGTTTACGTTTCTCATGACCCTGTTCTAAATGTAAATGCATTTATATCCAGATCATAAGCAGAGAGGGTATCTAATTAGATAATGTTTGCAAGTACTTTGAAGATATTTAAAGTGCTCTATAAATGCTAATTATTATTATTATTATTATTATTATTATTATTATTTAAATACAGTTCGCAATTACTGCTTACAACCTATTCCACCCACCACACTGCCATAATTTGAATACAGGCAGCTAAAAAATGAAACAAAACAAAAAATCCTAGAAGTAGAAAAGATGAAACCATGTCCATATGAAGCTCTAGATTTTTACCAGTCATAAGTAATTTATAAGCATTTCAATTTTTTTTTAACGTTTATTTATTATTGAGAGACAGAGAGAGACAGAGCATGAGCATGGGAAGGTCAGAGGGAGGAGGAGACACAGAATCCAAAGCAGGCTCCAGGCTCTGAGCTGTCAGCACAGAGCCCGATGCGGGGCTCAAACTCCCAAACCGCAAGGTCATGACCTAAGCCGAAGTTGGACATTTAACCGATTGAGCCACCCAGGCGCCCCAATTTATAAGCATTTTAAATAGAGGGCTGGGATATCAAATCCAGTAAATCTAAGCAATTGGCCTCTGCAAAACGGACAAACCCAAAGTTGTGTCAATTTTCAGAATTTCTTACTTATAAACCTAGTGGAAAGCAGATTGTGGTCCAGAACACAAGGCTCTTTATTTACCCTTCTGGCTGCCAGCCGCATCTTCCATTTTCTCCACTGCAATCTTAAAATATCTACATCATTCTGAAAAAAGTATGACTCAAGATTTTGATTTTAATAATCATCAGACAGATAAAGGCTTGAGAATGGTCCTTCCTATAACATATCTTCTGACTCATCTTGCTAGCTTCTGCAATAATCACAAATTGAGTGGTCTCCCGTTCTTAAAAAATGGAAATCTTTGAGCCTGATTCCACATCTTCCAAACATACCTGTCAGATGATTTTCCAAAGAGAATGACAGATTAAATGTAAACATCCATTATACACAGTGTACAAGAAAATTATTGCTAATCCCAAAAAGGTTCACATTTTAGGTTTTTACATTTTTAAGGCAAGAAAAAGAACAATTAACATATTCAAAGCTGACTTTGGTTCATTGAAAAACAAAATCACAAGGAAGAAATACCTTGGAAACAACACTCAAACACCATAAGCTCACCAAAGAGAGCTTGTGCCCAAATGAAAGGCTTCTGGGAAACCTGTGAACTTTAGGGAGATAATACACCAGATAATTCTGATGTCTTGACAAGGTCTGCAGGGCAAATAATGACCATGGGAGTCACGATGTGCAGTGGCTTTGGAGCAGGTCGGTTGTAAGTTCCGCCATTTTGTAGCTCTATGACTTTTGGTAAATACGATGATTTTTCTAAGCCTCCTGTGTTCATTTGTGAATGCTAAACGCCTACCTCACAGAAAATTTGGAGGCAATTTGACAATACCAAGAGCTTTATACACTTTTGTCATAAACTACACTTCTAAGAAGTTATTCTAAGGACACAGAGATGTACACAAAGACTTACGTATATTTATTGAAGCATTATTTACAAGACTTGAAAAGTTAGAAATAACCAGAAGCTTCATCAATAGGAATTGTTTAAATATTATCATTCATCCTCACGACAAAATGGTAAGCAGTCATTAAAAACATATGGTTAGTGGGGCGCCTGGGTGGCGCAGTCGGTTAAGCGTCCGACTTCAGCCAGGTCACGATCTCGCGGTCCGTGAGTTCGGGCCCCGCGTCAGGCTCTGGGCTGATGGCTCGGAGCCTGGAGCCTGTTTCCGATTCTGTGTCTCCCTCTCTCTCTGCCCCTCCCCCGTTCATGCTCTGTCTCTCTCTGTCCCAAAAATAAATAAAAAAAAAAAAACAAAAAAAAAAAAACAAAAAAAACGTTAAAAAAAAAAAACATATGGTTAGAAATTTGAACACTAAATACTTAAAGAAATTTTAACATACTAATTTCTTTCTCTTTTTTTTTAATTTGAGAGAGAGAGAGAGAATGCACGAGGGGGAGGGGCAAAGTGACAGAGAGAGAGAGAGAGAGAGAGAGAGAGAGAGAGAGACTATCTCAAGCAGAGTCCATACTCAGTGCAGAGCCTGACTCGGGGTTCAGTCCCAGGACCCAGGGATCATGACCTGAGCCAAAATCAAGATGCTCAACTGACTGAGCCACCCAGGTGCCCCAGTTACATACTAATTTCTAAGCATGATAATAGGATTGTGGTTATGTATTTTTAAGAGTGTTTATCTTTTAGAGATGCATACTGAAATATTTACAAATGAAATGATATGATGCTTGAAAATAATACGGGGAGGAAGTGGACGGAGGTGTAGACAAAACAAGATTGGACACGAATGGATAATTGTTAAGTCGGGGCCTCATTCTACTATTCTATTTTAAATATCAAGGTATTTATTTATTTTTTTATTCAGATTAAATTCACACTCCATAAAAATTCACCCTTTTGAAGTGCACAAATGATTTTTTAATATGTTCACAGAGCTGAACAACCATCACCGTGGTCTAATTTTAAGACATTAGCAGGCATTCTCCACTTCTGCTCAAGCTGCAGAAATCCACTTTTCTTCTCTATAGGTTTGACTATAGATAAGTGGAATCCTATACTATGTGGCCTTTTGTGTGTGGCTTCTTTCACTAGCATAATGTTCATCCATGTTGTAGCATGTATCAAAACTTTCTTTTATTGATGAATAATATTCCATTGTATGGATATACTACATTCTATTTATTCACCCATCAATTCATGGACATTTGGGTTGTTTCCACTCTTTTAAAAAAAATTAATGTTTATTCATTTTTCAGAAACAGAGAGTGACGGGGGGAGGGACAGAGAGAGAGGGAGACACAGAATCCAAAGCAGGCTCCAGGGTCTGAGCTGTCAACACAGAGCCTGACTTGGGGCTTGAATCCATGAACCGTGAGATCATGACCTGAGCTGAAGTTGGACACTTAACCCACTGAGTCACCCAGGCACCCTGGGGTTGTTTTCACTTTTTGGCTAGTATGAATAATGATGCTACAAACAGGGGTACCTGGGTGGCTCAGTTGGTTAAGCATCTGACTCTTGTTTTCAGCTCAGGTCATGGTCTCAAGGTTAGTGAGTTCAAGCCCCACATCTGGCTCTGTGGTGCAGAGCCTGCTTGGGATTCTCTCCGTCTGCCCCTCCTCCACATCCATGCACATTCTCTCTCGCTCTCTCTCTCAAAATAAATAAACTTAAAAATATAAAAACATAAAAAATAAATTTTGAAAAATGCTACAAACATTTGTGTACAAGTTTTTGTTTGGATATACGTTTTCAATTCTCTTGGATATATATACCTAGGAGTGGAATTGCTGGGTTACATGGTAACTCTATTATTCAACATTCTGAGGAACTGCCAACCTCTTTTACAAAGTGGCTGTAATGTATAAGCATTCCAATATTCCTTCCAATTTTATGTAACTTTAAAATCCCCCCATGACAAAGAATTTTTAAAATTATGTTATAGAAAAACATTAACAACATGCAAAAAGGGTGATTGTTAAGTTTAAAACACAGGTTGCAGGGGCACCTGGCTGGCTCAGTCAGTAGGGTATGTGACTCTTGATCTTGATGCCATTATTCTGAGCCCCACATTGGGTATAGAGTTGACTTTAAAAACCAATAAATAGATAGTGGGTGATAGGCATTGAGGAGGGCACCTGTTGGGATGAGCACTAGGTGTTGTATGGAAACCAATTTGACCATAAATCATATTTAATATAAAAAAAATAATAAAATAAATAAATAGAAACAAACAAATAAATAAAAGCAGCAAACAAGTGAAAACACATTTTTAAAAAAACAGCTTGCAGATAATATAGACAACATGATCTTAATTTTTAAAGCTATCCACTTAGCTATGCACAGAAAAGAACTACTAAGCCATATACCGAAAGGAGCCCTGGAGCCCCAAAGGTAATCCTGGTGGGGAGTCTTAAGAAAAATCAAATATATGCACTGCCTTCGTGAAGTTTACTATCTAGTAGTGGATATAATCCAGGTCAGAAAGTTCTGAGTGTGAGGTCAGTTCTGAAAGGGTTTACAAGTGGAATGGATAACTTCTTTCTGAGAGAAATCAGAGGAAATTTGGTGGAAAAGGTGGCATTTGAATGTTTACTGTTAAGGTAGTAGATACAGAAAAGGAATACAGTAAAACCTTGGGTTGCGAGCATAATTCGTTCCGGAAACATGCTTGTAATCCAAAGCACTTGTATATCAAAGCAAATTTCAAGAACCATTGGCTCAGTTGTGGTAATGTGACATTCGGCATCTCCTACCACTCGTACTACAAGACACTGATCGTTTACCAAGTTATAAAATTTATTTGAAATGTTTGCTTGTCTTGTGGAACACTTGCAGCACAAGTTACTGATGCTCCGAGGTTTTACAGTATAAGGTACAGCACCCCCTAAAGAGCATCCATGGGGAGAAGGAAGCTGTTCTCTGAGGCAGGAGTAAAGCATCGGTCATCAGAATTGCAGCGCATGGTGGGAGGCCCAGCTGAATTATAGCTGGTCTTACTGCTACACTAAAGAGTTTAGTCTTTGGTCTGTAGACTGTGAGGAGTCAGGGAAGGTCGTGAATAAGAAATACCCAGACTGAAAATGTGCTGTTCGAAGAGTAATGTCACTGCAGTGTACATAGAGACTAGTCAGGAGAAGGCTGATGGTAGAGACGCAGGAGGCAAGTCTCGTCATGGATGCTGCCCAGGGCACAGTCACCTCAGTGGTTGTAGGGAGGAAAGGAGCAAAAGGCCTCATGCAATGGATAGCAAGGAAAGATGGTTAAGATTGGGGTGAAATAAAATGTGTTTTGAGAATTTCAAGGCACCCCCTTGAGACAACTGGAGAACAGCCGAGGCATGTAAAAAGCAGAAAGCAAATCATCTTTCTCTAGAGGGAAATAAACTTCCAACCAGAATGAAAGAAATTACAAGCGGAATTCATCCAACATTTTCTATTTAAGTCCTCCCTCTCTCTCCTCTAGGAACCTTATATTTATATGAGCAGAATAACATTTCATTCAAAAAATATCACCCAGATTTTCTTGGAATTCTCAGCACACTGCTAGTTCAGGCCCTGTTCTCAGACAGCTACTTCCCCCACAGATATGGTAGAACCAATTTGACATAAAAGCAACTTTCAGACACAAATTATCCCAAATTCTCTCAGAAACACAGACTCAGAGACTGGTTGTGCTCAGCTGGGCATGGCGGCCATGATTCAATCACAGTAGCTCAAAACTGGGTGGACTGGAGAACTGTACCCCTGAAGAAAGGAACAGTGTAGGACAACAAGGACATGAAGACTAATACCAAGGCAGAAACACAGGAAGACTCAAAATTACAAGGTTTCAAAGAGCCTTACAGGTAAGGCAGTGGGAAATGTGATATTTTCATGAAGGAAAAATGTTAGGTGTTCTTTCATCAACAAAATATTCCATGACTTCCTAAGTGGACAATTAGGCAAACAGCAAACCATGACTTATGTTAGCTTTTTTACTAAGATTCAGAACACTGAAAATGATTACGCATATTTCTCTGATGTTCTGATAACTCCCACTACACCCTGTTCTATTATGAGGCAATGTCATGGCAAAGAAAACACCTGTTTAATATCTCTAAAAAACAGCAAATATATCTAATTAAAAAACTACTCTGCTGTTATTGTTTTCGAGACACTGTTATCTTATCAATTCTTTCAACTTTGCTAAACTCTCATTTAAGACCAAATTTAACTAAGTGCTCTGGGATAAGGAATTAATAATGTTTCAAGATTTCCTTAATCACCATGAGACCTCTGACCAGGTTTTAAATACTGGACTAGTATTGTATCATTTCAGGTGGCCACTCCCCTCCCAAATACACAAACTTTGAAAAGGCACACGCAAGGGGTGCCTGGATGTCTCAGTTGGTGGAGAGACCGACTCCGGTTCAGGTCATGATCTCGCAGTTCATTGGTTCGAGTCCTGCGCCAGGCTCTGTGCTGACAGCTCAGAGCCTAGAGCCTGCTTCAGATTCTGTGTCTCCCTCTCTCTCTACCCCTCCCCTGCTCATACACACACTCTCAATCTCTCAGAAATAAATAAACATTAAAAAATTAAAAAAAGAAAGTAAAGACACAGACATAATAAATGTGGCTTTATTTAAACAATGTTTAATCCACAAAGAAGGGAAAAAGTTAAAAAAAGAAAAAAAAGAAGAAAGTTTTAATGAATAATGCTGATACCTGGTACTGGTTTAGAAATACACCAGGGGCACCTGGCTGGCTCAGTCCTTAGGGCATGTGACTCTTGATCTCAGGATTGTGAGTTTGAGCCCCATATCTGGTGTAGAGATTACTTAAAACTAAAATCTTAAAAAAAAAAAAAAAAAGTAGTGAATGCTGATACTGGGGCAAAGGTCAACCCAGGCCAGCAGAGAAACATATAAGGTCATGTTGACACATATAAAGGAAAAGGTACTTTTAAAAGATGCAGGACCTTCTGATATCTTTTTCTCAGAGCCATTTTCAATTAGGTGCAATCACTGAGATGAAATGTTGGTAGAATCAAGTTTCCTATAAAATTCTATTTAATCATGGAATAGTATATTTGTGTAGAGCATTACATTACGGTTTTATTTTCAAAAAAAGCATTGCCATAAATACTTTGATTGTTAAAACCAGCATATGAGAAAGGCAAGCAGTTGAAATCATTCCCATTTTTAAATTAATTATGGTTCCAGGACTTACCCAGAGTCACAGAACCAATAAGACATGGACATAGAATGCAGTACTCACTCTACTCCATTCACCAACTCATTCATGTATTCACCTGTTTATGCAACTAACTGCAGTGACAGATTCAAAAATGGGCAAGGCATAACCTCTGGCCTCATGGAGCCCACAGTTTATTAAGCTGGCAGAAAAACATCCCAATGCCATTTATAACACAAGAACAAAAAGTGCAGTGGGAAAGATGCATGTGAGTCTTCCAGATGAGGTCAGTTCTTAAATCTATAGGTCTTAACAGACAAAGAAATAGCTAGGCCTGGAAGGCAGTGAGGGGCAGGGGGAAAGACAAGCAGAGGTCATCTAATTCTGTTCAAATAGAAAACTGAGTGTGAGTCCTGGCAGAAACATAGTGTATGAAGTCAGCAGAGGCCAATCTTGGCCTTGAACGCCTTCCTCTGTGGGCCAAACTAAGGACAGCCAAGGTGCTCAGACTCAGATATATGCTAATCTTCAAAAAGCTTTCTGGCTGATCTCACCTCATATGTAATAAAGCCTACTGGTGGTAAATTTCATTTCTTTTAATACTGTGATGTCTTGAAGGGAGAATGACTCAAGCCATGAGTTTGAATGAGTAGATTGTTTTCTGTAGCCTATGTATGTATACACATATTGCATACACCCACATGGATAGTTTATAACCATAACACTATATATGAGTATCCACATAGATTATGCAAAACATACATAAAATTCTACAAACCTCACATGGAGAGACATCTGAATAATGTGTGTATCTAGACTGACCCCATGGGAGATATTCAGATGGAGACGGGTTACAGAGAGAGGGTACTATGCAGGACAACCATCTGTCCTAGATGATTCAGTCATTTGCCAGCAGAGGAAGAATTGAAGGGGGGGGGGTTACAAAATGAATTCTAAAGGTATCTTAATGCTCCACGGTTTTATGTATTATGAGTTTACCTGCATGAAGCAGTTTCTTTATTCTCGATAAATAAAATTCCATGACTCCGGTGAAATAATTCCTCTCTGCCATTTTTTTGTGCTCAGGCAGAAAGTGTATTATTGATTTCTGATTCAGCCACAGACAATGTGACTTAGAGAAAGGAGCACTGAATGAGAAGTCAGGAAACCTAGATTCTCTCCCCAAACCACCGTTTTCCCCTCCCTCACCCCCACCCCAGCAGAGAGGGGGCTGTGTGACCTTGGGCAATGACTACAGTCTCTGGGCTTCAGCTTGGTATTAAATGAAAGGAGTGGGTAGGTGTTCTCTAATTCTCTTCCAGCTCTTAATCTATGAAACCATCCCCCTCCCCTAACACTTAGTTTATCTCCAGAGCTCTAAAAATCAAGACTAATAAAAGTGGATTCAGATCATCTCTTTTTCAGCCAAAGAAGATCCTGTTTTATCTTATTTTTTAAAACCATCCAAATCTTGCATAATTCAAATGATCAGTGCTGTCACTGGTTGCTCTGGTTTAAATTATGCATTGTTGCTATTTGGGGAGAATGTAGACTAGGTCCAGTCTGGGATCACTGGCTGAGAACAATAAGCCCCCAAAGTGAGAAGGATAAAGGCCTCTCCAGACAGGATCTGCTTTTAATGCACGGAGCTCAGGGTTTACAAAAAGAGCATTGATTGTGTACATTAAAGAGCCACCGAAACAGCAAGGGATTGGTAAGGCTGCAGCAAATTCTCCTAGATGCCACTGACCTTGGCTGCATTTCAGGGGTCAGGCATTCCCCATAAGGTTCTCAGCAGGCTGGCTTTCCTGAGGGGTTAGGAACAAATGAGACCTCTCATCCAGATAAACCCACCTCTCCTAATTTGAGAAGACAGAAATTATCTGCCCTCTGATTTGTGGAGATCACCTGTGTAGCCTTTGAACTCAACAGCCAGCCTACACACCTCACCCCCTACAAGGCGGGTCCTACACCCCAGCCCTCCCAGGTGCAATTGTCTCCACATCAGCATGTAAGTCCTCTAGCCAGCAGTACCCATCTCTAGAGCTGGCCTTAGCCCTCCCTCATTCCACACCTCCTACAGGCAGAAATACAGGGGCAAAGCACTAAGCCCAGGCCACAAAGAGCAATTTCAGGAATCCTGCAAAGATATCTTTTCAAAATACAGATCTCTGGAGCACAGGCCTCCCATGTGTGAATCACACTCCAGGCAGGCCGGTGAGCCCTCGTGGTTCCTTACAAGCCTGCAGGCTCTGTGTGCTCGTATCTCAAAAAACCTTCCCCAGAAAAAGCCCACAAGGGACACCTCTGACCAAGCCCAACTTAAAAATCGCATCAGAGCCCTTTCCATTAGAGGAGCAGTGTTGAGATTCTAGCTCAGGAAAACCACAAGCCTTGCCCATTGTTCAGATTCCTTCCCCATACCCCCCACCCCACCCCCTACTGGGCTTTTGCCACTTTCCCCTACCCGGTAGTCTGGGCCATCCATCCACCTGATTAACCCGCTGGCAGTAACTCCCAGTGCAGAAAGTAGGGCAAATGAACATGCACAGTCTGTAAAGCAGGAAATCACAGACTTAGCCAAAGCACCCACCCGGTTACCAACCCCCACCCCCAGCTGCCCAGGGGGCAGCGGTTTCTGAATGTGGCATTTCTGTGCCAGGAAATAGACAGCTTACTGTAATATCACATGAATGAGCTTTTGCTGCCCAACTATCAAAAAAGCTATTTGAAATGGCATCTCTGTTCCTTCTCAACCCCTGGACGGCCTTGCAGAAACCCTCACCTCTTGGAAGAATTAAGAAAGGGAAGGGAAGTTAAAAAGAGGAGGATTCGTGAGACTAAATAAAAAGTACCACTTTGACAGTAAAGGTAGCTCTTTAAAATAACTGTAGAGAAGGAGGTACTGTCAGGAGAAGTAATGAAGATTCAGGTCTATAATCCCAAGATTTAGCATCAGTCTAACAATGTATGCCTCAGGAGGGCGTGTGAACTTCCAAGCTTCACCCATCCTGTGTGTCTGTGTTGAGACCCACCATCAATTCTATCTCACCATCCTCCATGCTTCAAGTATACATGCTGTGGCTTTTTTTTTTTTATTCTTGGTTCAGGAGAGGAAGAAGCCATCCTTAATTGGTGTCCAATCCTCATCCCCCTCTGCTGCCGCCACCCACACCCCTCACCTCCTTTTCCGCAGGCAGCATCTAATTAAAATGGCAAGAAAGCTCTGCCCCCTTCCCCGATAGAGTGTGTTGGGATTCAGAGGTGGGGGTGGGGAGGCGTCGAGGCTACACTGGGATTCCTGGTATTCTGATCTCAAAACAACAGCAAAATGGATTCTATAGCAGTAATGTCTTAGTCAATACAATGAAAAGGCGTCTGAGGCGATTCACGCGAAGGTAAACGCAAACCAGTGGGCCTGGAGGGACGTAGATGCTCTCTACAAAGGACTGGCCGCGCGGGCGCGCGAACACACACACACACACACACACACACACACACATCCACACAAACACACACACACACACACACACACACACACACACACACACTCACGGGAGTTCCGGTCTGACTGGGGGAAAGCAGAGAACACATCCTTCCACCTGCTTAAGTTCAACCATAAAACTGAAATGTCAGAGCCACAAAGTCAGAAAGCACAGGCAGGTCTAAGTTAAACCATAAATAAAGGTGACTGGCAGACTGGCATTGAAGAGAGCGCGGAGAGGGAGTCGGGGCTCAGAAGGCGGAAAGGGGCTAGAGGAGGCAGTTGCCATCTACAAGACCAGCACAGCAATAGCTGTCCCCGTGGAGCGGCGGGTTCGGCTTCGTGGGGACAGTCAGGCTCACAATGTCATCTTGCAGGTAGCTGGGAAAAGTGAGTGGCCAGTGCTTCTATTCACGCTGCTGTTACTCTCTTTGCAGAAAGGGGCAGTGGGGTCTCGCGCCTTGGCACCAGATGACCGTCTGGGGCTTGTGTGCACACACCACGCGCGCGCACACACACACACACACACACACACACACACACACACGAGCCTTTCATTTTAAGGCTCTTACGCTGGTCTAAGATGAAACTGGCATTAGCTCCACTGGTTCTCTGGGGAGCTTCGGCCACAACCAAAGGAGGACACGTAGTGCACAGCTTTGAGAGGAGACTTAGCCAAGAGCACCTCGGCGGACCCCGAATCAAAACCAGAAGCCAGGTTCTCTCCGCGTCGCATTCTCCCTCTGCCCAGTAGCCCCCGCCCGGGTTCACGCACCGAGCCCGTTCACCCCGAAACAAACCGCTGGGAAGAAATCAGAAAACATGTTCTACTCACCCTCAGAGCCGAGAGATCGATTTCATCCAGGCTACGAGCCGGGGAGTCGCTCGCCATGTCTACTTCTTCGCGGGAGAAATGGTCCAAAACCACCCTGAAGCTTCTCCCTTGGAAATTCCACCTTGGTCTATTTTACTCGCGTCCTCATGCGGGTGTCGCGCCAGAGGCCCCGGGCCCAGCCTCCCCAGCCCACCCCGGCCCCGCAGCACCCGATCCCGATCCCCCGAGCGTCGGTCCTCCGGGTCAGGGAGCCCAACCTGCGCTGATCTCCAAGCCCGGAGCCGCGGTGCGTGTGGGCTGCGCGCCCTGCTCAGCTAAGGGCGCTGGGGCTGCGTGGGTGTATTTAAATGGGACATGCTTCTTTGCTTGTGCGTGGATGGCGGCTGCATTGGCTGTTATAATGAGACACATCAACTCCTCCACTCTGCTGGGGGGTGGGGGTGGAGAACCACACAGAACTGTCTATCACCGCTTCCTGGGAGGAGTAAAGGGGGGGGGGGGGGGTGGAAGGCGGAGGAGGCGTGGTCTCCGACTGGGGAGAGGCCGCGCTTCCTGACCCGGTCCCTCTGCACTAGCGTGGTTGGGGGAAGGGCGCGCACCCTTTCCGCCCAAGCTTTTGCAGGCTAATCTGGATGGATCTGAAAAGCTGTTCCTGGACCCTGCCGTGTTTATCGTAGGGGCAAAGGGGCTTTATTTTGTGTGTCCAATTCGTGCACTGCAGCACAATGGCCCTCAATCGCATTGGGGGGGGGGGGGGTTTCGGTTCGGTTCAAATGCTCTAGCGCTGAAAAAATCCAGAAGGAAAAAAAAAAAAAAAAAAGAGTGACGGCCTCCCTCCTCCATTAATTATTTGTGGGGCTGGAGTAACGCGGGCTGGTGCAACCGGTGCATATAAGGACTTGTGTGCAGGGAAGGGGATCCGCCTCCAGGCGCGGAACGAATGGGGGAGAAGCGCACTCGTACCCTGCGCTCCAGCGATTTGCAATGGGGGCGGGTGGGTCAGCCAGCGACCCCCGGGATCCCGGAAGGCGGGTCTGGAGGGCCGGTCACTCGCGGGTCAAGGGCTAGGAAGGTTTACCAGAAGCGGGAAAACGGACATCTGAGTTCCTTGTTGGCATCGCCACACCCAGGACTTGCCCGTACCGCAATTCCCCACGGAAACGACCGAATTGAAACGAGAAGCTTTTTTCTCTGGGTGCAAGAGCTGAATGCTTCAGGTAACTCCAAAGGGAACACGGGGTAAGGCAGCACTCGCCGCCTCAGGACGCTGCATTTCCCTTTCAGGCAGCGTTTTCGTGGCTGACCTACTCAGACTGATGGAGAAAGTTTAGCTGGTGGGTGAGATGTAACATACAAAATGCACCGGGTGAGAGCGATTTCGCTCCACCCGCTTTCTCATTTCAAGGCTGAACGTTTACAGTGGTAAACATGATATTCCGTAATCAAAAGTATGAAGTCACTTCCCCCAGCCCCCCTACCCGCCCCCCCCCTTCCCCTCCAGCTTTGGCCACGCGAAATACATGGGAAGAAAAGCTAAATTTGAACTTTCCCCCCAAATACAGCAGTATCTGCACGTCTGTTAAAATGGGAGTTTACATCTAGCCAAGTGCAGTGAGGGCTTCTTAATCCTGTGGTGTGAATGTCAGTTTCAGAAAAAGACTTTTGAATGAATGAACGGAAGCCAATGCAGTTAGTGCATCAGGACTGCAGACACTGGAAGACTTAGAAACAGCATTCGGTTTGCGCCCTGCTTTTTGTTGTTGTTAACATTATTGTACTTATCTGTATGCACTGGGGATCATGAAACTGAAGAATTGTTCTAACATCTCAATGGCCACACAGTTACTTAGGAGATTTGCCCTTAAAATGTCAAACGTTTAATCATGTTATATTCAGAACGCTCGATTTGACCTATCATTTTCTAATAAGATCGTCCAGCTTAAGACAGTAAATAAGGTGCAGCAAGCCACCAAGGCATGTAGAAATGACATAAAAAACCTACCATTTCCCATCATGGTCCTTATTTTTCCCTTCTCTGTCCCTTTTTTACCCTTAATCTACATGACAAAGTAATGTATTTCTTTCTCACGTTGAAAGAAATCAATAATTTAAGATCAGGTATTTAGATCTGTGAATATAACTATTTTTAAAACTCCAGACATAGGAAAAATGAGATAAAAATTTTTTTTCATGGATAACCTTCATTTTATACCCCAGATTTTTATCTGAAACATCACAGATGGATGAATGGTCTCTTCCACCTTAGTAAGCTGCTCAGGCCATGAGGATGCCGTGAAACGCACTAAATTCCACCCTTGGATTTAGAATTGGAAGACTATATGTTCAATCCAGTGATGGGGGAGGGCTTCCTGGATGCTGACTGGTTGAGCTGAGAGTCAGGTGGAGGTGTGGGGGGGGGGGGGCGGAATGGGGTGGTGATGGATGCAGGAAATACCATAAAAGGAAAGGTTGCAATAGCCAGGCCACCTTCAGCTAGTAAGGGAAGGAGCAAACTCCAGGCTGTTTGTGCTGGAGGCTAGGTAGTAGTGGTGACTGGACTGAGAAGGGAAGCAAAGGTCAGATCAGGTAGCACTCTGCATGTCCCATTAAGGAACTTGGACTTTATCCTTTAGGTCAAGTGTGTATCAAATTTCAGCCATTCCAATACAAACCCCTATTTTTTTGCCGTGTCTGTGAACCCCCCATACTATTTATTATCTGCTTAATATTTTTCTCTAAATCCATACTTTTCTTTTTTTCTTATTTAATTTAAAAGGAAACATAAATGACTACTATAAATGGAAAGCTAGCAATACTTGCTAAAAAAAATAAAAGAAAACCATCAAAATAAATACAATGGAAGATAAATATTACTTAATTCTAGCTATCATTGCCTGCTCCAGGCTTCCAGCCTAGGGCTTGCTCTTCCTTTGTTAAAAAGAGGAGTTAATAAATGCCAGAAAAGGCATTCAAAATTTGACCAAAGTGAGATTTTTCCTCTTCATGTAATCTGAAGGATTGAAAGAACTGATATCATTTATGTTCAATTTGAAAGCCTGTAAAACAATACGATATGCTGTTTATGTCTGTAAATGTATAGCCAACTATAAAAAGCATGGGCATAGGCTGGAAGGACACAGATCAACTTCAGGACAGTGACAAGGGAGAAGTGGAATGGGAAGGTACAAAGGAGGATCCAACAATAAGACCTAATTTATTAAAAAGAAAAAAAGATCTCTAGCAAATATTGCTAAATGTTTGGAATTGTTAGATCTGAATAGTTACTAATTCATATTTATTATATTGTTCTCTGGATCTTTTTGTATATTTGAAATATTTTTATATTTTAAAAATATTTATAAAAAAAGAGAGAATCCCAAAGAGGGTTGTGTTCCCTCTATTAGATTCAATGTTATTTAATGCCATATCCATGCTCCAACTAAAATAAACACTGGAAATCAGTAACACAGCTTGTGGAACTTTTAAAAGCACACTCTGTATATCTTCTGTTACCACAAATCCCTAGATATAACAGAAAATATATTTTTAAAAATTCATTAGAGTTCTAGAAGACAATAAAGACAGTATCAGTGGTCTAGCAATTCAGAGGACTTCCTAGATTATATAAAGCAAATAGGATTTGATTGCCAGTAGATCTGTAAACCAAAACTGTACAGGGTAGGACCAGGGTGAGAGCTGGGAAGGCTTCAAGCTCAGAGGCAGTGGCTACAAGGAACTGGGACTTTCATCACGGTAACTAAACCCATTAATCCATTCTTTCATTCATTCCATACATATATAAATCATTTACTGTGCCAGTCACAATACCAAGTCCTGAAGATTTGCTTTCACAGAGGCAAATAATAAAATTGTAAATAATCCATTACTAACATTATTTTAGATGGTGATAAGTGATATGAAGAAAATCAAGCAAGATCATGAGAATCAGCAGGTACACATGTCCACCCCCAGTGCTGACACATGCTCTCCATAAGTATAGGTGCTTGGGCCAAGGAGACCAGGTATCACCCCAAGGAGCTGCTCACCGATTGCCAGGAGAAAGGAGACCACACACACGCATACACACAGAAGGTGAAGTACCTGCATCCCCCGCGCTGCAAGACATTTGCTGCCCCACTTTCCACCCCAGTCAGCAAAGCAAGCACTCAGAATATAGAACTGGTACCACAGATAGGCAAATGAGATTTTCAAACACTAAGATGAGTAGACAGCCCTGAATCACCAATCATTTCTAAAAATCTATTACTTTGAAAGAGAAGAACCAACTCCAATCAACAAACAGATTGAAAACCCAAAGTTACTGTTAAAAATGAGTTTTATAACATATATGTTTTATCCTCAAAAAATAATACAGGATCTTACAGTCATAAAACAACCAAGTTATTATGCAAACAAACCAGTTAGATGAATAATTAGTATATTAATTGAAATTTTTAAAATGAATATATAGATTGAACAATAGAAAGTAATACTATGCTGCAGATACTCCTTTAAGCATTCATGCATTAACATATTTAATCTTTATAATCTTCCAAAGTAGGCAATAATATTAGCATATTCACTTTACATATGAGTAAACTGAAGACTTAAAAGTTTAATTAACATACTCAAGGCAACACAGTAATAAATGACTGAACCAGGATTTGAACTCAAGCTCTTAATCATCATGCTATACTGACTCAAGCTGAACTGAAGAGTGAATTTGTTATCTAGAAGATTGGGCCCAGTTTGATCCCAAATTGCAGAAGAAAGTATGTAGCAACAGAGTAAGAATTTAAGTAATATGGAGCATAAATCCAGAAGTTCCAACCTTCATCTGATAGGAGATCTAGAGAATAGATAGGAGGGAATACTCAGAGAAATAATAGAAAATGGTCCCGTATCTTCAGGCTAAAATCTCCTATAGAGTGCATAAGTTAAAAAATACCACACTTGAACATATCATGATGGAATTTCAGAGCATCAGGGATAGAAAGAAAATTCTAACCAGATCACCTATTTCTCATCAGCAACACCCCTTTCCAGTGCTTTGTCCCTAGGACAAAGCATTCTAACGTATGGGATAACGGGACAAACATATCTTGCAACACTGACTAAAGGGGAGTGAAGAAAAGTCTGGTGTGTCTTATAAAAATGGTTTTCCTGTTTGAAAACTGAAAAAAGAAAAGAAGGGACCAAAGGGAAGAGAAGAGGGCCAGGAAAAGCTTTCTGCCTGTGGCAACCATTCTCCAAGATGGCTTCCAACAAGCCTCACCTCCTGGTATCTCCACCCTTGTGTAGGTCCCTCTAATATAGAATACAGCTGGGTAATAAGAGGCATTTCAGCTTTTACCTTGTTTTCTTGGTTCATATGCTTGAACGCCATGTTTTTCAACCTCAACACTATTGACATTTGAGGTCTGATAACTCTTGTTGTAGGGGGCTACCCTATAGTGTATGATGTTTAGCAGAATTCCTGGTCTCTACCCACTAGCTCTCAGTAACACCTTCCCAGTTGTGACAACCAAAAATATCTCCAGGCATTGTTAGATGTCTCCTGGCAGGCAAGATCACTGCTCTAGGGGGAGTCATTCATCACATCCTGTGGACATTCATGCCCCTTGCCAGACTTGTGGGTGAGCCTTGAAGTGGATGTTCCAGCCCAATCAAGCCTTCAGATGACTGCAATTCCAGCTCTGACTGCAATTTCGTGAAGTTCCTCCCTGAACTAGGACAGTTCAATCCAGCTGTTCCCAAATCCCTGACCCACAGAAACCATGAGAGATCATGAATTTTACTGTTGTTTTAAGCCATTTGATTTGTTATACAGTAAGGGGTAACTAATACATTGTCTTCAGACAGGGTTTGTGTGGACATAATTGCTAGAGCTATAACAGCCATCTCCCTAGCAGGGCAGGATGAACTTGGGAAAGAAAACAAAAGAGGAGTAGCATCTGGATGTTTAATGACATCATTGAGCCACTCAATTAACTAATCCAGGGGCAACCTGTCTGAACTCCTTCTCATGAGACATAGGTTTTTCTCATTTTGTTTAAGCCACCATTAGTTGAGTATTCTGTTATATTTTTTAATGTCTGTTTTATTTTTGAGAGAGAGAGACAGTGTGAGTGGGGGAGAGGCAGGGAGAGAGAAGACACAGAATGCGAAGCAGGCTCCAGGCTCTGAGCTAACAGCAGAGAGCCTGATGCAGGATTCAAACCTACAAACTATGAGATCATGACTTGAGCCAAAGTGGTGCTTAACCGACTGAGCCACCCAGGTGCCCCAAACGTATTCTGTTATTTGTAACCAAATACTTCTTGTTACAGGAAATAAAAGTTAAAACTATTCATTGTCTTTATCATTGCTGATTCACAAAGTAAAAATGAAATAATGATAACTTATAACTAAAATGATCTTATCAGGGCACGTGGGTGGCTCAGTCAGTTGAGCACCTGACTCTTGACTTTGGCTCAAGTCATGATCTCAGGGTCCTAGGATCAAGCCCCACTTCAGGCTCCCTGCTAAGTATGGAGCCTGCTTGAGATTCCCTCTCTCCTTTTCCCTCTCCCCCTCACCTGCTCTCTCTCTCTCTCTCTCTCTAAAAAAAAATAATAAAATTAAAATTAAATAAAATAATCTTACAAGTTTAAAAAAAGAGAGAGAGAAAACCAGGCAAAGATATTTTTTTTTTATCTTATTTGGAGATATACTTGGATACAATCTCTAAACAGAAAAATGTAAGTCAGTTACGCATGATAAATATAAGGGTCACCACATAGGCAAATATAAATTGGATGTTTAAGTTACAAACTAGTTGAGTGGAAAAATGGAACAAGGATAGTTTGAAGAATTGAATAAAATGAAGAAAGAAAATATAAACCATTGAGATTGACTAGTATAAAGGACATATGTTTGGAGTGGTGAGCTGACCCAGTATCCATTCTGCTTTTGTAAACCATGGTAGGTAGACTAATAGCTCCCCAAAGATGTCTATGTTCCAGTGCCCAAAACCTACAAGTATGCTATCTTAGATGGCAAGAGGGACTTTGCAGATGTGATTCAATTAAGGAATTTAAGATGAAAAGAGTATCCTAAATTATCAAGGAGAGACCCATGTAATAACAGGGGTGCTTAAAAGTAATGAAAAGGGAGGCAGAAAAGGAGACCTAGAGGAAGATGTGCCATGGAAGAAAGGCACAGAGAAATGCAACATTACTGCCTTTGAAAATGAAGGCAGGGGCCATAAGCGAAGGAATGCAAACACCTGTAGAAGCTGTCGAGGCAAAATAAAACCCAGATTCTCCCCTCGCACCTCCAGAAAGGGATGCAGCTCTGCTGACATCTTAATTTTAGCCCCACGAGACACATTTTGACTTGCTGATTTCCAGAGTGTAAGATAATAAATTTGTGTTGTTTAAAGCCACTAAGTTTGTGGTCATTCATCACAGCAATGATAGAAAACTACAAGACATACTGTATCCATATTCCCTTTTGAATGGTTGTCTCCCTGTGGTTACAGATTACTGGTGCTATTTCTTAGGTTTTCTGCCCACTGGGAGTCAAAAGGTGAGTGGGTATCTGAAAGCAGAACTGAAGCGGCCCCCTTCATAAAAACCTGGAACTTTAGAAGAATGGCAAGAAGAATGAAAATGGTTAGTCGTCATTCATTCCATTTGTGGTACTCTACCCATAGGGATTTGCCAGAGTCCATTCTTCCTTTCTGTTTCTCAGAAGTCACCTTGCTTCCTGCCCATTTTTAATCTTGGCTCTCTGGGCTAGTTACCTATGGCTGTGCAAAGAACCACTTCAAAACTTAGTGAATAAAACAACAATTAACTCTTAGCTCACAAATCTGTAATCTGGACAGGGTTTGGTGGGGAAGGCTCACGTGCTCCACAGACCATCAGCTACAGCTGGATGACCAACTTCTGAAATGGCTCACTCACTTACCTAGTAAGTTTGGTGCTGGGCTACCTGCTGAGGGTTCAGCCAAAGCTGATGGCTAGAAACTTTGGTTCCTCTCCAGGTTGGTCTCTCCAAGGGCTGTTGGGACTTCTGGCATGGTGGCTAAATTTCAAGAACAAGTATCCCATAAAAACCAGACAGAAGTTATATCACCTTTTATGACCTAGCCTCAGAAGTCATGTGACTTTAATTCTGCCATTGTCACAAATCTACCTAGATTGAAAAGGGAGATACCTATTTCCCATCTCTTGATGGGAGGAGTGTCTAAGTCACGTTAAAGAAGAGCATGTGGGATGGAAAAAGTTGTTTCAGTACCTGTAGAAATTAAGACCTACTGCATGCTTCCAACCTTTCTATCAGTTTTCTGTCCTCAATAGCTCTGCCACTTGTTCATGTTGACCAGAGTTGGTTTCTGCTGTTGATTGCAACCAAAGAATAATGGAGCAGATATAAGCACAAACGAAATATCAGAATAAGACATATTTAAGTTTCCTTATTGAAAGACAGAATCTCTCAGAGTAGGTGAAAGCAAAGCAAAAGAAGCACAGTAAACTAAGGATATACACGCTTTCCAAATCTGCCATGGGAAATTAACAAAATTTGACCAGGCCACACAGGAAAGGTTGATACTTTCCAAAGGGCAGCAATCATAGATACCACATTCTCAGACAGTGTTACTAGGAGATTTCAATATTCATGTCACAGATTTATCTAAATAAGTGATTCATAATTCTTGGAATTTCTTCACTAGAATGACCATTGTCTCTCACAGAACTTAAATTTGCTCCCAGGAACCCGAACCGAAATTTATCATCATCTTAAACAGCTCTGCCTTAGAAAATGAAACTCCATTTCCCATTGTCCAATTACAAACCCTCTCTTTCTAGCTTTGTAGTAACCTTCACTAACATTACCACTGTTTTCAGCCACACAGGCTCCATCTCTGTCCATCGGTAGCATTCTTCATTCTTCTGCAATTGGTTGTAATTCCTCTTACCCTTTCTTCCTTCCCTTTGTGTCCTGGACCTCACAGTATTTAGGAGCCTGAAATGTAATTTGCTGTATTCTGTACAGTATGATCTAAAATGAAGACCATGGTCCCTGGAGTTGATCTGCTTGAGATCAAATCCCAAAATAGAAAAATAAAAATAATATAGCTGTTTTACAATTCTCATTTTTTTTTTCAGGTAGATAGATAAGGTAGATTTTTTTTAACCTTGGTCACCATTGAAATAATAATGCCAGGTGACTACATCACTTTTGTATTAAATGGGTACAGAACAATTTTCATAATTATCTAGTACCATTTAAGTCCAAAGACAAACACAATACTTTATCTAAAATATCAGTATTACACTTTCTCCAAATACAGAAAACTATTTTTACTAAAAATTTGGCAAGCCCTTTCAAAACAGCATTTTCTGTTTTCATTCTTTGGGAAATTCTTAACAACAAATATGTATAGAAATTTTAATATGCAGCTGTAATCCTTCAATATTTATTATAAAAGTTTACTTGTTATTACACTGTATGTTAACTAACTGGAATTTAATAACAACTTGAAAAAGAAATAAAATAAAATTTTAATTACTTATCATTTTTTTAGAAGTTGCTTGATCTCCTTAAATCTTAAAACAGTTTTAATTTTACCTATATTCTAGCCCAGTAATGGAGTTTTCAGCTTGGTTTTCTCTCAATATTTTTAGGACCTAACCTAGTGTCTTGCAACAGTAAGCATTCCTTACATTTCTGGCCAATGACCAAACATACTTGAATAGAAATGATGAAGGGACATGTATTCTGACCACCAGTCCTGTCCAGAATGTGTCAAAAGCCTGTGGTGCTTTGCTTCCTCGTGGCTATCTCCACTAGTTTCCACTTGTTCTGTGTAACTTTTCTACAGGACTGTATCTTTTTTTTTTTTAATACTTTTTAAATTCTCAAAGGTTTGTTTGTTTGTTTGTTTGTTTGTTTGTTTAGAGGCAGGGAGGGGCAGAGAGAGAGGGAGAGAGAGAATGTCAGGTAGGCTCTGCACTGTCAGCACAGAGTCTGATGCAGGGCTCAAGCTCCCAAACCGTGACCTGAGCTGAAACCAAGAGTCAGTTGCTTAACCCACTGAGCCACCCAGGAACCCCAGGATTGTATCTTTTTAAATGTTAGACTCTAAGCTCCTCATGCCCCAACATACACAAAATAATTTTCAGTTTTTCATTCATGTCCATATATTTTCACGGCAAAATCCCATAGGTTAGCCCAGAGCTGGGAGAGGGGAGGAGTAGCCAGATGGATCTTAACATGAAGTCATAGGGTAGATAAAAGCTTTTATCATACTTTTAAAGCTGGAAGGAACATTAGATATAACCAGGTCCCACCCTCTCATTTTATAGATAAGGAAACCAAGGTTCAGAGACTCTGTGACTTGCTCAATGTCAGAGTTAACACACAAAAGGGCTCTGGGACTGAAAGCTTTATGTAAAAAAAAAAAAAAAAAAAAAAGTCGGGGGAGAGCAAAAGAAGAAAGGCTGTGTTTTTATTGTTATTGTTCCCCCCCCATTCCTGATTCTCTATTCCTTCTACTATACCATATTGCAACCCAGACATTTAAAGTACTATCCACTTGTGTTGTGCTTTTTATCTTAAGGAAACTGTAAAGAATATAACTGATCGTATTTCCCTTAATGTGTGGGCTGCCTGAGAGCTCCAAGCTAAATGAGTAGGTTTGCCATGCCTGGTGCTGGCTCTAGCGTGGGAGGAGGAGCCACAAATGGAGCCAAGAAGCTTGTCTGAGTGGAATCTTTAAGCCACAGAACCCAGGCAACAAAATGAGGAATAGGTATTTATTTTGATCACTTGGCCACAAAAGGTAGAGGCCAAACATTTCTAGAGATTTAACACCCTCTGGTCATGCAATTACATGGACGACTTGTAAAGACTACACTGGAAAATGTGTTCTCTCTCTTATAACATTTAAAACATTGTATTGTAGCTGTTGATTTTCTTTTCCACCATGAAACTGTTGAATACAAAGAATTTTTTTAAAATGTTTTAATGTTTATTTATTTTTGAGAGAGAGAGACAGCAACAGAGTGTGAATGGGGGAGGGACAGAGAGAGAGAAACATAGAGTCTGAAGCAGGCTCCAGACTCTGAGCTGTCAGCACAGAGCCTAATGAAGGGCTTGAACTCATGAACTGCAAGATCATGACCTGAGCCGAATTCAGATGTTTAACTGACTGAGCCACCCAGGCACCCCAGGAATTTTCTTATTCAGCTCTATTTCTGTAGTGCCTCGCATAATGCCAGCAATAAAGTGGTGGTTATAAAGCTAATCAATAAATCAGTGTAGTGAAGAAATTGGTAAAGATGGACAGAACTAGCCACCTTGAAGCCAGAAAATTTGGGAAAGTCTTTTAAACCCTTTAAGTGTCATCATTTTTATACTTTTTATGATTTTGCATGAATAGTTGATTTTGAGAACAAAGCAAGTGACCAACAGCTACGACTGTGTCAAAAGCTGATAACAAAAATTAGTTGTGGATATACTCTTTCCATCCATTCACAAAGAATACAAATTCATTCACTCATTAGTGTATCCATTCATCAGAAACATGTATTAAACACAGGGATCATCAAGATGGTCTCTGTCTTTGTAATTTATTTAGTCAGTGTTTCTAAAAGCATGGTCCATGAAGCACTTCTATCAAACAGGGAGACAGGGCTTAATTAACATGTAGATTCCCAGAATCTTGGGGGAGCAGGGTCCAGGAATTTTCACCTTGAAACTAGTACCTGCCCAGGTGATTTTTTTTCACCCATTCCCAAATATTTATTGAGCATCTTTGATAAACAAGGACCTTACTTGGCTAGACCAAAGGAATAATGCGAGTAAATTATGCTCTGCAAATATTTTGGTCTGTTTGGGATGCTATAACAAAATGCCATACACTGGGTAGCTTATAAACAACAGAAATTTATTTCTCATCATCCTAGAGGCTGGGAAGTCCAAGATCAAGGTACTGGTTGATGCAGCATCTGGTGAGAGTCGGCTTCCCCATAGACAGCTATCTTTTCACTATGTCCTCAAAAGGTAGAAGGGGCAAACCATCTCTCTGGGGTCTCTTATAAGAGGATGAATCTTAGTCAGGAGAGCCCCACCCTCATGACCTAATCACCTCCCAAAAGAGCCAACCTCCAAATACCATCATCTTGTGGGTTGGGATTTTAACATATAATTTGGAGTTGGGGGGATAACACAAACGTTCAATCCATATTAATAAGAGACAAAATCCAATTTAATAAATGTAATGAAATTTATTAGGTTAATGCACAGGTATAAGAAGAGCTGAGAGGGGTGGGGTGGCAGGAATTTAGGGTCAGGGTCCAGATTACGAAGAAAAAAAAAAGTATCCTAAAGCTGGTTAGATAGATACTCTAGACATTATACATGCTGTAGGTGATCTCTCAGTGAAGGAGGCCCCAAAAATTTGCTTTAAATTCTGTGTCTTCTAGTATATATATTCCCTGCTTCTACAGTCATATGCATAACACCATAGTTAATTTTATCAGTCTCCCCTCTCTATGCTTTTTTTTCTTGCTAAAATATTTTTTTTTTTTTTTTTTATTTATTTATTTTTGGGACAGAGAGAGACAGAGCATGAACGGGGGAGGGGCAGAGAGAGAGGGAGACACAGAATCGGAAACAGGCTCCAGGCTCCGAGCCATCAGCCCAGAGCCTGACGCGGGGCTCGAACTCACGGACCGTGAGATCGTGACCTGGCTGAAGTCGGACGCTTAACCGACTGCGCCACCCAGGCGCCCCTCTTGCTAAAATATTTTTAAACATATGTTTAAAATCATGTTATTTCATGTCTAAATATTTCAGTATGTAGCTAATAAGGGCGGAGGGTGAGTGTGGATTGGGCTCATTGACTTGTTTCCAAAGAATAGTGTATGGAAAAAGGGGTGAAAGTAACTCTACAGTGGAAAAATCTAGCAAACAGCAAACACTACCTTGGCCAAGTAATTAAGGTTAACATCATCAATGATAAGTCATATTGATAGAATATACCCTTGATAGTATATAGAAAGGCACTAGTAAGATTTAAAATATATATATATATATTCATATATAAATATATATATAAATATTTATATTCATATTTATATTATATATATAAATATTTATATTCATATATAAAACTATATATGAATATATATAATATATATATGATATATATATAATATATATATATATATATCATATATATATATATATTATATATATATAGTTTAGCTAATAGTAATGTGTCAGTATTGGTTCCTTAGCAGCGACAAGTATATCAGAGTAATGTAAAATGTCACATTAGGGGAAACTGGGTCTGGGGTATATAGGAATTCTGTACTGCCTTTGCAATATTTTGGTAAATCTAAAATTATTCTAATTTTTTTAAGTTTATTATTTAAAAAGAGGAGAGTATAGCAAATTGGATAGGCTGGAAGAAGTAGATAAATTCCTAGAAACATACTAAGGCTGAATCATGAAGAAATAGAAAATTTGAACATCCTAACAAGTGCCCTCCTCAGTGCCCATCACCCATTTTCCCTGTCCCCTTCTGCCCCGCCCCCTTCCACCCTTAGTTTGTTCTCTGTATTTAAAAGTCTCTTATGGTTTGCCTCCCTCTCTGTTAGTAACTATATATATATTGTTTGTAACTATATATATATATATATATATATATATATATATATATATGTTTGTAACTATATATATATATATATATATATATAGTTTCAATATATATGTAACTATATGTAAATATACATATTTACATATAGTTATGTAAATATATATATAGTTACAATATATATAAAAAAAATATATATATATACATACACACACACACACACTCACACACACACACACGTATAATATCTGTCTTTATCTAATTTCACTTAGCATAATACCCTCCAGTTCCATCCACATTGTTGCAAATGGCAAGATTTCATTCTTTCTTGTTGCCAAGTAGTATTCCATTGTATATATAAACCATATCTTCTTTATCCATTCATCAGTTGATCGACATTTGGGCTCTTTCCATAATTTGGCCATTGTTGATAGCACTGCTATAAACATTGGGATATGTGTAACCCTATGAATCAGCACTCCTGTATCCTTTGGATAAATTCCTTGTAGTACTATTGTGGGGTCATAGGGTAATTCAATCTTTAATTTTTTGAAGAACTTCCACACTGATTTCCAGAGTGACTATACCAGTTTGCATTCCCACCAACAATGCAAAAGGGTTCCCCTTTCTCCACATCCTCACCAACATTTGTTGTTTCCTGAGTTGTTAATTTTAGCCACTCTGACCAGTGTGAGGTGGTATCTCAATGTGGTTTTTCATTTGTGTTTCCTGATGATGAGTGATGTTGAGCATCTTTTCATGTGTCTGTTGGCCATCTGCATGTCTTCTTGGAAAAGTGTCTATTCATGTCTTCTGCCATTTCTTCACTGGATTCTTTGTTTTTTGGGTGTTGACTTTGGTAAGTTCTTTACAGATTTTGGATACTAACCCTTTATCTGATATGTCATTAGGAAATTCCTTCTCCCATTCTGTTGGTTGCCTTTTAGTTTTGTTGATTGTTTCATTTGCTGTACAGAAGCTTTTTATCTTGATGAGATCCCAATAGTTCTTTTTTGCTTTTAATTCCCTTGCCTTTGGAGACATGTCAAGTAAAAAGTTGCTGTGGCTATGGTCAAAGAGGTTGTTGCCTGTTTTCTCTTCTAGGGTTTTGATGGTTTCCTGTCTCACATTTAGGTCTTTAATCCATTTTGAATTTATTTTTGTTCATGGTGTAAGAAAGTGGTCCAGTTTCATTCTTCTGCATGTTGCTCTCCAGTTCTCCCAGCACCATGAGCACTGGGTGTTTCATGTAAGTGATGAATCATGGGAATCTACTCCCAAAGCCAAGAGCACACAAATACACTGTATGTTAGCTACCTTTACAATAAATTATAAAAAAAAAAAGAAAAAAGAAAATTTGAACAGACCAGTAATGAGTAAGAGGATTGAATCATAATACAAGAACCTCCCAACAAAGAAAAGCCGAGGACCAGATGGTTTTACTGGTGAATTCTACCAAACATTTTAAAAGAAATAATGCCAATCCCTCTCAAATCCTTTCAAAAAGATTAAAGTGGAATGGACATTCCTAAACTCATTTTATGAAACCAGCATTACCCTAATACTAAAGCCACATAAGGACACTACAAAACACACACGCACACACACACACACACACACACACACACACACACACAACTACAGGCCAATATCCCTGATAAATGTAGATGCAAAAATTCTCAACAAAACACTAGCAAACCAAATTCCACAGCCCATTAAAAGTATACATCATGATCAAGTGGGATTTATCCCTGGGATGCCAGGATGGTCCAACATGCTCAGATCAATAAATGTGACACTTTACATTTGAAAACTGCAGGATAAAAATCATATAATCATCTCAATAGATGTAGAACAAGCATTTAACAAAATAAAACATTCTTTAATGATAAAAACTCTCAACAAATTGGGTATAAAAGGAATGTACCTCAACATAATAAAGGCCATGTATACAAACCCACATCTAATATCATACTCAGTGATGGAACATTGAAATTTTTTCTATAAGATCAGGAACGAGTCAAGGGTGCGCATTCTTACCACTCCTATTCAACATGGTACAGAGCAATTAGGCAAGAAAAAGTAAGAAAAGGTATCTAAATTGGATTGGAAGAAGTAAAATTGTCTCTGTTTAGAGATGATATGATCTAATATATTAAAAAAATCCAAAAGTCTCCACCAAAAACTGTTAGAACTAATCAAAAAATTCGGTAAACTTGCAGGATACAAAATCAACATACAGAAATCAATTATATTTCTACAACACTAACAACAAAATACCTGAAAAAGAAAACAATCCCATTTACAATTGCATCAAAAACAATAAAATCTTTAGGGATAAATTCAACCAAGGAGATGAAAGATCTGTACCCTGAAAACTATAAGATTTTGATGAAAGAAATGGAGGAAGATACAAATAAATCCCATGTTTGTGGGCCAGAAGAATTAACATTGTTAAAATGTCCATACTACCCAAAGCCATCTATAGATAAAATGCAATCCCTATCAAAGTCCAATGGCGTTTGTCACAGAAATAGAAAAAAAATCCTAAAATATGTATGAAACCACAAAAGACCAAAAATAGCCAAAGCAATACTGAGAAAGAACAATTACATTATGGACATTACATTTTCTGATTTGAAACTACATCACAAAGCCACAGTTATGAAAAACAGTATGGCACTGGCATAAGACCAGACACATAGACCAATAGAACAGAGTTGAGAGCCTAGAAATAAACCATGGCATATATGGTCAACTAATGTTTGACAAGGGAGCCAAGAATACTCAAAAGGAAAGGATGATTTCTTCAATAAATGGTGTTGTGTAAGCTGGATAATCACATGCAGAAGAATGAATTTGGACCCCTATCTTTAACAATTCACAAAAATTAACTTCAAATGGATTAAAGACTTAAAGATAAGACCCCAAACCATAAAATTCCTAGGAAAAAACATAGGGAAAAAGCTCCTTGACATTATGCTTGGCAATGATTTTGGATATGACACCAAATGCCCAAGCAACAAAAGCAAAAATAAACAAATGGGACTACATCAAATGCCAAAATTTTCTGTACAGCAAAAGAAACAACAAAATGAAAAGGCAACCTATGGAATAGGAAAAAATATTAGCAAGATGTCTATCTGATAAGGGGTCACTATCCAAAATATTTAAGGACACATACAACTCAATAGAAAAAAGAAAAGAAAAGAAAAGAAAAGAAAGAAAGAAAGAAAGAAAGAAAGAAAGAAAGAAAGAAAGAAAGAAAACAAACAGAGGCACCTGAGTGGCTCAGTATTTTAAGTGTCCAACTCTTGATTTCAGCTCAGGTCATGATCTCACAGTTTGTAAGATCAAGCCTCGCATCAGGCTCTGTGTTGACAGTGCAGAGCCTGCTTGGGATTCTCCACCCACCTCCTCTGCCCCTACCCTGCTCACACCCTCTCTGAATGAATGAATGAATGAATTAATGAGTGAATGAATGAATGAATGACGAAATGTTTCAATAAACAGCAGAAAAAAACAAACAAACAATTTGATCAAAAAATAGGAAGAGGAACTAAACAGACACTCTCCTAAAGAAGACTTACAAATGGCCAACAGTCATATGTAAAGAGCAGGTATATGAAAGCATCACTTGTCATCAGGGCAATCCAATCCAACACCTTAATGAGATACCACCTCACACCTGTTAGAATGACTATTATCAAAAAGACAGGAGGTAACAAGTGTTGGTGAGGGTGTGGAGAAAAGGGAAACTGTGCATTGTTGGTGGGGATGTGAACTGATACAGCCACTATGGAAAACACTGAGAAGATTCCTCAAAAAATGAAAAATAGAAATGCCATATGATCCAGCAATCCCACTTCTGGGTATATATCCAAAGGAAATGAAAATAAGATATTGAAGAGCTAGCTGCACTCCTATGTTTATTGTAGCATCACTCACAATAGCCAAGATAAAGAAGCAATCTAAGTGTCTGTCAACAGATGAATGGATAAAGAAAATGTGATATATATGGATTTCATGTTGAAAATAGAATATTATTCAGCCACAAGAAAGGAGGAAATCCTGCAATTTGTGACAACATGAATGGACTTTGGGGGCATTATGCTAAGTGAACTAAATTAGACAGAGAAGGACAAATATTGTATATTCTCACTCATATGTGGAATCTAACACAGCTGAACCCAGAGAAACAGGGAGTAGAATGGTAGTTTCCAGGGGCTGGGAGGGTGAGGGGCTGGGGAATCGGGAAATGGTGTGCAAAAGGGACAAACTTCCAGTTATAAGATGAATAAGTTTTAAGGATCTAATGTACAACATGGTGACTATAGTTGACATTACTGTATTATATACTCAAAAGTTGCTAAGAGAATCAATCTTAAATGTCCTCATCACACACAAAAAGAGTATAATTATGTGGGGTGAGAGAGGTTTTAACTAACTCTATTGTGATAGTCATTTCACAATATACACATATATGAAATCATTATATTGTGCACTTTAAACTTACACAATGTTATATGTCAATTTTATCTCAATAAAGCTGAGAAAAAATAAAATAAAAACTAATAATATAAATAAAATATGTAATTCATAAATTCATAATTTTCTCATCCTGTCTTAAAATTTAGAGTAGACTTTTGGGAAACAAAAAATATCTGTTGCTTTCAATAAATACTTACCAAAATCTTAGTTAAAAAAAGAAGAGAGAGGGCAGGATGACAATACTACTCTCACACTTAAAAAGAAAACTTATGGTGCACCAGGTTGGCTCAATCGGTAAAGCATGCAACTTTTCAGCTAAGGGTCATGAGTTTGAGCTGCATATTGGGCCTGGAGATTACTTAAAAAAAAAAAAAAAAACTTGTCCCAAGCCAGGTCTGAGACAGAACATTTTTGCATAATGTAATTCATAACCACTTTCTGCAAAGATATTTACATTCTGATAAAATTCTTAAGCACTTGTCTGGAAACCAGTCATTGATTCACCCAAATGGCTGCTAGTTAAGGATCCAGTGACTTTTGCCTTTTTTGGTTTTGTTTTTGTTTTAGTCTGTTCTATGTTGAATATCTTACCAGTCTCCTTTTTTCATAAAATAAGAGTGAATCTTTGAAAGGCCCCGATAAAACCTTTTTCCTTGAATGATAGAAATGTATAATGGTGAAAAATCTTCACATATGTTTATAATGAAATTATATGAAAAGTTTTCTTTAATAGCACCTAAAAAACCATCATTCCTTAACATTATCTAATACCCAGGCATATTTGTATTTGGCTATTATATGAGGAGGGTTCTTAAAATCGCTAATGTTTGGGAATCACAGGCCTCTGATGGACAGAGTAGAAGAGCTATAACAACTTCTGGCTTTGTTTGTAAAAGGAACATCAAAGTCCTTGATCCAGGCACGGACTCCAGAGTCCATGTGTCACAAACTACTCTTATTTTATGGATACTTTTGATGATTTTGAAGCTACGGACCATCTCCCCAGAAATACGCACATCTGCATGCATTTGGATTTTTTTTTAACTAGTCTCTATGCCCAATGTGGGGCTTGAACTCATGACCCTTAGATCAAAAGGGCTCATGCTCTACTGATTGAACCAGCCAGGCACCCCTGCACACATCTGAAATTTTGGCCCATAAATTCAGGGCGTTCCATGGAGCTCTTGAGCTCATCCAAAAGGTCTCAGACATGGGTTAAGAACACGTGCTTTAAACATTCCTTCCCAGTTGTCACTCTGCTGCTCTAACAAGGAGACCATTATCAACAAGACATACATTATTTTGTTTCTTTAGGAGAGGACATTGTGCCACTGTCAAGGCCTCCATACCTGGTTGAGAATACAATCTTTTTTTTTTAATTTGATTTTTTTTAAGTTTATTTATTTATTTTGACAGAGAGAGAGAAGAGAGAGAGAGAGAGGAAGGGGCAGAGAAAGGGAAACAGAGACTCTCAAGCAGGCTCCACACTGTCAGTGCAGAGCCTGATGCAGGGCTTGAACTCACAAACTATGAGATCATGACCTGAACTGAAGTTGGACGCTTAACCAACTGAGCCACCCAGGCGCCCCTTGAGAATACAATCTGTAGTCACATGATAGAATAGAAAAAACCCTAAGTTTGGTGACAGAAGACTTAGATTTTCCAAGTTATTTTTTTCAGTACTTTGAGCAAATAAGGGGGACAAAGATATGGTTAAGGTTAAGGTTAGAAATTTACAATGCAAGGAACTCTACAATATTATTATTTGCATTTTAGAAATTGGAAACTGAAAATTAGAGAGGTTAAATAATGCATCCAAAGTAGTCTTCAGCCTATATATATATATATATATATATATATATATACACACACACACACACACACACACACACACACATATACACAGTTTTCATCAATATCAGGCTGGTCCAAATTTCAAATTTAAAACTTTTGTTGTTTTTGTTTTTTTTTCAAATTTCACTAGTGGCCTTCAAATTGTACTTAAGAGAAACTTCTGGGAGTGGTTGGCCCCACAAGTAGGGGTAAGGGGTACCTTTGGCCCACTGGTTTTATATATATGACTTTTTAATTAAACTCTGCTAGGCTACAAGAATATTTGGAAACCGCTGCATTTTACTCTGCTGTTCAGTCTCCAGAGGTATAATGCTAATATCTACTTTATTGTGACAGATAAGCAAGAAGTACACATGAAACAGCTGTGTAAACTTCTAGGCATTATTCAGATGGGAAATATTAGTGCAATTACTATATGGCAGTGCAATGGAGAGTTTTCCTCCTTAAAAATCTTTACTACAATCAACCCACAAACTTGGTGTCATGTTTCATGCACCTGAAAAAACAGGTTGGTTTTCCTATGGTTTGGGGGCATTAGTTTAGATCTGAAAGCTCTATGTTAAGGGTGGTGTCTCTCTATATTTTTGACACTTTAATTATTAACAAACTATTGTATGTATAATTGGAGCTTAAGCTACCATGAATACATCTTCTCAGATGCATTTGAATTGGCCCACCTTCCATTGAAAACCTTCAAGCCTAACTTAGACTTTCTGAGAAATTTCAGATATGATGTTGGGTTTACCATAATCTTAAAATATTATGATAACTTTAGTTGGAGACTAAAGGTCAATCCAGGATTTTGAGACTAGTCTTGCCTGCCAGTCTTTCATTTGGTGACTTGGTGAAACCTGGTCAGACTGCATGTCTGTAATGAGCGTAAGAGGAGAATGGCCTCCAAAAGTCTGCGGAAACTTTCAGAAACGAGGCATCCAAAATCAAAGGAGAAATCTACAGAGTTATTGCTGAGCTGACTTGTGGGTAGAAATAACACCTTCCATAATTGAGACCTCTCAGAGGTGGAAAAATGTTTCCATTTCCAAAAAAAAATTTTTTTTTGAAAAATCAAACAGTGAAAAAAACACCTACAAAAAGAAAATTCCCCGTGTGTGCTTCATACTTCAAAACGAGATCACTTTCATTACTGAGTCATCAAAACTTCCTGGGTATTTCTTTTTGAAGTGAAAGAACCAATCACTAACCTATTTTCTTTTCCACCCCAGCATCTACAGCAAAAACAACTCAGAACCAGTCTTCGGTAAAACTGCAAAGTAGGCAAGGTCTTTCTCTGGCTTCTTTCACCACCTCTTCTCTTTTAGTCCCTCACCCCACTGACCGCCCAGCCCCCTCCCTGCTCCTCCAAGCCCCAGCTCTCTAAAGGGATGCATTGTTCCCCAAGGCTTACTCTCTCAGAAACTTTCCAGGACCAAAAAAAGTTACCTTTTCCTTCCCTTTCCAAGAACCCAACCTCCATCTTTCCCTGCTGCAGTCGGACCCTTCGTACATCTCCAGTTCATGGCTATCACATCACAACATCCTTTCCCGGGGCCTTTCCTACTGCCAGGCCCCACCATACACACTGGCCTTGCAATATTTTTGTAAGCAACTTTGCCCGCTGCCACACAGTCTGCTGGAGACGGGCAGCTGGTTGCCACCACTTGCAGTGTGTGGCACGTAAATGGAGTCCCCTGGAGTTGTGCACGGGAACACAGTGAGCATGAGGCCCAGGGATAAGCAAAGTCACTGTCCTGGATGCGGCCATCCAAAGGGAAAGCCCAGGGCTTACTGCTAATCTTCCTCAGGATTCATTTTTGTCTTCATTTCTTCCCTCTCATTGGCC
Source organism: Panthera onca (assembly GCF_046562875.1). Classification (NCBI taxonomy): domain Eukaryota; kingdom Metazoa; phylum Chordata; class Mammalia; order Carnivora; family Felidae; genus Panthera; species Panthera onca. Next base: position 94,740,033 of record NC_138347.1, on the reverse strand, counting down.
CCCTTCTTTCCTTGTACAGCACACACGTTGAATTTAGACAGACTGGGTTTGAAGGGTGACATGCCACTTCCTGTGATGTGGGGAAAGTCATTTAAGTCTTCCAGAAAAGCAAGCAGGCTAATAATGACACTTCCCTCTAGTGTTATCAGGTGGACTAAACGTGGAAATGTTAGTAACAGCACTGGCCCAGAGGCAAGCTCAAAAGATACCTGGTGAGGGCCACCTGACTGGCTCAATCGGAGGTGCAGGAGACTCTTATTGTAGGGTCATGAGTTCGAGCCCACTTTGGGTGTAGAGATTACATAAATAAGTAAGTTTAAAAAAAAAAAAAGGTTACCTGGCAAAATAATTTTGAATTCTAAGGCTGAGGTTCCACCCAAGAAGTCCACACCACCCCTCTTCAAACTGTGTAGAAATTATCTTTACGCTCCCCTCAGTTCTCCATACTAATTATAGCTTTTGCCCTTAGGTTTTTAATACATTTTACCATGTTAATAGTTCATTTAATTAAAGCAGTCCTTATGTCTTACAATGATGGAGCTTTTTTGTTTTTGTTTTGTTTTTTAAAGTAGGCTCCATGCCCAATGCGATGCTTGAACTCACAAACCTAAGATCAAAGACCTGAGCTGAGATCAAGGGTGGAACGCTTAACTGACCGAACCACCCAGGTGCCCCACAATGATCAAATTATCACACCATCTCTGTTCGGAGGTTTGGTGCCCACTTTCTACTGTATTTTCGACTTTGTATCTCTTATCCTGTGCACTTCCACACCCTGTGTTCTTTATTGATAAGAACAACAATAATAATAGAGGTAGTAGTAAAAATACTTACCATTTACTAAATGTGTTTTGTGTCAGACACCTTATCACATTGCTCGATTTAATCTCTGCAGCAGGTTGCCATTATTATTGCCATTGTAAAGTTGAGGACGCTGAAGGCAGGAGTTTTTAAACACATTGTCCAAGATATCAAGGCTTGTAATGTTGAATCTGCGGATACCTTATTCTTTTTATTTATTTTTATTTTTTTAATGTTTATTTTTGAGAGAGACAGAGTATGAGCAGAGGAGGGGCAGAGAGAGAGAGAGAGAGAGAGAGAGAGAGAGCAGAATCTGAAGCAGGCTCCAGGCTCCGAGCCTTCAGCAGAGCCCAGAGAATGACACTGGGCTCGAACTCATGAATACGCAAGATCATGACCTGAGCCAGTCAGATGCTTAAAGGACTGAGCCACCCAGGCGCCCCTGGGGATGCCTGATTCTAAAACCCATTCTTACCCTTTGCACCAGGCAACAATTGCTCTGCCTTCTGTCTCTGGACACAGGATCTTTGTGCCTGAGATCGAGTTTGCCTATTCTGGACTTTTCAGATTTCATATACATGGAATCATATAATGTGTGATCTTTTGTAACTGCCCCTTTCACTTAGTGTATTTTCGATGTCCATCCACACTGTTACATGCAGCAGTATTTCATTCCTTTTATGGCTGAATAATATTCCATGGAACAGTACGTTTTGTTTATCCATTCATCGGATGATGGACATTTGGGTCATTTCCATTTTGCCTACTATGAACATTTGTGTAGAAAGTTTTTGTGTGATGATATGTTTTCAAACCTCTTACTAGGAGTGGAATTGCTAGGTAGTCATCTGGGAAATGTAAGTTGAAGAAACTGCGAATCTATTTTCTAAAGCGGCTGTACTCCCACCAGTAATATATGAGAGGTCCAGCCTCCTCATATTCTTGCCAACATTTGTTATTGTCCATCTTTTTTAGTATAGCTATCCTTATGGATATGAAGGGGTATCACACTATGGTTTTGATCTGCATTTTTCTAATGACTAATGATGTTGAGAGCACTATCTAATTTTACAATACTGTTCTTTGGGTGCAACTACAATGTCAAAGTTTAGTGGATGCTGAGTGAAGAATGATCTAGATAGAGGCCCCTGGCTGGCTCCATCAGTACAGCATGTGACTCTTGATCTCTGGGTTGTAAATTGCAGCCCCATGTTGGGTGTAGAGATCACTTTAAAAAATAAAATCTTGAAAAAAACGATCTTGATGAATATTTCTCTTGTCTTTAATTCAATACTAAACTTAATATAACACTTACAAAATTAATTTGCTTTTTTGTACTAGCCAAAAAAAAAAAAAAGGGCTTTGTCCTTGTTGCATGTGTGTGTGTGTGCATGTGTGTGTGCACGTGTGTGTTTTGTTTTTAAATAAAGAGGTTTAAATACAAAAGAAGTAAGTATAAACCCTGGTGATCTCTGAACCACACTCAGCCCACTGGACTTCAGGGCAACTGTGATGGCTCATTCCATGTAGTTCCTGTGCCCACCTGAGTACCTATTCCTGGCATGGTCTGCTTTGGGTCTTAGAGCTTTCTTCACAACACAGAGGGCTACTCAGTCAGATCCTAGAGCCTGGAAGTGCGGGGGCAGGAGATTGGACGGGGAGACAGACGCTCAGGGGGAAGCTCCAGTCTGTATGTCTGGGAGTTAATGGATAAACACTCCCGTGCCTTAATGTAACCATTCTGCATGCATGGTCTACTTAGTCCCTTAGAAGTCCCCTGTAAGAGGAAGACCCAGAAACCCATTTGGCAACAAACATTTTTTTTTGGCATTTCTCCTTTCCCTAGAAACTTCCCAACTTCCACACTTCTGCTTCTTGGGATCATCTCACAAATAAGCTCTCAGCTCACAAGTTCTTGTTTCTGTCTTTGGTTTTAAGGAAACCCAAATTAAGCAAAATTATATAAATGAAAAATTGCTAAATGGGTAAGGTCAGCATTAGCTGGTTGAAAAGTTAGAAATCATTTGCTTTGAAGATTCCCTTTTGTTATTTGTTCACTGTGAACCTAATGTTTTAAAGGTTTCTTGTTCAAAATATTGTATTCGTGAAGTAATAATAAATGTTATTGTTTTAAGGCCAGTGACAGTCTGCTTTCAATACCAATGTTTCTCTGCCAAGATAACATCATTTTTGCCAAAGAGCAAAGAAGACTGGAGTTTTAACTAGCCCACTTAACCTTGCTGTGGCTAAATGTGTGTGTTCCATTAGATCTGTTTAAAACATTTGCCCAAATTCGATTACTACTACTGTATTAATGAACAAGTTGGCACATAGCACACGGGTGCACTCCAGAGGCTGAGAGTTCCATGCTGGCAAGTTCTTCACATGATGGACTCTTTGGGGACCAAGGAGTAGGGCGGTGCCTGTCCTTGGTTCCTAGCTGCATGCAGAGCTTTTTACAACCTTGTCATGTGCTGCGCCTTCTTTGACTTCAGTTATTCCAGTTTGGCTTGCTGTCCATGAGCATTTCACAACTCCTCTTCCTGTGCTAGCATAAGTCTGCACTCTCCCCACTTAACCCAGACTTGGCAGCTCGGTTTGGCCATCTCTCCACATATACTTGTTATCCCCTGATACTTCATTCTGCTCAAACTGCCATCCTCTGCTAAGCTGAGAAATGAAGAGATTGGCTTATATGGTATAGTATAGTGGCATGCACTCAGAAGTCCTGGGTTCTAGTCACAGCGTTGTCTCTCCCTAGCCTTGGAAACTGGACAACTCATAACCTCTCTGAATGCTGTTTCCTTGTTATTTTTTTTTTAATTAAGACTTAATGGGGGTGCCTGGGTGGCTCAATTGGTTGAGCATCAACTCTTGATTTCAGCTCAGGTCATGATCTCCCAGCTCATGGGTTCAAGCCCTATGGCCGGCTCAGTGCTGAGTGTGGAGCCTGCTTGGGATTCTCTCTCTCCTTCTCTCACTGCCCCTCCCCAACTCATGCTCTCACACTCTTTCTCTCTCTCTCTCAAAATAAATTAATTAATTAAAAAAAAGAGTTAATTTTTTTTTAAAACTAAGCTTAATGCCCAACATGGTGCTTGAACTCAGGATGCTGAGATCAAGTGTCACATGCTCTAGTGACTGAGCCAGCCAGGCACCTCAAGACTTAATGTTTTAGAGTAGTTTTAGGTTCACTGCAAAATTAGGAGGAAAGTATAGAGATTTCCCATATATCCCCTGTCTTCACACATGCATAACCTCCCCAATTATCAGCATCCCCCACCAGATGAGTACATTTGTTACAATTGATGAACTCACACAGACACATCATAATTACTCAAAGTCCATAGTTTACCTTACGGTTCATTCTTGGTGTTGTATATTCTATGGATTTGGACAAATGTGTAACAACATGTATTTATCATTATGGTATTGTGCAGACTAGTTTCACTGTCTTAATATTCCCTCATCTTAAATGTGGCACAACATGATTGATTCCGAATCCTCACAGGATTTAAGATAAAAACTGCTTAACAAAATAATAAGGTGTGGCGCCTGGGTGTCATTTAAGTGTCGTTAAGTCAGTTAAGTGTTGACTTTGGCTTAGGTCATTATCTCAAGGCTCCTAAGTTCAAGCCCTGCATTGGGTTCTCTGCTGTCAGCACAGAGCCCACTTCAGATCCTCTGTCCTCCTCTCTCTCTGACTCTTCCCTGAGCGTGTGTGCACAAGCATGCGCACACATGTGTTCCTTCTCTCTCTCTCTCTCTCAAAAATAAATAAACATTTTTTAAAAAGGCAAGAAAGTTCAGTACAGTGTTATTTTGAGGGTGAAAAATTAGAATTGTACTTAATTTTAAATATCTAAACACAGGAGGCCAGTTAAATAAATTATAATGTAATCAACAGAATCTTTGTAGTCATTAAAAAATATGTTGGAGAATAGTTAAAGGTACTGGAAAATTAAGTGTAAAAAATTATAAAACAACATGTACAAGTAAAAGTTATTATGGTCTGTGGGGGTGCCAGGCTGGGGAGTTATTGTTTAATGGGTACAGAGTTTCCGTTTAGGATGATGGGGACGTTACAGAAATGGATAGTAGTTATGGCCGCACAACAGTGTGAATGTTCTTGATGCCACTGAATTGTACACTTAAAAATGGTTAAGTGGCACCTGGGTGGCCCAGTCAGTTAAGCATCGACTTGAGCTCAGGTCATGATCTCAAGGTTCATGAGTTCTAACCCCGCGTTGGGCTCTGTGCTGACAGCTCAAAGCTGAAGCCTGCTTCAGATTCTGTCTCCCTCTTTCTCTGCCCCTCCCCCACTCACACTCTGTCTCTCTCTCTCTCAAAAATAAACATTAAAAAACTTTTTTTAAAAAAGGTTAAAATGGTAAATTTTGTCATGTATATTTTACCACAATAAAATAAAAAGGTAGCTGGAAGTTTGTACAAAGATCTTGGCAAGGTCGAAAACAATTCTCATGTGAAGGCATGGTGGTTTCTTACAGTTTGCTGCTGTTTGCATTATCATAATTGATGTTCTATTAAATTATTTAATGATATTTTCGACACAAAAAGAAATGTGGTTGGTTTAAAATATAATATGTACAGGATGAACCTATTTCTTAAATCTATCTGTCTCTTACATCTATGTCTCTATATATCTATATATAGATATATACACATTACATGCATGCCTGCTTTTTCTAAATTTTCTGTGATGAATATATATTACTCCTACACTGAAACTTTATAAAAATGTATGAAGCATTATATAAACCATAAGGAACTTTTATTATTCATGTAAGGGCTCGGGCCTATTATAGTATAGAATATACAACTGTTGCTAAAGAAATTTGTCTCAGGTCATCTCCAAGAAGATGAAACAGTATATGCGAAGAAAACAGTAGAAAACAAGAAGAGAAAACAGTATATGCAAAGTTCAAAAGCAATAGACTACATGGTTCATTTGAGATCTTGCAATAAATCATTATATTTGAAGCATTAGTCTGTGAGTGGGTGATGTTGACAACAAAGAGCTCTGGATAAGTCTGGAGAGGTAGGCAGGTAACAAATGAACAGTTGACCAAATTAAAGAGTTTGAACTTTATCCTAAGGACAACAGCAAATCACTAATGGGTTTTAAGCCAATGATATGATTATATTTGCATATTAGAAAGATGATGGTGTTTGCATCATGGCAAATGGACTGGAGAAGAGCAAAACTGGAAGCAGAAGGGTTGATTATAGTTACAATCATCAGGGCCATCTGGATAGGAACGGTCACAATGGGGAAAAACACATGGATTTCAGACCCCTTAGAAAGTAGAATTGGTGTCACCCTTGGTATTGATTGGATATGAGAGCCAGAGAGATCTAGGATGCCTCCTTCGGCAATCAAGAAGGGCTGTGTCACTCACTGAGAGAGGAATCGAGGGAGGCAGAAAGTAACAAGTTCAGCCTGTTGGGAGTTGGAAATCCAGGAAAGGGAGAACTCAGAAGAGGGATCAAAAGTCAGTAGCACATGGAGAGCATCTGAAAAGTAGGTAAGATTTCCATGGAAACAGATGTAGAAAAGAGGTTTTTAGCCTTCTTGGAGGCAAAGGAGTGAAAATCTGATGAATACTATGAACATTTTCTCCAGAGATTTCTTTAAAGAATCCGGCTGTTAAGTGAATAAAAGAAATCAGAATATAGTTGAGGGTTGTCATAGGATCATGAAAGTGTTCTCCTTCAGCTGAGAGACTTGAGTAGTGAGGGAATGAAACAGGAGGGGCACCTGGGTGGCTCAGTTGGTTAGGCATCTGACTCTTGATTTCAGCTCAGGTCATGATCTCATGGTTTGTGAGTTCAAGCCCTACTTCAGGCTCTGCTGACAGCAAGGAGCCAGCTTGGGATTCTCTGTCTCCCTTTCTCTCTGCCCTGCTCTCACGTGCTCTCTCTCTCTCTCAAAAGTAAATGAACTTGAAAAGAAAGAAAGAAAGAAAGAAGCAGGAAAGAGGAAGAATAACTGGAAGACCAAATTCCTGGGAAGATCTACAGAAACAGGCTCTATCCCAGAGCAAAAGGTATGAGTCAGGCCCAGTAGGGACATTTTTTTTTTTTTTTTTTTTTTTTTTTTTTGACAGGAAACAAAGAGGCAAGACTAGAAGAGAATGCAGGTGAGTTTGTGGGTTGCATGCCTGGAAGTTGAAGCCTTTCTTATCAGATAACTTCTCTGGACTCAATGAGTACGAGATGAGGTCATCTATAATGAGGGTAGCCAGAGGTCAGAAGTCTGTCAAATGGCCACTGCAGAGATTATAGCATATGATTAGGGAAATGTCATAGGATTTCTAGGCTGTGAAAGCCCAGCTGAATATAGGCACTAGGCATTTATAAGTAGGAATCAATCTGGATGATTTTTTTTCTGCAGCAAATCTCAGGATCCTTGATATAAGTGAGAAGAAGGCAATAGTTCAATTCTTTGAAGACTATAGATTTGCCAAGAATTGTGAGTGGGACAAAGCAGATGAGGAGCCAAATAATAATTGACCATAGATTCCTCAAAAAGTTAAAAATAGAACTACACCATAATCCAGCAAATCTTGCTACTAGGTATTTACCCAAAGAATACAAAAACACTAATTCAAAGGGATGTGTGCATTCTTATGTTTATAGAAGCATTGTCTACAAGAGCCAAAGTATGGAAGCAACCCAAGTGTCCAAGGATTGATGGGATGATGAAGTGAGATATATATGCATATATATATATATATATATATATATATATATATGCCTATATATATAGATGTACATATATATCTATATATATATACACATACATACACTATATATATATATATATATAGTGTGTACATATATATATATATATATTTTTATTCAGCCATAAAAAAGAATGAAATCTTGCCATCTGCAATGACATGGATGGCGCTAGAGTATTATGCTAAGCAAAATAAGACAGTCAGAGAAAGACAAATACCAAATGATTTCACTCATGTGGAATTTAAGAAACAAAAAAAATGAGCAAAGAAAAAAAAGAGAAAAAGAAACAGACTCCTTTTTTAAAAACTTTTTTCTTTAATGTTTATTTATTTTTGAGAAAGAAAGAGAGAGACAAGAGTGTGATCGAGGGAGAGGAAGAGAGAGAGGGAGACACAGAATCTGAAACAGACTCCAGGCTCTGAGCTGTCAACATAGACCCCAAAGCGGGGCTTGAACCCACAAACCATGAGATCATGACCTGAGCCAAAGTTGGATGCTTAACCGACTGAGCCACCCAGGCACCCCAACAGACTCTTAATAATAGAGAATAGGGGCGCCTGGGTGATTCAGTCGACTGAGCATCTATCCTTGTTTTTGGCTCAGGTCATGATCCTAGGGTCTGGGATCAGGGTTGTGGGCCCCACACTCAGTGTAAAGCCTGCTTAAGATTCTCCAATCTCTCTGTCTCTCTGTCTCTCTCTCTCTCTCTGCCCCTCTCCCCAACTCACACTCTCTCTCTAAAATTAAAAATAATAATAATAAAAATAATAGAGAACAAACAGATGGTTATGAGAGGGGAGGAGGTGGGTGGGGGGATGGGTGAAATAGGTGATGGGGATTAAGGAGTGCACTTGTGATGAGCACTAGGTGATGTATAGAATTGTTGAATCACTGTATTGTACACTTGAAACTAATTTTACATGTTAACTATACTGGAATTAAAATAAAATAAACTTTAAAAAAAGAAAGAAAATAAAAGAATTGACCATAGAATGATATATACCCATTGTCAAAGCTATAGAAAGAAGTGAGGTCAGGGGCTCCTGAGTGGCTCAGTCCGTTAAGCATACAACTCTTGGTTTTGGCTCAGGTCATGATCACATGGTTCGTGAGATCGATCCCTGTGTTGGGCTCTGCACTGACACGTGGAGCCTGGTTGGGATTTTCTCTCTCTCTCTAAATAAATAAATAAACAAAAAAGAAAGAAAGAAAGAAAGAAAGAAAGAAAGAAAGAAAGAAAGAAAGAAAGAAAGAAAAAGAAAGAAAGGAAGGAAGGAAGGAAGAAAGAAAGTGAGGTCAGGAAGGGACTGAGGGAAAGAGAAAAAGAAAGTATCAAAGAATTGAAAGTACCAAAATCCTTAACGATTCATTTTAAAACAAGGACATTTCTTTTCCTTTTTGTTATTTTTTAAAATCACCAAGTATCTTGATGCATCTATGCCGTAAGTTGATCATGAAAACTTGGCCAGAACACTGAAACTAAGGGAAGCCATTTGAAAGCAAATTCCTTGCCTCAGTGTAATAGCAAAGACTACTGCATAATCATTCATTCATCCTTCAGATATCAGACCAAAATTAGCCATGAAAATATATCTTCTTTTCCCATACTCAAGGCCAATATTACTTTGCACAAATAAAGTCTGTGGGGTGGGTTATAGATGATATTGGAGATTTATAAATATTTTATATGTATAAAGGAATTCTGGTTATACAGGTCAATGTCCTTATTGTTAGGAGATGCTTTCTAAAATATATGGGGGTGAGGTGCCTGCCAGGCTCAGTCAGCAGAGCATGTGACTTGATCTCACATTGTGAGTTCAAGCTCCATGTTGGACGCAGAGTTTACTTAAAAATAAATAAGTAAAGGAAAATAAAATTTATATATATATATATATATATATATATATATATATATATATGAAACACCTGCATATTTTCAAATTATTTTCAAATGGCTTTGAAAAAAAATTGTATAATAGAGCAAATATAGCAGAATGCTACATTTTTTATCACATTGGTTCTCAGTAGGGGAGAGGGAAAAATTTTACTTCCCAAGAGATATTTGGCAATGTTTGGAGACATTTCTGGCTGTCACAAGTTAAGGATAGTGGTGCTACCAGCATCTAGGGAGTAGCAGCCAGGAACACTGCTACACATCCTACAATGCATAGGATGGGCCCTGACAGCACAGATGATCTGTACCCAAATGTCTTATGTTGAGGTTGTGAAACCCTGTTCCTAGTAGTAGATATGCAGATGACCATGGTGCTAGTGCTGGCCTTTCAAATGCCCATTTGAAACATATGTAAACATTTTTATTAAAGGAAACTTAAAACTAAAACTTAAAACTAAAATATGAGAAGAAGAAAATCGATCTTTTCCAAGTAGGCAACAAATAAATTATTTTTGCCAGTAGTCAAATACAGAGCATTTTCTTGAGCATGACACGGGATACTCTTGGAAACTATGACTTTTAGGTAGATGGCTGGAAACCGTTCCTCATCTTCCTTCACTCAATCCATCAAAATAGAACATTGTCTTTATTCAGTACTAGGATTTTTGTAGAAAATGTTTTCAAAGAGAGGAAAACAAGCAAAAGGGAGAAGAATAGATATTTGTAGATCACTTTCTATGATCCAGGCAACATGTTGGGCACTTTTCATACATAATCCTGTCTGGCTTGGACTCAGCTGACAGAGTGAAGACTTGTGTCACACAATGACTTATTAGATTCATTCATTCAGTCATTCATTTGTCCATTCAAAAAACCTTTATAGATACCTACTATAGATACCTACTAGATACTATGCTAGGCCTGGAGATAGAGAAATAAACGAAGTGCACTCCTTGGTCTCAGGGAACATGTAGTCTATTGAGGGAGACAGAAAATTTAATACTGAGCAATGTGAAATGATCTTTCTTAGAGGAATGGACAGGTTTTTCTGGGAGCATATATGTGGACAACCAACCCAGAGAAGTCTTTCTCAGACCTGGGAGGGTTGGGAGCAAATAAACTCAAGGATTCTGAGACAAGAATAAAGTGAGTGAGGGTGAGGAGTGTGGGGGGTCAGGGCCAAGGGCAATCTGGGCAGGCAGAACATCACATAAAGGCCTAGAGATAAGAGGGAGGGAGTGGAATGCCTTAGAGATGGTCTCTAACTGGAGTATGCAGCAGAATCTTCTTGAAAGCCTTAGCCCAGGCAAGTTGATACATAAAATTGAACATCACAGCCCATATGTCTTCATCCATAGTATGGGAGACTAGTAACTATCAACTTGTCTAACTATCTCTCATCATTCTTTTGAGAATAAAACCAAGCAGCAGTATATATATATATATATATATATATATATATATATATATACACCCCACTCTGCCCTTCCCTGCCACTCCAGTCAGAGGAAGCACTTCCCAGGGCCATAAAAGCCCACCTCTCCCAGTTATCAACCTGACTTCCTCTTGACCATAACCCGTTGAGTAAGGTAGATGATGAAGCTGATTGTCCCAGTTTGGAATGTTAGAGAATGACTCTCTGAGAAGTTAAATATCTAACCCAGTTAAGCAAAGGCAACTGGTAGAGCTAAGGTCAGACAGGCTCATAACTCACTGTTTCACTAGATCATACTCGAGGTTCAAGAGCAGGCTCGGGGGTGTTTTTGCAGAGGGAAGCTGGGCTCTGAGCCTGGCTCAGTCAGCAACTCAAACCTAAAAGGAGAACTCAGATGCTTCATTCTGGAACCTCTGTTCAGGGAAAGTAGGATAGTTTGGGGAATTGTTATCTTCGGGCATTCCTGTTAGGAGCTGCAAGAGACCTGGCTTTTATTTGTAATCCTCACATTTGTGTATTACTTTACAGTTTAGATTTGCTTTTATTTTTACTTTTTAAGTTCGTTTTCATGGGTGGTACGATTGTCCCACTTTACAAATGAGAGTTTCAGTGACTTGCTGAGGATGACACACCTAGCAGGTCTTTGGATTCCAAATCTTCTGTACTGAATTCCACCAAAATATTTATGTGAAACAGATGTGACATGTGCCAATTGTTTTCAATAGACATGGTGATTATGTATGTAGTATTTGTGTATATATGTATGTGTATGCATAAGTATGTGCGTTTTACATGTTTTGTGTCCTTATTTTTTTTGTCAATACCACTTTGGTAGTCCGTCAGCTTTTTTGTTGTTTGTTTTTTGTTTCTGTTTAACCACATGTAATCTATTCATAAAAATTAAAAAGAATTTTTGGGGTACCTGGGTGTCTCAGTCAGTTGGGCCTCTGACTCTTGATTTTGGCTCAGGTCACGATCTCACAGTTCATGGGATCGAGCCCTGCATCAGGCTCTGTGCTGATAGCACGGACCCTGCTTGGGATTCTCTCTCTTTCTCTCTCTCAAAATAAATAAACTAACTTAAAAAAAAAAAAGAAAGTATTTTTGGTGAAAATAATCCTTGAAATAAAACAGTAGGAATTTATGATTTGATGGAATAAATGAAATTACCAAAAAATGTAGATTTAATGGTGAAAACTCTGTGCAGTAAAAAGAAACTTTAGTTGCCCTCAGGATGTATCATGATTTTTTTTCTTTTTAGTTAAGAAAACAAAAGTTCTGGAGCTCTTTGAAACATTTTCTGCAAATAATGCACATAGGACTTCTGTGACAGAAATCAGAGTGCTAAGTAAAGTAAAAACATACGTCTTAACCACCTCCTTCTACAACCAAGATAATCCAGCTCAATAAACTATAAAGGCTTCAAGGTTGGGTAGAAATCAGAGTTCAAATTCAGAAAGCCACCAGATGCATCAACTGCAGCGGCAGGAAGAGGCCAGCGGCGGGGAGAGGTACACATCTGATGCACATACCATTAGAACATTTTAATCATTGCTTCCTCCCTTCCTGAATAACATCTGGCTTGCACAGAAGATCCTTAATATCATCAGTTTTTCGCCTTACAAATATTTGAGTATGTGAGTTAAAGATTTGAGTATATGAGTCTACAAAAACCTGGGCTTAACAGAAGGTCTGTCTTTTTTAAAATACAGAATCTATTTATTTTTTTAAGAAAAGTCATTACTCTGCTTCAAATCATAAAACCCTGATGCTGACATGGAATGTATACAGCATTCAGGTGAAGACGGAGTAATTTACCCAGAGTCACCCAGCCAAGTATGTCCCTGGTTTCCCGACTTTCTGCTTTGGTGTTCTACTATGGTTCCGAGGAAAGAAAGAGACTCAAACAAGAATAAAATGAAATATTTGATGGCATGGAGGAAATATTTGCAATATATTGCTGTGTAAAGAAAGCACATCCCATAATATATACCACATGATACTATTTTGGGGGGAAAAGAGAAGGCATGTGTGTTAGGTACAAAAAGGCTGGGGAGATGTTAGCAGGTCTGAAATCTCTAAGTGGGGCAATTCACAGGACTTGCTTTTTACCTCTTTTAGTTTTTTTTTGTTTTTAATTTTTTGGATTTTTAAAATAAATAAGTATAACCAATAATCACAAATAAATTAATGTTATAAACAAAGAATTATCCTAAGAATGGCAGGCACATTTCAGAAGTATAGAGACAAGTAGCATTAGAACTCTTTCTTCTTGGGGTGCCTGGGTGGCTCAGTCAGTTAAGCGTCCTACTCTTGATTTCAGCTCAGGTCATGATCTCACAGTTTGTGAGTTCAAGCACCACATCGGGCTCCATGCTGTCAACTCAGAGTCTGCTTGGGATTCTCTGTCTTCCTCTCTCTCTGTTCTACCCCTGCTTACTCTCTCTCTCTCTCTCTCTCTCTCTCAAAATAAACAAACTTAAAAAAAAAAAAGAACTCTTTCTTCTTAAGGGTTGGGAGGTAGAGGACTGTATCAATAGAAGTGGTGTGTTTGACCAGAGCTGTACTGTAGGGTGGCTAGAGCTGATGGACAAATGGACACCTAAAAGCCAATGCATGGGCCACAAGACAAATGTTCAGGGTGAAGGAAGCAGTGAGAGCTTCCCATTAGAAGGAATATCAATTTACTTCCCACTTCCCACTGCTCTTAACATCTAAACAATTGGGAAATATTGTGTTCACTTCTTTAGAAGCATGGAATATTCCTCTGGAATTAATGCTTTCTGAAGGAAGCTAATCTCTCATAGCTACTCCATTTCTTCCTACTTTGACTATGTAGCTGGTATTCAGACCTGGTAAAGACCATGAAAAAAGGAATAAAGATAATAAGTAAAAGGATGGATGGATGGATGGATGGATGGGTGGGTGGATGGGTGGATGGACAGATGGACCACCTTGGTTTATAGAGCACCTCCTATTTACTTGCCAGACTAATTTATGTGCTGTATAATTTCTAATCCTTGGCCTTGCTGCTAATCTCTACATTATCTCTAATTTCAACAGGTAGGCATTATTATTCCCATTTCAGAGATAGTAAAACAGGCTGAGAGAAGTTGAGCTACCAAAGAGAGCAGGATTAGAACTGAGGGATGTCTGACCCAAAGGCCTAAGCCCCCTCCAAAGCCACTGCCTCCTTCTTGGCACCCTGGAATAGCCTAGCCCTTCTCGGTGGATCCACTAGACTGCTGCAGGGGAAAGAAGAGCACTGGATTAGGAGTCTGTTTCCGGATGCACTCCAGTCTGGCTGACTCTCTTCCATCTCCATAGTTTGCCCACACAACAGACATTCTTTGCCACAATTGTTTTGTTTTCTTTTTTCTTTTTTACATATATTTTTTTAATGTTTATTTATTTTGGGAGGTATGGAAAGAGAAAGGAGAGAATCTCAAGCAGGCTCTGTACTTTTAGCACACAGACATGGCGCTTGATTCCCATGAACCGTGAGATCATGACCTGAGCCAAGATCAAGAGTTGGAGACTTAACTGACTGAGCCACGGAGGCGCCCCTGTTTTATTTTATTTTTTTTTTATTTTGACCGAAATCAATTCACTGAGATAGAAAATCTCCTGCTTAAATTAAGAAAGATGAAAATCAGAATGAAGTCTGTTTCAGAAACCAATTTAGGTAGAGATAAAGGTAGGGTGAGTTTTCTGAAGTGAACTCTAAATGGCAGGGCCCTAGCTGTCAACCTTTATTTCCTTTTCTCATTTCCTTTTCATTTCATGTTTCCATCTCTAACACTCCTTTGTGAACCAGCAAATGTTAGTGGCATAGAGAACCTCAAACTTCCTCAGAGCTCTTTTAAGGCGGCCAACACTAATGTGGTTTGGGTCTTGTTAACCAGTAGTCTCTTGTTAAGTAAACAACTCAACTTTGATACCAGAGGGTCTGTGGTCAGGATGGGGGCTGAGGTTGAAGGAGAGTAGAAGCAGGCTTGGGAGAAATTTTAAGTAGGAGATTTCTCTTCAAAAAGAAAACAAAGTTTTGACGAAAGCTGTTCTCTATTCCACCAATTGGGACACATCCTCAGCACTCTTTACTGACCACACACTACACTCTGCTCTTTATATTTGGTCTGCCCTCTACTCTTGGCGTTGGGCTATAGGCCTACACTGAGTCACATCAGAGAACTTGTCTTATGTCCTACAAGAAGATCATTGAGAATATGGGTCGCTAAACCACGTAAGAGAAATTCTTCTCAGTTCTCTGTTCAGGAAAAGCTGCCTTTCCACTGATGACTGGTATGTTTTATCTTATGAATGTTGGGAATCATGTACTGTAGTTGATTTTCTTTTTTTGTTTGCTGCAAGGAAACTCACAGCCAAACTTGGGGTCCACTCCTAGTAGAAAGTGCTGGGCCTTATAACATAATTTGGAACACTAATCTTACTTCTTTTTTGTTGGGTTCCTCCAACTACCTCTTTTTCTTTCCAATAGGTCTCTTCTCTCAAATGATTTTTTAGAAATCTTGCTTTGTTTGTGTCTTTCTAAGCTATCTTAAATTATTTTGGAACAAGTAGGAACGACTCTATATAATTGCCACACCGTGTTTTTAGGTGTCTGCCTACAATAGCACCCTCCTTTTTCTTTAAGAACTGCTTGAGCTGGGGTCACCTGGGTGGCTCAGTGGGTTAGCGTCTGACTCTTGATTTCGACTCAGGTCGTGATCTCAAGGTTTGTGAGTTCAAGCCCCACATGGGGCTCTGTGCTGTTAGCTTGTTAGTATGGAAACTGCTTAGGATTGTCCTCTCTCTTCCTCTCTCTCTGCCCCTCTCCTGTTCATGTTCTCTCGCTCTCTCTCTCAAAATAAATAAACTTAAAAAATATTTTAAGAACTGCCTGAGTGATCATAGGAATGGGGCCCCTTGCACCATGTGAGCCTGCCTGTCTGGCCAATTTGATTAGAATTGAGGTAGCTACCTAACCCAAGATAAGCAACAGATTCTTTCCTCCAGAAATGTGAAATTGGGACTTGACAAATGATCTGCTAAGCTGGTTACTTAACTGTGTAATATATCTACAGCATTGATGCTCAACACTAGAGGCCCTATAAAGTCACCTGATACTTTTAAAAAGTATCAATTCATCCCTGATTATCAAGGAAGGGGAAGGTACATACAGATCTATAACCAAATAGATCTACTGACTGGATTTATTTAGTGTCATTTCTCTAGAGTTTGTGACTGGAGAATGTGAGACCAAACCCTTAAATGGTCCACTTCTCACTGAAAATTGTTACCTAGAAAGCCTATGAAACTCAAGCACTTTGTATTCACTTAAGTCTCAGCCATTTGTATAGACAGAATTCTGAATGAAGTGAAGGAACTTTCACTACCTTTGGGCTTTCTTTCTTTCTTTCTTTCTTTCTTTCTTTCGTTCTTTCTTTTTCTTTCTTTCCTTCTTTCCTTCTTTCTTTATGTTTTACTAGGTTTCACTCCCCCAAATAGATTTATGTATTTAACATAAAGTTGTTGAGTACATCCTAAGTGGGAAGTTCTCCAGTGGATGCTATGGGAGAGGTTGGGGGAGAGAGAAAGAAAGTGGGTACCCAGATGAACCTGACCTTAGGGAGGCAGGTGACAAGGAATGTGGCAGAGGATGATGGTCACATTCTCAGGCTATAACAATAGGAAGGCATCAGAAGCTTGTTCTAAGCAGCACTTAACTTGCTTTACATACAGTAATCTATTATTCTTCCCATTTGTGGAAATAATCAAGGGATGACTAAAGTGGCATTCAAATTATGCCCATGAAGAGGCTAGATGCAACCAGCCTCCAAGAACAGTCTCATTTAAATCTAGATAAAAATCTATCTGATATTCTGCATATTAGAACTCCACCTTGAATTCCTTGCTCAATAACAATTTTCTCAGCTGGCCTTTCTGGCCCCATTTTTTTTTTATTATTGTTTATCTACTTTTGAAAATAACAAAGAAATGGAGTGGGAAATGGAAAATTACTCTGTTGGAAAATCTTACCTTCCTAAATGTGAGCTTTCAGTACATTCAGAAATAGTCTATAGGATTCCTGAGTGGTCCCAAACATCACCACCAGCTAATGTAACTAACACAGGTTCAGGTTGGAGAGAAAGAAAGAACTGTAATACTTAATATTTATTGAGTTCCTACATGCCAGGCATTCTGCTATGAGCTTAGATGCAGCATCTTATTTAATACTCAGAACAACCTTTGAATAATTCTATCTTCTCTGTGTAACAGAAGAGCAAACTGAGGCTTAGAGAGGTAAAGGGATGTGCCCAAGGTCATGCAGGTCATTAGCAGTGTTTCTGATAGTTGCTATAACTATAGTGTTTCAAGCAGTGCTGGGCACTTGGAAAGCGCTCAGTAAATATTTGCTAAATGAGTGAATATGTGAAGGATCATCTGGCTATAGAAGCAAATCTTTAGTAGCTGGGTAGAAAGAATCACACAGCTAATGGATAAGTCTCCTACACCATGCATTCTGAGCTTGGGTTCCATGTGGCACAGAGGTGTCCTCTTTCAGAAGTGAGTGGTGGAACAGAAATAGCATCCCATGACCCAGAAGAGCTAGGTGCTAATCTTGGCTCTCCTGTCGTGTGACCTTGGACCCATGATCCCCATGCCTTACTGAGTTTCAGGTGTCTTTTTTGCAAAATGAGGCCTCTAAGAGTACCTCTAAATTCTCTTCTAAATCTAACAGCCTGTCATTGACAAGAATTTTACACTAGAGAATTTATCTTCTGGATGAACCACTCTAAGGACAAACCACAAATGGTATCAAGAGCTTGTGGGAAAAGAAGAATTCCCATTTTCCATTCTGTATTTGCTATCACCTCTCCTCTCTTCCTAGAGTCTCTGCTGAGATGCTTTACACTGTAGGTTTTTTCTTTTACTTTCTTTTTTTTTTTTTTTCCATTTTTCAACTTTTAATTTTAAGATAATTTTTTACTTGTAAAACAAGTTAAAAAAATAGCACAAAGAATTCCTGAATACCTATCACAGTGTTTCCCCAAATGTTACTATTTCTTATGCCACATAAATGTGAAATTATCACAGTCAGAAAGTTAACATTAACAAAATACTGATTATCTGATCAACAGTTCTCAAGTTCACCAACTGTCCCACTGATGTTCTTTTTCTGGTCCAGAATCCAGTCCAGGTTCACATGTTACATGTTAGTCTTCCTTAATATGAAACAGATTCTCAGTCTGTCTTTGTCTTTCATGCCCTTCCCTTGAGACATCTGAAGAGTTACTGCCCAGGTACTTTTCAGAATATCCCTCAATTTAGGTTTGTCTGATCTTGATTGAATCCATACTAGACACTTTTAGCAAGAACACCCTAGAAGTGACTTTATTTCCTTCTGAGTGCATTTCATCAGAAGTGCCAATTTGTTGCTGTATTACCCATGAGGTACCTTTGATTACTGTTTGTTTTTTCGTATTCTACATATTTCATAAGAAAAATGGAGTAATAATAGTACTTGCGAGGACTAAATGGAAAAGAAAAATGGTAGATGAAGCACTTAACACCATTCTTGGAACACAGTAGGACTTAACTATTATACTATTACATCATCATCTTTTTTTCTTTTAAAAGCATATGGGACAATTAGGAAATTGTAAAACCGACATGGGTGTTGCTGATGGAACCGCACTGGGGTCATCTGCAGATACACATTCTGCTTTTGCATTTGCTGCTGCAGCTGTGGCCCCTAAGCCAGGACAATTCCAGCAGGCTCAGAAAGATCACGGCCCTCAGTGTTCCTCTGCAAGGGCAGTGAATGTAACTAGAGTGCCATTTGAATGTTTGGCTATTGTACACTCGGCGGCAGGGGACATGTCCATTCAGCCCTGGATCTGGCCTACAAGATGTCAGGTAACCTTTTCAAGGCCATGAGATTTTAATAGACTTTGAAGTAAAGTTACCAGATACTATGTTTTTGCCTGGCTGAAACATACAATTAATGTATGAATCTGGGTTTTACAAGTGACATCTGCATTCTGTGTTTATTTAACTAACTGCAGACTGATTGCCATGTAGGCATTTTGTAATATTTTTCTATTAGTCTGTGAATAGGCAGTCCAATGAATTATTTATTGGTCTAACACATCCTGGTGCTCTTTTCTTTTTTTTTTTTTTTTTTAAGAAAACATTCTCTATTGGAAGTCTTGGCCTTGCTTAGTCAATTAACCTTCCCCTGTCCAGACCTCCTCTCTTGAGGAATAAGCCACCAAAATCCAAAGTAGCATTCTCATGTGCAGAGGAAGGGATCATGCCTGCTCAAGACCTTAGTCCCCTCCTGTTGTAATCTCCCCAAAGCCAGATGTGAAACCCCACTCCCAAATCAACTACAATTGATGAACATGCATTCAGTTACTATGCTTTTCCAGAAATAAGCTAAAGCTGCTGTGGCAAAGGAGAGAGATGGCAGAACCCTGTTCCTGCCAGATTTAGCCTCATTGCCCTGAAAATAACCAATGGTGCCAGGGATGGGGATGGGGTAGAGGGTGGAGAAAGTGACAAGAGCTATTGAATCAGAAGTTGTCATTCTATTTTCCCTTTTCTTTTACCCTCTGCTCCCTCTGGTGCTGCTTTTTCCCATGCTCCCCTCTACTCCAGTGCGATATTGGTAGTTCAAGTGATGGTGGCCTGCTCTGGGGTAGTTGAGGAGGAGATGATGATCAGTAGGGTGGGATTCAGAGGATACTTTGAAGCTAGCTGACAGGTCTTGCTAATTGCTTGAGGGGTGGGAGTGAAAGAGAGGTCAATGATAGTATCAAATTTTTGGCCTGGGCAACTGGCAGGGTGCTGGTGTCTTTTACTGAGGTGAAGAACACAGAGAGGAATGAATTTGGAGGTAGGGAAAGTCAAGACTTTGTTTTGGGACCTTTTATAACTAAGATGCCTATTACTGAACAACAGAGAGATGCCAAGTAAGCTCTTCGGATACACAATTTGAAATTTTAAAGTATAGTGAAAAGAACATGGGATTTTGTGTGATACATTTGGAGTTCTAATCACATTATAAGAGCGTAACAATATATTTAACTTCTCTGAGCCCCAATTTCCATATTTGTCAATTGCAAATTTTATTACTCATATTTCAGTTGCTTATTGCTTTGTAACAAATCACTCTAATATATAGTGGCTTAAAATAACAGTTATTTAAGTTGTTTATTACTTTTTAAATGATTCAGTGGGGTGGGGCTCAGCTGGGTGGTTCTTTTACTAGTTTTGCTTGATTATCTTATTCACCTGCATTTAACAGGGAGTTTTGCTAAAGACTGAAATAATCTAAGATGGCCTCTCATTCCCTAGAACCTCTTTCCATGTGGCCTCTCATTATTTCATGATTTTGCCTGAGCTTTTTGCACAGCAACTAAATCTCAAGAGGAAAAAGCCAATGTCTAAGCACTTACTCTGTCTCGGCTTATCGTGTTTGCTAATGTTCCATTGGGCAAAGCAAATCACATGGCCAAGCCCAGAATCACTGTGGGAAGGGAATTTATAGTTGTTGATACTCGGAGGGTGTGGCTAACAAGGAAACACCAAGTAAGAGTCTACCACAACCGACTTGGTTGGGTTTTTATGCAGATTAGACTCTCTGCCATTTGGGAGATACTCAGTAAATATTAGCTGCTATTATTAAGACATAACAACCTTTGGGGCACCTGGGGCTCAGTCAGTTAAGCGTCTGACTTCAGCTCAGGTCACGATCTCATGGTCCATGATTTCGAGCCCCACATCTGGCTCTGTGCCCATAGCTCAGAGCCTGGAGCCTACTTTGGATTCTGTGTCTCCCTCTCTCTCTGCCCCTCCCCCACTTGCACTCTGTCTCTCCCTCTCAAAAATAAAATAAAAACAAAACAAAAAATTTTAAAGACATAGCAACCTTCAAAATCAATACCCAGGGCCTATATTTCCTATTTTACTTACAAACGGACAGGGGAGGAAAGTTAACTTGCTTTTTTTGTCTCTTTTCTATGTTCTCCAGGAAAAGTAGAGCTATAGTCTTTTTAGCTTTGCACTCAATTGTGCTGCCTAATAAACGCACTATGATTACTCAAAATCCAGCAAAGATATGGTCCAATATTTTGATTTTGGAAAAGTAAAAATTCTCATATATTCTCATTAAAAATGGCTTTGAAACCAAAATTAAACATCTGAACATCCATGTTCTTTCAATGATTTTTCTAAACATAAAAGTTGTGGGGCACCTGGATGGTTCAGTCAGTTAAGCATCTGACTTCAGCTCAGGTCATGATCTCATAGTTCATGACTTTGAGCCTCATGTCAGGCTCTGTGCTGACAGCTCAGAGCCTGGAGCCTGCTTCAGATTCTGTGTCTCCCTGTCTCTCTGCCCTTCCCCTGCTCAGGCTCTGTTTCTCTCTCTCTCTCTCAAAAATAAATAAAAATTAAAAAAAAAATTTAAACATAATAGTTGTATTTGATTTTTGTGTTTGTAACCTAAATCCATTATAAGTCCTTCTTTCTCTTTTTTTTTAAGTTTTTTTTTTTTTTTGAGTGTTTATTTAGTTTTTTGAGAGAGGGAGAGAGAAACAGAACACAAATGGGGGAAGGGCAGAGAGAGGGAGACACAGAATCCGAAGCAGACTCCAGGCTCTGAGCTGTCAGCACAGAGCCTGACGCAGGACTTGAACTCACGAACCGTGAGATCATGACCTGAGCCAAAGTTGGACGCTCTACCAACTAAGTCACCCAAGAGCCCTGTAAGTCCTTATTTCTAACTGTAATTTTCCCACTATTTCTTTGCCATTTGATATTTTTTCCTACATCAGTCACATCAAGGTCACTATAAATATTTCAATAGTAAAGGAACAAATCACCCATGCTTTACCCTTAGCTCTTCTCCACAAAAAACACACAAAGCAATTCATTGTCTAGGAGAGAAATGGACATATAAAGACAGCATATATGTGTTGTTTTATCCCATTCTGGGCCCCAGAATTTTTACTATAATGGTCACATAAGGAATCTGCCAGCCCAGAGGCGCCTGGGTGGCTCAGTTGGTTGAGCGTCTGACTACGGCTCAGGTCATGATCTCACTGTCTGTGATCTGAGCTCCGTGTCGGGCTCTGTGCTGACAGCTCAGAGCCTGGAGCCTGCTTCGGATTCTGTGTTTCCCCCTCTTTCTCTGCCTCTCCCCGACTCACACTGTCTCTGTCTCAAAAATAAACATTAAAAAAAAATTTAAGGGGCGCCTGGGTGGCTCAGTCAGTTGAGCGTCCAACTTCGGCTTGGGTCATGATCTCACGGTTCGTGAGTTTGAGCCCTGCATCCGGCTCTGTGCTGATAGCTCAGAGCCTGGAGCCTGCTTTGGGTTTTGTGTCTCCTTCTTTCTCTGCCCCTCTCACACTCGCTCTCTGACTCTATCTCTCAAAAATAAACATGAAAAAATTTTAATAAAAATTTTTTAATTAAAAAAATAAAGATGAAAAAATGATTTTTGAGAATGATTGTATTCAGGTTATGATAACATATATATGTATATATGTATACATATACATACATTTTATTTATAGTAACAAAAGCACCATGTAGAAAAGCTCTGTTATCATCAGTAGGGTAAAAATACTTAGCCAGTGGTGTTTGGTGAATATTTCTTTTCTTCTTTGCATTTTATGAGCTCCATAAATTCTGTTTCAATTCTGTCCCCAGATCTCAGCCCTGCTCATACTGAGAGGCCGTTTCTTTGGGCCCTGAATTCCCATGGCAGAGCATTTTTTGTCTGTCTTTGAAATGATTTGTAAAATGTTATCTCCTCGTTGTATGTGTGAGCCTGTTTCCCTGCCACCGCAGTTCCACCTCACCTTCTACATCCTGTGTGTGTTTCTGCTTGTGTGACCCTGGGAAAGATGATTTATTCTCTTTCCTTTGACAAGAAAAATAACTTCCTGTTTGGGATCCAAACATAAAATCCTTCATCCATGGGCGGCAGCTTGATTGTCATAACATGTCCTGTGTAACACCTCTAAACACCCCTCTCCATCAAAGCAGCACAGGGGCACTCTTGCTAAATCATAATGCACACAATGTCGTCTGGGTAACAATAGTAAAAGGACACAAAACAAACTAGATATGGATCCATTCCGTGTCTCAGAACTGACTTTTCCCTTCGTTACTGAAGTGCTGATGCCACTTTCATAAAAACCCACGGTTTACTTTATTCTTATGAGTCAAACAACTTCCTTTCTTCACTCTATTTATAGAAATGCATTAGGAACTTATTTTCAAATAGGAAAATCATTGGCTATGAAAACATGTTTTTATTTGTTTCAGATCACACCATCCTAGTGCCAACTTATGCATTCTCCTAAACTGAAAAGACATTGACCCATTTTTCACCTTATTTCCACACAACAACTACATAAGCTACATGAGTCAGGATAATCTCAATTACGTTGTAGTAACAACCAACGCTGAATTTCAGTGATTTCTTAAGATTTATTTCTCACTCATGCTACCTTTCAATGTGAGTTGGCTGGAGACCTCTGGTCACCACAGTCACCCCAGGACCCGGACCGGCAGAGGCTCCATCTCGACACGTGCATTTACGATCATCCCGGCAAGGAATAGAGAACGTGGCAAACTATGCACTGGCTCTTAAAACTTCTTGCGAGAATTAACGTATCATTTTGCTCATATTGTACTGGGGCAAAGCAGGTCATGCGGCCAAGCCTGTCTTAAAGGGGGAGAAGTCCAAACCTACTATGTTTCCAGCTGGAGAATGTGGAATGTGTGTGAAGAGCCCCAGTGATTGTTCTAGCACTTACAAATGAACTTCACCAAAAAGGAAAGTTGAATGACAACTGAATGACTGGGGTACCTGGGTGGCTCAACTAGTCAAACGTCCAACTTGTGCTCACATCATGATCTCACGGTTTGTGAGTTCCAGCCCCTCACCGGGCTCTGTGCTGACAGCTCTGAGCCTGGAGCCTGCTTCGGATTCTGTGTCTCCCTCTCTCTCTTTGCCCCTCCCCCATTCGCACTCTAAGGGAGAGTTTAATAAATACACATGAAAAAAAAAAAAAGCTGTTCCTTCTCAAACCTTAAAAAAAATAAAATAAATTAAAAACATAAAACATTTGAATGAAGAAAAAGGAAGAAAAAATTACTCAGTGCTACCAAAGTAGCCACAATATAGTCACTCTTTTAAGGGCAAGGGACTGTTATGCAGCCACCAAAAATTATCGAAGAATTTATAATGACATGGTAAAATGCTCAAGATGTAATATTAAACGATGGGGTGCCTGGATGGTTCGGTCAGTTAAGCGCCGACTTCGGCTCAGGTCATGATCTCACAGTTTGTGGGTTCAAGCCCCGCATAGGGCTCTGTGCTGATAGCTCAGAGCCTGGAGCCTGCTTCTCATTCTGTGTCTCGCTCTCTCTCTGCCCCTCTGCTGCTCATGCTCCGTCACTCTCTCTCTCAAGAATAAATAAGCTTTAAAATTTTTTTTTATAAGAATAAGATGTGATACCAAACAAAAACTATCAAGGTATAGTATTGTTTTCAATATTAGCTCATTAACAATGTTAGCCAGGGTTATCTCTGGCTGGTGGGATTAAAGTTTTTGTTTTCCATTTTTATACCTTGTACACTTTCTAAAATAGATATGCACATTTTTATAGAAAAATATAAATGAACTTAAAAAATACTCAAAACCTCTGTTTCATAGCTTTATTAGAATATAACTTACATACGTTTACATTCACCCATCTAAACCACACAGTTATAGGAGTTTTAGTAAATACATACAGTCATGCAACTACGACAATAAAAATTTAGATGTTAGGGGCATCTGGGCGGCTCCATGGGTTGAGCCTCGGTTGACCGAGGTTGACCTTGATTTCAGCTCAGGTCATGATCCCAGGGTCATGGGATCGAGCCCTGCTCATCATGGAGCCTTCTTAAGATTATCTCTCTTTCTCCCTCTGCTCATGCTCTCTCTTTAAAATAAAACTTTAAAAAATTAGAGTATGTTCAATGCCCGCAAAAGTTCCTTAAGTCCCTTTGTGGTCCAACCTCCCCCAACAAACTCCTCGACCTGTTTTCTGCTGCTATATAGTTTTGCTTTCGCTGGAAATTTCATACAAGTGAACTGTACCATATGTAGTCTTTTATGTCTGTTTTATTTTATTCACCATGAAGGTTTTGAGATTCATTCATGTTGTTACATGCATCAGGAGTTCATTCCTTTTTATTACCAAGCAGCGATTCTATAAAATGGAAACACCATTCATCAGTTGGTATACATTTGAGTTGTTTGTAGATTCTGGCTATTCTGAATAACACTACTATAAACATTGTATACAAATCTTGATCATATACTTTGAGTTCCCTTGGACAGATACCTAGGAATGGAATTTCTGGGTCATACAGGAAGTGTTAGTTTGATTTTTTAAGAAACTTCCAACCTGTTTTCCAAAGTGGCTGTACTATTTTGCATTCTTATCAACAATGTAAGAGGGTTCTAGTTTCCCCACATTCTTATAAAAACTTGGAATTGCCTATCTTTTAATTTTAGCTATTTTAGTGGATGAAAAATACACAGTAGTTGGACAACTCATGCACAGACATTTAGCTGGCATTAGCATGGTTGTAAGCTCTACTTGCATGGTGGAAACTTGAGTTTCATGCTTGCAGGCCC
Source organism: Panthera onca (assembly GCF_046562875.1). Lineage (NCBI taxonomy): Eukaryota > Metazoa > Chordata > Mammalia > Carnivora > Felidae > Panthera > Panthera onca. Next base: position 94,714,424 of record NC_138347.1, on the reverse strand, counting down.
CCAGCAATCTAACCAAAGCTAAGGTAAGTCTTTTATTTTTTTCTTTTAAGCTTATTTGTTTTGAGAGAGAGCACATGAGCAAGCAGGGGAAAGGCAGAGAGAGAGAGAGAGAGAGAAAGAAAGAAAGAGAGAGAGAGAGAATCCCAAACAGGCTCTGCACTGTAAGCGCAGAGTCTAATGTGGGGCTTGAACTCATGAACTGTGAGCTCATGACCTGATCTGAAACCAAGAGTTGGATGCTTAACTGCTGAATCACCCAGGCGCCCCACTAAGGTTAAGTCTTCACTAACTACCGAAAGCTTCATGCCCTCATTACTCTAGACTTGGGCCGAGTAAGTTTCTTACAGTAACATGACATATGCAACTCAAGTTATATACAAACTAACCAGGATAGATATTTGTGCTCCTGGAAAATGTGTGTGTTGTGGGTAGGGGAATGGAGATGGAATTATGTTCTGAAATGCCACTGAATTTTTCTTTCTTTTTTGGTTTGACCAGACAAAGTATGAACTGAATTTATAATTATTCCTTGATAACTACAAGGACCGGAAGCAACTGCTATGGTACTAATGGAATTCTTTGGCTTGGGATGAACCTAGGGAAATGGGATACTTACATGTAAGAAAGGTAAAGGAGAAAAATCCCAAGAGAAACTGTGTGTGTAAGTTTCATGTTGTGTATGAGGAGATGTGCTGCACTGTTGTTGATGAATATTGTCCTAGAATAAAAATTTCCTAGGTTCAGACTAAGCTCTTCCATTTATCAGCTGTGTGACCTTAGATGAACCATTTAAACTCTCTGGTTTCTTCATCTGTAGAATGAGTATAATACTATCTGACCTACCTAGTGCACGGTAACCAGGGATACAAGCTGCCCTATAGAATTGTACTGCAATTTACATTATTTGTACATAGTATACTTGTACTTTTCATTTCACCTTTTATCTTATGTGATCACCCAATAACCTACTGAGGTAGGAAAGAGTAGTTATTATCTCCATTTATAGACTAAACTGAGATTCAGAGGGTTTGAAATCCCACAGTGAAATTTGTTATAAAAGAAAGACTTCTAATTCCCTGGCCAATGGATTATTATTTTGTGTTGTAATTATTTTTTTTTAATGTTTATTTATTTATTTTTCAGAGAGAGATTGAGAAAGGCAGAGAGAGAGAGGGAGACAGAGAATCCCAAGCAGGCTCCGTGTTGTCAGCACAGGGCTCAAATTCAAGAACCATGAGATCATGACCTGAGCCAAGATCAAGAGTCATACGCTTAACTGAATAAGCCACCCGGGCACCCCTGTGTTGTAATTCTTATATGTTATATGTTGTGCTGTAATTTGCCACGTTTTAATTGAAATACAGCCACGTTCAATTTATTTCTGTACTGTCTATGACTGCTTTTTGTGCTACAAGGGCAGAGTGAGTCATTGCATGAGAGACCACATGGCTTAAAGCCTAGAATATTTACTATATGGCACTTTAAGAAAATATTTGCTAACCCTTGCTTAAATGCTTTGTGTATGTATTAATTCACGTATTTCTCCTAACAATCCTATGAAGCAGGCTATATTAGGATCCCCATTACACATTTGAGGAAAGCAAGGTAGAGAAAGGTAGAGCAACCAGATCAAAGTCAAACAGCAAGTAAGTGGAAGCGCTGAGGTTTGATCCCAAGTATTCTAGATTCCAAACTTTTGCTCTTAATCCCTTTCATTATTAGTCTCACCTACTCCTATAGGGCCGTATTTCATTCAGGTAACAAGAATTCATCGAGCAACTATTAACTGCATTGTTCCAAGTAATGGACGCCATTCTAGGGATTGGGGATAGAGTAGAACAAGGTCCTATGGAGCTCACATTCCAGTGGGGGAGAGAGACAATTAACAAGTAACCAAATGAACAAGTAAGATTGTCTCAGAGAGTGATGAAGGCTGTGAAGTAAAGTAGGCTAGAGTGACAAGGACAGAGAAGTGGGTGGAGACGGGGGGTAGGGAGAGGAGTTGCCAGAAACTAGCTGCATATGTTGAACATATTTGACTGTGATCTTCCCCAAGGCAAGGCCCTTGCTCATCCTTCTTTGCCTCTCCGGCCCCTGTCGCAGAGTAAGCACTCAGAAACCATGTGAGTCCATATGGCTGGTCCTTCCTCCACCTGCCTTCCCACTGGCCTTTGCCTGCCCCTTCATCTGGCTTTGTATCTGAGTGTTCACATGGCCCCTTCTTTCACACAACATCATGAGCCTCCAGCGGTCATGACCGCTGAGTCTGAGTTCCACAGACAGTTCAGAGTTTTGCACAGAAAGGGCCCTCAAGAATAATTTCTAACTGACATTTATAATCAACCATCAGCCTGGAGTGTTTCAAAAATAGCCACGTACATTGACATTTTAGTTAGTGCTGTATGTCATCTATAGTTTTCTCTCTCTTTTCTGAGGTAATAGGGAGGACCACAGTCATTGGCAACAAAGATCAGTCTCCAGTCCTGTCTGCATCTCTGTGAGCTGCCAGTGGCACTTCCATCCCCCTGCTCCATTTACCTGGCCCTGAGTCCTAGTGAGTCCAGCCTACCTGTGGGAGGTTGGGCTTCAACCTTAAGATACAGAAGGTGGGGAGGAGGGAATGACCCGAGTCCCTACAGGTAACACACAAATATACCATGTTTGGGTACAGTCTCAGTAGCTGATTAAAGGTTGATTTTAGATTCATACTATCAACTCATAGGAAACACAGCTTTCCAGGGATGATTTAAGTAGAAATTCTATCCTCCTGCCAAACTAGCCCTTTGCAAGCATAAGCAAACCCAGAGCCCCTGTGATGAAGGATGGAAGGAATGATTGACTGCCTGGAGAGAACCTGATATGAGCATTTTCAGTCCTGGCTTCTGGCCTGACCTTGTATGACCTTTGCGATTGTCCTGGGCAGGCTGACTTCGTGACACCTGTCTTCTATAGGAATTGTCAATGCCAACCCCACCTGGCTCCACTCAGCTGGAAGCTGGCTCTGGCCGACACTGCCTGCTGCTACTCTGCTGATGCCCACATTTCCCTTTATGGTTTTCCATTTGCCCTTATCTCCTTTGCTACCTCCTCTTGCTATTTATTTATTTATTTATTTATTTATTGCCTTTCTGTATTCCTATGACTACTAATTGCACATGTTTGAAAATATCCTGTTGCCGAAAAATGTTTTGTTCTGGATATGAAACTTTTTCCAGGAAAGGCTGGGAACAGATCCTGGAGACTAGAAATAAAAGCTATTTGTATGTGTATTAGATTCCTAGGGCTGCCATAACAAATTGCCACAAATTGGGCGGTTTAAAGCAAGAAGAATGTATTCTCTCACAGTTCTAGAGGCTAGAAATCTGAGATTAAGGTTTTGGCAGGAACGGCCTTGTTCTCTCTAAAGGCTCTAGGGAAGAATCCTTCCTCACCTCTTCCAGCTCAGGCGCTTACCAGTAATCCTTGTCACTCTGGTTTGTAGCTACATCGGTTCATTGTCTGTTGTCATGTGGCCTTTTCCCTTGTGGGTGTCTCTGTGTCCAAATCTCCCTCTCCTTTCTCTCATAAAGACACCAGTCATCGGATTTAGGGTCCACCCCCATTCAATATGACCTCATTTTGACTTGATTACATCTGCAAAAATTCTAGAAGGTCAAGTTAGGTCACATTCCAAATAAGGTCACATTCTCAGATGCCAGGGATTAAGACTTGGACATATCTTGGGGTGCCTGGGTGGCTCAGTCGGTTGAGCATCCGACTTCGGCTCAGTTCACGATCTCGCAGCTCCTGAGTTCGAGCCCTGCGTTGGGCTCTGTGCTGACGGCTCAGAGCCTGGAGCCTGCTTCAGATTCTGTTTCCATCTCTCTTTGCCCCTTCCTCTCCCTCTCTCTCTGAAAATATGAGTAAACATTAACAAATTTAAAAAAAAGACCAGGGCAAAAACTCTCACTGGATTTGAAAAAAAAAAAAAAAAAGACTTGGACATATCTTTTGGAGAGGAGGGCACAACTGAACACACGGCAGTATGGGTTGGCTGTATTTAGGGATGTGAGGTCACATTTGGCCCACGCCATGTTGCTGTCTGATGTATTGACTGCACTTTAAAAGCCCACCTCCAAATGAGGAAGGGAGTGGATTTGGTGAGACGGCAGAAGCCCCCAAAATGAGACTGGTCTCACAACATCGTCCTGCTAGCTACAGATAAACAGAATTGGTTTATTCCATATGTCTTTTTCTGCACATTTTAGATAGAAGGCCCAATTTGCCAGAATCCAGGGCTATCTCTTTTTGCAACATGCCCATTCTCATCTTTAATTTATTGAGCATCTACTATGTAACAGACCCCATGTGAGTGCTTTCTTCCCTGAAAATTGTCAGGTAGAGCCTCCTACATATAGTAAACCTGAGGTGCAGAGAGGTTAAGTAAGCTGCCCACAAAATATAACTGGCAAGAGGCACAGGGAGAGCTGAATTCAATTTTATCAGTGTCTTTAGTCTACTCTCTCTGGATCAAACATGTATTCATGTGTGCATTCGGCTTATGATAGTTAAACATCAATTAAGTGTTCAACCTTAGTGATAAGGCAGGAAACCAGAGTTTCCTGAGTTCACGTAGGAAATGTGGAAGTTGGGGAGGACACAGAGGAATTAATTACATGAAAAGTCAGGAGAAGAGCGTCCCATGATTTCCCTTAACAGAGCTGAACTGTCTGAAAGGCTGTCATTTTTAGAATGGATAATGTGATCTATTTTGCTATTTTGATACACCTTAAAGATCAATAGAAGGAGTTTATTTTTGGAGGGCAAGGAATTTGTCAGTTAAGATGGCTTATGGTTCAAGACTACTCTCATCCCAGTGACCCGGCATTTACCACTCTGTGGCTAGCCTCTCTTTGACTAGTTCCCAAGACTATAAACCAGAGAGGACAAGCCCCTGAGTTAGTTCAAGGGCTGTGCAAGGGACATGTTGAGTATAAAATTCAAAAGTGAATATGATTGGGCTTCACAAATAACCACTGGGTTTTACCACAAGGTTTAATATTTATGCCCCATAAACATAAGATATTGTGAATTGCACTCATTTTATTATCAGGATACCTCCAAAGAAGGTGGAGAAATAGCTAAAAATTAGCCTGGGCTGGCAAACATGTTGTATGTCATTGAGAATGTTGTGATCCTTACCTGTGTGGTGGCCCTCCAAACCTGGAGGGTGCTAATTTGGCAGCTGGAATGGGCCCAGCCACCACCTTAGAGAGTACTGGGTGAGGAGAAATGATGGGGAAGAGCCTGCTGCTTCCCAGACTTTCCTCACAGCTGGAACGCACAGCCTAGCCCTGAATGGGAGGCACCAATGTTGAGGTTTCATCTGAAGTGTCAATTTTCATCTCACAGAATGCTGAAGAGCTGCCCAGGGAGTGGAGAATGCCATCCAAACATCTTCCCTCTGCCTGGCCTTCAACGCCCTCCGTGGTCTGGCTTCTACTTTCTTATCCAGCTTCATCTCCTACATCCCCTCCTGCCCCAACTGCCATGAGTCAGCACTATCGGTCCATGTGCCCGTGACTATGCTTTGCACAGTCGAACCTCCCAACCTGGCTCGGCCCTTTCCTTCTGCTTCTGTGGCAGGGTGTAAAAATGGCCACAATTATGCGTTTTCCTCACTGTATCCACACCCTTCTAGAATGTGACTTTTCATTTTCTTTCATCAAGAAGTAGAATTTCTCTGTACCCCTTGAATCTGAGCTGGGCTGGTGACTGACTGGCCTTGGCCAGCAGGATGCAGCAGAAGTGAAGTAATACAGGTTCTGAGCCTAAGCCTTAAGAGGCCTAATGTGCTTTTGTTCACTCACTTGGAACCCTGCGGTCACAGTGGGAGCAAGTCTAGGCTGGTCTACTAGTGATAAGCCATATGTGGTTCAGTCACCCTGTCCTTCAAGCCGACAGTCATCCAGCTACTAATGGAGCCACCAGAGGATTGCAAATGCTACGGTGAGTGATGGCTGCTGGCATGGAGATCAACCATGCTGGGCCCAGAGCACCAGAGCTGTCCATCTAATCTATGGACAGGCGAGCAAAAATAAATGGTGGTTGTTTTAAGTCATTAAGTTTGGGGGTTGTTACTATGCAGCAAGAGATAACTAACACACCCTGGAATTTCTTTTCCATCCATCCTACAAACACACACTTAATGCCTCCATGTGACTCCATCTGTGCGAGGCTTTGGGGGCTTAGAGCGAGCATAGACTATCTCTAAGGAGTTCTCATTTCCTCTGTTTGGGCCTTTGAAGTTCAGTTCTTTCAAGATAACTAAATCCCATTTCCCAGATGTCTTCTCAGATCTCCCCAGTCAGAATGAGTCTCTCTCTTTCCCATCCTCAACCCACTGCATCTTCATAGCACGTGTTTGGATTCTCTCTCTCCTGGACTCCTGTGATGGCCGCCTAACTGGGTCTCTCCGTCCAGCCTGATGGCTGCCTAACTGGGTCTCTCTGTCCAGACTGCTCTTGAATCTGTCCTTCACAACCATACAGCAATCTTTCTGAGTGCAAATCATATTTCCCTGAGTAAATTCCTGCACTGGCCACCTCTCAGCCCTGACACAATGTTCTAAACTCCCCACTGTGCTCTGATTCCTGCCATCCAGGCTAATCTCCTGCCATGCTCAGCCTCACACTTTTATAGTCTAGCTATCAATAGTTCACTCTTCCCAGTTCTCTTCCAGGAATGTTCTCCCCACCCTAGTCTGCCTAATAGGCTGCTATTTATTTTATTTTTTTCTAAATGTTTATTTGTTTTTGAAAGGGAAACAGAAAGAGCACAAGAGGGAGAGGGGCAGAGAGAGAGGGAGACAGAGAACCCCAAGCAGATTCTTCTGTGCTGACAGCACAGAGCCTGATACATGACGTGTACCAAAATCAGAGCATGACGCTCAACCTACTGAGCCACCCAGGCGCCCCTGTTATTTAGGCTTAGTTGTCACCTCTTCCAGGAAGTCTTTATTGAACTCTCCTCCCTGCCCCACCCCTCCAAAGATAGTCCGTCACTTCCCACTTCTGTGCTTTGTGATATTGCTGTTGTGTACCAGTGTAATTGCTTGTGTTTACAGTCTGGGGTCGAATATTTGTTCATTCAAGACCTAGGCATTAATATTATCTGTATATCTAGCTAGTCCTTTGGTAAAATCCTTTCAGTTAGGAAATAAATGTTTGAGTGAGTGAGCAAACACATGAAATATGAAATGAATAAAGACTGCCATTATAGTTACCCACCCCCACCCCAAAAGGGTAATTTCTCATATCTATAGAGCAGATAGATGTATACTATCCTTATACAAATAAAATTTCTTTAATTCCTAAGAGAAAATTTCACCCAGGAGATAAAGGAGGAGAATCAGTGTCTTGGAGCAAAAGTGATGAAATACAAGTTGGAATGGGAGATTTATCATCTGAGACCCAAACATTATCTACAGTCTAATTCTTTACAATCTTTATGAATCCTGGGTTGTGAAGTCCAGTCTCTATATTTTTTAAAAGGGAATTCTAATCTTCTTTAGTGTTTCTGAAAAAGAGTAAAGAGGACCTACTTTATCCTAGCACCACTGCCCATTTATTCTTAACATCCCTTCCTAAGTCTTTCACACCACACGCATTCTGGAATCTGTCATCCCCAGCACTATGACCACCCAAGGAAAAAATACCTTCAGCATGACGGGATGCTTTTCCCTTTTTCCCACTTGTCTTCATTTCTTTCCTTCTCAGTTCTTTAATCAACTTATTTTTTTTAAATATTTTATGTACTTATTTGTATTGAAGATGAGTCAACATACAACTATTGTATTACTTACAAGTATACAACCTAGTGCTGCAATTACTTATAGATACTCCAAAATGGTTACCACAATAAGTCGAGTTACCATCTGTCACCATGCAAAATTGTTACAATATTACTGACTATATTCCCTATGCTGTACACTACATCCCAGTGTCTTATTTATTTTGTAACTGTAAGATCCAACTTCTTCTAATCATCCCTAACTGGTCTTTCTCTCATTAGGCTTTCTCTCTCGATTTTCAAATCACCAAAGCCAAGGAACATGTGTGGCAGGGAAATCCAACTTTGTTAGAAAAGAGGAGCTGAAAGAGAAGAAAATTTTATAAGGAAGTGAATGATAGCCTTCCTTTAATGAAAGCAAGGAGGCAGAGGTTAGGAACAATTGCATTCTAACACAGCCTGGTAGACTTAATTATTCTATCCCCACTGGTATGATCTGATTCATTGGTCCACAACAAAATGCAAAAAATAAATGAGGATGTTTTTGAAAACAATTATTAAAATAAATTTTAAAAACTGTATTTTAGTCTAGTATCTACCTTTCTGGAGTTGTCCTTTATTTTATTTTAGAGAGAGTGTGAGCAGAGGAGAGGGGTTAGAGGGAGGGAGGGAGAGAAAGCGAGAGCAAGAGCGAGAGCGAGAGCGAGAGAGAGAGAGAGAGAGAGAGAGAGAGAACCTCAAGCAGACTCCACACTCAGCATGGAGCCCAGCACAGGGCTTGACCCCATGACCCTGGGACCACAACCGAAGCCCATATCAAGAGTTAGATGCTCAACCAACTAAGCCACCCAGGCACCCCTGGACTTGTACTTTCTTTAATGAAACCATTGTGATAGAGGATAGTTTTTGAATGTTCTTATTCGGCAAAATAGAAATGTGGCAACCATATGTAAATGCACTTAAAAAAATTTTTTTTACTAGTCCTTAAAGTCCTAAAGTATGGAATCCATTAATCTACTATTAAGAGTTAAGAAAAAAGGGGGACCTCCAGTTAAGGGGTGAAGGAAAAGGAAAGGAGAGGGGGATAAATGTCCCAAACTCTAGGAAAACATTTCCAAAAGCTATTCATACTCTTTGTCCTTCTCCCAATCTGGACTTCTGGACCCTGTGGGCCTTCAGAGGTATTCTAATGAGGATACTCAAGCTATTGGCCATATTTCAAAAAGTCTAAAGAAAACTATCATTTGCTAAAAACCAGTCTGTATAGACTAGACAGCAAATTTCTCTGTTTGTGGCTAAAAAAATAAGAAGTCAATGTAGTAGCAAGGATTACCTCGTGCTGATTAGAAGCACCAATTAATGTATTTGTGTTTATTAACAAAAAAATGGAAAATTTATTGATTTAAATGTTTTATTTGAAATAGTTTGGCACTCTCTTAAAAGGTTAAATATAGAGTCACTGTGTGACCCAGAAATTCCACTCTTGGGTGTATATACCTGACAGAATTGTAAACACACATCCATAGAAAAGCTTGAATATGAATGTTCATAATAGCTCCAAAATGGAAACAACCCAAATGTCCATTAGCTGCCAAATGGAGAAACAAAATGCAGTATACTCATACTATGAAATATTACTTGGCAATAAAAAAGGACAATGTACTGATATAGGCTGTAACGTGAATGAACTTGAAAACATTATACTAACTGAAAAAACAGAAAAGACCACATACGATGAAATTCCATTTATATGCAATGTCCACAGTAGGTAAATCCATAGAGGCAGTAAGTAGCCTAGATTAGTTGTTGCCAGAGCCTAGAGGGAGATGGGAAATGAGGACTGACTGCTAATAGGTTTCATTTTGGTAATAAAAATGTTATGGAAGAGACACCTGGGTGGCTCAGTCGGTTAAGCGTCTGACACTTGATCTTGGCTAAGCTCATGATCTCACAGTTCGTGAGTTTGAGCCCCATGTTGGGCTCTGAGCTGACAGCACAGGGCCACAGAGCCTGCTTAGAATTCTGTCTCTCCCCTCTCTGCCCCTCCCCTGCACAGGCGTGCTCACTTGTGCACGTGCTCTCTCTCAAATAAATAAATAAATACAAATAATTTTTAAAAATGATATGGAATTACATCATGGTGATGGTTGTTATTTTGTGAATACACTAAAGCCAACTGAAATAGGCACCTCAAAAAAATAAACTAAAAATGTTATATTTGTTTCATAGGTAGTATTATTTAAAACAGGGAAAAGCAATAACAATGAATCTTTGGAGAGAAGTTTGGGAAATACTGCTCTACACAGATTACTATTAGGAGCCAAGTGTTCTGTATCCTCAGTTTACCCACATCCAGACAGATTGGCATTCACGTTACTTCTAAGTTCAAAGGTTTACTACTTCTTCCTATGTAACACCGTTAGTGCTCGAATAGGCCTCTCTGTGCCAAACCACATGGAGTCCCAGGAAGAGAGGAGAAAGTGGTCAAATCCCACTTAGTCTCTCTTTGCTACCTGGCCTGAAAGCCATCCTGCTTGTTCCCCAAAGCATCACAGAAAACCTCATGAGTGTGAGGGCTTGTACTTCTGCCTATGGCTGCCATATCCTCTCCCCAGGGCTCAGACTGGTGGGTGGGCCCTGCTCAGGATGGACCAGGGCTCCCCTCCTCCACCCACTCCCTCTCCCCTCACCCACTTACTACTACAGGACCACTGGCGTCTTGATCCCCATTCATCAAACACAATGACACTCAGCATCAAACCACAGTTTGGCTAAGGCTGCCCGAACTTCTATATTTCATTCCCAAGTGATCTCCCCCACATCAAGCGTTTTGAAAACAATGTTAAAAAAAAAAAAAAGAGGTGAAGTAAAGGTGAAATAAAATTAAGGAGTGGATTTTCACTAAGTTTTAGCTTCTGGGGTTTCTAGTGTCCTGTCTATTCCCTGACAAAATGGTGTTTTGCCATCATGGGAAGGAAAGGAGCAACTTCTGCAGTCAAGGATCGTTCGAATTTCCCAGGGAAAACTTTGGTGTCAGAGAGCATAGGGCTGGACAGTGCTTCACAGGGCCTCTGGTCCGACACCTCAGCCATTGCAGAGATCAGTTCCAGTACATACTTGGCTGATGTCCATCAAGTTCCAATCCTCATGCATCTTCCGAAGAGGTGCTCTCCTCTTGTACATTGCTATATAAACTTTTGTGGGTCCATGCTTTTCTTTTCAGTTAAAGCCCACTGTTCATTTACTCTATCACTAACAAAACCATGCTCACATATCTTTTTTTTAATTTTATTTTTACACCAATCCTGCAGGAAAGACACAGCTATCTCTATGTTACCTTTGAGGAAACTGAGTTTCTAAGGCATTAAATGAATCTCCCAAGGTTGCAGAGTCAGGTTTCAAACCCTGAGCTTCTCATTTCTTTTTTTTTTTAATTAATTCATTTATTTAAGTAATCTCTATACCCAACATGGGGCTTGAACCCATGATTCTGAGATCAAGAGTCACATGCTCCTCCAACTGAGCTAGACAGTCACCCCCGAGCTTCTAATCAAATCCAATGTTGTTTTCACACTAACCTGTAGCCTTGTAGGGCTTTCAGAGGATGGAAACCATACATTTATGCCTTTTTGTGCAGTACCTTAATAAATACTGTTTTAGTAAATTCATTTTGCAGACATAATTTTACTTAGGAGATAGAGTGTAGCACAGAAGAATCATAAAGTGCTAGATCTGAACTCCACCTTCACTACCTACAAGGTGTTTGACCTTGAACAAGTAACTTAACCTTATAGACTTTAATTCTCTCATTTATAATATGATTTTTTATATTTCTATTTTTGTTATAAATGTTTATATCTGCTAGTCTCTAAGAATGGTCCCTCAATGAGTCACACGGCTTAATTTCTACACCTGTGAATCAGGATTGGTCCTGTGACTCACTTCTGATCAGTAGAATTTGTGAAAAGGACTTGGTATGACTCTGAGGCTAAGTCATAAGAAATCTTGCAGCTTCTTGAGGTGCCTGGGTGGCTCAGTCGGTTAAGTGTCCAGCTCTTGATTTCAGCTGAGGTCATAATCTGAGGTTCGTGAGATCGAGCCCTGCATCAGGCTCTATCTGTGCCGCCAGCACAGAACCTGCTTGCAATTCCCTCTCTCTTTCTCTCTCTCTCTCAAAATAAATAAATAAACATTCAGAAAAAAGAAAGAAATCTTGCAGCTTGCACCTTGGGACATTCAATCTAGGGAAGGAAAGCTGCCATAAAAAAAAAAAATCTGAGTCCTCTAAGATTGCCATCTTTTGGGGAAGCCCAAACTGGTTGGCGGAGAGAAAAGAGATGCCCAGCCAGACCCTAGATATCCCAGCTTCCCCAGCTAGGGGCACAGACATGAGAAAAGATGCCACTGTGGATGTCCAGCACAAGTACCTGAAATTCTGAAAGAGAATCGCTCAGCTGAACCCATTAATCCACAGAAGAATGAGGGATAATAAGAAATTATTATTTTATGCCACTGAGTTTTGGGGTGGTTTGCTAGACAGCAGCAGAGAGACAGAATGCACAAGGGTGACAACCATACCTACTGTATAGAAATGATACAAACATTACATGAGATCATGTATTTAAGTGCCTAGCACATAGAAGGCAGTTAATAAATCGAGTATTATTATTGTTGTTGTTATATTTAATTCTAGGCTTCACTGAAGTCCTTACTTAAGGTAGCTAATTCATACATATGTTCCACAGATTTACATTTTGCAATTCTGCTAACAGAGAGTATTTGCCCCATGGAAGACAAATTTACATCACCAAAAGCCTTAAGGAGCGCAGACTCTCTGCCCTTTGCTGTAAATCTTTTTTTCTATTCTTTGTATCTATTTTTGTTGAGCTGGTTCCGGCTCCCTCCATTTCAGAATGAGACTAGGATCTTATCTGCCATGTTTAGGGGATTCCTTTGATCCGCCAATACAAACCACTTAAAATTAATCACCATCCACAGCCCTGGCACTTGTCTGGCAGCATAAACTCCTCTCAGTTCTCCAAAGTGGGAAAAAAAAAAAAAACTTTTTAAAAATACATTGCTGCTACCAAAAATATGTATTAATCAAAGGACCAGAAATTCTCATTTTGTAATATTTCAACCCTAAAGTAACCTAGGCGGGGTTGACCCTGTGCTTTTAAACTCACACAAATATATAATCGTAAGTTTGCCCAGGTATGGTGTTCAACACTTATCCGGTGTGATGAAATGTAAGAGGGCATCAAGACTCGCAAATGAATGGTGAAGAGTTTGGGTTTAATGAGCTAATGGAGCATGTATTTTTTAAATCAGGAAAATTTTTGTCAAGCTAATTGAATGGTCACCAATTGAATGGCTATGTGGCTTGGCTTTGATACGTGCATCTGATGTTTCCCATTTCAAAGGGCTTTCCCACTTGAGTGTCAAAACCTGTTCTGGAAGGAATTAGGACTGCAGTTTTCATCCGCATTTCACAGATGAAGAAACTGAGGCTCAGAAAGGTTGAACAATTTCATTCAGGTCTTCCAACTTATAGTCTAGGACTGGTTCATGAATGTGAAGATGAAGTAAATCTTTTCATTCAGTTGTTAAGTAGGGACTTTATGGTGTTTTTAGACTATGGGTCTATGATTCCTTGTATACAATCCTTGGGGTTATATGTGCTTTGAGATTTGGAATATTTCAGATACACACACACACACACACACACACACACACACACACCACACACCACACACCATACACACAGAGCACCAGGGTACACCTTATAATTAAACACTAATTTTTTTGCAGCACCATCTGTAAATATTCATGCTAAATAAGATAAAGATTATAAACAGCTTCATGCCAGTTCATGTCAGATTTTTACCACCACGTGAGCTTGCTTCAGATTCTTAAACAAAACAAAAACTTTTGTTTTTCAGAGCTTTTTAGACTTCGGGACTGCGGAAGATGGGTTGTGGAATGGTACTCAGACTATGAAAATGATCATTTTCTCGCTGCTTTCTGCTACTGGGAATGTCACTTGCTGGCCTAGAAGGCTTGTTCTCAAGCTTTCTGCAGGAAGGCTGACTGGAACAAACAGTTTGCACCTGCTTGTCTGTCTTCCGTAGCTGGCATGCTCTCAAAGGAAGGGCCTTGGCTAAGTTTGAAGTATAGTTCCAGGCTTTGGGGAGACAAGCCAGTGAACTCAACTAATAAACTCTTTTATCCAAAATCCCTAAGGGTGAGAGGAGAAAAGAAAAAGAAATTAAAATGGAATAGCAGCCTGCTTTCAACTCCATGAGAGCCGACCAGATGATGAAGCCAGAGGCATCTCATCAAGAAAGTCCAAATTTGATGAAGCAATTTTGTTCTGGAAGCATTTGACTAGTCAGACCTGCAATGAACCTATTATAAGGTCATCAAGATGGGTTGATAGAAGTGGAATCCATACATTAATATTAATGGAGGTAATAATTATGATATCACTCCCCATTTCAGTCCCTGCTTGTGAGACAAGGCCAGGCCCTTTCCTGTGCCAAGAGGAGACAGAGAACACTTTCTAAGCTGTGTTGTGTTGTCACAAATGGCCTTCTTTTCAGCGTATTTCAAATGCAGCAGTGTCCATTTTCCTGTCTGGTCATCTCTGGTGACTGCATCAGTTGAAAATCATTTTGTGTCCAAGTTGATGACACCTCTTGCTGGGAGTGGGTAAATGATGGGGGGGTAAGTAAGTGAATGGTATGGGGGTGAGCCCAGCACTCATAGGCCCCAGTGACCTGCATTCTCCAGGGGTCCACTGACACCTATGGAAAGAGCAGGATGGTTGCTATTGCTGTTCAGTGTTACATGTATGCTCAGTGCATGTGTACTGTATGTATACTATATATATATTCAGTACTTGTATAACCAATGCATGTATACTGTATGTATACTCAGTGTGTGTGTAGTATATATATAATCAGTGCATATATACTAATTGCATATATACTGTATCTATACTCAGGGTATACTCAATGCACATATACTGTATGTATACTGTGTATAGGCTCAGTGTATGTATACTCAGTGCATATGTACTATATGTATAGTCAATGCATATATACTCAGTGCATATATATGTGAGTATCCGAACTCAGTGTGTATTCAGTGTACAGGAACTGTATGTATACTGCATAAATGCTCAGTATAGGTATATTCAGTGCATGTGTATTATATGTATACTCAGTGCATGTATACTGCATGTATACTCAGTGTATGAAAACTCAGTGTATGTATGCTATATGTATACTGTACATATGCTCAGTGTAGGTATAGTTCATTGTATGTATACTCAGTATACAGTCACTGCATATATACCCAGTATATACTGGGAGGTTTGGGCAACTGTCCCACCAGCAGCAAAAGGGAAAATACCCACCTGAGAGAAAAACATTATGAACAAAGATTTTTTGTGCCCCCCCCTTTTTTTTAACTGTGCTCACATTCATTTCCCTTGTAGTTTATTCACGATAATCTTTTAAATCTAATCAATTATTTGGTACCTTCCTTGTTATGAAGAAAAAATATCAGGGCCTCCAATCTCCTCAGTGCTAACTTCTTTTGCCGAGTGATTCCCTTATCTCTTGATGCACCTGACTCAATTCAATTTCTGAAAAAAGTGTTTTTGAGCACTTCCTGTGCGTGCAGAGCTCTGATGGCACAGATAATCAGGTCTGAATGCCAAGCCTACTGCTTACCAACTGTGTGAATCTGGACAAGTTGCTTAACCATCACAGGGGGCAATTTCCTCAATTGCGAAATGGTAGTAACACATGCAAAGTTTGTTGTGAGAAAGAAATGAAGTAATAAGAGTGCTTATTACCTAAAAGACACTCAAGAAAGGCTTATTATAACTAGATGCTAAGGGGAACACGAAGATAAAGAAAACACGTACACGTATTTCTTCAGTGCAGGGAAAATATATAAAGGATTTCAAAAATGACTTGAGAGCAGAGATAAGTTAAATTAATTAAATTGTGCAGTGGAAGTTGTGCATTTGATCTGGGTCTGGACAGACACACAGAATATTAGAATATTAACAGGCTGGGGAATGAAAGTGAGGAGACTGAGAAAGGACACACTGCTTCTAGGCATAAAAAAAGTGATACAGAGGCAGGAAAGAACTGGGAAGGAGAAATCATACCACAAGAACCAGACTTTTCCAGTATTACATAGATTGAAAATATTTTCCCCTGATAGCATCACAATTATTCTTTTATTTGTCAAAGAAAGTGTTCTGATTTGGGGATTGAAAAATAGTCAAGCTACCATCCACTGTGGCATTGCAACACATAATAGGTGTAAGGTTGGGGGCGGGGTGCCATGTTAGCTCACTATGACTGCAAAGGCCTTGAGGGCTGGGCAAAGAAATGAGATGCCCTTGAAGTGTCCTCTAGCAAGAAGCCCTACCAGGCTTTAGGACCTGAGTGGCACGAGTTTGGGAAGTTTTTGTGATCAGTATGCAGGATGAGTTAAAGGGGGGAAAGACAAGGCAGGGCAAGGGGATTAATCCAGGAGTTATTATAGCTAAGGCGGAATAAAGAAGAAATCATACAATTTTCCAAATACAAAAAGTAAAAGACATGACTTCACAGCCAGAAGAGCTACTTCAAAGAAGCAGGCTGGTGGCTAGAAGGCCAACCAGGACTCAGGGCGGCTCTGTTCATGTACCAGCCCTGCCACGGGGGCTTGTTCTCCCTGCTCTGGGGACTCAGCCACTCACCTCCAGTGACAGTGCTTGGCCCTGAATTCAACATACAGCAATCCAAAAAATGAGTCACCATGCTTAGCTAGCACCACTAATAAAGTTATTCTTACCACAAAATGCCTGCCAGTAGAAGAGGATCTCACAGAGTATTTGAAACAGGTGGCAAAATGGGCAAACACAACCTATTAAATGTAGCTAGCTCCCAAGTCACCATGGCAAACAATTTCATGTGATTTTAGAGAAGCTTTGCAGTCAATGTTGATGGTGGTTGTCTTTCTTTATATCTGTTTGTATGTCTGTCTTGCCTACCTTCAAGCCTTTTCCCCTTCCTTTCTTACAAGAAGTGAGACCAGCCCACCTGTTAAGTTGTATTTGAGGTTTAGAAGAAAATACTGGAAACTTAGGTAACTTGAAGATGGTTTGGAATGTGGCATGATAAAGTAGGAACTCCTAAAAATATTAAAATGCCTCCTGAACAGCTATTCATTATAACAATTTTAACAAAAGAATTTTCTACTAAATTGACCAAGACTAGCACAATACTCCTAAATTTGTACACCAGGAACTCCCATGACTTTCTCTAGTAAGTCTGAGTTTGCCTCTAGGGAAATAATTCTGCTGTTCTCCTCTCTGAAGGCCAGCCCTGAGTGCCCAGTAGAAATTGCCTGAAGCTACTATGCTATGCCTAGAAGCAGCCTCCAGAAAGAAATTAAATGCATTCAAAGATCAGCTATCCTTTTAAATGACACGAATAGAGATGTGAGGCAAACTGGAGAAGATGCTCCAAGCATTTGTTTCTTCCTGGCTACCAAGGCAAACCCTTGGCTGCTAGATGGAATGAGGCGCGTGATAGAGCTATGGTCTCAAGGGAAAACTGTAGACATCTCTGGCTTGGTGTGGTGGTTGGCATCTGTCCATCCCAGACTTAGGCAGAAGTCATCTATCTCAGTATTTGTTTCACAGGCCAATGCAAGCAATTGAATTTGGGAAGATGCTGAAGTGTGTGTTGATACAGTTCACAGAGAAGTTCTGACTTCAGCATAGGACTTGCCTATCTGGGAATTCAACTTGTCTTAAGTTCTCCCTTTTTTATGATTAATTGTTGTACCTGACATTCAGTTCCTGCCACCCTCTGGGAGAAAGAAATGAGGGTCTCTTTAAATGTTGTCCAGGGACCCCTTTAGCACTCACTTAACCTTAAGTTGGCCACTCAATTCCATGGTCCTTGGAGTTATTTCCTTTATACTTCTCAAATGCCAGACACATTGTACAAGCCAGTGCATCCCATTCCCTTGGATTCCATCTCCATTCTCTACAAGTGAAAGTTTTAGCACTTGCTCTGTTACAGCATGCCAGGAACTATCAATATCTACCACTAGCAATGAGGTCTTCATTGTCATCTGGTGAGTGAGTAAACCATTCCAGAATTCTATCATTAGAGTTCAATTCCCAGAAACACTCAATTATGTCAGGTTGATTGATAGTGTTGGTCAAGTCTTTTATGTGATTACGATTTCTGCCAAGTTGTTCTATCAGTTCACAAGGGAGGCGTACTGAAATTTCCAAAAATAATTGTGAATTTATTTCTTTTTTCAGTTTTTGTTTCATGAATTTTGAAGCTGTATTATTAGGTGCATACATGTTGAGAATTGTAATGACATTTTAGTGAATTGATCTCTTTATAACTGTATAATGTTCCTTTTCATCTCCAGTAATGTTCCTTGTTCTGAAATCTTTGTTTGATATTAATAATGTCACTCTAGTTTTCTTTTCTTTCCTTTTTTTAAAATTTTTTTGACATTTATTCATTTTTGAGAGTGAGAGAGACAGAGCATGAGCAGAGGGCAGAGAGAGAGGGAGACACAGAATCCAAAGCAGGCTCCAGGCTCTGAGCTGTATAGCACAGAGCCCGACGTGGGGCTTGAACCCACAGACTGTGAGATTGTGACCTGAGCTGAAGTCAGACCCTCAACTGACTGAGCCACCCAGGCGCCCTCTTTTCTTTTTTTTTTTTTTTTTTTTTTTCAACGTTTTTTTTTTTTTTTTTTTTTTATTTATTTTTGGGACAGAGATAGACAGAGCATGAACGGGGGAGGGGCAGAGAGAGAGGGAGACACAGAATCGGAAACAGGCTCCAGGCTCCGAGCCATCAGCCCAGAGCCTGACGCGGGGCTCGAACTCACGGACCGCGAGATCGTGACCTGGCTGAAGTTGGACGCTTAACCAACCGCGCCACCCAGGCGCCCCTTTTCTTTTTTAAGTAAGCTCTACACCCAATATGGAGTTCACACTCATGGCCCTGAGATCAAGAATCACATGCTCCACTAACTCAGCCACCTAGGCACCCCACTCTAGTTTTCTTTTTAATTAGTGCTTGCATGGTTATGTTTTGTCACTTGCTTCCTTCAATCTAGCTATGTTGTTTTATTTAAAGTAGGTTTCTTCCAGACAATATATAGTTGGTCTTGCTTTGGTTTCCAAGCTGACAATCTCTGCCTTTTAACTGGAATGTTTAGACTATTTATATTTGATGTAATAACTGATATGGCTATGTTTAAATCCACCATATTGCTGTTGGTTTTTCATTATTCCATATGTTCTTTGTTTCTTTCTTCCTCTTTTACTCATTTTTTTAAAAGTTTATTTATTTGTTTTGAGAGAGAGAGAGAGAGCGAGACAGAGCAAGCAGGACAGGGGCAGAGAGAGGGGGCAAGAGAGAAAATCCCAAGCAGGCTCCACTCTGTCAGCACACCGTCCAACACGGGGCTCAATCTCATGAACCACATGTGAGATCATGACCTGAGCCGAAATCAAGAGTCTGACGCTTAACCAACTGACCCACCCAGATGTCCCTACTCCTTTCTTTTACTTTATGTTTTATGACCTCACTTTAGCTTCACTGCCAGTTTATTAGCTGTATCTCTTCAGTTTCTTTGATTTTTATTGTTGTTATTTATTTTTAGTGATCATTCAAGGATTTACATTATACATCTTTAACTTATCACAGTCTACCTTCGACTTTACCTATAGTATAAAATCTTTCATCTATTTCCCTGTTAGTCCTTGATACCATTCATTTTATTTATTTATTTTTATTTTTTTAATGTTTATTTATTCCCAAGACAGAGAGAGACAGAGCATGAGCAGGGGAGGGGCGGAGAGAGAGAGGGAGACACAGAATCTGAAGCAGGCTCCAGGCCCTGAGCTGTCAGCACAGAGCCTGATGTGGGGCTCTAACTCACAGACTGTGAGATCATGACCTGAGCCAATGTGAGACGCTTAACTGACTGAGGCACCCAGGCACCCCTGATGCCATTCATTTTAATTCTACATATGGTAGAAGCCCTACAATTAAAGAATGAAAAAAGGTGCTTTTTTAGATTACCCACACATTTTCCATTTCCACTGTTCTTTATTCCTTCATTATGTTAAATTGTCACATGGCATCAGTTTCCTTCTGCCCAAAGAATTTCCTTTAACATTTCTTGTAGTAGAGCTCTTCTGGCTTTCGTTTGTATGAAAAAGCATGTATTTTGCCTTTGTTTTTGAAAGATTTTTTTCAATAGGTATAAAAGTCTAGGTTGACTGTGGTGCTTTCCCTTAGTGCTTTAAAGATGTTACTCCATGGTTTTCTGGCTGCATAGTTTCCAACAGGACATGTGTTCTTATTCTAGCTTGTTTCTTTTCTCTGGCTGCTCTTTATCACTGTTTTTCAGCGAGTTAATTATAACGTACTCTGTGTAGTTTTCTTTCTGTTTATTCTGTTCAAAGTTCATTGAGATTTTTGAATCCGTATGTTTGCTGTTTTTATTAAATTTTAGAATTTTCAACCATTATTTCTTCAAATACCTTAAGTTTTCCCTCTCTCCTCTCTTCTTAGAACTCCACTTACAATATGCTAGGCCACTTGGTATTTTTGCAAAGGTCTCTGTTCATTTTTTTTAAATCATTTTTCTTGTTTTAATTATTTTTTTAGTTTTTAAAATTTTTAAAACAACTTTTTAAGTAATCTCTACACCCAACATGGGGCTCAAACTTACAACCCCAAAGTCAATAGTTGCATTCTCTACCAAATGAGCCAGCCAAGTGCCCCCAAAAATCCTTTGCTTTTTGTGTTTCATTTAGATTAATTTATAGTCTTAGGTATTCATGTTTGCTATTTTTTCATTTTGTAGTATCTAATATACCCAGAGTGGTTTTTTTTTTAATATCATATTTTTTTCTCTAGAAGTTCTGCTCAAGTCTTCTTTTTATATCTTCCATTCCTCTTATCATTATATTCATGTTTTCCTTTCCTTTACATTATTGAGCACATGAAGTATATTTCTAATAACTATTTTAGGTTTTTTCTTTGAATTCCACCCTCTATGTCATTTCTGGACTTGTTTGTATTGACTTATTATTATCATTTTTCTGCTTTTTTTCATGCGTGGCAATTTTTTAAAATTAGATAACAGACATTGTGATTTTTTTTTTGTTTATGGGTGCTGAGTTTTGTTTCATTCTTTTAAATAATTGTGGACTTTGTTCTGACATGCAGTTGACTTACTTGGAAGCAGTTTGATTCTCTCAAGGCTTTCTTTTAAGCTTTGTTTGGCTGGGTCCAAAGAAGTCTTTGCTTTAGGATAATTTAGTCCCACTGAGAAGGCAACACCTTCTGAGGGTTCTACTGAATGTGCTGTGTATTATATGATCTTCCTGCTTTAATAAGAATGTGAACATTTCCCAGCCCAGTGTGAACTCCAGGAATTGCTAAGCTTACCTCTTTTTTTTGTTTGTTTGTTTGTTTGTTTTCCTTTTTCTAGCCTAATGATTTTCACTCCATTCTGTCACAGGTTAGTATTCAGCTGAAGATTCAAATGGGTCTGTCTGTAGATCTCCAGGGCTCTTTCTTTGTGTATTTCCCTCATTTCTGGTACTTTGACACACTGACTCTAGTTGCCTTGGCCTCTCTGAAATCTGATCTCTATCTTCTCACTTCTGTGGGACTGCATTGAATCTGGAAAGTAACTCCCAGCAGAACTGACTGGGGTAATCATGGAGAGGGCTCATGTTGTATGTTTCTCTTCTTCAGAGTTTATGGTCCTGCTTTGCCTTCTGTTTAAAGTCTGCAAACAGTTGTTTCATATATTTCATCTGTTTTCCAGTTGTATATGTCAAAGGGCCAATTCCTATTACCATTAATTTCATGGACAGAATCAGAAATCTACTTAGCCTTTTTAAGTCATATTCTACAACTTTTCTTCAAAGTAGCCTTTTAGTCACTTTTGAGTAACATTCAAAATAATTATATGAGGTGTGATGTGTGTGCATATGTTTGTGTGTATATGCATGTGATTATTCTCACTGTTCATAATCTGTTAGATTCTAAATTCAGATGGAAAGATTTTTAAGATTTTGTTTATTTCCGAGAGAAAGAGAGTTTGCAAACTGGGGAGGGGCAGAGAGAGGGAGACAGAGGATGTGAAGCAGGCTCTTCACTGTCAGCACAGAGTTCTATACAGGGGTCAAACTCACAAACTGTGAGATCATTACCCCTACCGAAATCAAGGGTCAGACACTTAACTGACTAAGCACCCAGGTGTCCCCAGATGGAAAATCTCTTGGATAGCAAGGGATACCTTGCTATCTGGACCAATTTGGTTCTCACCTTTGAGCTAGTGAGTAGCAAAGTTGGAAAAGAGAGGCTTCTCAGCTGGGGTTTCAAGTGAAAACAGATGGTATAGTCAAAGTGTTTAATGAAAGAGGAATAAAGGAAGATACTGTTTACAGATCTGTGGGAATGTTTAAGAGAACCAGTAAGAATCCAAGGACTAGCACCAATGGGAAGCAGTTAATGTCCCAGACCTGAAGGACAAGGAGAAGGAATGGTGTTCTCAGGGCCTCCATGACAACTGGAGTCCTGGAAGAGGGACCACCCAACGGGATCTGTAGGTATAGATGGGGCTCAGCCACTGTTGTCATGATGAGGTTCTGGGTGAATGCATGTGGGGGAGGTCTTAGTTGGGGTTTTCTAAAAGCAGACTCTGAGGTGAGAACTCATGTGTAAGTGAATTATTGAAAAAGTGCCCTCTGGAGACATCTCTTGAGCCAAAATAAGGAAGGGAAAAAAGATTTGCAAGAGTGAAGATTCAAGCAAAGCCCTAGTCCTAGCCTAACCTCATAGATTTTTCTGGAGTGAAATCACACCCCAGAGTTGTGATACCTGAGTTTGTCTCACCTCATGGCGAGGGTGTGGGGCTTCCACCTTCTCTCACTAGTTATTGGCTAATCTCTGGAGCACATGATTTCCTAGACACTCCCAGCTCTCTACCTATACTGGATGAAGTGAAGTGGCTTTAGTGGTTCAAAGGTAGTTTTCTGAAGGTATAGTTGTCAGCCAACAGAAGCAAAAGGGACAGAAGTTTAGAAATGGAAACACAGAAGCAGTCATCTGGGCACAACACCAACAGTGTCCACCACAGGGAAGAGGGATATAAATACCACAAGCACATACCCATTGCTCTCTCACTGGCCATAACCAACTAGAAGCTAGTGGGCAGGGAAACCTATGATGCAGGCCTTAAGCATCAGTCTCCTGAGTTATAAATTAGGTGCTGGGAGGGTAGAAATGGATCTGGAGAGCAAAAGTAGCATAATTAGGACAGCAGGAATAGATCCAAAATTTTATACATGTTCATTTGGTTCCTGAGTTCATATAATGATAGTTTGGAAAGAGAGACATATCTGTATGTGTGTGTATATGTATGTAATTAACATTTACTATACTAATAACCATCATATAACAGCATGGATCATACCCTTAATGTTACTTCTGTGACTGTAACCAGCTTTCTGTGTCAAATTCCCCATTTATAAAATTTTAAAAACCCCAAAAGGCATGTTTCCTAGTTCCAGTGGGGAAAAGTTATAACAACATGCCAAGTGATGAGATGAAAAGAACTACTTCTGAATTTTACTTGACACTTGAAAACATTTCATTATTTTTTGTGTATGTTTAAGTTCCAGGTTCTGATAAGATAGAAATTAAAAGGTATCCTGATAGCATCTTTAAGAAGTTTAGATTCCAAAAAGGCACTGATACTTGTAATCTTGAAAAGTCATTGTTGCCTGTTTTTTTTGAGCATTTTGCATGTATTTAATTTCTTCTCTGATAAAGAACTGCTAGTAAAAGCCAAGATCCCGAAGGTCAATAATGAGCAAAAGTTTTCCCTGGGAGGAGATAGGCTAGGTATCAAGTGTTGGGTGATGTAGTGATCATATCCTTTGCACTGCAGTGTCAAGGTTATGCACTAAAATTCCAGTGGGTACAATTCCCAGTATTGATATAACTTACCAAAGCCTCTTCTTAAGCCCACTAATGGTATATCTAAAATCTGGGCCCTTTGTGAAAGGGTTTCCCTACAGACCCACATAGGCTTATATAGGCCCAACGCAAAGTATTTGTCAGTATCTTCTTCCCCCCTTCCCTTCCTTTCCCTTCCCTTCATTTCCTTTTCCTTCTTTCTTTCTTTGCCAGTAACAGCAAACTTAACTCATATTAACTCATAAATGGGGATTTATGGGTTCCATAACTACACTGGAGAAATGACAGAGTCATTGCTAAGACTTGGTGTTTAGACTTGAGCCTGTTCTCCACCAATTCCCTCTGCTCCAATCTTTATGTTGATTTATTCTCCATGACAGGTCTTCTCCACTTGCCTGGAAGCATAGCTTGGCTCCCATCTCTCTGCTTTACCACTGCCAAAGGGTAGAAGCTCACCTTTTCTGGTGCCAAGTGAAAAACATTCCAGAGAGGGGTTTGATTGACCTGATTTGGGTCAGGTGTCCACTCCCTGATCAAATGAGTATGGCCAAAGGGATCGACTACTCTTATTGGGCCTTTTGGCCCACATGCTCACCCTTTTGCCAATCCATTGGGGTCAGGAATGGTTACTGTGAGAAGAGAACAGCTTTCTCTGGACTTTAGGGTTCAAGTCAGAGAAAGGAACAAAAGAAGTAACGTTTAGGCACCCACTCTGCAAAGCGATTATGACTATTTCTATTTTAAAGATGAGATAGCCACATCTCAGAGAGGGCAAGTGACTCCTTTAAGTCTTTTAGAGGTAATATGTGCAAAGCTGTGATTGATGAGAGGCAATATGTTATAGGGATAAGAGCTCAGATTCCAACACTAGATAGATCTGAGCCCAAATCCCAGCTTTGCTACCTACCTGTAGTAGTCTGGGATGAATTACTTTACTTCTCTGCCTCTGATTTCTCCACCTAAATATGGGTTATATTTATGTTTACTATATATATGTGTGTTTGCATATATATGCATATATGATATGTAATTACTGTATCTCCTTCATTAAGGTAATTATGAGGATTAAATGAGGTAATACGTGAAAGGTGCCTTGTGCAGTGCCTGGCATAATGTAATTGCTGCTTAAACATGTGCTGTTATTATTGGCTAGGAGTTGAACTTACTAAGTATGTCTGTTTCAAAGCAGCACCTACGTGGCTTGTGAGTCTCACAGGAATTACTTCAATTAATTTCTTTGTTCTGTTCTCAGGCCTAATAACTTTGGAATTTTTACACACGGTCCACAGGCACATGAAGTTATGAACACAGTCTCCATCACCAGTGAGCAGAAAGACCACTGCCAGTCACTATATGGGCTTGAGCAATTGACTGGAAATCCAAACCCAGTCTCAGAAATCAAGAATTGCAGCCAAGTCCTATTACCAGAGAACATTCTGTCATATTTACCTGAAGAGCCAATGTAGTCTCCCAACTGAGAGCACTAATATCATCCATGCTTCCCACCTAGACTCAGGCAACTGTGGCCTGTCACTCACTCACTCATCAAATGTTTATTCTGCATTTACTATGTGTGGCCCCTGAGCTCTGCATGGTATTTGATATTTATTTACCCATCAAAAGAATCTCTCCTGGTTGAAAAACCAGAAGGGTGTTGAGTTCTTGGAGAGAAGACCAGTCAGGAGAAAACTTAAAAATACCTGTGATACTTCCTGAAACCAAGCTTGTGAAAATCTGAAAAATTTTCTCAAGAGTGAGAAATTAGAAATGGAAATTAAGTGTAGTATCCATTCTTACTAACTTGCGGTGTATAAAAGTATCAGTGATGTTCTCTTAAAAGCACAAAATGTACTTTTTGTGTTGGACAAAACTTCCATGAACAAATTGGCAAGGGAGTGTTTCTGGCAAAACAGATGAGGTTCAAAGTATTTGTGTGAAAGATGCCTCAGCTTGATAACCTGTGAAAGATGCCCATTATTCTTAATCACAGCTTATTGATAGGTGTTCATTAATTATAATAATATTTTTTAGATCCACAGATCCTTTCATCCCTAATTTTCAAAGTGCTTTACAACTAGTAATTAATTCCTCCAACATCCTAGAGACAAATTTAAAAGGAGCTTTCAGCAAAACTTGCACTGATGCTCAGAACACCTTACTCAGAACTTTGAGAACCAGGCCATGGTTTTGTTGCCCGAAGCCTCAGAATGAGGAGCAGCAGGTTCCCAAATTGTACCCAGAAGGGAACCCAACAGAGGGAAATTCTTCATGTGCTGTTAAAGGAAGACATTCAGGGTGTGGGAAAGACCATAAATGGTTGTGGCATTTATAGCTGGCATGACTTGTTGGGAAAAACAGAACCGATGTGGAGTTACAGGAAAAAGGTCCCTGAGTCTCTCTAAAATGCCCAACATCACCATTCATAATAAGAGAGAGGTACTCTCTCCCATGATCCAACTCCACATACCATGCAGGCTGTGATACAGAGGAGAGAAACAGCCTGGCACAGGAGTCCAGGGACTGGGCTGCAGTATTTGTTCCACTACTGCTTGTCTGTGTGACCTGGAGTGAGACACTTTACCTCTCTGAGTCTTTATTTCTTCACCCACAAAATTAGTTTGGATTAGTTTAAAGCCATATGTCACAAATGGGCAGCCTATGTGACAACATTGGCTGGCAGCCCTGTTTTCTTTGGCTCACACAGTGTTTTTTAAAATGCATGTACTTCTGGTTTGCCTCAACCCCCACCATTCCTTGTGACCTTCCACCCAGTCTTCTTCATTCATTTATGTCCCTTTCCTGGCCCCTATAGGCATCTGAGGTTGTAATCCTTGGGTCAGATGATCTCTGATGTTACTTCCAACACTGATACCCAGTAGTCTAGGCCCTGGGAGGTTACTAAGCCTTAGCAGTCAGAATTACAGGACTATGAAGCTTTGGAGTTGTTGTTGTTGTTGTTGTTGTTGTTGTTGTTCTTCTTCTTCTTCCTCTTCGTCGTCTTCTTCTTCTTCTTCTTCTTCTTCTTCTTCCCCTTCCCCTTCCTCCTCCTCCTTCATATTTTTTAATATATATATACTTTCTAGACTCTTCTATCTGCAAGCTGATGATATAATCTCCTAGGCCTCTTCCCATAGATCTCCAACAGCCAAGCTCTCCACTGTAGTCACACACTTAGCCTTTCTAGCTCTTGTTCACAGCAAGTAATAGCACACAGCTTAGATCCCTAGGTTTTTGTTGTTGTTTTTTTTCTAATTCTCTCTCTTCCACTCTTGGAGGCCAGCTAAGGGAATTACCCACAGGGCAAAAAGCTCTTGTGGGGAGCCAGGCTTGAAGTGATGATGGAGGAAAGAGAGGTGAGAAAGAAAAAGTCAGTGCTATGGGAGAGTTCCCCCCCCCCCCACACATTTCAGTTAGAACGGAGTCACAAAGGCAGGGTAGTTATTTAGGATTATCTTCTGCAGATTCCCAAACTTCATGACTGTTTCAACAGCTCCAACCCTTACTGAGTTCTTTCCAAGTTGGGCAGGTTTCACTGAGCCCTCTGGCTCAGCTCCCTTTCTGCAGGGAAATTTGTTCATGTTGACCCGAGGGCACACAGCTGCCGCGGGCCTGCGGGACACAGGATCTCTGTACAATGCAGCCCTGTTGTAGAAACTTCTCCACACATGTCCGCATACAGGAGTTTTGTCATTAATGCGGTCTGGGTCATGGGGTGGAATGCACAAAGGGTGGAGAAAAAGCCTTCTATTTCAAAAGCTTTCTTTTTATACTCTTTGCCCCCCCCTCCCCTCCCCGCTCCCTGACTCCCTGCCCTGGACAACTTGGAATTTTCTCTTGTAGCTGAAAAAACATATTTCCCTTAAACACAACCCAGGCAGTTGTGTGTCCCAAAGGATCCATTGGCCAAACAGATAAGGGATATGCCAGGGGAAAAGGACCCAACTACAGGCGAAAATCAAGAAGCTGATTCCATGAGCCATAGAACAATTGTGGTTTAGCAATCAACTCTCCTTTATTAAGTGGTTAATTGTCTTCTTCATAATTAAAGTCAATCGTACTCACTGTGGAAAACAAAGGGAGCAAATAACAATCTCCCATAACCTTACCACCCAAAGATTTCATGTTAACATATTTTCTAGAGAATTTCTATGCGGAGGAATATTTCTTTAAATGAAGTTGAGATCATACTAGTCTCGTCGCTTAAAGTCATACTTCTAAGGACATTGTGAAATTTCTCTCAGTGTAGATGGAAGGCTTATGTCACTTAATTTCTTTGGAGTAGGATGTTCAAGGGTTCAGGAGAGATGGAAGCCCAAGTCCAGGGCAGCAGAATTTTAGCCACCAAGAAAGCAGATCCAATACTTCCTAAAAAATGCCACAGGTTATAGTTTTTCTGGACTTAAGCTGTGGAGACCAAATCTCAAATTCTTGCCCACACGCATCTTCCATGGGACTCCTAGGCATTTACTGAAATTCACCATTATAAAAATGGGGCAATAACTCTGTGATTCTATTCCTAGTATTATCTCCTAACAAACCTCAGAGACTTGACTTAGAACCACTAGATTTTAAGGCAGCCTTGGGAGAATCCCAGTGTACCCCACACCCCAAGGGTTTTGCCCTGGGAGCATAAACACATAGGCTATATGGAGAGGGAGAGAGGGTACACCTAAGGGAAGGAGAGCTACTAAGTGGTGATTTCAGTGTTATTTTTTTTTTACAAAGTTTCTGTAAAGCCTCAAACTTTAAACAGATTTGTAGCTTTACCTACAAAACATAAGCTCAGAAAGAGAACCAGTCACCCCGTAAACTCATTTCCCTTGTTATACGCATCTACAAGGTGCAGGTTCGCCAAGATGAACAGTACTTGAGGGACTCGACGAGATGGAATTGCAACAGTACTAGGAGGAAGGGCTCCTATTTTGCCCCAGCCTGGCCAGTCCCAGATTCAGGGCATAGAGACCCCTGAGGCTGCCATACAAGGCAGTTTCCAAGGTTGCTATGTGCTCAGAGCTCTTTGTCTCTGATTAAAACATCCACCAGAACCACAGTGATGACTGCCTCTCAGTGGGGGTTGTTACACAGATGAGCGTCATTGACCCCCTCAACTCTTCAACTGTAATCAGGAGGTAGAGAAAATGAAATGCAAAAGCTGCTCTATCAGGAAGGGAGCATTCAACACAATGATGTGACCTTCCCAAATGGCTCAGGTAAATGACATCTTTCAAAATTCTACCACCTAATTTACTCAGGCCTTGGAAAACAAGCGATGTGTCTGATACTAGCACTTACTAGATGGGCATGATACTCTGGGAGGATTAAGGCTTAAGAGCTTTGCTGAAATATGAACAGAACACACTCCCCATAAAGAAAGGGCCAAGGGAAGGCAGGTGCTGCTCCCACCCTGTAGTTTCAGTTGCCAAATCTGATTTAGGCAGAAAGCCCACCTGACTGACTTTTGAGGCTTGCCTGCTGCCTTACTGGTTCCATTGTTGTCAATGATAGCTGCAACGGGTTGGAACCTGAGTGTCACCTCCCTCAGGGGGTGGGCTTGTGCAAAGTGCCAGCAGCCCCTGCCCAGCTGCCCCCTATTGGTAAAAGCAGAGCTCATGCTGTCTACCTGAACCCCTAGATGTACCCATTCAGGGCTTCTCCTGGAAACGTCTTTTCCCTGAAGTCTTATGTATTTAGAAAATTGTAAATATTTTTACTTGTCTTTTCTTATCACCAAAACAAAATCTGTTCATTGTAGAAAATTTGGAATATAAAATATGTACCAGGAGGAAAAAAAAAAAAACAAAAACAAGGGAAAGAAAAACCCCCACCCACTTACTAGAGATAACTACATTTACTATCTAATATCTATCCTTGTTACACATATTTGTGTGCGAGTACATATATTATAATGTTCATTGCTTTATAACTTGTATTTTATACTTGGTATATGGTGATCATCTTTCCATGTCATTAAATATTCAGTCCTCAATAACTTCACTTTAAAAAAATTTATTTATTTTGTGTGAGAGAGAGAGAGTGAGCAAGCAGGGGAGGGGAAGAGGGAGAGGGAGAGGGAGAGAGAGAATCCCAATCAGGCAATGTGATTTCAGCACAGAGCCTGATGCAAAGCTCGAACTCATACACTGTGAGATCCTGACCTAAGCTGAAGCCAAGAGTCGGATACTTAACCAACTGAGCAACCCAGGTGCCTCTGTATTTGCACTTTTTGACATTGCCAGACAGCTACCTCACAGTGACACCCAACTCCAACATGGACTGCCTGTCTATAACTCTCTGGAGAGATAGGGAAGATTATTGAACCTTCTGCTAAGGACAGATGTGCAGGCACCTCAAAACATTTAAAGAAAAGTCTTACAGATAGACACAAATGAATGTGGACCAAGGAAATGCACCTGCTTCTTACAAGTCAGACACCAAGCAAGAATGATGGAGGATCACCCAGAGACTAGTCACCTGAAGCCACCACACACAACAGAAGTGCAGGGCTGAGATGACAGTAAAGGGGGCTGCTCATTGCTGAGGAGTCATCCTGCTTAGCAATGTGGGAGAAGAAGAAGCATTTTCCTTCAGGTGGATTCTTGCTAGCCTGGCAGGACTTTGGCTTTGGGCCACTTCCCTAACTCTTCCTTCTGCCCAACTAGAAGTCAGGGAGAAAGGGCACACTGCCCTCTTGAAAAGTGAGGCTTAGACAGATTACAAAGTCTTTAACAAGAGATGACAATTGTTAAGTCAGGTACCATACCGAGCTAGAAGCCAGAACCCATGAAAGGAGAGGTTGCATCTCTAACACTTGGATTTTCAGGAAAATTTAAAACCTGTCAAAATCTTGAAGTACGCCAGGCACTTCTGCTTCTCCACAGTGATAGACCTTCCCAATGAAAAGTAAACCTGGGGATCCAGGGGTTTCTTTTCTTTTCTTTTTGAAAATGTTTATTTATTTTTGAGAGAGTGAGCGTGAGCAGAGGAGGGGCAGAGAGAGAAGGGGAGAGAGAGAATCCCAAGCAGGCTCCACTCTGTCAGTGCAAAGCCCAACATGGGATTCGACCCCACAAACCATGAGATCATGACCTGAACCAAAATCAGGTGCTGGATGCCTAACCCACTGAGCCCACCAGGCACTCCATAGGGTTTTCTTTTCTGTTCTGGTTTCTGTTCACTGTTTAATGCACTGCTGCTAGTGCTTCATGGCTGAGGACCTGAAAACTTTCCTTGGTCATCCTTTATCGCCCACACAGAACAGGGGTCTTCTATGAGTGGGGACCTCATATGGAGCAGAGTATTGTGTTACACATAACTCATTTTGTCTGAGCAGAAGTTCTCTTTCCCAACTTTGGAATCAAGTCAGGCCAGCAGTATTACTGGGGACTTCCAAGGTTCTGGCAATTATCTCAGAAATGGCCTGAGAGTCATTTCTGCTTTATTTTTACTTTGCTTAGCAAGAAAAACTACTAGGGCTTGGCTGTCCATTATGTTGTTCAAGGTGAAGGTTAGCAACAAAATTTGTAATTTCATTCTCCTATATTGTAACTCAAGCCAGATAACTGTGGGAACCATCTGGTTTGTACTGACACTGCTATCCCTGATAACTTTGTGTTATAATCCATGCTTTCTAGCTGGCCCCAGTTTTGAAAGGAGATTAAATGCACATTACTTTGTTAGAAAAGCAACATAATAATATCATTGGTTTTGAAAGGCATTTTTAGACAAATAAGGGATGGAAAATCTTTCAGTTTTATTTATGTGGATCCAACATTCACTTATTCATTCAACAACCATGTATTAAGCCTGCCACTGTTCTGGGTGCTGTGGAAGATGCAAAGATGAAAAAAGGCACAGCTCTGTCCCCTTACCTTCTAGTGGGGAGATCAAACATGTTCACAAGCAAGCATATATATAATTTAATCAGTGCTACAAGAGAAGTAAAGATACATTTTATGAGAGTTCAAGAAAGGGAAGGAAGTAGTTGGAAGGATGGAAGAAGACTTCATAGACGAGATGACATTTGAGCCGGACCCCAACAGGTATGTGAGAATGGGTGGGAGGCAATTCCAGGCAGAAGGAACAGCATAAGCAAAGGAAGAGAAGTAAGAAAGTATGGATCTGTAGGAAACAGTGAGGAGCTTTGTATGACTTGAGTATAGGATGCATAAAGGGAGGGGCAAGGAGGGAATAAGATTAAAAGTGAAAGTTAGATGAATATTTTGGAGGATGTTGAATATCAAGCTAAGAAGCTTTGGATTTTATTCCAATAGCTGCATGACATCATCAGAGCAGAGAAATAATGTGGTATGAGTGGACTGGAAGATGGTGAGGGATGAGAGGTGAGACTGCTGCTGCTATGATGGAGGCAGGAGTTAACAGGGCCCGAACTGGGATAGAGACAAATAAGAAGGCAGAGGCAGAATTCACAGGGCTTAGCAACCAGTTATAGGGGTGGAGCCAAGGACTTCTGACAAAGACATTCTTTAGGTCAGTGGTTCTCTAGCTTCAGCACATCAGAATCACCTGGGGGGCTTGTGAAACTACAGACCGTGGGCCTTATCCTCAGA
Source organism: Panthera onca (assembly GCF_046562875.1). Taxonomy (NCBI): domain Eukaryota; kingdom Metazoa; phylum Chordata; class Mammalia; order Carnivora; family Felidae; genus Panthera; species Panthera onca. The sequence goes on along the minus strand of NC_138347.1, from coordinate 94,682,032 downwards.
ATTTGTGATTTCGGTCTGGCATTGGTCCCCAGAAACTGGCATTCCTCGCAAGTTCCCAGGGGATGCTGATGTTGCTGGTCTGGGGACCATTCTTTGAGATCCACTGCTACAAGTCCTCTGTGGCTCACCTTTGTGACTCTGGGGAAGCAACTGCAAAGGGACAAGGGTGTGGGGAGGGGAAGCAATGATTAGAGTCAGTATAAGTGAATTGGAGGGGACTTGTCCTTTGAACCTAGAGCCTCCCAGATGTCTGGAGCAAAAGGGCCTAGAGATGTTTTACAAAAAGACATTTGTATTCACCTCTAAGCTGGCGTACAGAAGGACATTCATCTAGGGCTCAGGCATTTTGTTTTCCTTCGAAAATATACAGGCTCTGATCTGATGGGGAGGCAGTGTTATGATATAATGGTAGAACCAACATCCCTGAGTCTGCCCCTTGCGCCAACGATTTAACTTCATGAAGTCTCCGTTACCCTGTGTTTTTGGGATAACAATGCCAGTGCACAGTGCCGGGAGGATTAAGTGTGGAAGTCCTTGGCTTCAGGAAGCACTTGGCACCGTGCCCGGCACACTCTGCAAATTTTGGTTTCCCCCCTACTCCCACCCTGCAAGCAAGCGTGAGGGAGGTGGGTATTGCCCGTGGTGAAAGCCTTAGAAGCACCTCTGGGTCAAACAGCCTCTCAGAGGCCGGAGGCCCCACAGTGACCTGGTCACACCTTTGGATTAAGCCTCACGACAGCGTAGCTCTCTTTGCAAACGCCAGCATGTTGACTCCCTAAAACATATGGGAAAACCAATTTGTTGGGTATCTTTGGTCTGCTGGGAGAGCACGGCGAAGGACAGGGAAGGGATATCTGCGATGAGACAAGGACACAGAGGGAGGAGTCGCTGGAAGAAAGGAAAGTTTTGTCTCCTTTAAAATTTTGTTCAGGCCGGGCAGGTCTTGGCCAGAGCAGTATCCCTTAGGGCCTCTTGAGGCTATGATCCTCACAGTGAGACCCCTTTGAACCTTACAAGACTTTAAGAGTGCCTGGGAAAGAAATGAGCGGGTAAGCATTTTTTTTCCTTTAACCAGATAAATCTGATGTCACAACATCCCCAGACAGGAAAGCAGAATGTAGACTGGACAGTGAATCACAGGGGGAAGGACGTCTCACTGAGCCCTGTTTCACGGGAACTTGATGACAAATAAGAGAGCCTGAGGCCCCACACCCCCACCCTGGGAGAAAGGGTTTGGGAAACAGGCGGCTCTGTCATTTCAGCCAGATGAGTCGGAGGAGGGCTGCAGGAGAATGAAATGTTACAGATGTGGTTCCCCTGCTCTGGGCTGGTCACACCAAGGACACCAGAAGGTTAGGGCCCTACCTATCCGTTTAGTGGTGAGGGAGAGAGAGAGAAAGCAAGGGGTTTCACTAAATGGCTTCACTAAACGACCCCACTTGCCATTTTAGGATTTTGTGATAGGAACGAACAAGCCTGACCTGAGCCAAGCCTCCACTTGACATACCTTCCAAGTGATGAGTAATGAAGGGGAACACCAATAATTCAGGTCCATCAGGTCCCTAGCTGTGAATCGGCACCCTTCCTCCCTCCCTCCCTTCCTCCCTCTCTTTCTTTCTTTCTATTTTTCTTTTCTTCTATTTTTCTTTCTTTTTTTAATTTGAGAGAGAGAGAGAGCATGTGAGAGAAGGAGAGGGGCAGAAGTGTGTGTGGGGAGAGACAGAGAGAGAGAGAGAGAGAGACAGAATGAAACTCAAGCAGTGCAGAGCCTGAGGCAGGGCTCTGTCTCATGACCGTGGAATCATGACCTGAGCCAAAATCAAAAGTTGGATGCTCAACTGATCAAGCCACCCAGGCGCCCCAGGAAATAAACTTTAAAAATGAGCAGTGCAAGTCATGGTTCGTGACTTTGAGCCTCTGCACTGACAATGTGGAGCCTGCTTAGGATTCTCTCTCTCCCTTTCTCTGTTCCTCTCCCACTTGGTGCACTCTGTCTCTCAAAATAAATAAATAAACTTAAAAAGTTTTTTAATTAAATTTTTTGTAAAGTTTATTTCCTTTCCTCCAAAATAGATCCAGTACGGATACAAAGGAATACTACACAAGTAACATAAATACCTCTGCAGAACGCTCTGTAATGACAAGGGATGGCAAGGCAAGCCACAAGAACAGGATAACCCCGCTGTCAGTTAAAAAATAGAATGACAGCCCGACGTGGGGTGCCTGGGTGGCTCAGTTGGTTAAGTGTCCAACTTCAGCTCAGGTTATGATCTCGCAGTGTGTGGGTTTGAGCCCCATGTCGGGCTCTGTACTGACAGCTCAGAGTCTGGAGCCTGCTTCAGATTCTGTGTCTACCTCTCTCTCTGCCCCTCCCCTACTCGTGCTGTCTCTCTCTCTCTCTGAAAAATAAACATTATTTTTTTTTTTTTAAAACTAGAATGAATCAAAGACTAGAAAGATGTCTCAGGGGTGACTCTGGTGGTACAGATAACTTTTTTCCCTTTTTCTTATCTGAGTTTTTAAAAATTATTTACAAGTAACCATATATTACTTTTGAAGTAAGAAAAGACAAAATTATTTAATTAAAAAAATACATCCAGTATAGAAAATGGTGCTCTCTTTTACTAAATATGAATATAAACTAATGAATATAAAATATTCAATAAAATAATATAAAATATAATATATTTATAAAAATATAAAAACTAATGAATATAAACTAATGAATATAAAAGCTAATATAAAACTGTATGTTAACTATACTGGAATTAAAACAAAAAAAGTTCTATGTGAATATAAACTATATACAATTTGCGACCTGTATTTAAGCATTTTCCATGTTGTTAAAAAAAAACTGCAAAGTATTGTTATTTTTTTAATGTTTGTTTTAGAGAGAGAGAGAGAGCGAGCATAAGTGGGGAGGAGCAGAGAGAGTGGAACAGAGAATCCAAAGTGAGCTCTGTGCTGACATTGCAGAGCCTGATGCGGGGCTCAAATTCATGAACTGCGAGATCATAACTTGAGTCGAAGTCGAATGCTCAACCGACTGAGCCACCCAGGTGCCCCCACAGTATTATTTTTAACAGCTGCATAGTATTTTATCATATAAATATATCATACATTTTTGTCTCAGTCCCCAGTTATTGGCTATTTGTTGTTTCCAACTTTTTATTATTACAATAATGCTACAATCAATATCTTTTTAGCATAACTTCCCCATACATATCTTTGAAAATTAGTCACCTGCTGATTTTATCTTGCCCCTAATTGCCTTGGAAGGATTGTATTTCCACATATTCACGCAAGTGCGTCAACACCTTTTTCATTATATAGCGATAAACTCTTAATTTTCTTATAAGGACTCTTACACTAAGACTTTCTTGTAAGATTGTTAGGCATTTGAATTGCCAAGACAGTTGTCAATCAAAGACACTCAGTCCTATGTCTGTTTACAGGGAGGAAGTTGAGGCCCAGAGAAGTGACAGGACCCGCCCTAGGGCACACGGTTAATCGTGACCTGGCTGGAAAAGCAACTTTGAATATTTTCCAAGGACTGGGAACTTTGGAGGATCATGACATACTAAATGATAGAAAGAGAGAATGAAAAAAGATTTGGTGGTAGGAGGGGGAAGGAACAGAAGGATTAATGGGACAGAGGGAAGGCACATTTACTTAAGGGGAGAGGGAGAGGACAGACCAACAATAGCAACATAAAAGGAAAAAGAAAAAGTAATGAGAAAAACTAACATATTGAGACCATTTACAGCAGGGGATCCCAACCTTGGCACTACTGGCCTTTGGAGCCAGATGATTCTTTGTTGCAGGGTGCTGTCCTCTGCATTGTAGGATGTTACACAGTGTTCCTTGCCTCCTACCCACTAGACATCAGTAGCACCCTCTGCCCAAGTTGTGACAACCGAAAACATTTCCAGACCTTGCCAAATGTCCCCTGGGAAGCATATCAGCCCGAGTTTAGAACCACTACTTTATGGTATTGTTCTCCACTGAAACCACTGGAGAAATACAGCCCCCACCCTCTCCTTATTGATGGAAAAGAATCTAAAATATCTGCTGAAAGAGGAAATTGGAAGCAAAACATTTGAATGCACTTTAGACATTATCCCAAAACCATAAGGTTATGCTGCAAGGCAGGGAAGGGAAATTATTAGATAAAGCCCATTTTTCAGATAAAGAAAATAAGACTGGAAATATATAATTTGCTTTGGGGACTAAGATGAGTCAGAGAGAAACCAGTAAGAGAAACATGAACTTAGGCTCTGACCTTTAGAAAGAAGAAAAACAATTTTATCACTAATCCCTGCTCACTTCAATCCTGGATCTTTGTGAGAAAAAGGAAAGCAATTTCCATTCTACCTAGTAGCTGATGAAACATCAGGAATTGGTAGTAACAGAATTTTTCTTCCTATGAAGAATAAAAAGCAGAAAACTGTTAAGAGTTAGATTCCCTGATTTAAATTAAAAAGAAGTCATAGGCACCTGGGTGGCTCAGTTGGTTGAACATCCAACTCTTGGTTTCAGCTTGGGTTCTGGTCCTGGAGTCATGGGATTGAGCCCCAAATCAGGCTCCATGCTGAGTGTGGAGCCTGCTTGGGAGTCTCTGTTTCTCTCTCTCTCTCTCTCTCTCTCTCTCTCTCATTCTCTCTCACTCTGCCTTTCCCTTGCTCATGTGCTCATGCATGCTCTCTTTCTCTCTTCCCCTCTAAAATTAAGAAAAGAAAAAAGTCATTATGCACCAAACACTATAAAGTGCCTCACACATTATCTCTCTGAGACCTCACATCAGCCCTTTCAGCTGGGTCCTGTTATTATTTGACAGATGACCAGCTGAGAGCCAGAAGTTAGGTAACATGTCCCAGATCACACACTAAGTGAAGAGACAAAGACTTCAAACCAGGCCTGCACAATTCTCAAGGCAGGACAGTAACCTCTTAGCATCCTTGCCTCTATTGACAAAGCCTACTCCTCTAAGATTGCCATTTTGTCTCATTTTAGAATGTTTTCTCAGAAACCCCACAGTTCACTTCATCATGGACACGGACAAGAGTATTGGGCACTGCCTGTAACAGAGGAGTCTAATCTGGAAGCTCCCCCAGAGTGCTCACCCACATCCTAACTGTGCAGGAAAATGAACAGAATATATCTCATAAGGTGCTGTCAGAATCACAGTCCTGGGTTTGTACCTTCCTCTGGCTGCCTTTCACAGAACACAGAGGATATCTAGCCCCCCAGAGCCATAGCTGCTCTGGCGTGGCTGACCAGCCATGTTCCTGGAAAGTGCTTTGGTTCCTGTCTTTCTTCCTTTCTTTCTTTCTATGTTTATTCATCTTTGAGAGAGATGGAGAGACAGAGCATGAATGGGGGAGGGGCAGAGAGATGGAGACACAGAATCTGAAGCAGGCTCCAGGCTTTGAGCAATCAGCACAGAGCCTAACACGGGGCTCGAACCCACGAACTGTGAGATCATGACCCGAGCCGAAGTCAGATGCTCAACCAACTGAGCCACTCCAGTTCCTGTCTTTCATAAACACAATTAGGGCATCTCTGTCAGACTTTAAAATGTTTTTTTTCCATTATTATAGTTTGACATACAATGTTACATTAGTTTTACGTGTAAAGCATAGGGATTCTACAATTCTATAGATAAGTGTAGTGACCAACTGTCACCATATAATGTTATTATATATTATTGACTATATTCTCTATGCTGTAATTTTCACCCACATTTGAGTTGAGTTGTTTTTTAAGGTTATTTATTTTGAGAGAGAGAGGGAGAGAGTCTCAAGCAGGCTCCGTGCTGTCACCACAGAACCTGACATGGGGCTCAAACTCGTGAACTGTGAGATCATGACCTCAGTCGAAGTCAGATACTTAACCAACTGAGTCATCCAGGCATCCCCATCCACAATTTGTTTTTGAGACTCTTCTTTTTAGAAGAGTTTTAGATTCATAGTGAAATTGAACAGAAGGCCCAGAGATTTTTCATACACCCCTACCTCCACACAGGCATAACCTGCTGCCATCAGCAGTATAGAGGGTACATTTGTTACCGTTGATGAACCCACATAGACACATCACAATCACCCAAAGTCTGTCGTTTACGTTAAGGTTTACTCTTGGTGATGAGGGGTTTTTTGATTTTTTTTATGAACTTTTTTTGGAATTATACTTGGTATTTTTATAAAGAACTTCTACAGGATTGTATTTTAAAAACCATTTTGTTTCTACCAAAGGGAGGACTTTAGAAGGCAAGAGCTGTTTTTCATGCCTTTCCCCTTGTATGAAAATATTCTGAGTGACTTGGATGCATAGTACAGATGTTTCATGTCTTCCCTTTCTTCCAGGATGACAAACAGTTATATTTAGTTATAATAATAGTTATATATAATAGTTATAACAACAACAGCAAACAGTACAATCTGCTTACTCTGAGTCATGCACTCTTATACATGAGCCATGCACTTTAGACTTTCATACATGAAGAACTGAGGTCCAGAGAAGGTCTGTTACTTTGTCTGAGGTCATACAACTAAGTAGTGCAAAACTTTACATAACAAAAGAGTGGACATTTTTCATTATGGTTAAAAAGGACGTCTGCTTTCAATACAAGCTGCATATAGGCAGTTCTCAAGAGCGTAGCCTTGCTTCCTTCCACAAACATTTACTGAAACCCTACTGTGAGCCATTCAGAGAAGGATGGTGCCTTGGGCAGGATTAGAATTCCTAATCTGATGTCTAGGAATTGATGTCAGCACTGGATAGAGGCATTCAAGGTCATAAGAAAGTCCTTTGCAATATGAAAAAAAAATCTCTCTCTTATTTAATGCTTTCATGCAGAAATAACCCTCCCATTTCTGCTCCCAGGAGAAGGTGGCAAGTGGGCACCCACTTTCTGTTCATCTACTCAACTCAGGGTTTCCCTTCCAGCTTCGTGAAATGCTGCCCAAGGTGAACAACGCTGTCCTGAAGGCCTGAGACCTCATGTAACTCCTCTCTGTGGCATTTGACACTCTTACCAACTTCTGCTTCCTGGAAACTAATTTTTCTTGCAACTCTAGTTTTACTTTCAGAAACCACCCTGTTTCCCATACCCCTCCCACCCCTCTGATGCTACTTCATGGTTTTTTTCAGTACAATTAATTTCAAAACTTGGAACTTTAAACCTACTTTGTGCATCAGTAACCTACAATGGTTTTGACCAAATTGATCAGCATCACGTCCACTGGAAGAATGAGAAAACCTGGAGGGGAAAGGCTTGAGGTGCCCAGTGATTCAGGGAGAAGCTGGATTCCCAGCTCCAGCACAGCCATGAGCTTGGCTGTGTCTCTTCTGAGCATTTACTGTCAACCTTCAAAGCAGGAGCAGCTCATTGTTTGCTATGAACTATATTTAGGAAAGACAAAGCCTGCTGAGTATGGAAAGACTGCAGGTTTGGGCAGAGGGCGGGGCTTTAAAGGCCTAGACCCATGAGAAACACTTATTTCATTGAGTGTTATTTTTAAATGTGCATTTCCTCACAATAGGGCCCCAGGTTCTGCTATCCTTAAAGGGTTACAGATTTTCCCTCCCAGTGACAGATTGCACAGCTACATCCCAGAAGACATAAAACTCCTTCCAGTCATCCCAGAATTAGGTCCATAGATTTCCAGTTATAGAAGAGAGCCATTCTGGGTAACGCAGCAGATGTAAATTGTGTGCCTGAATTGATTTTGCATTAATTTCTCGTAGGCTATTTCAATGCTGCTTAAATACCACTTTTTAAAGCTTGTATGGTATTGTATTTTAAAAGCTGATTTGTTTCCACCAAAGAGAGGGCTCCAAGAGGCAAGAGCTGTTTTTCAAACCCTTCCCCTTGTGAGAAAGTAGTTTTGCCAGTGAGGAATTTTTGGTAGTGAGCTGTCTGTTTGCATAGCTCCTGTGTATATGTTTTTATGCTGCTTCCGTATTCTTTCTTTTGCAAGACACATCATGGGGTGCAAGCTTCAGCTTTAATATCTCCTTAAAGGACCAGCCCTGCACCCATTGGAACTGAGTAAAACAGTTGTACAGGGGTTCAGATAACAGCACCGTGTGCCCTTGCTGCCCAGTGCCTTAGGCTGTGAGCTCTTAGCTCTCCTACTTGATCCAAATGCTTTTAGAAACCATCAGATGAAGAGCAAAAAGATAATCTATAAACCTATTTTTTTAAGAGAGATAGGGGGTAGAACTCATATTGAGTCCTGAACCTGCTACAGAAGGTCACCTTACAACTATCAAAGCTTGAACTTTCTCATATATAAAGCCACATGGCACTCAGCAAAGTAACAAATAGCACATCAGCTGTTACTGCCACCGACACATGCTTCTAGTACAGGCTCTCGGTCGCATTTCTTCATTGTTGTGGCCGTGTGTGCTAGGTGTAGGTTTTGAGACACTTTACAAATGGTTTGATGAATTGATTACACTAATTACATTTCAAATTACTAAATATTAACTATTTAATTAAGTATTAAAGTACTGAGAGAACTGAAAATGCAGTCGAATCAGCATGTGCAGCTATTATGAAAACGGAAGTTTCCATGAAAACGAAAAGAAATGGTTCCCATGAAAATGAAAAGAAAGGGAAGATGAACGTGGTTCAGTCATAGGAATAATTCCACGGGACAAAGAGGGAAACCTATAACATGGAATACGCAACTGAAAGTTTGTGAGTGGTAAGAAGCACTGACGTTGGATTTCTATTATCCTGAGAATAATTCGGGGGAAGGCTCCAGACTCAAGGACGCTGGGACTAAAAATTCCCTTCAGAGATGTAACCTTAAAGGGAAAGGTAATTTTGTGCCAAGCCTCCGTGTCCACCAGGGGCCTGCTCATTTTTAGATTCTAGCACCACCTAGAGGAGAGAAGGAAATAATTCCCGCCCACCGCTGAGTCCCAAGAATCTTTCCTCTGTTAACCATTTTGCAGTTTTCAAGGCATTTGCATCTTAATATCTCATTTGATATTTAGGTAATTTTCTTCGAGATAGGATTTCCTATATTCATTGTATGGATGAAGAAATTAATCTCTCAGCAGCTTACTGTACAAAGAATTTGACCAATTTTTCATGTGACCAAGCATTCTCCATGAATTAATTTTTTTTAGCAATGGTATTTGAGTATAATTTACATACCATGAAATTCACTAATTTTAAATATACACAAGTCAATAATTTTTTAGTAAATTTACTGAGCTGTGCAGCCATCACTATAATGCAGTTTTGGAACATTTTCATTAGCACAGCAAGATCCCTCCAGCTTCTTTCGCACTGAATCCCCCTTCTCACCCCTGCCCCAGGCAATCACCACTCTGCTTTCTGTCTCCATAAATTTGCCATTCCTGGAGATTCCATTCCTGGAGATTCCAACTGCTCTTTTGCAGTTGGCTTCTTCCACTTAGCATGATCTGTTTGAGGTTTATCCAGGCTCAGCCTTTATCAGGATTTCATTCCTTCTTATTGCTGAATAGTGTTTATTGTATCAATAGACCACATTTTACTTGTCCATTAACCAGTTGGTGGACATATAGGGTCATTTCCAATTTCTTCTATTATGAATAACATTTGTGTGAAAGTCATCTTTGTAAGCAAGAATCTTTCGTTACTTAAAAGGGTTGTGGGGACACCTGGGTGGCTCAGTTAAGCATCCAGCTTGGGCTCAGGTCACCATCTCATGGTTTGTGGGTTCAAGCCCTGCGTCAGGCTCTGTGCTGACAGCTCAGAGCCTGGAGCCTGCTTCAGAGTCTGTGTCTCCCCTCTCTCTCTGCCCCTTCCCCACTCATACTCTGTCTCTCTCTCTATCTCTCAAAAATGAATAAATGTTTAAACATTTTTGTAATAAAAAAATTTTAAAAAGGAAGTGAATAAAATGTGTAGTAGGAGATTGATTACATAAACTATGTGTATTGGGGGAAAATTAGGATAAACTCTCTGGAGATGCCCAAGAGAAAGACATTTGGGTCTCACGTTCAATACATGCACACACACACACACACACACACACACACACACACGCACACCCAGGAACCAAGGGGCTCTTGGGAATATACTCTGGGGAAAGCAAAGTGTAGGGAAATAATTGAAGATTTGCTTTGATGGATTAACAGGATTCAAAGACAGTCTTTGTTGTTGTTGTTGTTGTTGTTGTTAAGTAAGCTCTATGCCCAACATGGGGCTTAAATTTATTACCCCAAGATCATGAGTTGCATGCTTTTCCCATAGAGCCACCCTTCAAACACCATTCGTAAGAAATTTTTTCTTGTTGAGTCAATGCAATATGTAACAGATACAGACTTTGTTAATGCATCTGAGGTTAGGGGGTCCATTATAATCCTTCCTCATCGTGAAGATATCCATGTGAAGACTCGTTAAGATGGTGAATGTAAATCTTCCAAGTCTTTCCAAATCTTAGCACAGAGCCTGGCACACAGTGAGTACTGATGTTATTTTTGTAGGATTGGATTGTGCTCTAGATACCCAGAAATAATGACATTGACTGCTGTTTACTCCAGCGAATGTTTCATGTGCTTTCATTGGATGTTTCTGGCTTGAGATCCAGGCAAACAGAGGTATAAATTTATTTTAGAGGTAATACAATGTTTGTGGAAGTGGAACCTCATTAAAAAAATATTGCTTATCACCCAGAATGCCATAGGCTGGTAGGAAGATGTAGTGAAAATCTGAAGGGAGTGCTTAGGACTTAGGGGGATAAATACCAGAACAATTAGCATGATAAGTTAGCAACTCATTTTGCATATAAAAACATTGCTAAGGCTCTACAGAGTTTTTTTCTATTTATGGAAACCAGTCAGAGGTTCTTGGGTTTAATCAAAATTTAATACCCTGTGAGGGGAAATATGAAGAATACAAATTCTCAGTAATAGGCAATATGTCAAATGCAGTAAGTGCCAGTTTTAAAATAGTCCTTTTTGCTGTCCCTCCCCTTGTAGACTGTGCACCTGATCTGTAGTTAGGAAGACATGGCCAGAGCCATATTAAGTCTCTGGGAAAACAAAGGAATGAAATACATATTCTGTAGCAGGAAATATGTCAAAGATTCAACAAAACCATAATCTTTAAAATGATAAGGCAGCATATTCAAAAATGGCTAAATCAAGGGACTTTCCTCCAAGAAAATTTGAAGACTCTTATTTCATGTGGGGCAGGGCAGGTGAGACTTCCGTGAGCTGCACACACCTTTATATTCACTGGAGTGTAAATTTGAGAGGCCAAAGTAACCATGCGTTCCAGAAATCTTTTTGCTGAATAAGCCAAATCTGACACCAGAAGAACACAGTTCAGTCAGGCACAGAAACAAACACAGATATGCTATAGGCCTACTTAGGGAAACATCAGACAGTACCGACTTGGTGAGATACAAGTATGGAGGATAGCAATCCTAGCAGATTATTCTGGCACATTGACTTATTGGCACCAGTTTCTGTCGCCTTGTAGCCACACCCTTTCTTTACCCTGTGACTTTGCAATTCTCACTAGAGGCATGGGTGTTGGGTTGGAACATGAGGTTTGCTGCAGCCAATGGATTGTGGGCAGGGTGGCCACGTGCCAGTTCTGCTTAGTATTTAGGAAGCATTTGTGCTTTCGGTGCCCTATTGTGCCTCTGCCGTTGTCATGAGAAGAAAATGTTGTGGCCAGCCCAGTGGCCCAAGTCACTGGAGGCGGAAGAGAGACACATGAAGCAGGTCTGGACGCACACTCAGTCTAGATTAGCTACTCCGCAGCCAACCCACAGATGTACAAGCAAGAGTAAGTAATCATTGTTCAAAGCCGTAGGATTTTGAAGCTGTCAAGCAGCATTATTGTGACACTAAGTTACTGATATAAATGGCTATTTTATAGGGCTAGTTGACAGAAAAGCTGAGAGACTATTAATCTGAGAACTATCAGATCTTCATCTTCACATTTATTCTGTATGGATAATAGAAAGTTAAATTTTCAACAGAAACCTGAGCATTTCCTATATCAAAAATTGATAGTTGGGCCATTCGAGAACTGAGAAAACAATTTCTGTACAGATTTATGTAGGATAGGGGTTGGGGACAAGTGTGCTTGGACTTTTGTTTAGATAACTAATTCTAGGGGCACCTGGGTGGCTCAGTTGGTTAAGCGTCCGACTTCCGCTCAGGTCACCATCTCGCGGTCCGTGAGTTCGAGCCCCGTGTCGGGCTCTGTGCTGACTGTTCAGAGCCTGGAGCCTGTTTCAGATTCTGTGTCTCCCTCTCTCTCTGACCCTGCCCCATTCATGCTCTGTCTCTCTCTGTCTCAAAAATAAATAAACGTTAGGTAACTAATTCTACCTCATGCAGCCCACTCTGAAGACACTCCTCTTTTCACACCCTCCCTCCCCAAATGCCAGAAGACTTGTCAGTTTTCTGTGTCTCTCCTTGAAATCCTCTCTTTTCAAATCTAGTTGGGTTTTGTGCAGCATGAATTCTCATTTGTCAGCCTTCTCGAATAACCCTGGTACATCTAAGAGCTGGCAAAAGGTTTCTGGCTTAAAGTAAGAATGGAGCAGGTGTCAGAGCCATGGTGGCAGCCCAGGGAATCCATGATGGAGCTGACTGGACACAGGAATTGGGACAAAGCTTGGGGTCAGGTCCACGGTGGAATTTTGTTCCTAATTGTTTTGAGACCAACAATTCCAAGTTTTCTATTTCATACATGTTTACTCCATCTTGGATAAATGGAGGGCTAGAGCTCAGATTCCAGGCTGGAATTCCAGAAGCCTGAGTTGGGTATGAGGTTGAAGTGGGCCGGTAGACAGCAGAGATATGAGGCAAGGGCCAGTCCTAAGCACCAGTGTGAAGGGACTGGACAGAAAGACACCAATAAGAGGCAATAGAGTCAGAACCAGACTGGAACAGCTGGAACATGTCAGAACAGCAGGTAGGACCAGGGCCTGAAGAGACACTCTGGGCCCCAGTACCTGGCTGGGGGCATTTGGGTAGGTCCTACTAGCTTTGCCTGGCTAGAGCTCCGGGCTAGTTTGGAATGAGGCTCACTGAGAATGAGATGGGAGAGTTGTGTGGGTCTGAGTCTGCCAATCATAAGTAGCAGGGAGCCCTTCCTTCATGCTGGCTTTCCTTCCTGAATCCTTATCTCTGTCTGAACAAGATGAATTATAAAGAAAGGAATGAAGACAAAAATCACCTAGTATATTCCAACTTTTTAGAACTGCTTAGAACTCTCTAGTGAACAGTCTTTCTTCTGCTGCCAACCAGGAATTTTGTACTTCAAAAATGTCTGTGCTCCTAACATGTAACTTATTCCACTCCCTACCGCTACGTGCCCCCACTACTTTATTTTCCTGCCAGGAAATAACAGCGTTCTACCTCCTTGAAGGGGATTAAGTCAATGTCTCACTGAGAGCTGAAGGTAGATGCTAAAGAGGAGATGGGCATGATCTTCAGAAAAAGAACTTTAGCTTCTCTTGAAGGGAGGAAAGATGTAGATGGCTGTCTGCATGTGGTTCTGACCTACCATGCTGTTGGGGTGACATCCAGTTGCTTTGAACTGAGGGATTTCCCAGGACATAAGACTTTCAGTATTAATACTGGGCCAGTCACTGGATTTATGCTCTAGAAGGTGACAGACTTTTTAAAGGGTTAGCATATGGATGCAAAGGGACAGAATGCTTGGTAATGTGGCTGTATAGGTTATACACTGCCAAGTAACAAATTTTATTAGCTTTCTATTGCCTCATGACAAATGACTACAAATGTAGTGGCTTAATCAGCACACATGTATTATCTCACAATTTCTCTGAGTTAGGAGTCTGGGTATGGCTCAGCTGGGCCTCTGCTGAGGGTCACACAAGGCTGTAATCAAGGTATCAGCTGGGCTGCATTTTCATATAAAGGCTTGTCTGGGGAAAAAAAATCTGCTTCCAAATTCATTCAGGTTGTTGGCAGGATTCATTTTCTTGCATCTACAGAACTCATGATGGCTTGTTTGTATAATAACAGAGAAAGAGTCACTGGACTCAGAGAGGACCTAGTTCCTGCTTTAAGGACTTTCACTTGATTAAGTCAAGGTCACCCAGGATACTCTCTCTTCTGATTAACTCAGAATCAACTGACCTTAATTATATCTGCAAAATCCCTTCACCTTTGCCATATCCTATTGTCCAGAAGCAAGTCACAGGTCCTGCCTACACTTAAATATGTGAACACCTGGGATCAGGAATCATAGGGGCCATCCTACAAACCGTTGTCATACAAACCATCTCAAAACATAGGGGCTGAAACAACATTAAAAAAAAAAATTATTTCCTCATGATTCCATAGGCCAGTATTTTGGGCTAGGTTTAGCAGGGCCATTCTGCTGATGACACTTGAGGTCACTCACGTGATTACAGATAGCTGACAGGTTGGTTGGGAGCATATTAGTCTAGGAGGTCTCAGCTTGACATGGTTCCACATGGTCTCCTCCTCTAGTAGAATGACCTGGGCTTCTTCACATGGCAGTCCCACAGTAACAAGAGAGAACAAGCCTTGGTGTGCAAGTTATTTTCAAGCTTGCATCACATTTGTGAATATCTCATTGGCCAAAGCAAGTCCTCTGGAAAAAGCTGGAGTCAATATGGGAGGGATCTACAGAAGGGCATAAATAGAGGAGATGTGATTCATTGGGGGTCGTTCCTGGAACCAGCCACCACAATGGCATTGGGAGATGCAGTCAAAACTCCTCTTGCTCAGGTTTGGAAGGAGGGCCAATAGTTACCTATCACTAGTGGAACAGGAAGACCATACGGCACACATGGCAAAAACAGCTACAAAGTTCTCAAGATGACAGGACTGCCCCCAAGTTTTCTGGACTGAGGTTCATGGGTTTCATAAATGGCCCTCGGGGGGTGCCTGGGTGGCTCAGTCAGTTAAGCGTCCGACTTCAGCTCAGGTCATGATCTCACGGTTTGTGGGTTCGAGCCCTGCGGCAGGCTCTGTGCTGACAGCTCGGAGTCTGGAGCCTTCTTCGGATTCTGTATCTGCCTCTCTCTCTGCCCCTCCCCAGATCACACTCTTTATCTCTCTCTCTTTCAAAAATAAATAAACATTTTAAAAAAATGGCTCTAGGTAGAGGGAGGGATCTTCTTAATAACAGCTGACATTGGACCTCTCAGTACGTTGGCAAGTCTGAATTTCTAAGTTTGACTTAGAAAAAACTAAGCATAAGAGGTTCGAGCAGTAACTTTATGCTGTGTATTTTTACTGGGATCTTTATAATTTGAAATCATAACACCTTGTTGCACATTTTCACACCACCATCACCCCTGGAAAATCTCTTTTTAGGCTTTTCTTTACAGCTCCATATTCAAACTGGATAGATTCCAGCAGACAAGAATCATTTATGCCAACACCCAAACTCCTAATAATTGCAGTCATAAATGCCACTGAACTATCTGCATCATGGGCTAAACAGAATGAAAGCACAGAGCTTTAAGTGAGAAATTATGAAAAAAAGTAATGAAAACTTTGGATTGAACATATATTCTGAATAAAGGAGGGAGAGGAGAAAGTGGTTAAGAGAATAAAGCAGGAAAAGGAAGCATGGTGTTCTTCTTTCTCCGTTATTACCTGGATTCAATAATAATTTTTTTTAAACATTAAGATTAGGTGGTGTATTACTTTAAACCAACTTGGTCTTTCATGTAGGTTCTGTGTTGGTGGGCATTGCTAGCCTCCCATGACTAGAGTTCGTGAGAGCTATAGGTTTCCCCCACAACCTTCCTACTGGGTGGTATGCTATAGCTAAAGGAATCTCAAACGGGATTCTTTCATAAAAGCATATGTTAACAAACAGGCACACAAGGAGTCATGCCTGTTCCTGAAGCTCAGAAAAAAGACTATGGCCTCTTGCATGGCTGAAGGCTTCGATATTCTGACAGTAGAATTTTCTTCTTTTTAGCCTAAAGCACCATTAGACGTCCACCATTGGATCTTGCAACAGACGTAGGTGTACTTGTCTTTTTTTTTTTAATTTTTTTTTTAACGTTTATTGATTTTTTTGAGACAGAGAGAGACAGAGCATGAATGGGGGAGGGTCAGAGAGAGGGAGACACAGAATCTGAAACAGGCTCCAGGCTCTGAGCTGTCAGCACAGGGCCCGACACAGGGCTCGAACTCACGGACCACGAGATCATGACCTGAGCCGAAGTCGGATGCTTAACTGACTGAGCCACCCAGGCGCCCTGTAGGTGTACTTGTCTTAAGTGCTGGCAAAAAGGACCTAATGGAATCCTAGACTTGAGGTATTACTCTGAAGTCAGTAAGACTTCAAGTCTTACTGTAAGAGTAAGTTCTTACTTGAAGTAAGAACTTGTGTGGTTCTGACACCATGTATCTTGAACACCATTTGCCCATGAAAACGTGTTTCTTTTCAAGATAATACACAAAGGCAGTCTTGAAAAATCTGACACATTAGAGACGAAGCTAAAATCTTCTCTATGATAGTTCCCAATCTCAGTTTCATTCCCAAAGGGAACCACATATACTTAGATAGGTACTTATAAACACTTTACATAATGGTCATGTTATTCCAAAATGAATCTTTTACTTTTTATCTCCCCAACTTTTTATTATAAAAGCTTTCAAACATATGGAAAGTTGAAAAAGCATTACTCTCCACCTAGGTTCATTCTGTGATATGTACTCTTTTTCTATAAGTTTATATATTTAACTGTATCTTTTAAAAGAATATAATGATACTTCATTCTTAAATATGTCACATGCAGCTCTGGAAAATATTTCTGTCATCTAACATAATTACTAAACCTTTTAATTTCGATTCTGTAAGTGTTATAAAAACTTTGGAAAGAGGGGCGCCTGTGTGGCTCAGTCAGTTAAGCGTCTGACTTCAGCTCAGGTCATGATCTCGTGGTCTGTGAGTTCAAACCCTGCATCAGGCTCTGTGCTGACAGCTCAGAGCCTGGAGCTTGCTTCAGATTCTGTGTCTCCCTCTCTCTCTGCCCTTCCCCCACTCGCACACTGTCTCTCTCTCAAAAATAAATAAACGTTAAAAAAATTCAAAAAAATTTTAAACACAAACTTTGGAAAGAAAGAAGAACATAAAAAAGAAAAATAAAAGAAGAAATAAGACCACCACCCAAAGATAAACTCTACTTACATTTTGTATCTTTAATTCTAATCTTAAAGTTGATTTTTAAGTAAAAATCAGCATTTCCTAAGGTGTATTTCATGCCATGGTTAAAAGACATTCTGTGACAGAGTTCAATTGTC
Source organism: Panthera onca (assembly GCF_046562875.1). Classification (NCBI taxonomy): domain Eukaryota; kingdom Metazoa; phylum Chordata; class Mammalia; order Carnivora; family Felidae; genus Panthera; species Panthera onca. The sequence continues at coordinate 94,664,743 of NC_138347.1, read as the reverse complement.
CACTAAATTTGAAATACGTAAGTTTTAAAACTCTCTGTGTGATTCCAATGTGCTGCCTAAAGCTCGTGCTTATCAAAATGCAGTTTTCCATAGAATCAATCAGGGACTTGTTAAAATACAGATTCTGATCAGTGGGGCCCAAGATCCTGCATTTCTAGCATCTTCCTAGTTGATGCTGAAGCTATTGGTCTGTGAATTATTTTTTGAGTATAAAGGCTTCACAGCACAAGAGAAGAGTGATGGGATAGGGTAGCAGATGTGGTATTATTTTGGAAAGATCTTTCTAAATAACTGTACTGTACCACCTGAGCCCTGCTTCTTTAAAAGTCTAAGGTTATAAGTTTAGTATAATAATAAGAACGACCTTCTTTTATTGAGTAATCACTATCTCTATATGCTCTATATACGTTACCACATTTAAACCTCCAAATGCCCCTATCGAGTAGTATAGCAATGCTGTTGATGTACCATCCAAATGTCCCTCGCTACACTTCCAAATCCGCCTACAGCCATAGTGAATGGTCCCTATGCACCTGCTTACCTTTAGCACCCATGTTGCTCTGCTGCTCAGCCACAGGATCTGGCTCAGTTCCACGCGAGGAAGCTGACAATGCCAACCGCTGTCCGATCATGGTTTGTTCCACATATGCTGTTTAAATACAAGAATGTTCATCGAAGTTTTATTAATAATAGCCCCAAGATGTAAACAACCCAAATGTCCGTTAACAGACGAATGGATATAGTTTATTTATACAGTAGAAAACCGCAGAGCAATAAAAAAATAATGAACCACCACTGCTGGATGAATCTTACAGATACCATGTCAAGCAAAAGAAGCCCAACAAGTTACCTGAAGTTCAAGAACAGAGGGAGGGGCCAAGATGGCGAAACAGCATGGAAGTTTTTTTTGCGTCTCCCGTCCCTGAAATACAGCGGGATCAACACTAAACCATCCTGCACACCTAGAAAACTGATTTGAGGGTTAACACAACAATCTGCACAACCTGAACCAGAGAACTCAGCAGGTATGCAGCGGGGAGAAGTGAACTGGGGGAGAAAGCCCCGGAGGGCAGGGAGCTGTTTTTGCTTGAGGAGAGAGGACTGAGACGGGGTGGGGGCGGGGGGGGGGGGGGGGGGGAGAGTATGGAAAACATCCCTCCTGCCTGAAAGCAGCTGGAGAGAAAAAACAAGAGTATGCAAGGGACTGAACAAAAAAGGGAGAAATGATAAAGGAGAGGGTTTAAATGCCATTAAGACTCTATAAACAGTGCAGAGTCTGAAACTCAGCAGCTCTACCTGGCAGTGCGCTGGTGGGAAGGGCGAATCCCTAGGAGCAGAGAGTGCAGTCCTCGGAGCCCTCAGGCCACAGGGGAGAGGCGGTTCCCCCGCTGGGAGGACATTTGGTAAAGGCTGTGTGCAGCTTCCCCATAGGCAAAGGCCCCAGGGGACCCAGGAGAACAACCACATTCACTGGTGCTGGAGCAAGAACGTTAAGGGTGAAGCCTGGCGCCAGATGTGTGTGGTGATTTTCCATAATCCCTGAAACGTTGCTGCTACACGATCGCGTGAACTCTTTCTGGGGCGGGCTGGCACCCGACCACAGTCTCTGGGCATCAGAGGCAGCACAGTCCCGCGAACATTCCTGGGTGCGGCTGGCACCTGGTCATCGCTCAGTGAGACCCTCCCCCCGAAGGTCTGAGAGGGTCAAAGCCACAGTCCCTCAGAAGTGACGGGTTGGGAAACACAGCCGCATCTGAGATAAAACTCAGGAGGGAGGTGCCACCTGGCAACGTGACGGCTTGGTCATGGACAGTATAAAAGCGGGGAGGGGACGGAAGCCGGAGACAAAAGACGGGTACGCGATTGCTGGTCAGGGAGAGCACATAATTCTCACACTAGATACTTGTTATCTGGGTGACGCCATTTTCACCCCTCCAGCGCATGCGCATACGCACCTACAGCAATTGATCCAGTAAGCTAAGCAGCGCCACCTAGTGGAGAACGGAGCCATTACACTAAGCCCCACCCAACTGGGCCAATCTCACTCTTCAGGAACACAAGTCTTTCCGCCGGCTTAGTTTACAGACTATTAAGTGCTTCATAGTTCGACTTCTAGGGGAAACCAATGTAATTTCAATAGTACTTCACTCTGTTTGCTGGTCCATCGATTCAATTTTTTTTCTTATTCTTGAATACAGAAAGAGAAAAAAAATTTATTTTCCATATCCATTAAAGATATTTTTCTTTAATTTTTTTCCTACTATATTTTTTTACTTTTTTGTAAAATTTTCAAATTCTATTTTTTTACTTCCATCATTTCATTTTATTCTATTTCATCATATTCATTTTTTCAAATTTTCAAACATTTTCGTTTTTTTCTTTTCTTTTCTTATCTTTCCCTTTTTTCTCTATTCTATCAAGCTCCTTTCAACAACCAGACCAGAATACACCTAGGATCTAGCATCCTTTATTTGATTTTTGGGGGGTTGTTTTTAATTTTTAATTTTAATTTTTTTAATTTTAATTTTTTTTACCTTATTAATTCCTTTTCTTCCTTCAAAATGATGAAATGAAGGAATTCACCCCAAAAGAAAGAACAGGAAGTAATGACAGCTAGGTACCTAATCAACACAGATACAAGCAAGATGTCTGAACCAGAATTTAGAATCACGATAATAAGAATATAGCTGGGGTTGAAAACGGATTAGAACCCCTTTCTGCAGAGATAAAAGGTAAGTCAGGATGAAATAAAAAATGCTATAACTGAGCTGCAATCTCGAGTGGATGCCACAGTGGCAAGGATGGATGAGGCAAAGGCTATATCAGTGATATAGAGGACAAACTTATGGAGAACAATGAAGCGGAAACAAAGAGGGAGATTGAAGAATTAGAGAAATCAGTGACTCATTAAAAAGGAACAATGTCAGAATCATAGGGGTCCCAAAAGACGAAGAGAGAGAAAAAGGGGTAGAAGGATTATTTGAGCAATCATAGCAGAAAACTTTCCTAACCTGGGGAAAGACACAGACATCAAAATCCAGGAAGCAAGAGGACTCCCATTAGATTCAACAAAAACCAGCCATCAACAAGGCACATTATAGTCAAATTCACAAAATACTCAGGCAAGGAAAGAATCCTGAAAGCAGCAAGGGAAAAAAAGTCCTTAACCTACAAGGGAAGACAGATCAGGTTTGCCGCAGACCTATCCACAGAAACTTGGCAGGTCAGAAAGGAGTGGCAGGACGTATTCAATGTGCTGAATTGGTACTTCAGTATTAACCTTTGGTCTTTGTTATCAACAATCCTCCAATGACTGTTCAGTTAATACTTACATTCAATGCTCTCTGTTAAAATGACCAATGTGGCTCCTTCTTTTCTTTCTTTCTTCCTATCAGTCGGGGTTCAAAACTCTAGGAGATTATATATTAAGAGATTGCAAAGAATTACTTTATGCAATTGTGGGGACTGGCAAGGCAAGGCTGAAGTCTGTAGAGCAGGCCATCAGGAATGATGGACTGGAAATGTTAGGTACAAACTCTTGTCTCTGCAGGCAGAATTTCTTCTTCCTGAGGAAAGCATCAGTTTTGCTCTTAGAGCCGTTCAACTGGTGGACTCAGGCCCAGCTAGAGTATCCAGGATAATTTCCCTTAGTGAAAGTCAACTAATTATGAAGTTTAATTATATCTACAAAATACCTTCACAGCCACATTTGGATGAATGCTTGTTCAAATAACTGGGGACTAACTAGGCATGTTGACACATAAAACTGACAATCACAGGGGCGCCTGGGTGACTCAGTCGGTTAAGTGTCAGACTCTTGGTTTCAGCTCAGGTCATGATCTCACAGTTCGTGGGTTCAAGCCCCACATTGGGCTCCATGCTGGTAGTGTGCAGCCTGCTTAAGATTCTCTCCCACCATCTCTCTCTGCCCCTTCCCTGTTCTCTCTCTATCTCTGTCTCTCTCAAAATAAATAAATAAACATTAAAAAAAAAAAAAAACACCTGACAATCACAGCCTACCTTTGACTTCCCCCAAAGCTGTGATAGAGAGCTGTATGCACTGGGAGCTTCTCAAGTGTTCACGCATCTCTGTTGCTTTGCTTGAGGGTTTACAAGAATTATGTTCCATGTGATACCTGTGAAGCAGGACTGAGCCTGCTGCTCACGGCCACAGCCTACTCACGAATGCTCTCATATTGGTGCTTCCCCTTCCCTGCCTCACTTTTCCTTCTTCTCCCCTTGAGCTTTCTGGGGTTACCCCCCAGCAAATTACCTGCATCCTAGTCCATTGTGCAGGGTCCACCATTGGGGAAACACCAATTATGACAAGTATCATCATCCACTCCATTTTATGCCTTCCTGTCCTCTATACCAGCCAAAATGATCTCTTAAAAATTTATTGTATCAGTACCCCTCCAACCCACTTAGAATCCTCCAATGGATTCTTAACAATTAGGACAGAATTCAACCTCTTAACTAAGACATAGAATTTCAACCTGGCCTGCCCTTGCTGTGATTCCAATGTCATTTCCTACTATCTCCTCATTCACTTTCGGCTATGCTGGACTTCTGCTTGCTCCTTAATCACACCAGAGTCATTCTGCCTGAAACTTTGCATTTGCTATCCCCACTGCCTGAAACATTTCCACCTGTTTTCACATGGATGACTCCTTTCACCACTCAGATCTTTCTGAAATGCCACTTTCTTAGAAAGACCTTCCCTTAATCATTCTACTAACATAACATTCTTTCTTCTAGACTTGCAAATCTATTATTCACTTCACAACACCTCTGCTTTTCTTTTAGGACTTCCGACCATCTGAAATTCTCTTCTTTTTCTTTTACTTCCTTATTGCCTGTCTCCTTTCCCTCTGCCTCCAGATATGTATTGATCACCACTGTATCCTCAGGACTCAGAATAGTGCTCAAGGCATTGAAGACCCTTGTTCAATATTTGATGAATAAATAAATAATTATAAAAACACATATAGTTTAAAAACCTGAAAATCACTTCTGACCATGTCTATGAGTCATAGTAGGGATGACTAAGGTGGAGTAAAGGTGAACTTCACAAGCATTGGAGTAGAGGTCAAGATACTGAGAGGTCAAGGTGTTAGAAGAGCTACCTATCTGGACAATGGGATGACCCTAGTTAACAGTAAAAAACAATGAAAAATCTCTGTGGTTTAGGTGGGAGTGAACAGAGGATTGGTAGATGATAGGTAGAGAGTAATGAAATATAATATTAAGGTATTTGTTGTATGTGTATGTTTTTTAGGATTCTCAAAAATCCCCTCCATATCTGTTATTGTATTAATTCCAAAAGCACTCAATAATCCTATTGTTCATTTCTTATAGATTCCCTTACCATGTTTCCCATAATAGTCTCTTTCAAACATAGCACAGGGATTCACACGAAGTAAGTGCTCAATAAATATTTGTGTAGTAAAAGAAACTGAGGTTTAGAATGATTGTGTTATTTGCCCAAAGATACTGCCCAATAAAATATTGACAGAGCTAGGATTTAACTTCAGCGTCCATTGCCTTTGTCTAAAGACTGTTTTAGCAAATAGACCTATGTTTTCCTTCAGAGTTACAACTGTATATGTTTTTAAAACTCCCCAAATACTTTGAGGATAAGATTCAAGAATCAAACAGATCATTGGGATTTTTGAAAATGGGAAGGAGAAGGTCAAGAAAGGTCAGTGAAGCATTTAAACCTGGGCTGAAGTTGGTATTCTTTGTAGCCTGATAGTGTGGGGGAGTGAAAGGAAACAGCACAGTTTATAGGCTGCTTCAACTGGACTTACTCCCTCAACCTTGTGGGGTCAACTCTAAATATTTGGGAGGTCTGTTCCTTTCTCTTTACCCATTATTTAGACTTTATCCAGGTCATTTAATCTCTCAGTTCTCTGCTCCATAAAGTGTGAAAAAATAACAGCTGCTCTGATCTACCATGAGCATGCCCAGCTATTCTGGGATCATATTTGGAAATGTTTTAAGCTCTCTGGAGAAGGGTAAACTATTTGATGGCATTACACTGCTCTTCTGTACATTTACCTGGTCAATATCACACTCTAATGAATGAACGTCCTCAAGTGGTGAATGAAATAGCAGCATAGTCTATGGGGAAAATACCCACACATACACTCCAAATCATCCGAGGCCCCAATTTTTTTCCTGGTCGTGACTCCTTATATCAAGTTGGAGAGATCTATTTTATCAGAGAAAGTGCAGGAGTCTTGGGTTGGGTGCATGGTCTCAGAAATCCTGAAGTAATTCTGAACGAATATCTGGCTGTGGGTACATGATTTATGTTTATACGGTCTTTTACAATTTGCACAGCATTTTCACTTATTGTCTTATGTACTCTCTATTACAAGTCCTACCTTCCACAGTAAAATCAGAAGTTTAGTTTACAATGGATGTTCAACTAACATTACCTGTCTTTAATTCCTTCAAATATTTATTCCCAACTATAAATCTCTGGAGAGATCAAACAAGGCAAAAAAAAAAAAAAAAAAAAAATCTTGCAGTTTAATGATTTTGGTGCCATTTGCCAAAGGAATAAATTGATGGTCATTTGGCTTGTGTCTGCCTTAAGTTGGACACAAGTTGAGTAGTGCATACAACCTCATAGGAGGTTGTTAACATTCCTCATGTGCTTATTTTGGATAGGAACAAAGAGCTCTTTGAGGTCTCAGACACTCCCTCAGATACTCTGGGCACCTCAAAATAAAAGGAGTAGCCAAGATAAAAATTATGTTGAAGTAGTTTGCTTCTGTACTGAGGCCCTCAATAGTGGTAACTATACAAACTCATGTAAGGTTCAATAATTTATTTCTCTGGCCAACATGATGGGAGAAACTCTCAGGCTGAGTGACTTTACTTTCCCTTCAGATGCTCCGTGCTCATCTGTATCTCGCTTTGGATGGTAATGGATGCATTTGTGTTGAACAGCATCTTTGCTTCAATAAATAAAAAATGGCAGGGGTAAATTTAAATTCTTTCTTTTCATTTTTCCTAATGAGAACTGAATATTTGGTTCTCTATTGTATTGCTATTATTTATGATCATTAATATTTTATTTGATGTGCATCCGTGTCTTCATGTGTAAAAAATGCAAGGGCCACAAAAGCAAAAAGAATACTTATCATTTAAGCTTTTCATATAGTATCATTTCAGAGCTGTTATAATGGCCATTTTCTGTTTGTAATACAACATTCCTTTTAGAAACCACTGTACTTGTAGCTTTCTCCGACCTATTAAAATATCAGAGAAAATGCTTCTCTCTTCTTTAACTCTCTTAACCTCTAAAAAGGCAAGGTATCTTACTAATATGTTATTTGCAAGTATATTTGAAAAATGAGGTCAAGTGAAACAGATCCCACTACTTACAAGAATAGAAAGAAGAGTTGAGGTTGGCTTCAGTGAACAAGAAATACCATGGCTTAATCAGAATTCAGGTTCCTGAATACAATGGACTTCTTTTCCAGGTATTGGAAATCTATCGTGATAGAAATCTATCATGGCAGCTTTTGACAACCGTTTAACAATTCGTATAATAGAACTCAGTGTGATTATGAAGACAAAGGCTTTGGAATTTTTGCCAGGAAGGTAATGTCCATCTTCTAGGATGCAGAGTTATCACCAAATAACCAACTCATGAAAATAATAGAGTGGGGCGCCTGGGTGACTCAGTCGGTTGAGAGTCCAACTCTTGATTTCGGCTCAGGTCATGATCTCACGAGTTTGTGATTGCAGGCCCCACGTCAGGCTCTGTGCTGACAGCATGGAGCCTGCTTGGGATTCTATATCTCCCTCTCTCTCTCTGCCCATCCCCAGCTTGTGCATGTTCTCTCTGTCTCAAAATAAATAAATGATGAAAAAAAAACCGTAAAAAAAATAGAGCAATAACCAAATATCTACCTGGGAAAACAAGAAATCCGGTGGGAGTGGGGGTGGGGAAAGGAGCATAATGGCCAATGTGTGTGGTAGCTAGCCTCTAAGATGACACCAGTAATACCTGCCTCCTGATATTCTTGCTGTGTATAGTCTTCTCCCCTACTGAATAAGGCTGACTAGTGTAATCAATAGGATATTGTTGCAATGATGGCTTATGATTTCCAAGACTAGGTCATAAAAGATGTATGACTTCTGTTGTGCTCACTCTTGGATCATTCACTCTGGGGGAAGCCAGCTGCCATGTTGTGAGATTGCTCAAGCAGTCCTATGGTATGAGGATTTTCATTTCCCTCCCTTCCTCCCTCTTTCTTTCTTTCTTTCTTTCTTTCTTTCTTTCTTTCTTTCTTTCTTTCCTTCCTTTCACCTGCCTTTTTATTTAAATTCCAGTTAGTTAACATACAGCGTAATATTAGTTACAGATACACAATTTAGTGATTCAACACTTCCATACAACACCTGGTGCTCATCACAGCAAGTGCACTCTTTAATTCACATCACCTATTTAACCCATCCCCCACTCATCTCTCCTCTGATAACCATCAATTTGTTTTCTATAGTTAAGTTTCTTGGTTTGCCTTTCTGTCTCTCCCCTGCCCCACCATGATCTTTTGGTTTGTTTCTTAAATTCCACATGAGTGAAATCATGTGGTATTTGTCTTTCTCTGACTGACTTATTTTGCTTAGCATAATACTCTCTAGCTCCATCCACATTTTTGCAAATGGCATTATTTCGTTCTTTTTTATGGAAGAGTAATATTCCATTATATTTATATAGCACTTCCTTGTTATCCATTCATCATTCAATGGACATTTGGTCTCTTTCCATAATTTTGCTATTGTTGTTAATGCTGTTATAAACATCAGGATTTATGTATCCCTTCAAATTAGTATTTTTGTATCCTTTGGGTAAATACCTAATGGTGCAATTGCTGAACTGTAGGGTAGTTCTATATTTAACTTTTTGAGGAATCTCCATACTGTTTCCCAGAGTGGCTACATCAGTTGCATTCCCACCAACAGTGTAAGAGGGTTCTCCTTTCTCCACATTCTCACAAAAACCTCTTGTATCCTGTTTTGTTAATGCTAGCCATTCTGACTGGTGTGAGGTGATATCTCATTGCAATTTTGATTTGTATTTCCCTGATGATGAGTGACAATGACCATCTTTTCATGTGTCTGTTGGCCATCTGTATGTCTGGCCATCTGTATGTCTCCTTTAAACGTCTATTCATGTCTTTTGCCCATTTCTTAACTGGATTATTTGTGTTTTGGGTGTTGAGTTTGATAAGTTCTTTATATATTTTGGATACTAACTCTTTATCAGATAGGTCATTTGCAAATATCTTCTCCTATTCTGAAGGTTGTTTTCATTTTGTTGATGGTTTCCTTTGCTGTGTACAAGCTTTTTACTTTTATGAAGTCCCCAAAGTTTATTTTTGCTTTTGTTTCTCTTGCCTCAGGAGACCTATCTAGTAAGAAGTTGTTATGGTCAAGGTCAAAGAGATTATTTCCTATGTTCTTCTCTAGGATTTTAATGGTTTTCTGTCTCACATTTAGGTCTTTCATCCATTTTTAACTTATTTTTGTGAATAGTGTAAGAAAGTGGTCCATTTTCATTCTTTGCATGTCATTGTCCAGTTTCCCCAACACCATTTGTTGAAGAGACTATCTTTTTTAATGGAAAAGATATCTTTCCTGCTTTGTCAAAGATCAATTGGTTGTTTAGTTGTGGATTCACTTCTGGGTTTTCTATTCTGTGTTACTGATCTAAGCATCTATTTTTGTGCCAGTACCATACTGTCTTGATCACTACAGCTTGTAATGTAACTTGAAGTCCAGAAATGTGATGCCTCCAGCTTTGCCGTTCTTTTTCAAGGTTGCCTTGGCTATTCAGAGTCTTTTGTGGTCCGTACAAATCTTGGAACCACATTGTTTCCATTGTTTGTTCTAGCTCCATGAAAAATGCTGTTGGTATTTTGATAGGGATTGCATTAAATATGCAGATTCGTTTGAGTAATATAGACATTTTAACAATATTTTTTTCTTCTAATCTGAGAGCAGGGAATGTCTTTCCATTTTTTTGCATCATCTTCAATTTATTTCATAAGTGTCCTATAGTTTTCAGAGTAGAGATCTTTTATCTCTTTGGTTAGATTTATTTCTAAGTATCTTATGGTTTTGAGTGCAATTGGCAATGGGATTGATTCCTTGATTTCTCTTTCTACTGCTTCATTATTAGTGTATAGAAATGCAACAGACTTCTGCACATTGATTTTGTATCCTGAGACTTTATGGAATTTCTGTATCAGTTTTAGCCATTTTTTGGTGGAGTCTCATGTTATCTTCAAATAGTATCATGTTATCTTCAAATAGTGGAAGTTTGAATTCTTCCTTGCTGATTTGGATGCCTTTTATTTCTTTTTGTTGTCTGATTGCTGTGGCTAGGACTTCCAAACTATGTTAAATAACAGTGGTGAGAGTGGACATCCCTGTCTTGTTCCTGACCATAGAGGAAAGCTCTCAGTTTTTCCCCATTGAGGATATTAGCTGTGGGTATTTTGTGTCAGAGTTATGTTCCCTCTAACCCTACTTTGTTGAGGGTTTTTATCATGAATCGATGTTGTACTTTGTCCAATGCTTTTTCTGCATCTATTGAAAGGATTGTATGGCTCTTATCCTTTCTTTTATTGTTATACATCTTGTTGATTAATTTGTGAATACTGAACCACCCTTAAAGCCCAGGAAAAAATACCACTTGATCATATAATGTACTGTTGGATTTTGTTTGCTAGTATTTTATGGAGAATTTTTGCATCCATGTTCATCAGGGATATTGACCTGTAGTTCTCTTTTTTAGTGGAGTCTTTGTCTGGTTTTGGTATCAGGGTAATGCTGGCCTCATGGAATGAACTTGGAAGTTTTCTTTCCATTTCTATATTTTGGAATAGTTTGAGAAAAATAGGCATTAACTCTTCTTTAAACGTTTGGTAGAATTTACCTGGTCCTGGTCCTGAGTTTTTGATATGTTGGAAAATTTTTGATTACTGGTTCAATTTCTCTTGTTATCAGTTTTTCAAGTTTTCTATTTCTTCCTGTTTCAGTTTTGGTAGTTTTTATGCTTTAGAAGTTTACCCATTTCTTCCAGGTTGTCCAATTTGTTGGCATATAATTTTTAATAATATTCTTTTAAAATGTTTGTACTTCTGTAGTGCTGATTGTTATTTCTCCTCTCTTATTTGTGATTTTATTTATTTGGGTCCTGTTTTCTTTTTGACAAGTCTGGATAGGGGTTTATCCATTTTATTAATTTTTTTCAAAGGACCAACCTTGATTTCATTGATATGTTCTATTGTTCTTTTTAGTTTCTATATCATTTATTTCTGCTCTAATTTTTATTATTTCCTTCCTCCTGCTGGCTTTAGGTTTTGTTTGTTGTTCTTTTTCCAGCTCCTTTAGGTGTAAGTTTAGATTGTTTCTTCGAGATTTTTTTTGTTTCTTAAGGTTGGCCTATAATTGCCATGTACCTCTCTTTTAGGACTGCTTTTGCTGCATTCCAAAGGTTTTGGACTGTTGTGTTTTCATTTTTATTTGTTTCCATGTATTTTTTAATTTCTTCTTGGCTTTCCTGGTTGACCCATTCATTGTTTAGTAGGATGTTGTTTAACCTCCATACATTTGTGGTCTTTCCAAATTTTTTATTATGGTTGACTTCAAGTTTCATAGTGTTGTGTTCAGAAAATATGTGTGGTATGATCTCAGTCTTTTTGTATTTGTCAAGGGCTGATTTGTGACCTAGTATGTGATCTATTCTGGAGAATGTCCCATGTACACTGGAAAAGAATACATATTCTATTGCTTTATGATGGAATTTCCTGAATATATACGTTAAGTCCATCTGGTCCAGTGTGTCAAAGCCGCTGTTTCCTTGTTGACTTTCTGCTTAGATTATCTTTCCATTGCTGTAAGGGGGTGTTAAGATCCCCTACTATCATTGTATTATTATCAGTGAGTTCCTTTATATTTGTTATTAATTGTTTTTATATTTTGGGGTGCGTAAATATTTACAATGTTATATCTGCTTGTTGGATTGTCCTCTTTATTATGATATAGTGACCTTTTTCATCTCTTGTTATAGTCTTTGGTTTAAAATATAGTTTGTCTGATATAAGCATTGTTACTCCATCTTTCTTTTGAAGTCCATTTACATGATAAATGTTCCTCCATTCCCTCACTTTCAATTTTTTTTAAATTTTTATTTATTTTTGAGAGAGAGAGACAGAGCACAAGTGGGGGAGGGGTAGAGACAGAGAGGGAGACACAGAATCCGAAGCAGGCTCCAGGCTCTGAGCTGTCAGCACAGCTGACATTTAGTCTATTTATATTTAGAGTAATTATTGATATGTATTTAGTGCCATTTTATTACTTGTTTCGTCATTGTTTCTGGAGATTTTCTCTATTCCATTCTTGACTTTGTTACTTTTGGTCTTTCTTTTCCACTTGAAGAGTCTCCTTTAATATTTCTTGCAGGACTTATTTAGTGGTCATGAACTCACCATTAGTTTTTGTCTGTGAAACTCTCTCTTCTTCTATTCTGAATGATAGCCTTGCTGGATAGAATATTCTTGGCTGCATATTTTTCCCATTCAGCATGTTGAATATACCATGCCACTCTCTTCTGGCTTGTTTCTGTGGACAGATCTGCAGTTTGCCTTTTGAGTCTTCCCTTGTAAATTAGGGGCTTCTTTCATCTTGCTGCTTTTAGGATTTTTTCTTTATTACTATATTTTGCAAATTTAATTATAATATGTCTTGTTGTTGGCTGGCTTTTGTTGATTTTTTTTTTTTTGCTTTTGTTGATTTTGATGAGAGTTCTCTGTGCCTCCTGGGTCTGGATGTCTGTTTCCTTCCACAGATTAGGAAATTTCCTCAAATTTTCTGCCCCTTTCCCTCTCACTTCTTCTTCTGGGACTCCTATGATAAGAATGTTATCATGTTTGATGGAGTTGCTGAGTTCCCTTATTCTTGTGTTCCATAATTCTTCTTTCTCTGTTTTGTTCAGCTTCATTATTTTTCATTATTTTATCTCCCATATCATTTATTTCTCTACTTCTTCCATCCTTGTGTTCATTGCATCAAGTCTGTTTCAAATCTTAGTTATTACATTTTTCATTTCTGAGAGATTGTTTTTAACTCCTTTATCTCTGTGCTAAGGAAGTCTTGAAGTCTTCCATTCTTTTCTCAAGTGCAGCAAGTATCCCTATGATTGTTGCTTTATATTCTCCATCAGGCATATTACTTAGATCTGTTTGGCTTAGATCTCTGGCTGTGACCTTATCTTGTTGTCCCATTTGGGATGAATTCCTCCATATTGGCAATTGTCTAACCTCTGTCTTCTTCTGTGTTAGAAAAGCCTGTTATGTTTCCTGCTCCTGAGAGTAAGGGCTTTATGAAGAAGAGGTCATATAGTGTCCAGGGCCTGGTGCTTCAAGGAGTGTCTCTGATGTGTGCTGCATGCACTCTGCTGCTGTGATTTTAGCTCCTCTTTCAGGCTAGTCATCTGCCAGTCTTCTTGCCTGCTGTGGGCCATGTTCGGTCCTTGGCCAGAGTGTGGTGAGTTTTAACTAGGTGTGCTCTGGTCTGCTTGTGAAATGAGACCTGATACTACTTCTACTAGAAACAAAGCCTTGCAGAAATCTCTGGTCAGGAGATGTGGTGTGGCCAGGAGTTTCTGCTGGTCTTCCGGAGAAGAGACCCACTGTGCTGGGACTGAGGCCAGCATGACCAAGAAGGGCAATCCCGTCAGAGCACAGGGTGTGGGACTTGGTACAAGCAGGTTAGGCAGCCAGTGTCGGCACTGCGCTGCTTACCACAGGTGGTTCTGTGCTTTTGCTGAGGAGCAGGGGAGGGAAATGGTGCCAGCTAGCTCCTTTGTCCCTAGAGCGGGGTCTCCATCCTTGCTGCTCTCAGAGAAGCACTCCAAAAAGAGCGAATAATCTCCTTCCTTTGTATCCCAGGTGTTTTTCAGATTGCTGTTTCCATGCGGTCTGCCTCCGGATTTTTTGCCTGCCTTCTTTCCAGGAGCAGTGCTGTGCCTTGGGGTTCTACCCCAGCCAGGCCGCTGACTTTTAAAGCTCCAGGCTTTAGGGACATGGTGTGGCAGGGACCTGCGCTGGTCTTCCGGGGGAGCATCTTGCCACACTGGGATGGATGTGGGTTTGAAAGAGAAGGGCAGTCATGCCAGAGCACAGGGATGTGGGACTTGGAACAAGGAGGCTAGGCAGCCAGTGTCAGTCCTGGCTGCCCTCTGCAGATGGCTCTGCGCCTACGCTGAGGGTGGAGGGGAGGGAAATGATACCCGCCGGCTTCTTTGTCCCCAGAGAGGTGCCTCTATGAACACAACCTCCCATGGATACACTGCGAGAAGAGCCAGTAACCTCTCCATTGTATGCCCAATGTGTTTCCACATTGCCTGCCCCGGGGGTGTTTGCCTGACTTCTCCCAGGAGCAGTGCAGCGCCCTCAAGGTTCTAACCCGACCTAGTCCCTGACCTCTAGAACTCCAGTCTTGGAACCCCATCTGTTTCAAGAACTCCCCCAAATCAGCCTCTCTCATTTTCCCAGCCAATGGCTTTGGGGAAATGTTCTCCTTGTGCATTCCCCTGGGTGTTCCTCTCTTGCCTTTCTCTGCGACCAGGGCTGCCTCCCCTCTACAACACCCTCAATCTCTTTCTCCCCCAAACCATGTCTCCATACTTCCTACCTTCCTTGATGCGGTTTCTTCTCTCTCTTTCATTGTGGAGTTTGTTCTGCCAGTCTTCGGGGTGATTTCTGGGTTATTCAGAATGATTGGATAGTTATCTAGTTGTGTTCATGGGATGAGAGAAGCCTAGGGTTTTCCTACTATGGCGCCTCTGAGCTCCCCACCCCTTCCCAAAACACAGACCTTAAAAAGAGAGGGCATTGAAACAGTGATAGAAAAAGAAGAGTTGTATCCAGGGACCCCTCAGACAAGTTTTGAAACAAAAGAGTCTGTGATAGAGCTGGGTTCTAGGCAAAAAAGCAGGTAAGTTGCCAGGTGAAGGGAAGATGATATAAACTGCCAATCAAGAACTTCCTGATTTTTCACTTCACTTTGGGGTTCCTGTGTCTTTATCTAGGAGAGTGCATTGTCATGTAAGTATTTTAAGAAGGGTTATGAAAACGAGGCTCCAGAAATGTGTGTGTGTGTGTGTGTGTGTGTGTGTGTGTGTGTGTTTTAAAGACACTTAAAAAGGACTCCTTCTGTTGTTTTTCACAAATTACCAAGTGTTTGCCTACTGAGTTATCTGGTGTAATTCTTAACTAGTCCTTTAAGCTACCATCCAGCAAGTGAATAGTCAAATATCATGGGGAAAACTATTGAATTTTAATTTTCCATGATCTTTCAAATGAGATTTTGACCTCATGTTTAAAAGTTCCCTTATGATAGCTTTAACTACATTTTTTTTTTTTTAATGAGACTTAACAAATACTAAAGAAAAATTTAGAAATCCAGATCTTACCACAGCACATAAAACCAACTCATTCCTCTGGGTCCTCCTTGGTGCTTTCTGGATTGGCCCAAGGCATCCCATGTATCATAAGCACCCTTAGACTCGGGGGAAGAAGGTAGAGACTGCAACTTTTCAATCCACTTTTCACATAATCTGAATAATGTGCTTTGCATGGTGATTAAAGAGCATGAAAAAAGTCAGATGATCCCTGCCTTCAGGGAAGTTACATGCTTCTAAAAAAAAGGAATGAAATGACTACATCACAAAAACGCAGAGGCCCATGCGAGGGGCACGGTTGATGCCCCACTCTAAAAGTCCTCAGCCTGTCTCTGAGGACTTCCTCATGCTGCAGCTCTGCTCCATGGGATTCTTGCTGCTTCTCCACTGGCTCTCTGACCCACAGCAGCTTGCTGAACCTGTCTGCAGGGAAGCTCCAGAAACACCGGGTTTGGGGCACCACCCGGGTAAACATTCGACCAATGAGAAGTGGAAGCTTGTGGATAAGAACCCCAGCCTCCCCAGCCTTCAGGGGTTCCAGCAGGATCAGGCCCTGCTGCCTTCAGTGGTTACTCCCTCTTTAATCCACTCTTGATTGGCTTTGCCCGTCCCTGTTTGCTTTACCCACTCTTGAGAGTGAGTTCTAAATAAACTGGGCTACAGGTGAGCACACAGGTGCCAGGGAAGCTGCAGGAGTTGGTGGGATCACCTGAGCATTGTGTACAACCAGAAGACTTAGGAGCATTAAACTGGAGATGAGAAATGGAGAAAGGGGAGCCATAGTGATTTTAAAGAGTGACCAGTCACCTGGAAGCCAAGGAAAGCTTCAGAGAGGCCTAGTGAGATAAAGACGGAATGTGTCTTTGTCGAAAAAGACCAGTGAGATACGAAAAAAGGCAAAACTAATCTATGGTTCAAGAAGTCAAGGAATTGGTGGTGACTAGAACAGGCAGAAGGGCCCTTCCCTTTCTTGATTTGGGTGCTGCTGAGCTGTGTACGTTAAGTTCGTGAAGAAACATCAAGCTGCCTATTTATCACATAGGCACTTTCTGTAGGTATGTTATATCGTAATATAAAGTGTAAAAGAACCATAGGTAGGTCACTTTAGGTAGAGGGGCTGGAAACCAGATGGCAGTAGGTCGTAGAGCAACTACAACGTGAAAAAGGAAAAACAGAATACCCCGACGAAGCTTGGCTATCAATTGTCTATTGCTGGGTCACAAACTATCCCAAAACTTAGGGGCTTATGACAGTGACTGTTTTACTTGCTTATAATTCTGTGGGTCAGCCATTTTGGCTGGGCTCAGCTGAGTAGTTCTGCTTGTTTCCTTGGTGGTTTGACTGGGTCGGGGTGATCTAGCCTGGCCTCACCCCCCTGTCAGGTAGTTGGTGCTGGCTGTAATCTGGTCCTCTCTCTTGGCTTGGTCTCTCCTCACTTGGTGACAGTATTTTAGAAGGATAAGGGTGGAAGCTATAGTCTTCCTGGGGCATAGGCTTGAATGTTGCACAGTGTCAATGCTGCCATGTTCTATTGGTCAAAGCAAATCATAAGCCCAGCCCTGGTTTAACAATAGGGAATGGTGGGGATAATGGGGACCTAGACAGCACATGCCTCGTCTGAAGGGGACAGCTGTTTGGCACCAACAAGATTGGATGCCATGTGGCCCACTGTTCCTAGATATTCTGATTTTGCATGAAAGTCAGAAACCTAAAATGTTCTGTGAAATCTCTCAATTTTTATACATAGCAACTCACAATCTTAAACAACATTATGTGGTCCAAATAAATATGCCCATGAGCTTGATGCAGCCTGTGAGCCTTAAGCTTATAACCTCTGCCTTGGATTATAGCAAGATTTAGAATAGGAAAGACCATCATTCTCCAAATAAAAGTGGAAACAGATTTAAGAAATCTACACTCTCTCTTTGGCCTGTAGGGCATCAGTTAGTAACTTTTGGTTTATTTCTGCCATGTAGAAGACCAACAATGCAAGCATGATAGGAATTTGGAGAAAGCCACCCATTATTTCCTCCCCTTAGACACCTCTCTCTGCCCTCCCTCCAGCTTAGAACTTCCACTTAGAAATTAGTATTATTTTTATTTATCTATTTTATTTTTTCTGGGTTTATTTATCTATTTTTTATTTTTTTAAATATAATTTATTGTAAAGTTGGCTAACATACGGTGTATACAGTGTGCTCTTGGTTTTGGGGGTAAATTCCATGATTCATCACTTACATACAACACCCAGTGCTCATCCCAACAAGTACCCTCCTCAATGTCCATCACCCATTTTCCTCTCTCTCCCCCGCCCTCATCAACCCTCAGTTTGTTCTCTGTATTTAAGAGTCTCTTGTGGTTTGCCTACCTCCCTCTCTGAAACTATAGAAGACCCCAGGTCTTCTATTAAGTTTCTCAAGTTCCACATATGAGTGAAAACATACATGTTTTTCTCTAAATGATTTATTTCACTTAGCATAATAGCCTCCAGTTCCATCCATGTTGCTGCAAATAGCAGAATTTCATTTTTTCTCATGGCCAAATAGTATTCCACTGTATTATATAAACCACATCTTCTTTATCCATTCATCAGTTGATGGACATTTAGGCTGTTATTTTTTCAAATTGAAGTATAGTTGGCATATAATATCCTATTACTTTCAGATATACAACATAGTGATTCAACATTTTTATACATTATAAAATGATCTAGAAGTTACTATCAATTTCTTGCCTTCTGGAAGTGTGAAAGAAATTCAGACTATGGGTGGGCATGGGGTGTGTTGTCCTCTCCATTCAAGATGGCCTGTCTCAACTTTCAGAAAGTGGATGAAAGGCATCTGCTGCAGCTTGAGCAAAAATACCTACTGTGTGAGGGGCATTGTGCTTTTACCCAGGTAACTCCTTGGCCTCCCTGGCTGAGTCCTTATTACTGCATTTGAAGACTTCAGAGAGGATGATTTGCTCGCAGAGTCCCACTGCTGGCAAGTGGCAGGGTAGAGCTTTGGGGTGAGCTCTTGAATGCTGAAGCCCATGCTTTTCCCCACTGGTGTTTGCTTCAGTCCCACACCTATACCTCATGCACATGGGAGTTGTATGTAAGCCTCCAGAGTCTTGAATTGGGGGGAAAGGCAGTCTTAGGGCCATGACGATATCCTGAATATGGAACTACAAAGCTACAGAATAAGCTAAAACATGTAAAGTGTTTAGAAGAGGCCCCGGCCAAGACAGTTGTTGGGCACTCCCAACTCACTAGAATGTGGGCACCATCAAGGGCCACCTGGTCTGTTCACTGATGTACCCCAGCACTCCCACTGGCTTTGCTCAAATATGTGCTTATTAGAAGCTGGCTTGGTCTTTTATTTTGTAATTAAAAATTTTTTTTTAATGTTTATTTTTGAGAGAGAGAGAGAGAGAGAGAGAGAGAGAGAGAGAGAGCAGGGGGGTGGGCAGAGAGAGAGGGAGGGAGACACAGAATGCAAAGCAAGCTCCAGGCTCCGAGCTACTAGCACAGAACCTCATGTAGGGCTTGAACCTATAAACTGTGAGATCGTGACCTGAGCCACACAGGCACCCCTGTCTTGGTCTTTTAAAAGAAATTCGCCACATCACTACATCATCATACCTCATAGGTGACAGAGGCCTGGGAGTTGCAGAGGATGCTAAGACTCTGAGGCTCACCTTCATGGGGACCCATGACTGTTGTGTGGAGTAGGACTCCACAGACACACATTTCTGTCTCAAGCTCAGACTTGAGACAAAAACCTCCATGCAGAATGAGGAATCTGGTTTGCAAATGAAGGGACACTGCTGATTTCACACTTTTAATTATTTAATTAATGAGTATTTACATTTTTAAAAAAGCAGTTAAGGGACCAGGCGTAGAGAGCATTGATTGTGAGGCAGAGAATGGATACACGTATCATTTCCAATGCTTAACAGATGGAAAATTCAGGGGAAATCGAGTCTCCTGAGTTCACGGTTCTCATTCAATACAAATCCTTCAGCCTATCCATCGTCTTTTTTTTTTTTGAACACTTGAGTTACAAACATTGTCACCCATGTATAAGTCCTCAGCTGGGAGAGGCCTGCTTTAGCTGACAACATCTCTTTCCAGAACCAAAAACCATGTGATTTTATTCCTGGAAGGACTTGACCTTGTTCTTAGAATAAATCCATTTTCATATGTTGGGTCCTGGGATAGGGAGACTTGAAAACCTTCTTATGGAAGAGGTTAAAACTCATCCAAATCTGCTTGGTTGAGGTACTCTGTCTGGACATTCTCTGCTCTCTCTAGAGGAAGGATCAGTAGGCTCTTCTTAAAGATGGTGAATATTTTAAGATTTGTGGATCATTTGGTCATGAATGCATGTAAATGAATGGACATGGCTGTGTTCAAATAGGGCTTTACTTACAAAAACAGAAGGCCCCGCTTGGTTTGCCAAGTGCTGCAGTAGAGGTGAGGCTCGGAGCCTGAGTTCTGTACAGAATATCTAAATGTTCTGAATGGATGTTCATCGCCAAGTATGTTTTCTGTGTCAGTAACATGTGCTCCAACTGCAATACTTTGTTATGAGGTTTTACAACAGTTTAGGAGATCTGTACCTTTGGCCCAGACTATTTTGTGTGAAGGATCCAAGTAGATATACATTAGGAGGGCATGATGTTCTATTCCCTAGTGGGGAGCAGAATTAGGGTGACATTCACTTATGTGCATTTATCTAGAATAAAGTGAGCAATTATAGTTGCTTGGGGATAGGAAAGAGTAACTAAGCCTGGATTTTGGTTGAATTGCCATCCTAGTCTCTGACTTTACACCTTCCAAATGATCAGCATGACAAATTTTCATTTCTCTTGTGTTTGATTACTTTTTTTAAGTTAAAAATTAAAAATAGTATTAGGGAAAAAAAATAACCTGTAAGAAATTAAGCGATAAAACGTTTGGCTCCTTTCATGAATGCTTCCAATCTCAAGTCAGAGTCTGTACTATCTCACGTATGAATTGAATGCCATTAGGAATCATTTTATGGTATCTTCCCACCCCCCTAAAAATAATGTAAATTCCCTGACTTTTCACCTGCAACTTTTTGAGAGATGTTGATGAATTCCTTTTCCAGTGAATTTCTAGATTCAAGAATTTCTCAACGCTCATCCATTTTAAATTTCCAAGCTGCCAGTAGTAATTGGTCTCAGAGGATCTTGCAAGGAAATAAAAAATATATTCCTAAGCACACTTAAAGTCCTTTAGCATTTGCTCGTTTTATACAAGAGAGAGTAGAGAGGGATGAAAAGACGTGAAGGATCCTCTTTACCCCTGCTACAGAGGGTGACAGACATCAGAAAAGGCTCAAGTGCCACATCAGATTGGGGATGTTAAAAAGAACGATTACCTCTGTTAAAAAAATAATAATATTTTGTCAGTCACTTAAAAGTAGAAGTTAAACTGAAGATTCATTGTGGAGGCCTAATTTTTTTTTTTTTTTCCGGAAACCCTTTCCTTGTCCTCTAAAACGTTTTACATAATAAGGAGGTGCTCTGCATGGGGCCAGAGGCTGAAGGAAGAAGGAGTCAGGAGAAGCGGAAAGAAGTGTAGGTTCTTCAAGTCTACACAAATTTGTTCGCAGATGGTCTTAATCTGCAGAAAGACTTCTCAGCTTGCCGTTTTCCTCTGGGAGACTGTTCGTTCATGATATATTACAATTGCTCAAGTTATTACATAAGAGATTAACTCTTCATGTTTTTGACTACCTACAGATGAAATTTTCTTCCAAAGGTGTTAGTAAAATAAAACCATTATTTTGTATTACAATGTGTCCCTCAATTATCTAATGGCCACCTCTCCAAGCCTCTGCATGATGCACCAGAGCTGAGAGTTAAGAACATTCCAAGGAAGGGTGAATCACTGAGTGGACACTTAATACAGAGCAAATGCCTGCATCAGACCTGCTATGTTGAGTACCCTCCAACAACTAAGCTTGGATAACCTGAATAGCTTTGCTAGCTACCCTACTTTCTACCATTCGTTTCTTATGATCAGAGGATTTTTTTCCTTCTTGAAAACAAAAATTATTACAGAGATGATCAGAGTATTGGGTACAGCATTTATAGGTGCTTCAGAGGATTACAGTCAATTTAAAATGTTGAGCGATTCATAAAATGTTGAGCCTTTTGCAAGGCTTTGAATCCTTTGCAATTTAAAGTTGATACCAGTATTGCAATGTTAAAGTATTTGAACTTCTATTAGGTAGTAGCGGTGTCGGGATGATGGGTAATTAGGCCGTGCAGTATACCTTGTGTCCACATCTCATGTGACTTCTGCAGAATGCTGCGCTATGTAAGCTGCTATTGCAAATAGGCAACTATTGCGTGGAATGTTCCACAAGATCCGCCAAGTAAAGCCGGTAGCCTCCCATCTTTGCAGATAAACATCTTGCCTTTGAGGAGATGCAGGGGAAAGAAAACTTGCCACTGAAACCAACAGTAAGATTTCTTGTCTGAGACTCCACAAATCTGTCATTTCATTAGCTCTCCCCTCGACTTCGTTGATTCACCTAACAAAGAGTTACTAAGCCCCTCCTATGTGCCAGGTACTGTTTCAGCTCTGCAGATACACTAGGAACAAAACACAGCAAAGTCCCTGCCCCGTGGAGCTTACATTCAAGCAGGGGGAGACAGATGAGCACATGAGTACATCACACGACATATCCTGCCTGAAATCTGTTTACTGTATCTCCTTGCATTTGGACAATGTTGAAGTCAAGGGAGAGGCCAGTAATGAACCACAGCAATTTCATTAGTCCTGCCTCCACCATCTCTCAGTTGAGTGAAACTCAAGTGAGTCCTTCAAACAATCTGGGCCTCAGTTTCCTCATCTATAAAATGGGGAGAGGTTGGCTTATGTGATTTTTTTTTAAAAGAGAAGGGGTGCTTTTAGGCTTTTATTTTTCATGGTGTTAAAGGAGCATCTTGCACAAAATCAAAAGTCAGCATGTTGACTGTTCTACAGTTTACAAAATATTTAAAAGTAAACTATAAGACATCCTTAGGTATTCCATATACACTCAGCACTTTCAATGCCAATCTAAACTTCATAAATAGCAAATGTCTTATGTACAGCTGCTATAGAATGAAGTCATTTTTCACCATCTTCAGCTATCTGAGAAACTATTTATTCATAAAACACAGTTCTACCTCATTAGTCTGAAATGTTCTCTGGCTGTGAAATCCTTTTGTGAGTGTGACACTCTCTCCTACCCACCCAGATTATTGACTTTGTGCTCCTGTTTAACCTTTTCCATTGGCCTATTAGCTCCACGAAAATGGATTGGGTCCTTGCCTCTTTGAAGAATGGCTCAAATGAGGTTCTGCCCAGGTAATCCATACGTGTGTGATCAATGCCCCCACACCATGTTTTATGAGCACAGGCCTTTTGGGAACCTACATCAACTCTTTAGGCTAGAAGAATAGTTCTGCTTTGTAAAATTAGAGCTATGGTGTACCAAAGGGTATGCTAGAATTCAAAAAGGAAAAACGGGTTTCCAGAACAATTCATAGACCAGAACGATGTGAATTAATAAAGATCCTAACCTCTTTAGAAGCCTGGTGGAATGTTAATGTATATTGAATAATGCAAGTTAAGTAGCACATATTTTGCAATCAATTAATTTTTCTTAAAGAAGATAACATAGCTGGAGAGCTGAATGTCAACTAAGGTTAGGCTCCTAACTTATTAATGTGGTAGGAGTTATGAAGCCTCTGATTCTCTTGAAAGACAAAATGCATTCACTGGTCTGATTTTCAAATGCAGAAACTCAAATTTCAATCAATCCAGCAGCCAAGGATGATAGGACATTTTCCAGGACTATAAGAAATCTCCTCTTCTTATCTGAATCAGATCCCTGCTGACACCTTGGAGGTTTCTGAAGGCTGCATGCTCTGAGTTTTATCAGTTGCTGTGTAATGAAATATCCTATATGTTTTCAAATTTGATCAGGTGGGCCCTATCAAAAGAACATATCTTGTCACTGCCTTTGGAGGCAAAGTGAAATCTCTGCCTCAATAACCAAATTTAATTCCTTCCTATTCCTCTGCGGTGTTAAGATCTATAGTGTCAATGTTATCAGAAGTGCCTAACATGGGCTGCTATGTACATAGCATCTGCCCTGTGCCTTCAGCCACTGAAAAGGAATAAGGCCCACATCTTGGGTGGGTAAACACTATGACTTCAGGATCAGATGGGCAGGGGTATCTCAAGTAACCTTGAAGAACCTGGAAGCAGCCTCACAACATCTTCTATTATTAAACGATGTCTCAGTGTCTGTATGCACTATGAAATGAGGGCAGGTCCAGCAGTCACCAGCTGCATAAATGAAGGTCAGAGGAGAACAAAAAGGTTTAGACAATTTTTGCCTACCTGGATCACAGGTACAGGTAAATTCTTGTTAGTAAAGGAAATGCATTTTGGTGTACATCATGGAATTTGAGTATGTGTTTAAGTTGTTGAGCATACGTTACCATTAAGAATGCAGTCCCTTTTTACAAGGATAAGCACGAGGAATTATAAAGCCCACCTGATGTTCAGTATCCTTCTATCAGTAGCACCACAGCCCTGCCCAGCCAATCCAAAGGGTCTGTAGGTTGGATACAATAGTGCATCAGGGCTGGCTTTGGCTGTGAGGGTCTCCAGAAAGTCACTGTGTGTGCAGTGTACCTTTCAAGGTGGGAGTCCTTGAGCTGCAAATGAATAGAACCCTTAAGTCCAAACCTCTGTGGGCACTATGGCTTCTTTGGTTCCAACGGAAGGCAGTAGGCTTTCTTCAGACAAGAAATAAAAGGGGAATTGCACCAAGAACCCACGGATCTTTTTCAGTTCTTCCTCGGCTCTAATTGGATCCTCCTTTGCTAATATGGGCTTGCTAATAAAGTCTCTCAATTGAATTAAATTGTGTACTTCATCATTGGGAAGGCACCGGAACACCTGATTAAAACACAAATGGGAAGAAACTAGGTCATAAGTCTAAAAGGAAAGATATCCCCTTATGGAAAAATACTAATTCCAACAGACAAAATCTTTGCTTTATGAAACACGTATTAGTTTTATGCTACAGCACAGACCTCACTGAAGAATTGCTTCTCTTATTTGCTCCAAAGAAACTACTAGATTTGTTTCCATCAAAAAAAAAGCCATAGATAGATCCTTCTATATGATCTACACAAGTCATTGACTTCAGGATAAAGTCAAGCTAGTGGTACAGGAATTCCACTGATGTTATTCCACACTAAGGTTAAGTTTTTGGATAATACGGATAATAATTCCCCCAATTTCACTGGAGGTTCTGCTCTAAGAGGAAAATTGCATATTATATTTTCTCTTAGCTTTTTATTTTCAAAAATGTTCATATCTGTACCTGTATTAAAGTTATCAATTGTACCCTTATTTTGCTAATTGAAAATGAGCTTCATATATCAGAATACTTCCCTCCTGAACACTTCAGCATGTATTAAGGATAAGGATGCACCTATATAACCACAATACCATTCTCATGCCTCAGAAAATCAATTCCAAGTCATTTAAGATATAGTCCATATTCAGATTTTCCCTATTATTACTCCCTAAATGCTTTCTATAGCTGCTATCCCACCCTCCCCCCAAGGATCCAAACAAGGCTGTGCACTGCATTTTTAAAATTACATTAAAAAATTTTTTTAATGTTTATTTTTGAGAGAGAGAGAGAGAGAGAGAGAGAGAGAGAAAGAGAGAGAGAAAGAGAGAGAGAAAGAGAGAGAGAGAGACAGAGCTCGAGAGGGGAAGGGCCAGAGAGAGAGGGAGACACAGAATCTGAAGCAGGCTCCAGGCTTGGAGCTGTCAGCACAGAGCCTGATGTGGGGCTTGAACTCACAAACTGTGAGATCATGACCTGAGCCGAAGTCGGACGCTTAACCGACTGAGCCACCCGGGCACCCCTAAAATTACATTTTAAAATATTCCATGCACATGACCTATTTGATCATGGCCTTGAGTCCTCAGTATGAAATAAGGCTATGTAGATTGTCATGTTTCATTAGGAATGATGAATTCTCCATCCTGGAAAGGACTCTGGCAGTCATGAAGAAGAAAAAC
Organism: Panthera onca; assembly: GCF_046562875.1. Lineage (NCBI taxonomy): Eukaryota > Metazoa > Chordata > Mammalia > Carnivora > Felidae > Panthera > Panthera onca. The sequence continues at coordinate 94,639,130 of NC_138347.1, read as the reverse complement.
ACATTCTTATGCAACTTCTGAAAGATGGTCAGTGGATCTCAGCTTGAATATTTTCTGTGACAGAAAACTGGCTACTTCATGAAGTAACCTGTTCCACTGTTGGACACCTCTTGACTCTTCTACATTTTTTTTATCATAACCATGGACAAAACTTACCAAAAGATACATTTGGCTTCCCTAACATATGGAGCTGGTTTTAAAACACCCTTCCAAAATGAGAGCTGTCCAACAGAGGAAGTGTTTCATTATTAATAAGTTTCATCATAAGGATGGATGCCATTTACTATGCACTATGTGCTAACTGCATTTAAAAGACTATTCTTTATTTTCATAACCGCCCTATCCCTCTCAGTTTATAGAAGAAAGGAGGGCTCAGAAAGTCAAATCACTACACACAAAATTGTATCACCAGCAAGTGGGCGAGCTGGGTTGTACCCCAGTCTGACTCATTTTAGGATCCCATCTGCTTCTTTTCTCTTTGTCGCTAGACATGTCCAAAGGCTGGATAACCACCTGCTAAGGATGCTCATGATGGGATCCCAGCGTCAGATCAGAGATCAGAATGTCACTAATGTCTCTTTGAAACCATAATCCATGATACTTTTTGGCTTTGTTTTTCAATGTCTACAAAGAGGTATTTTATTACAACTTGGAAATGTACCAGTTTTTTATACTCATTAAGAATACTCCGTCCCAATAATATGCAGAAATAATGATGTGTTTTTGTGACGTGATTCAATTAAAAAAGGTGGCGGTGATATGCAAACCTCACCTTATCATAAATTGTAGCATTTCGAGCTGCCGTTGCAACCCATACCTCCTTGAAGAATTTGTCACTCACTGGATCCTGAATGTTTTCGCTTGGGTCAGAAAGATAGCCAAGGACAACCCTGAAATACAAGCACCCTGTGAAATGAGTAACTGACATAAAGAAGTTTGCAGCAGGTATTGTTTCAAATAGTAATGCAATTCAGGCACTCAACCAGAGAAGTCCATTTTTTTTTTAAAGAAAATCAAAGAAGCCATTAAAACTGTGTGTGTGTGTGTGTGTGTGTGTGTGTGTGTGTGTGTGTAAAACCTTAGCTGCAAAACAAAACAAAACAAAACCTAAGTTGTTTGATGCTTGAAAGTCTTAACTATTAGATAGACAGAAAGACCTTAATTTAGTTCCAAGAGAATCCTTGGAATTTGGCCTAAGGGGGTGAGAACCTTGGAGGATAGGGTTAGCATTCAAGACATGGGCCAGCAAATGTGCTAAACCCTTTCCAAGAACTGTCTCAGTAAATCCTCAATAATCTCATAAGGAAGCAACTATTATTATCTTCATTTTACAAATAAGGGAACTAAGGCACAGAGAGGATAAGTAATTTGTTCAAGGTCATACAGCTGGTAAGCTGCAGATCTGGGACTCCAGACCATCTGACTCCAAAACGTGTGTTCTTAACCACAGTGATGTATCCCTTTTTCTTCCCTCCCTCCCCTTTTCCCTCCCCTCTCCCCTTCCTCCCTTCCTCCCTTCTCTTGGGCCAAGAACAATGCCAAACTCTAGGGTACAGAAATGAATACAAAAGACGTGGAGCCTTTTTGGGTAAAGTTAAATTTAATGGGGAAGACCAACAATGAATAAATAGTCATCCTTAAAAAGAATGAATGAAAATACTGAGTGTGCTTTAAAAGCATGAGATGGGAGGAGTCAGGGAGTGTTCCCCCACCCTTCCTGTTTACCTGACCCCACCTCCTATCTTTTAGGATTTGGTGCAAGTCTCCCCCTTGATTCCTGGCTTCCCCTTCTCTCATCTCCCATTTTTCTCTTTCAGTCCCCAGAAATGTGAATCTTCTTCTTCTGCTCCCCCACTGCACTTTACCTATGCTTTGTTTTATCAGAACACCTGCAGTCCTTTATACACTTTTTGTTTTTAGCAGCTCTCTGTACCACTTCTAGCATATGAATTCTTTAAGAGAGCATGACTTGGCTACTCTCATATCTCCAGAGTGCCTGGCAAAAAAGAAACCACATACTAGATGTTGTCTGACTTGATCCTATATAAGCGGTGGTCTAGAAATAACAAGAAATTCTCAGGCAAAGCAAGCTAAGTTTTAGAGGTTGTATTTGAAAATGATAAAAGCCCGTGTTTATAGAAGGCCCTGGAGTAAAAAAACAAAAACAAACAAACAAACAAAAAGCATTTACACCTCAATCCTGTGAGGCAGACGGTACAGGGTTCCCATTTTGCAGACGGGAAGCTAAAGTTTGGAGACATACTGCTAACAGATCGAGATTTCAGATGGAGTCTAAAGCCCTTTCTCACATGCCTGATAGGTTCAAAGAAGATCAAAAAGGCTAGTGTTACATTGAAAACAGAAGTAAGGAAATAGGTCTCAGAAGGACTTTGTATTTTACACTGAGTGAAACTGGGACAGATTGCAAACACTGGAGCAGAGGAGTGGCAAGACCTGATTGACATATGAAAACACGGCTGCTGTATTGAGAGCAGGGCAAGGGTTGCAGCAGGGAGGACACTTAGGACTTCCTGCAGTAATCTTGGTGACAGATGATGGTGGCCTGGGCGGTGGAGAGGCAGGCAGAGCCACCAGGTTTTACCGATAAAGTAGACGTATGATGCGGGAACAAGTGAAGCATCAGGGATGACTAAAAGGGTTTGGCTTGGGGGAGCCTGGATGGCTTAGTTGGTAAAGCGTCCGACTTCAGCTCAGGTCACGATCTTGCAGGTTGTGAGTTCAAGCCCCGTGTCAGGCTCTGTGCTGACAGCTCACAGCCTGGAGCCTGCTTTGGAGTCTGTGTCTCCCTCTCTCTGCCCCTCCCCCGCTCATCTCTCTGTGTCTCTCTCTCTCAAAAATAAACAAACATTAAAAAATTTAAAAAAAAAGGGTTTTGGCTTGAGTAACAGATGAATGTAGTTGCCATTGGCCGACATGGGGACTTCTCTGTTGGTAGGGCCAGCTAGTGGGAGAAGACCAGGAATTGGATTTTGAACCTGTTGCGACTCCCATTAAACATTCATGTGGTAATGCAAAGTAGGCAGCTGGAGAAACGAATCTGGAGTTTGGGAGAGAGGGCCTGGCTGGAGATAGAAATTTGAGAATTGTCCTCATATTTATGTTCATAAAGCCGTGGGACCTTAACTGAGTTTACCAAAGGAGTGAGTATAGGACCTGGTGTGCCTCAACGGTGGGGAAGAGGAGGAGCATCCAGGGAGCCTGGAGAAAAGCCACGATGTCATGTCCCTGAGCCATGAGAACTGTGTCAACTTCAGAGGAGAATTGACTGTTGGATTCAACAGTGTGGAGGTCATTCTATTGTCACCCTCTCTGTATTTAAATATATGTAGATTTACATCGTCATTTTTTAAAATTTTATTTTATTTTATTTTTTTATTTTGAGAGAGAGACAGAGAGCAAGCCGGGGAGGGGCAGGAGCCAGTGAAACAGAATTCCAAGCAGGCTCCATGCTGTCAGCGCAGAGCCCGATGCAGGGCTCGAGCTCACGAACCAGGAGATCATGACCTGAGCTGAAGTCAACAGTCAGATGCTTAACCAACTGAGCCACCCAGGCACCCCTATATCTTCATTTTTAATGGTTGCAAAATCCCATAATGTGAAATTTCTTTAACCGATTATTTTATTATGACCTTTTGGATGGTTTCCAACTTTTCATTATTGGGAGCAACTTTACAATGAACATAATTTATTCATCATGTAGAATCCTTTGTGAATTTGTATGATTACTTCACCAGGAGAAATTTTAGAATTAAAATTTACTTCCAGAAAGGCTGTTCTGGCACATACACTGTAACTGTGCATATGTTCCCCAGTCATCTCCAACTTTATTAACTTCTGAAAAAGCTCAGCCAGGTTTACAGGGATAAAAGGACATCTCTTTTTAGTTTCAGTCTGCACTTTTCCCACTGTATAAAAATTCTGTAAAATAAATGGATTTGGCACTATGGGCTCACTAGGATTTTTAGGGTTTTACAACCTCAAAATTTTATGTCTACTTCAAATAATGTCTCCTTCAAACTACATAGGAATAACTTTTGAAAAAAAGGATCTAAGGGGTGATGTTTGCACACAGATGCCGGCTGTTCCTAAGACCCAAAGCAAAATGCGACTGTACCACATTTGAAAGACAGTGCAAGTTATGACAATGTATCACTTATAACAATACCTTTGATAGGGATCAGATACAACCAGCTGAAAACTTGGCCAAAAGAATATTTCTGTGACTTTGCTTTTAAATGAAAACAAGAGGTGACACAATGTGTCCACCAAGGTATCAGTTAAGAGCTTGTTTGTAGAATACGTATCTAAGTAAGTCTACAATAGATCATTTTTAATGATTTTTTTGTTTTATTTTATTTTGAGAGAGAGTGCACGTACAGATGCATACAAGTGGGAGAAGGGCAGAGAGAGAGAGAGGGAGAGAGAGAGAGAGGGAGAGAGAGAGACAGAGAGAGAGAGAGAGAATCTCAAGTAGGCTCCATACTCAGCACAGAGCCTGACACGGGGCTTGATCTCACAACCCTGAGATCATGACCTGAGCTGAAATCATAACCAACTGAGCCACCCAGGCTCCTATAACAGATTGTTTTTAGTAATAAATTATTTGTCCTGTCAGTTTTTTAATTATAAGAGATTCATATTACAATGCACAGTACAAACACTATGAAGTCTTCTGGATATTCTTTTGAGGACTAAGGTTTAACAGAAATCTAGTCTGATTTAATGCTGGTGTGTATCATGGGAATTATTTAATGTTTGTTTATGCATCAGTGGGACAGGAAGAAAACTGCAGAAAATAGTTCCTGTTCTTTCCATTCCTCACGTCTATCACTTTAAATGATTCTGAGCTCTACTTGTGTGGATAATGGTTCCTGTTGAGTGATGGCTACATCTGTAAAGTTGGATAATTTTCTAGGACTTAATGAACTGTTCGGCACATGGCTGTGACATTAAGTGCAGTACCCTGATGTTTGGCTCTATTTAGAATTGATTTCACATTGAAATGTGTCTCTCTATTTCTATTCAAAAATAACCCAGATGGAAAATGGATGGAAGCTGCAATTTTGTGTGTGTGTGTGTGTGAGAAAATGGCTGTGCTCTAGGCCCCAATATTATCTTTGAGAACATTTCCTAATAAAATCAATCAAGGTTTTTTGTGGTGCTTTATACTATATTATCTGTGTTTGCCACTGGGACAACGTGAAAATGATTGTTCAAGGACAACTGCTTCTCTAAGACGCTTTGAAAATTGTCAGAAAAATAAAAGCACCTAAGAATATATTTAACACGAAATGCGTAGGATCAGCACTAAAAAGTTAAAATAAAACTCTAATGATTACTGAAGAGCAATGACCCCAATAATGAAAACCTTAGAGCTTTAGTAAAGAAAAATCCGAAAAGAATTTGAAAAAAACTGAAGCTTATACATTGTTCTTCAACAGGATGACTCAACACTATGAATATGTCCCTTCTTTTTATATTGATCTATAAATCTATTGTGTCCTCAACAACAACAAAAAACTTGAAGAGAGTGTGAATAAATATTCTCCAGTTCATGCGGAAGAGTGAATGTTTAAGAGCAGCCAAGATTATTCTGCCAAAGAATATTGATTTGGGAAGTGGGGTGGCAAGAAGCAGTATTCAAGTGCCCAGCTACAATTAAAGCGGTGTCACGCTGGGACAAGTAAGCAAACTACATTATCATGTAGTGGAGAGACTACAGGTAAAGTGAGGATTTATAGCCTTGTGATGTGTCATAAGGAGGCACTGCATGTCAGAGAGGCAGAGAATACTGCAGATCATTTAGTTCTGGATCAACTGGTAGGTTGGGAGGAAAAGTTAAGAGTCGCTACCTCATTTCTTACATGAAAATAAGCTACAGAGGTTAAATGTAAAGAGCAATATCAAAGAAGAACTAGAAGAACATATAGTATTTGATCTTGGGTTGGGGAAACCATACGAAGCATGCAAGAAAAGGAGGGGGAAAAACCTGTTAGATTTAATTAGTAAGAATTGAAGTTTCCCACAAATACTCTAAATATGATTTGAAGGCAACTGACAGATCAGATTTGCAACCAATGTGACAAAAGAATTAGCCTCTTATATACTTACATTACTTACAAATCATTCAAAGAAAGGGAAACATTCCAACAAAATAGGCAAAGGACACGAATAGGCTGGGTAATTTCCAGTGGAACAATTACAAGAACAATATGGCTAATGAACATTTTTTTTTAAAACCCTCAAAAAATGCAAACTAAAATAATGAAATTCCATTTGAAATCCAACAAATTGGCAAAGATAAAATAAAATAATAGAACCCAGTGATGGTAGAGACAGGAGGAATGAGCCCTCTAAAGCATTACTCATGATAACAGCAAGAAGTTAGAGGGTAAAGGAAACAGCACACTTCCTTTGATTTGAAATTCCACAGTAAGGATCTAGCTAAGGAAACAATTAAGAAAGTAAATCAGATTTTGTCTACAAAAATACCCACCTCATTTATTTATTTTAAAGATTTTATTTTTAAGTGATCTCTACACCCAATGTGAGGCTTGAGCTTGCAGTCCTGAGATCAAGGGTCGCAGACTCCACAACTGAGCCAGCCAGGCATCCCTATACCACTTTTTTATATCTGTGAAAAACCTGACTATCAATGAGGTCTTATTATGTAAAGGAATTACAGCATACTCATATGATGTAACACAATGCATCATTAAATGTTATAGAGGAATACTTAATGACACAGAAAAGTGTGTGTAACATTACTTAAATAATAAAGAACTTCATAGGACTGTAAGATTCTAATTATGTTTTAAAAAAGAAATACACAATAGTAATATATATGTACAGAACAAAGTGGAATGATATACAGCAGATGTTAAAATTGCTAGCTCTGGGCAGTGGGATTACAGATAATTTAATTTTCTTTTCTTTACATTTTTTTACTGTATTTATTTTTGAGAGAGAGAGAGAGAGAGAGTGAGCACGAGTGGGGGAGGGGCAGAGAGAGAAGGGGACAGAGGATGCGTCGCGGGCTCTGTGCTGACAGCCCAATGTGAGGCCCGAACTCACAAACCATGAGATCGTGACCTGAGCCAAAGTCGAACACTTAATGGACTGAGCCACCCAGGCGACCCGATGAATTTAATTTTCTCATTGCTTACCTGTATTTGCCAAATCTTCTACAACAAAAATACGTTGTAATCAAAACCACCTACACCTTTTTAATTATACATTTAGAAAGTTATAAAGAAACTCGCCACTCTAAAGAGAATACTTCAGTTCTCATGGAACTGAAAAGACATTTTTTCTAGCTTACACGAAGAAATATTTGCTTCCTCATGTATGCTGCAGTAGGCAATCAATGGGTTGATTAACAGGGTACTAATTTTAATCTCTTCCGCACGAAACAAAACAACATTAGAAGCTAATTGAAATATCAATAGTTTGGGGAAAAAAATCTTACTGGCAAAACAATTAGTAACAAAAGCAATAAAAACTGTTAAGTAGTATTGACAGTCAGATTTTGAGGGATGGATTCGCTGAGCTCCTGGGGCAGAGAGGAGCAGAATGACCCCTCTCTGGAACTGAAGCTTATCTCGCTTCTCAAAAGCCAGAATCTGGATGTCGAGGTACCAAGGGAGTGGCTGGCAGTATTTTCAGGGAGCGAAGGACTCATTATGCGCCTATCTACAAGTGAACCCGTTTCCAAGCTCAACCACTCATGCCAGAAAAACTTAAAACAGCAGTGCTGTGAAGCATAGTATGTTTTCCCCAAATAGCTTAAAGCTTAATCAGGGACACTCGCTGCCCCTCGCTGTGGAGGCCACGGTGAAAACCCATCTCGGCAGATACAGCTCTAGAATCATGGAAATGTGGGCTTACTGTAAAGGCCTTGGGATGGAAGTGGTCAGGATCTTCTATTGGCCATGAGCAGAGTGACGGGATCTGAGCTAGGCTCTAGAAGGATCGCTCAGACCACCTAGACTAAAGGGGCTGGGGTGAGACTAGTTAGAGCCCAGCACCAGAAAGTTCTCAGAAACATTAACCCAACGAAAAGACTCCTTTAGGGGCATACAGCCCTTGCTTCCCAGCCCACTGTTCTCTTAGCTTGACCACAGATTAGTTTAAAACTCACATCTTCTTGGAGGAGATCAGGAATCTTTCGTGTCTGCACTGACACCCTCCTTTAATAATTTTTCTTACATCCCCGTATTATTGGGACTATTACAATTTTTAAACATGGACTTACTTTAAAAACCTTAAATAGACACAGATGGGTTGACCCAACCTGGTCCTAAATCAATGAATAAATTTAAAATGCTATTTGTCTCAATTACACATAAAAATAATAAAAACAGGGGTACCTGGGTGGCTCAGTCAGTTGAGCGTCTGACTCTTGATTTTGGCTCAGGTCACGATCCCAGGGTTGTGAGTTCAAGCCCCGTGTCAGGTTCCACGCTGGGTGTTCTCTCCCTCCCTCTGCCCCTCCCCCACTCATCTTCTATCTCTCAAAAGATAATAATAAAAAACGATTAAAATAGAGAATGTTTACGCCCCAGATAAAGTAATTTCTAAACACTATTGGTGACTCACATCTCGTATTCTGGGAGATGCTGTTTTAGACGAAGAATCTGGGGGATGATATGACTGCTAAGGGCAGGAGATGGGGCTGGGTTTCAGCAAACACCACAGTGAAACCATGTAAGAAGGACACAGCTTTGGATGGCCCACCTGAAGCTCTGCAGCCGAAGTCCTTGGGCGAACCGGCCAGCTTGGTATTCTTCCCCATCCATTACTGAAGGGACTGTCTCTGTGTCCTGTACAATGACAGCCATTTCACTGTCACGCTTCCCCAGCATGCTTCGGTCGTTTATGTTGGCAGAGCCTATAAGGAGAACCAGTGACATGGGACAATATTCTCGTCATAGCAGACACGGTTGGTTGCCCTCCCCACTCAATTCTTCCTTGCTAAGAAAACCTTACTTTTGTTCAGGTTATCAAGAGATGCTGAGTTTTACGAAGAGGAGGCCCGCCCTAACCCAGGCATGAGTCTTGATCAGTCTAAGCCAGCCATGGTAATTTCATGATTTTTGCCCATGACTGGCTTAGGAATGAGCACTTGACACGATTGTAGCCAGTGTGACATGAAGAAAAGTCTGCAGGGGCTTCTGAGAAAGTTTATCTCCTTCTTATAAACAGACACCAGCCTGGAATATGGTCTCTTCCAGCCTTTGGATATTCTGGCTTGAATGTTGGATGAAGACATGATGCCAGGAGCTGCTGCAGCCATTTTATAACCAAGAGGGGACAAGCAGACAAGTTGAAGAGAGTAGAGCAGAATGAAGAAAAACTCTGGGTCTTCAAGCCACTGAACTAGCCAACTTTCTTACCTTTTGGTGTGTAGAGTAATACATTTTCCTTATTGTCTCACACAATTCTAGCTGAGTTTTCATCTGGTGGCTCAAAGGATTCTAACTGATGTAATCATTAAGCACACAAAGAGAAAAGACACACCAGTTCAGAGTTCAGCCCAGTCAGCTTTTAGACTTAAGAATCAGACTCTGCAGAGTCTGATTACTTAATTCATGGTCATATACTTATGAATGCCAAACCCCAGGGTAGCCTCACAACTGAGAGAGTCCACTCTCCAATACGGATTATCATTAGTGGCTTTGGATTTAACATTCTCTTGCCTAACTTGTGTGGTATGCGAACAGCTTCTATCAACTTCCTTCCATGCTATTTTTAGATCCAAATGAGCTGAGAATGTTGACTTTCACATGTGAAGGGCAAGTATTTTAATATTAGTTCAACCTGTGCTTTCTCCACTCCTCTGCTGTGTATTCAGAAACCCCAGCACGTTTTTCTGCATTCATCACTATGGATTCATGTTTTTGAATCCTTGAGATGTCCTACAAACTACAGAAGGAACCTGACCTTTTCTCTTCCTCTTCCCCTAGTCACACATGCCACTGCTTCTGCAGACGCGGAGCAGAAGGGTTGGACTGAACAGGAGCAGAGGCTACCCTCTGTGACGGGGACAGTCAGGGTATAAGGTGATAGCAGCCCCGCCCTGAGACCAAATGGCAGCATGTTGTACGTGAGGAAAAGCTGGAGCCTTCCTAAAGAGATTTTACTGCCATTTGCCACAATATCGTCATGTAGTTAATACGGAAATCTATGATAACTATGGATGCGAATGGTGGTCCCATGGGGACCCTGGGTGACAAAGAAAGGATGGAGCAAGTACTTCACAGAAATCTGGGAGCACTATGGAGCTCTGTAAGGTGGGAACCATCGACACACTTTGTTTGGTTAGCAACAAATAGTCTTTTATGCATGTACTTACATTTTGATTTTTCTGTAAAATTTGTAGCCATATCCTTGGGCTTCACAGTTGGCCCAGCGTTAATTTGGACAGAGTCATTTAACCTTTTCCAGCTTTAATTTGATCTTTCATAAATTGAGATCATAATACAGATCTTGTAGGGTTCTTGTGAGAACTAAGTAAGACTATGTGAAAGAATTTAGTAATCTATAAACTGCTCTACAATGTTTTTTATGTTTATTTATTTTGAGAGAGAGAGAGACAGAGAGAAAGCATGAGTGAGGGAGGGGCAAACAGAGAGGGAGAGAGACAGAATCCCAAGTAGGCTCTGCACGGTCAGCACAGAGTCCGACTCAGGGCTTGATCTCACAAACCGTGAGATCATGACCTGAGCTGAAATCAAGCATCGGCCGCTTAACCGACTGAGCCACCCAGGTGCCCAAAACCATTCAATTTTTAGAGAATGACCTTTTCTAAGTCTGCTTTTTAGAAAACATTTTAAACATTGTGATATATAAAAAAAATACAAAAGAATGTATGCAAACATGTACGTACAAGTTAAATATGCATATATGCACAATTTAAATGTATCCATATGTAGATAATCTTTTGAGATTTGCTTCTTTCATTCAGTATTATGTCTTTGGGATTTATCTGTGTCTAATAGTAATGCATTATTTTCCTTGAACGAGCACAGCAGGACTTATTTATTCATTCTACTGTTGATGGATGTTTTGGGTTATTTTTAGTGTTTTTCTATGATGCACAAACACTCTACATAGCGATCTGTTTCCTGTTGTGCACACGTGAGAGTTTACCAGTGCTCCATAGGAGTGGCGTCCCTGGTGCTCCAGCTTTGTCAATACCTGGATTGTCCAACTTTTACATTTTTGCCAAATGGTATTTTTAAAAGCTGTTCTTTGTGTCATATTAATGCAGATGAACGTCTTCTCCTATGTTTATGGGCCTCAGGTATGTCCTCTTTGGTGACATGCCTATACAATTCCTTTGCCCATTTTCCTTTGGATGTTTTTTCTTATTGATTTATGGTAGTATTTTGTAGGTTTTGAATACTGTGTTGCCATTATCCTTTTTTCAGTTTATGGTTTATGTTTTTATTCTCTTTAATAGTGCTTTTTAATGAATAAGGTTCTGAATTTTAATGCAGTTGGGTTTACCTGTCTTTTCCTTTTTGGTTTGTGTTTTAAAAAGTGTCTTGGGGCGCCCGGGTGGCTCAGTCGGTTGAACGTCCGACTTCGGCTCAGGTCATGGTCTCGCGGTTTGTGGGTTCGAGCCCCGCGTCAGGCTCTGTGCTGACAGCTCAGAGCCTGGAGCTTACCTCAGATTCTGTGTTTCCTCCTCTCTCTGCCCCTCCCATGTTCATGTCTATCTTTCACTGTCTCCCAATAAAAAATAAACATTTTTAAAAAAATAAAATAAATAAAAAGTGTCTTGTTTGAGAAATTGTGGATCTTTCTATGGGAGGCAGAAAAATGGCCCCCAAAGATGACTGACTGTGTTCTAATCCCCAAAGCCTAGGAATATGTTATGTTACACAGAAAAGGGGAATTAAGGTTGTTAATCAGCTGGCCTTAAAGCAGGGTGATGAACCTGGATTATCCAGGTGGGCCCAACACAGTCACAAGAGTATTTTTTTTTAATTCTTTCTGTTTTTAATGTTTATTTTTGAGTGAGAGAGAGAGAGAGAGAGCATGTGTGAGTGAGGGGCAGAGAAAGAGAGGGAGACGCAGAATCTGAAGCAGGCTCCAGGCTCTGAGTTGTCAGCACAGAGCACAACATGGGGCTCGAACCCATGAACCACGAGATCATGACCGGAGCCAAAGTCGGACGCTCAACCGACTGAGCCACCCAGGCGCCCCTCACAAGGGTCTTTAAAAGTGAAGAGGATTCAGAGGGACATGTAATTAGAGAAGTTTGGGCTGAGACTTTTGGGAACTCTCGGAGAGAAACAAAGTTGCTGCTTCCAAGGATAGAGGAAGGGGGCCACTGACAGACTCTAGCACTGGAAAAGGCAAGGAATTAGCTTCTCTCTTGGAGCCTCCAGGAAGGAATGTAGCCCTGCTGACACCCTCATTGTAGCCCAGTGAGACCCACGTTGGACTTCTCATCTACAGAACTGTTGGGTAATAAATGACCACTAAGTTTGTAGTCATTTGTTTTAGCAGTCACAGACAACTAATTCACCAATTCTACTCTGTTTTAGCTGATTTGTTTTATCTCTCTTTTTTTAATGTTTATTCATCTCTGAGAGACAGAGAAAGACAGAGTGTGAGCAGGGGAGGGGCAGAGAGAGGGGGAGACACAGAATCTGAAGCAGGCTCCAGGCTCTGAGCTGTCAGCACAGAGCCCAACACGGGGCTCAAACCCACAAACCGTGAGATCATGACCTGAGCCGAAGTCGGATGCTTAACCAACAGAGCCACTCCGGTGCCCCTAGCTTGTTTTAAAGGAAACCTGATTCTTCTACGGAGTCCACATGTACTACTCAGTACTTTTTACCCACTTGTGTTCTCTGTTCTTCCAGTTCAGAATTTCTCAGCTTGGACTGCATGTGAGTGGCACCCACAAGGCTTTTAAAAATACTGGTGCCAGGGGCACCTGGGTGGCTCGGTCGGTTAAGAGTCCGACTTCAGCTCAGGTCATGATCTCGCGGTCCGTGAGTTCGAGCCCCACGTCAGGCTCTGTGCTGACTGCTCAGAGCCTGGAGCCTATTTCAGATTCTGTGTCTCCCTCTCTCTGCCCCTCCCCTGTTCATGCTCTGTCTCTCTCTGTCTCAAAAATAAATAAACATTAAAAAAAATTTTTAAAAATACTGGTGCCAAAAAAAAAAAAAAAAAAAAAAACCTTGATGCCTGCACCCCAACCAGACCAATTAATCCTGGAATTTCCAGAAATAGGAACCAGTTTTCCCCCAGTACTCCTCCATCCCTTTATCCAGTAAGGCACCTTTTTTAGGGGATCCATTTTACAGTAAATTGTAGATATGGATAAACTTCCCCCCAAATTTTATACATAGATTTTATTTGAGAGAGAATAGGGGAGAGAGAGAATCTTAAGCAGGCTCCACACTCAGTGCAGAGCCCGACACAAAGCTCGATCCCATGACCCTGGGATCGTGACCTGAGCTGAAATCAAGAGTCTCAACCGACTGAACCACCCAGGCACCCCACTGATCTGTATTTTTAAAGCTCCCCA